>NC_072386.2:14933252-16179752 GCF_028885625.2 Pongo pygmaeus | reverse complement strand
AGTATATGGCCAGAAGTGGAATTTTCAAGACCCCCTACTTCTTTATGTCAATAGGCCCTGACCAAAGCAGCTGCTCTGACGGCTGAGCCTAGGCCCTAGCAACAAGAGAAGTGAGGAAAGCAGGTATTCGGTACAATAAATGCCCATCAGAAAGGGAGTTCAATAATAAGCAGTCAAAAAAAGGATAAATGTCTACTATATTGGGGTATACTGGGCCATTAATAAAGGACCCAAAAAGTCCTAAAAAGTAGGGATTGTCATAAGATTACTTTATCGTAATGTAATAAAACATAGCTGTTTTGTTAAACAGACCAAGTTCAATAGGCTATAAGTAGAAAATAGGCTTATTCTTTCCCCTGCTGTTCTGTATAGTTTATTACTTCCTCAACCCCTGGACGAAATTTTAGGTGTGTCCCATAACTTTTCCAGTCATCATAGGATAACACAAATAATTCATCAGTCATTTTCAATGTGTGCTAGGAAAAGACATACGAAACTTCTAAATATTCCTAATTTATAATTTTTCATATCACTGGAGCAAAAGTCCTATTTAAGCTCACTTGAAAGAGCAGGTTACAAAGAGAAACATAACTTTGTTTCAGAGGGTCATATAGAGCTTTTTAAAAATCAGCTTTGCTGAGAAATAATAATTTACATACAATAAAATTTAGCAGTTTAATTTCTACAATCTAGTTTCATTGAAATTTTTTTGAGATAATTGTAGGTTCACATGCAGTTGTAAGAAATATTACAGAGAGATCCTATATACCCTTAACCAGTTTTCCTATAGTTGTAGCACTAATGATACACTAATGTAACACTAATGATTGTGATAATATAACATCATAACCTGGATATTGACATTGATAACACCCCACTGATCTTGTTTAGTTTTCCCTGATACTCACTTGTACGTGTATATTTAGTTCTATACAATGTCATCACATGTGTTATGTTGGTGTATTTATACCACATTCAAGATACTGAAGAGTTCTATCGCTACAAGGACCCCTCATGCTGTCCTTTTATAACTACACCCATACTCCCCCCAGCGTACACACATTGAGTTTTCACAAATGTACACAGTTATATAATCATCTTCACCACTTTAATAAAAACATTTCTAACCCAGAAAGTTCCCTTACACCCTTTGCAATCAATTTACTGTCCCTCATTCTGCACCCTAGGCAACCACTGATCTGCCTTCTATTACTGTAGTTTTACCTTTTCTAGAATTTCACATAAATTTAGTCAACATAATGCTTTTGAGATTTACCCACATTGTTGCAAGTATCAGTAGTTCATTCCTTTTATAGCTGAATAATAAAAAGTGGATATACCACATCTTACTTATCTCTTCATCAGTTTGTAGATGTTTAGCTTGTTTTTAGTTCTTCGTTATTATGAACAAAGCTATAAATATTCAAGTCCTCTTGTGAACACGATTTCATTTCTCTTGGCCCAGTAGTATGATTGCTCTATGGTAAGCATATATTTCATTGTGGATAGTTTCTAAGGCTATAGCTTCAAGTTCACTGATTTTTCCTTCTTCAGAATCTAATCTCATATTACTACCATCTATGTGTATAAGTTTCATTTCAGATATTATATTTTTCACTTCCAGAAATTCCATTTGGAGCTTAAATTTTACAAACTTCCATTTCACTCCTCATTCTGGTCACATTTTCATCTACCTTCTTGAACCTGTGAGTCATAATAGCTGTTTTAATGTTCTTGTCTTCTAATTCTATAATTTCTATCATTTATTGGTTTGTTTCTACTAATTAGTTTTCCATCTGGTTGTAACCCACATTTTCCTATTTCTGTGCTTGCTGCCCAAGGGAGGACTTTGGTGCTGGATATTGCAAATTTTACCTTGTTGGTTGCTGAATTTTATTATATTCCTTTAAATACCATTGGGCTTTGTTCTGGAGCATAAATCAATTGTATCCTTTGAGGCTGACAGAGCAGCTTTTAGGGTAGGGTTAATTTGGCCTCACTAGTAAGGCTGAGAATCCTACTCAGTATCCCGCGTGTTAGGAGGTCTTTCCACTTTAGTTGGGGAGAACATGAACAAGTCTCAGCTCTGTGTGAGCTCCAGGAACTATTCTGGAGACTCCTTGGCTGGAAACAGACATATTTATTTAGGATTTTAAAGCACAACATTAAATGCAGAAACTGTAAAGTAAAAGAGTGACACATTTGACAACATAAAAATCTAAAGCCTCTTCCTTGGGTTTCCTCTAGAATTCACTTCACTTCAGCTGTTGTTTCTAATTGATTTGAGGCCAGTTGCTAGAAGGAGAGTACCAGTGGGTGCTGAGGAGGCCCAGGGCCTAGGTCTGGGGCCAGCTCTGCCTCTCACTGTGTGACCAGAGGGTAGTCGTCCCCTCTGAACTTCAGTCTTCTGACCTGGAAAATAGGGGACTGGATAAGCTGTTCCCAGAAGTACTTCCAGTCCTGATACAGCCCACCCACCAACCAGGTGGTATCCATTTCTTGCTCATCTCTTTGCCTCTGTGATATCCAACTCTCAGGGACTCCACTCCACCCCAAAGCAGTCTTCTTAGTCCTATTTCCCTTTTTAAATATAATTTAGTTTTTATTTGATGTATGGACTCAGTCCCAGTCACTAAACTTCATTCAGCTTGGACGGCTTATTGATTTTCAATAACAGTGGAGCAGAAAAATAAAGAGATGACAGCAGCACTTGGCTGCAGACCCAGGGCTGGCCACGGGAGGCAGGAATTAATCATCTCAGGGGTGATCACTCAGGCTGTCCCTGGCAGGGCAGCAACTCAGGGAGCTCAGCCAGCCTGGGACAGTGCAGCAAGCCACACAATGATCATCTGCTTGTGATAACATGAGCTCACCAGACTGTCCCATCTGGGTTCTAATCCCAGCATTGCTGGAGGTAAGTATTTGCTCACCTCTAGAGACAAGGAGCTAGAGGGAAGCTGCACTATTTGGATCCACAGGGAGGAGGAGACGGCCATGTACAAAAGTGCCAACATTAAGTAAGTAAATGCAAAGATAAACTGGTGATAAAAGATGAAAGGGACATCGAGGTCCTGGCTATGTATGTTGATTTCAGCATGGCTTCTCCTGGCTGCCTGCAGCAGCTAAAAACAGCAAGACTGATCTATGGCTTCCCTAAAGAAGTGCACTAAGCTTTCTTTGGCCTCTCAGGTTCCAATTTTGCATGGCCAGATCCTGACTGTGTGACTTTGGGCTGGTCACCTTATTGCTCTAATGTTTTACTACAAATGCATTTAAGGAGATGTCAAGGAGATTTTCAAAAGGAATTAATGCACTTCAGTATGCCTTCTCCTGGCTGCCTGCAGCAGCTAAAAACAGCAAGACTGATCTATGACTTCCCTAAAGAAGTGCACCAAGCTTTCTTTGGCCTCTAGACCTTCGCATGTGCTGTTCTCTGGATGATAATCCAGCCCTCCCTCTACCTGGCCAACTCTTGCTTCTCCTTCAGGTATCAGCTTGCTTGTTGCCTCCTCTGGGAAGCCTTTCCTGATTCCCCCACCCCACACTACCTCTGGCTATGTACCCCTACCCCGTGCTCTCGCAGGTTCCTATGCTGACCCTGTTATGACATTCATCACACTGCATTACAAGGGTTACATCAACAGTGTAATAGCTCATTGTTACAGCAATAACAATGGTCTGTTTTCTTAACTGCAGCCCCTTCTTAACTCCTACTCTGCCAGGGCAGGGACCGTGCCTACTCTGTTCACTCAGTGTGTGGTATATAAGAGATAGTCAACAAATATTTGCTGAATAGATGATAGTTGAAAAGAATGATTTTCAACATTATTCGGTGATTAAAAAAATACTTATGGAACACCAGCTCCACACCTCCTGTAAGTAGGTACTGAAGTCATTAATTCCCTTTTAAAATCCCCTTGACATCTCCTTAAATGCATGTGTAATAAAACACCAGAACAATAAGGTGACCAGCCCAAAGTCACACAGCTGGGATTCGGCCAGGCCAAATTGGAACCTGAGTCTGCAAATTCCTAATCCCAGTTCTGCCTCTTTCCTACCAGTGGAACTTGGCTGGTCTCTTCTATCCCAAAGACCCCACAGTTTTCTTTTCTGCATGATGAGAGCGTCATGCCAGATCAGTTCTTGACCTTTGAGAATTGATGAAAGCAATGAACTGTAACCCCTTTGTGTGTGCTGGAAATGCACACATGCACAGAAACATTTACACATAACTTCATGGGTTCATGGACCCCATAAAACCCAGCCACAGATTAAGATGCCTTAAACTCACCAAAGGCCTTACCAGCTCTCATAGTCTCTGGACGGCTTATGTTTCACCCACTGACACTGGTTTTATGAAGTGGCAAAATTTTTTCCACTCATTTTTCAAAGTCTCAGCCTCACCTCCTCTCCCCAGCCCAGTTGGCAGCAGTTTCTCCCTGCAGTGAGGCCCTATTAGCCCCCAGACCCCAGAGCCCTGCCAGAATGTGGCTGTCACACTGAGTCCCAGTCCTGATTTATTCTCCATGGTGTCTCTCTGGATGAGAAGTTATGCATAACAGCAGGACTCAGCCCCTGATAGAAGAAATGGCCAAGTTCAATGCTTAACAAATAAAACCACTGCCGTTCAGTAATTCCATGGCTGATGAAAAATGTGATTTCCTTGCCACAGCAAATGTGGAAGGCGGGAGATGTAAAGATGCTCCCACTTTGGTCTATGGAAGAAACCGTAACAACATAAATCAGTGAGACAGATAACCTTCTCCTCTATTCATTATCTGGGCAGGCCAGAGTTAATGTGTTTGTTTTTTAAATCCTCTGTTGTCAGCCACCCTTCCGCCTCAAGGATGCCTGCACTTTTCTGAAACCCACGAGGAGAATTGCAGCAAAGAAACAGAACTATCGGTTTCTGGAGATTATACTGATTCTCCAGGATCTTAAAGGTTAGGCTGAGAATTTTATCCTGTGGGTCAGTGAGTTTTATCTAGGGGCATCTAGGTGCAGACCCCTGATGAAGCAGCTAGTGAGGGTGTTAGAACCAGGGTCTCACGCTAGAAAGGTCATTCTGGCTCTGGATGGGAGCCCATCAGAGGGGCCAAGAGGGATAGGGGTACAGGAAGGTAGGGGGCTGTGGGAGAAGCCTGATGCAGTCAGGGGAGAGGGTTGAGAAGTCTAGGGAGCTGTCTCCTCTTGTTCCTTATTGTTTCCACAATGGGGATGGCAGTGTGCTCACTAAAACTAGATGCAGATAGGACACTGCCCCTCTGCAGGTAGGAGAGTCCAAGGAGAGGTAAGGGGAAGCAGTTGGGCAGAGCTTCTTGGAAGATGCTTTAGAAGAGGCTTCTAAACCAGCGGTGTCTTTTTGCCCTTCTGCATGTCTTTTTTCTTCCTGTCTAGAATGCAGATGAGATGGCCAGTGCTACAGCTGCCTTCTTGCAACCACAAGGGAAAGGCTAAGAGAACCAGAGACTTCAGCTCGGACATGCTTAAGCTGCTGAGTCAATGCGAGACACTGCCTGCTTCTAGACTGATTATGTGAGAAAAATCCCCGCAGGGCATCAAGTGGAGAAGTTGTGTAGGTAGGCGGATTAATACATCTGGACTCTGGGGAGTCATCACATGGGGTTAATGGAAGACATGAGAGTGGGCAAGATGGTGCGGGGAGTGGATAGATAGATAGATAGATAGATAGATAGATAGATAGACAGATGACAGATGATAAATAGATGAATAGATGGATGTTGATTGATCAATGATAGATGAAGGGATAGAAAGACAGGTGATAGAGATGAATGAATGAATAAATGGATAGATAATAAATGAATGGGTGGGTAAACAATAGATAGACATAGATAATATAGATGGATGATAGCTGATATAGCTACTAGATGATGGATGAATGGATAGATTATATAGACAGACAGATAATAGATGGATGGATGAATATATGATAGATGATATTGATAGATGACAGAAGATATTGATAGAGGATAAATGATAAACAGAGAAAGTGAGAGAGAGAGAGGATAGATTGAAAAGAAGATGTTCCTGGAGAACACCAGTCTTCAAGGAATAGGCTGAGGAAAAGGTGTCTGCAGAGGTAAAACAGCCAGAAAAAGAGAGTACATTTGGATACTGTGGAGTCCCAGGAGCAAGGGAGGATAGGGACTCTGTTAGTGGTGAGTGGTTAACAGTACAAATGACAGAGAGGGCCAGAGGCTGACACCAGAGAAAGGGACTTGACAGTGATCCTGACAAGGACTAAAGGGAGAGCCCTGATAATTCCACCCTGAAATGTCAATGCTGGTCTGTTGAAGGGTTCTACTGTACCCTCCAGGCCCTCTCTGTGGGGTTGTGGGCACAGGCTGGTGGCTAGCAGATGTCCACATAGAGAACAAGAAAATGGAGAGGGAATACTTCCTTACCCTACTGCCTTGACTGGGATCTTTTTGGACATGGTTACTGTGATATGCTTCTTCCTATTTCCAGCCTATGTTCAGATGTGCTTGTTGACCTTGTTAGATTTGATTCTTCTTTGCTCAGAGGGTGTGTGGCTTGGGTGTTCAACACCAGCTCTGTCTCAATGTTCTGTGGGGCTTTAGGCAACTGGCTCAGCAAGTTGAAGGCAGAGCTCAGGGCTTCTGATTCCAAATTCTTCAGACCACCAAACCCACACGTGCAATATTTCCTAAGTCTGGGTTTTAACAAGCACATCGAAATTGGCATGCCACCGACAGTTTGCTGGCTTGGAGAGGGAACCAGGATATTTTTTGCAAATTGGGTACTCCATCATGTAGAAAAACTTCTTTTCAGGAGGTAAAACATCTGGAGTTACATAGCATGAAAGGAGACTAAAAGGCCAGGTTACATACTCAACACACAGCTCTCTGGGTTTTAATGATGCTCAAAGATTTGAAATGTTCAGCAAATCTGTTTGTTGCTGCTCTGACTTTCGATGTTTCCCTGGGGAGATGCTGCTGGTTTTCTCTGTCTCGTTTAACCCAGTAGGATTCCTGGGGATGGATGCATCTTCTGAAGCTTGAAAAAAACTCTCCAGGAAAGCTCCAGATCTCAGCATCGAAGTCACAGAAAGATGCTTCTAAAAATAGAGAAAGCCTGGCAAGGACAAGGGCCTTGGCCTACTCAACCCAGACACACAGGCAGCCTTTTTCTTGATACCAAACCCAAAGTTGTCTGGAAAGAGCAGCCCAGATTGGAGAGTATTTGGGACTTCTGCTCAAGGGCATAACTGCAATCAAGAAATCTAGCAATGAGCAAAAAACTGAAAAAAGAACAGAAATATGGTAAAGGGGAATATTGCAAAACTCTGACTGCTTGGGTAGGATTTGACCAGAGACTTACAAAGGACTGGTGTCCAATCTTAGAGTCAGGAAGTCCAACTCCAATTCCAACTTGCCACTGACTCTCTGGATGTTTAGCAAGTCTCTTTCCCTCTCTGGGCTTCAGTTTTCCCATCTATAAAATAGGGATGGTAAATCCCAAAGCCCTATCTGCTTCTGGAATTGCTGGATGATAATAGATTTGAAAGCTGTACAGATGTGAGACATTGCACATATAAAATAACCTAATTCTCCAGTGAAGAGTGCCAGCTAAGCCCATCCAGACAGCCCGAGGGGCTCTATGGGCAGCTGTGGAAGAAGGCTCTTCCATGTAGAAACATGTGTGTTCCTCTGGAAATGACCCTCCTTATTGAACCCATTTAAGCGAGTGTTCACAATGATTCTGGTGGGTTATTCCTCAGTGTCTGAAGTTCAGCTGGGAATTGGCCTTGTTCCCCATCTAATCACCAAAGGGTTGAGCCTCAGAAGTCTAAGGTAGATACCTACCTTTCTTCAGCTCCAGGGGGTACAGTTGATGCTTGTGTTTGGTGTGATTAAATACAACAAAATGAGAAAGGAGACTTGTTGGAAGGCTTGTGTTCAGAGTTAGAGAAATTGACTTTGTCTTCAGAGTCTCTCAGCCAAGTAGTCTCAGGAGCTTCTGTGTGCAGGGGACAAGCCCATTTCATGTGTTTAAGAAACATCTTGCCTGTTGGGAACTTCTGAACCTTGTATGTGAGTGTATGCACATGTGTGCATGTGTGAGTGTGCATATGTGGGTGTGCATGCATTACATATCTATATGTTCATGCAGGATGTATGTATATGTGCATGGGCTATGTAGGGGTATAGTGCACATGTGTGCGTGTGTGCATTTGTATGTATGCACGTCCATGCACGTGTATGAACATGCATGTTTGTGTGTGCATGTGTGTGTCCACATGTGTTTCTGTGGGTCTGTGTGCAGGCATATGTGTTTATTTATGTGCATGTGTATATACTCACCCTCTCTCCTGAGCAGGGAGGCTTGCTCAGTTGCATTGTGCCAGAGGGTGATTTAATAAGCCCTGGGTCTCCTTGTCCAACATGTTGAGCTATGGAAATGGCAAAGCCTTTCCAAACCTGAAAGACAGATGAGTTCATTTTCAGGTTTTGCCATGAATCAGTGGTCCCTGGAATGGGTAATGGCTCAGAGAGGCAGCATTTGCATCCAGCAGAGCCAGAGCAGATGTGGGATTACTGGATGAGGGGTGATTTAGGATAGTTATTTAGAAACGTCTACCATTTTCCTATAATGCTTGAGAAATTGCCTCTCCTGAGAAGAGAAATTTCAAGAGGGCGTGGAACAGCAATGGGGAGGTAGAGAAAATGCAGACTCCTCTAGTCTGAGCAGCACAGCTGCAGGCATCCAGAAAGCCGGGTGTCCCAGACCCCTCTAGGCAGATTGGCTCCATCGATCGCCTGGCAGCCCTCCCCCTGCACCCCGGTCTGTGCATATGCTCATCTCCCAGAACCTCCCCCCGGGGCACCTCCCAACATCTATCTGATGAAATTAGTATTTGAAATACAATAAAGTGATGAGTTCACTGGACTGTGACCAACATATTTAATCTTGGCCGATCAATAGTGTCAGAAAACCAGCACCATTAGTTAAATTACCCTCTGGACTCAGAAAAACAAACAGCCTAATTGAAGAAGGCAAACTCCCGAGGCCTTCATTTCAGCCCAGACACTTCCTACCTTGTGCTTTTGGCAGGCTCTGATTTGAACATTCGCCATAGCCACTTTCCATGCAGCCATCACCCCTGGGACCCTCCCTGGGCCTCCGTTTCCCCACCTGTCAGTACAGTGCAGAGACTAAGAGGAGAGACTCTGCTGTTCAACCAATTCAAATCAGCTTCACTCACTGGCTGACTGTGGGCAAGTGACTCAACTTCTCTCTGCCTCATTTTCTTCATCTATAAAATGGGGATGTCGACTCTAGTGTCTAGTTCCTTGGGAGGTACAGGGAAAGAGGCCTGGCCTGGGTTCTTGTTGGGCCACAGTTTGACCACTTTGACCCCTTCCCTCTCTCAGGCTCCCCATCTATAAATAAGGAAGTGAGATGGAGCATCATAACGGCTCCTGCAGCCCTGGTGTTCCATGAGCCTCTGAGCCAAATGTCCTTGTTGATGTGCTTGGGAGTTACTATAAGTGAGCTGGGGTAGGAAGGCTAAGTGATCTCAATAACCCAATGGAGGTGTCTTTTTTGTTTTGTTTTGTTTTGAGATAGAGTCTTGCTCTGTCACCCAGACTGCAGTGCAGTGGTGAGATCTCAGCTCACTGCAACCCCCACCTCCCAGGCTCAAGCAATTCCCATGCCTCAGCCTCCTAAGTAGCTGGGATTACAGGCGTGCGCCACCATGCCCAGCTAATTTTTGTATTTTTAGTAGAGATGGGGTTTCTCTATGTTGGCCAGGCTGGTCTTGAACTCCTGACCTCAAGTGATCTGCCCAGCTTGCCTCCCAAAGTGCTTGGATTACAGGCGTTAGCCACCACCCCTGGCACAGAGGTTGTCTTTGAGGCAACATAACTGGTGGTTTTGGACTTAGCAGGGTAAAAAGGTAGTGCTAGTAACACAGGGAACCATGCCTTCTGGCTATGAAATAAAATCAATTCCACTTCATCTCAGCCCATGAAGCCCCAAAGGCCTGATATCCACAATGGGTCTGTTGGTGCCAGAGAAAGGAAGTGCCTCTCTCGCTCCTTTGTCCAACATTTGCTAGGTGTCATCTCTGTGTCTGACCTTGTACTGGGAGTAGAGGCACAGGGAAGGGCCAACCATTGCCCTCCAGGGCCTCACAGACTCATGAAGAACCAACTCTAATATGAGGCTGTGTTAGTTTCCTGTGCCTGCTGCAACAAATTATCACCAACTTAGTGACCGAAAACAACACAAATGTATTATCTTACAGTTCTGTGGGTCAGAAGTGCAATGTGGGTCTCAGTAGGCTAAAGTCAAGGTGTCAGCAGGGCTGTGGCCCTTTTTGGAGGCTGTATGGAGGAATTCATATACTTGCCTTTCCAGCTTCCAGAGGCTGCCCACATCCCTTGGCTGGTGGCCTCACATCACTCCAATTCCACTTCACGTCCACTTCTAACATCATATCCCCTTCTCTGCCTCTCATACTCCTGCCTCCCTTTTATAAGGACCTTTGTGAGTAATTAGGCCCATCCAGATAATCCAGGATAATCATCCCATCACAATTTTCTGAACTTAATGACATCTGCAGAATCCCTTTTGCCATGTAAGGCAATATATTCCCAGGTTTCTGGGATTATGACATGGGCATCTTGGGGAAGTGGCATTATTCCACCTACTATAGATACCACATTCCCAAAGCTGGGGGGAAAAGAAAACACAGGGATTCACTTTCCTCAATAAGGTGCCACCAGAAATGGTCTCTGAAGCATGAGTAGGATTCAGGCTTTTGGCGAAGGGAGGAGAACACTTCAGACAACAGGAACAGTAGGAGCAAAGGCCTGGTGGTTCTGGGGGCATAGTATGTTTGGAGAACATCATATCTGGAAATAAGCAGCTGAAACAGCAGAGAGGCAGAGGCCAGGACACTGAAGGCCTTGTATGCTATGCTTTGGGGATGGGAAACCACAGAAGGGTTTTAAATGGAGCAGTTAGATCAGACCTGAATTTCATGAAGTTTATTCTGGCTATAAGATAGGGGATTGATAGGAGGGGGTAAGGTCAGAAACACCAATAAGAAGGCTGCTATGGAGGTCCCAATAAGATGATGAAGCCTGAACTAAGTAATTAATTGGCAGGGCCAGAATTATCAGAGGCAGGAAGTGTGGTATTCAGGACCTGGGATGATTGGATATGGGGTGTGAAAGAGAGGAGAAGGCTTGGACTACTTGCGGGTCTCTGGCTTGGGTGCGTGGCTGGAGAGCAGAGCCAGAGCCTGTAACAGAGAAGAGTCTTGTCTCTAAGTCCTTTCTTCAGGATGGCCACAGTGTCAGGCGCTGTGAGTGTGCCTGCATGCTTCCGTGCTTGCGTGCTTGTGTACTGTTGTCCCCACCATGACTGGGGTGAGGCCTGGCTGTCCTGTTCCAGGAATGGCTGCTGTTCCCCTGCAGAGCAGAACACCGATACTCAGGGGCCTCTGTCTGCTGGCATGCTGCCTGGGCTCCAGAGGCATTTCCACATGCTGTAGGCCAGGGCCCACTCCTTTTCCCAGAGGGGCATAATCCGTACTCTCTCCAGGATTGATTGTTGTTTGAGGAAAATCCACCTGCTTCCAATTACTCTGCAGGTCAGGCTGATAAAATGTTGGACTGAAGGTAATTTCCAATGAAGAAAATGTGTTGGCTTGGAGTGTTATTTAAAGAGAACCATCCACTGCACAAACACCTCCTGAGGGGAACTCCGTGGGGAAAGGGGCTTGAGCCCCTAGCCCTGGCTCTGGTTCCCCAGCCTGGGGGATTTGCCAGGGCTCAATTGGAAAAGACCGCAGGAGTCACCCGAGCTCAATCCCTCCCTTCCATCCATTCCATTCAACAAGAAACAGAGCACCCTAGTGGTCAAGCCATAAGCTTTGGGATCTCATAGCCACAGTTTCTGAATCCCAGTTCTACCAGTGACTGCCCATCAACATTACCCTCGTTGGAGTATCAGAGGAAAGCACTAAACCTTTGCCCTTTAGTACTTAGGACTTCTCCTGGACATTTCTTACCCTTCAAATTTCCTCCTTAATAGAAATATATGTGGGGGATGGGGAAAGAGCAATTAACACATTTCCAGTCCTTGAGTGACCGGCCTGCCCCCTGCCAATTACTGCATCAGGACCCACCTGCTCTTGAAAGGGCTGACCAATTATCAGAAATAAGTGTGAAAGCTAGTCTGCAGCCTGGAGCCTCATTACCTGCCTCTCCATCAGCCTAGAGGGGAGGGGGAGCCCGAGTCTCCACTCCCTGCAGTGGGAGTGGGAGAATCAAGGAAAGAAGATGAATTTTGTGAGAGCTCTTCCACCTTCAAGAAGGAAGGGGGCTCACTCTGCACTGGTGTTATAATGAATCAGAGGCTTGTGCATTTTTAAAAAGTTATATATGCATGTTTCTGGAAAATAATGCATTTAGGTATTTGCCTATGTTTCTTCTAACTGTATTCTCCCTCTCAGTTCCAAGTAAGAATCCAGCCTTTTCTCTCCCGTGACTTGGGAGGAGCCACTTGCAGGCATCAGTGCATCAGTTACTTCTTGGCTTTTGCTTTACCAAAAGCCTGAGCTGCTTGAGAGTTCTCTGCCAGAACTGGCCTGTGAGAGGGGAGATTCGCCATGGCTGGGAGCAGGACCCACTCCTCGGCAGTCCTCAGAGGGGAGTGACTGGGTGTTCCCAAGGAGACTGGGTTCTGCCTCCACAGCATCCAGGCTCAGCAAAAATTCCTGGGCACCACAGATGGCACAGAGGCCTCAAGGCTGCTGGCAGTGACCACGTGCAGGTCAGGGGGGCAGCTGCCAGACAGAGGGCTGGGAGCAATTCTCCCCTTTCCCCTGCACCCTGTGGGCCTGGGGAGGGTGAGATGCCTCTTTCAGTTTCCGAAATGACTGAGCTTGAGTGTGTACCCCCATCCTGACAGGGGTAGGGGAGGGGATGGAGGCTGTGGGTTTAATTTAGTGAAAATAAAGTAACATGATTTGTCTTGCACATTCACGTTTTTAAAAGAAGATAAAGGATGTGAAGGTTAGCAGAAGAATAGGCCATTCCAGGACTCTGGTTTGGGTCACTGGAAGCCAATACGAAAATGACTAGAAAGAAATTCACTAAATGTTAACAGTAGTTTTTCCTGGGTAGAGAAATTATGGGTGATTGATATTCTGTTCTTTTGTACTTGATATTCTGTAAATTTTTTCTAACAGGACATTTTACTTCAGTAATAAGAAAAATAACCAGAATTTATGTACACCCCCACCCCCCACCTTCAGTGGCCATTCATTACCTGCAGGCTAAAATGGAAATCCCTTGGCATAGCTTTCAAGGGTTTTCCTGCTCCCTGAATCTACCCTTCGTTTGTGCCATTGATCCCTCCCTGAGCTCCGCCTCCCCTCCCCATTCCTGGCCATTCATCCTTCAATACTCAACTCTGAAATGCCCTCCCCCAAAGAAATGTCTCCTGCTTGCCCACTTCCAATGTGGCTGTTAGTACACTGTGTTTTAATGCCTGTGTCCAGCCACGTCTGTCTCCCCATCCAGTCTGAGGAGGGCAGGGACCAAGTCCGATGCATTTCTCTTCCCAGTATAGCTCAGGACTGGGCACACAGTCAGTGCCTATTGAATGTTTGCTGAGTGAATTGTAGAGAACCTGGGCTCTTTCCCTTCTCGAGCAGGGTGAGGTGGGCAGTTTCCCCCAACACATGCCTGCAGATGGCAAGATTTGAGTGGGGCCAGGCCAGCCCAGGCCAGCTCACCTCTGGGTATTGTCTTGCCTGACTTCTCCCTGTGCTTGCTGATGGGCAGATAGGAAGGGGGAGCCCCATGAGTCAGGCTGTGATGGTCTTCAAGCAGGTTATTCATGTTCTTCAGAGATGGTCACTGCCATGCACCAAACCCCTGAGCAAGCCATGCAGTTCCAAGGCACTCAGCTTCCCATCCTCAGCTTTGCCTTTCATTTGAACCCTCCCACACCTGGGGATCCTCCACACTAAGGAAGGTGAGGCCGTCAGTGATGAGGGCCCACAATGCATGCCACACAGTCTCACTCAAAACAGCCTGGAAAGGAGCCCTTCCCTTGCAGAGCAAGCCTCTTAACAGTTGCACCACTCCTTATAGATCTCTTCTGGACATGGCCTCATTGGGAGACAATTCTTCACGGATTTCTCATGTTTCCACACGTCTTACAAGTGGAGGCACTGATAGCTTTCTTTCCAGACTATCTTGTCATGGGTGTTTGTATAGTGAACAGCCGCCCTGGAAGATAGAGATCATTTTTCCCTCCAAAGCAGAAGGCAGATTTATTTGCTGTCCTGTATAATAAAAATAATGTCTCACCTTTGAGGTAAAGATAGCTTTGCTTATAGGTCATAGTGAAAGATTTGGATTTCCTAAACTTGGAGTTCCTAATTTTGACACACACCCACTATGCATACCACATCCTCCAGGCTGCTCAGCATCACCCCCCATGGGCCTTGGGGAGCAAGGAGAACTGATATAAATATGAAACCCATGCTGCTTGCAATGCCATGAGTAATAAAGTCTTTTGTCTCTGGCCCTGGAGTTTCATGTCTTCTGCCAGCATCCATGAAACTGTAGCAGGGTAGCTGGTAGCTTGCAAGTGGGGAAAAATTTCAGACCCTCCACAGCTCTTAACGGGAATCAATTCAAAGTAAAGATTGAATTTTATAAAATTAGGTTCCAAGTTTTTTGAAGTTTTATAAAACCAAGAATAGGTGTGCAATTTGTTGAGCAGCTACTGGGATCCAGCCCTTTACATACATAATTTCACTGAATCCTCCCTATAGCCCTGTGGTGTATGTGTGATAACACCCATTTTACAGATAAGGAAACTGATGCTCAGCTAGGTGAGGGGACTTGCCCAGGATGAACTGCATTAGAAGCCCAAGTTATTCTCCCTCGGCTCTCATGCCTCCCTCTCAGAAGATTCCAGCAATGCAGAGAGCTCTGAGCAGCCATGGGAAGCCCATTCTAGGAGGCAATGGGTGTTTCTATAGCAACCAGCTTCCCAAAAAGTCCACACCAATACAACAAGCCTCAGCCCTAACTCTGAGGCCTCTAGGCTGCATTCTTGTGGGTCATCCTTAGAGAAGGATTCTGCTGGCCTGTAGAATTGATTCAGAGAATGCTAGGGGAGATTTCAATCTTGGCAACCATTGGCATTGAAAAGTGCTAGAATGCATGTATCCTTTTGAAATGGTTATCCAACCCATGGCCCACATGCAGCCTAGGGTGGCTTTGAATGCAGCCCAACCCAAATTCATAAACTTTCTTAAAACATTGTAAGAATTTTTTATGTTTTTGTTTGTTCGTTTTGTTTTGTTTTTAGCTCATCAGCTATCATGTTAGTTTATTTTATGTGTGGCCCAAGACAATTCTTCTTCTTTCAATATGGCCCAGGGAAGTCAAAAGATTGGACACCCCTGGGTTAGACATGTCCGTAATGCAGTCAAGCAGCAAATATGAATCAAAGACCTAGTATATGCCAGACATTGTTCTAGGTACTAGGCATACAGCAGTGAAGAGGACAGAAAATTTTTCTGCTCTTACAGTGCTTCATCTTTAAAAGAAGACACAGACAATAGAAAGGTAAATGCATAATTTAGTAAACGCTAGTGATAAGTGCTACCAGCAAAAACAAACAAAAATTAGCCTGGCATGGTGGCATGCGCCTGTTGTTCCTGTTACTCCAGAGGCTGAAAGGTGGGAAGATTTGCTTGAGCCTGGGAGGTCCACGTTACAGTGAGCCATGATCATGCCTCTGCACTCCAGCCTGGGTGACAGAAAGGGACCCTCTCCAAACAAACAAAATAAAAATCACAAAAAACAAACAAGGTGAGGAGAATGAAGAAGGGCAATAGGGGAGGTCGAGGAAGATTTATCTGAAGAGAAGAGGTTTGAGCTGTCATCTGATGGACAGAAGAAGTAAGCCAGATACATAAGCAGGGGAAGAGCATTCCAGACACAGAGGACAGCAGGTGCAAAGGCCCTGGGGAAGGACGTGCTGGCCTGTTCAAGGAACACTGAGATGGCTGGGTGGCTGGAGGGGAGTAACCAGGGTGAGCCTGTTAGGAGATGAGGTTGGACTAGGAGACATAACAGGAAGATTCCTCCTACTGAGGCCAGACAGATCTGCATTTCTTTCCTAAGACCTGCCACTTTTCACCTGCAAGTTTGGATGGCCTCACTTGCAATGTGGCCAGCGACACCTTCCCCAGTGAGATAATGTGTTTAAAACATGATGTCCTGGGCTTAGTAGTGGCTACCGTCATTATTATGTTTATTACTGTTTAATCTCAATGTCTTCTCCTCACTCTCCTCCCATTCCTGCACCACTAGAATTGGATGCTGTTGCTGCAGCAACTTTGGGCCTGTGAGTCAGGGTGCCAGTGGGGTGGAGGGTTGAGCCTTTACCAGTAATTACCGCTCCTGGGAAGCCCTCTTGGCTCAGCTCCACACTCAGCATGGCGAGGATGACAGCCACTTGTCAGAAGCCTCCCAGAGAGACCACCTGCAAATGAGAGCAGCCCCAACCAGGGAGCCATGCTGAAGAGGGAAGGGCAGTGCGGGCCCGTTTGTCATTAGGCAGCCAGCGCTGGAGGGATCACTCCAGCTTAAATTAAGGATTTAATGAGATGAGGCCAAATTAGATGCAATTAAAAAGACACTTTAGAGCTGGCAGACGACCAAGAGAGGCAGTAATGACTTTTGTAGAAGGGAATCCCACAGGCTGGGGGTGCGGGGCTGGGGAGGGCTTGGTTTTCTACTTCTGGAAACATCCAGGGCTGGGGGATGGGAGGATAAAATAGACTCCCTCATTGTCAAGGCTGATGCCCATGGAGGCGTGCACAGCCCTCCGATGTCCGCCCAGGCTTTCCATTTCCAAACTGGGATGTTTGGAGCCCCCAGGGATCCAAAGAAGGCCTTTAGTAACTTCACCAAGCATTGCCTAAATAGATATTCTTTATTTTAAATCTTGAAACAAAAATGCTGTGCAGGCTCCCAAATGCTAGTCCAGGGGGCCCCTGCCAACCTGTGCACTCATGCTGATGTGCTGATGCAATTCTGTGTGGATCCCAAGACAAAGCTTCTCTGGCCCTGCCTGGGGCCTCCATGTGGATTCTGAGTGGATGCGCCATTGCCTGGGAAGGAGGCTTACACTGCTTCCTTTGGGTAATTCAGGCCTGGACATGAACTTGCACATCACCCTGTCCATGTGAGCCCACTGCAAGGTGATTTGCATGCTGCACTCAATTAACTTTCCAGCACAGCTAGAGACCTGCTCGACACCACAGAAGGGCTGGGCCAAAACCAAGGAGTGGGGGCAATGTCCTAAGTCTTGATGTTATCATACTGGAAGAACCCTTTAGTGCTTACTGTAAGTGCTAGGCTCCACTAGTCTGACTTTTGTTCACTTAAATGGGCTCCGTTTAGCAATGTAAGGTCACACTGTTACCCTGTTTACAATACTAGATAATGCATTTAGGATAAAATTGAATCCTAAAGCTTAGACTTAACAGGCAAAACAAAAAGTTTCAGTGAAGAGCTGTCAGACACAGGCACTGAGGCATGAGATTTCCTCAAATGACAATCCTGAACATCCTTCCAGCTACGTTTGAAAAGTATTTTTTTCTGCCAAACAATGAACATTTAAAGTAAGAAACCTACTCATCATCTCCCTCCAAATGTAATACTCACCGTTTAAAAAATGAGAGCAAGACTTAGGTATTGTTAATAATTCAACCTTGAAACAAAATAATTGCCTATTGTTCCTCTTGAAGTTTCTGGATCCATTTAATTGGTGAATATTCCGAGATAGTAAGGTAAAGTGTTTTGAAAATATGTTACCATTTGCCACTACTTTTCAGGGTGGATCAGGATTTTAATAACATAGAAAAACCAAATCAAAATACTGAAATAAATTGGATATTGATGCTGACACTGAATTGCGACTATTATTTATAATGTCCAACTTCAAATTATTTGGGTTATTGAAATAGTCTCATTATTCTCATTGGTTGACTTTATAATCAGTAGTGCTTATAAATTTGAACTGAAACATAAATTTATAATAATGTCACTCTTGTCAGTTTTATGTAATGGATTTCCACCTATAAATGTGTTTGAATATTACTTATGAAATGATTGGAAACCGCTGACCTAGTCCAACCCAGTCATGGTACAATCGGGAAACAGACCCCAGAGAGGGATGGGGTCTTTTTCAAGGCCACAGAGAGAGTCAGCGGCAGGATTGGACTTAGAGGCCGGATCCCTGACCTCCAGGCCAGGGCTTGGAACAAAATGGGCTGTAAAAAGGCCTTTGGGACTCTGCCCCAACTCTGGCACCTGCCTCTGCCTGGTGCAGCCCTCTTCTCTCTCAGTGGGACCCCTGTGCTCTCCCTCCCTCTCCCATCCGTCCCTCTCCACACAGTGACCAAGTTCTTTCCTTCAAAATCCCCGGGCAGATCAGAACGCCAGGCTGAACCCTTTCTCCCTGGAGCTACCAAGTCACAAGGAAGAGCCTGATGACCCCCTGTTGGGGGACGGGATGTCTGCGCCAGAGGAGTGCCAGCCCCCAGCCCCACTTCTGCTCTGTGTGGTAAGTGCTTGAGCACACAGCGGTGTGACACCACACCACGTGCCTGGCTACTTCTATACTGACTGTGGACTACGGAGGCTGTGAGAATTTAGGGAATCCACCCATGTAAGGCATAGAGAAAGTAGTCAATGGCTGTTAGCCATTACGATCTGTTTTATAATAAAGGATTGATGTAAGCCATCATTTTTTAAAAGCATTTGGCTGCTAAGGAAGTAGGGCAAAAAAATGGCTTAGAAGATAAATGTAGGGCACTTACAGTTCTTTCTCTGCTCTGCCTTCAGCCTTATCCACCCTCCTTCCTATGCCCCATGTGCCAGTGCAGTGGTCTTCTCACTGCCCCCAGAGTGTGTGCCATTTTCTCAGGCCCCCATGCCTTTGCTCAAGCTGCTCCTTCTGCCTGGAAGACCCCTGCTCTCCTCCTGAGGACTCTGTGTTATGCCCCCTCTTCCCAGAGGCCATGGCAGGATCCCTCAGTAGCGGCAACTCCAGAATTTCCATAGGAGGGCTTAAGGTCAGTGCCATATTGAAAAGAGCAGGAAGCTTGGTCCTGGGAGACTTGTCTGGAAGCTGTGTTTGCACAGCTCACTGACTGTGTTTGCTTAGATTGTGTGTTGATTTGGGTTGGCTTTGTGGGGCTGATGGAGATCACAGGGAACTCAGGCACCTCGCCGCCACGTTAGAATGAAGCTCTGCTCCTTCTGTATGCACTCAGCGCATGGCTTGTGCTGTTCTTGTGGCAGAGCTGGTGTTTGGTCCCCAGTGCTTCCTTGCCTGCCCTCTGCCCTCTGCTCAGCCTCTGCCCCCACCAGCCACAAGGCAAGACTAGTTCATAAGCCCTCTCAGAACAGTCACCAGCACCCAGATCCTCTGAACTCACGCAGCCAACTCCCCAGCTCATTTCACAGGAGGGAAAACTTAAGGTCCATGCTTCAGCTACAAAATAGGTTCTTGCAAACACCTTATGTTTGGAGCCAGGAGAAGGGATGTGCCATGGGAGCAGAAGTCAATAACAGTTGGATTAATAAATCAAGCAGTAGATGGTGAAATAAAACAAAGTCCAGAACCTATTGAACTAATCAATAACACCTGATTGCCTGCTACAAGCTGAAAATACCAGCCACTGATTATCAAACCCTCAAGCCACTAAACAATTATCACTGTATGCAGTGGCTTTCAAACTCTACCATGTATCTGGCACCTGCGGGCTCCAGAAAACCCAGAGTACTGGGCTCCACCACCAGAGTTTCTGATCAGCACATCTGGAGAGGGGCTCAAGAATTTGCATTTCTAACAAGTTCCCAGGTGCTCATGATACTGCTGGCCCCAGGGAACAGACTCTGAGAACCACTGATCCAATGTTTTATCTTCTCCAACCCCGAAGACTACTGGGTGGCCCAAGTGGCTGCTACAGTGGGACTTGGGATTTCACCTGGAAATGAGAAGTGTAATGATCTCCCCCCAGCCTCACATCCCCAGTGCCGATGGTCCCCACTTAAAACAGGTCCAGCCAGCCTTCCTTTCACTCCAGTTCCTGGCCCTTACTGCATGATATTGAAATAGACCATTTAGCATCTTTCTCCCCCTAGTTTCTTCCTTGGCCTAGGAGTTCCTTCCAGGTGTGGACGTCCTCATTCATCTCAGGATTCCCACAGCCTGGAATAGGGCCTGAGACTGAGTTCTCATTGGACATTCCTTGAGATTTGCGGTCATTGAGGCTGGTAGAGGGGAAGGGATGTGCCTACACTCATGCCAGCAGTTAGTGATGGAGCTGGGCCAGAACTTGTCCCCTCCTCTGAGCCCAATCACCAGGTGCCCCCAGGTGTGGCTTGTTCTTGGTTATTTCTTCCTTTTCAGGCACTCTGAGAAGAGGTTTCCTAGCCATGCAGCTTCGTATCCAAGTCTTTTCCTTTTCACTTTTCTCAGCTAGAATGGTCAAAGTAGGCACCCAACCCCCTCCCAGCCCCTCTTCTACCCGCCCCCGCCTTAGTGAGCACAGCCAGACTTTCCCACTCCCCAGGCTTTGTACCTGCTCATTTTTCCTCCCAGGTTGAGCTCAACCATTCTTGACCAGGCAGTTTCTTCCATCTTAAAGCCCAGATCAAATGTCATCTTCCTGCTTCCCCTAGACTATCTGATGCAGAAGCAGTTCCTCCTTTTCTGGGCACTGTCAGGCTTTTGCCCAAAATGTGTCCCCAGTACCTAGGACAGGGCCTGTTGGGGATGTGGGCTCAGTGATTGTGGTGAAGCTATGAAAAGTACCCTGGAGATGAAGTGCAACTCCTCATCCCACAGGTAGATGGGAAGAGACGTGCCCACACTCGTGCAGGTGGTCATCCAGGTGCAGAGGGAACTGCAGGAGTTCAGGCAGGAGTGATAGACAGACCCAGGGAGAAACCTGGGAAGAAGGGAGTCTCAGGGGGTCAGGCTTCCTATTAACCTTATACGATCCAGTACCTGCCTGTGGTGACACTGGGAAGGTAGGAGGGAGCCCGCACCTACAGAGACCACCTTCCCAGACTCTGGTACCTAGCCCGTTGATTAGCCATTGTGATAAAGGAATCCTCTAAATTGGGATGTCCCATCAGACCTGAGTTGTGAAGACTCTGATCAATTCACTCTTCCCTGCCTCCCTAATATAATCTAGACTCTCCAGCTTCTCTACCTCCCCACCTTGGCTGAGACCTCTCCCTTCTGGAAGCCCTCAAGGACCTCTGCCTTCACTTTCTGAGGCTCTCAACACTTTCTGCCTCAGTTACTAATATAATGAGACAGAAATAATACAAGGTGGTCACAGGAGAATAGAAAATTCCAGGCAGCAGTTACACACACACACGCACGCACACACACACACACACACACACCTGTTGAAATAGCTGTATAACAAAAAGGAAACTGTTGAAATAGCTGCAGAAGCTTGGGCCAATCGGACCCTGAAAACCAGGATGTGGCCAAGCTGGCTAAGAACGACTCAACCCAACATGGTGCTGGATTTGACCTCAGTTTCACCAATGACCTCGTTATATGCTCATTAACATAATCACACACCCACCAGTGCCATAACAGTTCTGGAACACCCGTATTTAGTGTAAAAATGAGTGGCACCACATTTCCAAGAAGTCCCCACCTGTTCCCAGAAATCTTCATGGATATTCCACCTGGTGGTTAAAGAAACCCATAAAGTTAGAAACCACAAACCCCCTCGAGTGACTCTCTCTTAACACACCCTCACTCCCCTTTCTTGAGTGTGTGTTTTGCTTTGCAGTAAATCTCTGTACTTTCACTATTTTCTGACTGAGCCTTGAATTCCTTCTCTCGACAGTGTCTGGAGGCCAGGGTCGTGAACCAAGGTTCTAGACCAGGCCTCACTTTCTTCATCTTCGGGATGAGGAGTTCGGCTTCATCTCCAGAGTCCTCTCCATAGCTTCACCACAATCACTGAGCCCTAATCAGGCCCTGTCCTAGGTGCTGGGGACACAGAAGGAGTCCCTGTAACAAGGATTCATGTGCAAGTGATTTATCAAGAAGATGCCTCCCAGGGAAACTAGTAAGGGAGTGGAAGCAGGAGAGGGAGGGAAGAAGCCAAGCAAGGGAGTCCCACAGAGGGTAGCTTCGGGCCGACACACACAGCACTCTGCAGTGTAAGTTAAGCCTCAGGATGTCCTGTGCCAGGATCGGGGAGTGAGGCATCACAGTCCCACACCTGCCAGCCATTAGCTGAGGGAAAGTTTAATTCCCAGGTACTTCAGTCTGTCTGCGTTTACTGGAAAAGTTTCCAGTAGCCTGGGCAGGCAGCTGAAGGAGTCACAGGTGTGTAGCCCATTGAGAGCAAAACCACACAGCAGGCAGGGGAGTGCACAGAGCCAGCAAAAGACATGTGATGGGTGTGGGTGGAGCCCCTACAGTGCCCACCTTTGAGACAAGCACCGTCCCTGTATTCAAGGAGCTCACAGGGAGAAATGGGTATGCAAACAGGCTAATTCAGTTTCACCTGCAATCTTGGGTATTACTTGTCCTCACCTTTCTGAAGATCACCTTTGCAAGATCACTTGCAAAACAGGGAGTTATAAACAGGAGATTGAGGTGTGTATTGCACTGGGAGGGAAGGAGGGAGGGGCTGAGCTGGCATTATCAAGCCTAATTTGCATCTCCCACTCCCCACCCCAAGTGCAGGCTGCCGTGGCAAAGCCAGCCGAGATGGTTAAGACACCTCAGGAATCACAGGGCCCTGGCTCCCAACAGACAAATTGCAAGGCCGGGATATCAAAAGGGACTGATCTTCCCAGGGATGCAGGCATGTTTTCATAATTCTGACAACCTCCTTTCATCCTCCATCTCTGACAGCAACAGAGATATTAATCCACACTCCCATCTTCAGTTCTCAGGGCCCAGGAGGTGAGGATGGGGGAGGAACAGGGGCTCAGGCCCTGAGAGGGCTGTCTCTGTGTGACAAAACTGAGACTCTGTGAAGAGGGGGCACTGTCTTCCCAGCTGATGTTGGAATGCAAGCCTAATACTTGTGGGAAGTTCAGGCACTGCCAGAGCCAACAAAAGGGGGTTGTTTCCAAGCCGTGGTTCCCGAACTCTGTTCCTCCAAGCCCTCCACTGCAAGAAGGGACCACAAGGTCACCAGGAAGGAAGGGACAAGAAACTCTGTCCCCACACTTCAACACATGGCATTCCATGAGAGGCCACTGGAAAAGGCATTTGCAACTGGAAGAACCCCAGGTGCACTGATCTGGTGAAGCCACTCCTCTTAGGCTGCAGAGCCTGGGAGGGGGCTGGGGGAGGAGGGAGGGGAGAGCTCCAGCAAGTTGAGATGGAGCCTGGCCTGGACCCACAGCTCCAGGTTCTTGGTTTATTCCCTCCCCTTATCCCTACCTCCAGCAAAATCTGAAATTCAGGGCATGAGGCCTGAAAGGGACCCGATAGGTGATTCTGTGCAAATTTCCTCCTTCCATCAGATGCCTGGGTGCTCTCACAGCATCAGTGACAAATCCAGCCTTAGCTCAGACATGCCCAGCAATTGCATGCTCACTGCTTCCTGTGTCCCTCCCTTCTGTCTTTGTATAGCTCTGTATAAAAGTCTTCCTCCATTGCTGCCAGAACTGCCCATGGCTCAACTTTCTCACTGTGCCTCTGGGGCTATGTGGAGAGGGTCTGTCTCCCTTTCATAGAATAGAGCCCTTCAGGTAGAAACAGTAGTAACTACAACCGTAATAGTACTTTACTCCTTAAAAAGAATTTCTATTAGCCCTCCCATTCAACTTCTACCTTAGGGACGCTTCATGGTAACAGCAAAGATGTTTCACTGCTTTGCTATTCACATAGTATTTTCACCTTCACTGTGCCTCGTTTCTCACAAGAACCCTGTCCAATACGCACAGTAGGGATCCTATCTGTCCATTTGCCAGCAGTGGCCAACATAAGGGCTGGGATTTGTCAAGATTCAGCACAGATGGACCCCAAAGTTCCCATTTTCCTGGGTAGAAGCGTTGGATGCTGCACCCTCATGGCAACAGGGCCCTTGTTCTCTCATCTAGCAGGTGTCCCCGGTGCTTCCCTCAAGGGCCCATCCAACTTTGCAAGCCCCCTAATTGGGGTGACATTGAAACGTCTGTTTTGCTCCTGTGGTTGTGATATTTAAATCATCTCAGTCTCACATGGGAGAGTGGGGAGGTAGCTGCACGGCTCTGAGCCCCGGAAGAAACCCTGAGTCTGTGAGTATCCGCTCCCCTTCCTCAGCCTGGCTGCCTGCAGTCATGTGGGCCCTAATGGTTAAATTCCACATAGGGGTCTGACCTTCAGGTATAGGGCAGCTCTGGCCAGGAGAAAGCAGCTGAGTGCCACTTACTCATAATGCCAGCTGATTCATTTTTCATTCACTTGGCCAGTTGGTGGATGAATTAAGTGATGCAGCCAGAATTAGAAGCTACAGGCTTCACTTTGCCAGCATTAACATCTCCAGTTTTAAGCTCCTTAAGATAGACACGGTGAGGGAGAGGAGGAACACTGGGTTGGGACTTAAGATGAACTGGGTTCAAATCCCAGTTCTGCTACAACAGTTTGGTTGTATTGCTTTGGGCAAGCCCCTTCCCTGTCCTGGGCTTCATTTTGCTGGTCTTTACCATGAAGGGATTTGCATCTGGAGATTTCAAAGGGGGACTTTTCAGGATGCCACTCTTCACAGTCTTGTTCATGAACCAGTTAACTAAACGGCAAGGACAGACAAGAGGTTGCAAACTGATGGCCCAAGGGTTGGATTTGTCCCATGGATGTGCTTTATTTAAGAAGCATACTGTTATACAAGGGTATATTTTTATTTTGAAAGTGTTGGCGGGGTATGGTGGCTCACGCCTGTTATCCTAGCACTTTGGGAGGCCAAGGCAGGTGAATCACCTGAGGTCAGGAGATCGAGACTAGCCTAGCCAACATGGTGAAACCCTGTCTCTATTAAAAATACAAAAATTAGCTGGGCATGGTGGTGGGCACCTGTAATCCCAACTGTTTGGGAGGCTGAGGCAGGAGAATCACTTGAACCTGGGAGGCAGAGGTTGCAGTGAGCTGAGATTGCACTGCTTCACTCCAGCCTGGGCTACAGAGTGAGACTCTGTCTCAAAAAAAAAAAAAAAAAATGTTTGATGGGAAATGCACATTTCAGTTTGGCCCAGTCCCCAACATCTCCTGTTTTCCTACACCTGATACCTTCTGGTCACTCATGTTACTCTATCGGGCATCTGAGGACATTTGAGTTTGCAACCCCCAGGTCAGTGGAATCACTTTCTATATACAGAATAGTAAGAGTGAAGACAGCAATTCCCACACTTGTTTTATGGTTCCAGTTTAACCAAACCAGTTTCTATCCACTGAAGTGTTTGGCTTAATGCTAGGGTCTCTACACAGTTTCACAACATCTCAATTTCCTTATTTTCTATCCACATAGGATTGTGGTAAGATTCAAGTTGGTCATATACAGTGGGGGTTAAATTTATTATTCTAAAAGCTGCTTGCCGGAGTCATTGCATTTTAGAGATGAACGCTAAATTCACCTTAGCGGATGATTGCTTTGTTTGGGAAAACACACTATTAGACATTTGTTATCTAAAAGCAAGGCCCAGGACTTGGTTTTAAGGAGTGAGAGGCAGTGGTGGAGATTGTGATGGATGGATAAGAACAGTAATGCTTCAAATAATAAAGTGAGATTCAGCATTACTTGGGTAGAGAGTTTATGAAGTTAACTGATTCCAGATTTCTTGAGAGCTCAAAAACAAGATTTGGGGGGAACTTAAGACACAGGAAAGAGGACACAGGCAAAGGGTCTTGTCCCCAAGCAGGAGTAAACTTAAGCAGCATGGATCAAGGTGACTCCCCAAGAGGGTACAGCTTCTTTGACCGTAATACTCATTTTTTAAACTAAAAATGTTAAGTTGACAAACGTCAACACACTAGAACAGGAGTTGACAAACTATGGCCTATGAATTCAGCCCACTGCCCATTTTTGTATGGCCTGAAAGCTAAGAGTGATTTTTATATTTTTAAGCATTTAAAAAACTCAAAAAAGAATATTTTGTAAAATGTGAAAATGATGTAAATTCAAATTTCAGTGTCCATAAATAGAGTCTTTTTGGAACACAGCCATACCCATTTGCTTATGTTTTGCCTACAACTGCTTTCATACCACGACAGAGTTGAGTAGTTGCAATAGAGACTGTGTGACTGCGTGTGGGGCTCCGCAGTGTACAGTCACTGGAGTAAGTGGGCATAGATTCCTTGGAGGAGAAATGGGGGAGTCATCACAGTATATACTTGCTGTGGTGTTTTGGAATCCTTTTCCCTAAGGACTAGCCTCCTCCTGGGTCAATGGTCCCTGGATATGAAAACTGGCTCATGCCTATGAACCGAGTGGGTAAGCATGCCCTCTTACTAGGGGGCCATCCTTAGCCTCCTGCTCCTTTATTCATGTGTTCTTCCTATTGGAGATGTTAAGCAGCACTCTTGTGGGCTGCCCATGTATTTTACTGCTAAGTACACTATCTTAGTCAGCTTGGGCTGTGTATTCATCCTCAGAGAGACAGAACCTACAGGATATATGAAAAGGAATTTATTAGGGAGAATTGGCTCACATTATTACAGAGGTGGGAAAGTCCCTTGACAGGCCATCAGCAAGTTGGAGAACCAGAAATGCTGCTAGCATGGCTCAGGACAAGTCTAGAAGCCTCAGAACCAAGGAAGCCCATGGTGCAACCCCAGTTCGAGGCCAAAGGCCAGACAGTCCCCTGGAGGATGCTGGTGCAAGTCCCAGAGTCTAAAAGCCAAAGAATCTGGAGTCTGATGTCCAGGGGCTAGAAGAGGAAAGGTGTCCCACTCCAGAAGGGAGAGAGAGAGAATCCCTCTTCTTCTGCCTGAATGTCCAAGTCAGGCCCCCAGCTGACTAGAGAGTGTCCACCCATATTAAGGGTGGGTCTTCCTCTGTCAGTCCACTGCTTCACGCTTCAGTCTCCTCTGGAAGTACCCTCACAGACACACCCAGAAACAATGCTTCACCAGCCATCTGGGTATCCGTCAATCCAGTCAAGTTGACACCTAAAATTAATCATAGGTTGCAATGACAAAATACCATCAATTTGGTGGCTTAAACAACAGACACTTCTCACAGTTCTGGATGGTGGGAAGTCTAAGATCAAGGTGCTGGCTGATTCTATTCCTGGAGAAGGCACTCTTCCTGGCTTGCAGATGGCTGAATTCTTGATGTATCCTTACATAGCAGAAAGACAGTGAGCTCTGGTCTCTTCTTCTTCTTATAAAGGCACCAATCCCATTATGGAGGCTCCATCCTCATGACTTTAAACCTAATGAGCTCTCAGAGGTCTCAGCTCTCAACACCATCATACTGAGGGTTAGGGTTTCAACAAAAGAATATGGTAGGGGGAACACACATCCAGTCCATAATAGACCCTATGTTCTATTTACACTGCTACAACTTCCTGTGGTGGGAAGCTCCAGTCTGGCTGGTTGTTACCATATTGCCTGCATCACCACTCCATAAGTGCTACCACCTGGCCTCCCTCTTCAAGGCCTGTGATGTTCGTGGCTGTCTACAAACCCAGCTCTGTGACTGCCTGTCCTCCTGTCAACCCTGGTTGGCAGAGAACAGCCACCACTTAGGGGTGTGGATGCTCCAGTCACCAGAAAAAACTGAAGGTTTGGTGAATGTCAAGTCCTTGGGGCATCCCATGGAACATAATCTTCGGGTGGATCTTCTGGCCTCATATAAGATATCCACTCCAGCATGCTCACCTCCCTGAGCCCCTGAGCCCTCCTTCTACTGCCTGCCAAGGTAACTCTGGCATCATGACTTTGCTCAGGTTGTCCATCAGCATTGCCAGTCTTCTTCTAAGAGCCACCCTAGCAATGAGTTTGCCTCTAACCCTGGAGTCCTTGCTGGGGTGTTAAGTCTCAGTGTCCCAAAAAAGTGCCAAGTCAACAAATTATCTCTTAGTCACATGGTCCAGCCTCCTGGTCAAGCACCCCCAAAATCCAATCCCAGGGCTACTCTCCTGGCTTCTCATGCTACATGCTAGCTAATTCTCACACCTCCTTTGAGGTGTAATCTCTTTCCTCCCTTATCAGACTGAGCATGTCCCAAGCCAAATTCTAGGATTTAATCCTGGTTAGCAGCCTGACAAAGGGGGAGCAGCTCCTGAGGACAGGGCTCCTGCTTCCTTGAGGAGAGAGGGGTTGGTGCGGGGGGTGCAAGGTTTCTGCAGTGTCTTCCTACAAGGAAGAAATGCAAGCTCCTACTACAGAAAGGTAGGCCACCTCTGGAAATGCTGGCAGTTCAGGAGGGGTCTACAGACCCTGTAGATTCTTGTAGATATCTCCCAGAGGTCCCCATTCATGTTTCAAGGTTTCATGTTTCCCTAACCAGGACCTGCCTTAGCTTAATAGACCTGTCTTCCCTGGACATCTAAACGTCTATGGCCCTCAGCAACTCTATCAAGTCC
Source organism: Pongo pygmaeus (assembly GCF_028885625.2). Taxonomy (NCBI): domain Eukaryota; kingdom Metazoa; phylum Chordata; class Mammalia; order Primates; family Hominidae; genus Pongo; species Pongo pygmaeus. The sequence continues at coordinate 16,151,091 of NC_072386.2, read as the reverse complement.
CGAGTCTGCTTTCATGGCAAAGGTAATGATTTATTTGTGCTCTACCAAAGGGGCAGCTCAGGCTCTCACACTTAGCTTTTAACTGTTTGTTAAATGCCCTGAATTTCTCACTATCCCTCTGCAGGGTGTCACACCTTTGTCAAACCTGGCCAAATCCACAGTTCTTGTTGGCCTTGTTCCCTCTATTCCTTCAAGTATGTGTATTATTGTACCATCCAGGGTGTTATTCTCTACTGGGACATTTTCCCAAGTCACCACTTGTGAAATTCTCAGCAGTTGGGCCACCACCTTGTGCCAAGGACTATCAACGTCCCACATTCCACGTGTCCCACTTGGAATGGAAGCCTCCTTAACACAGCCAGCCAGTGAGGAAGCGGGGCCCCAAAGCCCATCATTCTACTGCCTGCTCTCTGACACTCTACTTCTGCTAGGGTGGGGCCTCCAAGATGCAGGCACCAGGATAGGGTCCAACATGCAAGAGATGTATCAGGAGAAACACTTGTGAAGGAGAAAGGGTGCTGGAGTAGGAGTAGGTGGGGAGAGCCTTCAGACAATGATGCAGGTCTGACACCTATGGAAGGAGAATGGGAAGGAAAGGTTGTCAGGAAGGAAGAGTAACAGATACCAAGCAACTCGAGAAAGGTCTTGGCCAAGGAAAGTTACCAAATACAGGTAGCCTGTTAGAAAAATTGCGTAGTAGGCACGAAGGAGCCAGCACTAGTACCCCCTGTGCTGAGTCTTTAGCTGGGAGCAGTCCTGGGAAGCATGGTCTCGGGGTGAATGCTATGATGGATTCAACTGTCAGTCAACTCCATTCTGTCACAGGCTCTCTTAAAGGGACCAACACGCCCACCACAATATCTCCATTGGTTTGTCCCACCTTTCGTGCAATGTCATTAAAATTAATAGCTTACTGATGGCTGGGCTCGGTGGCTCATGCCTGTAATCCCAGCACTCTGGGAGGCTGAGGTGGGCAGATCACCTGAGGTCAGGAGTTCAACACTAGCCTGGCTAACATAGTGAAACCCCATCTCTACTAAAAATACAAAAATTAGCCGGGCGTGGTGGTGGATGCCCGCAATCCTAGCTAGTCAGGAGGCTGAGGCACGAGAATCACTTGAACCCAGGAGGCGGAGATTACAGTGAGCAGAGATCATGCCACTGCACTCTAGCCTGGGGGATAGAGTGAGACCGTGTCACCAAAAAAAAAATCTCTATATAGATATATCTATATAGATAGATTTTACATATATATATAGGGATATATATATAATATATATATGAAAAAATATATATTTCACATATAATATAGGATTATATATAAATATATATATTCCATATATAAAATATATTTCATATATATATGAAAAAATAAATTATTCATGTGTATATATATATGAGAGAGCGAGAGAGAGAGTTAGTTTACTGACCATCAAGCCAGGCAAAGAAAGGCATGGAGTCAGACAGAATCCAGCCAGGTGTTATTTTAAATTTTGTTATAAGTGATATCCCTGTCAAAAAGAAAAAAATAGAAAAAAGATAGGGAATTCAATTTGATATTGCACAAAGTGATAAGTTGGATGAAACTAGGTACAACACAATTGTTGAGGGAGGGGTGTTGCAAACTCAAATTAGTTATGTAATTTAGGTCATGGTGTAATTTGAATCTAAGGGGCCTGAATTGAAAGTCTAACTGCTCTGGGCTTGGAACCCCCTGAGTCACATTAAAAAGTGCTTGAGAGGAATCACCCAGGATGATTTAGTCTTCAGTGCCAACCACTACCTCTGGCCACCAGTACCTGCAGCCTGTGAGATGGTAACAATAGCATGACTGTAATGACTGACCCAGAACCTCAGCTCACCTGAAATGAGGGTGCTGTAACTGGGTTGGTAACCTCAGTTTTCTTGGGATGAGAAAGCAGTTCCCTTAGTGAAAAGGTGTCTTTTTAACCCCTGGAAGGTACAAATGAAATACAAAAATAATGAAGTCAATCAATAGTAATACATTTGTTTTAAACTTGGAATGATCTGTATATACTTGGTATTTGTAGGTTTTGTGATGTGTAAGAGAATTTGGCATATCTGAGATTACACTGTAAATATGTAATTAAGTAACTGATTTTTGACTTGTGATTTTGCATTAAAAGTTGTAAGAGAATCTGATGAGTTTAGTAAATAGTGTTGGGATGTTTATAAGAATCTGAGATTCACCATATTTACGACTTTAATTTATTAAATTTACAAGAATAATTTAAAGTGCTTAGAAAGGTTTTGCTTGTTAGTCACCAAAGTGCCCCAAACTAAAACAGATGCATCACATTTATATATAAATGTACTTCAAAAGGCTTAAGAGGATTTAATAAAATGAGTTGTAAATGAGACTGTGTCAGGGAATTTGGATTTACAGTTAGGATAATAAAATTCAAAATTAATCTTAAAGGCTTAGGGAAAAATAGGTTTTTATAGTTTGTTACTTTTTTCTGCACCCAAAAAGTAAATAATTGTGAAGTCATCAAGAACTCCAACTGACACTTGCTATATCTAAAAATGAATTCAGAATTGTTCCCTACCCTAGGAGCTAAACGTTGGCTCCTGAATAGTGAACAGCAGTACCACACGCACAGGGGTTCAGATGAGTCCCGGGGCACACTTGCTCCTCCCTGTCCTCCTCTCCACATCTAAATAGCTCCCTGGCACTTACCCATCCTTCAGGCCTTTGGGATCTGCCCTCCTGTCTCCCCTGCCCCTTGGGCTAGCATCGCCCCTGCCCCAGGTTTTTCATCTGCCTCGCAGGAATCTCCCTGCCTCTGGTCTTCTCTCCTCTCACCTTTCTTTTCTTCCATTAGAATTGCAAAGACACTGAGAAGGAAGCCCAGCCCGTGACTCTGGCTGTCTTTGTGTATCTGCTGGCCCTGACAGCCCCAGAAGTCTGTAGATGGTCCTCCTAGGTCTGAGTTGCAGCTTTTTGCCTACAATGTCACTGTCTTCCTCACCAGCTCAGCCTGCTTTGTTGTTGTTCTTTGAAACTTTTTAAAAATTTTATTGATGCATAACAGATGTACATAGTCTGGGGGTACGTGTGATAATTTAACACATTTATATAATTTGTAAAGATCAAATCAGTGTACTTGGGATATGCATCACTTAAATATTTGTCTTTCCTTTATGTCAGAAACATTCAAATTATTCTCTTCTAGCTATTTTGAAGTGTACAACAGATTATTGTAAACTATAGACACCTTAATGGTCTAACACTAAGCCTTATTTCTTCTATCAAACTACATTTGTACACATTAATCAACCCCTCTTCATCTCCTCCTCCCCACTACTCTTCTCAACCTCTGGCAACCACCAATTTGTTCTCTATCTTAATGAGATTCACTTTTTTAGCTCCCACATATGGGTGGGAATAGGCGATATTTGTCTTTCTGTACTTGGCTTATTTCGCTTAACATAATGACCTCCCGTTCCGTCATGTTACTGCAAATGACAGGACTGCATTCTTTTTTATGGCTGAATAATATTTCATTCTGTATATAAACCATGTTTTTTAATCCATTTATTCATCGATGGGCCCTTGATTTCATATTTTGGCTTTTGTGAATGGTGCTGCAATAAACATGGAAGTGCAGGTATCTTTTCAATATATTGATTTCCTTTCTTTTGGATATATAGCTTAGATTTTTTCGAAGGTCCTTAGGTTTTTCTAAGTATATAAGTATATATTTTACATTCCCAACAGTGGGAATGAAAAAAAAATCCATTTTATCTGAGGTAAGATTATATCTCATTGTGGTTTTGATTTGATTTCTCTGATGACTAGTGACAATGAGCATTTTTTCATAAATCTGTTGGCCATTTGTATGTCTCTTTTGAGAAATATCTATTCAGATCTTTTATCCATTTTTAAATCAGATTATTTGGGTTTGTGCTAATGAGTTGTGTGAGCTCCTTACACAATCTGGTTATTAATCCTTTGTCAGATGAGTAGTTTGCAAATATTTTCTCTCATTCTGTGGGTTGTCTCTTCACTTTGCTGATTGTTTCCTTTGCTGTGCAGAAGCTTTTTAGCTTGAGGAAATCTCATTTGTCTAGTTTTGCTTTGGTTACCTGTGCAGTTGAGGTTTTACAGGAAAAATTTAATGTCATGCAGCATTTCTCCAATATTTTCCTCTAGTAGTTTTATAGTTTTATGTGTTATTTTTAAGTATTTAATCCAATTTTTATTTGATTTTTGTGTATGTGAGAGATAGGAGACTAGTTTTTTATTTTTGTTTTGTTGTTTTGTTTTTGTTGTTTTTTTCTTGAAATAGGGTCTTGTTCTCTCACCCAGGCTGGAGTGCAGTGGCATGATCATGGCTCACTGCAGCCTCAAACTTCTGGGCTCAATTGATCCTCCCACTTTAGCCTCCTAAATAGCTGGGACTACAGGTGTGTGCCACCACACTTGGCCAACTTTTGTTTGTTTTTTTTTGTAGAGTTGAAGTTTTGCCATGTTGCCCAGGCTGATCTCAAACTCCCGGGCTCAAGATATCTGCCTGCATTGGTCTCCCAAAGTGCTGGGATTACAGGTGTGAGCCACTGCACCCAAACAAGTTTCATTCTTTTGCATATAGTTATCCAGTTTTCCCAGCCTCATATATTGAAAAGATATTTATTGCATGTTCTTGACTGACAATGCATGGATTTATATCTGGGTGCTCTGATCTGTTCCACGTATGTATCTGTACCTATCTGTATGGCCAGTACCATGCTAATTTGGTTACTATAGCTTTGCAGTAAGTTTTTTGTTTGTTTTTGAGACAGAGTTTTGCTCTGTTGCCCAGGCTGGAGTACAGTGGCGCGATCTCGGCTCACTGCAACCTCCACCTCCAGGGTTCAAGCAATTCTTCTGCCTCAGTCTCCCGAGTAACTGGGATTACAGGCACGCACCACCATGCCTGGCTAATTTTCGTATTTTTAGTAGAGACAGGGTTTTGCCATGTTGGCCAGACTGGTCTTGAACTCCTGACCTCAGGTGATCCACCCACCTTGGCTTCCCAAAGTGCGGGGATTAAAGGCGTGAGCCACCCCGCCCAGCCAGCAGTAAGTTTTGAAGTCAGGTAGTGTGAAGCCTCCAGCTTTGTTCTTTTTGCTCAGAATTGTTTAGGCTATTCAGGGTCTTTTGAATTGCCATATAGATTTTAGGATTTTTTTTCCCTATTTCTGTGAAGAATGTCATTAGTATTTTGATAAGCATTGCATTGAATCTGTAAATTGCTTTGGGTAGTATTGTCATTTCAATAAAGATTCTTCCAATCCACGAGCATGGAATATTTTTCCATTTTTTGGTGTCCTCTTCAATTTCTTTCATCAGTGTTTTATAGTTTTCCTTGTATAGATGTTTCAGTTCTTTGGCTAAACTGATTTTTGCATATTTTATATTCTTTATAGCTATTGTAAACAGATTTCTTAATTTTTCTCAGATCATTCACTGTTAGCATATGTAAATGCTACTGAATTTTGTATGCTGATTTTGTATCCTGCAACATTACTGAATTCATTTATCAGTTCTAACAGTTTTTTTGGTGGAGTCCTTAGGTTTTTCTAAATATAAGATCCTGTTGTCTCAGAGCAAGGCTAATTTGACTTCTTCTTTTCCAATTGGGATGCCCTTTATTTCCTTCTCTTGCCTAATTGCTCTGGCCAGGACTTCCAGTATTACGTTGAATAAAAGTGGTAAAAAATAGGCATCTTTGTCTTGTTCCAGATCTCAGAGGAAAGGCCTTCAATTTTTCCCTGTTCAGAACAATGTTAGCTATGGATTTGTTATATATGACCTTTATTATTTTGAGGTATGTTCCTCCATTCCCAGTTTGATGAAGGTCTTTATCATAAATGGATGTTGAATTTTATCAAATGCCTTTCTGGCATCTATTGAAATAGTCATATGTTTTTCATTCTTAGTTCTTGGTTCTGTGAATGTCATGTATTATGTTTATTGATTTGTATATGTTGAACCATCCTTGCATCCTGGGGATAAATCCCACTTGATCATGATTAATGATCTCTTTAATGGTTGTAGAATTTGGTTTGCTAGTATTTTATTTCTTCTTTTCTTTTATTTTTTTTTTTGCACCTTGGCTCATCAGTAATATTGGCCTATACTTTTCTTGCTGTATCCTTGTCTGGTTTTAATATCAGCATAACGCTGGCCTCATAGATAGAATGAGTTTGGAAGTATTCCTCCTCTATTTTTTTTGAAGAGTTTGAGTAGAATTGGTATTAATTCTTTGGCTTTGTTTGTTTTTGTTTTTTAAGAGACAGTCTTACTCTGTCACCCAGGCTGGAGTGCAGTGGTGTAATCTTACCTCACTGAAACCTTGAACTCCTGGGCCCAAGTGATCCTCCCATCTCAACCTCCTAAGTACCTAGAACTATAGGCATGCACCACCGCACCCAGCTAATTTAAAAAATTTATTGTAGAGAGTCCGAATGATCTTTCCATTACTGAGAGTGGGGTGTTAAAGTCCCCTACTATTATTGTATTGAAATCTATCTCTTCCTTTAGGTTGCTTTTCATATTTGGGATCTCTGGTGTTGAGTGCCTATATATTTAAAATTGTTACATCTGCTTGATAAATTGACCCCTTTATCATTATACAGTGACTTTCTTTGTCCCTTTTTACAATCTTCGACTGCCTTGTAGTCTATTTATCTAACTATAGCTATAGCTACTTCTGCTTTTTTTTTTGGTTCCAGTTGTATGGACTCTTTTTATACCCCTTCATTTTCAGTCTATCTTTACAGGTGGGTTTCCTGTAGGCAGCATATAGTTGGATCTCATTTCTTTATCCATTCAGCAACTCTCTGCCTTTTAATTGGAGAATTGAGTTCCTTTATATTTAGTATTATTATTGACAACCAAGGACTTACTACTGTCATTTTGTTGCTTGTTTTCTGATTGTTTTGTAACTCCTCTATTTTTCATTTCTTACTGCCTTACTTTGTGGTTCTTTGATCTTCTCTGGCAGTATGTTTTAATTTATTTTTGTTGGTTTTTTTGGAGACAGAGTCTTGCCTCTGTCTCCTAGGCTGGAGTGCAGTGGTGCAATCTCGGCTCACTGCAACCCCTGCCTCCCAGGTCCAAGTGATTCTCCTGCCTCAGCCTCCTAAGTAGCTGGGATTACAGGCACCTGCCACCACGTCTGGCTAGTTTTTGTATTTTTAGTAGAGACAGGGTTTTGCCATGTTAGCCAGGCTGGTCTTGAACTCCTGAGCTCAGGTGATCCACCCACCTCGGCCTCCCAAAGTGCTGGGATCACAAGTGTGAGCCACCACGCTCAGCCTAATTTGTTGTTTTTTATTTTTAGTGAACTCACTATAGGGTTTTGCATTGTGGTTACCATGTGGTTTACAAAAAAAAAAAAAAACTTATAGATGTAACATTATTTAAAGAGATGATATCTTATTTTAGAGCATATAGAATAGAAACAAAGAAAAAATGAAAATAAAAGTTTACATTGTAACTCCATCGCTTCCACATTTTGACTGTTGTTTCAATTTACATATTTTTATATTACCTGTCTCTTAACAGGTTGTTGTAGCTATTATTGTTTTTGACAGATTTATATTTTGGGTTTCATACTAGAGTTATAAGTGCATTTCATACCACAATTACAATATTAGCGTATTCTGCATTTGTGCATGTACTTAATTTTACCAATGTGTTTTATACCTTCAAATATTTTAAATTTTGTTCTGTTTTTGCATATTAGTGGTTTTTTCTTTCATATTGAATAACTCTCTTTAGCATTTCTTTATATTTTTTTTCCTTACAGTAGATATTATCTGACAACCTTTAGCATTTCTTCTAAGATGAACCTGGTGGTGGTGAATTCTCTCAGCTTTTGTTTGTCTGGAAAAGTCTATCTCTCCTTCATTTTTGAAGAATAACTTTACTTGATACAGTATTTTTTGATGGCAGTTTTTTCCTTTCAGCACTTTAAAAATGTCATGTCACTCCCTCCTGGCCTATATGGTTTCCATTGAGAAGTCTCTTGCCAGAAAGACTTTATGTTTTACTTGCTTCTTTTCTCTTGCTATTTTTAGGATCTTTCTCTTTGTCGTTGACATTTGAGAGTTTGATTATGATATGCCTTGGAGTAACCTTGTCTGAATCAAATCTGTCTGGTGTTCTCTGGCCTTTCTGTACCTGGATGTTTATATCTTTCTCAAATTTTGGAAAGTTTTCTGTTATTATTTCTTTAAATAAGCTTTCCACCTCTTGCTCTTTCTCAGCTCCATCTTGAACATCAATAATGCTTAGATTTGGTCTTTTGAGGTAATTTTCTATATCTTGTTTGCTTTTCATTATTTTTTTCTCCTCTGACTGTGTATTTTCAAATAGCCTGTTTTCAAGCTCACTGATTCTTTCCTCTGCTTGATCTATTTTGCTGTTGGGAGCCTCTAATGAATTTTTCAATTCAGCAAATGTATTTCTCAGTTTTAAGATTTCTGTTTGATTCTTTTGCTATTTCAATCTCTTTGTTGAATCTCTCTAATAAACTTCTAAATTGCTTTCCCATGTTATCTTGAAGATCGCTGAGTGTCCTTAAAACTGCTATTTTGAATTGTTGGTCAGAGAGCTCACACATCGTCTTGCTGGGGTACGTTACTGATTTCTTGCTTTGTCCATTTGGAGAGTTCATGATTCTCTGTCTGGTGTTGGTTCTTGTGGATGTGTGTCTATGTCTTTGCACTGAGGGATTCGTTATTCATTTTAATCTCTATATCGCTTGTTTTGCTTTTACTGGATATATTTGCTTAGAGGTTCTTTATTGCTAAATCACTGTCTTCTTTTTGGCTCTAGATGGCATCTTAAGCCCACATTTGCTTTGGCTGCAGTAAATGATTGGAGCACTGCCCTTCCTAAATGGGGTATCTCAGCACTGTGGGAAGTCTGGCTATGGGTTTGTGCCCAGGGGACCTGTGGAACGGACCTCCTATAGCATAGTGCGAATGAACCACCACTCTGATTTAATGTCTCCTTTGGCAAAGTTACAAAGCAGAATTTCCAGAGATGAGGATGCTTGTCTCACCTCCCCACTTTCTCTCTGCCTGTCCTCAGGGATAGTTCTCTCTTTGGTCACTTAGTGATGCTTCCCATGGTTTAGGCAGAGGTCTACTACCAGGGAAACCAAGGTGGTGGGGAAGCTGGTTGTCCACCTCGATCTCACTTTTTCTACTGTAGAAATTGTGTGTTGGGGGAAATTTTTTCATGCTCTTGGTGCTGGGAAGAATGGGAGAAGGGGTTCACAATTGTGAAGCTCAATTTTTCTTACTGTCTGCTTAGAGATTTTTCAATTCTCTGTGGCCCCAGGAACTGTCTCATCTTCATTCTTGAGTTCTGGAATATTACTGGTGATAATCTTGGCACTGTATATTTATTTTTGGTTTCCTATGTAGGGGACAGTGAAGCCAGCTTGCTTCTATGGGGCCATTTTGGAACCAGAAGCCCAGCCTACTCTCTTATTGTTAGTCATTGGCCAGACTATGTGCATTAGGAAAGGTGAAGCCTCCTCCCTCTGCTTGCTTGCTCTTTCTTTCTTTTTCCTTTTTTGTTTGTTTGTTTGTTTTTGTTTTGACAGAGTCTCACTCTGTCACCCAGGCTGGAATGCAGTGATGCAATCTTGGCTGACTGCAATTTCCGCCTCCTGGGTTCAAGTGATTCTTGTGCCTCAGCCTCTTGAGTAGCTAGGAATTACAGGTGTGCCATCACGCTCAGATAATATTTGTATTTTTAGTAGGGACAGGGCTTCACCATGTTGGCCAGGCTGGTCTCAAACTCCTGACCTCAAGTGATACAACCGCTTTGGCCTCCCAAAGTGCTGGGATTACAGGCATGAGCCACCATGCCCATCCTGCCATCTGTTTCTTTTGCTGCAATTCTGAGTTAGGAATGGAAGCCCTGATGAGGGTGAGGGTGACAGTGGCCACCTTCTCTGAGCCCTCCCTTCTGCTGATCACTTTTCTTTAAAGATCTCATCACCCTGACCTAACTCAGTCTCTGCCATTTCTGTATACCAAGGTAAAGATGGGCATTGACTGAAAGACAAGGAAGCAAGGAAAAACTCTACATTTTGTAACCAGAGAGCATGGGAGCAGGTGCCCAATTCCAGCTCCACCATGGACTTTCTGTGTGAGCCTGAGTAAATCCTTTCCCTGTCTGGGCCTGGTTTTCCCTGACCCTTTATTAAGTAAAGAAGACCTTTTCATCCAGCAAAGCCACTTCTAGGTCTTTGTCTGAGAAATATGCTCTTATATGTGCCCAGCAGACAAATAAGGCTTGCAGCCTTGCTAGCAACCATAAATAATGTCAATCTAAAATGTCAATCAATAGAAGAATACGTGAGTAAATTAGAGTACACACACAGACTATGTCAGTCAGGGTCTGATAAGATTTGGCTGTGTCCTCACCCAAATCTCATCTTGAACTCCCATGTGTTGTGGGAGGGACCCAGTGGGAGGTAATTGAATTATGGGGGCAGATTTTCCCATTGTGTTCTCATGATGGTGAGTAAATCTCATGAGATCTGATGGTTATTATAAGGGGGAGTTTTCCTGCACAAGCTCTCTTTTTGCTTGCTGCCGTCCACATAAGACGTGACTTGCTCCTCCTTGCCTTCCATCTTGATTGTGAGGCTTCCCCAGGCACATGGAACTGTAAGTCCAATTAAACCTCTTTCTTTTGTAAATTGCCCAGTCTTGGGTATGTCTTTATCAGCAACGTGAAAATGGACTAACACAGGGTCCAGTTAAGAAATACCATTAGGCCAGGTGTGGTGGCTTATGCCTGTAATCCCAGCATTTTGGGAGGCTGAGGCAGGTGGATCACCTGAGGTCAGGAGTTTGAGGCCAGCCTGGACAACATGGTGAAACCCCATCTCTATTAAAAATACAAAAAATCAGCTGGGTGTGGTGGCTCACGCCTGTAATCTCAGCAGTTTGGGAGGCCAAGGCGGGCGGATCACGAGGTCAGGAGATCGAGACCATCTTGGCTAACACAGTGAAACCCCGTCTCTACTAAAAATACAAAAAATTAGCTGGGTGTGGTGGTGGGCACCTGTAGTCCCAGCTACTTGGGAGGCTGAGGCAGGAGAATGGCAAGAACCTGGGAGGCGGAGCTTGCAGTGAGCTGAGATTGTGCCACTGCACTCCAGCCTGGGCGACAGAGCAAGACTCCACTTCAAAAAAGTAAAAAATAAAAAAAAATTAAAATAAAAATAAAAATGCAAAACATCAGCCAGGCATGGCAGCAGGCACCTGTAATCCCAGCTACTCTGGAGGCTGAGGCAGGAGAATTGCTTGAACCTGGGAGGCAGAGGTTGTAATGAGCAGAGATTGCACCACTACACTCCAGCCTGGGCAACAGGAGTGAAACTTCATCTCAAAAGAAAGAAAGAAAGAAATACAATTAGCACCAGTTATTTTCCTCACAACATTTTGTTACAAAAACATTCAAACATACAGGAAAATTTTTAAAGTTATAAAGCAAACACCCATACACCCACCAAAATTGACATTTGGCCTTATTTGCTTTATCATCTATCAATTGATCCATCTGTCTATCCATCTTATTTTTAAATGCATTTTAAAATAAGATACTAAAAAATATGTTTTGCCCAGAAACATTTCAACATGTATATCATTAACTAGAGTTCCACATGTATTTACAGATTTTTTAAGGTGAATTTTTGTATTAATCAAATGCACAAATCTTAAGTCTATTATTCAGAGTTTTGCCAAATTCATCCAGTGATGTAATTCAAAGGCTTCATCAAGTGATAGAACATATTCACACCAGGAGGTCCACTCATGCTTTTTCCCATCCAGTTCCCACTGCTCCCACCTCCACCTGCAAACGCTTTTTTTTTTTTTTTTTCCCCACCAGAGCTTAATTGTATCTGTTCTAGGACATCATGTGAATTGAGACATACCATAAAGGGCCTCTTTCAGTCAGCCCAGTGTTTTTGACATTCATGCATGTGGATGTGTGTATCACTAATTTTTGTCTTCTTTGCAGAGTCATATCCTGTTGTGTAGATATACCACAGTTTGTCCACTCTTCTGTTGATGGACACCTGGGATATTTCTAGCTTTTATCCATTGTGAACAAAGCTGCTATGGACTTTTGGTTTTTTAACAGTTCTTTTTGTGGTCATATGTTTTTATTTGTCTTGGGTAAATACCTCCCCTCCAGAGGATGCAGCATTCGAGGCACTGGATTTGGTTAATGTTTAGATTTATAAGAAGGATAAAGCACCGCCTACCTTCATGTCCTCTCCCATCCTTTGCCTCAGTGTAGATGTAAGCCAGCTGGTGCCATCTCCCTCTCTTCGTGAATTCTGTGTGGAGTCCTCTTCTTGGTTCATCCTTGTTATTGTGCCTTGCTCAGGACGACTCCAGGCCACCAGGTATGCTTCAGTACTTGTAACTCTTATAGAGCTGGGAATCTTTACCTCTTTCATTTCAGGAGTCCTGCTTCCTTGTAAATGCTCCTATCTCTCCCTCAGAAACCTACAGCTTCCCCACATCAGTTAATGGACATTGGCCTCTAGGCTGATTCGAAGCTCTGAGTGAGCTCTAATGTTCTACAAGCAGGTCTGATTACCCATGGTCACCAGCCTCAGTTCTTTCTGGGCCCATTCAGAGTGGCTGGGGAAGGAGCTGTGAACCAAGGAGCAGACAGCTGGATTCCTATAACCTGGTCCAAAGATGCAGATTCAGAGCCAACTCCCTGGCCCACCGACTTTAGAACCTCTTATCTCCCTTGGATGTCTGCACTCAGGCCTCATTGCCCACCTGCAGAGGGGCTACCATCTGCAGATGGGCGATGGGGCCTGAGTGGGAACATGAGTGCTCTCCAGCCTCAGTGAAGCTCAGCCTTCACCCAACTGTGTATCATACATAGCACCCAGGTTAAGAATGAGGACAGTGGACACAGACACCCTGGTTCCAGACCTGACTCTGGCCATCTTCACGTGTCTCCTATTGCTTCTGTTGTGATAAATTTCAAATATATTGCAAGCTAGAGAGAGAGGAGCTGCTGCTGGCTCTGGCTGCTTTTGTGCATCTGCTGAGTTCCTTCTCACTTTACACAACCTAAGCTTTATGACCTAGAGCAAGGTACTTCCCTCTGAGCCTCAGGTTTCTCTCTATAAAGAGCCATACAAATGGCAGGTAGTGGGGTGTTACAATTGACCTATGAGCTCGGGCAGGCCAGGTGAGCCCAGGTAAACGGAAGCCCCTACTACCGTTTCATGTGGCCCCTCCCTCTTGAATTCATGCCCAGTCATTACCCCCATCACCTCTTAATCCTCATCACAGCCTTGGGAGGGGGTGTGGCCGTACAGGAATTATTAACCCCTTTTACAGATGAGAAAATTGAGGGGTAAAGCAGAAAACTGACCTGCCACATCCCATGAGGGAGCCTCGGTTTCTGACTCTCTCTGTGCCTGTCCTTATGTTTAACATGTTAATTTATGGTGAACTCTCACATGTGGAGAGGAAGAGGGTAGAGCCTCGTGGCTGAAAGCCAGTTAGGAGCCAGACCACCTGGGTTCCAATCCAGGCTCTGCAGCTACTAGGGCAAGTCACCTAACCTCTTTGTTCCTTGGTTTCTTTCTAAGTAAAATTAGTATTCTGAGAGTACTTACATTGTTAATAATAGCAACATTAGTATTATTATAATACATTGTGAGAATTAAATGAGTGAACACAGGTAAAACAGAACGACCTATAACACAGTAGGTGCTATGGTTTGTGTGTCCCCCAAAATTCGTGTGTTGGAAATTTAGTCCCCAACCCAACAGTACTGGGAGGTGGGGCCTAATGGGAGGTGCTTAGGCCATGAGGGCTCTGCCTTCATGAATGGATTAATCCGATATAAAGAGGATTGTGGGAGTGAGCCCTCTCTCTTCTGTTCCTCCTCCATGTGAGGACATATTGCTCCTCCCCTCCAGAGGATGCAGCATTCGAGGCACCATTTTGGAAGTGGAAGGCTTTCTTCCTGAGAACGTGAGGCTGAATGAGGGATGCAGAAATGCATGAGGCCACTGGATACCTTCCCTCCAGTGGATGCAGGACTTGAGAGGAGGTGAGTCTGGCTGGTCTGGGTGATGCCTGCTTGGAGCTACCTTTGCCAGCAGCCACAGGAATGTGCATTTCCCAAACCCCTTCCCAGTTGCCCTGACCCCTGGCAGAGTTAGCCAGGGGAGCCACATTTTCCCACAGCTCACAGTGCCTCTCCAGCGGCAGCTGCAGAAAGCCCTCTTTTTGTTTAGACTCTGTTTTCAAGATCAGATCTCCTCAGCCAGCAAGGCTCTTCAGCTAATGATGTCTGTGGAGACAGAGGAGACTGCTACACATAGCCTTGCCCAGGAGTCGCCCCAGGGAGAGCCATTTGCCAGGGGCAGTTTGGACTGCAGTGGAGCAAGGTTGGTGAGCACATCCCCAGGGGCAGGAGGCCTGAAAGTCAGGGCTGAAGGAGCCTTTTCATGAGTATCCTGCAGCCGCCTCCTCCTTTTACTCAAGGAGGGGAGATAGGCCCAGAGATCTCTGTCACCAGGAGTCAGGGCAGAGCCAGGCCTGCAATCCAGGGCTGCTGCCTGCTCCATCCCCCGGGACAGTGGACCCCAAACTTGAGCAGGCATCAGGATCACCTGGAGGGTTTGGTTAATCACTGACCGAGGGGCCCCACCTCCAGGTTTTGATTCAGTAGGTCTGGCATGAGGCCTGGGGATTTGCCTTTTAACAAGTTCCCAGTGATGCCTATGCTGCTGGTCCAGGAACCACACTTTGAAAATTATTTAGGAAGCTGCCTTGTGCCTGGAAAGGTGGGATGGAGCCCAAAAATGAGGTGCTGAGGAGGTAGGAATAGCAACTGCTTTCTGGAAGGAAATGGAGGACAGAGTAAAAATAAACTGGAAGGTTCTAGGATGGGCAGGCTTCAGGGGGAGGCTGGATGGAGGAGGAAGAGGTGGAGCCTGGGTCCATTCAGACTAGAGTGAGGCGAGGTGCCTGGAAAGCAAAACTTAAAGAGACACTCACTCTCAGGTTTGTACAAGCACAAGGTCAGCAGCTCCAAGAACCCGAGAAGGACTGTCTCTTTGAGCTTCTGCACAGCAAAAGAAACTACCATCAGAGTGAACAGGCAACCTACAAAATGGGAGAAAATTTTTGCAACCTACTCATCTGACAAAGGGCTAATATCCAGAATCTACAATGAACTCCAACAAATTTACAAGAAAAAAACAAACAACCCCATCAAAAAGTGGGCGAAGGACATGAACAGACACTTCTCAAAAGAAGACATTTATGCAGCCAAAAAACACATGAAAAAATGCTCAACATCACTGGCCATCAGAGAAATGCAAATCAAAACCACAATGAGATACCATCTCACACCAGTTAGAATGGCAATCATTAAAAAGTCCGGAAACAACAGGTGCTGGAGAGGATGTGGAGAAATAGGAACACTTTTACACTGTTGGTGGGACTGTAAACTAGTTCAACCCTTGTGGAAGTCAGTGTGGCGATTCCTCAGGGATCTAGAACTAGAAATTCCATTCGACCCAGCCATCCCATTACTGGGTATATACCCAAAGGACTATAAATCATGCTGCTATAAAGACACATGCACACGTATGTTTATTGCGGCATTATTCACAATAGCAAAGACTTGGAACCAACCCAAATGTCCAACAATGATAGACTGGATTAAGAAAATGTGGCACATATACACCATGGAATACTATGCAGCCATAAAAAATGATGAGTTCACGTCCTTTGTAGGGACATGGATGAAATTGGAAATCATCATTCTCAGTAAACTATCGCAAGAACAAAAAACCAAACACCGCATATTCTCACTCATAGGTGGGAATTGAACAATGAGAACACATGGACACAGGAAGGGGAACATCACACTCTGGGGACTGTTGTGGGGTGGGGGGAGGGGGGAGGGGGGAGGGATAGCGTTGGGAGATATACCTAATGCTAGCTGACGAGTTGGTGGGTGCAGCGCACCAGTATGGCACATGTATACATATGTAACTTACCTGCACATTGCGCACATGTACCATAAAACCTAAAGTATAATAATAATAATAATAATAATAATAAAAGAAAAAAAAAAATAAATAAATAAAACATTGTGGGCCGGGCGTGGTAGTTCACACCTGTAATCCCAGCACTTTGGGAGGCTGAGGCGGGCGGATCACGAGGTCAGGAGATGGAGACCATCCTGGCTAACACAGTGAAACCCTGTCTCTACTAAAAATACAAAAAAATTATCCAGGTGTGGTGGCATATGCCTGTAGTCCCAGCTACTTGGGAGGCTGAGGCAGAAGAATGGTGTGAACCCGGAAGGCGGAGCTTGCAGTGAGCCGAGATTGTGCCACTGCACTCCCGCCTGGGTGACAGAGCCAGACTCTGTCTCAATAAAATAAAATAAAATACATAAAATAAAATAAAACAAATAAAAATAAAATAAAATAAACATTGTGCGCTAGCACCTGACTTGCTTCATTCCAGTCCCAGCTCTGCCCCTGAGGTCCCCATGTGTCTGTCAGGCTGTCAGGTTAGCAGTGCAGTCAGTGTTTTCATGAGTAGCAACTTTCTGTGGGGCTCTGCATTCCTGATGGAAAACTCCTCTTGGTTAGAAGCATGACATTTAAAACCCTAGGCCAGGAAGAAGGTAGGTGCACATGTGTGAAAGTCAGAGAAAGAGAAGACCTGGAAAGAAGGCAGCCAAAGTGACATACAGCAGTGTGTAGACTCCCTGCTAATTAAAGTGTGCTTCTTGGAACAGTGGCATCAACACCACCTGGGGAGCTTTAAAAAATTCCAATGCCCAGGCCACACCCCAGAATCTACATTTTAGCAGGATTGCCAAGTGATGTAGGCACAGGAACATTGGGATCACCTGGAGAGTTTTGTAAAATACTGATGCCTGGGCCGTGACCCAGAGATTCTGATATCATTGCTCTGGGTTTGGTGTGTGCTCCGGGGTTTTAAAACCTCCCACGTGTTCTCAGGTGCCACATAGTCTGAGCATCATTGGTGTAGACAGCTTCAGAGGTCTTTAGATTTGGTGTTGGAGGCAATGTGACATAGTAGAACTCACACAGGATTTTAGTATTTGGAGTGCAAATTCCAATCTTGACTCTGCCACTAACTAGCTATGTTGGCCTTGGCCAGATCATTTTTCTCTCTCAATTTCCTCAACAGTCAAATGGGAATATTAACAACCTCCCTGGACCAAAAAGTTAATTATGATTAATTATTAGAGTTCAAGGGAGTCTTGGGTAACACTTAGTCATGGATCCTCAATTTTACCCTTGAGAAAGCTTAAGACCTCTCTGGGTTTCAGTTTCTCCAGTTGTAAAATTTAGAGACTGGACCACTAAGGGCTGGTTATGATTTAAATGTGTCTCCCAAAAGCATATGTTGGAAACTTAATCCCCAGTGCAAGTGTTGGGAGGTGAGGACTAAAGAGAGATGATTAGGGCATGAAGGTAAAGCAAATGCATTAATGCCATTATTGTGGGAGTGGGCTCCTTATAAAAGGACAGGTTCACCCGCCTCTTGCTCTCTCTCACCTTCACTTTGCCTTCTGCCATGGGATGACGCAGCAAGAAGGCCTTCTCCAGATGTGGCCCCTTGATCTTGAACTTCCCAGCCTCCAGAACCATGAGCCAAAATAAGTTCATTATAATTTACCCAGTCTGTGATATTATGTTACAGCAGCATAAAACAGAGTAAAAGAGGCCTTTCTCCAATCCACTGTGCATGTTTCTCCCCTTGTGCAATGGTTCCTTCTGGCAGCAATTCCTGCCCTATCTTTCTTAATCCAGTGCTTCCTACCTTTCCACTCAAGAGTGGCTCCAGCACCCCTTCCTCCAGGGTTCCCTCTTCCTGCATCCTTCATCCTGGTCTAATTAAACTATAGGTTTATGTCTCTTATAGGCTGAGTTTACATCTTTTAGGGAGCCTTCCCTGACTCTCTCCTATCAGGCCCAGGTTAAAGGCACCCTATTCTCCCCAGCCCCTCTAGCCCTTTCTCTCATCTGATCACCAAATAGATTATAAGAGCCCTGTGGGCACTCTCCATGTCTACATTGTATCTCCAGTAGGTATTCATCAGTTAAGTGTCTGAAAGTTAAAGGAATGGCATTGGGAGTCTGAGATCAATCGATTTCACAATGAACTCTTGCTCAAAACTTGTAGCCTTTGCCATCTCGATTCAACTCAATGTGTAGAAGGTAACTGAAGCATGAGGAAGGTCTCACTAATTTCATTAATTTAGGTCTCTTCCCTCCTGACACTAACCTCAATTATCTAACTGCTGGAGGAACAGTTTTCTGGATGGTGAAAGAGCAACTGATTTATAGGCCTT
The DNA here is from genome assembly GCF_028885625.2 of Pongo pygmaeus. Lineage (NCBI taxonomy): Eukaryota > Metazoa > Chordata > Mammalia > Primates > Hominidae > Pongo > Pongo pygmaeus. The sequence goes on along the minus strand of NC_072386.2, from coordinate 16,132,652 downwards.
GGTGGATCTCAGCCATAGCCTCTGTTTAGAAAGCACTTTCCTATCTGCTGGCTGCAGCTAGAAAGATGGCAGGACCAGAATGGTTATAATCCCACTACAATAAGAACTGCTTGAGGGCTGGCATTGTGTCTGTTTGGTTCACTGAAGTATCCTTGGCACCTGGTAAGCACTCAGTAAATATTAATATCTGCTCAATAAGAAGCCTCATATCATACAGATGACAGAAAGAGAGACTTTGGAGGGCTGGGTGGCTCATCCAAGCCCACAAAGCTGGAGCTTCAGAACTGAGAAGTCCCAACTTCCTGTGCAAGGCCCCTTTCTACTCTCCAGGACATGCAGTATCTGACCTGGTGCAGAATTTATGCTCCAAAATGTACCAACTTTTTATGTCCCTTTCACTCACGCCGCATCACTTCAAGGACTGGAGTGATGTTACTCAATGCTGGTGCCTTGCAGAAGTCTTAGGAACACATTTTCACACAGCCCAGCATCTTTGGCTTTTGTCCCTGTGGAGCCAATGTGCTGGTGTGATTGAGCGTGCCCAGTGACAGTTTGCTTTCTGGTCAGATTCCTAACTGCCCATCTCACTGTAAGCACAAAGCAAAAGGGTTCCCCCACCCCCTGCTCCAGCCCTCAGCTCAGCATCTGGCAGGGACACTTAGTGCTCAAAGAGAAGAGCAAAGAGAGGCTAAACGAAGCATTTTGCACTTTCTTCTAAGTCAGGCAGGGGCAGATGGTGGCTGTGACATGGCAATGGCAGGGGGATCAGTCAGTGTGAAAACCATCCCCTCCCTTATCCTCCAGCAGTAATTGATTGGAAACCACAACATCTGCCCAGAGAAGTCAACAGCCGGCTCCCGATAACATTTCCTAGTTTCTTTTAACACTTGCTGTTAACAGGACAGTTGGTGATCTATAGAGGATTTGGCTTTTAGTCTAAGCTCCACCACTAACTTACCAAGTCAACCTGAGAAAGTCAGTCTATACCATCCAGGAAAAGCTGCCTTAAAGGAGTGGAAATGAATGATAGCAGTAGCTATTATTTGTATAGTACTTGATAATTTTTAAAGTACTTTCACATACATCATTTCATTTAGTCTTGAGAGCAAGTCTGTGTGCCCATTTTGCAGACGAGCAAGTAGAAAAATGGGTTAAAGACTTGCCCATGGTCAGTCGCACAAGCCTATGAGGCATGACAGGGACTTGAATCCATGTATTCTGACTAAAACTCTCATTTTTTCCTTTTTTTTAAATTTTTTTATTTTCCTTTGGTCTTGTTCTGTCACCCAGGCTGGAGTACAGTGGCACAATCACAGCTCACTGCAGCCTCAACCTCCTGGGCTCAATCAATCCTCTCATCTCAGCCTCCCAAGTAGCTGGGACCTCAGGCATATGCCACCATGCCCAGCTAATTTTTGTAATTTTTGTAGAGACGGGGTTTCACCACATTGCCCAGGCTGGTCTCCAACTCCTGGGCTCAAGTGATCCACCTACCTCAGAGTCACAAAGTGCTGGAATTACAGGCGTGAGCCACTGTACCCGGCCTCACTTTTTTCTGTTCGTTTCCAGTCAACTGACTTGGACAAACATTTCCTGATCATATACTGCATGCAAGGCATTGTGAAGAAGACAATACATGAAGAGGCCGTGGTTCCTGCCCTCTAGAAGCCCAGAGTCCAGTGGCAGGATCAGGCACATACTTTACCAGCAACCCTGTGGGGAAGGGACCAAGCAACAGAGAGTGGCCACAGCAGAAGTGTTACAGGACAGGGGTCCCGATCCAGACCCCAGGAGGGGGTTCTTGCATCTCCTACAAGAAAGAATTCAGGGTGAGTCCGCAGTGCAAAGTGAAAGCAAGTTTATTAAGAAAGTAAAGGAATAAAAGAATGGCTACTCCAGAGACAGAGCACCCCTGAGGGCTGCTGGATGCCCATTTTTATGGTTATTTCTTGATGATATGCTAAACAAGGGGTGCATTATTCATGCCTCCCCTTCTTGGACCATATAGGTCAACTTACTGAAGTTGCCATGGCATTTGTAAACTGTCATGGCGCTGATGGGAGTGTAACAATAAGGATGACCAAAGGTCACTCTTGTCACTATTTTGGTTTTGGTGGGTTTTGGGCAGCTCCTTTACTGCAACCTGTTTTATCAGCAAGGTCTTTATGACCTGTATTTTGTGCTGACCTCTTATTTCATCCTGTGATTTAGAATGCCTTAACCGTCTGGGAATGCAGCCCAGTAGTGTTCCACCTCATCTTACCCAACTCCTATTTAAGATGGAGTTGCTCTGGTTCACATGCCTCTGACAGAAGGTGTGGATGGCCCTATCAGTGTGGAGTGGGTATGGCTGCATGAAGTGGGTGATGTGTAACACTCCCTGGAAGGAGGAGTAGGGGCTCAGTAGGAAAGAGAGAGGGTGGAAGAGTCAGAGACTTGTCACTGTCAGATACTAGGAGTGTGCAGAAGGGACAGAGGGTTCCCAGTGTCCAAAGATTCAGTAGGAGGAGAGGCTGGAAGTTTCACTGACCCAGAGCAGAAAGAGACCAAAGAGTTCAAATTTCTTTCTGCATGTGGTGGGAAATTGAAAGGCTTTAAACACTGTCAACTAGCTCAGATTTACTTTAAAAATTAGTTTTAAAATGATGTTCTTGCATATATGGTTTACAAACAGCAGCAAAGGGAAAAATAAAAGTCACCTTTAATCACCTTGTCCAAAGATAACCAATATTTTCTATGAATAGATATTTTTTTCTAAAATTTCATCATACAGTTAATATTCCTTTGTAAACTTTTTTTATTATTTTGTGAACATCTTTCATGACATTAAATATCCTTCTTCAATCACGGTTCTAATTTTTGGAGACTCATAGACTCCTCTAAAGATCTGATGAACACAGACCGTCTCCCCAGAAAACGCACATTCCCAAATACACACCCGTCATGTCTGCCAGACAGAAATGCGGGTCCAGGGTTGCCATTTCTTTGGATTCTTCTAGAGAGCTGGAAATCCATTTCTCGTGTTAAATCTTCTGATTTTTAAAGGTTGGCAACTAACTCAAAATATTAAAAAATAAAAGCAAAACAAAAACACTGTGGGGACCAAATAAACTTGTCGAAGGTCTCAGTCTCTTCTGGGGAAGCTGGTTTATAATCTCGGGCCAAGGCCAAGGTTGAAGGGATTTAGGGCTTATATAGTCAAATATGTTTCCAACCTCATCTCCCATGCCACACCTTCTCACAGAGCCAAAACGCTCTCTACAATTCCCACTCCCACACCTCTGCTCATGCAGATTTCATATATGAAATGCCCCCACTGTCCAAATCCCACCCAATCTTTGCAGGGCTTTATGACTCTGCTCCTTGGACACTTGCCATGCCTCTCTCTGTTCCTGGCCACTTGTCCCCTGCTAGACTGGGAACTCCTAGAAGCAGCACCATTTGATTCATCTCCTTGTACCCACCCTCCGCCATGCAGGACCCCCAAAGAGGCTGGAGTGGATGCTCAGGAAGCACTATCAGGGGTGTCAGACCCATCAGCATTTATCCTGGTGCAAGTGAATTCTTCCCTAAAGCAGATGGATGGATAATTACAGCCTGGCTTTAGCAATCTGCTATGCATTCACCCCTCAGGGTGTGTGAATTGCTGTGAAGTTCTTATGGGGGAAGGGGAGGTACAGAAAGTGACTCTAAAAGGAAGATTTAAAAGGAGGAGCAAAGGTAGAAAAGCTTTTGTAAAAATCTGGAGCCCTGCCTTTCAGCCATGGAGAAAAGAAGACAGAACCAGGCAGGTGCAATCAGGAGGCCCAGCCCTGCCCTGCCATGACTCTGGACAGGAGGCTTCCCCTCTCTGAACAGAAGGTGCATAGCCAGATCACCTCCTAGGGCCTCTCCTTTCCAAAATAATAAGATGCTGCATGGCAGTCAAGGGGATTTATGGTATCCCTGGTTAACTCAATCCAGAGGCTACAGGCACTGACTTCCGGTGGTCTCTCTCTCTGATGGGGCCTCTAGAAGGGAAAATGTTTAGCCAGGAGCTGTCCCACAGAGCCCATTAGCACAGCTGCCCCTGCTAACCCTAGAGGTGATTGCTTGGTGAGGTCCTGCAGGCCCCAAAATGTTTCCAGGCCAAGGGAGATCATGCTGCTGGGCAGACTCCAGGACCAGCTCGAAATTCCTCCTGTGGCATCAAGAAGCAGTGCTAAGACAGTTAATACCTACAGGACCTTGAACAGGCCACGAAAACTCCCTGAGCCTCAGTTTCTCCATCTGCAAGATATGAATGATAAATCCAGTTCTGCTTGACAGTTGAGATTTTGACACTAAAAAGTCCAGCACAGAGCCTGGCACACGGCAGATGCCTAAGAAATGTTAGGCCTCCTTATCTGTTGGGCCTCAACTTGATAGGAACAAGTCAGACTTTGGACACAGCCCCAGGCAATTCTGCAGCTATCAGGAACCCGGCTTTACCTTCAACAGAAAGACCCCAGCCTCGCCCTGATTCAGTATTAGTGAAAAGCATCCTAGCAGGACAAGCGGGCATAGGATGGTGACTGCAGGGGGGAGAATTGAATGCCAAAGGGAGAAGAGAAGCTGGATCGGGTGTGGAGGACATGAAACCCGTTACTGGATGTCCGAGATTGTTAGTCACGGTGACCTCAGCCAAGGGGCTGTCTTAATTGTCTGGACCGAGCCTCAGACCCTGAGCAGGGCCCAGCTGGCACTTTCCAATGGCAAAGACTGGTGACCCCATGAGAAAGGACATTAGATAGAGTGAAGCTAGAACCCCCAGTTCACAAATGAGGAAACTGAGGCTTACAGTGGAGAGGTGAGCGCTCAGAGGCAGGGCTGGCACTCAAGTTTCCTGAGTCCTTCCTGGGCACCCGCTGCCTACCAGGAGAGGAAACCAGGAGGCAGGATAGGATAATGGCTTCGGGCACTCAGACCCAAGAATTGAGAAAGAAGAAACCATTGCAAGTGTCAAGTCAAACATTGCACCCCCAAGCCCCACACCAGGCACCCTGCTCACCTGTGTTGTGCAATGTCTGCCTTCTGAAACCAGCCAGTTTAGCATCACGGGATTTAGTCTTAAAAGTTAATCACTATGTTCCTGCCTACTTTGTTTAAGCTCTGGTTTATGTGTTCAACATGCATGCCTCATCTCAACCTCGGCTGCTTTCTCCATGCACTGCTTGCTTCACTGCTGTACTCTTGAATCCTGCCTCAGTACCTGGGACATAGAAAAGTCTCCATAAATGCGTGTTAGTAGAGGGACAAGTTCATTCATTTATGAGCAGGTTCTGCCGCCAGGCCCTTTGCCAGGTGCTGGGCGCACAGAGATACATCTGAGTGGCTCCCTCATCCTGGAGAGCAGCCTCCGTGGCTTAGCTGCTGCCACACGTGGCTCCCTTGATTGGAGGCTCTCTGAGAGCTGATAGCCTACATTACTCAGTTCTGTTCCCCATGGCACAGGTCTAGCTCAGAGCAGGGACTCAGAGGCCATGGGATTAGGGGAGCAGAGAAGCAGATGTTTCGACTCTGCCTTTTGATGCCAAGAAATTTTTACCTTGATGAAAAGTCAATAAGCTAGAACTGCTACAACCCTTTGATGTCTGTCTCCATCTCTCTCTGTATCTCTCCTTCCCTGTTTTTGTCACTCTCCTTTCCCCCTTCCCTTCCATCTTTCCTCCCTCTTAATGTCTGCCCTAGTTCATAAATTTGCTCACATTTTTTTCATGGGTTAACTTAGAAATAAAGATAAGCTCTTAGTCATTTACCCAACATGTGATCATAATGACTGGTGGCAGTAGTCGGCATAAAATGTTGACAGGGGCTAGAAGTCCACAGGGTGGAAATTTTTATTGACTAAAATTGACCAGAGCTTCAAATCTTCTTGACACTATGTTGGATTGGCTCGATATGACCCAGGAAACTTGGGCTTGGTGAAATAATGGCCATAAAGGAAAAAAAAATGACACTCTCATAAGTCAATTTTTAAAAAACAAACGGGTAAACCAAGTCTTCATGGTGAAACAGTTTGATTGAAATAATTTTAGTAAGACTAAAATGGGAATGGGAAAACTTGAGAAGAAAACTAAACTGAAAAGTAATCCAATTAGTCAATTAACTTTGTGGTGCTTGCTTTAAAAAATAATTTTTCCATAAGAATTAATCAGCGTTGATATAATTCTTATTAAACTGTGGATAGCAGCAGAGTCCAATCCCCAGGCCTGTGGTGCAGTGAGGGAGACACGGATGAGTGGCCTTGTTTTACCTGCCTACCATCTCTTATTACTCACTGTGCACACCCAGATGCCTGTGATGGGCTGCCTGGTTCCTCCTGATTTGTAATCATCATTGTCTTACCAGTGATTTTTGTACTTCCAAACGAGTTGAGTTTTTACACTAATCACTGCCTCTTTAATCAATTAATGAGAATTAAAAGGTCATCTATCATTGGAAATTGCAACTGGAGTCAGCAAAGCACTACATTGGCCCACAGATGCTAAAGAATTGCATCCTACACTAATAATTGTACTTTGGCTTTAATGAGATTCTTATTAACATATACATTATTAATTAGACCATTAATGCAGATGTCATTTTGAGTCACACCAGGATTCCCGATGGCTCACATGGTTATTAAACCTTGCTAATTTGCACAGTGAATTAACATTATATTAAAGGTTCTCTCCACTGTGTATACTAAATTAAAACGCTTACTTTCAACGTCGCACCCACAGCACCCACGCATACTTGTTTGGGAAAGGAATAAGAGAGAAGGATTTCCATCGTAAGACCTGAGAGCTTTCTATCTTGCAAATAACTTTGGTGTCTGCCATAGATAGAGAAGGAGAAGCTTAGGGAGTTGAGAAGAGAGAGGAAATCCCTCCCCCACGCCCCACACCACAGAAGGGGCCTACTGTTCTTTAATTAGCAAGGTTTACCTAATGTGTCTAAAATAGAGTATTTAAACTTTTTTCTCACTATAAAGTATCATTTATTTATTGTAAATAATTTAGGAAATATGCATATGCAAAAATGAGAACGTTTTCATTACCCATTCTTTCAGCACTCAGTAATTACCATTCTGAATATTCTCGTGTGATATTTTAGTCTATTTTCTCTATACTTAGACATCCTTTTACACAAACAAAATAATACTCTATATACTGTTTTAGAACCTGCCTTTTTAACTTAATATTTCTTGGATACCTTTCTATATCATTTAATCTTCTTCTAGAGCATCATTACCACATTACACATATCAATCTATGTGATTCTTTTCCATGGCTGTGGGATGGTCAGCTTTGTGTGTCACCCTGGCTAGGATACAGTCCCCTAGTTATTCAGTCAAACACTAATTTAGATATTGCCATGAAAGCATTTTGTAGAAGTGATTAAGGTCCATAATCAGTTGTCTGTAAGCAAGGGAGATTATCCTGGACAATCTGGGTGGAGCCTGACTCATTCTATTGGAAAGCCTTAAGAGCAAACCTGAGGTCCTCTGAAGAAGAAGAAATCCTACCTGTGGACTGTGGCTTCAGTTGATGCCCAAGAGTCCCAGCCTGCCTTTCCTGCTGGCTGCCTTACAGATTTTGAACTCTCCTAACCAGACCCCACGACTATGTGAGCCAATTCCTTGCAAGCAAGCAACAAGCAATAAATGAATACATAACATACTGGTTCTGTTTCTCTGGTTGATCCCTGATGAATGCAGACTGCGTAGGATTTTACTACATGGCCCTACCATAATTTATTGAACCAATCCCCCATTGTTGGACATTGGGCTGGATTGTCTTGTTGTCAACTTGGCACCATCTCCTGTTTCAGGCTGGAACAATGCTTCCCAGTATGTTGTTTCCTGTGTGTTTCCAGGATGGGGATTACTGATGGGAGAAACCCACGTAAAATCTGGAAGGAAGAAGGAAAAGGGAAGCCACTGCTGTTGGGAGCGAATGCCAGTCGGGCACAGTGGCAGTGTCACCAGGCATGGCAGCTTCAATGGACACCAAAGCTTTGCCAACCACCCCATGAACTCCCACCCCATGGATGCACTTTGGTGGCCAGATGCATGCAGTTCCTCAGACTTTCCCACAAGCTCATCCCCGCCGCTGCATCTGGCTTCAGACAGAAGTGGTTAGCAATGGTTTCTCCAATGCTTCAACATTCCCTTTCTAGAACCTCATTGTCACTACTACTCCCAGATTTGCATAAGCCCTAACTCCTGTGTTAAACCCTTTATTCCCATAATACTTATAATAGCTCTGTTTTCCTGAATGAAACCACTAGTGGTTCAGGGGAACTGGTCTTTAAGAATGGGAATGTGAAATTCTTTCACTAATATTAGAATTAAGGGCATAAATGTCACCATTGCAAAATCACGGTAGTCCATGGCACAAAGTGGCAAAACATTTCCTTAAGTTATTACCTGTAGTCACCTGAAGTCAGGTACATGGAGAAAAAGTCAGGTGACCAATTAGCTGCTGTAACAGAACAGTGGAAACAGCGTGTAAGGACTGTAGGTTAGTTAGCTATTTCTGACTGTGATGATGAATTTGAAAAAAGAAAATGGTGACCTTGGGCTTAAAGTGACCAACTCAAGGCCAGGTAGGAAAAGACAAGGCTTTGACGACTGCCCTGAAATAATCCTTTGGTTCAAGGTCACAGAAATGATTGACCTGACCACATCCTCTAAACAGCAGGCCTGATACAACAATGGATTGGCCTTTTATAGACTCATTTATGGCACCTGCCAAGTGACAAACCTTTGCAGGGCTGAGGTAATGTCCTGAGGAATGGGGTATATGCTCTAACTCGGTGACCAATGTCTGCTATTGTTTCTCCCACAGCTAGCATTCATGGGTCCAGGAATCAATGGGAGGAAATAGAAGTAGTTCATACCACAACTACCCTTAATGATGCACAAGCAACATTTCCATTTCTATCATTGCGGCTTTGAGCTCCCTGGTGCAGAAGTCTTGATTCCCAAAGGAAAGCCACTTCCATCAATGGACACAACCATAGGTCCACTGAACTGGAAGCTCAGACTGCCACCTGGCCACTCTGGGCCCCCCGTGCCATTTAACCAAGAGGCAAGGAAGGAGGTAGTGTGCTCACTGGAGTGATTAGTCCTGGTTACCAAAGGGGAAGTAAGCTGCTACTATATGATGAGGACAAAGAGGAGTCTCTCTGGAACCCAGGAGATTTTTCTGGAATGCCTCTTAATACCCTCATGGCTTATGGTAAACGTTCATTAAAAATAACAGCATAGTCTAATGCCATAGGCTCTTCAGGAATGCAAATGTGAGTTTCCCACCAGGCAAGGAACCATAACAGCCAAGGTGCTTGCTGAGGGCAAAAAAGTTTAAGAAGGGAAGTGGAAGAAGTATAGCAAGAAATTTCAATGTTCCGAAAGCTAAGTATACAGTTTCCCCTGCTTTAATGGAGTCCTCATATTGTGAGATATTCAAAATAGCAAGTTCTCCTAGCTGAGGTTTCACAAATCTTCAAATGACAAAAAACCAGTTTGGCCACAACTTTCCCAAGCCTTCTGTACTGAGTGAGGAAGTGTCCATCTTTACCCTGTTCAGGGCACACATCTCTGTCCTCAGAGGTCCAACTGCCAGTTCACATGGCATCAGAAGGCAAATGAGAAAAAGATGCCCCTTTCCCACATGAAGTTTCAAATGAGTTACATTATTATTATTAATTTTTTTTGAGATGGAGTCTTGCTCTGTCACTCTTTTGTCCACTTTTAAGTGGGATTTTTTGTTCTCGTATTATTAAATTTTGAGATTTCCATATTCTCAATACACATCGTTTATCAGATATATGAATCTCAAATATCGTTTCCAGACTCTTGCTTATCTTTTTGCTCTCATAACAATGTCCTTTGAAGAGAAGTTTTTAACTTATTAAATCCAATTTATCAAATTATTTATTTATTTATTTATCTATTTATTTATTTTTGAGATGACATCCTGCTCTGTTGCCCAGGCTGGAGTGCAGTGGCGCGATGTCAGCTCACTGCAACCTCCGCCTCCTGGGTTCAAGTGATTCTTCTTCCTCAGCCTCCTGAGTAGCTGGAATTACAGGTGCGTGCCACCACGCCCAGCTAATTTTTGTATTTTTAGTAGAGATGGTGTTTTGCCATGTTGGCCAGGCTGGTCTCAAACTCCTGACCTTAGGTGATCCACTGGCCTCGGCCTCCCACAGTGCTGGGATTACAGGCATGAGCCCACTGTGCCGGCCTCAAATTTGTTTTTATAGACTCTGCTTCTGGTGACATAGCTAAGAAATCTTTGCCTAATATGAGTTCACAAAGATTTCCTCTTGTGCTTCTTTCTAAAAATATAGTTTTAGGGGTTACAATTAGGTCTTTGATCCATTTGAGTTAATTTTTGTATATAGTGCAAAGTATGGATGTAAGTTATTGGTTTTGTGGGGTTTTTTGCATGTGAATATCTAGTTGTTCTAGCTTTTGTTGAAAAGTTGTCTTTTCTTAGCACCTTTGTAAAAAAAATCAGTTGTCCATATACGTGTGAGTCTATTTCTGACTCTTTATTCAGGCTCTTTATTTTCTTTTATTGTTAGCTATATTTATATCAGACAAAATAGATTTCAAGACAAAAACTGTAAGAGGAGACAAAGGTGGTCACTATATAATGATAAAGGGATCAATTCAGCAGGAAAATATAACAATTTTAAATATGCAGCACCCAACATGGGAGCACTCAGATACATAAAGCAAACATTATTAGAGCTAAAGATAGAGCCCAATACAAAAATATCTTGAGACTTCAAAACCCCACTTTCAGCATTGGACCAATCTTCCAGACAGAAAATCAACAAAGAAACATTGGATTTAATTTGCACCATAGAACAAATGGACCTAATAGATATTTACAGAACATTTCATCCAGTGGCTACAGAATACACATTCTTTTCCTTAGCACATGGATCATTCTCAAGGATAGATCATATATTAGTTCACAAAACAAGTCTTAAAACATTCCAAAAAATTAAAATAATATCAAGCATTTTCTCTGACCACAATGGAATAAAACTGGAAATCAATAACAAGAGGATTTTTGGAAGCTATCCAAATATATGGAAATTAAACAATATACTCCTGAATGACCAGTGGGTCTGTGAATGAATTAAGAATAAAATTGAAAATTTTTTGGAAACAAATTATAATGGAAACACAACATACCGAAACCTATGGGATACAGCAAAAGCAGTACAAAGACGGAATCTTATAAGTGCCTCAAAAAAATTAGAAAAACTTAAAATAAATAATGATGCATCTTAAATAACTATAAAACCAAGAACAAATCAAACCCAAAATTAGTAGAAGAAAAATAATAATAAAGATCAGAGCAGAAATAAATGAAATTGAAATGAAGAAAACAACACAAAAGACTGATTTAACAAAAAGCTGTTTTTTTGAAAAAATAAATGAACAAACCTTTAGCCAAAGAAAAAGAGAGAGAAGACCTAAATAAATAAGATCAGAGATTAAAAAGGAGACATTACAACTGATACCACAGAAATTCAAAGGATCATTAGTGGCTACTATGAACAACTACGCACCAATAAATCAGATCTAGAAGAAACAGATAAATTCCTAGACATGTGAAATCTATCAAGATTGAAACGAAGAAACCCAAAACCTGAACAGCCCAACAACAAGTAATGAGATTGAAGCTGTAATAAAAAGTCCCAGCAAAGAAAAGCCCAGTACCCAATGGCTTCACTACTGAATTCTACCAAACATTCAAAGAAGAACTAATCCTGGCTAGGCGTGGTGGCTCACACCTGTAATCCCAGCACTTTGGGAGACCGAGGCAGGCGGATCATGAGGTCAGGAGATCAAGACCACCCTGGCTAACACGGTGAAACCTTGTCTCTACTAAAAACACAGAAAATTAGCCGGGCGTGGTGGCGGGCGCCTGTAGTCCCAGCTACTCAGGAGGCTGAGGCAGGAGAATGGTGTGAACCCAGGAGGCGGAGTCTGCAGTGAGCCGAGATTGTGCCACTGCACTCCAGCCTGGGCGACAGAGTGAGACTCCGTCTCAAAAAAAAAAAAAAGAACTAATCCTAATCCCACTAAAACTGTTCATAAAAATAGAGGAGGGAATACTTCCAAACTCATTCTATGAGGCCAATATTACCCTGATACCAAAACCAGAAAAAGATACATCAAAATAAGAAAACTATAGGCCAGTATCACTGGTGAATATTGACTCAAAAACCCTCAACAAAATACTAGCAAACCAAATTCAACAACACGTAAAAAGATTGCTCATCGGCCAAGCATGGTGGCTCACATCTGTAATCCAGCCCTTTGGGAGGCCGAGGTGGGTGAATCACTTGAGGTCAGGAGTTCCAGACCAGCCTGCCAACATAGTGAAACCCCATCTCTACTAAAAATACAAAAATTAGTCGGGCGTGGTGGCATGTGCCTGTAGTCCCAGCTACTCGGGAGGCTGAGGCAGGAGAATTGCTTAAACTCAGGAGGCAGAGGTTGCAGTGAGCCAAGACAGTGCCACTGCACTCCAGCCTGGGCATCAGAGCAAGACTCTGTCTCAAAAAAAAAAAAATGATTTTTCATCAAGACCAAGTGTGATTTGTCCCAGGGATGCAAGAATGGCTCAACATACACAAATCAATTAATGTGATACATCATATCAAAAGAATGAAGGGCAAAAACATATAATCATTTCAATTGATGCTGGAAAAGCATGTGATAAAATTCAGCATCCCTTCATGATAAAAACCCTAAAACAAAACTGAGGATAGGAGGAACATACCTCAACATAATAAAAACTGTATATGGGCCTGGCATGGTGGCTCATGCCTGTAATCCCAGCACTTTGGGAGGCTGAGGTGGGTGGAACACCTGAGGTTAGGCGTTCGAGACCAGCCTGGCCAATATGATGAAACCCCATCTCTACTTAAAGTACAAAAATTAGCTGTGCATGGTGGCACATACCTGTAATCCCAGCTACTCAGAAGGCTGAGGCAGGAGAATTGCTTGAACCTGGGAGGCGGAGGTTGCAGTGAGCTAAGATTGTGCCACTGCACTCCAGCCTGGGCAAAAGAGCGAGACTCCATCTCAAAAAACAAAAACCTATATGACAGACCCACAGCTAGTATCATACTGAATGGGGAAAACTGAAAGCCTTTCCTCTAAGATCAGGAACACAAGGATGACCACTTTCACCACTTTCATTCAACATAGTACTAGAAGTCCTAGCTAGAGCAGACAAGAGAAAGAAATAGAGGGCATCCAAATTGGAAAGGAAGAAGTCAAATTATTCTTATTTGCAGATGTTATAATCTTATATTTGGAAAAACCTAAAGATTCTACCAAAAACTATTAGAACTGATAAACTCTTGGAAGCAAAGTTGCAGGATACAAAATCAACATACAAAAAATCAGTAGCATTTCTATACACCAACAGCAAACAATCAGAAAAAGAAATCAAGAAAGTAATTTTATTTACAACAGCTACAAATAAAATTAAATATGGTGCTGGGAAAATTGGATATCCATATGCAAAAGAATGAAACTAGACCCCTGTCACTCACCATATACAAAAATCAAGTCAAAGTGGATTAAAGACTTAAATCTAAGACCTCAAACTATGAAATTACTACAAGAAAACATTGGGGAAACTCTCCCAGACATTGGACTGGGCAAATATTTCTTGAGTAAGAACCCATAAGCACAGGCAACCAATGCAAAATGGACAAATGGGATCACATTAAGTTAAAAATCTTCTACACAGCAAAAGAAACAATCAACAAAGTGAACAGACAACCCACAGAATTGGAGAAAATATTTGCAAACTACCCATCCGACAAATGTTTAATAACCAGAATATAGGCCAGGCATGGGGGCTAATGCCTGTAATCCCAGCACTTTGGGAGGCTGAGGTGGGTAGATCACCTGAGGTCAGGAGTTTGAGACCAGCCTGGCCAACATAGTGAAACCTCATCTCTACTAAAAATACAAAAAATTAGCTGGGCGTGGTGGCGGGTACCTGTAATTCCAGCTACTCAGGAGGCTGAGGCAGGAGAATCACTTGAACCTGGGAGGCAGAGGTTGCAGTGAGCTGAGATCGTGCCATTGCACTCCAGCCTGGGCGACAAAAGTGAAACTCCATCTCAAAAAAACAAAACAAAACAAAACAACAACAACAAAAAAAAAACCAAAACAAAATATATATAAGGAGCTCAAACAACTCTATAGGAAAAAATCTACTAATCTGATTAAAAATGGGCAAAAAAATCTGAATAGACATTTCTCAAAAGAAAACATACAAATGGCAAACAGGCATATGCAAAGGTGCTCAGCATCACTGATCATCAGAGAAATGCAAATCAAAACTACAATGAGATATCATCTCAGCCCAGTTAAAATAGTTTTTATTCAAAAGTTAGGCAGTAACAAACACTGGTGAGGATGTGGAGAAAAAAGGACCCTCATGCACTGCTGGTGGGAATGCAAATTAGTACAACCACCATAGAGAACAGTTTGGCAGTTTCTCAAAAAACCAAAAGTAGAGCTACCATATGATCTAGCAATTCCACTGCTGGGTATATACCCAAAAGAAAGGAAATCAGTATATCCGAGATAGCTGCACTCCCATATTTGTTACAGCACTATTCACAATAGCCAAGATTTAGAAGCAACCTAACCGTCCATCAACAGATGACTGGATAAAGAAAATGTGGTACATATACACAATGAAGTACTATTCAGCCATAAGAAAGAATGAGATCCTCTTGTTTGCAATGGCATGAATGGAACTGGAAGTCATTATGTTCAGTGAAATAAGTCAGACACAGAAAGACAAACTTCTCATGTTCTCACTTATTTGTGGGAGCTAAAACTAAAATAACTGAACTCATGGAGAGAGAGTAGAAAAGTGATTATTGGAGGTTAGAAAGGGTAGCAGAGGCAAGGAGGTAGTGGGGATAGATAACGTGTACAAAAAGATGGAAAGAATGAATAAAACCTTGTAGATGCTAGCACAACAGGGTGAATATAGTCAAAAAAAACTTACTTGTACATTTTAAAATAACCAAAAAACTATTGTTTTGTAACACAAAGGATAAATGCTTGAGGAGATGGATACCCCACTTTCCCTGATGAAATTATTATGCATTGCAGGCCTATAGCAAAATATCTCATGTAACCCATAAATATATAGACCTATTATATAATCACAAAAATTAAAAATGAAAACATTTTAAAAAGAACCTTACAATAGTAAATACTTCAATTTCCCCACTCTCAACATTTGTCTTCTTGTTATACATTTACCTTTACATATGTTATAAATGCCATGTTGCATTGCAATTATTTTTATGCTAACAGCAAATTATCTTTAATAGAATTTCAAATAATATTTAAAAATCTTGTTTACCATGCAGTTACCATTTCTAATATTTTTAATTACTTTCCATGAATTCATGATTCCATCTGGTGTCATTTTCCTTCTGTCTGACCAAGTTCCTTTAGTGTTTCTTATAGTGTGGTGTGCCAACTAAGAATTCCCTCCGTTTTTATGTATTTTTTAAAGTCTTTATTTTGCTCTTGCTTTTGAATGATCTTGTTGCTGAGATATAAACTCTAGGTTGACAGGCTTTTCTCTCTTTCAGTCCTTCAGAGGTGTCATTCTTGTCTCTTTTCTTTTTCCTTTTTGTTTCTTCTTGTGGCTCCAGTTCCTGCTTTTTAAAGTTTTCGTTTATCTTTTTTTTTTTTTTTTTTTTTTTTTTTGAGACTGAGTCTCATTCTGTTGCCCAGACTCGAGTGCAGTGGCTCCATCTTGGCTCACTGCAACCTCTATCTCCCAGGTTCAAGTGATGCTCCTGCCTCAGCCTCCCAAGTAACTGAGATTACAGGTGCCCACCACCATGCCCAGCTAATTTTTGTGTTTAGTAAAGATGGGGTTTCACCATGTTGGCCAGGCTGGTCTCAAACTCCTGACCTCAGGTGATCCACCTGCCTCGGCCTCCCAAAGTGCTGGGATTACAGGCGTGAGCCACCACACCTGGCCTAAGTTTTTCTTTATCAAAAGGTTTGAGCTCTTAGATTATAACATGCCTTGATATCATTTTCTTCATGTTTCTTGTATTTGGGGCCCATTGGGCTTCTTCAATCTGTAGCTTCATATTCATCATTATTTGTAAAACACATTATATAAATGTTCAATATTTTAAAATGTATTACACTTGAAAACCAGCATATGGTCTATCCTAGTGAATGTTCCATAGGTTCTTGAAAAAAATCAGTATTCTACAGTTCTTGGTGTCAAAGTGCCTTATAGTGTTGTTCAGATCTTTATCCTTACTACTTTTGTTCTAACAGTTTTTTCAATTACTGAGAGCATAAAAACCATAGTTGTAGGGCCAGGTGGTAGTTCGCATCTGTAATCCCAGCACTTGGGAGGCCAAGGTAGGAGGATCACTTGAGCTCAGGACTTTGAGACCAGCCTGGGCAATATAGTGAGACCCCATCTCTACAAAAAATGGCAAAATTAGCTGGGCATGGTGGCATGTGCCTGTAGTCCCAGCTACTCGAAAGCTGAGGCAAGAGGATTGCTTCAGCCCAGGAGTTCCAGGCTACAGTGAGTTGTGATTGTGCCACTGCACTCCAGCCTGGGCAACAGATTAAGACCCCGTCTCAAAAAACAAAAACAAAAATAAAAACTATTGTTGTGGATTTATCTATTTCTCCATTTATTTCTGTCAGTTTTTGCTTCATGTATTTTGAAGCTGTGTTATTACACACATTCACATTTATTATTATATGTGTTAAAAAAAAGTATCATTCTTTCATTGTCCTCACGAATTGGACCCACTTTTTGTAATGAAGTGTGTTTATCTCTGATAATACTTCTTGTCTCAAAGTCTATGTTATCATCAGATAATATGGCCATTCCAGCTTTCTCATAATTAGTGCTTTTGCCTAATCTCTACCCTTTTACTTTCAACATATCTATGTCTTTGTGTTTTTAAGTATTTCTTGTAGACAGCAGAAAATTAGCTCTTATTCCTTTAAACAGTCTGATAATTTCTTCCATTTAATTGAAATGGTTAGTTCATTTACATTTAACATTACTTTAATACATTTAACATGACTAATGGTCATTTTGCTATTTGCTCTCTATTTGTCCTGTTCTTTTTTCTGTTTTTCTTGTCTTTTTTGTGGTTAATTTTTTTTAGTATTCCATTTTAATTACTTTATTGGATTTTTCCTATTTCCAACATTTTATTTTGAAAAATTTCAAACATACTAAAAAATTGAAAAGTTTTACAACTTTTAAAAGTTGTATACCCCGTACTTCAATAAACCTGCTTTCACTTAAAAAAAAAAAGTTGTATTCCCCATATACCCACCATTAACATTGTCTACACTTGTAGAAAAGACCTCAATTAGTCAACTCATCTTCCTTATTGGTGCCTTATATCTTTATTTAAACAGAGTAGAGGCAACTACATTTGAAGAGTTGCATAGAAATGTAATTCCTAGAACATGGGAAGTGAGAGTCTCATCTTTACACATTTATCAGGCCTTACTGTGAGAGGAAACAGGACCATCTGGACTGTGTCCAGAAGGAGTGACCAGGCACATATAGCAAGCAAACAGGACATACGGAAAGAAACATTTATAAGTCATAGCCTTGCAGCCCCGTGGTGGTGGGGTAGGAGGCAGGTGGCAAGCTGTTTGTGAGAGAATCCAGGCATCATGTTAAATGGATGCTCCAGGGAAACAGATGTTAGTTCTTCAGTAAAAGGAAGAACTAAGAGCAAAAGGAACCATACATGAGCAAGACTTCCTTAGGAGATAGTAAACTTCCCATCACCGGATGTATGCAAGCATTCTCTCATTCAACAGATACTTATTGAGCCTTTTAGGTTCAGACATTGGGTTAGGCACTGCAGATAGAGTGGTGAACAAAACAGGCAGGGGTTCTTTGTCTTCATGGAGGAGGTTAATATTAAACAATCCCACAGATAAATACATAACCATCAATGGCGATTTATGCTGGAGATTGGCTATGGCAGGAATTGGAGAGCAGGAGTAAACGCTTTCTGACTCTGAGACTCAGCAGCATGGAATCATGGGAAGCACTACCTAAGTGGTGGCTTTTATTATTATATTATCATTAACATTATCATTTGTTTTATTATTCATTCATTTCACATTTTCTGAGCACTCACCTTGGGCTGTGCAAGGAGACGAAGCTGCGAGGGATAGAAGCCTTGCCCTCCAAGTGGAAGGGCCATCCAAGAGCCATGATTAGAAACCAGGAGTCCCTGGAGGCACTGTTGGCCTAGGAAGCGGTAAAGTCTGGGGGTGGGAGTGGGGACGGGGGGGTGGGTGGTGCTTCCCGGGACAGTAGGAGTGAGTTGGATCTTGAAGGAAGAGTGGGAGGAGACTTGAAGGATCGAAAGTGGGCAAACTGTTGGTATCAATTCCCCTCACACTCCCCTTCAGATCTCCAGGAAACCTGACAAATTTGAGGTGTATCCTCCTCTCTCTAACCCCTTTCCCCTTCTCCTTCCTCCACCCCTTCCCACTTGGTGAGGGTTCAGCTCAGCTGGGCCCCTTAGCCTATTAACATTCTTTGCATCTGAAAAGCTCAAATCAGCTCCTCAGAGGTGTTAGAGATCAGAGTAATTAAGGTCTCTTTCTAATGCAAATCTAAACCAGAAATTGGATGTTTGTCTCCTTGGGAAATTAGGGTCCCCAGTTCTACCAGGAGCTAGTCAAACTCAGCAGGGGGAGGTGATGGCATCAAGAAGCCAATTTATTTGGATGCTCTCCAGAAATATTTGATTCAATTAAATCAAAACTGACTCCACATGGCAGTGAGGGTGATCTTTAAAGCTAAATCGGATCCGAACTCTCCCCTGGTCTTTGATGCACTCTAAATAAAGCCCAAGCCCCTCACCACAGTCTTGAGACCCAGCCTAATCGGCCCCTGCCTTTCCTCCAGCCTCATCTCAGGCACCTTTATTAGGTGCTTGTCACACTTTGTGATTATTTTATTTACTGGCTGCCCTTCCCCACATCATTAAGTAAATACATCCCTGTTGTTGTTCACCCTGGAGCACAATATATAAAGTTGTCCAAGTGAAAAACAGCTCCATTGCAAATCAGCGCTTGCAATTTGGAATGTGCCCTAGAGCCATTCAGAGGAGGGCTTGAATTCAAAACCACCTCAACACCATCTTTCCCTTCTCTGCCCCATGGCACCAGCTGTCACTGACCTCTAGTTCTATCCTGGGTTCCCTATTCTGGAGGATAACTGCTCACCTCTTTGAGATCCCCCCTCAGCTTCCTGAGTACTCTTCCTATATGGCTACTAAAAACTAGCCAAACGTATCCTCACAAACACACCCTCCCAATGCGAAGGAAATTCCTCCAGACATAGGAACAGACAAAGAGAAATAGTGTTTAACTAAGTCGTTTATTGTTCCAGTTGGAATACATGCTTCAGGAAGGCAGGGACCTGTGTCTATCTTGGTTACCATCCTATCCACAATGCCCAGAGCAGTGCCTGACACTTGATGGATGTTCTAGAAATCTGTTTTAAATACACGGATTTTTCTGAAATTGCCTATGTATAAGCATGGTGTTAGCACTATGGGTGCAGAGGAGGACAAACCCAGATTCAGCCTTCAAGTAGCTCATAACCTAATGGAGAAATCACAACACTAGTTGCCTCTAAGGGGTTAATGAAGAAATCAGAACTCTGGTTGCCTCTAAGGGGTTAGCAGTGGGGAAAACTAAAACTAAAGGTATGAGAAAACTTTGGAGATAATCTTAATATTCTATAATTTAGTAGGTTACACAGTGTATGCATTTGTCAAAACTTGTTTAACAGTATTCAAGATTTGTGCATGGTGCTGTATGCAAATTTTACCTAAAAAACACCTTGAACTCCAGTTAATTATACATGTGCTGAACTGCTTAGAAGTGAAGTATGCATTCAATTGACTTTTCAATGAATTAAAAAACTAGATTGATTGGTGGATGAATAGAAGGAAGGATAGATGGATAGTTATGTGGTAAAGCAGTAATAGTTTTATCCAGAAGCTAGGTGGTGGGTACATGCATGTTCACTGTATAAAACTTTCAGCTTCTATAGATGTTTGAAAATTCTCCTAATAAAATGGAAAATAATGGCACAATTCTGTGTATTTTTAAATAAAATCAATTTTGAAATATGCCGATAAGAACCACATTGCTAATTAAAGAAGTGAAGTACAGGAAGGTTTGGGCTGTGTGTTTCTGTGTAAAAGAAGGAGGAGTCAAAAGTTAGCCGGGCGTGGTGGTGCATGCCTGTAGTTCCAGCTACTCGGGAGGCTGAGGCAGGAGAATGGCATGAACCCGGGAGGCGGAGCTTGCAGTGAGCCGAGATCGCGCCACTGCACTCCAGCCTGGGCGACAGAGCTAGACTCCCTCTCAAAAAAAAAAAAAAAAAAAAAAAAAAAAAGGAGGAGTCAGATTTACATAAACTTGAACAAGCAAGAACTATTATTTCTAGAACATGTACCAAAACATTTACAAGACTGTCTCTGGAGAGGGAACTTACTTTTTGTTCTCTGTTATAATTGAATCATTAACCATGTGCATGTATTAATTCAATAAATAAACACATTAAAATTAAGTGAGAGTTTAGTATCCATAAAATTCCCTGAGAGAAAAATCTAGACTACTGCAGTTTGAAAGGCATGTAAAGAAAGGGAGGGGAACATGTTTGCAGTTGTTTTTTTTTTTTGTTTGTTTTCAAACAAAGAGAATACTGATGAAGAGGTAAAGATTTGGAATTTAGTAAAGAATAGGGATCATTTGTTAATTTTCAGAAGCTTTTAGGATAAATGAAATGAAAAAGATGCTGGGTTATTTTGGCAGGGAGTTTGACACACTTGACTAAAAGATTTAAAAATATACCTACATGTCAAGAAAAACTGAAATATTCTATAACTTTTACTACTTCCACTTAGCCTAGTTTATCTTGAGCCACTGTCCATGGCATGTCCAATAGATGTAAAGGCTTCACACACTCCTCATATGAACAAGTTACTGAAATATTGTCAAAGTGTCACATTTTCTCTATTATAAGGTTAATTGTTTTTCACAATTGTATTTTCTTTGAAATATGGGTAAGTCCTATAATCAATCTACACCTTTAATGTGGTAGTACTAAACACTACCCAAAGTAACAATTAGGTATTTAACAGAACATCTTATAATAGAGAGAATCTCAGAATCAAATAAATAAGATAGGTGAGTTTTTGCAAGGCTGTCTTTCTAGAGTTCCCTAGTATTCTTTAGAGTGTTAGGCCTATCATTCTCAGTTATCCACCAGGTTGTACTTTACTAAGGCACAGGTAACTGTAAGAGTCAGACAATACTTGATAGTGTTGATATTAACACTTGAGATTTGTGATCACATAGGCATTGATTTGAGTCCTGACTCTGTTACTTACTCTTGGATTATATGAACTTGGATAGATTATTTAAGGTCTCTAGGTCTTATCTGTAAAATCTCCTAATCTGTAAAAATAGTGTGACAATAATAAATAGCCTAACCAAAAAATAGACTTAAATAAATGTATGAAAAGCAGAGTAAGTGCTCAAAAACTTAGCTCTGCTTTTATGCAAAAATGAACTATTTTAAGCAGTTACATGATACGAGAAATCAGCTTGATAATGGAAAAAGATCATAGCATTCTGGTCAAGTTTTACACAGGCATGATCTCTTTCGTGGCCTAGACTGAGTTGAATTAGAATAGAAGAAACCATATTACAAGTATTCAGGAATTAAGCAAGGACAAAAAAATAGTTATGACTGTGATAACTGAAACAAAGGAAGAGATATAACAGACAACGCGTTTAATTTGTGAATTGACAAATAAGGTAGGTGAGGAAAAAAAGAGGCTTATGGAATTCTTGAGCCTAACGTGCAAGAAGAGCAAGGATGCCATTTGTTTGGAGAGGGGAATTGAGGAATAAGAGCCCATTTACTGGTGTGTGTATGTGTTGGGGGAGAAATGAGTTCAGTTTGGGACAACCATGAAGACCCAGCAGACAGCTGAAATACTGTTATGAAGTTCCCTTATATTCTAACATATTACCTTTAGTTCTTTGAAGTCAATTCTGCACCCCACTTTTTGCTCTACACCCAGACAGTAGCACAGACTGGTGTTCAGTAATGACAGATGAAAAATTTTGGAAGAACCATGGTAAGTGGCCGGTGCATGCTGCGAGGCTGGTGCATGAAGACTCATCCTGAGTGAAGAGCCACACAGTTCCACCAGGGTGAAGACTGATTTTTGCATATCCTGCAGAAACTCAACCACCTATTAGAGGAGGGAAACAGAGTGGGAAGGAACCACGCTGTAGGAAGGAAAGATGAACTTGAGTTTCACTTCTTAGTGCCTTTTCTCAGGGGAGAGGCCATCACTTGAAGATGCTGTCTCCTGCTCCTTCTCCGGGGACTAGGTATGAGCCTTGACTTGTGAGGAGTCTGGGGTTAATGTTAATGCTGGGTGGAGAGGTGGAAAGACTTCCTCTCCAGAGAGTCTGAAGCCACCAGACAGAAGATGAAGGGGACGTGTTAGATTAAAGGACTATAACAGAGTAATTGTCGGCACAATAAAAAGGAGGCAGTGCCCTAGGGTCCTTTGGGAGCTGAGGTGGTATTGGAGAGATAAAGCAGAGACCTTCCTGCCTGGGGAGATGTCTGACCCCAAGCTTATCGGCCCTCATGAATATCTCTCTGGAACTAGGCTCTGTGTTCAGTGCTGTCGTCTCTCAAAAGCCAAGCAGGGATATCTGTCAACGTGGAACCTCCATGACGATCCAGTGTCGATAGCCAAGTCACTATGATGTTCTGGTACTGTCAGCAACCTGGACAGAGTGTGACACTGACTGCAACTGCAAATCAGGGCTCTGAGGCCACATATGAGAGCGGATTTGTCATTGACAAGTTTCCCATCAGCCGCCCAAACCTAACATTCTCAACTCTGACTGTGAGCAACACGAGCCCTGAAGACAGCAGCATATACCTCTGCAGCGTTGAAGACACAGTGCAGGGCACAGATCAAAGAACTAAGCAAGAACCTTAGCTCCCTTCTACCCAGCTCCCCTCACATGAACCTGAGGGCCCTGTCAAGGTGGGACAGAAGGAGGAAACCACAGCTCTTGGGTAGACACAGCTGTTTCTGTGCTTGTAGGTGGGCATTGGTATGGATGGATAGACTGGGGATGAGGAGAGCATCTGTAGGACTAGCTGGAATGTTCTATCCACAGGCAGGAAGAGTGGCTCCTGGAAAGCTGAGGGTAAAATTTCTTCTAGAAGGGTGCTCAGAAATACCCAATAAAAACAATCAGATACAGTTTCCTTCAAGTGCCAGGGTCAGTAATAGCCTTTAACTGTTTTATCTCAAGGCTCTATTTAGCTGGTTTTCTATCATAATATATTTTGGAAGAACTTTAGTCATCTTGAAACAAAGCTGGTACATTACATTAATGGGATCTGGTTGTTCTCCATGAATAGGAATTATAAAGCCCTCTAGATGCCTCAACATGACAATATGACACATGCATCCCAGACCAATATAAAATCTGCAAAGTTCAGGAACCTTCTGTACTGGTGAGTTTGGAGTGGTCCAGAGGTTTGGGGCATGTTGAAAGATCTCCTCTAATGTGAGAAGTAAGCTGCTGCACCTTAGATCATCTACCACGGAGAAAGAGATGTAATGCTTAGTCTTTGGACTTTGAATTAAACTTTGGATATACTGCATTTGAGTGTGCTACTCTATTCCATTTACTATGTAATCTGTAAAGCTGGGGCCAGGGAAAGAGAGGGTTCCGTGGCAGAACAAGCCCATGATAAAAGCTTCCTGCTGCCTGGGCCATAGACTAAGCAGACCTAGTTATTCCCGAAGAGCCTACGGTAGATACAGATGCTCTGTGGAGCTCCTGACATTCCCCAATAAGAGAATCACAAGGCAGTGTGGAACAGGTTCACTGTGCCCTGATTTGCACTTCAGACCGTTGCATCTTGGGCTATACTTTTGTTGCTTTCCAGACCCCAGAGAGAAAGAATGCTCTCACACACAAATTACATGAAGAGTGTTTATTACTTACATACACGCAGAAAGAGAAAACAGAGGCCTAAGATTCAGGGAAAGCCAGTCCCACTAGGCTCAGGAAAGCTGCCCAGGGTGGATGAAATCTTGTCTGTGCCTTCCCTACTTGCACTGCCACTGAGGGACCTCAGAGAGCAGCCACCCTGGGTTTTATATCCCAGAGCAACTTGACATACTTGGCAAAGCACTGAAGGACATTCTATTTCTAGAAGGGACTGGAACAGAGCCCTGGCTATTCTGGCCAGTTCCTCCTTATCTCAGGATGTTACATTCCCAGAACATTGTACAGTTATTCTTGAGAACTACAAGCAAGAAATTGGGGAATACTGAGTTTTTCCAAGGCCACCTGGATGGAGAATTACCCTGCAGACAGGTGCAGAGTTTTGGTGTAAAGCCATACTCTTACTGGCCAACGACCCCCTCCTTCTTCTTTTGAAAAGTTGCTCCTGGCTCTGTAATGGATGCCTCATAATGGCATTCAGAACAAGGTATTATCTGATCTGCAAAACTCTGAATTTGGCTGTGCCCAGAGCATTCTCTCTGTTATTAAATGAAAAATATACAATCAAGACCCTACTTAAGCACAGCTGGAAAAAGGCACAATTCAATTTCAAGAGCACATCTGAGTCTCATGGTACCCTCCTCATACTTTTCTCCTCTTACCTTCAAACCACGCCTAAGTTTCATGGAAATTCCATATTTCCAGTTGAGAAACATGAGCTCATTGCTTTAGATGGGTCTTCACGTTATTCTGGAAGGATCATTACAGTCTAACCAAGTATGGTTCTGAAAGGTAGTGGTGAAGGGAAATCCTCTCGGGGCCAAAACTTAAATTGGTATACCTGATTGTTGTCCATATTTTATTGAAGAAGAGATGGCCAGAAGTATAGCTATATCTTATGTTCACTTTTCTTTCATACTATAATCTAGTCCCCTTACCTATTCAGTCATATTTTTCTTCTTTTTGCTTCTCTATGCTACAATCTGGGTAATTTCTTTAAAAATACTGTTTAGTTTACTAATTCACACCTCAGCTCCAGTAAGCCTCTAATTTAACCTTTCAACTGACTTTGTTCATCTAAATTATATTAATTTTTATTTCTAGAAAATCCACTTGGGTCATTTACAAATATGAGTGGCCATTTTTGAAAGCATCTTATTCCTTGTGTATTTTAAAACTATTTTCTTTTTATAAGTGTATTAAGCATCTACCGGGAATTCTTATCTGACAATGCCAGCATTTGATACCTTTTTGCATCTGGTTTTCAGTAGTCTGCCTGCTCTCACTCAGGGTGGCCTATTTCCTTGTGCATTATTTAATTAGATGTCAATTCATCTTTCAGAATTCTTTAAATACTGGAGTAAAAGTGGGTTTTCTAGGAAATATTCATGCTTGCCTCTGTCAAGAAATTGGGGCGCTACAGACCTAATATCACTTTTTTTATAATTCTCAGTATATATCTTCTTGGTCATAGAATGTCTATCTCAAACCCCAATGAGCTGACTGTTCAGTGACCATGAATATTCAGAGGAATTTTTTTTAAATCCTTCACCCAAAGCCAAGACCAAGATAAATAATATTCTTTGTTAACTGTTCCTAGGATTAGTTTTCTAGCTCATCCTTTCACTAACTGTGTATCTCTTTGTGTACCTCACTTTATAAAGAAGTGATTCCTATCTAGTTTCTGGTCCATGTAAGGTGTCATGGGCCTTCTCCAGTTTCCACCTGTACTAATTCTCCAGGTCACAGGAATGCACATGTATACCCATTTTATCCCATGGGTTCAGTGCTAGCTTACCTTCCTGCCCGATGCTCCCATTACCATAAGAAGTTGACAAATTTACCTACAGTGAAGCCCTGGATTATGAAGCACCTTCCTATATTACAAAATTGCCTCTTTAAAAGCAGTAAAGCACTGTGCTTAGGAACTTGAACTTCGTCAAGTGACAGACCTAAGTTTAAAACTTGGTTCTTCTGCTTTAACACTAGGCGTAACCTTAACAAGTTACACAATTTCTCCATGCCTTAATTTCTCCATAGAAAGTAAGAATAATAGTGAGTTTTTAAATGTAGGTTTTTTATAAGAAAGTGATGCAATTATCTGCATAAAAAGCACACAGAGACAGAATATGCAATTAGTGTAGTTGCTACCTAAACGTATTTCTCACTATAAAAACATATTTTACCACTAGCAATTCCTTTCTCAAGAATAAGTATAACCTGCTCTCAGAAAATTTTATTATTACAATTGTTTCTCTTTTAGCTATTTTAATTACATTAAAAATCTGTGGTATTATAAAATATACACATTATCAAAATAAAAAAGTCAACATCACTCAGTTTAATACAATTAGATCATACAATATGTAGTTTTAGAATTTATTCCCTTAACCCAACAATATTTCATGAATATCATTTCATGTCAAAAATATTTTACATTAACTTTAATAAGAATAGTTCAATACACTGAAGACCATCCTTCATACAATCAAAACCCATGACAAGGTATATATCCATAGGCTAGATGACAGGGTTATTTAATTTTAAATAGCAATTGGTTGTGTGTGTTGAATTATTTCTGTTACAGACTCAGAAGTAAACCATGAAAGCCCTCCTAACTCTACCTGCAGATGGCTGGTTCCTTTTTATTCAGGTGTTAACTTAAATGCCACCTCCCCAAAGAGACCCTTCCACTCTACGTAACAGCACTTCAGCAGTCATTCCATGTTATATTATCACTTTATCCTATTTTACTAATATGTACTCATCATTTACTGAAAGCGATGTATGTGCATCCCATTTCTATACCTCCTCACATGTGCATAAATGCATGCACATGTACTCACGAATGCACTGAAAACAAGAACCTTTTCTATCTTCTTCATTGCTGCTTCCAAATAGCCTAGAAGAACTCCTGGAATATCACTCCAGGAATTCAATAAATATTTGTGAGTAAATAAATATGATTTCAAAGAAAAGAGGAACATTTATACAGCTGCAGTGGATTTCCCTGTAGGAAAACTCTACAAAGGCATTTGAGTTTAGATAATCTAAGCCCGTAAGAAAATTAACTAGATTATTCTAACAGAAAAGGAATAAGCACTTCAAACTTTATATTTTTTATTCTTGTTTCAAATTTATGTTTTAGTTGCGGGGAGGATAGGAAAAGATTAAAGGACACAAAATTACAGCTAGATAGGAGGAATAACTACAGTAATTAAAGCAGTGTGCTACTGGCATAAAGACAAACATAGACCAACGAAATACTATAGAAAGCTTATATATAAGCCTTCATATATATAACCCAATAATTTTTGACAAGGTACCAAGACCTTTCAATGGGGGAAAGGACAGTCTTTTCAAGAAAACAGTAGTGGGAAAACTGTATATCCACATGCAAAATTATGAAGTTGGACTATTACCTAACACCAAATACAAAAAAGTTAACTGAAAATGGATCAAAGACCTAAATGTAAAATCTCAAATTATAAAACTGTTAGCTTTAAACAAAAAATAAAATCTTCATCCCATTGGATTTGGCAGTTATTTCTAAGACACAACACCAAAGGCTCAGATGACAAAAAATAAAAAGACAAATTGAACTTCATAAAAATTATAAAAGTTTGCACATCAAAAGACACTATTTTCCCAGAGTAAAACAGCAACCTACAGAGTGGGAGAAAATATTTGCATATTACATATATGATAATGGAACAATATCTAAAATGTATACAGAACTCTTAAAACTCAACAACAAAAAAACCAAACAACCCAATTCAAATCCAGGCAAAGGACTTGAATAGCCATTTCTCCAAAACAAATGAACAAAGCACATAAAAAGATTGTAAACATCACTAAGCATTAAAGAAATGCAAATAAAAACTATAGTGTGATACCACCTCATGCCCATTAGAATGACTATCACTAAAAAAAAAAAAAAAAAAACAGAAAATAACAAGTGCTGGTCAGGATGTGGAAAAATTGCAACCCTTGTACACTGTTGGTTGTAATGTAAAATGGTACAATTACTGTGGAAAACATTATGGCAGTTCCTCAAAAAATCAAAAATAGAATTTTCACACCATCCAGCAATTCCATTTCTTGGTATATATCCCAAAATTGAAAGTGAGGTGCCAGACAGATACTTGCACATTCATGATCATAGCAGCATTATTCACAGTAGGTAAAATGTGAAAGTAACCCAAGTGTACATATACAGATAAATAACCAAAATGTGGCACATACATGATGCAATGAAATATTTTTCAGCCCTGATAAGGACGGAAATTCTGACCTATACTAAAACATGGATGAGCCTTGAGAACATTATGCTAAGTCACAGAAAGACAAATACTATATGATTTCCGTTATATAAGGTACCCAGAGTAGTCCAAATAATTGGGATAGAAAGTAGAATGTTACTTTTCAGGGCCTGGGTAGAGAGAGAAACAGAAAGTTATAAGAAAGAAATAATTTAGGGGGAGAAAGAGTGAAGAGAGTAGCTTTATGAAAAATTCCACCTGTCAAATAGAGTATCCTTTCATAAATGAAATGATATTTGAAGCCTGGTCATTTGAAACGATTTGTTTCAATAGCGCCCCCAACCAGTCCCCGCCTCAGACGTCGCAGCACGTAACTCCCCCATCCTACCGCCTGCCGTGGGCTATGCAGCCACGGATAGGACCTCCAACCAACCCCCCCACTGCAGGCAGTGATGCCCCGGAGAGCGCAGCAACCTGCTCCCCGCCGTCAATAGTGCAGCCACGGATCCTTAAGGTCCCCAACACCCTCCCCACGACGGGCAGTGCAGCCCCACATAGCAGAGAGCACCCCCAACTATCCCCCAGCCACGGGGAATGCTGCCCTGGATAGCGCACCCCACCCGCACCCCACCATGGGCAGTGTAGCCCCCGACAGCACCCCTAACCCGTATTCTGCTGCCAGCAATATGGTCCCCGATAGCGCACCAAACCCGGCCCCCACTACAAACAGTGCAATAGCTGATAGAGCCCCTAACTCGCCGCCCACTGACCGCAGTGCAGCCCCTGAACGGTGCCCACAACCCACCCCACCACCCCGCCTGCCACCGGCCGGGTATCGCCCCCAAACCGCCCCTTGCCACGGGGAGTGTATCCCCCAATAGCGCACCCAACCCGCCCTCTATCATGGGCAGTCTGGCCCCTGATAGCACCCGAAACCACACCCTCCAAGCACCTACCTGCATCCCCCACTCCCCCGCCCCACCACCAGCAGTGTAGCACCAGATACTACCTCTAACCTATCCCCTACCATGGGCATTGCAGCCCCAGATAGCGCCCCCAACAAGGCCCCCGCCATGGGCAGTGCGGCCCCAGATAGCATCCCTACCTAGCTGTCGACAATGAAGCCGGACCATTCGCGCCCCAACCAGTCCTGCCACCCCCACGCCACTGGCAGTGTAACCACAATAGTGGCCCCAACCTGGACCCTGTCGCGGGCAGTGCAGCACCCAATAGAGACCCCAACGAGCCCTACTGCTGCCGGCAATACAGCCCAGGATAGTGCCCCCAACTCGCCCCCCCCACCCCCCTGCTGCTGAGGGCAGTGCAGCCCCCGATAGCACACCTAAAAATAGTGACGCCCGGAATAACACCCCAACCAGCCCCCGCCACGGGCAGCCCCGGATAACGCACCTACCCCATTGCCTTTCTACGCTCTGGCCAGCTGCCAGTGTCCATCGCTGCCGCCAACCGAAGCTAGGCAAGCCAGCGAGGCGAGCCAGCGAGGCGAGCCAGCGAGGCCAGCCACAGTCCCGCAGGCTCTAGCCTCCAGCCTGTGGTAGGTGCCTTCTCCTTCTTTCCTTCCTGTAGCCAGGCACGGAGCAGCTTTCACCACCAGCTGCCTCTCTCCAGTGCCACCACACACCATGCAGAGGCAACCCCTGGCGCCACAGGATCCAGGCTCCAGAGTGTGGCGGCGGACTCTGTCTCCGCCTTCTCTAAAATGGAAGCCGAAGTGATGCGCAGCTTAATACAATACAGCCTTCAGTGGTGCGACTCTCCGTCAGCATGCCTCATATACTGAGGTTGTGCAGGCCTGCTTCCTGGACTTTGTGTTCTGATTGGATGAGAGAAAACTGCTACGCCTACTCTGATTGGACGTTATTTCATGTTCTGATTGGATGAGAGCAAGTCTTAGGCTAACCAGTCAGAACGTGACAATAAAGTCCAATCAGAATAGGCCTAGCATTTTCCTCTCATCCAATCAAAACATGTAGTTTATAATCTCGGTATGTGAAACATGTTAAGGGGGAGAGTCCAGCTATTCCAGCCTCGTCTGTGCCTGACTTCCTAGCTGTTCTGTTCACAGCTTGGTGTAGGAGGTGCCAGCTGCTGCACGCTGGACGCTGCAGCCTGTGGGGCTGTGGCTGGCCTCGCTGGCTCACCTCGCCTCGCCTCACCTTGCTGGCTTGCCTCGCCTGCTGCGGTTGGTGGCAGCGATGGACACCACAGCCAGCCAGAGTGTTGAAAGGCATCAGGGTAAGTGCGCTATCCAGGCTGCACTGCCCGTGGCCTGGGACGGGTTGGGGGCCCTATCTCAGGCGTCACTGCCTGCCTTGGGTGGCTGGCTGAGTGTGCTATCTGGGGCTGTGCGGCCTGCACCCGGGGGGGGGGTGGTTTGGGGGCCCTAACAGGGGCTGCACTGCCCTCGGCGGGGAGCCGGTTGGGGGCACTACCCCAGACTGTATTGCTGGCAACAGTGAGGTGGGCTAAGTGTGCTATCCGGGGCTGCACTGTGCGGCTGTGGGGGGGGTGTGGCAGTTTCGGGTTGAGGGTGCTATGGGGTGCTGCAATGCCCATGGTGTGGGGAGGCGGGGCGGTTTGGGTGTGTTGGGTGCGCTATTGCGGGGGGGGGGTGCTACACTGCTGGTGGCAGGGGGCAGGGTGGGTTGGGGGCCATGTCAGGGACTGCACTGATTGCTTTAGCTAGGATTTCCAGTACTATGTTAAACAACAGTGGTGACAGTGGGCGTCCTTATCATGTTCCAGATCTTAGAGGAAAAGCTTTCCATTTTTCCCCATTCCATATGATTCTAGCTGTGGATGTCTTTCCTGTAGTTTTTATTATGTTGCGGTATGTTTCTTCTGTACCCGTTTTTTTGAGGATTTATAGCATGAAGGGATGTTAAATTTCATCAAATGCTTTTTCAGTTTCAGTTGACATGATCATACTGTTTTTGTCGTTTATTTGGTTGATATGATGTATCACATTGAGTGTTGAGTGACCCTTGCATCCCAGGGATACATCCCACTTGATCATGATGAATTATCTTTTTAATGTATTACTGAATTTGATTCATTGGTATTTTGTTGAGGATTTTTGCATCAATATTAGAGATACTTGCCTGTAGTTTCCTTCTTTGATGCCTTTGTCTGTTTTTGGTATCACAGTAATAATGGTCTCATAGAATAAGTTTGGAAGTATTCCCTCCTGTTTTTCAAAATAGTTTGAGTAGGATTTGTACTAGGTCTTTAAATTGTTTGGTGTGAAGCCATCAGCAGTGAAGCCATCAGTTCCTGGGCTTTTCTTTACTGGGAGACTTTTTCTGATGGCTTCAATCTCATTTCTTGTTACCAATCTGTTCTGGTCTTGGATGTTTTCATTGTTCAACCTAAGTAGGTTGTATGCATCTAGGAATTTGCCAATTTCTACTAGGCTTTCCAATTTATTGGCATATAATAGCCAGTTATGATCCTTTGAATTTCTGAAGTATTAGTTGTAATGTCTCCTTTTTTTAATCTGTTGATTTTATTTGTTTGAATCTTGTCTCTTTTTTCTTAGCCTGGTTAAAAGTTTGTCAATTTTGTTTAGCTTTCCAGAAAACCAACTTTTCGTTTAATCTTGTGTGTTTTTTATTTCAATTTTATTTCTGCTACAATTTTATTTATTTTCTTATTTTCGGTTTAGTTTCTTCTTACTTTACTAGTTCTTTAAGATGTATTGTTTATTTGAAGTTTTTCTTTTGTTTGGATGGTAGGCACTTATAGCTATAAATCTCTGCCTTTGTACTGCTTTCTGCGTAACGAGTTTTGGTATACTGTGTTTTCATTACCCTTTGTTTCATGAAATTTTTGAATTTCTGTCTTAGTATCTTCATTGACCCGCTAGTCATTTATTCCGGAGGGTAGTGTTTAACTTCCATGTGATTGTATTGTTTCCAAAATTACTCTTCTTGTTGATACCTAGTTTTATTACTCTGTAGTCAAAGAAGATGGCCACGGAGACAGCAGCGTGGTGGGAGTGGCAGGAGCCGGCCATCAGCGAGAGCTGCTCTGTGCCTGGCTGCTGGGTGCTAGAGCCTGCGGCCCACTGGCTTGCCTCACTGGGGTTGGTGGTGGCGGTGACAGAGACTGCAGCACGACCAGAGTGGTAGGACAGGGGCTATTCATGGTGGCACCTTTCGCAGTGTGGGGTGGGTTGGGGGCGCTATCCAGGGTGTCATTGCCTGCATTAGGGGTACTGGTTGGCAGCACTGTACAGGGCTGCACTGCCCACAGCAGGGAGGGTGGGTTATGGGCGCTTTCTGGGGCTGCAGTGCCCATGGAGGAGGACAGGTTAGGGCACTATCGGGTATACGCTACTGGTGGCATTGGGGGATGGAGGTGGGGGGCGCTCTTGAGGGCAGGACTAGCCGTGGAGAGGGGGCGAGTTCGGTGCTATCAGGGACTGCACTGCTGGCGCCGGTCAGCAGAGTTGGCATCCAAAGAAGGAGTGGTTCTCCTCTCCCTGACTCCACACTCCAGAGGGCGACCTACTCTTGGTCATACTGGAGTGCAGCAGGCACGCAGCGTTTGCGTGGGAATCCTGAGCATGGCAGAGCCCCCACACGCACCATGGTTCCTGGGCCTGTGCACTCTGGGTCTGTGCCTCAGAGGCTGCCAGGCACCCCTGGGGACACCATGGGGGACAGGGCCCTGTGCATGGAGGCGTCTGGAACAGGAACTGGCACCTGGGTGCGGAGGGCTAGCTGGGTCTGAATTTTTCTGCTTCTCCTGCTTCCTGAGGAGTACAGCCCCGGTGGGCCCAATGGGTCCTGTGGAGTGCGGAGCTGGGTGCTGTGGTGTCTCCAGCACCAACCCCAGACCCCAGTTCCTGGCCAGCTTGGGCCAAAAGGAGAGGCTGGACTTTGGAGGATGGGTGTGAGTGCCTTTGCTGAAACTGGCCCTTGCCACCCAGTGGCGAGCGTGACAAGTTGAGACTCTAACCCTTCCACCCCTCACATCTTCCTCTAGGCTGTTCTGGCTTTGCCCGCCTAGCTGCTCCGTGCCAGGAGGAGGAGGAGACACCTAGAGCCTGTGACACCACGGCTCGCCTCGCTGCGGGTGGGTGGCAGCCACGGAGACCAGTGCGCCGGAGCGGTAGGAGAGCGGCCGCGCTAGGAGGGCAGGTGGCTGCAGCCAGGGTTGGGGGTCAGGCTTACAGCGATGGCTGGGCTGCAGCAGTGGCCAGCTGGTAGAAGCCTTGTAGGGAGGCTGGTGCATTGGCAATGGGCCTGGTTTTGCCCTGCCCCTGCCATGGATCTGGCCCTGTACTGCTCTGCCTTACCCTGTACCTGCCCTACTGTTACCTGGGCTGTCTCGGCCCTGTCCTGCTCTGGTCCCATCCTGACCTTGTCTTGGCCCTGTGCTACCCTGTCCCTGCCCTGGTCTTGCCCTGGCACTGGCCCTGCCCTGAACCTGCGCTGGCCTGTCCTTGGCTCTGGCCCTGGCTCTGGCCCCGCCCCTTGTCCTGACCCTGGTCCTGTCATGGCACTGGCCCTGCCAATGGTCATGGTCCTGCTCTTGTTCTGGCCCTGACCTGGCCTTGGACATGTCTTGGCCCTGCTTTGGCCCATCCCTGCCCTGGCCCCACCATGGGCCTGCCTGTTCTGCCCTCTCCTGGCACTGACCTTGCCCTGTCATGGCCCAGTGGTGCCATTGCCCTGCCTTACCCTACGCTGGTTGTGCCTTGGCCCTGCTTGGTGCTGGCCATTCCCTGGACCTGCCCTGACCCTGCCTTGGCTTTTGCCCTGCCCTCACTATGGCCTGGCCCTGGCCCTAGCCCTGGTCCTGCCATATCCCTGGTCGTGCCCTTATCCAGGCCCTGCCCCTGCTGCTGCCCTGGCCCTGGCCTGGAACCTGGTCCTGTCAAGGACCTGCCCTGACTCTGCCATGGTCCTGGCCCTGGCCCTGCTCTGCCTTGGTTCTGGCCCTGACCCAGACCCTTTCCTGTCTCTGCCCTGGCCTTTCCCTGGCCCTGAGCTGGCAGTGGTCTGCCCCTGGTCTTGCCATCACCCTGCCCTGCTGTGCTCTGGATGTGTCATCACCCTGCCCTGGCCCTACTCTGCCTTTGACCCTGCCCTGGCCTTACCTTGGCCCTCACCCTAGTCTTCGCTAGGCCCTGCTCTGGAGCTGACCCTAGCACAGACCTGGCCCTGACCCTGGCCCTGGCCCTGGTCTTTGTCCTGCCATAGCCCTGGCCCTGAAGTGTACTTGGAGGTGTCCTGGCCCTGGCGTGACATGGCTCTGCCTTGGCCTGTCCCTGCCCTGCCCCTACCATCGCTTTGCCCTGCTCTGTCCTGTCCCAGTACTGACCCGGCCATGCCATTGCCCTGCCCTACCCTGCCTTGGCTGTGCCCTGGCTCATTTCTGGCCCTGGCCCCGGCCCTGCCCTGGACATGCTCTGACACTGCCTCAGCCTTGGCACTAGCCTGGCTCTTTCTTGGCATCAGCCCTGCTCTCTCTGTGGACTGGCTCTTGTCCTGTCCTGCAGTGGCCATACCATAGCCTGCCCTGCCCTGACTCAGCCCTGGCCCAGCCCTGGCCTTGGCATTGCCCCTGGTCCTGCCATATTTCTTGCCCTGTCCCTACCCTGGCCTTGGCCCTGACCCTTACCTTGCTCTGGCCCTGCCCTTGCCCTAATGCAGCCCCTGGCCCTGTCCTGGCCCTGGCCCTTCCCTGCTTGAGACCTTGCCCTGGTTCTCCCCTGGCCCTGACCCTGACCCTGAAATGCCTGGCCCTACCCTGGCCTTGCACTGCTCTGGCCCGTGCCCTGACTCTGGTTCTGTCACTGGCCTAGCCCCAGCCCAGTTGCTGGTCTTACCATGGCCCAGACCCTGCCTTGGCCCTGCCCTGACCCTGTCCTGGACCCTGGCTGTGCCAAGAACCTGCACTGTCCTT
Organism: Pongo pygmaeus; assembly: GCF_028885625.2. Taxonomy (NCBI): domain Eukaryota; kingdom Metazoa; phylum Chordata; class Mammalia; order Primates; family Hominidae; genus Pongo; species Pongo pygmaeus. Next base: position 16,097,264 of record NC_072386.2, on the reverse strand, counting down.
GCCCTTGTTTTGTTCCTGCCCCGAACCTGGTCCTGCCCAGGCCCTGGCCATGGCCCTGGCCCTTTCCTGGCTGTTCTCTGGCCCTGCCCAGGTCTTGGCACTGGCCTGGCCCTGCCCTGACTTGGCCCTATGCTTTCCTGGCCCTGCCTTGCCTGCCCTGCCTTGGCCCTGCCTTGGCCCTAGCCTGGCTTTGACCCTGCCCTGGCCCTACCTTGGCCTTCACCCTAGCCTTCCCTGGGCCCTGTGTTGGACCTGGCCATAGCACAGACCTGGTTGTGGCCCTGGCCCTGCCATGGCCCTGTCCCAGACCCTAGCCCTGCCAGGTACCTGTCCTGGCCCTGCTCTGGGCCTGGCTTTGTCCCTGGTTCTTAGATGACCCTGGCCCTGCCCCTGCCCTTGCCCTTGCCCTGGCACTGGCCTTGGACATGTCCGTGGCCCTGTCCTGGAGCCGCCACTGTCTTGGCCCTGCCCTGGTTCTGGCCCTGCCCCGGCTCTGCTCTGGCCCTGGTCTGAACCCTGGCCCTGCAATGGACCTGCCTTGGCCCTGCCCAGACCCTGGCTGTGGCCCTACCTCTGCCTTGGCCATACCCTTGCCCTGGCCTGGACCCTTGTGCTGGTCTTTGTCCTGCCCCAGCCGTGGCCCTGGCCCTGACCTGCCTGTGCCCTGTTCTATCCTGGGCTGGCCCTGCCATGGCCTGGTCTTGCCATTGCCCTGCCCTAGCCTGCCCTGCTTGTGCCCTAGATCTGCCCCGGCCTTTGCCCCGTCTTGGTTCTAGCCTTGACTCAGCCCTGGACCTTCCCTGACCTTGCCTCAGCCCTGGCACTATCCTGGCCTTGCCTTGGCATTTGCCCTACTCTCTCTATGGCCTGGCTCTGGCCCTGCCCTGCTCTGCTCTTATTCTGCCCTGGCAGAGCCCTGGCCCTGGCCCTGGCCCTGGCCCTGCCATATCACTGGCTCTGGTCCTGCCCTTATGCAGGCCTGCCCCTGCCCTTGCCTTGGCTTTGGCTTGGACCTTGGCCATACAGTGACCCTGCCATGACCCTTTCCTGGCCCTGGCCCTTGGCTGGAACCTGGCCCTGCCAAGGACTCACCCTGGCTCTGTCATGGCCCTGGCCCTTTCCTGGATTTGGATGTGTCCTGTCCCTTATTTGCCCCGGCCCTTCCCTGGCTCTGCCATACCCCTTCTCTGGGGTAGGGCCAGGGTTAGGACCAGGCCAGGGCAGGGTCAGGACCAGGGTAGGGCCATGGTAAGGCCTGAAGATGGGAAGGGCCAGGGCAGCGGCAGGACCTTTAGGACTCGGGGCAGAGCAGGCACTAGGGCTGAGCTAGGGCAGAGCAGGAGAGATTACATTAGGCTATTATGTAAAATTTTTATTTTAGATTTTTAAGATAACTATAGTAGTAGTAGTAATGTCTATACTATGTTGTTTGTAATAGTAATAATATTTGCAGTAAATAATCACTAAATTTTAGCTAATACTGTCTTTGCTTCAAGTAGTGTTCTGTGAATATAATTTTATCAATATGTAAATATGTGAGGCATTGATTCTCACAGTAATTCTATGTGCTAGGTACTTAAAGCATCCCCATTTTCCAAATGTAGGAAACAGGCATAAAGAAGTTAAATACTTGGCCAGATTACTCCTGTAATCTCAGCACTTTGGGAGGCCAAGGCAGGCAGATGGCTTGAGCTCAGGAGTTTGGAACCAGCGTGGGCAACATTGTGAAACCCCATCTCTACTAAAAATGCACAAAAATTGCTGATTTAAGTTTCTTGTAGGATTCTGGTTATAAAACACTGGTCAAACACACAGGGCATGGATAGGGCAGGGCCAGGGACAAGGTCAGGCCAGGAAGGGGCCAGGGCCAAGGCAGGGCCAGAGCTGGACTTGGAGGTGTCCTGGCCTGATTTGCCCTGCCCCAACATTGGCCCAGCCCTGCTCTGGCACTTCCTGTCATGCCCTGTCCCTGGCCTGAGCATTGGCCCTGGCCCTGTTCTGCTTCTGGCCCTGCCCTGGAGTTGACCAGGCACTGCCATGGCCCAGTCCTGCATTGCCCTGCCCTCCTCTGCCCTGGCGCTGCCATGGCCCTGCCTGGGCCCTAGCTCTGCCTCGACTCTGGACCTGCCCTGACTCTGCTCAGCCCTGGATCTACCCTGACTCTGCCTTGGTGTTGCCCTCCCATCTCTATGGCCTGGCTGTGGCCCTGCCTTGCACAGGCCATGCTCGGCCCTGCGTGTCCCAGCCTGGGCCCAGCCCTTGTCCTACCATATTCCTGACCCCAGCCGTACCCTTGTTCTGGCCCTGACCCTGCCCTGGCCCTCTCCTGGCCCTTCCTTGGTCCTGCCCTGCGCTTCCATGCTCTGGCCTTGCCCTCACCCTGCATTGGCCCTGCACTGGTCCTGCCCTGCCCTGGCACTGCCTTGGCCCCGGCCCTGCCTTCTCCCTGGCCTTGCCCTTGCCCTTGCCCTGCCCTGGCCTGACCCCAGGCCTACCGAGTCCATGAAATGGCCCTGGACCTGCCTTGCCATTGTCTGTCCTGGCCCTGTATTGTCCCCACCATGCTCTGGTCCAGCGCTTACCCGGCCCTGTTGCTAGTCCTGCCGCTGCTATGGCCCTGCCCTGTTTTCGGCCATGCCCTGTGCTACGCTAGCCGTGCCCTGCCTTGGCCTTGGCCCTACCATGGCCTTCTCCTACCCTGGCCTGGCCCTACACTGGCCTTTTCTACACTGGCCTTTTCTACCCTGGCCTGGCCCAGCCCTGGCTTTGCCCTGCCCTGGCCCTGCGTTTGGCCTGCCCTGGCTCTGGTTCTGCCCTGGCCTGGCCCTTGCCCTGGACCCTCCCTGGCCATGTTTTCTCCATGGTCCTTCTCTGGCCTTGCCCTTGCCCTGTCCCCTTTCTGGTCCTGCCATGTTTCTGGCCCTGCCCTGTCCATGTCCCGGACCTGGCTCTGGCCCTGGACCTCCGTGTCCCTGCCCTGCCATACCCTGGCCCATTCCTTGCTCTACACTGACCCTGCCCTGCCTTGGCCCTGTGCTACCCTAGTCCTGCCCTGGCCTTCTGCTGGCCCTGGCCCTGGCCCTGCCATGTCCCTGCCCTGGCCCTGGTTCTGCCCTGATTCTGGCCCTGGTTCTGCCCTGATTCTGGCCCTGGCCTTGGTCCTGTCATGTCCCTGGCTGTGACCCTGCCCCTAGTTTTTCTCTGGCCATGACCCTGCCCCAGTTCTGTCTTATCCCTGGCCCTGTCTCAGTTCTGTCCTAGCCCTGGCCTTTCACAGTACTTTATGCTTAGTAAGGGCTCCATAGTGTCTGTGAGTTGAATGTTGTGTTCATAGTATCTGCCAAAACAGAAAGAAAAAAAACAAAATCTGATGATGAGAAGTTAAAGCTTTGTATATAATATGCATTGAATTGTAAGTGCCTGTTATTAGTTGTATTACATATAGGTCATGGTTTTGTACACATAACTCCAAACCATTGATACTGTTAAAAGAATATATGAATATATGAAGGAATGTATAAACGTAAGAACGTATGAGTATCTAATAACCTTTCCAAATTAATTTTTATTTTTAGCTCTATTAGATTTTTCTCAGGGTAACAAATGTTTATTCCTATGTAATTAAAGGCATATTTCCTATACAGAATATTCATATTACCTAATTGAAAATTATATAATATAAAAATATAATACTATTTTTAGGCCAGGCATGATGGCTCATACCTGTAATCCCAACATTTTGAGAGGCCAAGTTTGGAGAATCATTTGAGGCCAGGAGTTGAAGACCAGCCTGGGCAACATAGTGTGAGACCTTGTCTTTATTAAATAAATAAATAAATAAATAGGTTGGGCACTGTGGCTCATATCTGTAATCCCAGCATTTTGGGTTACCAAGGCAGGAGGATTGCTTGAGCCCAGGAGTTTGAGACCAGCCTGGGCAGCATAGCAAGACTCCATCTCTACAAATAATAAAATATTAACCAGTTGTGGTGGTGCACACCTGGGGTCCCAGCTACCTGGGAGGCTAAAGTGGGAGGTTTGCTCGAGGCTGCAGTGAACTGTGAATGCACCACTGCATTCCAGCCTAGGGCACAGAACAGGACCTTGTCTATAAATAAAGAAATAAGTAAAAATATAAATAAAAATAAGTAAAAAATATAAGTAAATATAAAAATAAATACATATATAAAATGAATACATGAAAACAAACAATTTTTAAATTTAACATGACTGAGGGCATCCTATCCATTTCATTTCATGATTCCATCATTTCACTTAGATGAAATGATAAGATGACTTGAGATGAAATGATGAGATGAAATGACGAAATGATGAGATGAAATGATGAGATGAAATTTTGAGATGAAATGGTGAGTTGAAATGATGAGACGAAATGACAAAATTGAAACGAAATTGAAAGATGAGATGAGATGAAATGAGATGAAATGATGAGATGAAATGAAATGAAATAATGAAATGATATGAAATAATGAAATGAAATTGAAGAGATGAGATGAAATAATGAGATAAAATGATGAGATGAAATGAGATGAACGACAAGATGAAATGATGAAATGAGATAAGATGAAATGAGATGAAATGATGAGATGAAATGAGATGAAAAATGATGAGATGAAAAATGAGATGAAATGAGATGAAATGAAATGAAATAATGAAATAATGAAATGAGATGAAATGAAATAATGAAAGGAAATTAATGAACTGTAATGATGAAATTGAAATGAGATGAGATGAGATGAGATGATGAAATGAGATGAAATGAGATGGAATGATGAGATGAAATGACATGATGAGATGAGATGAGATGAAATCATGAGAAGAAATGATGAAATGAAATGAAATGATGAGATGAAATCATGAGATGAAATGAAATGAGATGAAATGAAATGAGATGAAATGTAATGAGATGAAATGAAATGACAATGAAATGAAATAATGAAATGATGAAATGAAACGATGAAATAATGAAATGGAAATGAAATGGAAATGATGAGATGAAATGATGAGATGAAATGAGGAAATGATGAGATGAGATGAAATGAGATTAAATGATGAGATGAGATGTGATGAAATGAGATGAAATGGTGACATGGTATGATGACATGAAATCAGATGAAATAATGAGATGAAATGAGATGAAATGATGAGGAGATGAAATGAGATGAGATGAAATGTAATGAGATGAAATGACATAATGAAATGAAATGGTGAAATGGAATAATGAAATGGAAATGATGAGATGAGATGAAATGAGTTGAAATGATGAGATGAAATGATGAAATGAAGAGATGAAATGATGAGATGAGATGAGATATGATGAAATGATGACATGAAATGATGACATAAAATGAGACGAAATGATGAGATGTAATGATGAGATGAGATGAAATGAGATGAAATGATGAGATGAAATGGTGAGATAAAATGATGATATGAAATGAGATGAATGATGAGATGAAATGATGAGATGAAATGAAATGAGATGAAATGAAATGAAATAATGAAATGAAATGAAATTGAAATAAAATTGAGATGAGATGAAATGATAAGATTAAATGATGAAATAAAATGATGAAATGATGAGATGAGATGATGAGATGATGAGATGAGATGACATGAAATAATGAAATGAGATGAAATAATGAAAAAAGAAATGAAATTGAAATGAGAAGATATGAGATGAAATGATGAGATGAAATGATGAAATGATGAGATAGAATGAAATGAGTTGATGAGATGATGAGATGAAATGATGAGATGAAAAGATGAGATGATGACATGATATGATGAGATGAAATGAGATGAAATGAAATTAGATGAAATGTAATGAGATGAAATGAAATGACATAATGAAATGAAAAAATGAAATAATGAAGTGAGGTGAAATTAAATGAGGTGAAGAAATTAAATGATGAAATAATGAAATGGAAATGATGAGATGGGATGAAATGACGAGATGAATGATGAGATGAAATGATGAGATGAAATGAGATGAAATGATGAGATGCAATGATGAGATGAAATGAGATGTAACGATGAGAGGAAATGATGAGATGTAATGAAATGAGATGAAATGAATGAGATGAAATGAAGTGAGATGAAATGAAATAATGAAAGAAAATTGAATTGAGATGAGATGAAATAATGAGATAAAATAATGAGATGAAATAAGAAATGATGAGATGATGAAATGCTGAGGTGAGATGAGATGAAATGAGAGGAAATGATAATATGAAACGATGAAAGGATGAGATGAAATGAGATTAAATGAGATGAGATGAAATGATGAGATGAGGTGAGATGAGATGAAATGATGAGATGAAATGCGATGAAATGATGAGACGAGATGAGAAGAAATGAGATGAAGTGAGACAAGATGAGATGAAATGATGAGATGAAATGAAATGAGATGAAATGAAAGGTGAAATGAAACAATGAAATGAAGTGAAATAATGAAATGAAATTGAGATGAGATGAAATGAGATAAAATGATGAGATGAAATGATGAGAAGTAATGAGATGAAATGATGAGATGATGAGATGAAATGATGAGATGAAAAATGATGAGATGAAATGAGATGAAATGAAATGAAATAATGAAATAATGAAATGAAATGATGAAAAGATTGAAATGAAATTGAAAGATGAGATGAAATGATGAAATGTTGAAATGAAATGATGAAGAGATGTGAGATGAAATGATGAGCTGAAATGAGATGAAATGAAATGAAATTAAATGAGATGAAAAATGATGAGATGAGATGAATTGAGATGAGACAAGATGAAATAATGAAATTAGGTGAAATAATGAAATGAGATGAAATAATGAAATGAAATTGAAATGAGGTGAGATGAAATGAGATGAAATGTTGAAATGAAAGGATGAAATGATGAGATGAGATGAAATGAATTGAGATGAAATGATGAGATGAAAAATGATATGAGAAATGAGATGAAATGAAATGAGATGATATGAAATGACATAATGAAATAATGAAATGAAATTAGATGAAATGAAATAGTGAAATGAAATGATGAAATAATGAAATGGAAATGAGATGAGATTTGATGATGAGATGATATGATGAAATGATGAGATGAGATGGGATGAGATGAAATTATGAGATAAAATGATGAGATGAAATGAGATGAAATGATGAGGTGAAGTGATGCACTGTCACGTGTGTGTCTATTCATTTTCCCAACCAACAAAAATTATAATTCATTAATTTTAATTTTATTATTTAAGAATATTAAGAGTTGAAGGAAAAATAATATCTGTACATTATGGGTTACAATCTAAGTATAAATAATACATAAATATATTGAAACTTACAAAGAATATGTTTTGGAATCGAATATACCGTGCTTCTGTGATGACAGTTATTTCATGCTGATTGTCACAATTTTACATGAAAAACTAATGAAAAAATATTTTTAACTGTTTCTAAAAATAAGTTTCCAAAACAGTTTTACATTCGAAATATGAAAAAGATGCCTTTGTGTTCCTTAATCAGATGAGATTTTCACACTCTGCACATGATAATTGTTAGATTTTTATTGTGTTGATAAATTGTGTATCAAATAAAAAATGTTATTACCTCTTAAATTAGGATTTTTCGGTGATATAGGCAGAATGGAAGGCAAGTTTTTATAACTTTGTCTAAATGAACTTTTTAAATGCCTGAGTATTAAAAGATAGCTTGTCTATAAATCACAATGTATATATTACTGTATGACCTAGGACCAATCAAAACTGTTATCTCTGATAACGTTATATTGTGCCCAGCATAAAATAGATATAATAATACCTCAAACTTAAATCCAGGCATTGTCATTGAATATCTTAAGAATATGCAGCAAAGGTGCTTTTAAAAATGCAAGCTAGTGATTGTACTAAATTTGTAAATCACATAGGATAGTGGGTCACTAAAAATATTAATTATTTCAATCTATAAACGTGGATGTCTTTCCTTTTTTCTGTTTTCTTTAATTTCTTTCATTAATATTTGTCATTTTTGTTGTAGAAATCTTTTACTTCCTTGGTTAAATTTATTTCTAAGTACATTTTTGTAGCTATTGTAAAAGGAATTGCTTTCTTAATTTCTTGTTTCAGCTAGTTTACTATCAATATATAGAAATGCTACTGATTTTTGTATGTTGATTTATATCCTGCACCTTTATTAATTTCATTTATCACCCTAAGAAGCTTTTGGTAGAGTCTTATTTTTTTCCGGTGTATAAGATCGCATTGTCTTTAAACAGGGACAATTTGACTGTCTCCTTTCCAATTCAGATGTCCTTTATTTCTTTCTCTAACCTAATTGTCCTGGCTAAGACTTTCACTATGTGAAATATGATTGGTGAAAATAGGCATCCTTTTCTTGTTCCAGTAAAATCTTTTTCTTGTTCACAGTAAAAACTTTAACCTTTTCCACATTCAGTATGATCTTAGCTGTAGATTTGTCCTTTATGTCCTTCTGTGTTAAGGCATATATTTTCTATACTAAATTGTTGAGAGGTTTTTTATCATGTAAGAATATTTAATTTTGCCAAACGCTTTTACTGTGTTTATTAATTTAATCATATGGTTTTCAGTATATATCCAAAGGAAAGAAAATCAGTATATCAAAGAGTTACCTGCACCCCCATGTTTATTACAGCACTATTCACAATAGCCAAGATATGGAATCAACATAAGTGTCCATCAACAGATGAATGGATAAAGAAATGTGACATACATATATAATGAAATATTATTTAGTCATAATAAAGAACAAAATCCTGTTATTTGTGGCAACAAGGATGCAAGTGGAGGGCATTATGTTAGGTGAAATAAGCCTGGCATAGAAACATAAACACCACATAACTGCATGTTCCCACTTATGTGTGGAAGTTAAAATTTTTAATCTCGTAGAAGTAGATAACAGTACAGATTTGGTTACCATATCCTGGAAAGAGTAGGAGAAAGAAGAGTATAAGAAAAATGTGGTTAATGCATACAAAATTACAGCTGGAGAGAAGGAGGAAGTTCTAGTTCTCTACAGCATTGTTGGGTGACTGTAGTTAATGGAAATTTATTGTGTGTTTTCAAATAACTAAAATAAAAGATTTTGAATATTCTCACTGCAAAGAAATAATACACGATTTAGGTAATGGATATGATAATGACTCTGACTTGATCTTCATTCATTGCATAAATATATCAAAATATCACTCTGTACCCCATAACATGTACATTTATTATATGTCAATTAAAATAAATTTAAAAGAAAAAATGAGGTAAAGGTAAATGTACAGAATTTAATTACTTTTTCTTCTATAAAACCCAAGAGTCAGTACCAAGAAGAGTCAATTTATTAGTTTTCTAAAATAAAAAAAATCAAAATGACCAAAAAAGAGCAATATCCAAGAAAACATTGAAAATGAAACACAACATTTAGTAAGAATAGAAAACTTGGGCACTGTATCACCCTGTTCCTAGATACCGATTTACTGATGGCCATTTAAATAGAATTTTATTCTATCTAATTCATTTATACTCCCAGAGTTCGAAATTACGTTTTACCTACAATAAGTGAGATAACACGTGTAAATTATATGGTACTCTACCTAACACACGTTGATAATACATGTTAGCAATAAACTTTTAGTATAGTAGTCAAAGTACTAATTTCTCACATTGCAGTTTCCTTCAAAGACATGAATACAACCTTTCTAATGACTCCTTGTTCATCAAGATACCTCTCCAAATTATTCTATTTGTTTCATTCAGTATATTATCTGTGTATACCGATATTACACTCTTTTTTTTTTTTTTTTTGAGATGGAATCTCATTCTGTTACTGACGCTGGAGTGAGGTGGCATGATCTCGGTTCACTGCAACCTCCACCTCCCAGGTTCAAGTGATTCTCCTGTCTCAGTCCCCCAAGTAGCTAGAACTACAGGTGCACACCACCATGCCTGGCTAATTTTTGTATTTTTAGTAGAGTCAAGGTTTCACCTTGTTGTCCAGGCTGGTCTCGAACTCCTGACCTCAAGTGATCCACCCACCATGGCCTCCCAAAGTGCTGGGATTACAGGCGTAAGCCACCGCACCCAGCCTGATATTGCACTCTTGGATTTTGAACACTGAATATCTTTTTGAAAGATTACACCTTTTTACCTCTTTGTGTTTCAGAAATTATTTTCCTTCAAGTGTTCTAAGAGTCTAATGAAGAATGAAGGTCATGTTTTACCACTTTTGTCCTTAAAGATTTCAGACATGCTGAAACTGATTGAAGTATCATTTGCTACCAGATAGATTAATTATCTCTAGTTGTAGGAGTGGATACATCTTTAATGGTATATTTTGGGTTATTGTCTTATTTTTGATGCAGTATTCTATAAATAATTTATTAAACCTGGCATCCTTGGGTGAGCATAGATTTTTCAACTTTGGTGTTATATTGTCTTTGCTTCTAAAAACTGCTTTTGAGGTCGGGTATGGTGGCTCTTGCCCATACCCAGCACTTTGGGAGGCCAAGGTGGGCAGATTACCTCAGGTCAGGAGTTCAAGACCAGCCTGGTCAACATGGCAAAACCACGTCTCTACTAAAAACACAAAATTAGCCAGGCATGGTGGTGCATGCTTGTAGTCCTAACCACTTGGTAGGCTGAGGCAAGAGAATCACCTGAACCCGGGAGGCGAAGGTTGCTAGGTTGCTGTGAGCCGAGTTCGCACCGTTGCACTCCAGCCTGGGTGAAAAGAGCAAAACTCTGTCTCAAAAAAAAAAAAAAAAAAAAAACCCCACCAAAAACTGCTTTTGAATGGAGTTGTAAATACAATTTTTTATGAAAAAAATTATCAAGTGCATAAGTTCATAATAGAAAAACCAATAATATTCCAGGCACAAGTTAGTACTAAGAACAATTATGTTGAATATTCTCTAATACAACATGCTTTTTCCCTTCATGAACAATTTGTGTTTTACTGAGAAGACTCATTGTTTATGGTAGACATTAGACTACAGATGAATATGTACTTTAAACACTCTTAGTTGCTTTCTTAATTTTATATCTGCTGCTTTATGCTTCTGTTTATTTTCATTCTTTCCAATGTCCACATTCTAGTAAATTTGAATATTTTAATCCAAGTTTATATACTATTTTAATATTGCTTATATAGTTTAGTATTTTTAAGACTCAAAAAGGTTTACAGAAGGAAGAAAAAGAGATCAACATGTTGTTAATCATTTAAAGATCATTTTAAAATCTTTGACCTTTATATTTTAATGAATAAAATGTTAGTAGTTATTAGTTATAAAAAAATTTGTGTCTTTTGGACTTAGCATCCAGCATTTCTTTTTTAATAAAGAAAATAATTATTCTCTTGCAATATACTCTGTTTATCTGGGTTTTGAAAAATGATGTTTCCTAATATGAGAAAGCCATTTACATTTTTAAATCTACAAAGGCAAATGGAATGGTACTAAATTATTTACATAATAATGTTTAGATGGTGGCCCTTATAACATTGTTTCTATACTTCCTACAGAGTTGGGGATATGCAATGCTAGAATATTTCTGGGAGCTAATCCTTTAGCTTGATGAATGCAACAAGACTTTTAAATAAAATTAAACTTTTAAATTATCCAGGTAGTGGGCCTGTCTTTTAATTCAATGGATATGGAGCATAATGAATTATCCCCTGTTCATTGGGTAATAAGTTATCATTCTTAATTTAATACTGAAAATGCCCTTTAATTTTTAATTTTTGATAGTCATATCATTATCCCTAGGTATTTTGGCTTCTATCTTAAATTCTAAAATAATTTTGAAACAGGAGAAAGTATTCTTTATTACCATATGTATTAAATATCATGGTTTTCAAATTTAACTGCAAATGTATCTTTTCATTGCTTCTTGATGATGCCCTTCACCCTATCCATATTGTCACTACCAAGTGGTGATTACTTTTTAGGTTCACATACTTGTTCTTTAGAAAAATCTCTGTGCCTTACAAAGAATATGATTGTTGGCATTCAATAGCCAGTGAAGTATACATTATTAGCCTGTTGCCTAACTCATTTCTTTAAGAAACTACACTAATTACCCACATACTTATGTTTTTATTTCCTCATTATTTCTGGAGAAAACATACTGCTAAAATGATATTTGTAAGAGAGAAAAAAGTCTTTTCTTGAAAAGTGCTGTCATTGTAGTATTAACTTATAGTATCAACTTCTTTATAAACTCCTTATACACTTTTCATTCTGAGAGAAATAAAAAAGCTAAAAGTGAAATGACTTTTTTTACTTTCCATATTATAAGCACCCATCTTGGTAATTTAGAGTATAGTTAGGGTAAGTTGTGTCATACCGAGGTAACAAAATAAAAAGTATTTTGTCTCTTTGGGCCTTTCCTTATTCAGTAATACTGTCAGTTTGGCTTTTTTTGTAGGTCAATTTATTGATCTCAGTATTCTGAAATAATATGTTTACTATCTTTTAATAAGCATTTAAAATATTACATTTATTGTTACTCTTCTGCCATTATTGGGCTGGAAGAATAATTGTTTCACTCCACAAAAGCCAAGTTGCAGAGAAAAACATAAACATTCAACGGCAAAGCAGAGAAACTTGACTATTTTCTGCAATTTTAAAGTGTATATTGAATGAATTAAACCATCTTTTTATTTTCTTTTTTGCTCATTGGCAAATATTAACAACATCAAGTGTGTTATTATAATGTTATCTAGTTAAAAATCTCAAAAAGTTTTCATACTTACCATTTTAAAATATATAAATAGGTGACTTAATGTTAATTTTTATTGTCTGAGACCATGTCTGTTATTTCACTCTTTAAATTCAGTTAGTAATACAGAACCCAGCACTTAGTAGATACTCAAAAATTATTTGCTGAATAAAAAAAGGTTAAATATGTAATACATACAAAATATACTGGAAAAAATGCACCAAACAATTTTGTTATACCAGTTTAATGTAGAATATTGCCTTTAAAAGATAACATAGTTTTCAAGTGTCTACAGTGACTTTGTAATATTTGTGCACATATAAAATAATATTTCCAAAAATGTAATCCAGTGAGGAAATATACTTTCTAAATTCTAGATTTATAATTTAGGGTTTAAATTATAAAATCATTAAATAAGATGCAAGTGAAATATAGTCAAATATCCCCTTGGAAAAAAATTAAGTGGCTTCTAAAATAACGTATTCATATATGTAATTTTACAATCATCCTCAGGTTGCTTTTGCTCTAGCATTAGAACCTTTTAAGTTACCTTTTAAGCATTTTGTGGGGTGGTGGGGAATGCGGAGATCTGTGCAGGGGGAAGCATATTACAGAAGCGAGAAACAAAGACAGTTATTCAATTAATTGAGACATGCATTATATCATTTCTTACTTTTCAAGGAAAAACATGTTTTATGACTTGAGTTTATCTGTCTAGTGACCTTGCAGCTGCACAGCTAGAGAAACTGTCTTCACAATGCCTGGGAAAGGAGGAGAGATGAGGCTCACTAGCCACAGAAAAACAGGCAGTTAATTTTTAAAGGGCTCCAGCTCTTTCTCTTTCTCAGGGGGAATTGGGTTTTCTTACATACAACTGAGTTTCTGTTTACACATTCTTTAATTTCTTTTAATTCCTGTTCCACTTGGACCAGGGCCAGGGTACCACTGCCCTGTACCACCCCCAGGAGGGTGTTCTTTGCATCCTGGCCCTTCTAGCTCCAGCCTTGGTTCAAAAGGCTCCAGATAGAGCTCAGGCCATGGCTTCAGAGGGTGCAAACTGTAAGCCTTGGTGGCTTCCATGTGGTGTTAAGCCTGCAGGTGAGCAAAGTGCAAGAGTAAAGGAGGCTTGGCATTCTCTGCCTAAATTTCAGAGGATGTATGAGAAAGGCTGGATGCCCAGGGAGAAGCCTATGCACGGCTGGAGCCCTCAAAGAGGACCTCTTCTAGGACAGTGCCAAGTGGAAATGTGGGGTTGGAGGCCCTACACGGGGTCCTGACTTGGAAGGGGCTGCCTAGTGGAGCTGTGGGAGGGGGGCTGCTGCCCTCCAGATCCCAGAATGATAGAGCCACCAGCAGCTCATGTCTTCAGTGTAGAAAAGCTGTGGGAGCAGAGCTGCCCAAGGCCTTGGGAGCCCACCCTATGCATCCTGGGAATGCTCTGTGTTCCCAGGATGTGGGACATGGTTTCAAAGGAGATTATTTTGGAACTTCAAGATTTAATGACTGCCCTGCTGGGATTTGAACTTGTGTGGGGCCTGTAGCCCCTTTCTTTTGGCCAATTTCTCTCTTTTGTAATGGGAATGTTTACCCAATGCCTGTACCCAAATTTTATCTTAGAAGTAAATAACTTGTTTTGATTTTACAGGCTCATTGGTGGAAGGGACTTGCCTTGTCTGAGAAGAAACTGCACTTTCGAGTGATGCCGAAACGGGTTGAGACTTTTGGGGGACTATTAAGAAGGGATGATTGTATTTTGCAATGTGAGAAGGACATGAGATTTGAAGGGCCAGGGATGGAATGAAATAGTTGGGATGTTGTACCCTTTAAGTCTCATGTTGAATTGTAATTCCCAGTGTTGGAATTGGGGTCTGGTGGGAGGTGATGGGGTCTTGAGGGCTGATTTCTCGTGTTTATCACCATCCTCTTGGCACTGTCCTTCCAAGAGTGAGTGAGTTCTCATGACATCTGGCTGTTTAAAAGTGTGTGGCACTTCTCCCTGCTTGTTCCTGCTCTGGCCATGTGACATACCTTCTTTTGCTTCACCTTCTGCCATGTGTAAAAGCTCCCTGAAGACCCTTCTTGAAGCCAAGCAACTGCCAATGCAAAGCTTCCTGTACAGCCTGCAGAACCGTGAGCCAAGTCAACCTTTTTTTTCTGTATAAATTACGTAGTGCTTAGGTATTCCTTTATAGTAATGCAAGAATGTCATAATACAAGGCATAATGGTTTGCATTTTAAAAATGAAAATTAGATTTATGTAATTTATCATGAAAAGATGAAATGAGTTAATAATGAGGAATATCTACATGTTGTCTTAGAGGTGCTGACAATCTGTCAAGGAATTACATGCATTGATCAAGCAGTTTACCTTCAAGTTGAATAACAAGATATTCCTATCTAACATAACAAAATTTTGACATTATTTGGGAGACTGGAAATAATGCTAAATAATATCATATTGTCAAAGTCAAATAAATATAGAGACAAACATCTGAAATTAAAATGTTTTATTTGAGATACAAGTATTACAGTTTGACACATACATGCAGAATGGGTGTCTTTAGTATGTCCAAAACATAAAGAGAAAGTTAGAGGTTTTATAAAAAAGGGAGACAGAGAGAAAAACAGTATGTATTTCTCTTTGAGAAAGTTCACTGGCACCAGTAAGGTTTTTGAGAGCTGGCAGGCTCTGATAGGTGAGGGACAGTGGTGGGTAAAACTAGTCTTAGTGTTGCAAGAGGTTGTTTCAGAAACCATTCGATAAAACTGGTTTCAGCTTAAAGCAGGTAATTTCAGCAGCCAGGCATGCAGAGAATTACGTTTTTGGAGTGGTGTTTTTGCCCTGAATGCTTCCTCCCCCTGGCTTCTTGATGGTTTTATTTGGTGTGACAAGAATGACCCAATTCATATGATCAATTTTTACATTTACCCCTTTTCATCAAGATCTTTCTCTTAAAGCATCAACCATGTTTATAGTTGTACAACGACTACAAGTTAGGCTTAATCATCCCTTAGTGCTAGGATGGACCTGTCCCAGTTGCTCCCTCCCACATCTGGGAAAGGTATGGAGGTCTACATCAGGTCTATGTCAAGATTTATGGCTTAAAACATCTATCCAAGGAAAAAATAAAACTGACCAGTAATCCCAGGAGAGAAACATACCTTGGCAAATTCGAAGATATTTCTAACTTTATTTAACAATTTTAAAATTAATTAATGTATCAAAGATTCACCTAACTCATGTCAAATAAAATATGTTTGGGTTAATTAATATATATTTTATATGAACATTCCTTTATTTAAACCATCCTTTTTTCTTAGAATGATGGATTAGGTGCTTTCAGTGCCTCAGCCACTTGGAAGTAGAAAAATAAGCATAAAGATAAACTTTGTGAGCTTCAATTCAAGAAGAAAAATAGGAATTCACAGGAATAGAGAAGAACACTCCAGACCCTGTGGAGGGGAAGGTGGGGAAGCAGCCTCTGTGATAGCATTTGGTTCATAAAAGGGAGTGAAACTCCAGTACAAGAGAAGGGCAGCCAGTTTCCCTCTGCGACTCACCTTTCCACTGGGGATCCGTGCAACCCAGACTAAGGGAGAGCACTCTGTTTCTCCCAAGCCTTGGAGCTAGCACAAAAGTGGCTGAGAGATGGGGAAAGAGGAAAGGCACTCAGAAAAGCTGAAGGCATTTCCCCAGGCCTGGGACTGAGAGAAGGATGCCATTTTTAATCTGGGCTCATACAAAGTCAATCATTGTTTGCTGCCTGGCAATGGTGGCCACTGCAGACACTTTAATCTTGGGATAGGAATTGGAGTGCTTGCTCTGGAGCAGGGGAGCAGACTCCACAGCCAGAATTGAGTGTTGAGTGTGGAAAGTGCCCCAGCAGTAGGTGTTGGAATTAAGCTCTCTCCTCTTGCAGGACTGTAGTGGGAAGCGTGTTGCTAAAGCAGAGGTTTCTCATGGATGGTGAGACTTGCAGCCAAGAACAGCTTTGCAACATGGAACTGGTCTGTGTGTGTCACTGCTTGGTGTCCCAGCCTGCTCCCTTGGTCAGTTTAGAGAGTGCCCCATCAGCTCCAAGAAACAGGAGGGAGGTGAACCCCATTCCCCAGGAGACCTAACCTTTGGTGAGGACCAGCCCTAAGGGAAGGAGGAATACAGATTGCCAAACCCACCCCTTGGGTCAGAGGAAACACGATCATGACATCAGCTGCTGAAAGGGGCACACCAAAGCCTGGGAACAGATTTAGAGAGGTGGTCATCTCTTGCCCTCTGTCCCCTTCCTAGTGCACTGCTGCAGCTCCAGCAGTGGTCATCCTATTGGGGCCCAAGGAACGTGGGCTGAAAGAGGCTGCTTCTTAGGTTTCTCCAGCAGCTCTGCCCCTGCTGAAGACCAGTACACACTGGGACAGGGCACTTTTGACACTTTGTCACTTCTGCACCTGTCAAGGACAAGTACACAGAGGAGAAGACCCTGCAGCCAGCTGTTACTCTTAAGCACTGTCTACTGGACTGTAGCCTGAATTACACTACCAAACAAAAATACATCACCACACCAAGTCACCACAGGAGCCTATCTGCAACCAAGGAACTTGTACAGAGCCTTGGTCCTCTGAAAGTACCCAGAAATGAAGCAAATTGATCCTATACAACATACACCACAGTCATACTCTTAAGAGAAAGAAAGAATGGAAAATTTTTTAAAAACTCCTTCCAAATGATAGCAAATTCAACAAAAGAAGCATCAAGTCTCTCAGATGAGAAGAAACCAGCATGAGAACTCTGGCAATACAAAAAGCCAGAATGTTCCATCACCTCCAAAGGATTACTCCAGCAACCTAGCAATGAGTCCTAACCAAAATGAAACATCTGAAATGGCAGGTATAGTATTAAAGATATAAATGGCAAAAAAATTCACCAAAATCCAACAGAAAGTTGAAATCCAACAACAACCCCATAACAACGATCCTGGATTTGAATGACAACATAGCTATATTGAGAAAGAACCTAACAGAGCTTCCTGAATTGAAAAATTTACTATAGGAATTTCAAAAAACAGTTGGCAGCCTTAGCAACAGACTAGGCCAAGTAGAAGAAATAATTTAAGAGCTCAAAGACCAGACCTTTGAATCAACCCAGTCAGACAAAAATAAAAAAAGAATTTTAAAATAATGAACCAAACTTTTGACAAATACAGGATTATGTAAAGGAACAAAATCTATGACTTATTGGCATTTTTTTTTTTGGAGACAGAATCTCACTCTGTTACCCAGTCTGTAGTGCAGTGGCATGATCTTGGCCCATTGAAACCTTCACCTCCTGGGTTCAAGCAATTCTCATGCCTCAGCCTCCCAGGTATCTGAGATTACAGGCGTGTGCCACCATGCCTGGCTAATTTTTGTATTTTTAGTAGAGATTGGGTTTCACCATGCTGGCCAGGTAAGTCTCAAACTTCTGGCCTAGGGTGATCCTCCCACCTTGGCCTCCCAAAGTGCTGGTATTACTGGCATGAGCCACTGTGCCCGGCTGACTTATTGGCATTTCTAACAGAGAAGAAGAGAAAGTAAGCAACTTGGAAAATGTTTTTGAGGATATTATTCAGGAAAGTGTCCTCAATCTTGCTAGAGAGGTCCACATGCTGATACAAGAAATCCAGAGAACTCCTGTGAGACAGTACACAAGAAGACCATCCCCAAGGCACACAGGCATCAAACTATCCCAGGTCAATGCAATAGGAAAAAATCTTAAAGGGCAGCTAGGGAAAAGGGCCATATTACTATAAATGACAATCTGTTAGATTAACAGCAGACTTTTCAGCAGAAACCTTAAAAGACAGAAGAGATTGGGGGCCTATTTTTAGCCTCCTTAAAGAAAAGAAACGCCATCCAAGAATTTCATATTCTGCCAAACTAAGCTTCATAAATAAAGAAGAAATAAAGCTTTTCCCTTGCAAGCAATCACTAAGGGAATTTGTCAACACCAGACCTGCCCTACAATGCTTAAGGGAGTCATAAACATGGAAATGAAAGAACAATAGTCACTAACACAAAAGCACACATAAGCATATGGCCCATGAGCCTTATAACGCAACTACACAACCAAGACTATGAAGCAACTAGCTAACAACACTGCAACAGGAACGAAACCTCACAGATGATTATTAACTTTGAGTGTAAATGGTCTAACTACTCCACTTAAAATACATAGAGTGGCAAATTGGATTAAAACAAAACAATACCCATCCTTCTGCTATCTTCAAGAGACCCATCTCAGATGTAATAACACCTACAGGTTCAAAGTGAAGGGATGGAGAAAGGTTTATCACACAAGTGGAAAATGAAAAAGAGTGGGGGCTGGTATGTCAGATAAAACAGACTTTAAACCAACAACAGTAAAAACAAAGAAGGGCATTACATAATGTTAAAGGGTTCAACTCAACAAGATTTGAAAATATTAAATGTATATGTACCCAACACTGGAGCACTCAGATGGATAAAACAATTACTTCTAGACCTAAGAAAAGACTTAGGTCTAGATAGCCACACAATAAGAGTGGGGACTTCAACACCCCATTAGCAGCATTAGTCAGATCATTGAGGCAGGAAACTAAGAAAGAAATTCTGGGCTTAAATTGGACACTTGACCAACTTGGCTTAATGGACATCTACAAAATACTTCATAAAACAACCACAGAATATACTTTCTTCTCATCTACACATGGAACATACTCTAAGATTGACCATATGCTTGGTCATAAAGCAAGTCTCAGTAAATTAAAAAAAAAAAATTGAAATCATTCCAAGCATCCTCTCTTACCACAGTGTAATAAAATTAGAAACAATAAACAACTTGCTCCCAAATTGCTTTTGGGTGAACAATGAAATTAAGACAGAAATTTAAAAATTCATTGAAACAAATAGAAACAGAGACACAATATAGCAAAACCTCTTGAGTGCAGCAAAAGCAGAGTTAAGAGGATAGTTTACAGTGCCAAATGCCTACTTCAGGAAGACAGAAAGATTTCAAATTAACAACTTAATGTTTCACCTAAGGGAACTAGAAAAACAAGAACTAACTAGACCCAAAGTTAGCAGAAGAAAAATAACTAAAATCAGAGAAGAATGAAATAAAATTGAACCCCTCAAACCTTACAAAAGATCAATGAAATGAAATGCTTATTCTTCAAAAGGATAAACAAGATTGATAGACCACTAACCACATTCACAAATAAGAAAGAGAGAAATCTAAATAAGCATAATCAGAAATGACAAAAGGTGACAACACAACCAATCCCACAGAAATACAAAAGATCCTCAGAGACTACAATGATCATCCCTATGCACATGAACTAGAAAATCTAAAGGAAGTGGAGTAATTTCTGGAAACACACAACCTCCCAAGATTGAACCAGGAAGAAATTGAAACTCTAAACAGATCAATGACAAGATACAACTTTAAATCAGTAATCAAAAAAAAAAAAACCTACCAACAGCTGAATTCTACCAAATGTACAAAGAAGAGCCAGTACCAATTCTACTGAAGCTATTCCATAAAATCAGGGAGGAAGGATTCCTCCTCAACTCATTCTGTGAAACCAGCATCAGCCTGATGTGAAAATCTGGCAAAGAGACAACAACAAAGAAAACTACAGGCCAATATCACTGATGAACATAGATGCAAAAATCATCAATAAAATATTAGCAAACTGAATCCAGCAGCACACTAGAAAGATAATTCATCATGATCAGGTGGGTTTCATTCCAAGAATGCAAGGATAGTTCAACATATGCAAGTCCATAATTGTGATTCACCACATAAACAGAATTTAAAACAAAAATCATATGATGATCTCAATAGATATAGAAAAGTATTCAATAAAATTCAACATCTCTTTATGATAAAAACCCTTAAAAACCAGGCATGAAAGAAACATATCTCAAAATAATAAGAGCCATCTACAACAAACCCACAGCCTATGTCATACTGAATGAGCAAAAGTTGGAAGCATTCTTCCTAAGAACTGGAACAAGACAAGGATGTCCACTCTCACCACTCCTATTCAAC
Source organism: Pongo pygmaeus (assembly GCF_028885625.2). Taxonomy (NCBI): domain Eukaryota; kingdom Metazoa; phylum Chordata; class Mammalia; order Primates; family Hominidae; genus Pongo; species Pongo pygmaeus. Next base: position 16,076,442 of record NC_072386.2, on the reverse strand, counting down.
ATAGTACTAGAAGTCCTAGCCAGAGAAATTAGGCAGGAGAAAGAAATAAAAAGCATCCAGATAGGAAAACACAAGGTCAAATTATCTCTCTCCACTGATGATATAATTCTATTCCTAGAAAACTGCAAAGATTCTTCCAAAAGATTCCTAGACCTGACTTCAGTAAGTTTCAGAACACAAAATCGACATAGAAAAATCAGTTGCATTTCTATACACAAGCTGATAAATCAATGAAGAATGAAATACCATTTACAATAGCCACAAAAATTTAAATACCTAGGAATACATCTAACCAAGGAGGTGAAAGATCTTTTATCAGAAGAACTACAAAACACTGATGAAAGGAATAATAGAGGACATGAATGGAAAAACATTCCAGGCTCATGGATTGGAAGAATCAGTATCATTAAAATGTCCATACTGCCCAAAGTAATTTACAGATTTAACACAATTCCTATCAGACAAATTACCCATGTCATTTTCATAGAATTAAAAAAAAAATTCTAAAATTCATAGGGAACCAAAACAGAGGCTGAATAGCTAGAGCAATCCTAAGAAAAAAGAACAAAGCCAAAGACATCACATCGCCCAACTTCAAACTATGCTGCAAGGCCACAGTAACCAAAGTATCATGTTACCGGTACAAAATAGACACATAGACCATTGGGACAGAATAGAGAATCCAGAAATAAAGCCTCACACGTACAATCAACTGATCTTTGACAAAGCTGACAAAAATAAACAATGGAGAACGGACTCTCTATTCAATAAATGGTGCTGGGAAAACTGGCTAGCCACACCCAGAAGAATGAAATTGAACCTCTACCCCTCACCATATACAAAAATGAACTCAGGATGGATTAAAGACTTATATGTGAGACCTCCAGCTATAAAAATCCTCAAAGAAAACCTAGGAAATACTCTACTGGACATCAGCCTTGGGAAAAAATTTATGACTAAGTGCTCAAAAGCAGTTTCAACAGAAACAAAATGGACAATTGGGACCTGGTCAAATGGGAGGGTTTCTGCACAGCAAAAGACACTATCACCAGAGTAAGCAGACAACCTACAGAATGGGAGAAATTCTCAGCAAACTATGTATCTGACAAAGGACTAATATCCAGCATCTGTAAGTAACTTAAATCAATAAGCAAAAAGGAACCGCATTAAAAAGTGAACAAAGGACGTGAACAGATATTTCTCAAAGGAAGACATACAAGCAGCCAACAAACATGGAAAAATGTTCCACGTCACTAATCATCACAGAAATTCAAATCAAAACCACACTTAGATACCTTCTCACACCAGACAGAATAGCTATCATTAAAAAGTCAAAAAATAACAGATATTTATGAGATTGTGGGAAAAAAGGAATGCACTGTTGGTAGGAAAGTAAATTAGTCTGAACCCTGTGGAAAGCAGTTTGGAGATTTCTGAAAGAACTAAAAATAGAACTACAATTTGACCCAGCAATCCCATTACTGACTATATGCCCAAAAGAAAATTAATTTTTCTACCAAAAACACACATGCACTTGTATGTTTATCTCAGTGCTATTCACAATAGCAAAGAAATGGAATCAAACTCAGTGCCCATCATTGGTGGATTGGATAAGGAAAATATGGGCCATATACACCAGGGAATACCAGAACACTATGCAGCTATATAAAAGAATAAAAGCATGTCCTTTGCAGCAACATGGATGTAGCTGGAGGCCATTATCCTAAGTGAATTAACACAGAAACAGAAAACCAAATACCACACGTTCTGACTAATAAGTGGGAACTAAACATTGGGTAGACGTGGACATAAAGATGGAAGCAACAGACTCTGGGGACTTCAAAAGTGGGGGGGGGGAGGGAGGAGGGGAGGTAAGGATTGAAAATTACCTACTGTGTACTATGTTCACTATTTGGGTGATGGGATCAAGAGAAGCCCAAACCTCAGCATCACATAACATAGCCATGTAACAAACCTTCACATGTACTCCCAAATCTCAATTTTTTAACCGGATTGAGGAAGGTGTCTCAATTGATAGAGGTTTATTTAGCCAAGTTTGAGGATGTGCCTGAGTAAAACACAAGCCACAGGAGCATCTGTGACTTGTGGTTTCCAAAGAAGGTTTTGGGAACTCAATATTTAAAGGAGGAAGAACAAGCAGGGGGAAAAAGGAGGGCAGGTAGGCAGTGAAGCAAATGCTTGCATTCTTGTGTGGCCCTGATTAGCATCAGGATATCTACATTTTACATAGGAAAGGAGGGAGCAGAGGAAACAGTTAATTATGCGTTCATCTCGCATTCAGTAAATCTTCATTTTACATAAGGTAAAGTAAGCATGTGAATAGAGGGAGTGGAGTAGAGGAAAAGTCAATGATTCATTCATCTCAGGATAGGCAGAGGGATGATTTCTGGTCCTGACCTTGTCCCAGAACTATGAAAATAAGCTGGTAATTGAGATTGTCAGTGTGAAATTGAGCCCATTCACTTTTAGGGATAGTTTATAGGTGGGATGTGCATTCTGAAAGATTTAGGGGCTCACAGCAAATTGTGAGGGAGGACATCTGAGGAGACATGCAGCCTTCTGTCACTGTGGGAACCTGGCTTATGGATGAGGCTATGACACAGTGTTGTGAAGTTATAGCTCTATGTTTGAGAACAAGGAAGGCACTGTTGCATAACTCATTCCCAAGATTAATTTTCCCTTTGACACAGTGAGCTTGGGGTTGGGGTCTCTCTTCTCTTTTCTCTCACAAAATCATATGGGAACATTCCAGAAAATGTGAAGTTCTGCACTCACTGTTAAATAAAAATGACCAGGAGAGCCATGGGTAAGCTCCCTCCTCAGTCATCAGGACCGCAACAGAGAACTTTCCCCTGTGTGGACAGGGTCCTGAACTCTGCAGGATCCCGTGGGGACACAAGTGCCAAGATAGAGGCGCTCATTCAGCCAGGCACAGTGTCTCACCCCTGTAATGTCAGCTACACTGGAGGCTGAGGTCGCCCTGAGGCCAGGATTTCAAGACCAGCCTGGGCAACATAGCAAGATCCCATATCTAAAAATAAAATTAGCCAGGTGTGGTGGCATGCACCTGTAATCCTAGTTACTTGGGAAGGAGGCTGAGGTGGGAGGATTGCTTGAGCCTAGGGGTTGGAGGCTACAATGAGCTAGGATTACACCACTGCACTCCAGTCTGGGCAACAGTAAGACTACATAAGTAACAACAACCAACCACTTCTGTGTTTTGAGTGTAAATTACCATAGCCTTTGTAACAGAAATTAGGCAGCAACTTTTATCATTCAAAATGCATAAGCAATTTGGCCAAGCAATTGTACTTCTAGATTATTTATTTATTTATTTATTTATTTATTTATTCATTATTGGGACAGAGTCTCACTCTGTTCCCCAGACTGGAGTGCAGTGACATGATCTCAGCTCACTGCAACCTCTGCCTCATGGGTTCAGGCAATTGTCCTACCTCAGCCTCCTGAGTAGCTGGTGCCACAAGTGCGCATCACCATACCTAGCTAATTTTTGTATTTTTTATAGAAACAGGGTTTTGCCATGTTGGCCAGGCTGGTCTCAAACTTCTGACCTCAGGTGATCCACCCACCTCAACCTCCCAAAGTGCTGGGATTACAGGCACTAGGTCCCTAATTTAGAGCCATATTCTTTAATGTCTAAAAGCCCTCTTGCATATTTATTACTGCATTGTTTGAACTTAAATATCCACAACAGGATAACAGGAAAATTAAACAGTTAATTGCACTATGGCACATCCATCTGTTAACAAAATGAAATTAATCTCTTTGTACTGTGGTGGAAAGATTTTCTGAACATAGTTCAGGTAAAAAAAAGACCACTGTTGAATAATGCTTCTGGTATAACACAATGTGTTTGAAAATGTACATAATACACTGTAATATCCAATGCATACCTCTATCAAAGTAAATATATTTTATTCTAGGGTAATTATTAAAACATTAAGAAATACTCTTTAATCATATATGTTAAAACTTGTAGAAAATCAATAACATACAAGTAAAGAAGATCAAGAAGCCAAAAAAAGTAATTCCAAGTATAGAAAGCATGGTGAAAACTGATGGAAGAAAACTGCAGAAATTTAAAATGCAAAATTAAAATACAGCCCTATAATTCATGATACATAATTCTTCATTGAACCCCGAATCTGTCAGGACATATGTGTGATCTTGGATAATGCATTCAACCTCCTCGACACTGAATTTTCTTGACTGTAAAATGTTTTAGAGATGTTCCTCACCTGGTTGCATGAAGCACATCCGTGTGTGTTAAGGCACTTCCCATAGCATCTGCGACACAGAACAGCGGCAGCTGTGCTCTTCGTGGTCCCTGCACACAGACCCACAGCAGAATGTTGTGTGTTTTTTTTATATATAAAAGGCTTTGAAAATGTCCCATAGCTTCCTCAGTAACTGACTGTCAAAAGGGGCAGCCTTCAAAAGTAGAATTCTGGCAAATGTCTTCAAAAGACACAAAATTCTGGCAATGGGCACATTTCCCCCTCCCACCTTGCTCTTCTGGATGGATCCATTCTCTCCCACAGCATAGTCATTTTCTTCCACTCCACAGTAAAAATTGTCCTTCTACTGGCAAGAGTGACATAAGTGATATGCGGAAATTTCTTTCCAAGACTGCTTGGAGAAGCTTCCTCTGCCTGCTTCTCTTTGGCCACCTCCAGGGCTGCTCTGTCATCCCCAACAGCATGGACCTCACTGCAGTCACTCTGGAAGCTTCCCTCTAAAGGAAGCTTGTGCAGGAAACATCATGCATCGAGCAGCATGGGGACAGGGGCTGGCCAGCTGGGCAGGGCTCACACTCCTGACACCCAGACTCCAGGATACTCCTCTGTCCCCACCCAGGGCAGATCCCTGCCCTAAAAGTTTTCCCTCTCATGTCCAGCAAATGCTGCACGGAGCCCTGGAATTCTATGTGGAAAGCTAGGAAGAGGGAGGGCTGAAATGAGGATGTAATCATCCTTTCCAAAGAGGTCAGTCCAGTACTACCCTGTGCCTCTGGGCAAGCTCTCCAGGCTGAGGGAACAGGAGCAGGGGTTATGTTGGGTGAAGGTGGAAATGAGGGACCTCCCAGGAAGTGTAGAATATTCCACTACGGACACCTCATACCCTTCCAGGATTAGACCTTGAGGCCTGGAGATCCCCAGGCAATTAGTATTGAAGGTCAAAAGGCCAATGACAGGAATAGGAAGGCCCACTGTGTCATTCACAAAGCACTTCCAAACCCATCACCACAGGTGACCGTCACAACAACCCTGTGAGACCTGCAGGGCAGGGGCTCTCACAAAGGAGGTGTCGGGAATGTCAAGATTTTAACACCTTCTCCCAGTCAGGCTCAGGAAATGCTGTCCCAGCACTGACCTATATTCCCTATGCTTCCTCCCACAAAACAGCTTAGGGTGACTGCCAACTTGTGGGCAGAGACCCTCACTTTCCATTCCCCATGGGGGCTGTGCAGTGGGGAGGACAAGGCCCCCTCCTCTGACTGTCTTCTCCAAGACCCTGTTTTCTGAGGAAGGTCACTCTGGGAACTATTGGCCTCTGCAGATGGGGGCCGGGACCATGTGGAAAGATGACGTGAAGGTCACACCTGGCAGGGACCAGCACTGGAGGGCAAACCTCGCCTTTAAAAACTCACACTTTTTATTTTAAATTTATTTTTATTTTTAATTTCTATGAGTACATAGTAGGTGTATATATTTATGGGGTACATGAGATAGTTTGACACAGGCATGCAATGTGTAATAATCACATCAGGGTAAATGGGGCATTCATCACCTCAAGCAAGGGAAATGCCAGATGCTTATAAAACCATCAGATCATGTGAGAACTCACTTAATATCATGAGAACAGCATGGGGGAAACTGCTGCCATGATTCAGTTACCTCTCACTGGGTCCCTCCCATGACACATGAAGATTATGGAAATTACAGTTCAAGATGAGATTTGGGTGGCAACACAGCCAAACCATATCACCTTATAAAATTAATAATGTGGAAATAGCAGTGGGCCTGAGGCCTGGCCCCTGCCCTTTGATGCCCCCTCTTGGGGAGGGCCTGGCTTCTGTGCCATGCAGAAACTTCCCTGTGCTTCTTGTGGGCTTGGGGTGAGCCAGGTCCTCCTGGGGGAGCTGGGCACTGTGGGACAGGAGGGTCCCTGCCCTGCGGTCTCCATTTGCCTCCTTACCCCATCAACGAAACACCAGAGGGGCCAACACAGCAAACCTCAATGCATGGCCCTTCCTGGATCATAGGTGCGCAGGGCCCCCTGAGCTGCCCTGGGGCAGAACACTGGGCAGTGGCCAGTGCTTCCTCAACAACTCCCCCATGCACAGATGCCTGGTGGACACACTTCCTTTAACCCTGCTCAGCTGGAGCTCAGCCCTCCTCCTAGTACCTCTGCCTCCTCCTCCAGGGCAGGAAAAGAAAACCCAACTCCAAACCCATGGAGAATCTCCATCTTGGGCGAGGCCCTGGCTGAGACTCAACCTCTTGTCAGCCCCTCGAGGAGCTCCATCTTTCCCTGTTTCCCTGCCCCATGGGACCCTGGGCCTCTGGGAAAGAGTTGAGAGTGTCGTCCGCTCAGCAGGTACCGCATGATCTTTGTGAAGGATTTGTGTTATACTTGCTCCTGGTGGGATAGGAGCCTCCGGAGCTGGGCAGTATTTGGGCTGCAGAAAACTGAGAAGCCCCTGACCCATCATGCATCAGAGCCCACCCTCTAGATGTGGAGCCGTCAGCTGGAAGAGCTGGGCAGTGGCAGGGGACCTGTGACCCTGAGGCCTTCCTCCCTTCCATCAGGTGACCCTACCATGTGGCCTCAGCTCTAGGGAGCTGGGCCCTAGCTGGAGGCACTGCACAGCAGCATCCTGGGTAAAGGTGCCAGGAGGGCAGGCCTGCCTTTGAGGCTGTGAGGCAGGGCTGAGGCAGGCAGTGGCCAATGGAGGGAATGGGGTGGGTGCTGAGGGGCTACATGGCCATCTCCTAGACATGGGGTCGGGCTGGGGGACATGGGATGGGCAGACACTGCCATCTAGACTTCATTGGCCCATCTGTGGGCTGGGAGGGCAGCTGGGAATGTGGCCAGCTGGGAAGTAGGAGGACTCTTGGGGAAGTGACAGTCACCTGCATGAACTCAGGGCTAGAGGGCTGTGGCTCTGGGACACACAGGGTGGCCAGGGGGAGGCTGCCGTGCCCTCTGCTGTTGGGGATGAAAGGTGTCTGCCTTGAAGTGAAAGGGTCCCTGTTCAGCTCTGGGCTCCTGTGGGACCCTCAGCAGGGATGTCCTGAAGCCTCCTAAAAAGCTGGAATGCAAGGAAGGTGCCTTGCCTGGATGTCAGGATCACCCAGCCAGGGTGGCCTTCCCATGACCTGACTGTGTGTGGCCCTGGGGGTTGCTGTCCGCCTACCCTGCAGGGAGTGCCTCTCCTCGGCCATCAGCTGATCCAGTGCCTAGGTGTCTTCCTCTGGCAGATACAGGAGGAGGATGGCAGTTAGACAGCTCATGTCCCTGTGGTAGCCCATCTCCTGCAAGAGCCAGAGTCACCATGGAAGCATGTCACCTGAGAGGGCTGAGGCCATCTGGGAGGACTCATGTCACTGGAGAGGACAGAGGTCACCTGGGAGACCTCCCTCAGGCCCTAGGGGATTTAGGGTGCAGATTCTGCATCCCTCCCCTGACCCTGGGCATGAGGACTAAGCAAGTCCCCCAGAACTCAGTTGAAAAGGGACCTGGAGGGACTTCTGCAGTGAGTGTCCAAACTCACATGGTCCAAAGGGGCACGGGGAAGGATCATTCAAGTCCCCTATCCTGGGCCAGGCTGGGAAGGCCAGTGTGCCAGGCCTGGGGCAGCACCTGTGAACTGCACCCACCACAAGGGCAGGCAGTGGGCCACTGATCACCACATAGTGGGTCCTGCGATGGCCCAGGGGCTGCCTGACAGGCACAGGAGGGTGGCTGGGTCCAGACCCCATGTGCGCAGCCCATGGAGTGATCTCAGTGGCTCTCCCTGCCTGGAATGGTCTGGGAAGTGGGGGCCAAGCAGGAACAGCCACCTGGGTGACCTCCTCCCTGTCTACTGTGCTCCTACATGGTTAAGGCAAAGGGGAAATTGGATCCCTGACAGGTTTCCAATAAAAAGCCTTCCTCAGGTTGCAAACTCATTTCATGAAAAGAGCCTGGCCCCATCAGGCACCTCAGCAACTTGTCAAACATGTCTCCTGCAAGGACTATCCTGTGTGCAACACTGCTAAGCTCCTTGTTTGGGGCAACACCAGGAGGGGAGGGTCATTTCTTCTTCTGAGACATGGTGGTTGAGTCCAGGTGACATCAACAGTCTGGGCCCTGACCCCTTTCCATCTCAGCGGGACCCCTTGAAACACCAGCTTCCCTTCCTTGCTTGGGTGTCCACGCCAGCAGTTCTACCTACTACATTATTACAGCCAGATCAGGATAAATGTCCTCTCTCTGGAATAAATTCAATGACCACTGTTCTTTGAGTATTATTTATCTTAAATTATTGTTTTAATTAGAAATATATCTAACTTATATTAGCCAAATTTCCTTTCAATGTAACCAAATTTATTTTAAATGAAAATTAAATATTTACCTTCTGTTATCAAGCATTCTATGAATACAAAATGTTTATTTTTTTCAACTTTAGAAGAAATTGAAAATGTCTACATGCTACTAATCTAAAAATACAGGCTCTAGGTTTATATGGTGTTAACCTTTCTTCCAAAATTTAAGGAATAGATATTTAAATGCCATCCACTTTGTTTTAAAATACATAAAATGTTTTAAGATTTTGACCTCAAAATTTACAGTAGCACAGCTACTCCGTAATGAATAAACCACAAAATAAAAACAAAGAAAGATTCTACAGACCAGTCTAACCAACAATACAATTATAAACTAGTGGTTCAAATAACAAAAACCAATTTCAATGACAAATGCATGGTATGAAAACCCTGCAAAGGTCAAGTCAAATATATTATACTTGAATGAAATTATGAGTTGAGAGTAGGAAATCTATGTTTAACCAAACAAATTAAATAATGTTTATGAGGAAATTATACTGCTAATGTTTTATTATTTGGCAAGCTATTCAGTGGAACACAAAGATATTCTTAATGAAGTCAAAAATATATTTTAAAATGTTACCAAAGTGGATTAAAAAATAATGAGGACATGAATAACTTTAAAAAGTATTCAGGGATAAAGAGAGAAAAATAAATTTACATTTCATGCATACATAAAATATATTTAAAAAGTTGTGTTTTTTGGTTGCTCGGATAAAGGGAGCAGATATTTAAATTCCATGCCTTTCATTTTAAAGTTTAGAAAATGCTTATAGCTTTCCACACTGACATTTATACTAACACAGTTAATCTAATCGAGTGATAACAAAATCAAAACAAGCAGAATTCTCTTGACCAATCTATTTTCTTGATTTTTAAAAGTAAATGTACTCTCAAAGAAACAAAACTATTATTCGTGGTTTCTGTTATTTGAAAATATTTACTGATCATTTACCTTACACCAAGTGATCTCCAGCTCATGGAAAAATATGTAAAGTTGCCCAGGTTCATTCAGCTTAAACTCTTCTGAAGGAGAAAAGAAGCAATGGAGTAGGGACATTAAAGCAGGAGTGTGGTGATATGGCTGAGACTTCTACTTGTACACTGTGGTAGCTGTGTGGAGAATGGATTGAAAAAAGGGCAATGAAAAAAGCTTAAATTAGTATCAAATATGGCAATCCGATAATTTTAAGGGTCCTTGTAATAAGAATGTATAATAGTTCTCATTATTTCCCCAAGAAATCTCTGCACTTGGCCTTGTGAGGGAAGCGCTATAGTTACCAAGTGGTGGGGGTGGGAAGGTGAATTTGAAACAACATTTGGAATTACTACACTTTAAAGGTAAAGCTGGCAGGAATTCCACACACATCGGATCTGAAAATATGTGTGTGTGTGTGTGTGTGTGTGTGTGTGTGTTTGTGAGTGTGTGAAGCAGGGAGAGAGAGCAAGAGTGAGAGTGAGCAAGAGAGAGAGGAGAGAGAGGGAGAGAATCAGACAGATACAGAAAGAGAGTGACAGAGCTACAGAAACAGAATTAAAAGGGGACACCAAGAATATTGAGCTGAGAAACTATAAAATGGGAGTTGCCATTAAACAGAATGGGGAAGAGCAAATTTGGGGAGTTTCAGTGGCTCCATATAGACATATTAATTTTGAGATTCCTAAGTGACATCCACGTGGATAAGTCAGGGAGTGTTGGGTGTAGTGTCCAGTGTTTAGGTGTAATATGAAATATCAGGAAATTAATGACACAAAAATTAATAAGAAAGCAAAGATAAGAAAGATAAGAAGTCAAAGTCCTGAGCCTAATGGTCCTCTAACATTTAAAAAATTGTAAAGATGAAACCTGCAAAAAAGGACTAGGGGTAATTATCAAAAACGTGGTGGGGGAAAGTAGGTTAAGTGTTCTGGAATTCTATAAAAAAAGTTTTACAAAGAGAAGGTGGAGATCAACTGTGTGAAATGCTGCTGATATATAAATTAAGATGAAGGCTGAGGAGTTATGGTTCAATTTATAATTTAACAATATGGATCGCACTTATGTTTTGATACGAGCAGCTTCGTTGGAGTGAGTAGGTGAGAAACCATATTGGAGTGGTTGCTGAAATGAAAGTCTGATCTCTGGATTCTTAAGGAAAAATTTTATTGGACTGCAGAGGCATAAATTTGATTTTTAATTCTGGAGTCAGGATGTGCTCAGTAAACATGTGCCAATCAATGCCTCCTCACATTTTTTTTTTTAGCTAGGTATTCTGTTATCTTTTAATAATATAATAATTACCTGCAAAACCTACACCCATTTTGCAGCAAACCACCATGACACATGTATACCTATATAACAAACCTGCATGTTCTGCACATTTATCCCAGAACTTAAAGTATGTATATATATACACATATATATGTGTATATATATGTGTGTATATATACACATATATATGTGTATATATATGTGTGTATATATACACATATATATGTGTATATATGTATATATATGTGTGTATATATACGTATATATGTATATATACATATATGTATATATACACACATATATATACGTATATATATACATATATATGTGTGTATATATACATATATATATATATATATATATATATAAAGAAAAAGAAAACGCAGCCAAGTGTGGTGGCTCATGACTGTAATCCCAGCACTTTGGGAGGCTGAGACAGGTGGACCATCTGAGGTCAGGATTGAGAACAGCCTGGCCAACATGGTGAAACACTGTCTTTACTAAAAATACAAAAATTAGCCGGGCGTGGTGGGGGACACCTGTACTTCCAGCTACTTGAGAGGCCAAGGCAGGAGAATCACTTGAACCTGGAAGGCAAAGACTGCAGTGAGCTAAGATCATGCCACAGCACTACAGCCTGGGTGACAGGGCGAGACTGTCTCAAAAAGAAAAACAAAAACAAAAAAACACCCATTTAATTGGCAAACGTTATAAAGACTGATACTAGAGGTTGTTGGAGGGGACTTTGTTCCACATAATATTGTGTGAGTTGCCGATGGACAAGTAAGATGGTAAAATGCCTTTGAAAAACTGACCATACCGGCTATACTTAAATATTCAGATACCAAACATCCAGAAATTCCATCTTGTCATTTATTTCCACAAGAAAAAACAAGAGACTTGTATTAAAATATCCATTTCTATTAAAAATAATCACACTAGTTTTCCCGAAATTTTTTTATTAATAGCTCTTGTTTTCAGCAGTACAACTTCTAATATACATGTGTATATACACTTAATATATGTATATATATACACATATACATATATTATATATAATATACATAATATATAATATATAATATACATAATATATATTATATTATATATTTATACATATCATTATATATAATATATTATATATTTATAAATATTATATATCATATATCATATCATATATAACATATATGACATATATCATATATATTATATTATAAATCATATATATGATATATGACATATATATTATATAATATATATCATGTATGATATATAATATATGATATATATTATATATCACTATATATAATATATAATGATTATATACAATGATTATATATTATATATCATATATGATATATATTATATATAAACATAATATATATTATATATGATATAATATATAATATATAAATATATAATATATATTTATTTATTATAATTTATTATATTTTATATATTTGTAAATATATTTATATATTTTATATATCTATAAATATATTTATATATTTATAGATGTTTATAAATATAGATATAGAAATATATTTATATATTTTTATATATTTATAAATATATTTTATATAGATTATATATTTCTTTATTATAATTTATTATAATAAATCATTATATATTATATACATAATATATTATACATATATGTATAATATATATAAAAATATATTATCTATTCATATATAATATATATAAAAATATATATTTATATATCATATATATAAAAAACATATTATATATTTACATATAATACATATTATATACAGTTGTGTATATATACATATATACATAATTTATATGCAAATACATATATGTATATGTATAATATACATATATATCTGTGTTGTATATATACATATGTAATCTATAATATATTATATGCAAATTATGTATAATTTGCATATAATACAAATTATACGTATACATATATGTATTTGCACATATGTATATGTATATATGCATATATGTATATGTATATATGTATATGTATACAAATTATACATATATGGATTTGCATATAAATTATGTACATATTATACATAATTTGCATATAATATGCAAATTATGTATAATATATACATAATTTATATGCAAATACGTATATGTATATGTATAATATATATGTGTTGTATATATACACGTATAATATATCATATATTACATAATATATGATATATAATATATATAATATATGATATGTTATATGTATAATATATGTTATATATGTCATATATAATATATAATATACAATATATTATATAATATATAATATAATTTACAATATATTATATATTATATATTATATATTATATATTATATATGACATATATAGTATATTATATAATATATAATATATAATATATAATATATAATATATAATATATCTAATATAGAATATATTATATTATATAATATATAATATATAATAGCATATAATAATATATAATATATATTATACAGAATATATATCTTATATATAATATATTATACATAATATATAACATATCTCATATATAATATACTATATATTATATATAACATAGTATACAATATATTATATATAATATGTTACATATTATATAATATATTACATATGTATATGTGTATATATTAGACATATATGTATATTATACATATACATATGTGTATATATACACATATGTATATATGTACATATATACGCACATGTATATATGTTATATATACACACGTGTATGTATGTTATATATACACGCACGTGTATGTATGTTATATATACGCACGTGTATGTGTGTTATATATACGCATATGTATGTGTGTTATATATATGCATATGTATGTTTGTTATATATATACGCATATATATGTGTGTTATATATACACATATATATGTATGTTATATATATGCATATGTATGTATGTATATATACATACGTATGTATCCATACTATATGTATGTACGGATATACTATATGTATGTATGGATATACTATATGTATGTATGGATATATCCATACTATATGTATGGATGGATATATACATAATGTATGTATGTATGGATATATACATAATATGTGTATGGATGGATATATGCATAATATATGTGTATATATTAGGCAGAGTTTTGCTCTTGTTTCCCAGGCTGGAGGGCAATGGTGCAATCTCGGCTCACTGCCACCTCCACCTCCTGGGTTCAAGCAATTGTTCTGCCTCTGTCTCCCGAGTAGCTGGGACTACAGGCATGTGCCACCATCCTTGGCTAATTTTGTATTTTTGGTAGAGATGGGGTTTCACCATGTTGGTCAGGCTGGTCTCGAACTCCTAACCTCAGGTTATCCACCTGCCTCGGCCTCCCAAAGTGCTGGGATTACAGGTGTGAGCCACTGTGCCCGGCCTATTTTGTATTTTTTAATGTACCACACTCTAAGAACACACATTTTAAATCAATTTGTACATTCGGTGCCTAGAACAAAACCAGCATTTTGTAGATTCCAAGGAATTATTTGTTGTATAAATAGTGAATAACTTAAATAAGTTATTATTTATAACATCTATATACAAACAATATATTACCTCAGAATACAGTGATAACATTTGTTATGTATAAAATGATTTCAATCTCAGTTAAAAAATATTTTTTGCATGAGTTATTGTCATATACAGATGGTCACATTGTTTTGTTTATATGAAAATGTTTGTAACTACTATGGACACTTTTGTTACTTAAGCCTTTTGGTCTTGCTGCCGTAGCAAATACTGTGCCTCTTAAGAACATGAACGTGTTTTACTTCATTTTTTAGCAGATTTCTTAATGAAATATATACCATACTATTTTGTTTAACACATAAGAAGACACCCTGTCAGAAGCAAAGAGACATCTACTCCACCATTACCACCCATCTCTCTGCTAATGTGGCTGCTGAAGATGTTACCTAGAGCAGAGGACTTTGTGTTCAACCTAAGCACTTTATATCCTTTATCTTCAATTGGGTAGGAGATAAAATAATTCAGCAGCAATAAAAGTCACACTTCTTAAAGTTGCAGTCTCACCAATGCACCACAGTGTAGCAGTCTGTCTTGTGAGGTATCACCTGGAGTTCTTCATCTCACCACCAAGATGATTAAGGAACAGGGACACACGGGTGAGGTTGGAGTGAAAGTTTAATAAGCAAAAGGAGGAGGTTCTCTGCAGCAGACAAGGGGGTCCGAGTGGATTGCCGTTTTTACAGTTGAATCAAAAAGCTTTTATAAGAAACTCCTCTCTGCTATGTATAAAACTGTCTGCACAATTCCCTTTATATGTCCAGCGGTGCATATGTCTCTAGTCAAGCACAAAGTGGGCTTCTCTTGTTTCTATAACTCGGTTTGTTTTAGGTAAGCCCCCCTCCTCCCTGTGCAAGTTCCCACAGAGGCCACCATGTACATGCCTGAAAAAGGGAGGAAAATTTTTCCTGGGAGCTTGCCAATTACACTAAGGACAGAAGGCATCTGTGCTGGACCCTGCATGCTTATCTGTTCGGGGCTTATCTGTAGGTGCAGTAGTTGTGATTTTTCAGGCAGACAGCTTCCCTGAGGACCAGTCTCTTACTTGTTTACTCAACGAATTTTCCTTTCCTTCTCCCTCAACATTATACAGCAAAACAGAGTACACTTCTCTTTCCCAGGAAATCAGTGTTGGTACTCCACTCTGAATACTTGTATTATTAGATTTCTTAGAAAAAAAATATTTGGGATCATAATTTAGATGCCATCAAACAACGAACAAAAATATGCTACTTTGTTTCCCTCTCTTCTCTTGTTACCAGACAATAGCTAGTTTTCTTTTCTCTCCAACTCCTATTTTCTGTGCTTCTACCTGATTTTTAAAAAAACTTCTATACATTTCCAATCTTAGTATAGCAGACATTAAATATGTGGTCAAACTACATACATAAGAAGAGTTGAATTATATAATTATATTCAAGCATTTTAAAATAACTCCCCTTCAGTTTGTTTTGCAGTTATTTTACATAATCATATGTCTTCCTGCTATACGTCCCAACCCAGTGGTTGTCAAGCTCTGCTTTGTTTTCTAATTGCATCAGAATTATCCACAATTCTTTTTTTTTTTTTTTTTTTTTTGAGATGGAGTCTTACTGTTGCCTGGGCTGGAGTGCAGTGGCCTGATCTCAGCTCACTGTCATCTCTGCCTCCCTGATTCAAGTGATTCTCCTGCCTCAGCCTCCCAAGTAGCTGGGACTACAGGTGTGCACCACCATGCCTGGCTATTTTTTGTATTTTTAGTAGAGATGAGGTTTCACCATGTTGGCCAGGCTGGTTTTGAATTCCTGACCTCTAGTGATCCACTGCCTGGGCCTCCCAAAGTAAGAATTATCCAAAATTCTTATGATAAATATGGGTAAATCAGCACAACTCATGATTTAAGAAATAAAAATTTCCAAGAGAAGAACCCCAGGATTATGCATTGAAAATGTCTCCCTCAGGTGGTTCTTATGTGATATGTGGTCTGAGTTTAAAATGCAAGGAAAATTACCTTGCCTGCCCTCCAGTTGGCCCTCATGTCCAGATGTCCCTCTTCCCCTTTCTCATTGTGCTCTCTCCTTCTGTGCCTTTGTTCTATTCTCCCTCCACTTCTCATCCAGATGCCAAGCCCTCTTCCATCAATTGTCCTAAAACTCCAAATGGTCAGTTGCCTCTAAACTTCCCTCTGTCCCATGAACAAGTTATGCAGGCAAATGCAGAATTTAAGCTTGGACCAAGCTGAATCAAGAGCTGCAATTAAAGATTTCCCTAAGCCCAGAGGGGACCAGCGAATATGTATAGAAGATTTTGGATTTCCTCTGAATGCATAAGGCTCTGAGTAACCTGATGCTATACACTAAATGTTATTGTCCCCCTCAAATTCAAGTGTGGAAATCTAATTCCCTATGTGATGATATTTGGAGGTAGGGCCTTGGGCAATGATTAGATCATGAAGGCAGGGACCACATGAGTGGGATTAGTAGACCCTATTGAAGGCACCATGGAGAGCTCCATCATCCCTTCTGTCATGTGAGGACATGGTAGAAACACGGCTGGCTATGAACCACAAAGCAAGCCCACACCAGACATGGAATCTGCTAACCACTTGACCTTGAATTTTGCCATCTCCAGAACTGAGAGAAACAAATTTGTTCATAAGCTTCCTCATCTATGGCATTCTGTTTTGACCCCAGATTAGCTAAAAACACCAAAATATCAACTTCTACACCAAATTCTGGAAATGGATGCTAAAACTTTGATGGCAAAAGGTGACTGATCTGCCTGACAAATGAACCTACATGATCCCTCTTTCCACAAAGCTGGAGGGAGAGTCAACACAAGCAAAAATAGGTCAAAGTCTTCTGAAAGCCATACCTGAAGGGTTTTCAATATCACTTGATCAGATGGTAATTTAATCACACAAAGAACCACAACAAAACACACAACTATCAGAGGTTTTCAATGCCACCTCAAAAACACCATCTATAATATTAGGGAGTGAAAGAAGTCATGGAAGTTTCAAAAAATCAAACTTTATTTCAGTGTTATGGTAGAAATTTGAAATTCTTAGTTAAGCTATGAATAAATCCTTGGGCAGGTGCAGGCATGGAGATTCTAGGGTGCAGCTGCTGAGTTTAAAAGCTTCCTTTGGAGATGCCCCCTGGCCCCCTCAACCCCTGTCTGCCTGTCTAGAAGGGGCCATCCTGGGCAGCACATTAGAGGCAAATGGCCCAGATGCCCAGCTGAGGGCAAACCTCCATGCCTGGAGGAGGAGGTCGCCTCTGGGAGCAGGAGGACCTGCTGGAACGCCTGCTCACAGGCTCCTTTTCTTGCTCTCCAGCACCTCCTGCAGGCAGGCAAACACCCCCAGCAGCAGTAGCAGCAGGCCCTTCAGCAGCAGGGCTGCTGCTCTGCTCAGTGAGAGAAGTTCCTCTCCAGTGAGGCAGAGGAGCCCAGGTTGCACACTCTGGTCTCTGCCTCCATATCTTCCACCGTGCCCAGGACTGGGAGCAGTGTGGGAGTTGCTGGCTGGAGCTGTGCTGGTCACCCCCTCTCTGCCACCTCTAGCTCCAGCCACACTTTCAGCTCCAGGGCTGAGGCCGGTGGCTCTACAGGAGGTGCCATGAAGTCAGGCAGCTTCTCACTGGGCTTGTCCTGGGCAGTCCCAGGGCAGCGGCAGGAGGGCCCTGGAGATTCCTCTAGCTCCAGCACTGTCCTGGAGGGGGCTCTGCCCCTGGTGCTGGCACTGGCTCAACAGCTGGAACTGGAAATAGCTGTATTTCTGCACCTGAGGCAGGAGCTGAAAAAGGGGAGAGGTCACCAATATCACTCACTTTCCACTGGAATTTCCAAACATGAAAACAACCTCACTGAATTTAAAGGAGTTTCAGCCTGAAAACATTGTCCCTGGAAAGACTTCCAGACTGCAGTTGACCTCACCATGTGCCTGTGTCTCAATGAGCTCCAGAGGCTCCAGCTGGACAAGGACAATGTGCAGATGTGGCCCTGGTGGGATCACTGGTGAGGCCTGGCCTGTTAGCTCCATCTGGGGCCTGGTGTCTACCTGGTGACTCCTGTGCTGTGGTACCTGGGGGGCTTCTGCCAAATGGCCAGAGGCATCTGGGGTGAGGGATGAGCCTACAAGGGCATCATCGGAAAAGAAAGGCTCTCACTCTCGCCATTCCTGAAGCAGGAGCCTTGAGATGTGGGGATGCAGCACAAGAACATCTTGCTCTCTTGAGCATCTCCCGCCAAGTGAGCCGGCTATGGGGCTAACTCTAGGATGTGGGTGCCTGGTTATCGGAATTCACTTTTTTTTTTTTTTTTTGAGACATAGTCTCATTCTGTTGGCCAGGCTGGAGTGCAGTGGCATGATCTCGGCTCACTGCAACATCCGCCTACTGGGTTCAATCAATTCTCCTGCCTCAGTCTCCTGAGTAGCTGGGATTACAGGCATGAGACATGCACCACCACACCTGACTAGTTTTTTTGTGATTGTTTTTGTTGTTGTTGTTGTCATTGTTGTTGTTTTTAAGACAGAGTCTCGCTCTCTCGCCCAGGCTGGATGGAGTGCAATGGCGCTATCTTGGCTCACTGCAAGCTCCGTGTCCCGGGTTCATGCCATTCTCCTGCGTCAGCCTCCCGAGTAGCTGGGACTACAGGCGCCCACCACTACGCCCGGCTAATTTTTGTATTTTTAGTAGAGACGGGGTTTCACTGTGTTAGCCAGGTTGGTCTCAATCTCCTGCCTTGTTTGTTTTTTGTATTTTTAGTAGACATGTGGTTTTACCATATTGGTCAGGCTGGTCTCGATCTCCTGATTTCATGATCCTCCTGCCTCAGCCTCCCAAAGTGCTGGGATTACAGGTGTGAGCCACCGTGCCTGGCCTGGTTACCAGAATTCTAAGTTCTCTTAGGGTCTGTTGCCAAGGAAGTGAGGTCACTTCTTTAAGGTTCCATCCCCTCGGCCTCCTCCTTCCAGAAGACCTACTCAGGACCCCAGTGGGCTGCTGACTGCTCACCTTTCCCACAGGTCAACTCCTTACCTGTACACAGTTATGTCCACCCAGGGCCTGCTTGGACACCTGCACGTGATGTTCATCAGGGGCCTAGGAATCCACTTGGGGCCTGGGATCCTACAGGGGCCTAATGTTACCCTGCAGATTGGGTAGCTACCTGGGGACTGCGGTTGACTTGCGGGCTAATGTCCACCTGGGGACTGGTTATTCACCTGAGGCCTGATGCATACCTGGGGCTGAATGTCCCCCTCAGGGTGAATTCCACCTCAGGCCTGTATGTCCACCTGGGGCCTGATGTCTGCCTTAGATCTATGTCCCACTGGGGCCTTGTGTTTACCGGGGACTCGTATCCAGCTGTGGCCTGATGGCCTACTGCATCCTATTGCTCACCTACGGCCTGGTGTCTACCTGGGGCTTGGTGATCCCCTGGGAGCTGGATATCAACCTGGGGCCTGGGTGTCCACTTAAGGCCTGATGAGTGCCTGGGGCCTGATTGTCCACCTGGGAACTGAGTGTCCACCTTGGGTCTGATGTCTACCTGAATTTAGGTATCTACGTAAGTCTTGGTGTCTACCTGTGGCCTGATGTCCACATGAGTCTGGGGTTCAGTTGGGGCCTGCTGTACATCTGGGACCTTGGTGTCTACTGAGGCCTGATGTCTACCTGGTGACTGCCACCCTCTTGAGGCCTGATATCCACCTGGGAATGGTTTATCCATGGGAATGTTTATGTCTGCCTGGGGCTGGATGTTGCCCAGGGGCTAGATGTCCACCTGTGGCCCTGAGTCCACCTAGGGCCTGATGTCCACCTGGGGCATGGTGTTCACCTGAGACCCGGGTGTTTATATAGGGCCTGATGTCCAGCTGGTGCCTAGGTGTCCACTGGGGGCCTTGTGTTAACCTGGGGACTGGTATCCATCTGGGTCCTAATGACCACCTGGGTTGAATTATTCACCTAGAGCTTGGTATTCACTTAGGGCTTGAGTGTCAGCCTTGGACCTGGTGTCCACCTGGGCCTTGGGTATCAAACTAGGAATTTGGTGTCCAGTTGAGACATCATTTGCACCTGGGGTCTGAGTGTTCTCATGAGGCCAGATGACCACTGGGGGCCTGAATGTCAACCTGGTGTCTGAAATTCACTGGAGGCCTAGGTATCCACCTGGGGTCTGACGTCCATCTGGGACTAGGTGTCAACATGTGGCCTGATGTAAACCTCTAGTTCAGTGTCCACCTTGGGCCTGATGTCCACTGGGGGACTGATGTTTACCTTCGATCTGATGTTTACCTGGAAACGGTGTATTCACCCATGGCCTGATGGTTACCTGGGGTTGAATGTCCAACTGTGGCCAGATGTGCACCCAGAACCTGGGCATCCACCTGGGGCCTGATGCTCAGCTGGGGCCTGGAGTTCACCGGAGGCATGATGTCTACCTGAAGCTTAATGTTCATCTGAGTGCTGGATGTTCACCTGGGGCCTGATATCCACCTGGAGCCCAAGGACCCTTCTCAGGCCTGATGTCCACAAGTTGGCCTGGTATTCATCTGGGGCCTTCATGTTAACCTGTGGCCTAATGTACTCCTGGGTTCTAGTGTCCTCTTGGGACCTGATGTCTACCAGGATCCTGGTATCCACCTGGGGCCTGGTATCCACCTAGGGCTTGATATTCACCTGGGGCCTAGGAATCCACTTCATAACTGGTGCCCATTGGGGTCCTGATGTTAACCTTGGGCCTGGGTAACCACCTGAGGCCTGATGTCCACTTAGGGCATAAGTGTTTATCTGGGGTCTAGTGTTCACATGGGGCCTGATGTCAACCTTGAGACTAGGTATTCACCAGGGGACTAGTGTCCAGCTGGGGCCAGATATTCACTTGGGGCCTGGTGTCAACTTGAAGCATGGTTGTCAACCTAGGACCTGATGTCCAGTCCAGTGTCCACCTTGGGCCTGTTTTCTACCTGGGGCCTGTCTGTCCACATAGACTCTGGTATCAATCTGGGGCCTGGGTATTTACCAGGGTCCTGGATATTCATTGGTACATTATGTCTACTGGAGTCTTTGTGTCAATCTGAGCTCTGATGTCCACCTAGAGATTTGGTATCTACCTAAGGCCTGGTGTTTACATGAGGCCTGTAACAGGAGGTTACAGATGAACTCAGATGTCTACCCGAGGCCTGATGTCCACCTGAGTTCTGAGTGTTTACATAGGGCCTGCTGTCAACTTGGAACCTAAGTATTTACCTAGGGCCTGGGTGTCCACCTGGGGCCTGACTTCCAACTAGATCTTGTGTCAACATGGGGCCTGATGTCCACTTTGGGCCTAGGTAACTTCCTGATGACTAATGTCCACATGGCTCCTAAGGACCATCTGAGGCCTGGTATTAATTTAGAGACTGGTATCCACCTGGAGTCCAGGTATCCACTTGGGACCTGATGTTCACCTGGAGTATAGGAATTCATGTGGAGCCTGGTGTCCACCTTGAGTGTGTGTATCCAATTGAGTGGTGGTGTCCATCTGCAGTCCAGTGTATACCTGGGGCCTGATGTACACATGGGGCCTGGGCATCCATCTAGGACCTGATGTTCAGATAAGGGCTGGAGTTCTCCTGGCCTGGTGTCCACATGGAGCCTAGGTGTACACTTGAAGCCTGATGTCCCAGGTGGATACCTGGGCCCCAGTGGTCATCAGATCCTAGGAAACTCTCAGGCCCCAGGTGCACATAAAGCTCCAAGTGGCCACCTAGGCCACAGGTTGATACACAGGGTCCAGGTGGACACTGGGTGCAAGATGAACACCAGGCCCCTGGTGAACACCAAGCCCCAGATGTCTACCTAGTCCTCAAGTGGACACCAGGCACTAGATTGACACATAGGTACCAGGTGGATATCAGGCTGCAGGTGAACACCAGGCCCCAGGTGGTTGAGTTACTTGTAGCATAGATGGCCGTCAGGTCCCAGGTCTGTATCCACTCCCCACCTGAAAATCAGGATCCAGGTGGATACCCATGTCCTAGGTGAACACCAGGTTCCAAATGAACATCAGGCTCCAAGGGAACACACAGGCACCAGTTCAATACGAGCCTCAGGTAGACATCAGGACCCAGGTGGACCCCAGGCCCAATGTGCATGCCTAGTCTCTTGGAATACATCATTTTCAAGGTGGACACCCAGATTCTTCGTAGACATCTGGTGCCAGGTGGATATCTGGCTGCAGGTGGACATCAGGCCCCAGGTGGAGACCCAGTACACAGGCGTAAATCAGGCTCCAGTATTTCATCAGGCCCGAGTTAAACACTTGACTAAAGGTGTGCATCAAGACCCGGGTTGACACCCAGGCTTCAGGTGCACACTAGGCCCAAAGTGTACACCCATGCCCAGGTGGGCATCAGGCCCAAGGTGTACACCAGACCCCAAGTGGACATCAGGTTCCAGGTTGACACCAGTCTCTAGGTAGATCCTTAGGCCCCAATTGGTCATCAGGCCCAGGGTGGATACCTTGACCCCAGGGGGTCACCAGGTCCCAGGCAGGCCTCAGATGGACACTAAGCCCTAGGTTAACACAAGGTCTGAGATGGTTTCAGCCCCCATGTGGACTTTAGTCATAAGGAGCTTACCTAGGCCCTATGTGGACATAAGGCCCCAGGTTGACACAATGAACCATGTAGAAGTCAGGCTCTAAGTAGATACCCAGGCCCTAGGTAAATACTTTGGTCCCAAGCCAACATCAGGCCCTATGTGGTCACCCAGACTCCAGGCAGATGTCAGGCCCCAGGTGAACACTGAACTCAGGGTTGTCATCAGGCCCTAGGTTGACACATAGGCCTCAGGTAGACAATACGTCTAGGTGAACTTCAGGCTCCAGATGAACATCAGGCTCCAGGAAGAAGTCTGTGCCCCAGTTAAACACCTGGTCTTAGGTAGACATCAGGCCTCAAATGGATGCCCAGGCCCCAGGTGTATATAAGGCCTCAGGCAAACACCAGGCCCCAGGTAGACATTAGACACAAGATGGACATTCAGGCCACAAGTGAACATCTGTCCCCAGGTGGACATCCATCCCAAGATGGACATCAGGCCAGAGATGTACACCCAGGCCCCAGGAGAACCCCGGGCCCCAGGAGGACACTCAAGCACCAGAAGGACACCCAGTCCCTAGGTAACTACAAGGCCCCAAGTGGACATGATGTTCCAGATGGATATGAGGCCCCAAGTGGATACTAGGCCCAGGTGGACCCCAGGTCTCAGGGGCACACCAGGCCCCAGGGGAACACCAGGCCCTAGGTAAGCATGCAGTCCCAGGTGGACATCAGGTGCCAGGAGGACACCAGGACCCAGTTGGTCATCAATCCACAGCTGAACACCAGTTCCCCATGAACACCAGTCCTCAGGTGTGCACCCAGTCCTCTCATGTGCATCAGGTGCCAGGCTGACATAGACACCAGCTGAACTCTGGGCCTCAGGTGAACATCAGATCCCAGGTTGTCACCCAGGCCCCGGGTGAACACCAGGTTTTAGGTGGACACGAGGTCCTAGGTTGATGTCTATGCTCCTGGTGAACCTCAGGCCCTAGTGGACACCCAGGCCCTTTATAGACATCTGGCTCCATGTGCACTCCCAGGGCCCAGGTAGACATGAGGCCCCAGAGGAACACCAGTCCTTAGTCACCTAAGACTGAATTCCCCTAGGGCTGGAGACTGAGTATTCACCTTGGGCCTAGGAATCTACCTGGGGCCAGATGTTGATCTGAGACCTGATGTCTACTCAGGTTCAGCTGTCCACCTAGGGCGGGGTGTTTTTCTGCGACCCAGAGTCTACCTGAAATCTTGGTGTCAACCTGGGGCCTACTTGGCCCCAGACTCCACTTGGAGTCTGATGTGCACCTGAAGCCTGAGTTTTCACCTAGGATCTGATGAGCACCTGGGGCCCAGGTTTCCATCTGAAACATCAGGCTCTAATTATACATCTGGGCCCCAGGTATACACTAGACACCAAAAGAACTCCAGCCCCTATCTTAACATGAGGTCCTAGGTGGATGCCCAGGCCTCATGTCTACACTAGGCCTCAGGTAGACACGACTCCAGGTGGGCATCAGGCCTGATATTGGCTCTATATCTCCACCCAAATCTCATGTTGAATTGTAATCCACATGGGTTGAAGAAGGGGCCTCGTGAGAGGTGATTGAATCATGGGGGCAGATTCATTTGCTGTTCTCGCGATAGAGTTCTTATGAGATCTGGTTATTTGAAAGTGTGTAGCACATCCCCCTCCTCTCTCCCTCCTCCTCCCCCATGGTAAAAAGGGCTTGCTTCCTCTTGGCTTTACATCATGATTGTAAGTGTCCCAAGCCCGCCCAGTCATGCTCCCTATTAAGCCTGAAGAACTGTGGGTCAGTTAAACCTCTTTTCCTCATAAGTTGCCCAGTATCAGGTAGTTTTTTATAATAGTGTGAAAATGGACTAATACAAGGCCTTAGGATAACAACCATGCTTCAGGCCATAGGTAGACATCTGGCTGCAGCTGGACACTATTCCCCAGGTGGATACCTAGGCTCAAGGTTGACATTAGTCCCCAGGTAAACAACAAGCCCCAGGTGAATACCTATGCCCTAAGTAGACATCAGGCCTCAGGCTGACACTCAGTCTAAGCTCATCATTAGGCTCCAGGTGGACACCCAGACTCCAGGTGGATACTAGATCCCTGGGGTACACCAGACTCCTGGTAGGCATAAGGCCCCAGGAGGACACTAGAATCCAGGTGTACATAAAGCCACTGGTTGACACCAAGCTCTCAGATGAACACCAGGCCAACTAGTGGACATTAGGCACATGAGAACACTTGGGCACCAGGAAGGTATCAGGCCCCAGGTAAACATCAAACTTCAGGTGGACATCATTCTCCATGTAAACTCTAGCCCCAGCTAAACATCAGGCTCTAGGTGGAAGCCCAGACCCCAGGTGCACTTCTGGCCACAGTTGAAAATCTGTCCCCAGGTGAATATCAGACCATGGATGGATAGCAAGTCCCCAGGTGGACATCAGGTCAAAACTGAATATAAGTCTCTAGGAAGACATCTGGCTCCAGGTGGATACTGAACTAGAGGTTTACATCAGGCCCCAGGTTGACAGCAAGGCCCAGGTAGACAGCAGGCCCCAAGTGAAGACCAGGCCCAGGTGTATACTGAACTAGAGGTTTACATCAGGCCCCAGATTGACATTTAGTCCCCAGGTGGTCATGACACCTCAATTGGACACCAAGTCCTCAGGTTGATACCCAAGTCCCAGGTGGACACCAGGTCAAAGATGAAGACAAGACCTAAGGTTGACACTCAAGCCCTAAGTGGACACCAGGCCCTAGGTGAATAATATGACCCAGGGGATCATTAGGACCCAGCTGCATACCAGTCCCCAGGTTTACACGAGGCCCCCAGTAGGTTCCTAAGCTCTAGTTGGACATGTGGTCTCCAGTAGACATCCAGGACTAAGGTGGACATCAAGCATCAGATGGATGTCTGGCCGCGGATGAACATCAAGCCTCATATGGATACCTAGTCCCCAAGTAGACATCAGGCCCCAGTTTGACATCAGTTTCTGGATGGATCCCTAAGCCCCAGGTGGATATCCAGTCTCCAGCTGAACATCAGCCCCTCGTGGACACCCAGGCCCCAGGTGGATATCAGGTCTCAGGTGAACACAAGTCCCCAGGCAGACATCAGGCACCAGGTGCACACTCAGACCCCAAGAGGACATCTGTCCCCAGGTTGACATCACTGTCAAGGTGTACATTAGGCAACAGATGTACACCCAGGTCCAAGGCAGACACGAGTCCCCAGTAAAACTCAAGGCCCCAGGAGGATACTCAAGCCCTAGGTGGATGCCCAGACCTCAGGTAATTACAAGGCCCCAGGTGGATATCAGATTCCAGATGAACATTAGGCCCCAAGTGGATACCTAGGCACCAGGTAGACACCAGACCTCAGGTGCATCCCCCAGTCTCAGGTGCACACTAGGCCCCCAGTGAGCACTGGCTCCAGGTGAGCACCCAGTCCAAGGTAGACACCATGACCCAGGTGGTCATTAAGCCACAGCTGAACACCAATCTTGAGTGAACACCAGATCCCAGGTGGGTACCTAGTCTCCAGGTGGATATTGGGCCCCAAGTGGACACCCAGCCCCCAGATGAACATCAAGCTTCAGGTGGACATCATGCCTCAGGTGAACTCCGGGTCCCAGCCCAGCTGAACATCAGGTCGCAGGTGGATGTCTAGGTTCCAGGTGCACAACAGGTCACAGGTGGACATTCATCCCCAGGTGAACATCAGGCCATGGGTGGTAAACAGTCCACAGGTGGACATCAGGTCAAAGGTGAACATCAGTACTCTCAGGTGGACATCAGGCTCCAGGTTGACATCAAGCCCAAGGTGGACATCAGGCTCCAGGTTGACATCAAGCCCAAGGTGGACACTGAACTAGAGGTTTACATCAGGCCCCAGGTTAACACCCAGGCTCAGGTGGACATTAGGCCCCAGGTGGACACCTAGGCCCCTAGTAAACCTCAGATTCTAGGTTGACATTCAGGTCCCCAGTAGTCATTTGGCCCCATGTGGATACTCAGGCGCCAGGTTCACATGATGTCTTAACTGGACACCAAGGGGCCAGTTTGATACCCAAGTCCTATGTGGATGCCAGGTCCAGGGTTACACTCAAGCCCCAAGTGGACACCAGGCCTTAGGTGAATAATACAACCCAGGCGGTCATTAGGCCCCAGAATGACACCAGTCCCCAAGTTAACAGGAAGCCCCCAGTGGGTACCTAGGCCCCAGCTGGACATCAGGCCTAATGTGGACACCCAGGATCAAGATGGACATCAGGACTCAGGTAGACATCTGGTGACAGGTGGACATCAAGCCTGGTGTGTACCTTGTCGCCAGGTGGTCATCAGGCCCCAGTTCAACACCAGTCCCTGGGTGGATTCCTTGGCTCCAGGTGGACATCTGGTCTTCAGCTGAACATCAGACCCCAGGTGAACACCAGGTCTTAGGTGGACATTAGGCCCCTGGGGGACATAAAGTACCAGTGGACATCCATGCTGCAGGTGGCACCCAGGGCCCAGATGGGCATCAGGCCCCATTTGGACATTGAGGCCCCAGGTGGATATCAGGCCTCAGGTGAACCCTAGGTCCAACATAGACATCAGGCCTTAGGTTGACACTCAAGCACCAGATGGACTGCTGCACCTAAGCAGAAAACAGACCCCTATCTGGATATCTAAGATACAGGTATACAACAGATCCAGGCTGACATCCAGACCCCAGGTGGACAATATGCCCCAGGTGGACACCATAGCCCAGGTGAACAGCAGGCAACAGTTTGACACCAAGTACCTAAGTGAAACAAAGCCTTAGGTGATTACCAGGCCATAGGTAGTCATTAGTCTCCAGCTGGACAATAGTCCCTAGGTGGATACCTAGGCCCCAGGTGGACACTAGACCCCAGATTAACACAAAAACAAGTAAAAAATCAAGCCCCAAGTGGAAAACCAGGCCCTAGATAAATACACAAATCTCAAGCTGACACCAGGCCCTGTTTGGATACCCAAGCCCTAGGTGGACTTCAGGCCCCAGGTGAACACTGAACTCTAGAAGGTCTTCAGGCCCCGTGTTGACTACCTGGCCCCAGGGGGACACCAGGCATAGATGAACTTCAGGCACCAGCTATACATCAGGTTCCAGGTAAATGTCCAGGCCCCACGTGGATATCAAACCTCAGATGAACACCAGGCCCCAGGTAGACATCACAAACCAGGTGGACACTCAGGCCCCTACTGAATATCCATCCCCAGGTGGACATCCATCCCAAGGTAGATATCAGGCCACAGATGTACACTTAAGCCTAAGGCAGACCCCAGGCCCCAGGAAAACTCCAGGCTCCATGAGGGCACTCAGACCCCAGGTGGATGAATTGGTCCTAGGTAAATACAAGGCCCCAGGTAGACATCAGGCTCCAGTGAACACGGGAGCCCAGGTGGGTACCTAGTCCCCAGGTGTGCATCAGGCAGAAGGCTGACCCAGTCCCCAGCTGAACTCTGGGCCCCAGCTGAACATCATAACCCAGATGGTCACCCAGGGTCCAGGTGAACACATGGTCTTAGGTGGACATCAGGCCCCACATGAACATCCAAGCCCCAGATAGATATCAGGCCTTAGGTGTACACCAACCTCAGATGGCCATCTGGCTCCAGATGGCCATAGGTGGATAATTAAGCCTCTCCTGGATATCAGGCCCCAGGTAGACACCAGGCTCCAGGCGAACATCTAGCCCCAGGGGGACATCCAGCCCCTGGTGGACATCAGGGCTCACATGCATAAACAGTTTACAGATGGACACCTGCCACAGGTACCTCACCTCTACTCCCTGAAACCTCACTTCCCCTCATGGGCCATCTGTCCGACTTGGGGTACCCCTAGCCACCCTAGGTGCACACTGGACTCAAACCCAGGGTCCCTGGGGCTCAGCGCAAGGGTTCATGGGAATACACTTTCGTCCGTGGGGGACCCAGTCCCCGCTTCTCGGAGGCGCAGTTTGTTTTTTTTTTCTCTGCCCCAGGTGCCTCACCTTCCCCTCATGGGCGTTCTGTCCACCTTGGGGTACCCCTAGCGGCCCGAGGCACACCCTGGGCTCGAACCAGGGATGCCAGGGTCTCCAGCGCGCAGCACAAGGGCTGATGGGGAGACACTTTCTTCCGTGGGGGACCCAGGCCCCGCTTCTCCGAGGCGCGTTTTTTTTTTTTTTCCTCTGCCCCAGGTGGGTCACCTTCCCCTCATGGGCCTTCTGCCCCCTTTGGGGTACCCCTAGCGGCCCCAGGCACACGTTGAGCTCGAATAAGGGTCGCCAGGGTCCCCGGGGCACAGCGCAAGGGTTGATGGGAAGACACTTTCACCTGTGGGGGACCCAGGCCCCGCTTCTCCGCAGCGCGGGTTTTTTGTTTTTTTTTCTCTGCCCCAGGTGACTCACCTTCCCCTCATGGGCCTTCTGCCTGCTTTGGGTTACCCCTAGCAGGCCAGAGGCGCACCCTGGATTCGAGCCAGGGACGACAGGGTCCCCGGGGCCCAGCGCAGGGGCTGATGAGAAGGCACTTTCGTCCGTGGGGGACCCAGGCCCTGCTTCTCTGTGGCGCGTTTTTTTTTTTCTTTTCTGCCACAGGTGCCTTACCTCTCCTCCCTCAAACCTCACCTTCCCCTCATAGGCTTTCTGCCCGCCATGGGGTACCCCAAGAGGCCCAAAGCGTACCCTGGTCTTGAACCAGGGATGCCGGGGTCCCCTGGGCCCAGCTCAGGGGCTGATGGGAAGGCATTTTCGTCCGTGGGGGACCCAGGCCCCCCTTCTCCGCGGCACAGTTTTTTTCTCTGCCTCAGGTGCCTCACCTTCCACTCATGGGCCTTCTGCCCGCTTTTGGGTACCCTAGCGGGCCTAAGGCGCACCCTGGGCTCGAACCAGGGTCGCCAGGGTCCACGGGGCCCAGCGCAGGGGCTAATGGGAAGGCACTTTCATCCGTGGGGGACCCAGGCCCCGCTACTCCGTGGTCTTTTTTTTTCTTTTTTCTCTGCCCCAGGTGCCTCACCTTCCCCTCAGGGGCCTTCTGCCTGCGTTGGGGTACCCTAGCAGTCCCGAGGTGCACCCTGTGCTCAAACCAGGGACGCCAGTGTCCCCAGGGCCCAGCGCAGGGGCGCATCGGAAGGCACTTTCGTCCGTGGGGGACCCAGGCCCCGCTTCTAGGCGGCACAGTTTTTTATTTTTTTCTCTGCCTCAGGTGTCTCACCTTCCCCTCACGTGCCTTCTGTCCGCCTTGGGGTACCCCTAGCAGGCCGAGGCGCACCCTGGGCTCTAACCAGGGACACCAGGGTCCACAGGGCCCAGCTCAGGGGCTGATGGGAAGACACTTTCCTCTGTGGGGGTCCCAAGCTCTGCTCCTCCGCAGGGTTTTTTTTGTTTTTTGTTTTCTCTTCCCCAGGTGCCTCACCTTCCCTTCATGGGCTTTCTGCCCGCCTTTGGCTACCCCTAGCAGGCCCGAGGCTCACCCTGGTTTCGAGCCAGGGATGCTAGGGTCCCCCGGGCCCAGCGCAGCGCTGATGCGAAGGGACTTTTGTCCGTGGGGGACCCAGGGCCCGCTTCTCCGAGGTGAACTTCTTTTTCTTTTTTCTGCCGCAGGTGCCTCACCTCTCCTCCCTCAAACCTTACCTTCTCCTCATGGGCCCTCTGCCCGCCTAGAGGTACCGCTAGCGGCCCGAGGCGCACCCTGTGGCCGAACCAGGGACGCCAGGGTCCCTGGGTCCCAGCACAGGCGCTGATGGGAAGACACTTTCGTCCGTGGAGGACCCAGGCCCCGCTTCTCAGCAGCGCGGTTTTTTTTTCTCTGCCCGGGTGCCTCACCTTCCTCTAATGGGCCTTTTGCCCGCTTTGGGGTACCCCTAGCGGGCCCGATTCGCACCCTGGGCTCGAACCAGGGTCGCCAGTGTCCACGAGATCTAGCGCAAGGCCTGATGGGAAGGCACTTTCGTCAGTGGGGGACCCAGGCCCCGCTTCACTGCGGCGCGGTTTTTTTTTGTTTTTTGTTTTTTTTTTTCT
The DNA here is from genome assembly GCF_028885625.2 of Pongo pygmaeus. Taxonomy (NCBI): domain Eukaryota; kingdom Metazoa; phylum Chordata; class Mammalia; order Primates; family Hominidae; genus Pongo; species Pongo pygmaeus. The sequence goes on along the minus strand of NC_072386.2, from coordinate 16,045,409 downwards.
GCCACAGGTGCCTCACCTTTCCCTCATGGGCTTTCTGTCCGCCTTGCGGTACCCCCAGCAGCCCGAGGCACACCCTGGGCTCGAACCAGGGATGCCAGGGTCCCTGGGGCCCAGCGCAGGGTCTGATGAGAAGGCACTTTCTTCCGTGGGGAACCCAGGCCTCCCTTCTCTGTGGCGAGTTTTTTTTTTTCTTCTCCGCCCCAGGTGCCTCACCTTCCCCTCATGGGCTTTTGCCCACTTTGGGGTACCGCTAGCGGCTCGAGGCGCACACTGGGTTCAAACCAGGGTCGCCAGGGTCCACAGGGCCAAGCGCAGGGGCTAATGGTAAGGCACTTTCCTCCGTGGGGGACCCAGGTCCCCCTTCTCCGTGGCGCGTTTTTTTTTTTTTTTTTTCTGCCACAGATGCCTCACCTCTCCTCCCTCAAACCTCACCTTCGCCTCATGGGCCTTCTGCCCGCCTTGGGGTACCCCTAGCGGCCCGAGGCGAACCCTGGAGTCGAACCAGAGACTCCAGGGTCCCCGGGGCCCAGTGCAAGGGCTGATAGGAAGACACTTTCGTCCGTGGGGGACCCAGGCACCGCTTTTCCGCGGCGCAGTTTTTTTTTCTTTCGGCTGCCCCAGGTACCTCACCTTCCCCTCATGGGCCATCTGCCTGCTTTGGGGTACCCCTAGTGGACCGAGGCGCACCCTGGGCTCGAACCAGGGTAGTCAGGGTCCCCGGGGCCCAGCGCAAGGGCTGATGGGAAGACACTTTCATCCGTGGCGGACCTAGGCCCCGCTTCTCTGCCGCGCGGTTTTTGTTTGTTTTGTTTTGTCTTTTTTCTGCCACAAGTGCCTCACCTCTCCTCCCTCAAACCTCAACTTCCCCTCATACGCTTTCTGCCCGCGTTGGGGTACCCCTAGCGGCCCGAGGCGCACCCTGGGTTTGAGCCAAGGTCGCCAGGGTCCACGGGGCTCAGCGCAGGGCCTGATGGGAAGGGACTTTCGTCCGTGGGGGACCCATGCCCTGCTTCTCCCTGGCGCGGTTTTTTTTTTTTTTTTTCTGCCACAGGTGCCTCACCTCTCCTCCCTCAAACCTCACCTTCCCCTCATGGGCCTTCTGTCTGCCTTCGGGTACACCTAGCGGCCCGAGGTGCACTGTGGGCTCGAACCAGGGACGCCAGGGTCCCTGGGGCCCAGCGCAAGGGCTGATGGGAAGACACTTTCGTCAGTTGGGGGGACCCAGTCCCCGCTTCTCCGCGCGAGGTATTTTTTTTTTCTCTGCCCCGGGTGCCTCACCTTCCCCTCATGTGCCTTCTGCACGCTTTGGGTTACCCCTAGCGGCCCGAGGCGCACCCTGGGCTCGAACGATGGAAGCCAGATTCAACGGGGCCAAGCGCAGTGGCTGATGGGAAGGCAATTTCGTCCTTGGGGGACCCAGGTACCGGTTCTCCGCTGCGCGTTTTTTTTTTTTTTTTTTTTTTTTTTTTTTTTTCTGCCACAGGTGCCTCACCTCTCCTCCCTCAAAGCTCAGCTGAAACTTTTGGGCCTTCTTTCCTCCTTGGGGTACTCCTAGCAGCCTGAAGCGCACCGTGGGCTCGAACCGGGGACGTCAGCGTCCTCGGGGCCCAGCGCAAGGGCTGACGGAGACACTTTCGTCAGTGGGGGACCCAGGCCCCGCTTCTCCGCGGCGCGGTTTTTTTTTCTTTCTCTGCCGCAGGTGACTCACCTTCCCCTCATGGGCTTCCTGCTCTCCTTGGGGTACCCCTAGTGGGCCCGAGGCGCACCCTGGGTTCCAGCCAGGGACACCAGGTTCCCCAGGGCCCAGCGCAGGGGCTGATGGGAAGGCAACTTCGTCCGTGGAGGACCCAGGCCCCGTTTCTCTGCAGCGCGGTTTTTTTTTTTTCTTTGCCCCAGGTGTCTCACCTTCCCCTCATGGGCCTTCTGCTGGCTTCTGGGTACCCCTAGCGGGCCCGAAGCACACCTGGGGCTCCAGCCAGGGTTGCCAGGGTCCACGGGGCCCAGGGCAGGGGCTGATGGGAAGACACTCATCCGTGGGGGACCCAGGCCCTGCTTCTTTGCGGCGCGTTTTTTTTTTTTTTTTTTGTCTGCCCCAGGTGCCTCACCTTCCCCTCATCCCCTTCTGCCCGCATTGGGGTACCCCTAGCGGGCCCGAGGCGTACCCTGGGCTCGAACCAGGGTAGCCAGGGTCCCTACGGCCCAGCAGAGGGGCTGATGGGAAGGCACTTAGGTCCCTGGGGGACCCAGGCCCCGCCTCTCTGCAGCGCGTTTTTTTTTCTCTACCCCAGGTGCCTCACCTTCCCCTCATGGGCCTTCTGTCCGTGTTGGGGTACCCCTAGCGTCCCGAGGCACAACCTGTGCTCGAACCAGGGACGCCAGGATCCCCGGGACCCAGCGCAAGGGCTGATGGAAAGGCACTTGCGTCACTGGGGATCCAGGCCCGGCTTCTCCACGGCAGGGTTTTTTTTTTTTTTTTTTCTCTGACCCAAGTGCCTCACCTTCCCCTAATGAGCATTCTGCCCATTTTGGGATACCCCTATTGGTCAGGAGGCGCACCCTGGGCTCTAACCAGGGTCTACAGGGTCCACGGGGCCCAGCGCAGGGGCTGATGGGAAGGCACTTTCGTCCGTTGGGGACCCAGGCCCCGCTTTTCCGCGCCGTGGCTTTTTTTTCTTCTGCCACAGTTGCTTCACCTCTCCTCCCTCAAACCTCACCTTCCCCTCATGGGCCTTCTGTCCGACTTGGGGTACTCCTAGTGGCCAGACGTACAACCTGGGCTCCAAACTGGGATACCAGCTTCCCCGCGGCCCAGCGCAAGGGCTGATGGGAAGACACTTTCTTCCTTGGGGACCCAGGCTCTGCTTCTCTGCGGCTTTTGTTTTGTTTTGTTTTGCTTTTCCCCAGGTGCCTCACCTTCCTCTCATGGGATTTCTGCCCGCCTTGAGGTACCCCTAGCGGGCCAGAGGCGCACCCTGGTTTCGACCCAGGGACGCTAGGGTCTCCGGGGCTCAGTGTAGGGCTGATGGGTAGGGACGTTTGTCCGTGGGGTCCCAGGCTCCACTTCTGGGCGGCGCATTTTTTTTTTTCTCTGCCCCAGGTGCCTCACCTTTCCCTCATGGGCCTTCTGTCTGCCTTGAGGTACCCCTAGCAGGCCGAGGCGCACCCTGGGCTCGAGCCAGGGATACTAGGGTCCCCGGGGCGCAGCGCAAGCGCTGATGGGAAGAGTTTCTTCTGTGGGGGACCCAGGCCCCGCTTATCTGCTGCGCGGTTTTTGTTTTTTTTTTTTCTCTGCCCCAGGTGCGTCACCTTCCCCTCATGGGCCTTCTGCCCGCTTTTGGGTACCCCTAGCGGCCTGAAGCGCACCCTGGTCTCGAACCAGGAACGCCAGGGTCCCCTGGGCCCAGCGCAAGGGCTAACGGGAAGACACTTTCGTCCGTTGGGGACCCAGGCTCCGCTTCTCCGTGGTGCGGTTTTTTTTTTTTTTTTTTCTGCCACAGGTGCCTCACCTCTCCTTCCTCAAACCTCAACTGCCCCTCATGGGATTTCTGGTTTCCTTAGGGTACCCCTAGCGTGCCGGAGTCGCTTCTGGCCCTTGAACCAGGGTCGCCAGGGTCCAGGGGGCCCAGCGCAGGGGCTGATGAGAAGGCACTTTCGTCCATGGGGGACCCAGGCCCCGCTTCTCCTCGGCACGGTTTTTTTTTTTTTTTTTTTTTTCTGTCGCAGGTGCCTCACCTCTCCTCCCTCAAACCTCACCTTCCCCTCATGGGCCTTCTGCCCGCTTTGGGGTACACCTAGCGGGCCGGAGGCGCACGCGGGCCGGAGGCGCACCCAGGCCTAGAACCAGGGTCGCCTAGGTCCACGGGGCCCAGCGCAGGAGCTGATGGGAAGGCATTTTTTTTCCGTGGGAGACCCAGGCTCCGCTTCTCCGTGGTGCGGTTTTTTTTTTTTCTGCCACAAGTGCCTCACCTCTCTTCCCTCACCTCTCCTCCCTCACAGCTCACCTTCCTCTCATGGGCTTTCCACCGGCGTTGGGATACCCCTAACGGCCCGAGGCTCTCCCTGGGCTCAAACCAGGGACCCCAGGTTCCCCGGGGCCCAGCGCAGGGGCTGATGGGAAGGCACCTTCGTCCGTGGAGGACCCAGGCCCCGCTTTTCTGCAGCGCGTTTTTTTTTTTTCCTCTGCCCCAGGTGTCTTACCTTCCCCTGGTGGGCCTTCTGCCGGCTTCTGGGTACCCCTAGCGGGCCCGAGGCGCACCTGGGGCTCGAATCAGGGTCGCCAGGGTCCATGGGGCCCAGTGCAGGGGCTGATGGGAAGGCACTTTCGTCCGTGGGGGACCCAGGCCCCACTTCTCTGTGGCGCGTTTTTTTTCTTTTTCTGTGACAAGTGCGTCACCACTCCTCCCTCAAAACTCACCTTCCCCTCATGGGCTTTCTGCCCGCCTTTGGGTACTCCTAGCAGACCCGAGGCACACCCGGGGCTCGAACCAGTGTCACCAGGGTCCACAGGGTCCAGTGCAGGGGCTGATGGGAAGGCACTTTAGTCCGTGGGGGACCCAGGCCCCGCTTCTCCGCGGCGCGTTTTTTTTTTCTTTTTCTGTGACACGTGCCTCACCTCTCCTCCCTCAAAACTCACCGTCCCCTCATGGGCTTTGTGCCCCCAAAGCCACCCTTGGGGTGCACTTAGCCGAGGCGCACCCTGAACTCGAACCAGGAACACCAGGGTCCCCGGGTCCCAGTGCAGGGACTAATGGGAAGACACTTTCGTCCGTGGGGGACCCAGGCCGCGCTTCTCGGTGGCGAAGTATTTTTTTTTCTCTGCCCCAGGTGCCTCACCTTCCCCTTAGGGGCTTTCTGTCCACCTTGGGGTACCCCTAGTGGCCCGAGGCGTACCCTGGGGTCAAACCAGGGACGCCAGGGTCCCCAGGGCCCAGCGAAGGGGCTGATGGGATGACACTTTCATCCGTGGGGGACCCAGGCATCGCTTCTCCGCGGCGCGTTTTTTTTTTTTTTTCTCTGCCTCAGGTGCCTCACCTTCCCCTCATGGACCTTTTGTTCGCTTTGTGGTACCCCAAGCGGTCCCGAGGCGCACCCTGGGCTCGAACAGGGTCGCCAGGTTCCACCGGGCCCAGCGTTGGGCCTGATGGGAAGGCACTTTCATCCGTGGGGGACCCAGGCCCCGCTTCTCTGAGGCGCGGTCCTGTATTTTTTTTTTTTTTTCTGCCCCTGGTGTCTCACCTCTCCTCCCACAAACTTCAACTTCCCCTCATGGGCCTTCTGTCCGAGTTGGGGTACCCCTAGTGGCCCGAGGCGCACCCTGGGCGCGAACCAGGGATGCCAGGGTCCCTGGGGCCCAGCGCAAGGGCTGATGGGAAGACATTTTCATCCCTGGATGACCCAGACACCTGGTCTCAAACCAGGGATGCCAGGGTCCACAGGGCCAAGCGCAGGGCATGATGCGAAGCAATTTCGTCCGTGGGGGACCCAGGCCCCGCTTCTCCACGGCGCGCTTTTTTTTTTTTTTCTCTGCCCCAGGTGCCTCACCTTCCCTTCATGGGCTTTCTGCCCTCCTTGGGGTAGCCCTATCAGGCCGGAGGCACAGCCTGTGCTTGAACCAGTGTTGCCAGGGTCCACAGGGCCCAGCGCAGGGGCTGATGGGAAGGCATTTTCGTGCGTGGGGGACCCAGGGCCCCCTTCTCCGTGGCGCTTTTTTTTTTTTTTTTTCTGCCACAGGTGCCTCACCTATCCTCCCTCAAAACTCACCTTCCCTTCATGGGCCTTTTGTCCGCCTTGAGGTACCCCTAGCGGCCTGATGCGCACCCTGGGGTGGAACCAGGGACGCCAGGGTCCACTGGGCCCAGCGAAGGGGCTCATAGGAAGGCACTTTCGTCTGTGAGGGACCCAGGCCCCACTTCTCTGCACGCGCGTTTTTTTTTTTTTCTCTGCCCCAGGTGCCTCACAAACTACTTGGGAGGCTGAGTCAGGAGAATTGCTTGAGTCTGGGAAACCGAGGTTGCAGTAAGTCAAGAGATCACAGAACTGCACTCCACCCTGGACAACAGAGTAAGAGTCCATCTTAAATAAATAAAGAAAGAAACTAAAGACATAATAGGCATCACTGAAAAAGTTGGAATTAGTTAATACAGGGAAACATTAGGATGAATGATATAAAAGAACTAAAAATGAAAATAAGTATGCTGACTCCTCACTTTCTTTTATCTCCATGAGGAAATAAATACAATTTAAATACCAAGATATAATATACATATTAAATGAGTTTTGAGGAAGGTCAGTAAAAAGTAACCATGCATCTTGTATTAATGAACCAGATAACCTATTACATATGGTTTTAACAGTAAGATTTGATAATATATGTATTTCATATTATTTCATAAGAAATATTTATACATGGATTTTTCTAATAAGATTCGATTATATGTATTTCATATTTCATAAGAAATATTTAAATTATACATGGATTTTTCTAGTGGCTACTTCATCTCCCACTTCTTTTCATAGTACTGACTAGATTTTAGATTACTGATCATAATGTGTCTTAGTTCACTGAGATGATAAATGGCAAAACATTTTGAATTTAAATAAAGGACAGAAATTTTAAGTTTGATTTTTCCACTAAGCTGAGCTACCTTCCAATTAGATTATTTAAGATCTCACAAACAAAATAGTATCACAGCAGGACATAACCTCAGGATTCCTTTTCACTTCAAAGTTTTTTACTTTCAAAACTCCAACCTTTACACTGTATTGATATAAAAGGCGGCAAGACCCATAGACGGGAGGTAATGTTATAAATGTACGAATCTCTTATCTATATTTAGATTTATACTTTACATAAAGATGTTCCCAAAACAGAAATAATATTATTAGAAATGCTAAAATTGAATTTCATTAATAGCTAATTTAGATAATAATTATGAGAAAAAGCATGTATTACACTTCATTGTACCTTAAATTTTTCCCATACCTTCATTCACTAGATTCACCATCAATTCAAAATTAGATAACCCATGAAGGAGCTCATGTATATGTATATATACTGATGAAGCACTACTATGTTACTTCTGGAATAAAAATTAATGCTTATCTATATAACTTGCCCATTAAAATCCCCAAGCATGGCAATGTGTATAGTCAAAATAGCTACTAGAATTTATTTTTAAATTCTTGTATATATAATTCTAAGATATAACAGTAAATTAGAGTGTGGCGCACAAGTTTTTTTTTAAATAAAAGAGAAACTATAAAAATGCACATGAAATTACACTCATTAGAAGAGATTTAATTTTTACATAAACTTGGATTTGCCACTAGAGTCCTCAAACATAAACTATATATAAATAAGGGTTGATGTCAATTAATATTATGCTAGACTTACGCCACGACAAAAGCATCATAAAATACCACTCTTTAAGATATAAATTATGTAATTGCTAATAAATATTATTCTTCTGAATAATTTTACCCTAGTAATTTTCTTCAACCTGACAGGGTTTCATGGACAATTCGAACCATGAGTATATGCAAATGTAAGGTCAGGATTCATATTTTCCCTCAACTACATATTATAATCACTATGCTATCTTTGTTAAGAATTTTCTATTTATTGTCACAAAAGGCATTCCTTTATGATATAACAACCTAAGTGTCAGGGTTTTTATTTACTGTATAAATATCTATCTGCATTAGTTCTAAAAATTTATTAGCACTTTAAGGGCAGAACCCAAATACTGTAATACATTTACACAGCATGAGTACATCATGCATAGTCTAAGTGTGTATAAAATACCAGCAATTGCACATGAAAAGAAAACTTACCAGACAGTTGTTTCCACTTGACTGTCATTGAGCTGCCGATTATCCAATTGGGGAAACAGTGGAAAAAGCACTTGAATCTGTCCAATTGAATGAATTGCACTATGAATTGAATGTGTTACTATCCCTTTCACATCCTATGTCTAAAACCAAAAATGTTTATTAAACTTCTATAGAATGATTTTCATCACTATTTCCTTGGTCCAAATACCTTTATAAGGGAATTAAATAACATAGTTGGACATTTTTTAAGCTTTCAATTATAATTTTTATACACATATAAGACAGAAAAGTGAATACCTTTGCTAATCACTTTTAAATTTCAAATCTTAGGTTGAGATATTTTTACACTAAAAATATAAAGTTAAAATCAAATGTTATTTTAAAATCAGAAATACTATTGATGGATTTAAAGACAAGTAATTTTAATGTTACAGAATATTAGTAATAGAATCTTAAAGCAAAGTATGTTTTTATATCTAACAACTAACTTATTCAGTTAATTGATTTAATTTGAAAGGCTGTATAATATATAAGATAATAGATATGACAGATTTCCTACTAAGGAGACAAGGCCAGGGTAGAGCATATTGCTACAGAAAAGATAGACATTCTTTAAAGTTTCACTTAAAAGATCTGCAAAAGCCAAAAAGAAACAAAAAGTCACAGATGTGTAGATGAGCAATGTTTGATATATAAAATAAAGATACTGTTAAATTCTGACAACATGAAAACAAAGCCACGATTCACCCACCTGAAGCATTAGAGCATGTTGGGAATGCACAAAAATCGATGCATCCCCTTTTGGTGATGATTCCAGGCAGAGTTGAGCATCAGTGGCCTTAGCATTATATGTAAAGGCAATGCTACTTGGAAGTTTCCCATCATATAAAACCTGTTTATGATGTTCTGCCAATTGAATATCACTCTCAGATTTAAACTTGAAGGTACTCTGAAAAAATAAAACTAAGGTAAACACTCTTTTTAAAAGCAACAATTAAAACGCAAAAGTTTTAAAGCAGAGAAACATTTGCAATAAGAAAGTACTTGTGTACCTTTCATGTGTCAGGGACTATTCAGTGGTGTTACTTACTTTGTTATTGTCATTTCAATTCAATGAGAGTTAAGTTTTATTATGCCAATAAAGATACTCAGATCTTCATTTTCTAATTTAAAGTTTTTGATTACTGGCAAAATCATTTCATTAGAAAAAATATCAAACCTGATATTATATATAATAGGATTTTACTTGACTACATCATAGCATAAGTTTAATTTTTCTTGTTAACACTTTAAAAAGTATTTATGTAAATAAACAGTGCCTGACACATGAATTCTTATAAAAATGACTATCGTTTGAGGCTACAAAAAGTTAATATACAAAAATATTCATATCTTTACTAAAAAGCAAATCAACCTATGAAATACCAATGCTACTCAACAATAATATCACAATATACATACTAAACTCAGAAGAGAAGTTTGTTAAAACATGTTATTACTTTTTATGAAAGACAACTAAACATAATGCCATCTATAACAAGAAAGGTATTGTTAGACGTGGTTAAAATTGCTCTGCAGATATGAGTCTAATAATGATAAATGATATTTAACTTTTGCAATAATCACATATCAGTATTACTATTACTTTCAACTTACAACTATGAAAGCTTAATGTTAAGAAATTAAGATGTAGAAGGGAAGGGGCCAGCATGTAATTCTAAGTCTTCTGATTTATAGACCATATTCAATGTATCATTAGTGAAATCATCTTAAAATCCTGACTCTGCCACTAATTATCTTTTTCAAGCTTAGGAAGTCATTTAGCTGATGTGGCTCCAATTTTCTCACTCAATGTTATAATAAGATTAAATCAAATGTCCCAAACTCAAGTTTTCACAGGAGGCACACAGATACACATGTAAGTGAATTGGGCCAGGTGGGGACTTCCTCAAACTAGAGAATGTTTGTCCTTTCTAAAAGTGGCCCCTACTCCTCAGCTCAAGTCAATTGTTCAATGTTGCTAATTCTTCCATATTTTTCAAGAGAAACATGAAATCCGAATTTTTATCTAAAAGCTCTGTATTTTAAAATTTAATTCAAACATTTTAACACTGTGAAGACCAATCATGTCAGTTTTTACTTCTGGACTAGTGTGTAGAGACTAATACGAAACTGGATGCAAACTATTAATTATTAGGCATGTGTCAAGACAAGAGCAACAAGAATAATTAAAAATTTGTGTATGCTGTAGCCTGAAGTATTTCATTGATAATACTTTTTTTTTTGAATGAGGAGGGTAGAGTTATCACTAGAATGCTTAAGAACTCAGCATATCTGCATTCAAAAAAAACAATGACTGAATTAAAACACATACAATATGTAGTTAAACACTGAAATCAGCTTTCCGTGACTGCATTTTACCACTGCTGAAACATTTGTACATTCCATTGTCTAGAACAAAACTCTTGCTTTCATTTTGTTCATACTGCTTACACTGGAATTAACAAGTTTTAATATATTATCTTAAAAGATTTAAACTCATTTTGTGGAAATGTAAGATGTCTAATAAAACCTATTCTTATTTGGAAATACATTGGTCTTAGTTTTTCTGAGTCCATGATACATACCATACCCTATTTTGGTTTGTAGGAGGAAAACAAGTTTATGTAGTTAAATCTAACACTTTTAGGTTAAAAAAGTGTATAATGTAATTTAAATATAAACATAGAATCCATTAAATAAAGATAATTTTCTTATCTTCCCTTATTTGTAGTATTAGGTTATTTCTATGTCTCTAAATTTATATATAAAGGTGGACATGTGCAATGGCTCACAACTGTAATCTTAGCACTTTGAGAGGCCAAGGTGGGAGGATCACTTCAGGCCAGCAGTTTGAGATCAACCTGAGCAACACAGAGAGAGACCCCATCTCTACCAAAAAATTAAAAATTAGCCGAGTGTGGTGTCACATGCCTGTAGTCCCAGCTCTTTAGGAGGCTGAGGTGGAAGGATCACTGGGCCCAGGATTTTGAGGCCACAGTGAGCCATGATCATACCACTGCACTCCACCCTGGGTGACAGAGTGAGACCCTGAATCTAAAAAAATTTAAAAAGAAAACATTTTACATAAAAGTATAAGCCTTTATATAAATATCAGTATTTATTGTATTATTTCTTTCAGAAGGATTTTCAGAGGAAGAATTCTTATATAAAACTGTATGAATAGGACATGGATGAAAATGAGGAGTGATTGCAAATAGGTAGGTAGGATCCTTCTGGGGTGATAAAAATGTTTTAAAATTAATTTGTAGTGATGTCTGCACAACTTTGTAAGTTTATAAAAAATAATTGACTTGTACACTTAACATTAATGAGTTGTATGGCATGTAAATTACACTTCAATAAAACTGTTATTATAAAAGAAGAAAAGAAGGTATGAATATATTTTGTACTAATTATACTCAAATGAGTAGAGTATGATGCATGCTTTTCAATATGGATCACTTCAGCATAACAAAGAAGGTGGGTAGAGCAAAGGTATACTGAGCTAAGGAAATGACTCCAAGTGGTAACTGAATCCACAGAAACAAATGAAGAGATTCAAAATGATAAATGAGAAGATCAATATAACAAAATCTACAAACATACACTGTATCTCCTTTCTTCTCTCAGCTTCTTTAAAAGACACAATTATGTGAAGTAATAATTATGTCATGTTGGGTTTGTAACATATACAGGTATTACATATATAACAATAATGTCACAAAAAAACAGAAAACGAATAGAGCTATATAGAAGTAACATTTATATAACTCACTAGGATAAAATTAGTATAAATCTGAGGCTGATTCCAGTGAGTTAAGATGTATATGGTAAGGCCTAGTGCAATCACTAAGGAAATGTTTTTGTAAGTGAAAAAAATTATTTAAAAATTGAAAATGCTATATAAGAAAATAAGCACATAATCCAAAGAAAGCAGTAAAGAATAAATAAAGAAAAAGAACATGAGACACATAGCTAACAAAAAGTAAAATGACAGACAGAAACCTAACTATCAATAATCACATCAAAGATGAATGAAATAACCAATCAAAACAACAGGCAGAGATTGTCAGACTGGATAATAAAGTAAGATTCAATAGTATACTGTTTATAGAATAGTCAAAGATAAAAACATATTTAAAGTAAATAAAATGGGAAAAATATCAATAAATCACAAGAAAGCTGGAATGGCTGTGCTAATATCAGACAAAATAGACTTTAAAACAAAATATATTACTAGATATTAAAAAGACATTGGATAATGATAAAAGGGCCAATCATGAGGAGGATATAGCAATTGTAAACATATGTGCACGTAACAGCAGAGTGTCAAAATACATGAAGAAACATCTGAAGAAATGAAGGGAGAAATAGACAAGTTAACAATAATAGTTGGGCACTTCAATACTCAACTTTCCATTCATAAGATCAAGAAAGAAACTGAAGATTTGAACAAAAACCAAACAGAACTAACAGATGACTCTAGAACACACCATCCCAAAACAGCAGAATACACATTCTTCTAAAGTACACATAGCTGGGCTCAGTGGCTTATGCCTGTAATCCTAACATTTTGGGAGGCTGAGGTAGGAGGATCACTTGAGGCCAGGAGTTCAAAACTAGCCTGAGCTGGCAAGACCCTGTCTGTATAAAAAACTGAAAAATTAGTCAGGCACAGTGGCTTGTGCCTATAGACCCAGCTACTCAGGAGGCTGAGGCAGGAGGATCGCTTGAGCCCAGAAGTCTAAGACTCCAGTGTGCTAGGACTGCACCACTGCACTCCAGCTTAGGTGACAGAAGGAGAGACCCTGTTTCCAAAAAAAATGTACACACAAAACATTCTCCTGGATAGACCAAACTCAGGTCATGAAACAATCCTCAATAAATTCATGAAGACATACGAAGTATATTATCTGTCCAAACTGGAATGTTAGAAATCAATAAGCTGGAAACCATCATTCTCAGCAAACTATCACAAGGACAAAAAACCAAACACTGCGTGTTCTCGCTCATAGGTGGGAACTGAACAATGAGAACACGTGGACACAGGAAGGGGAACATCACACACCGGGGCCTGTTGTGGGGTGGCAGAAGCGGGGAGGGATAGCATTAGGAGATATACCTAATGTAAATGACGAGTTAATAGGTGTAGCACACCAACATGGCACATGTGTACATATGTAACTAACCTGCATGTTGTGCACATGTACCCTAAAACTTAAAGTATAATAATAAAAAAAATTAAAAAAAGAAATCAATAATATAAGGGAATTTGAGGAATTCACAAATATGTGGAAATAAACACATTCGTAAATAACCGATGTGTCAAAGAAGAAATAATCAAAAGGGAAATTACAAAATATTTTGAGATGAATAAAGACACAAATACCAAAATATAAGCAGTTAAGGCACTTAGAAACTTGTATCTGTAAATGTTTGTATTTAAAAAGAGGTCTTCAAATCAACAACTAAACCTCCCACCTTATGACCCTGGAAGCAAAAAACCAAACTAAACATAAAACAAGCAGAAAGAAAAAAATACAAAGAATTATAGAAGAACTTAATGAAATAGAGAATAAGAAAACAACTGTGAAAACAAAATAAAATCAAAAGCCAGTTCTTTGAAAAGATCAACACTACTAACAAGCCTGTACCTAGATTAACATATTAATATTATTATCTCAACAGACACACAAAACATATTTGACAGAATCTAACACTTTTTATAAGAAGTATTGAACAAACTAGCAGTAGAATGGAACTTTTAACTACCAAAAAAAGCATCTATAAAAAACCTACAGCCAACATAGTGCAATTTGTTGCAGGATGTCAGAGCATAAGAAGGGTAGCAAGTGTAGGTAGGAGAGCTGCCCAGTTCATGATGTCAGAATTCTAAAAAAGTGATAAGGCGTCTACCTGAAACAACAAGGAAGAGGCAAGTGGGTTGTGCCTTGACATAAAGTTTCTGAGTATGTGCAAGGTAAGGAAAGTTATGTACACTAAGGGCTTCTCTGTGTAGAGAGTCAGAGCCTGAAAAGGATGAGAAGGCATCTGCCTGAGAGGAGACGGCAAACCATGGGAGGCAGCTGGATCTAGAGTGGGGGTTGACAATCATTCATTTGGTGTGTGGCTTGGCATGTTGGAGCCTGGGCAGGCAGAGGAGGGCATCATCACGGGGGGTGCCTGGCTCAGGTTGTTGTAGCCTGAGGAAGATGAGAAAATATGCACAAAGGGAAGCAACCAGGCAAGGGAAGGCACACCACCAGCAGGGCAGGGAGCACATTGCCTAAAGAAGCCAGGATGGGGTGTCAAGAGTTCTAGAGAGAGAGTAGCATCTGAATAAGAGGGCTGCCCAGCAGGAGGTAAAAAACCCTGGGGCTCCAGAAGGATATAGGGAAGGCATCAGCTCAACAGCCGAGCTCAGTGTATTGTGCTAGAACTGAGGAAGGGTTAAGAGGGCATCCATGATGGAAGGTAATCAGAAAAGAAGCCAACACCTGCCTCAGGTGAAGAGGGCATCCATATGGAAAATGAAGGAAAGACTGAGAAGCTGTTTGATGCATTATAATGTAAATGCAGTAAACTGGATCTTTATACTATAAAAGATATTATACAACAATTAGCAAAATTTTAATGGGGTCTGACAGTTAAATGGTAGTAACAAATCAATGCTAATCTCTTGATTTTATGTTACAGAATAATTATGTGAAAGAATGTTCTTGTTTGTAGGAACATAACATTCAGGAATGATGGAGCATCATGTCAGTAGTTACTCTCATGGTTCAGGAAGAAAACTGACTGGCATAGTGCTTGTAGCTTTTCTGTAATTTTTATTTTACTTTTAAATTTTAAAATGAGAGAGAAAGAAGGATATAAAGATTTCAGAGAAAGTGAAATAAAATAAGTGATTTAAGAGAAATATTAAAGATAAGCAAAGTAAATAAACACACATAGTCAAGTCTCTGGAGAAGAAAACCAAAGCAAGGAAATAGAAAAAATTCTAAAAGTATAGTATAAGAACAATTTCTTAAAATATGAAAAGATGCAAACTACATATGAAAGTGCACACCACATACCTGAGAAATTAACTCAGAATGACCAACACCAAGACATATCTACCAAAATTACTAGATTTAAGGAAAAAGACAAAAAATCCTTTGAACATCTAACAAGACTAAGTGCCTTGTAATGGGGAAGATATTACATTGTCAACAGACTTTCAATACTAACACCTCATGCCAGAGAAAAATTAGTAGCAATTTAAGACATCCAAAGAAAGAAAAGTCAAGGATTTTATATCCAGGCAAAATGACTTTCAAGTAAAAAGTATAAAACCCCTTACAAACTAGTATCAAAATGCATTTCTCAAGAAATACTGTTTCCATGAACTCTTCCTGAGGAATCTACTACAGAAAGAGCTAAAACACAGCCAAAACACCTCAATATAAGGAAATAATATAAGCCTTAAACATACAGGTACTTATAGGACTATGATTAAATAAGAGTTAAGAGAGAATGGTATGTAATAACTGTGTGTGCTAACAATGTAGATAAGACCTTGTATTAGCTTGCTGGGTCTGCTATGACAAAGTGCCAGAGTCTGGATGGCTTAAATAAAAGAAGTTTATTTTCTCATAGTTCTGGAGGCTGTAAGTCTGACATATGGGTGTAAGCAGGGTTTTCTTCTGAAGACTCTCTCCTTGGTTTGAAGACAGCCTAACTACCTTTTCTTCCCTGTGTCTTCACATGGTCTTTCTTTTGCATGTGTCTGAGTCCTAATTTCCTCCTCTTTATATGGATAGCAGTTATATTGGATTAGGACCCAATAACCAAAATGACCTCACTTAATTACTTCTTTAAGACCCTGTCTCCAAGAACAGTCACATTTCAGGCTACTGAGGGTGAGAATTTTAATCAATTTTAGGGGAACATAATTCACCTTGTAACATGCCTCAACTATTCTAAAAATGGCAAGAGATAGAATGAAGAGAACACATGCAAAAACAAATTAACTGTACTTTCAGTAATTATAACAATTGGGCATTATTGGTATTATTATTCTGAGACTGTTCTTTATGTATAATTATGAGATTTTCTAATCTATTATCCTGTGTAATTGACAATCAGTATCCTCAATGAAGAAATGAGATTTAACTTCAAGCAGGTCAAGTTAAAACACCACACTCTCCTGCTTTTTCTCCTTATTCCCTTGCTCTCCTCTTTCTCCTTTGCTGGTTCCTCTGCATCTCCTCAACCTACAAACACTGGCTTTCCCAAGGACTCATTTCTCAGGTATCTTTTTCTCTGAACTCACTTCATTGGTACCTAAATCCAGTCCTTTACCTTTAAATCCTGTCCATATCCTGCCAATGCCAAATTTCTGTCTCCAACCTAGATGTCACCTCTAACTTCATTTTTCCATTTAGATGCTTCTCGGGCATCTCAAACAACTATGCCCATAACCTATGTCCATAATCTAATATTTGATCTTCTCTGCCAAACTTATTTCTTCATAGTCCTCACATCTCAGTAAATGACAACTCCATCAGCTCAGTTCTTCGGGCTAAAATTCATGGGGTTACTTGCTCCTCTCAATCCTCACTTGCTCCTCTCAATCCTCACTTGCTCCCTTACCCCATGCTCACAGTGACAGAAAATCCTACTGGCACTACCTCCAAAGTACATCCAAAAGCTACCTTTTAGAGTCTTAGATATTTTAGATATGCTTTATCAAAAATCTAATCAAGTCTCAATACTTTCCAGAGCTCTTTCACTAAATAACTGCAACAGCCCCCTAACTAGTCTCCCTATGTCCACATTTTCTCCCTATTTACCATAGTAACCAGAGTGATCCTTTTCAAATTGGTATCAGGCCAAGACACTCGAACTTTTCAATGGCTGTTCCTCTCATTCAAGAGCAAAAACAAAATCGTAACAATCCTTGAAAGCATATAGTTGTTCTCTGAATTAATCTTCTTTGACTCTCCGCCTTGCTCCTTCTGTGACAGTCACAGGAAAACATAGTCACAGTGTTCTTCAATCTGTGAAGTGAGCTTCGGCTAATGGCCTTCATTCTTGCTCTGGCATTTACCCCTAAAGCTCTTCCCCGGATATCCACTTGGCTAGCATCAACTTCCATCTTTTTTACCTGCTTTGTGTGTCTCATAGCTCTTATCACCATATAGACACTATATATTTTTATTTTGTTTTGTTATGTCTTCTCCCATGATACTGCACACCCTGCTCCTCCAAAATACAGGCATGGGGTTTTTGTTGGTTTTGTGTAATTTTTATATCCCTAGCATCTAGAACAGTGCTCAACTGTTTAATAAAAGAATGAATGGATGAATTAGTGAAGGCTAATTATTTGTTAGTTAGCATTGATTTATTTTGTTTTTCCTTTCAATTGGGCTTTTGTTATCTTTAATTTGAAAGAGAGGTCTACAGCATATGCTGTGGGTAAATGAAATACTGGATACATACTTACCTATCATTCAAGAAAAGACATGCAATTTTGACTTTGTTAATTTTGTTTTAGCCATTGAATTGTAGTCAACATCATTCTATCAAGACACGTTGCAAAATACAGTAATTTTTCAATGACATAGTTGCATTTATAGCCTCTCCCCCAATCTTTCTGTTAGTTATCATATGTATTACATGTATATACTCCTAATCATTCAGGTTTTCTTCTTCAGTCAGTAATGAGAGTCAAATAACAATGAATTTTTAAAATTTTCTTTCAAAAGACTTAAAGAATATTTTCACTGGATAAAAAATTCTAGGTTGACAGATTTTTTTCTTCCTTTCAGAACTTTAAAGATTTTGTTCCACCTCTATGGCTTCCCTGCTTTCTGATGAGATGTGTACAGAAATTCAAATTATTGTCCCCTTATCAATGTCTAGTTTTCCTCTGTCTGCTTTCAAGATTTTCTCTTTATCTTTGGTTTTCCACACTTTGACTGTAATGTGCCTACTTTTGTTCTCTTTGCATTTTTGTTTGGAGTTTTCAGACTTTCTTCAATCTATAAATGTAAGTCTTTCACCAAATCTGAGAAGTTTTCTATCATTTATTCAAATATCTTTTCTGGCTCTACACTGTGCCTATTAGACCTTTCAAAATTGTCCCATACATCTCGAGGGTTCTATTTTTTCACCCCAATCTTTTGCAACTCTCTTCAAAGTTTCTATCAACCTATATTCAAATTCATTTACTTCTCTATAATATTAATTCTGCTAATAAGCCCATACAGCTTATTTTTAATTCTGATATATTTTTCCGTGCTAGAATTGCCATCTGATTTTGTTTTCTTTCATGGCTGATACTCCGTATCTCTTAATTCATTGTAAGTAAATTTTTCTCTACCTCACTAGTTACAATAGACCTCATGTGATATTTCCAACATGTGGGTTATCTTAGAGTTGGTATATGATGATTTTCTTCTCCCTTGAGAACAAGTCACATTTTCCTGACCATTTTTAGAATTAATCCTTTTGGATTATATGCTAAATAGTGTGATTATTACTCCGTACAATATTATAGAGAAACTTCCTGGCCAGAAAGTTTCCTATAAAAGCAAAAAATGGGGATATAAGTCCATGCAGACTGTTTCATATTTTACTACCCTTCAAAGCTCGCCTGCTTTTATTCAATCTTCACAACCCTCAGATAGATGTTATCTATATTATGTGCAGAGTTTACAAATGGTTATTTGTGAGAAGATCAGTTTGTTAGGAGCTCACCCCTCCACACAAGTACTGGAAATCCTCTGAAGTGATTTTTAATTTTGGAGGTTGTGTTATGCTTTTTCTCTTATCAGTTAGAACTTTTTAATGATATAGCAAATTATAAAAACCATTATACTATCATATTCATAAATAAAGGAGAGAACTCAAAGCTAAATTTTCAAATATCTGGCCATGAAGACTAACTGCCTGCCACACGGGATTAACAGAACAATGAGAAAATGTCTAGTAATAATTATAAAATATAAAAACTTTGTTGAAATCTGATTGGCAAGCTTATGTCAAAGGGCCACCTCATACACAATCTTGAAGACATTGAATAACCCCAAATAGAGATCCACAGTAAACTTATCTGGTAGTAAGTTTTACTATACTAGACAAATCTACAGTGAGATTTTCTGTATTTTAAATATTTTCTGTATTTCTGTATTTTCCAAAGTGAATAATTTATGTAGTTAATAACTGATACCCTAACTTATTTACTGTTTCCAGAAAATATCCAAGTACAGAATATTTACTGATAAGCTGCCATGCTCAAAACCAAATATCGACAGAAAAAGATTTACATAGCACTGCAGTGACCAAAAACTCAAAATCATTTGTGACAGGCTCCATTGAATATATAGTTTGATGGCATTATTTGAAGGTAGAATTAACTTATTTTATTAATTTTGAAGCCCATATGTTGACATGCTATCTACACTAAGCTCAGAAATCATAAATATTGTCTGACCATTACAATGAAAGAAAGTTCCATGTAACTGAAGGCAATAAATATAAATACTATGTTATTATGCAACACTAAGTAATTTAAACTCCATTTGTGATTTATCCAAATGTCCATTAGTTATTATATTCTCTACACCTTAAAAATTCCACCGTAGCCCTCTACCCCTTTGCTCACAGTGACTTTAGCAAGATAATTGTGACTATAATGTGTGAACTACTCAGCTTTTCCTCTGTCAAAACACAATCAGATTGTGTTTTGCATTCCTCATTTGCATTCTTCCTTCTGAATTTCTAAAAAAAAAAAAGCTTTTTAATATAAAAAATTTTTGCTGATGCCTGTCATGATGCAATTGTACTTATAGTATTTACAAATTCAGAAAATGCATGTACCTGTGGATTTATCATCAACCCCCACTAACAACAAGGGGTGCAGTAAGCTGACAACTTTCAAAACTTAGTAAAATGCTATCTGATGTAATGCCCAAATTTACAGGTATATCTCTTAAAAGTTCTGACTTTAGGTACTCTACTGTTTGTTAGGATACTAAGGATACACTATGTCACATGAGCTGTGCACACATGATGACCGGGTTACTGCTCATTAATCACTGTTTTTAAAAAGAATGACAAGAAAGACGTGTGAAAAGAATACTACAAACTACAGAGTTTGCAAAGCTGTTCAGGACAGTTTGCTTCTCTGTGACTAGAAGAATTACAAAATTGCTTATATTCAGCCCTTTTCCTTGATGTTTCCAGGAAGCTCCCATCAATTCTGAAATTTCACATTAGCAATTGTATTGGATTTGTACTTTCTTGATATTCTACCTTTTTATATTTCATTTGTTTGCTTGTCACTCTATTTGATATCATTCTATTACAGCTTAAAAAGACACTGCAAGTATTTTATGAAAAAACTCAAAGAAGTAGGAAAGAAAAGCAGGCAGCATATTAATAAAAAATGTGAATTACAAAAATATTTCTATACAAGAACAACAATGGCAGAACCATGATGCAAACCCAACAAAAAGACCCATGAAAGAAAAAGTAGCTGCAGAAGCACAAATTCATTTCTAGAGATAGTAAGACAAAAACAAAATGATATGGAAAATATATGATAGCAAGTATTGTTACCTTGACATAAAAATAATAGCATTATTATCCTTCAATATTATTATGGTTATTAAAGTCACTGAGAAAAAAATCTTTTAATATGAGTAAATTCAAACTTTCCTCTCTCTATATATATATGTATATATATGCATATGTATATGTATATATGTGTGTATATACTTATGTATATATGTGTGTATATATACATACGTATATATGTGTGTATATACATATGTATATATGTGTGTATATATTATATATACATATATGTGTATATATGTATATATACGTATATGCGCATATATGTATACATATACGTGTATGTGCATATATGTATACATATACGTGTATGTGCATATATGTATACATATACGTGTATGTGCATATATGTATACATATACGTGTATGTGCATATATGTATACATATACGTGTATGTTATATATGTATACATATATGTATATATGTGTATATATAAGTATATATGTATATATGTATATATGTGTATATATGTATATACGTATATATACACATATATAGTGTGTGTATATATGTGTATATATATATGACAAAAATAAAAAGAGAAATACCAATGCAAAAATACAAAGGCCAAAGAGGGAATTTTTTAAATGTTTTTCCTTTCCATAGCACAATCTTCACATTAATTATTTAAATTGAGTTCAATAAAAAAAACCACACTTCCATACAAGACTTCCATACTCCTTCAGAATTATAAACACTTTGACTATAATGTGAAATTCTCTTTCAGCTCCAAGTAGTTTGAGACTTCACAATTCCCAATGTGATTTAAACACAACCCTTATATATATTCCCCTAGCCACATTTAAAACTAACTCATATATGTGCATGCTGTGTCTTGCCTAGAGTATTTTTTCTTAAAGTTTAAAAAACAAAAAGAATATGATAAATTACATTACATAATTAGTTTTGCTAAATTAGTTTACTCACTACTGTACCTACTTCCTCGCTGCAATTAAAGCAAAACTATAAACTAAAATTAAATAATTTCAGGCCCATTAAATATATTATCTTAGATTCCTTCTAAATCCTTAACTTTTCTTTCCAAGTTACCAGTAATATTAACAAGTTCTTTACTATTTTCATTATGTAATATATATATTTCAAATTTTTGTATTTTAAATACTACATTAAGCAAAATAGTTTTATAAGATTTATTATTTCAGAATTGTTAACAAAAGGCATGCTATCAATATTAGGAAATATTCTGAAGAATAAAAAAGTTTATAAAGAGAAAACAGTTGAGAAAAAAGCATCTTTGAACTGAAAAGAAACATGTAATAAAAACCAACTACATTCCAAAAAATAGAAATGACTCTTTAAACTGTATTAAAGAAAGATTTTCACTAAAAATTATATTACATCACATTTTACATCCAAAACGCTTCATAGAATTTACAAAATTACAGTTCTTAGTACCTTCTATCTAGGTCCTAACTGATGAGTTGCAAATATCTGTGCTGGGTCGAGTGCTTCACGGAACACATACACGGCACCAAGTTCAGCACGGAATACCCTATTTGCATCAGCAGTTTCTGATGATCCAAGAAAGCACTTGTCATAGCTCTATTTTTAGAAGTCATTAAAAAATGCATTATTTTTAATGATGAAAAGGTTTAAATCCTTAAATCAGCCTTTATGAATATTTTAAAATATAACAATTATAATAGAAGAAAGCATCAATTAAGACTTTATTATTTAAATAATAAATGCCAGTCAAGTTTTTTTGGGAAAAATGACCAATTATATGTTTTACACTTAGGTTTAAGCAAACAAACAACAGCCACCTACTCAATCTTCCGACTTACCACTTTTCAAATACTATAGTTAAAGGCAAAAGAGCTTATAATTATTTATTTACAAACGTTAAAATAATTTAAAACTGTAACGATGTATAATGATCCATATAGAGATTGATCTGAATCAAGGGAATGACTATTCCAAAATGTAATCATGAACACATAGGGTCTAATTTTTTTAATAAACTTTATTTTTGAAATTATGAATCTATTCCTCTATTCCTCCGTATTTAGTAAAAGACACAAGGAAAATAAATCCCCTCTCATGTATGAGTAGGAACTACACAGAATCAAATACACAGTAAGACTAAAATCTGCTGCTTAAAACAGATGGTACAGTGCTCTCCACGTTGAGGAATTCAGCACTGAAGAAGCCAAAAGCTTAACAAGATCTTTCCAGCCTCTACATCTTACACCCCACCCACCCAAACCAGGGAAAGCAGTCATGGCTCAGTTCCCTTCCCCTATCCCCAAAGGCTATTTCACACCTTAGAATGAATAAGCAAGAATTATATATGTAAGAAGTACTTTTGGTCCTTCAATAAAGTAACAAAAAAAATTGTGAATGCGTACAAAGGCAAAAAGTACTGTAGTAATTAAATACCGAATATTTAATTAGAGGTATAGGAACTTAAACTTTAACTGCATAAAGTATGTATATATGTGTCATTATCTAGAATTCTCCACTTCTTAGGGCACTATTACAAATAACCAAAAAACTAAGTCCTTTCTTTCCAAGATACTCTCTTATCATTGAATGAGTCAAGAAGACCACTGGGATTTCTTCCACTCTACAATAAAAAGACTCTGGAGAGAAGATAAAAAGCAGAAGTTCATCTGTGTATTCTAATTCTGAGAACAACACTCTATTAAATATTTATTGGTTGTGGCACAACCATGAGTTTCTACGGCAGGGAAAAGCAAATTTTTCTATAAAAGGACAGACAGAAAATATTTTAAACTTTGCTTGCCACACCTGGTTTCTGTCCCATTCTTCTTTGATTTTGTTTGTGTCTCAAGAAAAAAACAAACAAACAAAAAACCTTTAAAAATTAAAAGCCAAGATTCTTAGGCCCCAGCTTACACAAAACCAGAAACAGGAGGAGGGTCAGATTTGGCTTATAGGGTGTAGTCTGCCAAGACCTGATCTAGGGGACAAACTATGGACCATACACACAGTGCTAGTTAAACGAATACAAGACAGGGTAAGCAAATCCCTGCCCTTTGGGAAATTAAAGCCTAGAGAGATGCAAACAAAACTGAGAAATGAATTGTGTTTAAGAGCTAAGTTCTTATAAAACCAGGTATGCTTGAAGGGTTGTATATTATTGAGCTTGGAGGTACTTTCAGCATTAAAACAAACCTTTTACTTTGGCTCGGAGAAGCTGGAATGTAGACAATGGAAAGCCGCAAGTAGAGAAACCGTAAGTACCCTTGAGGTTTTAATTCGAGTTGTTCTCTACATAGAATCCAACTGTGTCACTTCTTCCACTGCTAACATACTGGTAGAAACTCATATAATCTGTTTGTTTTATTGCAATAAGCCATTTAAGTCATCTTCCTGCTTCTGTAATTTCCCTTCAAAATATTCTCAATACTGCAGGCAGACTGATGTGTTTAAAATATAAGCACACATCCCTTGTCTGCTGAAAACCTTCCAAGAATTTTTAAGCTGAGTAAGATGCGAAAGCCCAGGCCTTATGTTTGCTTATGAAGGCCAAAATGATTTCTGCCTGACCTCATCTCTTAATATTATTCTGCCTCTACCTCCCTCTGCTCCAGACAAACTGCCTTTTCCTTGAACTTTCCTATTCTGCCTCAAAGCCTTTGCACTCACAGTTCCCCCTGAATAGAAGAAGTTCCCCACATACCTTGCTTGCTCAACTGTTCCTACTAAAATCATCTCTGGACCATCTGGCTCCTCCCTTCCCTACAACTACACTTTCTGTATCCTCAATTTATTTTCTCCCTAGCATTTATCACGATATAATTAATAATAGTGACTATATGTTATACTTCCGTTTAGGGTCTTCTTTCTATATATAAATAAGGGTTAAACCACATTTTTTAGTGCTTGATGCTGGAATAAATGGAAAAATAGAATACAGGATTCATATTTTTTATCTAAAAAACTTCAAACTTTGGCCAAATGTTCCTGTTTTTGTATCACTAATCATGTCTTTTAACAATTTTCTTATACTAAATTTAACAATGAAAGATTCGTTTAATAAAAAAATAAACTTTCAAAGTTTTAAGTTTCTACCAAACTATTTTATTATTCAATTCATATTGTAATGATAGATCATACTCTCAAATTAAAACACAGACAGAAAAATACTTACATCATTTGTGTTAACATGCCAAGCCATATCACCATAAGATACCAGTTGTCCATTAATGTAACACTGAATTTCATTGTTCCTCCATCGATTGTAAATGTGGACAATGCTGATCATGTACCACTTAAATAAAAAAATTAAATATATCAATATATAATGTTTGGTTATTACGGTCTAAAATGCAATTATAACATTCATAAAACCCTACAAGGCTATGCTGACGGGACCATTAATGATCATCTAATACCACTTCCTCAAGCTCCCCCTCCCATCCCTCATTTCACAGATGGTAGAAGTGGCACATAAAGAATATTCATGGAGAAGACAAGAACTACAGCCCCTTGACCTCCAGAGTGATATTCTTTCCACTATACCAAGATTCAAAATTGTGGAAATACAATTTATTTGTGTTCATTCATTTAAAATTTACATTGTGCCAGGCACTGCAGATACCCAAGGCTGACCAGTTCTCCTAGAATTTATGAGCTATAAAAGAAATATGTATGACACAATTAAACAAATGTAGAATTATAAATCATGATGATTACAGTGAGGAGAAAACGAACAGTATAAACTGAAAAAGAATAAACTAGGATTCTACTTTGGATTGCATGGTCAGGAAAGATCTGTCAAAGAAACAACATTTTAGCATTTATAATATGATTTAGATAGTTTCAATTTCACAATTAAGATTTAATAAATCAGTGGTAATTATATATTTAATAACTTAATAATGTGTGTTTATTAAGAATCAATGAATGAGTTCATATTAAGTGCCCATTTTATACTTACTGCTGTCAAATAGCATTTTAGGTATCTATTTTAATATGGATGGTTTGATTTCTGAAACAACCCTTAGTCTCTTGAGAGTTAATATCCTAAAATAGAGAATATAGAAATACTTTTTTCTAAAGTATAGAAAAATACAAATGATTTATAAACATTTGAACAAGTATGCTTTCTGAAGTTAAGGGGAGAAAATTAGCTGGTTTCTCCCCTTAATGTGGACATTAAACCACAAGCAAGCTCCTTTCCCCCAGTCAGGTGGTCATGACCAGTGGGACAGAATTAGGCAGGTGCTGCAGGGAGGAGAAAAGTGACCCCTATGTCCCGATGGCGAGGACACAGATTTAAAAATTCAGCAGACCAGGCGCAGTAGTTCACGCCTATAATCCCAGCACTTTGGGAAGCCAGGGCAGGAGGACTGCCTTGAGCTCAGGAGTTCGAGAAGAGCCTGGGCAACATGGCAAAACCCCATCTCTACCAAAAATATTTTTAAAAAAAATAGCTGGGCGTGGTGACAGATGCCCAGCTACTGCGGAAGCTATGGCTGGAGAATCCTTTGAGCCCAGAAAATGGAGGTTGCAGTAAGGCAAGATCTGCACTGCACTCTAGCATGGGCAAAAGGCCCAGACCGTATCTCCAAAAAAATAAAAACAATTAAAAAGTCAGCAAACCCTGGAGGTTGTTGGATCCTTCCCTTCCACCTGAAGCTTGGATGCAAGGCAGCCAAACTGGGGCCTGGTCCCAACACCCCACCTGCACTGGGGTTCCCCTTCCTCCCACAGCCAGAGCCTTCCTCTCTCTCCAACTACATGGGGAGTCTCCTTCAGAAAAAGTCCTAAAGCCTCCTACACTTTCCAACCTCAAAAGCCCTTGAGAAATGAGTACTACTATAAAATTAATGGTAAGATAGCAAGAAAGAAAAAAGAAAAGGAGTGAGAACCTACCAGGAATACACAGAACATGCCAGAAAATGAAAGCTTCTGTACTCACCATGAAGGAAAAATGCCCCAAAGAAGCCAGGCCACAGAGAGGCCACACTGAAGCTCTGTCCGCAGAGTCAGCCAGGACAGGAGGTGTTTCTTCCCCAGGATGCAGCCTCAAGTTATCCCGAAGCTGCCACAGCACCCTGTAGCTCCTGAGAACACACGAGCTCTTCTGATTTAACATAGGCAAGTCAATAAATGTGATACACCACACAAACAAAATTAAAAGCAAAGTCACATTGTTGTCTCAATAGACACAGAAAAGGCATTTGACAAAATCCAGCATCCCTTCATGATTAAAACCCTCAACAAAATATGCATAGAAGGGACATGCCTTAATGTAATAAAAGCCATCTATGACAAACCCACAGCCAACATAATACTAAACGGGAAAGTTGAAAGCATTTCCTCTGAGAACTGAAACAAGACAAGGATGCCCACTCTCACCACTTCTATTCAACATAGCACTGACAGTCATAACCAGAGCAGTCAAACAAGAGAAATAAATAAAGGGCATCCAGATCAGTAAACAGGAAGTCAAACCGTCACTGTTTGCTGATGAAATGATTGTATACCTAGAAAATCCTAAAGACTCCTCCAAAAAGCTCCTAAAACTGATAATTTCAGCAAATATTCAGGATACAAAATTAACATACCCAAATCAGTAGCTCTGCTATACCCCAACAACGTGCAAGCTGAGAATCAGATCAAGAATTCAACCCCTTTTACAATAGCTGCAAATAAAAAAAAAAGTAAAATACTTAGGAATATACCTAACCAGGAGGTAAAAGAGCTCTACAAGGAAAACTACAAAACACTGCTGAAAGAAATCATAGATGACACAAACAAATGGAAACACATCGCATGCTCATGTATGGGTTAAATCAATATTGGAAAAATGATCATAATGCCAATAGCAATTTACAAATTCAGAGCAAATCCCATCAGTATATCACCATCATTCTTCACAAAACTAGAAAAGATAATTCAAAAATCCATATGGAACCAAAAAAGAGCCCACATAGCCAAAGCAAGACTAAGCAGAAAGAACAAATCTGCAGGCATTACATTACCTGACTTCAATCTACACTACAAGTCAGCAAAACAGCATAGTACTGGTATAAAAGTAGGCACATAGACCAATGGAACAGAATAGAAAACCCAGAAATAAACCCAAATACTTACAGCCAACTTGCCTTTGACAAAGCAAACAAAAACATAAAGTGGGGAAAGGACACCCTATTCAACATATGGTGCTAGGATAATTGGCAAGCCACATGTAGAAAAATAAAACTTGATCCTCATCTCTTACCTGAAGCAAAATCAACTTAAACCTGAGACCTGAAACCATAAAAATTATAGAAGACAATGTTGGAAAAACCCTTCTAGACACTGGCTTAGGCAAGGACTTCATGACCAAGAACCCTAAAGCAAGTGCAACAACAAAATGAAGATCAACAGGTGATACTTAATTAAACCAAAAAGTTTCTGCACAGCAAAAGAAACAATTAGCAGAGTAAACAGACAACCCACAGAATGGGAGCATATCTTCACAATCTATACATCAGACAGAGGACTAATATCCAGAATCTACAAGGAACTCAGACAAATTAGCAGGAAAAAAAATAACCCAATCCATTCAAATAATGGTCTAAGGACTTGAATAGACAATTCTCAACAGTAGATATAAAAAATGGCCAACAAACATATGAAAAAATGCTCAGCATCACTAATGATCAGAGATATGTTAATCGAAACCACAATGCTGGGCCGGGCGCAGTGGCTCACAACTCACGCCTAAAACCCCAACACTTTGGGAGGCCGAGATGGGTGGATCCCGAGGTCAAGAGATCGAGACCATCTTGGCCAACATGGTGAAAACCCATCTCTACTAAAAATACAAAAATTATTCGAGTGTGGTGGTGGGCACCTCTAGTCCCAGCTACTCGAGAGGCTGAGGCAGGAGAATCACTTGAACTCAGGGGGTGGAGGTTGCACTCCAGCCTGGCAACAGACTGTCAAAAAAAAAAAAAAAAGCCATGCCACCTTATTCCTGCAAAAATGGTCATAATCAAAACATCAAAAAATAATAAATATTGGTGGGCATGTGGTGAAAAGGGAACACTTTTACACTGCTGGTGGGAATGTAAACTAGTACAGCCACTATGGTAAACTGTGTGAAGATTTCTTAAAAAACAAAAGTAGAACTACCATTTAATCCAGCAATTCCATTACTGGGTATCTACCCAGAGGAAAAGAAGTCATTATATAAAAAAGGTACTTGCACAAGCATGTTTATAGCAGCACAATTCACAATTGCAAAAATATGTAACCAGCCCAAATGCCCATCAATAAGTAGATTAAGAAATTGTGATATAAATAAATATATATATATATGTAGGAATACTATTCAGCCATAAAAGGAAAAAAATAATGGGATTCACAGCAACCTGGATGGAATCAGAGACTAGTATTCTAAATGAAGTAATGTCAGAATGGAAAACTAAACATTGCATGCTCTCGCTCGTAAGTGGGAACTAAGCTATGAGGATGCAAAGGCACTAGAATACTACAATGGACTTTGGGGACTTGGGAAAAAGGGTGTGGGTCATGAGGAATAAAAGACTACAAATTGGATAGTGTATACTGCACAGGTGTTGGGTGCACCAAAATCTCACTAATCACCTCTAAAGAACTTAATCTTATAATCAAACACCACCTGTTCCCCAAAAACCTATGGAAATAAAATAAGATAAAATGAAGAAATTTTGTGTATGCATACCACATATTTTTTAACTTTTTTCACAGGTTCATTGAAATATAATTTATATATTAATTCGCTCATGGAAAGTATAAAATTCAATTTTTTTAGTGCATTAACTGGGTGGATAAGCAATCACCACAATATAATTTTAGAACATTTTTATGCTCCTTAAAAGAAGCATTGCACCCATTAGCAATCTTTCCCCATTTTTCCCACTCTTTCTTTAAACCCCTCCCAGCCCTAGGCAACCATCCTTCTACTTCCTAACTAAGGATTTGCCTATTCTGGAAGGATTTGCCTATCCTGGACATTTCATGTAAGCAGAATTATAATAATATACAGTTACGTGTGACTCACTACTTTCACTTATCATGTTTTCAATGTTCATCCTTTTTGTAGCATCTATTAATAGCTTTTTCTTTTTCATGGCCAAGTAATACTATATTTTATGGACAGGCCACATTTCATTAATCTACTCACCAACTGATGGACATTTCTGTTGTTTCCTACTTTTTGTTGCTATAAATACTTGTATGCTACTTTTTGGGTAGGCATTTGTTTTAATTTCTTTTTGGTGTATACACAGGAGTGAATTTACTGAATCACGTGGTAATTCTATATTTAACCTTTTGAAGAACTGTTTCATTCTTCTGCATGTGGCTTGCCAATTATTCCAGCACCATATAATGAATAGGGTGTCCTTTCCCCACTTTATGTCTTGTTTGCTTTATCAAAGATCAGATAGTCTGATGCCTCCAGGTTTGTTCTTTTTGCTCAAGATTGTTTTGTTTTTTTAGCATCTTCTGTGGTTCCATACAGATTTTAGGACTAATTTTTCTGTTTCTGTGGGCATTGGATTTGATAGTGGTTCCATTTAATCTGTAGATTGTTCTGGATAGCATTGAAATTTTGACAATATTATTTTTTGAATTCATAAATATATTTTTCTATTTATGTCACTTTCAACTTCTTTCATCAGTGTGCTATAATTTTCAGTATACACATCTTTCACACCCTTCATTAAAATTACTTAGTATTTTATTTACTTATATATTTGTTTTGATGCTATTATAAATGGAATTACTTTATTAATTTATTTTTCACATAGCTTGTCATGGGTATATAGAAACAAGAATACTATTTGTATGTTAATTTTGTAACTCTCAACTTTATGTGTTTATCAGCTTTAACAGGTTTTTTTTGGTGGAGTCTAAGATTTTATGTTAAGATTACATTTTCAGAAAACAGAGACAATCTCACCTCTTCCTTTCCTATTTGGATGCCTTTCATTTCTTTGCCTTGTATAATTACTCTGGCTAGCAGATTACATATAATGTTTTCAGCATTTGTAATTTGACATCAAATCCATCTGTTGTAAATACACTGATGTTCACTTTTCAACTTGAAAACCTGGACATTTATCACTACTCTCCCTTTCTCTTGGTCTAGCCCTTATCAAAAAAAAAAAAACTATCAATGTAAACCAGTATAATTATTTTTCTATAAAACGATTTCAAAGGCATTTTAAAAATTTAACAATTTTTAAACTGTCTATGTCAATGATTTTAAACTGTGGTCTCTCAAAACAAATCCAATACCTTCAGTAGGAAAAATTATGTTAATCCCTATATTATCATTGGGTCTAGCCAAGAGTTGACCAAACATGATATTAATAGATATGCGTATTTATTACCTTGTTCTAACAGTTGTAGTATAAGTCTCAAAAATCAAGTAAAAATGTGTAAAGATTATAATTGCACAAACTATCTCATGAATCACACCGTTAATCCAAAGTATTTTTTCTAACTTATCATAAAGCCAAAAAATAAATACAATGTAGTGTTTAAAAATAATCCTAATAAGTATATTCTATAAATGAAACACTAATTGATACTATTTATTGAATATCTCATATTTATTTACATAGAAACAAAGGAATCAAAAGCATATTATGTAACATTTAAATGACTAAAAATACTTGAGATAGCATTGCTACATAAATGCTATGTAAATGCTGACAAAAGTAAAAATGCCATTCCCTACATTTGCTAAATATATTGTGACACATTATAAGTATTTTAAAGATACATCACTAATGCTTGGGTCAAGTGGGCAAAAACGATTCTAAGTATTTAATTGTGAAAAAAATTAGTACGGGGATATTCATGTAATGGAAAAATTTTAAGTGGAACTCAGATTAGCAGCAGCAGGAAGTTTTAATAACAAAGCAGGTGTAGTGTCTAGGATACAAGACAGAACTGTAGGTAAAGTCTGACTCTTTCCAGCATAGCTAGGTCCATGGCTAACTCCACCTGTCCCCAGGCCTTACCTAGAAATTGAACAGCTCCAAACCAGATAAACAAAACAATTTTCCAAAGCCAAAGAATCAATTTATGACATTAAAGCACTTATAAAATTTAACCTCTGACTTAAATTAGACAAAATGAATAAATTTTGATGATTTTTTTACCAATGATTTTAACACTGTCTTTATTTCCCAAAGATTACTGAAGTCATGTGAAATAAAAGGCATTAGAGATTCTATTTTTCTGACAAAATATTTAAGAGCTTTCCTTTTCTTTTAAGCCAAGTAATTAGGCTCCTTTATATATACATCACATACACAACACTTCTAGACAGGAAAAGATCCAGCAGTTGTAAGTTTTTCTTTCTCATTTTATGAACCCTAACAGAACTTCCACAGACCCTCTATGACACAATTGAACTTTCTGACTTTTCCTATATTTTCGTCTTTCATAGTTAGTCATTCTACTTTAGGACAAGAATTTGCCATACAAGATCCTCTCTCATATAACATTTCTTTCCTTCATAACTTTTCTTACCATAAATACATCTTCATATTCACAACTTTCTTTAGATCTCTCTCCCTAATTTCTGATGCTCACCCAAACCTAAAAGGTCAGATAACGCAAAGTGAAACAGAGGAGAGCCTTAGATTTTGAGAGAGACCTGTCTGCCTGAAGTTCTTGGGGTTCCATGAAGACAACAGAGGTTTCTCCTAAAATGGGGTTTGTAGCACCTTCTTTTTTCCTTAAGGAGTCCCAGGTTGTCAGAAATTACCTTAGATCCTCTCATGTGGGCACTGAGTGGCAACAAGACAGACTAGGGAACAGTTGGCAACAAGACAGACAACTGAGCAGAAAAAGAAAAACTTACTACAGTCCCCACTGTAAAGATGGATAAACTGAGGCATCATGCAGTTTAAAAATTCATGTTTACATAGAGTTGGGCTCCACAGCTCACTCTCTTAACCATCCTGTAATTTTGCCAAACCTATGCCCAGTCACTGATGCACCTGTATGGTACCTCATGGTCCCCTTAGAGCTTAGAATCTGGGTTTCATTCCTGCTCTACAGCTATATAATTTAAAAATTTTCCTCTGAATTTGCTAGATTCTAACCCTATATTTCTAAAGTTTTATTAATATTACTGAATCTTAAAGGGAGCTGTGATGTCTTTAGTCTTAAGAAATATTAAACCTATAAACAAAGGACTATGTGAAGTTAAACTGTGTTCAAATGTCTACATGCTTTAAAACATTGAGGCAATGTATTAAGAAACACACCTAAGAAACTGCAACCAATCTACTCTGGACAAAAATTTAGATCCTATCTCTTCAAAATAAGCTACCTGGTGGTATTTATACATATTCTTCCATATATCAAGAGTATCTTACATGCTCATATCCTTAAAAATAACTAAAAAATGTCAGAATTATAGGCCTTACACATTTCTGTTGGCTTGAAAAGTGATACAAAATGTATAAACTTCTAGAGTAATCAGTTTAAAAAAGAGTTCATACCAAAGGTAGTAATACTAGGAATCAAAGAGAGCTAAATACTGCAGGTTCTTAAAGGTGAAAGTTAATAAAACCTCATTTTTGGTTGTGAATCGTTGCCTTACAACATTATACACATAATTATCCCCCCTTCTTTTTCCTCTTGCAAAGATGTGGTGATGAACCAGGTTTGCTCATGCAGATGACAGTACTCTTGAAAATGGTGGCAGAGAAATAAAATGAAGGAAATATGGTTCACTTAATAATCTCATAAATTAAACTTATTACCCCCATGACTCTTGCATAGCTCCAGAAAAATATGTGAGAGAGACGAAATGGCTGTTTGCTACCAATATTTTATGTGATGCTTCATTTTTTGATTCCTTGAATAACACTTGCAACACATTAGCCCATTTATGCCAGAGACTGCAATTTGTTCAATTTTTGCATTAGTGAAAAATCAGACCTTGTCGATGTCATTTGGCAGTAGGATGTAAGTAACTCCCGCATGCTTAGCGTTCCAATAATGGAACACTAGGCATAAGTGGGTTAACATGATTATGAAAGCATAGCTATTCAAGTAACTAATTATACAACTGACATTTTTCCTCATCTCTAAAACATAGTAAGGGATCAGTTATTTTAAAAATACAACAGAGTGACAAGTATTTTATTTTTAACTCGGTTTTGGTTTGTTAAGGCCATTGTTCGGCATTAAAAAAAAAAAAACAGAAGGCGAAACAAGAACACAAACATGAAATAGAAGCAGTAGCAAAAGAAAATGAAGAGGAACAAGAAAATGAGAAGAAGAAAATACAGAATGGAAGAAAGGAAAAAGAACAGGTATGGGAATTAGAAGGCCTATTATGATACCTTTTATCTCTTCCTCAATTCATAAAATTCGAGTAAGTCCAAGAGTATCTCAACAAAAAAGCAAAAGGATACACAAATAGTCACCCCCTACATTTTGTTAAGAATGAGACAATGCTGCCACTCATGCTCGGCTCAGGCATCAGCAGAAGGAGGGCACCCTCCAGAGACTGCAGAAGAAGAGGGAGGACTCCTTGCCCTAGGTGTGCCTCCACTACTGCTACCAAGGCCTGCGTTACAACATCCACAGGTTCCTCCCCAGCCCAGAACGACATGGGCCCCCTGCACTGCTCCTATTCCCCCTTCCCAGCCCCTAGACTTCCTACTGCTACCACCACTAGTGCCGATGCCAATACAACCACTGTCGCCCTCAAAGTACCAGCCCACCCTACCAGGCTCCTACCACCTGGCCCCCGTGAGTGCCCTCCTACCGCTCCGGTTGAGCTGCAGTCTCCATCACCACCACCATCACCAACCACATCAAGCAAGCTGCAGAGCCACGTCATCTGCAGGTTGGACCGTACCACAGGCGACTCCTCCTTCTCCTCCTTCAGCCTGGCTTGGAGCAGCTGGACAGGCAAAGCCAGAAAAGCCCAAAACAGGATTCAGGGAGTGGAACCGTTAGAGCCTCACCTTGTCACACTGGAGACTGGGAGGCAGGGATCAGTTTAATTGAAGGCACTCACACCCACCTTCCAAATTCCAGCCTCTACTTCTGGCAAAAGCTGGCCAGGAACTGGGGTCTGGGGTGGGAGTGAGTGCCTTCACTGAAACCGGCCCCTGGCCAAGTCCAGCTGGCTAGGAATTGCTGGGCCCACCAGGGCTGCCCTCCTCGGGGAGCCCGAGTAGGAGAAACTCAAACCCAGCCAGCCCTGCCCACCCAAGGGCTGGTTCCCATTCCTGACGCCTCCTCCCAGTGCCCTGTCCCCCACTTCACCCGTGGTGCCTACGACTCCCTGCCCAGTAGTCCCAGGTGGTCTCCGCAACACAGCATGAGGGCAGGCCGGGAAACCAAGGTGGGTGTGGGGGCCCTGCCGTGCAATCTAGCATAAGCAGGGAAAGATCACCTTCTACAGTCTGGAGTCCGGGAAGAGCAGAACGATCCCTTACTTGGAGACCACCAGAAGGAGGAAGGAGGCCACTGCTGTCGCTGTCGCTGCCACCTCCTCAGCTCGCCAATGCTACTGGCAGTGTATCACCCATAGCACCCCTAATCTGCCCCCTGCCACTAGCAGTGTAGCCCCCGGATAGAACATCCAACACACCCTACAGTTTAAGGCAATGTAACCCCAATACCCCCCCTCAAGCACTCTCCCCACACCGCAGGCAGTGTATCACCCAATAGTGCCCACAATCTGACCCAGCCACATGTGTTCCTGCACTAGACAGGGTCCCAAACCTGCCTCCCCCCACCCCACCACAGGCAGTTCAGCTCCGATGGCGCACCCCCCAGTCAGCACCCAACAATGCCCCAGGCAGTACAGCACCCAACAACGCCCCTAAACTGCCCCCCACTTCTAGTATTGTAGCTCCGGATAACTCCACCCAACCCACCCCCTGCTGCAGGCAGTGCAGCAGAAAATAGTGCCCCTAACCCTTTCCCAGCCACCGGCAGTACACATTAGCTTACACAACCTGCCTGCCCCCACCAGCCCTGCCACCGCGGGCACACTAGTGTAGCCCCAGATGGCCAGCCAACCTGCCCCACCACCAGCAATGCCACCCCGGAAAATGCCCCAAACCAGACCACTGCCACAGGCAGGGTAGACTCTAGCAGTGAGCCCCAATAGGACACCCAACCCTTGCTCCCAGAGGCGTACAGGCAGCCCCGGGAAACTCACCTACCCCATCACATTTCCACCACTGTGGCCGAGCTGCAGTCTCTGATGTCACCACCAACCACAGCGAGGTGAGCCGCGGTTGCTCAGGCTCCAGCCTCCAGCATGTGGCAGTGCCTCTTCCTTCTCCTAGTTCTCTAGCCCGGCAGGATAAGCTCCCACTGCCGGCCGCCCTCCTAGTACTCTGTCGCCACCACCAACCGCAGCGAGATAGTGTCCCAGGCTCCAGGGCTCCAGGCTCCATCCATTCTCCAGCTGGCGGAACGTGGCGGTCCCTTCCAGTTCTCTAAGCCAGGCACAGAGTAGCTCCTCCGCTTGACACAGAAGAGCCCAAAATGATCTGACGCAACTTCTGCATATTTTATATACCGAGGTTATACAAGGACAGTTCCTGGACTACATGTTCTGATTGGAGGAGAGAAAAACCTCTAGGCCTACTCTGATTGGACTTTATTTTCATGCTGTGATTGATTGTGTTAAGACTTGCTATCATCCAATCAGAACATGATAATAAAGTCCAATCAGAGTAAGCCAGGAGGTTTTTTTCTCATCCAATCACAACATGCAGTCCAGGAACCGCCATGGGCATAACCGCAGTATATAAATGATGCTGACAACGGATCAGGATTTTTCGGGTTTCTGTGTCTCGCTGATTTGCTCAGTGCCCGGGCTAGAGGATTAGGACTCGGGAGTCACTGGCCGTATGCTGGAGGCTGGAGCCAACGGGAGTGCGGCTCGCCTCGCTGCGGTTGTTGGCAGCGACTGAGATAGCAGCCGCCTGAAGCGGTAGGAGAAGGAAAACAGTTTTGGGGTAGATGGAGCGGGGTAAAGTGGATAGTTAGTGCCAAAGGGAAAAAAGGATAGCTAGCAGGAGAAAGCGTTGCAAAAAGATGGTGGGGAAAAAAGGTTTTGGGTAGATGGAGGTGGAAAAATGGTGGGGAGCGGGAGGGAGGGAAGGTTTTGCAGAAAGACGGTGGGTAAATAGTTTATGGGTAGTGGAGGGGGAAAGAGAGGGTAGGGATGGGGGAAAACGGGGGCGAGCAGTAGGGAGAGAAGGTTTTGTGAAAAGACGGTGGAGCGAAAATACAGTGGGGGGGGGGAAGTTTTTGGGTAGAGGAGCAAAAGAGGGTACCAAGTGGGAGAAGGAAAAAGAGGGTAGCCAGCAGGAGGAAAACAAGGTTTTGCGAAAAGACAGTGGCAGAAAAGAAATACGGTGGAGAAAGAAAACACGGTGGGTAAAAAGTGTTTCGATAGATGGAGAGGGGAAAGAGGGTGACGAGGGGGAGGAAAGAGGGTGGCGAGAGGGAGCAGGGATACACGGTTGGGAAAAAGACGGAAAAATAGTTTGGGGTAGATGGAGGGCAAAACAGGGTGGCAAGCAGGATAGGGGAAAGAAGAGTACGAGTGGTAAAGGGGGGAGACTGAAAAGATGGTGGGGAAAGTTTTGGGGGATACATGGAGGGGGGAAAGAGGGTGGGGAGAAGGCTTTGTAAAAAACGGGGGGAAATGTTTTTGAGTAAATGGAGAAGGGAAAGAGGGTGGCAAGGAGGAGTGGGGAAAAGATGGTGGGAGAAAACAGTGGGGAAAGTGTTTGGGTAGATGGATGGGGAAAGGGTGGTGAGCGGGAGAGCAGAGAAGGCTTTGCGAAATGACGGTGGAGAAAGAAAAATGGTGCTGAAAAAGTTTGGGAGTAGGTGGAGGAAGAAAAAGGGTAGCGAGAGGGAGTGGGGCAAAGGCGGTCGGGAAAAGAAAGTGGGGAAATAATGGTGGGGGACAAAGGTTTTGGGTAGATTTTTTTTAATAAGAGTATTTGTAATTTTGCTTTTGAGTAGTTTGAGTTCTTTATGTTTTGTGTATTAACACGTTGCCTGATGCATAGTTTGCAAATACTTTCTTCCATTCTCTGGGTTTCTTCATTCTGATTGCTTCCTCTGCTGTGCAGAAGCGTTTAAGTTTAATTATATCGTTGCTTTTGTTGCTTGTGCTTTTGATGTCTATTTGAAAATTCCTTGTCTTAACCAATTTCATGAAGCGTTTATCTTATGTTTTCTTTAGTAGTTTCATAGTTTCATGTCCTACATTTAAATCTTTGAGTAGAGTTTTGTATATGGTAAGATAACAGCCTAGATATGTTCCTGTGCATGTGGGTGTTGGGTTTTCCTAGCACAGTTTATTGAAGAGTTTGTCCTTCCCAAATGTGTGTTCTTGGTGCCTTTGTTAAAAATGAGTTGACCATAAATGCGTGAATTTATTTCTGATTTCTCTGTTCTGTTTCACTTGTCTATGTCTGTCTATCATTCATTCCTCTCTGTCTCTCCCTCACCCCTTTTGTTGATAGTACTATGCTGTTTTGATGGTACCATACTTACTATAGATTTATAGTATATTTTGAAATCAGGTAGTGTGGTGTCTCCAGCTTTTCTTTTTATTCCAGATTGTTTTGTTTATCTGAGGTATTTTGCATTTCCATGTGAATTTTAGGTTGGTTTTTACTATTTCTATGAACAATGTCTCTTGCATTGATTCTGTAGATCCCATTGGGTGATATAGATATTTTAACAATATTCATCTAGTGCGTGGACATGGGATATCTTTCCATTTACTTGAGTCTGCTTTAATATCTTTCATCTATGATTTATAGTTTTCATTGTGGGATCTTTTGCCTTTTGGGTTAAGATTATCTCTAGATATGATTTTTTTGGTAATGAAATATGATTTCTTTCTTAGATATTTCACTATTGGTGCATGGGCATGCTACTCATTTTTATATATTGATACTGTGTCTTACAACTTGACTGAATTTATTATTTCTACTAGGTTTTTTATGGAATCTTTGGGGTTCTCTCTGTATAGATGTATGTTCATGTCACCTGCAAACAGACAATTTGACTTCCTTTTTTCCAATTTGGATGCCTTTTATTGCATTCTCCTGTCCAGTTGCTCTAGCTAGGACTTCAGTACTATGATGATTAAAAGTGGTGTAAAAGTAGCCACACTTGTTCTAGATGTTAGAGGAAGAGCTTTTAACTTTTTCCCGTTGATAATGATGTTAGCTGGGGGTTTGTCATATATGGCCTTTATTGCACTGAGATAAGTACCTTCTGTGCTCATGTTGTTGAGTTTTTATCATGAAGGAATGTTGATTTTTTCAGCATCTACTTAAATGATTATATGGCTTTTGTTCTTGATTTGCTGAACGTGGTATCACACTTATTTGTGTTTATTGAATCATTTTAATATTCCTGGGATGAATCCCACTGGATCATGGCAGATGATCTTTTTATTGTGTTGTCAAATGCGATTTTCAAGTATTTTGTTGAGGATTTTTTGCATCTTTGTTCATCAGGGATATTTGGCTATGGTTTTCTTTTTGTG
Organism: Pongo pygmaeus; assembly: GCF_028885625.2. NCBI lineage: Eukaryota > Metazoa > Chordata > Mammalia > Primates > Hominidae > Pongo > Pongo pygmaeus. Next base: position 16,006,359 of record NC_072386.2, on the reverse strand, counting down.
TTGTGTCCTGGTCTGGGTTTTGTACCAGGGTCATGCTGTCCTCATAGAACAAGTTTCAAAGCCTGCCTTCCTCTTCATTTTATGGGGAATATTTTGGGTAAAATTGGTATTAGCTCTTTTAAAAATGTTAGGTAGAATTTGACAGTAAAACCATGATTCTTGTGTTTTTCTTTGCCGGGAGACTATTACTGCTTTAATTGCATTACTCATTATTGGTTTGTTCAGGTTTGTTTTTTTTTTATCATTCTTTCTTGGGAATTCATTATGTGTCTAGAAATTTATTCACCTCTAGATTTTTCAATTTGTTTGTATATAGATGTTTTTAATAATCTCTTCAAGCCTTCATATTTCTGTTATCAACTGTAATGTCTCCTTTCTCACTATGATTTTTTTTCTTATCCTTAGTCTAGTTAAAGCTTGTCAATTTTCATTTCTCTAAAACACCCCAGCACTTTGTTCCATTGACTTTTTGTATTTTTCATTTCTATTTTTAAAATTTCTTCTCTTATCTTTATGATATTTTTTCTACTAATTCTAGCATTTGATTTTTCTTGTTCTCAGGACTGGAGCTGTGCTGTCAGGTTGGCTATTTGAGATCTTTCTACGTTTCTGATTTGTAGGCAGTTATAGGTATGCACTTTTCAAACTTACAGCTGCCTTTGCTGAATCCCACAGGATTTGTTATGTTGTGTTTCTATTCTTATTTGTTTCAATAACTATTTAATTTCCTTTTTATTTTTTCATTTATCGGTTGTTCATGAGCAGGTATTTTAATTACCATATATTTGTACAGTTTTAAAAGTTCCTCATTATTGATTTCTAATACTATTCCACTGGGGTCAGAAAAGATACTTGATATGAATTCAGTTTTTAAAAATGTGTTGTGACTTGTTTTCTGGCCTAACACATAGTCTGTCCTGGAGAATAATCCATGTGCTATTCAGTAGAATATCCATTGTGCAGTTGTGGAGTGGAAAGCTGTGTAAATGTTTGTTTGGTCCATTCGTATAGAGTAAAGTTTAACTGATATTTTGTTGTCTGTATGATCTGTTCATTGACGGTAGTGGGGTGTTGGTTATAGTGAAGTGTTGAGGTTCTCTACTGTTATACTGCAGTCCAACTGTCCTTTAAGGTCTGTTAATATTTGCTTCTGTATTTAGGTGCCTGAGTGTTGGTTGAATATGCACTTACAATTGTTAGGCTGCCGTTTACTTCTTTCTCATTATATAATTATCTTTATTTTTTGTTTTTTTTTTGACTTAAAGTCTATTTTATCTAAGTATAGCTACTTCTGCTTTTTTGTTTCCATTTGTGTGGGATATCTTTCATCATCCCTTCACTTTCAGTCTATGTATGTCTTTATAGGTGAACTGAGTTTCTTGTAGGCAGTATATAATTGGGTCTTCTCTTTTAATCCATTCAGCCAGTCTTTCTTAATTTAATTTAATTCACATATTCAGGGTTATTACTAACAGGTAAAAACATACTACTGCCGTTTTTTACTTGTTTTCTTGTTTTGCTACTCTTTTTTGTTCTTTCTCCCTTCCTCTTTCTCTTCTCTCTGATCTCTTTTTCTTTCTTCCTTTCTTTTCTTTCCTCCTCGCCTTCCTTCCTGTCTTTATTTGTAGTGAAGTAATATTTTCTGGTAGTGTGTTTTAATTCCTTGCTTTTTATGTTTAGGATGTCTATTATTGATTTTTGTTTTCTGGTTACCATGAGGCTAAAAACCATATAATTATAATAGGTTACTTCAAACTGAAGAAAACTTAACTTTGGTTGGTCTTAGCTACTCAGGAGGCTCAGGTGGGGAGGATTGCTTGAACCTGCGAGGCCGAGGTTGCAGCCAGCTGAGATCGCGCCACTGCACTCTCCAGCCTGGGTGACAGAGTGAGACTATGTCTCACTAAATAAATAAATAAATAAATAAATAAAAATACAGTAGCTTATAATGAATTCTGATTATAAATTTTGAGATGATGATATTTTAAGGTATAAAGAAGAAAGTGAAAATCATTCATTATCTCATTACCCAAAGATAACTATTTCTAATGTTTTGGTACATATGCTTCCTAATTCATAACCCCTTCTCTCTCTCTGTCACACACACACACACACACACACACACACACACACACACACAAATGTACACATAAGATAGATATATTTTACACACAGATATAATTTTATTGTAACTTTTCAGAAACAGTTTTGTAATTTTTTTAAAAAAATATTGAGAATAAGTTTTGTGAATAATATTCATAGAAAATATTATACAGCTTAATTTTAAGATTTTGTTTTATGCTCTTTGGGGTGGCAGGTTCACTTCTTGCTAAAATGAATCGTCTCAGTGTCTTTGATTTTCCTTCTCTCCGCTACACTGTTGCTTTTGGAAGGGGGGCCTGTATCTCCCTCCTGTTTGCTTGGGGGCAAACACATAGTATCATGGGGTTATGAAGACATGTTGCCTGTGCCAGATAGCAATACTGGCTGTAGTTCTGAAAATAAAGGTAATGTAAGAGTTTTTGTCCTGTGATTAATATAAGATGTAAATAAAGTGGTTTTACATCATCATAGCAAATGATTTAGATAAAACTGCATTTTAGATCATTGTAGCCAATGATTTAGATATAATTCTGTGTGTACCTTTTAATTAAGAGTTCAAGATTTCTATACAGTATGTTCATTGTCTGCTTTATCTGTAAAGCATAAAAGCTGATACTGGGTGAGGTAAGAAAATGGATATGTTTTACTATCACAAGGAAAAGGTGGTATCCATAGTCTTGCCAAGGAGGCATGGACTACTTAAGTTGGCTTCTGGATATTTCAGTTTGGGTATGATAGCCTTGATATGAATTTTTTGGTTACTGCTTGATAATACTTAGTAACTGATTGTGTGTGTTTAGTAATGATTGAGTATTGTAATTGATTGATTAGTAATTGATTGAGTTAATGAACCCTCCCGTCCTAAAGGCAAAAATGAAGAGGTTCAAGGGAGCATGAATTGTTAACATCCCCTTTAAACAAATAGGCTAGGTTAGAAATTTTTTTACAGAGCTTTACAGTATTGCATGTCAGTTTATTACAGTATAACATGTCAAGAAAAATGGCAGAAGCTCTCTTAACTGACTTGCCAGATGGATTAGATCTCTCCATTCACTCAGTAAAATGTCCAGGATTTCATATTATACTTTCAATTAGAGAGGAGTTTTAGACTTTTATGTTGCTCCAATTTATGGATACCTACTCTCTTGTACTTTATATCCAAATTTATAGATCTATTTGAAGAATTCAAAGAATCTATGGAAGATGGCTCAGCTTGCTGTGAAGCAAAGAAACCAGGGAACTTCTCCAGAACCTCTGAAGTTGATGTTAGGTCCAGCTAATATTTGTCCTCTAAAAAGAGTAAGTATCTAAAGCCCGAACAACTTGCATGGCTTTCTTTTGTTAAATCCGAATAATAACCATTCAGATCTTAGAGGAGATTATAAATATTTAAATACATGTCAGTTACCCAGGAAGGATTCTATGTAAACCATATTCAGATTCCTTTAATTGAAACACCTTAATAGCTGCTTTTATATTTGTGGTGCGTAAGTCTGTTTAGTCCAACAATAGATTGTTTTATTACCTTTTTTTTAGAAGTGGAATTCTCTCTCAGTTATACTAGTGCTCGATTCTAGTAGCTACCCTAAAGAATGTGGAGAAAAAGAGATGAGTCTTTCTGATTGAATAGAAGTGGATCATTTCCATTAGAACAGCTTCAAAGCTTCCCCCAACTTTTACAGAACATCCATTTCTTAGAGGTATGTGACTGGACCATATGCTTGTTTGCATTTTTCTATTTGAACTTCCTTCATGGCCTTTTGTTTTTCGTTTTTTTTTTTTTTTTTTTTTTTTTTTTTTGAGACAGAGTCTTAACTCTGTCACCCAGGCCGTGGCACATTCATAGCTCACTGCTGCCATGAACTCCTGGGCTTATGTGATCCTTCCACCACAGCCTTCCAAGTAGCTGGGACTATAGATGTGCACCACCACGCCTGGCTAATTTTTAAAAAAATTTGTATCAGGCTGGGCATGGTGGCTCACACTGATAAATCCTAACTGGGAGGCCAAGGCAGGTGGATCACTTGAGATCAGAAGTTTGAGACCAGCCTGGTCAACATGGTGAAATCACATCTCTACCCAAAAATACAAAAATTAGCTGGGCATGGTTGTGCACGCCTGTAGTCCCAGCTACTCAGAGGCTGAGGCACGAGAATTGCCCAAACCTGGGAGGCAGAGGTTGCGATGAGCCAAGATCTCACCACTGCTCTCCAGCCTGGTTGACAGAGTGAGACTGTCTAAAAAAAAATATATATATATAAAATAGTTGCCCAGGCTGGTCTCAAACTCCTGGGCTTAAGTGATCCTCCTGCCTCAGCCTCCCAAAGTGTTGTAATGATAGGCATGAGCCACCATGCCCAGCCTATTTTTGTTATATATTTTCTGTATGATGATTTCCTTATTCACTTTTCAGATACTTAACTGCTGATCAGTTGTTCTGTCATTGGCAGCTGCCTTCTCAGATGCGGGCTCAGTGCTAAACAACTCTCTGCTGCTTCACTACATTAACTGTGTAACAGATGAGCCAGTCTTGCTGAGGTCTTATTAGTGGTTGAGTCAAACATTACAAGAAGGTAAGAGTTGCGTGAGGATGGGACAGGATTAGTTTACAAATGGGTTTCTTTTGTAAGGGTGCCAAATTCTAGACAAGAAGAGCCTTCCTATGCTGTAATTATGTCTGTGGTAATCATATATTTAGAGCATGAATGTTTCTGTTGTAATTTCAAGGCAGTAAGAAGAGAGACGGATTTTGTTAAGGAAGCACTGCTGGATGCCACCAAGACTCACTGGGTGCCTCTACTTTGATGACTATCTGTCTGTGGTAATCATATATTTAGAGCATGAATGTTTCTGTTGTAATTTCAAGGCAGTAGGAAGGGAGAGGGATTTTGTTCAGGAAACACTGCTGGATGGGTGACCACCAAGACTCACTGGGTGCCGTTCAGGAAACACTGCTGGATGGATGCCACCAAGACTCACTGGGTGCCTCTACTTTGATGACTATCGCAATCCAAGGATTCTTCATCTTTGTATGTCCAGAAACTTAATGTGAGGCCCCCAGAGTCATCCCGTTAATGGTAATGAAACTCAGAGGAGACTAATGTAAGCCAGATTGTCAGCTAATTATTAAGTTAATTATTTCTGTTAAGCAAAATGCTCATATCTGCCGACTAGAATATCTCCTGTCTGCTGTCAGCATATATGGGAACCAAATTTGTCATTAGAAAGTTTCTTAATTATAGAATTAAAGGAAAGGGCAGTGAGAAGCCTTTCATCCAGGCCATAGTAAAGCCTAAGCATTTCATTCCTCCACTGGTGGGGGGTGGCGGGGAAATGATATTTCTTTTGACCAAACTGAGTGTTTCATTACTGGATAAGCTACTCCTGATTTTTCTAGTGGTTAAAATTGCTTTTAGTTGGTTCCAGGCCAATTCTCCTCCTTCTACTCTGAATCTTTTAAACAGAATATGATAGTTAATTAGATTTCCACTTAATAAATTTCTATCATTTTTACATTATACCCAGCCTACCCTAATTGAAGTTTAGGGTATTCTAAAACTTTCAATTCATATGTTTATACTTTCTTGGAGTACTATGTGATATAAAGCTTACCTTATTCATTATATGTGAATTTTCTCCATTTATGTTTTCACTGTAAGCTTTTCCCTGTATTACCAAGTTGTTGAATGTATCTGTTGTAGTCTACCTCATGAGTTAGCTAGGATGTATAAGACTAATGGCTTTTTTACTTTGTCACTTATTTGTCACTTTAGTGATAATTATGTTCTGTGCACTTTTTTATTGTGGTACAGCTAGATGCTTATATTTACTGTTTCTGCTCTAGAATGTATTTGGTACAAGGTGAATAATTATGAACATGGAAAAGAATTTACCAACTTCCTGGATACTATCACCAGGGCAGAGTCCTTCTTACAAGTAAGATTTCACTTGCTGCTTCCACACTTCACCACTCTTTACTAACATTTATTTCGATACCCATTGAAAACCTTTTTCTTGGCCAGGTGTGGTAGTTCACACCTGTAATCTCAGCACTTCGGAGGCCAAGGCGGGTGGATCACTTGAGCCCAGGAGTTCAAGACTAGCTTGGGCAACATAGCAAAACCCCACATCTACAAGGAATACAAAAATTAGCCACGCACGGTGGCATGCATCTGTAGTCCCAGCTACTCAGGAGGATGAGGTAGGAGGATCACTTGAGCTCAGGAGGTCGAGGATGCAGTGACCTGTAATTATGCCACTGCACTGCAGCCTGGGTGACAGAGTGAGATCCTGTCTCAAAAACAAAAATAAAAAACCTTTTTTTAATACCTGACACCTTTTGTAAATAATATTTGTTGAATTTGAAACTCATTATAAATAGAGCTGAGTTGAACTTTAATCTTTGCACTGTTGGATTTGAAGAAAGAATATGTTACATTATGCAAATAAAAGAGAAAAGCCTGTAATTTAAGAGAACAAACTGAAGATGTAATTAAATATATTCAGTTAATTGGATTAGCCAGTAATGTAAATTTCATAGGGTCACTAATATTCTTATAATCAACAAACATTTATTGTGTGTCAAATATATTCCAGCCAATGGACTGATTGGTCTGGGTAACCCTGAGTTGTATTTTAAGCTGCGACTCAGGTATCAGCACCATCAAGAAGCCTTCACTTACTGCCCAGTGTGGGTTAGCTCCTTGTTCTATGTGCTCCCATGGCTCCCTGTGCTTACCTCTGTCGTGACACTTTCAGCATCCATTTTTCCACACATGATGAGCTCTCAGCAGGCAGAAACCATATCTAACTCTTCTTCATGTTTAGATGTTCAGCTTGATTGATAAATGTTTGTGGAATAATTCTTTGGGGTTTTTTTTTTGGTTTTTTTTTTTTTTTTTTGAGACAAGGTCTCACTCTGTTACCCAGGCTGGAGTGCACTGGCACAATCATGGCTTACTGCAGCCCTGACCTCCTGGGCTCAATCATTCCTCCCCGTTCAATCTAGTAGCTAGGACTACAGGTGTGCACCACCACTCCTGGCTAGTCTTTTTGTTTTTTGTAGAGTTTTTTTGTTTGTTTTTTTATGTTTTTTGTTTTGATTTTTGTTGTTTAGTTTTTTGTTTTTTTGTTTTTGTTTTGTTTTTTGTAAAAATGGGGGTTTACCATGTTGCCCAGGCTGGTCTCATACTCCTGGGCTTAAGCATTCCTTCTGCCATGGCTTCCAAAAGTGCCAAGATTACAGGCGTGAGCCACCACACCCAGCCCAAGTTTTAGGGATTTGGTGAGAAACCATTTAATTGGAAGCTGGGTGCAGATGATGGTAGTGAGGATAGCAATTTAGGTTGACATTTATGTTTCCTACTTGGGAAGATGGATGGCATTCACTGAGAAAAGAAATACAGGAGGAGCAGACTTGGAAGGAAAGATGTTTCACTTAAGAGATGCCTATGGGACATCAAAGCGGTCATATCCAGTACCCAGTAAAATAATGAGTCTAAAGCTCAGGAATGAGATTTGGGCTAGAGATACAGATTTAGGACCCCTCATGTTAAAAGCGATGGTTTTAGCTATGATGTGGATGAGACTGTCCAGAGGATTCATGTCATGAAATCAGGTCTTAGGACAGAGTCCTGGTGCATGTCACTATATAAGGCTTGGGTGAGAAAGGAAAAAAGGGAAGCCCCAGGTCCTCACTCTGGTGGAAATATAAGCAGCCTAGACATTTGAGCCTCTAAAGATGGAGCTGCTCAGAGTTGGGATTTGGCCTATGGCCTCTAATGAAATTCTAGCTGTATTACGTAACATTGTACACATTTTCACTGTTGACATTACTGCATGTACCCCAAGATAATAAATTTTATTTTAAAAATTCTGTAACTTTTAGCTTTCTTTCCAATTGATGAAGTTTTTTGGTATTTGAGAACTATATTGATAAAGATGGCAATGCATTCTAATACTAATCATCTTATCCTTTTTCTGAGGAAGTCTGGCATTTAACCTAAGGCTGTTTATATTGATGACAAAAAATTAGTCTAAGAGTGAAGCAACTATAGAGCACAAAATAAACTGGTTTTTTAGAGCATAATTTTTGACTGAAGAGTTCCATATAAGAATTTACCATTCACTTGTGTTACAGGAGGGGTTTCATTCCTGTGAAGCATTCCTGTTTAAGAGCCTTCCTTCTGGGATGGCCTCTATTGTTGGTCACAGATCCTTCAGCTTGTGAGCTGGATTCTTTTAAGTAGCTTCTCTGGTATGTGTCATGAAAATTTGGAGTCATTTAATTCAATGTACTATGATTGAAAGGATTTTGATACATATTTTTTTAATTCCCAGAGGTGAAACCACTTCTTTTTGATCGTCTAGCACAGCTCTTCTTTTATATCAACGATTTATTTCAAGGTAACAAAAACTTGCCTTGCTTAGATTTAACAGGATATATTATTATATTGCTAGTGGTACACAATTCCAAACTGACATGACAGCAGTGGTTTTGTAACAGGATTGTCTTGGACCTGGGCTTTGAGGTGCTGCATCACTCAACTCAAAGTTAATGCATAAAATGTTCCTTTTTTAAGGCTGTGTTGCATACATTTTTCCCTGTTTCCACTTGTAGCAAATGACATAGTGAATGAACAAGTGGCAAATGCATATTAATAAATAATAAACTGACAGTTTGATTGTTGTGGTTTATGTTTTTGTGGATACATTTATTCATGTCACAAATATTTTTTGAACACGTACTATATAGTCTTCTTGACACTGGGAATACAGTAGTGACCAAAGCAAACTAAACTCCCCATGACATTCAATTTTATATGTATAATAATAGTCATTTTCTGCTAACAAACTGGCCACACAGAGAGTAAACCATTGGGGTGCCCAGGGAAGTGGGGAGACAGGTTGGGAGGCTGGTCCAATCATCTGTCTTGAGATGATATGACTTGGACCAGAGTGGTTGGCAGGAAGGAAGCCCCTTGTGATGAGACTCTGGGCTGCTTCTCACTCCTCCCAGCTCTTCCTCTCCTTCCTGAATCAGCGGCTTCTTTCCCTGAAGAGGATCTTTGCTGAAGTAGGGATTCCCAGCAGATTTACCATTTTGGAGCAAACCTCAGCCCTACTTATGTCACACAGGTGCTTTATCAGTTTTTGTTTGCAGTCTTTTCAAAGTACGCAATTACAATAATACAGCATTGTGTTTGACTTTAAGGTGTCCATTGATTTTCTCAGAGGACCGGATTAGATAATGCTTCTGAATGCCAAGCTTAAAGTGATTGATTTTTATCTTGGATGCCTTTAAAGAGGTATATTTAGAATTGTCCGACATAAATGGAGGTGTATTTGCTAAAGGTTAACCTAGCAGGAGGGTTGAGGTAAGACAAGTAAGAGGGGGACGTGTTGAGTTTTAGGTGACAGAAGGCTGTTCAAGTAGAAATGTTGGTGGGTAGGGTGAGGCGTAGTTAGAAAAGTGGGACTAGCTCTTAGCAGCAAAGATAGGTCAGTAAATAGAAATGTGGGAGTCGCCATAGAGAGGCGGAGTTGGATTTGAGGAAGGGCCCTGATCTGTGTATTCAGCAAGCCATCAAGTATTCATTGAATACCTCATAAGTGCTGGGAATGTTATGGCGAAGAAGGCAGGCGGATCCCTGTTCTCAGGGAGTTGGCATTCAGTCAGGCATGGGGAGGTAGAAGGGCAAACAATCATGACCTCATGAGTAAAATACTTTCTGAGAGTGGTAAGTGCTGTTCAGATAATAAAAGTCTGATGTACTCTGGCTTGTGGGTGCTGGGGAAGATTCTTTCTTAGATTGGCAACCAGGGAAGGCCTCTATGAGTAGGTGATGTTGAAATGACACCTGAATGATAGGAAAGATCCCACCTTTCGAAGATGTAGGGATAGAGTGTTGCAGGTAGAAGTCTTGGACAACAGAAGCTAAGTCTAACCTTGGGCAAGGTCTCATTTAAGCAAGTGAAGATGTTGAGCAGCAAAGAGAGAGACAGGAAGAAGGACAGGGACCTTGCTGGCTTCACCCACCAGCACAATAAGCACTTTACACAGAGGTAAGTGTTCGTGTTAAAAAGAAACAAGGCTGGGCACAGTGACTCATGCCTGTAATGCCAGCATTATGAGAGGCCAAGGCAGGCAGATTGCTTGAGCCCAGAAGTTCAAGATCATCCTGGGCAACATGGCAAAACCCTGTCTCTACAGAAAATACTAATACAAAAATTACTGGGGCATAGTGGTGCGTGCCTGTGGTTCCAGCTACTTGGGAGGCTGAGGTGGGAGGATCATCTGAGCCTGGGGAAGTTGAGGCTGCAGCAAGCGGTGATCATGCCACTACACTCTAGCCTTGGTGGGAGAGGAAGGCTCTGTCTAAAAAAAGAAACAAATGAGGATTGTGTTCTGCCACCAAGACTGAAGAATCAGAATCCCAAGAAGGATGGCAGTGATGGTGTGACCTGCAAGGAAGTCAAGGAAAGGGTCACTGGTTTTGATCTTAGTTACTGGTGGACCATTAAGATTGTGCACTCATTAGAGGGTGCTGAATTCGGGGACCACCAAATGCAAAGGGTTAAGCAGGGGATGAGGAAATATTAATGGCATTTTTGGACTCTAACAAACTTTTCCTTTAACGTTTGTGAATATGCCATAAAAGACTCCCCCACTATGTGCACCCCCACCTTTGGAAATCTTTCCTGGCTGTGCTCCTGAATTTACTCACCTTCTCTTGTCCCTTCTCCGTGGACTCCTCCTTTACTTTCTCTTTGCTGCTGAAGACTTGTCACTTTGCATTCCATTCTCTCTTAATCTCCAGACACCCCATAGCTGCAGGCCAGTCCTGCCTGTCTTGGCTGGTGGGAACCTGGTTCCTGGATCTAGAAAGTGGCCATGAGATGTGACAAAAGGGATGATATTTTAATGGGCCACCAAGGTGTTGTTTAAGACTTGTGAATGTTTGAAAACAGAAGGAAATTAATAGAGAGGGAGACACTAATGATGAAGGGCGGAAGAGAGCACAGGATTTGAGGCAGAAGTGGAAGGGCTAATCTTAATATAAGGTGAAATCCTTCTTTTTCTGAATTAAGAGGAAGGAAAGACTAAATGAGGCTGAGTTCCAAGATTCTAGAGTTGGAAGAGACGTGAGTGGGAGAAGCTTATGGTAAGTGGTCTGGATCTTTGTAGCAATACAGCAAGCCAGGTGGAAAAAAAAGCCAGGTGGTCTGCTGAAAGTTAAGCTAAAAATTGTTGCAGGAATTTTGGAGTTACCACTCCAAAGATTTTTCTGGGGCCTAACCAAGTGAAGAATGAAGAAACTGCTAAGCACCAGCAAAGATCCAGTTGAAGTTGACATGTATTTTTAGCAAAGTCTGCCTTTGTCCAGGCTTGCTCTGCCAGGGCCCAAGCTGGTGCTAGTGTTAACTGCTGTTTATAGAGAGTTTGGATTTTAGTCACTGATGGTATTTTGAGAAGACATCATTCTCATATTTGTCCTTAACAGGAAATCAAAGACTGATTTGTTTTCCTCGCATTTCACTTTGACCTGTCAGGGGCATGTAATTAGTAAGCACTGCCTGTGGAATCCAGTATAAGGAATTGTAATTAACAATTTTTCATAGACCTATTAAATGTGGCTCATTACATTTAGAATCTGAGCTGTTAGGAAAAATGAAAGCTCTCAAACTTAGCATAATCTCATTTGTTTGTAGTAGTTTCTATAGCACATTGTAGTTTTAAGGTGTATGTCTACTCAGGTGTAGTTTTTTGAAATATTTTTGAGCAGCTACTAACAATAATATCCTCAAGTAGAAATTTGCTAACTAAATGGAAACAGATAAATCATTTTGGGATCTCCCTTTTTTATATATTAGGTTGAAAACGGTGTATTTGTAGCCAACCCAGTTCAGAACGTTCAATACTAATGAGAAAAGAGGGCAAGTCTGCAGAAAATATTAATGAGATGCTTCTAAGTAGACTTTCTTGATATAGAGCCTCCCTATCAGCAACGCTAACTGCCTGGACTGGTTCCACCATCTCCAACACTCTGAAACAGTAACAAGCAGCTATGTTGCTCTGAGTTTCCCAGACCTGTTCCTCTGTATAGCTCTGTTCATCCATGTTTCATTGAGCACTTACTCTGTGCTTTACAAAGCCCTTACCTATGCATACTTGACCTTATTTTTTTTCCAGTCATTGTCCAGATTTTTATTCCAGCCAATACATGTTGTAGGCTATGGACATAAATTTGCATGAACCTGTAAGAATGCAAAACAGCCCCATCTTTAACTGTAAACACTTTATCATCATCACTGTTAGTATAAATTAGTTGATTTCATGTTTTTCATATGCTTTGTGAATGTGAAAACCTGATATTTAGCATCATCTTTGCTAAATACAGTCTTGACCAAGCAAGTAAAAGCTTTCTATGGTACATATTTTTTTAGAATTTACCATTGTTTTTGTAATTTAATGTTCTAAAATAGCTGTACAGAGTTTTAAAGTCAAAACAGTGTACAAAGGTATATGCAGGGAAGTGTTATTCCCACCATGTTGATGAATTCTATATTCTGCCCCCACCGTATCCCCCAGAAGTAACCATATTTACTAGTTTTCACTTATTCTTCCAGGGTTTCTTTATGCAAATGTAATTACATTATATATGTTCATAATTTCTACCTTAATAAAAGGTAGTATAGTATGTATGCTGTTCTGTCCTTTTTTTTTTTTTTTTTTTTTTGAGATAGAGTCTGGCCCTGTCACCCAGGCTGGAGTGCAATGGTGTGATCTCGGCTCACTGCAACTTCTGCCTCCCAGGTTCAAGCAATTCTCCTGCCTAAACTTCCAGAGTAGCTGGGATTACAGGCGCTCACCACCACGCCTGGCTAATTTGGTGTATCTTAGGAGATACGGGGTTTCACCATGTTGGCCAGGCTGGTCTCAAATTCCTGAACTGGTGACCCACCTGCCTCGGCCTCCCAAAGTGCTGGGATTACAGGCATGAGCCACTGTGCCCGGCCCACTGTGCTTTTAAAGTAGGAGGAGTTCTTAACCAGCATAAACCTTTAAGGGGTTATTAAACATACTCCCTCAAAGTTTCAAATACCATTTGATCTGTATCTCGTCATAACTTTCATGAGATTTTCAAAGCCATCTGTGATTACCCAAAAGATTAAAAATCATCATTCCATAAGAGTTTACAGATAGCATACCAAATATCTGGATTTGTAACAAACCATAAGCTGTAGTAAAAAGGTAAGGCTAGAAAAAGATGCCATATGTAGAAAAATGCATCTGAGTTAATACGCATTTAATGAATTCAGTGTAATTTTATGCTTTAATTTTATAGTTGGAAATGCTAGAAAGTGAAAATATGATTAATTCGTTGTGCGACTACCAAGTTAAATACTCACACCAAATGAAATACTTATTAGTCCACACTAGAATTTAAGGACAGTATTTTATTTTCATAGGCCTCTATTGTATCAAATAGAAATGATAAAATTGTTAATAGTTGTTATAACTTGTGTAAGTGGATAATTTGAGCTTTTTAGAGGACAATTTATTTGTTTGTTTTACCTGAATAAACGTTGTCATAAGTTTGAAGGCTTGATCTGGGCTTGTCCCATGGGAGAAAATTAAATCTTACCCTAAACAATGGAAATACTGAAGGAATGCTTGTTGAAAATGTGTGCAGTATTAAAAAAAAGCCATCAGAAGGCAAAGGTACATTTATAACTTGGTAGAAGTTGGTTTGAATATTTTAAACATGTGATTTCAGTGTTTTTTTTTTTTTGAGAGACAAGGTCTTGCTATGTTACCCAGGCTGGTCCCGAACTGCAGGGCCCAAGTAAGGATTGTACTTTTATATGCATTCTCTGTGTATTCATTTAACATGATGTCACTACATTGAAATTCACCAGTTATGAACTGAGTAAAGTTTTGAAAATTAGGTGAACATTCAGGAGGTCTATAAGTTTTTATTCCATTATAAATTACTACCTATGACCATGTTAATAAGAGTGTATGTGTTAAAAACATCTTGGTGAAAATGTTATGCTAACAAAGTTCCTAATTTTTCAGTTATTCCCCTTTTTGGGTTTGTTACCAGTGGAAATTTATCCTCTTGGATTTATGTTCCTGAATGAAGAATATACTTCTTGGGGCTTACAGTTTAATGAAAATGAAGGTTTTTAGAAGCACAGGCATTCAAAACAAATACCAGACAGATTCATTTTTACTTTTCTAATCTAAACCATTTAAAAATGAATTTTCATCTATCTAGGCTACTTTTTTTTTCTTCTCAAGATGGAATCTCATTCTGTCACTCAGGCTGGAGTGCAGTGGCATGATGTTGATTTCGGCTCACTGCAACCTCTGCCTTCTGGGTTCAGGTGATTCTCCTGCCTCAGCCTCCCAAATAGCTGGGATTACAGGCATACACTGCCACAGCCGGCTAATTTTTGTGTTTTTAGTGGAGATGGGGTTTCACCATGTTGGCCAGGCTGGTCTTGAACTCCTGACCTCGTGATCTGCCCACCTTGGCTTCCCAAAGTGCTGGGATTATAGGCATGAGCCACCGTGCCCTGCCATTAAGTTATATTTTATAGCCTGACAGCTTTCTAAGTGAACCACTGTGATTTTCTGTTGACATCATCAGTTCTCACTGGGCTTGTATATGGAAAATCCATAAACTCCGTGTTTCAGATATGCCAGCGAGGGAGATTAAAGTACATTTTGCATCTCCTCACTAGAAACAATAATTATTTTCCTAATGATAGTTTATGTCATTGACTCTTTATAAAAGGAAAAATAAAATACATATAAAGGGTTACAATAAGTTACGCAGGTATAAAATTGTTTTGTAATATTTGAAAGCTTTTATTAGGGTGAAATTTTTGGCTGATTTTATGTTGGAAGTTGTTTGTTATGAGTGTAGTATCACAAACCTGTCAAGAATTTATGCTGTATAAGATGGAAAATAAAAGCCCAAGATCTTGATTGGAATACAGGTGGTTCATCCCAAATCTAAAAATCCAAAGTGCTCTGAAATCTGAAACTTTTTGAATGCTGATGTGATGCTCAAAGGAAATAATCTCACTAATCTCAGGTGTAATAAGTAAAAATAAAAATAAAGGAAATGTTCATTGGAGTATTGTGGATTTTTGATTTTTCAATTAGGAATGCTCAACTCTTAAGTGTAATGCAAATATTTCAAAATCTGAAAAAATCTGAAATCCAAACACTTCTGGTCCCAAGCATTTCAGATAAGTGTATTCAACTATATCAGTTTTTTTAGGGGAAACACAAATAGGATTTCTTCTCTTATTTTGAGATTTAGTCCACGTGAGAAATTTTTTTGGAATAATTTGTAGAGGCATGAGGCCGTATTGAGGATTGGGAACACTCTCAAGAAATGTCAGACCATATCATAGGAGGCCTTATAATAATAGAGCACATAACTGGGGTCAGGCTGTGGAGTCAGAAGATAAGTATTTTTTTTTCCTTAGCTATTACTTCTTGCTCTGTTTTCATAATTGGGATTTATCTTAGTTTCAGTTTGGGGCTCCCTCATTTATACCCTAATCTGTTTTGGTAATCAAATGAATTTCTGTGTCAAATATTTAGACTTAGTATTTTCATTCCTTTCTCCAGCAAATACTAGCTGTGGGCTGCCTCTAAAAATGCTGCAGAAGACACATACCTGTGGCACCAGCTTGGTGATACTGGTGTCTTCTCCAGGGGGATCAAGCAGCTCTACCACTCGCTCTCCTTTTGGTGGAACAAATGGTTTGTGATCTTTGAAAAGTAAGTGATTTTTACTTGTGGCTCATTCCTTGATTTATCTCAAATTCTGAAATTTAAGGCTTGCCTATTATTTTAAACTTACTTTGTTAAACAGTTGTTTGTGGCCAGGTGTGGTGGTGCATGCCTGTAGTCCCAGCATTTTGGAAGGCCAAGGTGGGTGAACCACCTGACATCAGAAGTTCAAGACCAGCCTGGCCAACATGGTGAAACCTCATCTCTACAAAAATAGAAAAATTACCTGGGTGCCTGTAATACCAGCTACTCGGGAGGCTGAGGCAGGAGAAGCACTTGAATCCAGGAAGCAGAGGTTGCAGTGGGTTGAGATCGCTCTATTGCACTCCAGCCTAGGTGACAAAGAGAGACTATCTAAAAAAAAAAAAATGTTTGCAATAATTCTCTGACAACCAAAAACACCAATTATCAATATAGGGTAGGAAGATTTAAAAATACAATTTTTGTGATTGACATAATAGTATAGTTTTGAAAAGAATCATCCTGTAAAAGTAGTCGAGACACTAATCAGTTCAACAAAATTTTAGAAAACAGTATTTTCCCATGTTATTTACCGATGACAGCAAGAACTCTAATCACTATGATAGATTTTCAAAGCTATTAAAATAAGCATGTAAAACACCTCATTTTAGGACACACATACAAAATACTAAGCATACAATACAGAAAAAATGTATAGAAACAATATTTTTAAATGTACATATATTTTTATAAGGAGGCATACTATAGTAATTAAAGCAGTGTATTTTTGGCTTCAGAGTGGGTACACAGTTAAATGGAATAATGTATAGAATCAAAAAATGTTCCTCACGCTGGGCATGGTGGCTCACTTGTGTAATCCCAGCACTTTGGGAGGCCAAGGTGGATGGATCACCTAAGGTCAAGAGTTAGATACCACCCTGGTCAACATGGCAAAACCATCTCTATTAAAAATACAAAAATTAGCCAGGCATGGTGGCACACCAGCAGTCCCAGCTACTTGAGAGAAACAAACTCAAGAGACACAGCACTAAAGTTCTGTTTGAAAGTGGTGAAGAAAATAAAATCAATGATCACGATTAGTGTATGTGTGTGTGTGTATATATACACACACATATATATACACACACATATATATACACACACTATATATATATACACAGACACACACATATATATATGCTGGTGTGGATCCTTGACATATTTAACTCATTTACTCTTCACAATAACTGTATAAGGTAGGTATGTAGTTTTATTATTTCCACTCTACAATGAGGTAACAGATATTCCATGACTTTGCCAGGGCCACCCAAAAGTGTTAGAGCTGGAATTCAACCTCTGAATCCTAAAGTCCATGCTGTCACTGCACTGTCCTGTGGTAAGGGAAAAGGCCAAGGTGTCTCCAGGTTTTAGAGCTAGTATTTGGAAGGATTGCAGCTGAGCTATGTTTGGGTGTACACCAAACTGTATTGAGCGCTAACTACAAAGTGTTTCCTGTAAACATTTTTACCTTGCATTGTTAATGATTGTAACCCCTCTTAAGTTATCCTTTTGATAATTAATGTATATCGGGAAAAGCCTTCATGCAAAAGTTGCCATTTTAGAAACACTTTGCAAATTCTGGTTCGGTATTAAATTTAGGAAGATGTGTGGTGACAGTTTTCTTTCTGTGGTCTTACGTGTTTATTTTCCATCTCTTTACCACTAATTGCCACCAATACACAACAATGACAAAAGGGTGTGATTGTTAAAAAGTCTTGTTAAGAGCCTAAAACTTAAAAACTTTGAAAATAATCTCCAGGCTCATGAAACAGCTTAATGTTTGTTTCCAACGTCCTAGCCTCTGGCTTGGTGTATCATATTTTGGGTGATCAGTTTACAAGTCGTGCAGACCCCATTGCTGCTGGGAGCTCACTGGGCTGTAGTGCTCTTGTACCAGGATTGAATAAGAAATAAACGCATTTCTTTGGAAAATTTAAAATTTTAGCAAATTTTCCCTGAAGTATCTTGCCAGTTCTCTATGGCATTCTAGTTTCCTTGAAAAGAAAGAAGTTTTGTTTAAGACAGAATCTCTTCTGTCACCTAGGCTGGAGTGAAGTGGCATGATCTTGGCTCACAGCAGCCTCCACCTCCAGGGCTCCCACCTCAGCCACCTGAGTAGTTGGAACTATAGGCACACACCAACATGCCCAGTTAATTTTACATTTTGTAGAGCCAAGGTCTCACTATGTCCCCCAGCCTCGTCTCAAACCCCTGGGTTCAAGCAGTCCTCTCGCCTTAGCCTCCCAGAGTGCTGAGATCACAGGCAGGAGCCATTGCACGCAGCCAGAAAGAATTTTTTGTGCTATTTAAATTTGGTAATCAGTATGAGAAATTTCTATATGCAAAATCATTCTGAATAAACTGCAATTGAAGATACTGTTCATTAGGTTGTGTGATGATGCCTATAACAAATTATCAAGGTTAATGCTATAGAAATGTTTATTTCCTGTGAGGAACTGGTACACTTGTTATTGTGAGAAAGGGAACATTATGTAATACATTGGATTTTCTATTTGCCCTGGCTGGTGGGAAGCTTGTATCTAAGTGTTGGGCTCAGTTACTAGGGCTTTTTATTGTGTATTAATGTTAATTGGTCCCCTTTTACCTGGATTTTTAATGTAAGCCACTTAAATCCCTTTTGGAATTAGGCCACACATAAATCAGTTACTGTTTATTCTGTGAGACTTATTCCTTCTCACACAGGAGGTAAGCAAAAATTTAAAAATCTTGGCTTCTTGCCAAGTCCCAACCTAGTGTTCTGCCATGTAAATATATGGGAGTAAGGATGTGGGTTTCAACATTAGAGAGCACCCTTGCCCTTGTATTTTTGAGCAGTGCTTGTGTGGAATGTGTGTACAGGTAGCTGGTGGCATGATAGTTAAATAAAGTATGCTGTTTTTACAGGCACGTGCTAGGACTCTGTGAACAACATGTTATGGACGTGCTCAAATGATTATATCGATCAGTGGTGTAACCCTGGGAATCAAGCCTTCCGTTATGTCTGCGAGAGACTTGGAGTCCGTCAAATCATCACTGAGCGCAAAGGTGAGGTCATCCCACCACCTCAAGGCTATTGCAGGGAGGCCAGGCAGGGAAGAGACCCCTCCTACTGGGAAGAAGGCAGGCCATGAACAGACCAGGGCAGCCAGTCCCCGGGAGCCACAGGCCAGGCCTTCCTAACAGGTGCACACCTGTTCCTGTCTTGCCCTGTGTGAATGTGGGGGCAGCGTGTGCTGCAATCAAGGGGGCTCCAGCTTAACTGACGCACATGGCTCTCTGTCCTTGCGGAGCAGCAGTGTGATGAGAAGCTTTTCCCGGGATTCCATCTCTTAGTACAGAATTGTTGGTAAATGTGTTTTTAAAGATATCGATTACATTTATGTGGTCCTTCTCCTCTCCTACCCAGCTAGAAGTTGTTGAAGTTGGGACTTGTCTGTTTGATCCCTCATATGAAACCTGCATTGTCCCACACAGGGACAGACCATTGCCTTAGGAGGGACTGAGTGATGACTTCATGTGGCCCCTTCATTTTACAGAGGAGGAATCTGGGTCCTACCATGCTGGCAGAGTTGGTGCAGGCCACTCAGAGAGCGGGAACTAGGAACTAGAGGCCAGCTGCTGCCCAGTAGTGTAACACGTACTTCCTTCAACTTGAATGGGTTGTGAGCCATCCCTAGGGGCTAGTCCCCCACTGCCTCATGCCAGGGGTTTTTCTTTGCTCCGTGGTGACCATCTTTCCTGTCCCTTCTTTCTCATCACCCTGCTCACTTTCTCCCTGACTCAGCGGCCTGTCATTGCTGTCTATTGTGTGCACCTTCCTTCTTGCCTCTCCTGGACCTCAGCCAGGCTGGCGTGCTGGGGACAGCACCACTGCAAGGCCTGTTGCCCAAGGTCCCACAGCATTGGACTCAGTGGTGTGTGCAAACCTCTCCTTTTGTGTTTCAGCGAGGATGCCATGATGAAAGCTGGCGTGACGCATAGTAAATCCAGCAGGGATATGGAGAGCCATGTGTTCCTGAAGGCCAAGTCCTGGGTAAGGCCCTAGTGGGTGAGCCCCTCTGGCAGAGAGGCTGGGAAAGGACAGTGTCACAGACTCTGGAACCCCTCTGTGGGGGATCCTAGGGAGTCGGGGTGTCATGGTTGCTCATTGATTGATCACAGGGAGTCTGGGAGGAGTGGTTTATTGATCACAGGGAGTCGGGGTGGGGTGCTTGCTCATTGATTGATCACAGGTAGTCAGGGTGGGGTACTTGCTCATTGATCACAGGCACAGTTGGCTTTGCCTGCAGCACTCTGGATCCTCCTGTGTGTCCACGGTATAAGGAGGACACGGGATGCAGGCCCAGCCTCTGGCCCCAGAGCTCACTGCCAGCACCTTCCATCTGTGGTCAGCCCCCATGAATCCTACAGAGAGCTCAGTTAGACCCCAGCTGCTCCTGTGGAAGGGATCAGTGCCACAAGCAAGAATCTGGTTTGTCCTTATAGTCTCTCCTAGGGGTCTTTACCTAAGCCCCACAGAGCCCTGAGGCGTGGGCCAGAAGCATCCCTGTCCCCTTTTGCTAAATGAAGAAGGTGATGCTTATCTAGAAGAATTCATCCCAGTGGAGTAGAGGAGAAGGGTTTCCACCACATGAGCTCTCTCCCTGGGCCAGCAACACACTGAGAGCCTGATGTGACCACCTCCTTTCATCTGTGAGTGCCCCTGGGACAGAACTGTTTTACTAGAAATGAACAAAACACACATGCACTTATGTGCACGTGTGTATGTGAGACAGAGCTGCAAGAGCACAGGGGTTGAGGTGGGTGGAGTAGGCTCTGTCTGTGCATGCATGTGATAAGCTTTTTCTGTAAGAGCTTTATCCAATTCACCCTTTCAGGTTTACATGTCAGTAGTCTCTGTGATATTCACAGAGTTGTGCAGCCATCACCAAAATCTAAGTTTTGAACTTTCATTAATAAATAAATGAATAAACAGGTGCACCTTCACTGTGTTGCCCAGGCT
Organism: Pongo pygmaeus; assembly: GCF_028885625.2. Taxonomy (NCBI): domain Eukaryota; kingdom Metazoa; phylum Chordata; class Mammalia; order Primates; family Hominidae; genus Pongo; species Pongo pygmaeus. The sequence goes on along the minus strand of NC_072386.2, from coordinate 15,985,414 downwards.
GTTCTCAAACTGCTGGCCTCATGCAATCCTCTTGCCTAGGCCTCCCAAAGTGCTGGGGTCACAGGTGTGAGCCACCAAGCCCGGCCTAATTTTAGAACTTATTTTGTTTTTTGAGACAGTGTCTCTGTCACCCAGGGTGGAGTGCAGTGGCATGAACCCAGGCCACTGCAGCCTCAACCTCCTGGGCTTAAGTGATCCTCCTTCCTCAGCCTTCTGAGTAGCTGGGACTACTGGTGTGTGCCACCACACCGGGCTATTTTTTTATTTTTTATAGGTACAGAGTCCCACTGTGTCACCCTGGTTGGTCTTAAATTTCTAATCTCAAGCTACCCTCCTGCCTCCCAAAGTGCTGAGATTACAAGTGTGAGCCACCATGCCCAGTTTGCTTTTTTTTTTTTTAACTGAGTCTTGCTCTGTTGCCCAGGCTGGAGTGCAGTGGCACCATCTTGGCTCACTGCAGCCTCTGCCTCCCAGGTTCAAGCAGTTGTCCTGCCTCAGCCTCCTGGGTAGCTGGGATTACAGGTGCACTCCACCACATCTGGCTAATTTTTGTATTTTTAGTGAAGATAGGGTTTTACCATGTTGGCCAGGCTGGTCTCAAACTCCTGACCTCAGGTGATCTGCCCTCCTGAGCCTCCCAAAGTGTTGGGATTACAGGCATGAGCCACCACACCTGGCCCAGTCTGCATTTTTTAAAGGAACTTTATACCTGTTAGCAGTCACACGCTCTTCTTTCCTTCAACCCTCAGCCACCAGTTATACTTTGCACTGCCGTGGATTTGCCTATTCTGAATTTTCTGTATAAATACAATTGTACAATACATGTTTTATTTTGCAGCTGGCTTATTTCACTTAGCATAATATTTTTAAAGTTTAAGGTCCATGAACAGTGTTTGGTATGTACTTCATTCCTTTTTATTGTCAAATAATCCATGTATAAATGGCTATATCACATTTTTCATAGCCGTTCATTAGTTGGTGGATATATGGATTGTTTCTACTTCTTGGTTATCATGAATAGGTAAAACAATATTTGATGGGGGCTGTGTTTTCACTTCTCTTGGGTATATACCTAGCGGTAGTGTTGCCGGGTCATATGGTACCTCTGTATTTAACCTTTTGAGGAATTGTCAGGTGTTTCCCAAAGCAACTGCACTATTTTAAATTCTCCCCAGCAGCTTAAATGACATTCCAGTTTCCCCTCATCCTTTCCGGTACTTGTTACTGTTTAACTATAGCCTTTGAATTCGTGTCTCATTGCTTAGATTTGCATTTGACTAGTGACTAACCACGTGGAGCATCTGTTCCTGTGCTTTTTGGCCATTTGCGTATTTTCTTTGAAGCATATCTATTCAGATCCTCTGTTCATTTTTAAATTGTGTTGTTAGTCTTTTTATTGTTGGATTGTAATAGTTCTTTATGCATTTGGATGTAAGTCTCTTGTGAGATACACAGTTTGCAAATATTTGGGGGAATGTTTTCTTTAATGAGACAGAGTAGCTCTGTTGCCCAGGCTGGAGTTCAGTGGTGTGATCTCAGTTTACTGCAACCTCTGTCTCCCAGGTTCAAGCGATTCTCCTGCCTCAGCCTCCCGGATGGCTGGGATTACAGGCCTGCAGCACCACATCTGGGTAATTTTTGTATTTTTAGTAGAGATGGGGTTTTGCCATGTTGGCCAGGCTGGTTTTGACCACCTGGCTCAAACAACCCACCCTCTCTGACCTCCCCAAGTGCTGGGATTACAGGTGTGAGTCACTGCACCCAGCCTATTTTGGGGGATTTCTAATTTAAAAATTTGTCAATTTTTGGCCAGGCCCAGTGGCTGATGCCTGTAATCCCAGAACTTTAGGAGGCCAAGGCTGGTGGATTGCTTGAGCCTATGAGTTCAAGACCAGCCTGGGCAACACAGTGAGACCCTGACTCTGTTTGTTTGTTTGTTTGTTTGTTTGTTTTTTGAGATGGAGTCTCGCTCTGATACCTAGGCTGGAGGGCAGTGGTGGGATCTCTGCTCACTGCAACCTCCACCTCCCAGGTTCAAGCAATTCTCCTGCCTCAGCCTCTCAAGTAGCTGGGACTACAGTTGCCTGCCACCACACTCGGCTAATTTTTGTATTATTAGTAAAGACGAGGTTTCACCATGTTGGCCAGGCTGATCTGGAACTCCTGGCTTCAATTGATCTGCCTGCCTTGACCTCCCAAAGTACTGGGATTACTGGCTTGAGCCACCATGCCCGACCAAGCCTGATTCTGTCTTTTAAAAACTTTTTGTTTTTGTTAGTTTGTAGTTTCTTAAAATTAAATGAGCTTTTATAAGGGCTTATTAAACTATCTCAGATTGAAAGGCAGACTTACTCGTTCAGCATTATTAGTTCATAACAAACCACCCCACAACTTAGGGGCTAAAGCAGCAAGTTACTATTTCTCCTGCATCTGTAGGTCAGGAGTTGGGGCAGCTGGAATTGCCTGGCTGGTCCGTTCTCCCAGTCTCGCTTGTGACTTCTCATGTGGCTGCTTTCTCCCTGCAGCCCAGCCAGGCCGGAGGGCCATAAAGACTTCACTCTGGTGGCTGCACATCAGCTTTCCTGACTTGGCCTCCACCGTGGTATCTTTAGCAGCATAGCTGGACTTCCCTACATTATGGCAGCTGGCTTCCAAGAGGAGGAAGAAGTGGCAGCTGCCAGTCCTCACAGCCCCTAGAACATCACTTGAAAACAATAAGTCCGAAGGCCAGTGCAGATTCAGGGGAGGGTAAATCACCTCCACCATTTGATAAGAGCAGCAGCCTATAGGTAGGCAGACCGTTGATTATTTTGGGAGCATCATGGAGACTAGCTACCACAGACACCTTCCCACTGCCTGAGGATTAAGCTTTCCCTCCCAAAGGAGGCAGCCAGCAGAACACCTGCCCCTCCCAAAGGAGGCGTCCAGCAGAACACCTGCCCCTTCCGAAGGAGGCGTCCAGAAGAACACCTGCCCCTCCTGAAGGAGGCATCAAGCAGAACACCTGCCCCTCCCCATGACAGCTTGTTCTGCCTTGAACCCTGAATTACTGCAGCCCACACACTGTGCCTTAATGATTGTAGTCTATTTCCTTTTATCAAGCTGGTTCTAAATTCCTAACTCCAAGAAGAAGCTTTAGTTGGAAGACAAATATGTATAAGAATTTTGTTGGAAATTTTCTGCATTATTTTTAAAGAGACAGACATCTTTACTTGGATATTATTGCCTAGTGGCCATCTTTATACTTAGTGCTCAAGCTCCACATGGAGGCAATGCCAGCTAGTGCTGTGAGGGCTGTCTCAGCAGGTGGACTGTGGTAGGACTCCAGGTCAGATGCAGCCCAGGCACACTTGTTACCTGTCCCTGCTGCCTGAGACCCTATTGGAGCAACCGTGAAGGAATGTAAAACGTGGGACCCATGAGCGGGGAACAGGATAGGAAGGAGTAATTTCTCTGTGTTTCCAGACCCCAAGAAAGTCTGGGAGGTTGTGGGGACATGGAGGAGGAGGATGACCCTCCATTGCAATCCTGGCAGGCTTCCGAGTCCAGAGGTGCCCATCCCAAAAGAAACCAAAAAAAAAAGCCTTAGGTGCCCCACTAACGGGCACCTAAGGCTATCAAGTGTATACCCCAGGGCAAGGAAAGCCTTGCATGTACTTGTCTAAAGAATTCACTAAATGGTCTGGGATGAGCTCATGCCTTCAGTGTGGGTGTCAGCACCCCAAGTTAAAGCCCTCCATATCCTGTCATTGCCTGGCTCTGGGTCTCACAGCCGGGCCCCATTTGTGCACTCTACAGTGATGTCTGCCTGCAAGGCCCTGTTCTGCATGCTTCATGCGTGTGCGAACTCATTTGATCCCTACTCGGCTACAGTACCACTCATTCCAGTTTATGGCCAAGGAAAAACCGAAGCATGATACTAATTGTTATGCTCAGGATGTCACTTGGCTGATGTCAGAGCCCACACTATTACTGACATCTCTTGCTGACTCCCATCTGTCAAAGCAAAAGTTACCCGACACCCACTTTAATTTCTTAACACCTTAATTTCTACTGGTGGGACTACTCTGTCTACGGGAGGCTGAGGGATACAAAAATAGCTGTGCCTGGGGGTGGTAGGTGATAGTGAGGATGGCATCTCCAAACACTCCAGCCAGCCTCCTGAAGGAAAGTTCAGGAAGATTTCGCACCCACTGAATGAGAAGACGGGTACTGGCACCTCTGTGTCAGCACCTACAGGGGCAGTGTGGAGAAACGTTTACTGGAATTGGATGTATTTCTGGCCATTTGCTTACTTAGCCATTAGAAGCTAAATACCTGTCACCTATTTTGCACTCAACATAGTATTATGGAAAACTAGTGCATGTTTCTGGTTTGCAGTTTAGAAACTGCTGGTACAGAGCTGAGCCCTGACTAGGGAGCTATGGTGAAACTCAGGGACTAGGGAAGCTGAGAGGGCATCAGAACTGGGGAGCCACTTTGGGATTCATCAGAGAGGAGGGCCTGGGCTGAGCAACCAACCAGCTAGAATCAAGGGGCAAAACAGATAGTCAGGCCCAACTGCATTCCCCAGGTTAGCAAGAGAGGACAAAGATGCCCACATGCCTCTGATGAATGGAGATACTTTGCTACCTTCAGCTTTGTGTGTGTGTGTGGTTAGGGTGTTGCTCTATTGCCTGGGCTGGAGTGCAGTGGTGTGATCATAGCTCACTGCAGCCTCAAACTTCTGGATTCAAGTGATCTTTCCACCCTGGCCTCCTGAGTAGCTAGGACTATAGGTGCACACCACAAAGCCTGGCTAATTATTTTTAACTTTTGTATTTTTTTTTCATAAAATTAACTCAAAGTGGGTCAAAAATAAAATTTATAAACTGAAACTAAATATGTTAGAAGAAAGTAGAGGCATACATCTTCATGACTTTGGATTAGGCAACAACAGTTTTTTTAGATATGATGCCAAAAAGGCACAAGCAACAAAAAACGTACATGACTTTGACTTCATCAAAATTAAAAACTTGTACATCATAGGACATTGTCAAAAGAGGGAAAAAGAAGAACGTATTTGCAAATTACATATCAGGTAAGAGTTTAAAATCAAGAATACATGAAGGATTCCTACGACTCAACAACACCAAAAAATGTGCAACTCAAAAATGGGCAAAGTACTGGAATTAACATATCCAAAGAAGAGATAGAGATGGCCAAGAAGCACATGAAAAGATGCTCAGCATCACTAGTCATTAGGGGATTGCAAATAACCACAATGAGATGCCACTTCATACCTATCATAACGGCTGTGATTTAAAAAAAAGACAGACAAAAATAAGTGTTGACAAAGATGTAGAGAAATTGGAATTCTTTTTTTTCTTGTGATGGAGCCTCTCTCTGTTGCCCAAGCTGGAGTGCGGTGGCCCAATCTTGGCTCACTGCAGCCTCCACCTCCCAGCTTCAAGTGACTCCCCTGCCTCAGCCTCCTAAGTAGCTGGGACTACAGACACAGCACCACAGCTGGCTAATTTTGTATTTTTCATAGAGACCAGGGTCTCATGTTGGCCAGGCTGGTCTGGAACTCCTGACCTCGGGTGATCCAAAGTGTTGGGAGTACAGGTGTGAACCACCACAGCTAGCAGAGAACCTGGAATTCTCATACATTGGTGGAGAGAATGTGAAATGGTACAGCTGCTTTAGAAAACAGTATGACAATTCTTCAAATAATTAAATGTAAAGTTAACCATATGACCCAGAAGTTCCACTCTTAGGTATATACTCAAGAGAAAAGAAAACACGTCCACACAAAAACATATACACAGATTGTTGTAGCATCATAACGTCATTTGTAATAGCCAAAAGTGGAAACAACCCACATGTCTAACAGCTGACGAATGGATGAACTGAACATGGAATATGCTATGGAATATCATATGGCCACATGAAGGAATGAAGAGCTGGTAAATGCTACAACATGGATGAAACTTAAAAACATTAAATGAAATGAAGCAGTCACAAAAGACTACATATTGCCTTTTGATAAAATGTCCAAAGAGGCCGGGTGCAGTGGCTCACACCTGTAATCCCAGCACTTTGGGAGGCTGAGGTGGGCAGATCACGAGGTCAGGAGTTTGAGACCAGACTGGCCAATATGGTGAAACTCTAAAAATAACAAAAATTAGCCCAGCATGGTGGTGCACGGCTGTAGTCCCAGCTACTCGGGACGCTGAGGCAAAATAACACTTGAACTCAGGAGGCAGAGGTTGCAGTGAGCCAAGATCACACCACTGCACTCCAGCCTGGAAACAGAGCAAGGCTCTAAAAAACTCCAAAGAATAGGTAGATCTGTAGAGAGAGTATATTAGTTTCCCATGGCTGCACATAACAAGATATCATAAAGTTGGAGGCTCCATCTCTGTGTCCATGACTTTGGCTTCTGATCCCATGGCTCTGCCCTCATGCTCATCTTTGCTTTTCTTAAAGGGTAGCACATGTTTGAGGTTGAGTAGTTTTATCAGCCTGTTTCCCGCCTCTATAATTTTGAGAGTTATTTGATTTTGTCTAGTCCCTAAACTTTCTAGTCCAAGCTGGCAGTGTTTATGCTGGTAGAACATTCTAAAATCCTTGTGGAATTTCTGCATATATGATGGAATTCATGGCATTAGATAAGATTTTTCCACAGATCTTTCTTAGATAATTTCATCTCTTTCTCACTTCCATGAGGTGATTGAGGGGATTTATGAGTCCCATGTGTAATCTCTTTGGCACTAGGGAAATTTGCAAGACATGCCACACCCTTGGCATTCTCAACAGAACACGATTTCCTAACAGTGAACCTCCTAGTTTTAGCTTTTTGGTTTTTTCCAATCTAAATAGCCTGAGAATTCCCCAAATCATCAAGTCTAGGTTCCTTTTGGCATAACAATTCTTCCCTCAGTTTATCTATTTTTTTGTACTTTTAAATTATTTATATTTTTTATTATTCCCTCAATTTATCTCTTTCCTCTTGCATTTACTATAAGCAGGAAAAAAGCCAAGCTGAGTCTTGAATGCTTTGATTGGAAGTCTGCTCAGCTAAATGTGCAAGCTCATTGCTTATGATTCTGCCTTCCAAATAGCTACAGGACACAATCCAACTAAATTTTTGCCATTATATAACAAAGATCATCTTCAGTCTAGTTTCCAGTAACATGTTCCTTGTGCCCTTAGCATTACCTTTACTATTCATGTGTCTACCAACATTGTGTTTATGATAATGTATGTATTCTTGAAGATAACACAGACTTTGTGTATCAAGTTCCTCATTTCCTTTAAGGCAGAGTCTTGGTAACAGAGTCTTGAACATCCACATTTCTACTTGTTGAAGGCAACCTAGGCCTTTTCTATCATGCTTCTCACAATTCTACCATTGACCTCATTATCCAATTCCAAAGCCACTGCCACATTTTTAGGCACCCCACTCCTGGTAATGAAATTCATGTTTCCTGTGGCTGCTATAACAAGTTACTACAAACTTGGTGGCTTAAAAGAACAGAAATTTAATTTCTCACAATTCTCAAGACCAGAAGTTCAAAGTCAGTACCACGAGCAAAAATCACAGTGGCAGCAGGGAGGCTATAGGAGAGGAACCTGTTCCTCACATCTTTCAGCTTCTGGTCACTGCTGGTACTCCTTGGCTTGTGGCTGTATCATTCCAGTCTTCAAGGCCAACATCACAGAGTAAATAAATTCTCTTTATGTTCCATCTTCACATCGCCTTCTCCTGTGTGTGTGTGAATTTCTGCCTCCCTCTTATGAGGATACATGCAATTGCACTTACGGCCCACCTGTATAACCCAGGATTAACCTCCATCTCAAGATCTGTAACTTCATCACATCTGCAAAGAAACTTTTCCCACATAAGGTAACATTTACAGGTTTCAGGGAATAGGACCTGATGTCTTTATGGACTGTTATTTAGCCTACTGCAGATAAAAAGTTGATAAGTGATTGTCAAGGGTCAAGGATGCTGTGGGGGAAATGGAGTTTTAATTTGGAGTGACAAAAATGTCCTGAAATTGGTCTGTGCACGGTGGCTCAACGTCTGTAATCCCAGCACTTTGGGAGGCTTTGACAGGTGGATTGCTTGAGGTCAGGAGTTTGAGACCAGTCTGGCCAATATAGTGAAATCCCGCCTCTTCCAAAAATACAAAAATTAGTCAGGTGTCATGGTGCACATCTGTAGTCCCAGCTACTCAGGAGGCTGAGGCAGGAGAATCGCTTGAACCTGAGAGGCAGAGGTCGCAGTGACCTGAGATCATGCCACTGCACTCTAGCCTGGGTGACAGAGGGAGACTCTATCTCAAAAAAAAAGAAAAAAAGAAAATGTTCTAAAACTGATTTTGATAATACTGCACAATTCAGAATGTGGTACCAAAAACCACTGAATGTAATGCTTTAAATGGGTGAATTGTATCTCAGCCAACCTATTACATAATGTATTTTTAATGGAACAAGTAAAGGTGATGGATGACGGGTCTGTCCTTCCTTGATGATCAGGTCAGGACAGCATGATTTCCTTGGGTAGCGGGCACTGCTGGGGCTGCCCGGTCCCTGATTAATGAAATCCCGCACTTGGACAGAACCGGAACAGAGGCAGTGGAGCAGGTTATCTATGAGGCATTGGCCATCTTGTTAGAGGAGTCCTCCATGTGACTTCCTCCAGGAATCCAGATCCTTGGGTTGCCTTTTTTTTTTAAGTTGCAATATTTAATAGAGTGAAAACAGCTCCCATACAAAGGGAGGGGACCCAAAGGGGGTTGCCACTCCCTGCTCGAATGTCTGGGTTTATATCCCGATCATTGTCCCTTCCACTGCGCTTTCAGGTGGTATATGATCTGACTATTTCTTTACCTCCTGCTTTAGCTTAATTTGTATTTTAGTGAGCCCTCTACTACCTGATTGGTTGGGTGTGAGCTGAGTTACAAGCCCCATGTTTAAAGGTGGATGCAGTCACCTTCCACAGCTAGGCTTAGGAATTCTTAGTCAGGATCCTTGGGCTCCTCTTGCTGCAGCCTGTCCATGGTCCGAGTCCATCTCAGCTATGTGAGGGTGCACTCAGGGTGTTGTTAGAGTGTCTTGTGTGTGCTCGACACACCCCTACTCACTTCTATAGGACAACACAGGACACGTAATTCTTTGGTCACAGTTTTGGGTTCAGGCTGAGCTGCTTTGGACAAGTGGGGCACACTCCTGGAGAAGCCCCAGTCTAGGACACAGGCTGCCCTTCAGAGGGAGGGCTGGCTTGGGGGTGCTGCCAGCTTCCCACCACCAACTGGGCCTCAGCCCTCACAGCATTCCTGCTGAGCACTGTGGGGCACCCAGGGCGCAGGGCTGTCAAGGATCCTACAGCAGGCACACCTGTGCTGCTCGCATGAGGACCATGTCCTCACTGTGAAGGATGAAGAGCAAGGCCCTCGGGACCTGCGTCCTCAAAATACCATGCACTGCACCACTGAGAGGGGGCCTGGCGGCTGGCGGGGCCATGCAGTGAGCGCCTCCCTGTGCTGCCTGCCACTCTGGGCAACAGCCTGCAGCCCTCTGGTGATGAGGGATCCCCCCTTTTTTATGTGCACTACCCCATCATTTGTGATTGTTATGATAAATTCATTATTCCTGTGTTCATCAGGAGTTGTCACTGTGTACCCTTCTCCATGAACCTGGGCCCACTGTCCTGTCAGTATGCTGTCAGCCTTGGGGCTGGCACTGTCCAGTCTGGCCCTGGTCAGCCCTGACCTTAGCTCTCCTTTTCTGACACAGTGTCCCATTCCTTGGCCTGGCTCATCCTCCAGCTTCCTGGCAAAGTTCCTGCTCCCTGAAGCAGGAAGAGGCTGACATTAATGCCAAGGAAATGGGGCTGTGGGCCTCGGAGGACTGTGCTGCCAGGTGAGGGTGGCACTGAGCTAGCTGGCCACTCCCAGACAATGGACACAGCTGTGCTGTGGTGGGAGGGGTGGTGCAGGTGTGACCACAGCACTCTGGAGACAGTCTTCTGAGGCCTGTCAGTTGTATTGTGTCAGGGCAGGAGAGGACAGCGTCTTGTCCCCAGGAAGTGCAGTCTGGGCAGGAGACCCAGAGTGGTCATGTGTTTGGAAGGCAGCTCCAGCCCAGCTAGGGGACCAGAAAAGCCCTCCCACCTCCAGGGAGGTGTGCGCAGCTCTGCCAGGGCAGTGCCAGGTCCTGGGATGAACAAGACTCCTTGGCAGCCCAGAAAGGTCCCTGAAGGCAACAGAGACTGGGAAGAAACGCCTGATAGCCAGTGAGGACAAGGCACACGACTTGGAAAGAAACAGCTTTATTTTCTTTTTTTTTTTTTTTTTTTTTGCAGGTTCTTAAAAAGGAGTTTATTTGCAAACACACACACATGCACACCTGCACAAACCTGCACACTTTCCATTTATGTACAGATAAATCATTAGGCAGTTTTCTCAACAGGAAGTGCACAGACCTTAGCAATGTTTCTTTATCTACTTAGCATCTACTAATTTCTACTATTATAATACTTACTCTCCTGCAAATTCTCTATATGCAAAATTCTAGTACATGTGATTTTAATTCTATGTGCTTTTTACACATTAATGAGAATTGCAGTTTGAGTACATAAAAGTCACAAGTCGTTCTGAGTTATCAAATTGAAATGCACTGGAATATATATAGGAAAATCACATCTAATAATATGGGAAGCTGTCACAATATATTGTTAAGTTAGGTTAAATAAAGGACTACCAAACAATATATAAAACAAACAAGTTTTGGTAAAACTGTGAATATGCCTACAAGGGAAAAAACAGAAAGGCATGAATCAAAATGAATAACATTAGGTATCTCTGAATGGTGGCAATATAAACCAGTTCCTTATTTTTCAATGTTTGTAGTTTCTATTGATTTCCATGGAATATATATTTTAATATCTACAAGAATAAAGTAAATTTCAAGCAAAAAATATTTTGAAAATTTGTGTATAGGTCAAGCACATGAAATAATGTCCCTTACTCTGCATAATATCTAAAAATGGTTTTAAAAAAAAGATAAGCACCTCATTACATTTGCAAAGAATGGGGGTGCTATGATCTGAATGTCTGTGCCTCCCCAAAATTCGTATGTTGAAACCTAATTGCATATGGGATAGTATTAGGAGGTGGGCCTTTGGGAGAGGCGATTGGGTCATGAGGGTGGAACCCTTTTGAATGGGGTTAATGGTCTTATAAAAGAGCCTCCAGAGAGAAAACAGCTTTATTTTCAGTCTTCAACAGATAGGACAGTACTTAACTTCATCATGTGCTTTTGTGTGAATATCAAATAGCAAAATACTAGAACACAAACAGCTTACCAGATTGGAAATCAAGTACTTTTTCTATCTTGAGTGTCGTCTATCTTGGAATTTAGCTGGGTTGAAAAGTAGTGGAATTGGCTGGGGGTGGTGGCTCACACCTGTAATCCCAGCACTTTGGGAGGCAGAGGCAGGTGGATCACAAGGTCAGGAGATCGAGACTATCCTGGGTAACACAGAGAAACCCCGTCTCTACTGAAAATACAAAAAAAATGAGCCGGGCGTGGTGGTGGGCGCCTATAGTCCCAGCTACTTGGGAGGCTGCGGCAGGAGAATGGCTTGAACCCGGGAGGCAGAGCTTGCAGAGAGCCGAGATTGTACCACTGCACTCCAGCCTGGGCAACAGAGTGAGACTCCATCTGAAAAAAGAAAAAGTGGAATTATCAGGAAATGGTGTAGTGAGTCAGTCTCCAGCTGCAGGTAGGTATGCCTGGCACTGACCAGCTGCGGGCATAGATCCAGGTGGCTTAAAGCACTGAGCGGGGCAGGTGCCAGTTCTGCAGTGCCTGTAGCCTCTTCTGCCACTTGGCAAAGTTGTTCTTCATGGTCTGCTTCAGTGCAGGCAGAGTGGCACGTGCTGCCACAGGAGTGGGGCTCATAAGCAGGCTGGGGGCGGGTAGAGGGACTGTCCCCTTAAGAATCCCCAGGAGTGGAGTGTGCATCAGGACCCAGTGAGGCCACAGCCTCCTTTGCTTCTGCACTGCCACCCCTCCTTCCCCACTCCCTCTCTGGGGCCCAGGCTGCAGGGCTGCCCCTATCTGCATGCCAGTGGGACTCACCATTTCTTGGAGAGGCTCTTGGTGGAGAACTTGGGGAACTGCATGGTTTCCTGGTCCCTGGGTGAAGGAAGAGTCAGCAGTGAGCCCCAAACAGGCCCCAGGGATGGGGCGGGAGTGACCAGGCACTCACCTGGGAGAGCTAGACCCAGCCTCCTCTGGGGCTGCCTGAGGCCTCTGGCCCTTTTCCAGGAGGGACTTGAGGTACTGCAGCTGAAAGACAAGGACATCAGCATGGTGGGGCCCACAGCAGTGCCAGGCTGCCCAGGGCCACCCGCACCACCCAGGGCCTCACTTCTTGGGCCTGCAGGAGGTTGACATTCCACAACTGGCAGATGAACACGCTGCCAAAGTGTGGTGGGCTTTCACAGGTGCGGGGGCAGGGTCATTGGGGGGTGTGCTCTCATCACCTCCCAAGCACAAGGGTGGGGCTGTGTGGCAAATCCCCCCAGCCTGCTGTGAAGACAGCAGCCAACACAGTCAGGGCTGCTGCACCTTCCCCATTCAGTCAGCGGCCTCACAGCTGAGGCATAAGAGGACATAGCCCAGGGCAAGCAGCAGTGCCAGGGAGGGACCAACTCAGAACAGAGAGGCCTCAAAGAAGGCCAGCAGCAGCCAAAGCAGAATCTGGTAGCTACCCAGGAAGCACAGGCTGAGACTGGGGCCATGGGCGTGGCCGGCTGTCTGCCTCTGCCCATGGGGCTTAGCAGGTGCCTGCTGGCCAGCACAGGCTCATGACATGGTAAAGAGACGGAAGCTGCCCAGGAAGTCATCCCAGGAACACACAGCTGCCTGCCATCTGTCCTGCAAAGTGATGCACAGCGGCAGGGGGGCATGGGGTGGTGGAACCACAGGCCACCCCAGGACTGCACCGTGCACAGGGGCATCCAGAGCCCTCTCTGAAGAGGTCAGGCTGGCCCTCCTGCCCACTCTGCGGTGGGTGGCAGACGACCACCAGAAGAGCACACAGACCAAGCTGGCAATTTGTAGCTCTAAATGGGCTGCAGCTCTGGGTCCCCCTGGTACTCAATGTCAAACCTTCACAGCCAATTGATGGTCTATAAACCCAGGCCACAGGGACAGGCCAGAAAACAATGGCCCACACACAACTCTGAGGAGTGGAGCTGCATCTGTTCACGGGGGAGGAGGGAGCTGGGGACAGGTCAGGGCCCAGCCCATGTACCTCTCACCTGGTACAGACCTCCAGGGGCATGAGGATGAGTCCATCCTTACCCACGATGCAGTCGAGGAGCTGCTGCTTTCCATTCTTATCCTGGGTGGTGCCCAAGGCGAGTGTGAACTGCTTGAGCTGTGTTTCACTGAGTTGCCAGAGAGAAGTGCCTCTTCTCTCAGTATGAAAGTGAAGGGTGGGGACTGGTCTTCACCCCACCGGCCTCTTAGAAATGGCAACAAGGAGACACAGACATGACGCTCAGGGTGTGGGCCTGCCTCCCACAATACTGGCTTCATCTGAGTGGGGCCTGGGACTGGTACTTGGCTGACCACAGGCTGAGGGGGAGTGGATCCTTTGAGGAAAGGGACCCTGATGGCCGTGAGGCAGGCCCCATAGTTCATACAGGGAGTATCTGGAGCAAATACTCCAGGGCCTCCTTCAGGTACTTGTCTGTCTTCCAGACACTGTCCTGCCCCATCTTGTCTGGATCATTGGCTGGGTAGGAGCAGCCGGGGGGCTCTCTACGCACTGGTCCGAGATGGACTTGGCCATGTGCTTGGCCTGCATGATGAGCTGAGCAAGGTGCGGGACCTGTGAGGGAGGCATGGGCAGGTCACTGGCAGGATGGGCCTGTGCTGCCACCGAGGCAGGCCAGCCAGGGACCCCAAGAGTGATGCACAGCCGGACGGTTGAGCACCAGAAGGAGCAGCGTCTGCCAGAGTGCTTTTAAAGACTAAAGGATGATCTTGTAAATGTGAAATTTCCCAACCAACACTGCCTTTGTTACCAGAAAAAAATCAGACTTTACTGAAACGGGAAGATGTGGCCTAAACGCTATGCCAGCCTCCCTCCTTCCTGCTGGAACACAGCACTCCCCAGGCTCTGCTCAGCCCCACGGCTCCGGGGACCCTGAGGATGGGTGCCAGTGACCCACTCACCAGGATGCGGGCCTCTGCCCCCGAACATTCGAGTGTGTTTACAGTCCTGGTCCTCCAGGCTGTAGACGTGGCTCTTCACCTTGAAGGACGCATCAGTGACTGCTGGCGGCCACTGTGACAGGAAGCTGCTGGTGAATGTGGGGACCTTGAAGAGCCAGTGCTTGTTGCGGGGGCGGTGACAAGCTCTGGCTGCAGGAACAGCTGCTTACTTGGAAGTCAGGAGATGTACCTGGTGCCCACTTCCAGGGGTAGAGTATCCGGCTACTGCCTGTGAAATTCTGGGGTGTTTCTGAGGTGTCTGGGGAGCCATGACCGAAGGGTGTCCTCCTAAGGCCCTGTCTGGCCGCATCTCCCGTGCAATAGGTGGTTGACATGGGGAGGGTGGGCAGGGCAGCTGGTGGTTCACAAAGAGCCCCCCAGCAGTGTTTGCAGGAGGCAAACACCAGGAGGAGTGATAGAAGCCAACGCCCAACCCAGCCAGGACAAACAGCAGAGACCAGGCTTGCCTCCTGAGACAGCCACCAGGAATCACCAGGGAGAAACGGGGCTGCAGCTTGGACTGCAGCCCCCCTCTGTGGGCACATCTGCAGCCCCTCACTCAGTGCCTGGTGGCTGCAGGGCAGGCGGGGTCCAGCCGGTCTCACACTTCACCTTGCAGATGTGTCCCAGGAGTCTCCACAGCACCCTTTGCCAGGGCCCACTTTGAGCACATGAGTCTGTTGCAGAGCTGCCACCCACCAGCAAAGGGCCTGGCCCCGGTCTGGCTGGGTCAGGATCTGCCAGGCTTGCCCAGGCTGAGGATTTACCTTTTTGGATCATCTTGGCCAGGTTGGGCTGGGCAAAGACTTTGGCCATTCAGAACATGATGAGTGCATGCTTGGGGCTGACCAAGTCTGTGGGGAGCTCCTGGTTCAGGAACCCCACGAAGAGCTTGGTGTACATCAGGTTCTTCTGGACAAAGGGCGCCCTGGGGAATGAGGTGGCAGGTCGGGGCCAGTCCTCCCCCTGGGGGAGGGGCTGCACTAGTCCATGCCTCTAAGACCCCTGCTTGTCCCTGGGCTTCCAAACTCTCCCTGGCCGAGGCGATAGGGTGTCAGATGATAGCTCATGGGGCCGCGGGTGGGCAGAAAGGGCAGGTCGGAGGCAGGTGAGACCCAGGCCCTCTGAGGACACTGCATCCTTAGCAAGGCTGAGGTCCCTTTCCAAGAGGACTGAGGCCACCATTGGCAGAGGCCAGCTCAGAGCCAGAGGGGGGTGAGGGAGGATCCCCCAGAGGATTCAAAGGGAAAGGGCACAAGGGAAGAGGTCGATGGCCAGGCCAGGTGCCACAGAAGCCTGGGGGTCTGCCACAAGGATCACACAGGAGATGAGGGGAAAGTGGCCACTGCTTTGCTCTGTGCTGCTGGGGGTCAAAGGATACTTTGGGGGTCATTGAGCATTTGTCTGGGCCAGAAGGTGGAGGGGACAGGGCAGGATGGGACACCCACTGCTTCCATGAGAAACCAATTCTAGGGCCTGGCAAAGTTGAGCCTAGGAAGGGCTGGTCTGCTCCACAAAGCAGGGCCTGGGAGAGGGGCCCAGGAGGCCACTGGGATCAGGGCCAGACTGACCCCAGCACAGGCCGCTGGCTTGGCCTCCACCCACTGCAGCAACGTCCATCCTGGGGAGCCAGTGGCATGGCTGTGAGGAGAGGAGCTGAGGCTCACCGTTTCTTCAACACACACCAGGAATGGGAGTCACTGCCTGGAGCCTGCTTGTCAGGCGCATACCACCATGGCTGCAGGTAGCTCAGCCACATTTCTAGGACCTGTGGGAGGGGGTGTGAGCTGAGAGCCCAGTGGCTGGGGGCCAACTCCTCCATTGGCCTGGAGTCCAGGTCCCAGGCAGCAGCTGGGTGGGACTGACTCTTCCCACTTCCCCCAGAGGGCACAGGAGACTCACACAGCCCTGTGAGGTTTGGCTCTCTTGCTGGCCCTTCAGAAGCCAGGCCATGGGTGCGCTTTTCCCAGCCCAGGGGGTCCAGTGCTCCCTGGCTGGGTAAGGGTAGGAACCTGCTTGGCAGCAGACAGGTGGGACAGGGCAGGGCTTTCCTGTACCTGAGGGTTGGCTTTGGAAACTGAAACAGAACCATGTAGCCCTCCAAGAGCCCCCTCCTCTTCAAGGCCTCGTGACAACACTTGTTCTCCTCATCCACCCCAGGGGACCTCCCTCGTTAGGGTACACAGCGGACACAGGCACACGTGTGACAGGGCTGATACTCACAGCTCTGAACAATGCGTCCAGGGGTCAGTGGCCAAAGCAACGCTGCAAGAAGGAGTTTCTGCCGGATGAACCTCAGGATGGTGGCCCTGCAGAGAATAGGGAGGGTCACCTGCTGCTTGCCTGGTAAGGAGGCCTTGCTCATAGATGAGCCCAGGGCTCAGCAACAAGGGTTGGATCTGCTGGGGGAGAGCACCATGCACCTCTGAGAGGTAAGAGATGACCTTAGCACCATTCCTCAGAGGAAGAAACCAAGGTTCAGAGAGGTCAGGGAACATCCCAGAAACACAGCACAGGTGGCCAAGCCAGTGCAACTTATGCACACACCACCTCAGTCTCACACAAATAGCCCACTCTGCTGGCCCTGGTGGGTGGGAGTCGGGGCCACCCCAGCCCTTCTCCAGACAGGGATGGGGAGGAACAAGAGATGGCAGCACGGTAGGGCCTCTCTGGCCAGTCTGGAGAGAGGCTCTGGGAGCCAGAGATCAGCTGGCAGCCCTGCCGGGCCATCTGGACAGGGTGAAAAAGCAGCTGCCTAGCCCTCCAGAGGCCTCACATCCTATGTGAGCAGGAAGGGACTCCCCTCACCCTGTCCCCCACCATGCCCTGGGGTGAGGTCGCTATGGGTGACGCCTGAAGAGGGGTAAGAGGAGGAGACAGCAGCTGCAAGAAGCCGCAAGGGCCACCCACTATTTCAACTCCTCCAGGGGGCTGGTGGAGTGGGAGTGGGAGGAGAGCGAGGCCTGCTCTGACTTCAGGCTTTTGGCAAAGACATGCAGATGCTTCAGCAGCAGGTGCACCACCAGCACATGCTCCTCAGTGGGCCCGAACCACTGCTAGGTGGAGGAAGAGAGGGTCAGGGATGGGAAGGACTGCGGTGCCCACGGCACTCAGCCTCCAGGTCTGACCACATCCTGCCCTGGGCCATTTGCTCTGCTTCCCCACAGGAGGCATGAGATGAGCCAGGCCGGCAGTGGGGCCACCGTGCCCTGGGACACCACTGTGCCTGGCACCCAGCAGATGTACCTTGCACTGCTTGGTCTAAACTGCAACCAGCTCGTGGTAGGGAAGCACTTGGCCTAACACCCACAGAGCCCACCCTGGGGAGGGCTCGCTAAGCAGACACATCTGCAGGGGGTCTCCCAGCCCTGACCCCTCCCCCTCCCCACTGCTGTGCACCTGCAGTGGGTGGCACAGGATAGACCTCACCAGGCTGTGCCCTTGGGCACTGCTTGACCCTCAGGGCAGGAGAAGGCCAGTGTCACCCCCAAGCTCTAGACCCAGGGTCTCCCACCTGCCTCCCAAGTGTGTGCAGAAAGCACACGGAACCCAGGCGCGGTGCCTCAGACCTGGAATTCCAGCACTTCGGGAGGCCAAGACAGGAAGATCGCTAATGCCGGGAGTTTGAGATTAGCCTGGGCAACACAGGGAGACCCTGTCTCCACAAAAGATTTTTAAAAGTTAGCTGGGTGTGGTGGTGCATACCTATAGTCTTAGTGACTCAGGAGGCAGGGGTGGGAGGATCACTTGAGCCCAGGAGTTCGAGGGTGCAGTAAGCTAGGATCATGCCACTGCACTCCAGCCTGGGTGACATAGTAAGGCCCTGTTGAAAAAATAAAACCCCATGGCTTCACTTTCTTCCCCAATTCCTTCCACCTGCTCCTCATCCCAGACATAGCCTGACTAGGGCTCAGCCCAGGAGAAGCTCCAGGCATCACTTCCTCTGTTGCCCATGGACCTGTGGTCAGGAAAGCCCCAAGACAAGAGCACTGTCAAGTGTATAAGCCAAACTTTTGATCTGCAACACACAAGCAGGATCCTGGAGACCTAGCCAGAGAGGAAAGCCTTTTTGCTGGCTGTGGGCTTCCTCTGGTTGCTCAGCATTAGGAGGGCAGGTGGGAGCATCCACTGGATGAGGGCAGGGGAATGGGGGCACTGAGGGTGGGATGTGAGTCTGAGTGGACATGCTCGCCTCTCCACGCTTGCCCCCCAGCCCTTTGGGCCTCAACACATCTGTGCTGCTGAGGCTGGTGTAGGGCATGGCCTCCAGGTATATCCTGGGATGCTGCAGATCTTGCAGGGGTCACTGCCCACATCACAATCCACTCAAGTCTCTGTCAGAAAAATGTCCCACAGGTCCAGGTGACACCCCGCAGATAGTGGCTGAGTCTGAAGATCGAGCTATGGGGTGAGGGGTATTTTCTTCTTTCTTGAGACAAGGTCTCACTCTGTCACCCAGGCTGGAATGCAGTGGCGTGATCTCGGCTCACCATAGCCTCTGCCTCCTGGGCTCAAGGGATTCTTCCACCTCAGCCTTCTGAGTACCTGGGACCACAGGTACATACCACCACACCTGGTTAATTTTTGTATTTTTTTTTTTTTTTTGTAGACACAGGGGTCTTGCCATGTTGCCCAGGCTGGTCTCAAACTCCTGAGCTCAAGCAATCTGCCTGCCTCACCCTCTCAGAATGCTGGGATTACAGGCATGGGCCACCATGCCCTGCTATTTACTTCTATTTATCTATACTGTTAGGTCTTTGGGCAATAAATTTGCGCTGTTTTGGAAGGATGGACTAGGCATGGTGGCTCATGCCTGTAATCCCAGCACTTTTGGGAGGCTGAGGCAGGCAGATCACTTGAGGTTAGGAGTTTGAGACCAGCCTGGCCAACATGGTGAAACCCTATCTCTACTAAAAATACACAAATTAGCCGGGCATGGTGGCATGCACCTGTAATCCCAGCTGCTAAGGAGGCCGAGGCAGGAGAATCGCTTGAACCCAGGAGTTGGAGGCTGCAGTAAGCCGAGATCATGTCACTGCACTCCAGCCTGGGCAACAGAGGGTGACTCCATCTCAAAAAAGAAAGGAAAATAAAAAGAAGAAAGGAGAGAAGTATGAGATGTAATACTTGTACCTATACTGCCTGACTAGAAGAGCACCAGCAGGGTGGGTCCAGCGTCCTTCTCCAGTCTCAGCCCTGGCCATCCTTCTGATCCTGACCTGGGATCCTGAGTCATGACATCCTCCTTACAGTCAGGGGAGCAGATGACCTCCACATGGGAACTGGAAACCCGCCTTCCCCGACTGGTGCACTCACCCCATCTCACCTGGTCCTTCAGAAGAGTATGGAGGGCTCACTGCCCCTGCCCCCAGCAGTCACATGGAACCCTCTCACGCTATTTTTCCACAGGTTTGCTGAGCCAAACTTCTCCCCAAGCTTTGCACCCATCCTGGGCCACATTCCCACATGGAGTCCCCGGTTACAGTTGCACCTGTTTGCTTCTTAAGGATGTGTCCGCAAAGCCCCACGTTTCCTACTTGGCCCAGCCTTATAGTACCTCAGCTCACCCCGCATGGGCCTCACTAGTCACCCCTCCCACCATAGGGTTTGCCAGATACTTCCTGGACACTGCCTTCCCCACCTGGCCCTAGCCCCCTGGTCCCTCGTCTGCGTGGCTCCTGCAGAATAGGGTGTCCCCATGTGCTGCAACTGCCATCCCAGCCCACCAGCACTCGGGGCCCAACACGTTCTCTAATCTTGTGCTCAAATTCCCATTCATGTGTGCTCCTTACTGGCTGGCTGCGAGCACCACTTGTCTCTCCCTGCTCTCACGGATCTGTTAACTCTGCCATCCCTGAAGTCCCCTACGGTCTGAACTTTGCTTCACTGACCCCAAATCCATCCACACACTTGTCATTCCTGCCTAGACAGCCACAACCTCTATGAGGTCACCACTTAAACTCATCCATTTCTGAAGGTGTGTATGAGTGGCCAGAGCTCCCCAGGTGAAGGCTGGGCCCTGGCTGGGCTGTCAAGGACTGACAGCCTCTGTGGGCTATAGGGTCAAGCCCCAGATTCTTCCCATCCCCCTGCCTCACACATAGGCTCTGGGTCACAGCACCTCCAGACAGACACTTCTGAAGAAGGCAGAAACCACACCACCCGGAAGTCCCAGGCCTCTGTATCTTCCCAAGTGCCAAACCCTGCAGAGTTGGGGTGAATCTGGCCACTGCAGAGGCCTGACGACTCCAGCTCTTCAAACCTGGGCCAAGCACGGGGCCCCCAACACCAGAGAGCTTGTGACACCTCCACTGGCTGGGAGCCTGGCCAGCCAGGGCCATACACCTCATTCTGCCTCATAGTCACACTCCTGCCCACACCAGGCTACTCTGCAAAGCCAGGGGCCAGGCCAAGCTGGACGCTGACCCCCGCCTCTTCCCAATACAGGAGTTTCATTCTGCCTCGATCTAGACTCTCGAGTCACCTGTGGCTGGACCCTTGCTTTGCCAGGCACGGACATGCAATCCGGGCAAGGGTAAGGGAACAGAGGACCACAGCCAGTACGTGGTAGGCTGTGAAGAACCTGGAGGCTAAGTTGGGCGGGGCTGTGAAGGGTGCTGGAGACAGTAGTGCAGAATCTCCAGCTGAGAGAACCAACAGAGAAGCAGGAAGACACAGAAGAGCAAGGACAAGAGGTTGGGGTGGGGAAGGGGAGAGATGGGACCAGACATGGGAGGGCAAAGTGGAGAGAGAAAGCAATGAGAATGAGGCTGGAAGTGAGGAGAAAAAAACACTACAGTCAGTGACAATCCAAACACAGTCCCAGCAGCCATGGGTCAGTGCAGGACCCCCCCGCCACAGCCAGGCCAGGGCTGTGGCCACACACTCATCAGCCTTGGAGGCCCGGGCAGAGAGACCCTCCAGGTCACCTGGGTGGCCACTCAATGTTGCTGGGGCCTAAAGGCCTCTCCAGTTCATTAGAAGGGCCCAACTCACTGCCCTTCCAGATGGGACCCACTCTCCCCAGTGACTCAGGCCACACTATGTCACACATGCACATCAGAGGTCGTCAAGGGCCTTGGGCCCTCACTGGCACATGCTGCCAGCCACCAAGACCTCAAGATCCTGGGGCTCAGAAAAGAAAACCAGTGGGGCATATTCCAGGAGGTGGACTCCACCCAGAAAAGACTGGATTTCCCTGGGTTGTCTTGAGAAATTTAGGACATGATCAGTTCCTATGTGTCTAAAACCCAATCAATGTTCCCTCCATGAGTGGCTGTCTGAGAAGTAAGGATGAGCACAGGTCTCCTTAGGACACAAGGCCCTGCCCTCCACTGCTACAGTCTGGAGGTCAGCTGAGGTGTGCACATCAGTTCTGACTCTAGGAGGCATCCTCTCCTACAGCACCAGAAACTTCATCCTCCAGATATGGCAGGCTTCCAAGGGCAGGAGCCCCCAAGGATCTGGCCAGAACCACACACACCCACAGGTAGCAGGAGCCTGACGCTCAGCTGGCTCCCATCCAGGACCCTCCAACCTACACGCCCCACAGCACTGTGGCCTGCCAAAGCACCTCTTCAGTCTAGCACAGCCAGAGCCAGCCTGGCACACATCCTGCCCTGACAGCACCATGCCTTCTGTCCAAGCAGTGCATCCACTGGGGTCCATATCAGGAGAGATCAGAACACACCTATTAGACATCAAGACAAGCAGAGTAGGGTGGGAAAGAGCAGGGCAGGGAGGTGTTCTCCACAGCCTTCCTCTGCCATACCTGGGGCTCGGGCAGGAATCAGACATACAGTTCCCCCTGTGTGGTGCGTCCACACTTGCAGAAACACAGCGGCCTGCAGCACTGTGGCCATCCTTCCTGCCCACAGGGCCATCAGGGAGCAAGCACACACCCTGGACTCAACCAGGGCGAGGAGGATGACCCCAGGAATCTCAGTCCGTGCATCCAGAAATAAGGGCTAGCAGGAATGGGCAGGGATTTCTGTATGGCAGGTGCAGCACAGACCCGGGAAAGGGTCCTTAGGGGACACAGACATTCATAGTTGCCTTTCTCTGACTGCCACCCACCTAGTTTTCAAGAGTAAGTGAATATGGGGAAGAAAGGAAAGGCACCTCCTACCCTCTACAGGGACAGCCACCTGTTCTTCCCTCTGGCCCGTGAGGACACAATCTTCACAGGTGACAGCCCAGAAGAGCCTTTCTGGCTAGCCTTTGAAAGATGTGTTTCCACTCACTCAGAAGACAGAAGAAGCAACAGGAACACACTGCTACAATGTAGCAGTCCCCGCCCCTGCCAGGCAGAACCACATGCAGGCACACTGAGTGTCCCGGAGCCCCGCGGGAGGAATGGGCCCTGGGAACAACCAGGCCCCCAGGCACTGGCCAGGCACACGCAGCTAGTCTGCTCTGGAAGCAGAAAGGGCACTGCAGGCTCTTTGTGACTCAGGAGGACGAAGATGGGGCCCTCAGCTTTTCCCCATTCTCCCATGTGATACTGAGGGTGAGGATTTGGGGGACCCTGTGCTCTGAGACAGCCTCCACACTGCAAAGCCTGGCTCCGTAGAACTGGCTGCAGAGACCGTGGCAGAAGCAGACCCACAGCTCTTCCCCAAAATCAGAGGAAAAGTGACAGGATGCTCTTCTGAAGTTCAATTCCATCAACCACAGAGCCTTTATTCTGGAGGAAGCCCTCAAGAATTTTGTTAGTGACAAAGCCAAAGTCCCCAAAGCACAATGATGCACAGACACTGTGGGCACCAGACTGCGTGGCTGATGCTGCTTCAGCCAGAGTCCTGGATGTGCGTGAGTCAAGCTGCTCCATGGAGGGTGACCGACTGGGGATCTACCACATTCTCACTCTGACCAGTCCAGAGGGATGTTAGCCCCATGGACAGCAACAACAGGAGCGACCCAGGGCCTCCGCCACCTCCATGCATCTGTGAGTCGCATGCTTCCCAGAGAGCGAACAGGGAGAGGTGAGGCAGAGGGAGAAAAAGCAGGCCAGGCCACATGCAGGAGGGCACCAGGCCCCATCCACCATGAGAAAGGCTGCTTGTTCATGCTCTGGAGGAGGTGGGGGAATAGGGGAGACAGGCAAAGGAGGCTCCAGGTCACCATAGTGGGCAGGCGTCTGCCCCAGGCAACCACTTCATGGGAAAACACAAAGTTGCTGCTGATGGTCAAGGAGACAGACGAGAATGGGCTCCCAGAGATGTCACGGCTCCCCCACACCCAGAGCAAGAGCACCACAGCCTCATGTGTTCCCCTGCCAGGGAGGGGGCTCCAGAGAGACCAGGCCTCAAGTGTCTACACATCAGGGTGCCACGCCCCCTGCCCTCCACCGGGAACTAGAGAACTATGCCCACCTCTTGTTTGGCTTCTGAGTGAGGGGTGGGTGGTGAGTCTCTATTCCCACCATCCAGCCTGTGCAATCTCACTCAGGATAAGAAGCAGCAGGGTGAGCAGGGTCAGAAGCAGGAGGTGGGAACAAAAACTGTGGAAACATACCTTGGCATGCGGGGACTGCATTTTTTGGCACATCTCCAAGGAATACTGGTGAAGCCACATTTCAACAAAAGCCTGCAAAAAGGCATTAGCTAGTCAAATTATTCAACAAAAGCCTGCAAAAAAGCATTAGCTAGTCAAATTATTCTCAACAATGGTGCCACGACCGTTCAGTGGGGAAAGGACAGTGCCCCCAACAAGAGAACTGGGAGCACAGAATAGCCACGTGCAGAACAGTAAAGCTGGGTCCTTCCTTCACACCATCACCAAAAACTGAAAGTCGGTAAGCAGCCCAAGGACAAGAACTAAAACCATAAACTCTCAGAAGAAAACACAGGAGATAGCTTCATAACACTGGATTTGGTGGTGATTAATTAAATATGACACCCAAAGCACAGGCAACAAAAGAAAAAAAAAAGACAAGCAGACTTCATCAAAATCACTCAGGTATCAAAAGATACTACTGATAGAATAAAAAAGCAACCAGCGGATGTCGTGGCTCATGCCTGTCGTCCCAGCACCTTGAGAGGCTGAGACAGGTGGATCACTTGAGGCCAGGAGTTCAAGATCAGCCTGGCCAACATAGTGGAAATCTGTCTCTACAAAAAATACAAAAATTAGCTGGGTGTGGTAGGACACACCTGTAGTCTCAGCTACTTGGGAGTCTGAGGTGGGAGGATCGCTTGTTCCCAGTAGTTTGAGGCTGCAGTGAGCTGAGATTGTGCCACTGCACTCCAGCCTCGGCAACAGAGTGAGACCCTGTCTCAAACAAAAAAGAAAAACAGAAGCAACTCAAGTGTCCACTGGGAGATGAATGGATACACATAATGTGGTACATCCACACAGTGGAACACTATTCAGTCTTAAAAAGGAAGGACATTCTGACACAGTTGGTAACATGGATTAATCTTGAGTCCATTTTGCTAAGTGAAGCATGCTAGTCACACAAATCAGTACTGTGTTTCTGCAGATCTAGGAGTCAAATCTGTAGAAACAGAAAGCAGAATAGTGATTGCCCGGGGCTGGGTGGGGAATTGTTTAATGGTTCGGTTTCTTTTTTGGTTGTTGTTAAAAGATATGGGGTCTCATTATGTTGGCCAGGCTGGTCTCAAACTTCTGGCCTTGAGCAATCCCTCCCTTCTTGGCCTCCCAAAGTACTGGGATTACAGGTGTGAGGCCTCCATGCCAGAGCTGATTCAGTTTCAAGTTTTGCAAGGTGAAAAGCATTCTGGAGATGGGATGCGCAGCAGCGTGAACGTACTTAACACTACTGACTGTACACTTGGAAATGGTTAAGACAGTACATTTTATGGTATGTATATTTTAAAATTAAAATTTCTTTCTTAATTAAACAAAAAGGGCCGGGTGTGATGGCTCACACCTGTAATCCCAGCACTTTGGGAGGCCGAGGCAGGCGGATTGCCTGAGGTTAGGAGTTCGAGATCAGCCTGAACCAACATGGTGAAACCCAATCTCTACTAAAAATGCAAAAATTAGCTGGGCATGGCAGTGGATGCCTGTAATCCCAGCTACTCGAGAGACTGAGGCAGGAGAATTACTTGACCCAGGTGGAGGTTGCAGTGAGCTGAGATCTCACCATTGCACTCCAGCCTGGGTGACAGAGACTCCATCTAAAAAAAAAAAAAATTAATGCTTTGGTCTGGAAAACAACAGAACCTTCCAGTTCTGCCCTGTAAGCCTGTGTCATGGTCTCCTGCCCACTTCACAGCCAGCACAGCCCACAGTCCACACACCCGAGAGCCATCTGGGCACCATGGCCCCCTCTGAACAAGAGTGATGGTTCCTACCATTCCACCCCTGGAGGAAGCTGTGAAATGACATGGAGGCTTCAAAAAGCACAGCACCCCACATACTAGGAGTTCTGTACAAGGTGGGAGAAATAATCCTATCTTATCTACATGCCAGGCTGTCAACAGTGAGGCTGTGGCTACCAGGTCAGCCCTAGGGTCCAGTGTAAGAAGAAGCACCTGCCAAATCTTTCTAAGGTGTGCCTAGAAGACACAGCCAGGACCTGAGAGACGGCCAGCACTCAGGAAGCGAGCCAGCCCACACCATCCTGAGAGGCTGCAGCCCCTCTGGGCAGACAGGGGACTCTGTCATCTACTACTCACATCCTCTGAATCAATTGAAGGCCTGTGGAGGCTGCACAGACCCCTCACCACTCAGTCATAAAAATGCTACTGGGGCAGGGCTGTATATCCACATGGTGGTAATCACAGGAAACATCTCCAGCAACACAGGAGATGGACACTAAAAGACTCTGCAACAATTATATCACCATGGGCAAAATGAAACAACTCCCATGGACAGGGGATCCTGGGATGAAAAACACTGTCAATGACATATGATTTATTTTATGCTTTCTAAATGTCATAGCAGGAAAATATCAACAATTTAGAATTAGCCCCTGGCTGAGGGGCCGTCTCTGGGACTCTCCTGCACATAGTGGAAGGTGGCTGAACACTTCTTTCTTTTCTTTTCTTTTGCAGTGGCACAATCTCAGCTCACTGCAGCCTCTGCCTCCCAGTTCAAGTGATTCTCCTGCCTCAGCCTCCTGAGTAGCTGGGACTACAGGTGGCTGCCAGCATGCCTGGCTAGTTTTTGTATTTTTACTAGAGACAGGGTTTTACCATGTTCACCAGGCTGGTCTCCAACTCCTGACCTCAGGTGATCCACCCACCTCAGCCTCCCAAAGTGCTGGGATTACAGGTGTGAGCCACCGTGCCCACTGGCTGAACAGTTTCTTTTGAAACAGAAGTTAAGACCAGCCCAGCTCTCACTGGGACAGAGTTTCTGACCTCCAGATCTCATGGGAGGTGGGGTCTGCATTCACAGACGTCTGATGAGAGATATTTCGCTTCAGGAGGCTAGTGTGGTGGAGGCTGTAGGAAGCAAAGGGCATGGCTGGTGTCCTGAGGGAGACACAGAAACAAGTCCAAGTTACAGGCTGCTGCTGGCCTAGCCAGGGGCAATCTGGACATCAAAATCAATGGCAGTAGGGACTGACTGCAACTTGTTCAATAGCACAATGCTCCCCCTTGCCCCGTGATCCACACTGATATCCCTGAATAAATAAATAGCAAAGAGGAGTGTTCCTTACCACAGAGTGACCACAGACACACTAATCAATGTAGGAGGGATGAAGTTAGAGAGCCACCATTTGGCAACTGCCCTATTAAGAGCTGATTTGGTCCAGAATCAACACTGAGGTCACGCATGGGGGCGCATACCTGTAATCTCAGCACTTTGGGAGACCAAGGCAGGAGGATTTCTTCAGACCAGGTATTTGAGACCAGCCTGGGCAACAAAGTGAGACCCTGTCTCTAGAAAACCATTAAAACATAAAATAACTGGGCATGGTGGTGTATGCCTGTAGTCCTAGGTACTTAGAAGGCTGAGGAGGGAGAATGGCTTGGGCCCAGGAGTTGAGGCTACAGTGACATATAATCATGCCAACTTCACTCCAGCCTGGGGTGACAGAGCAAGACCCTGTTTCTAAATACGAAATTTCCAGCCTGGGCAACATGGCAAAACACTGTCTCTACAAAAATACAAAAATTAGCCAGGTGTGGTGGTGCCTGCTAGTAGTCCCAGATACTTAGGGGGCTGAGGCGGGAGGATCACTTGAGCCCAGGAGGTTAAGACTGCCGTGAGCCAAGATCACACCACCTCACTCCAGCCTGGGGTGAGAAAACAACACCCTGTCTCAAAATAAAATTAATTTGAAAAAAGGAGAGAATCAACAGTAGATGCTAATAGTAGTGATAATTACAAAGTCTCCATACATCTTCCTGGTAAATCGTCATTACCATTTTTTTTGACAGGGTCTTATTCTGTTGCCCATGCTGGAATGCAATGATGCAATCACAGCTCACTGCAACCTCAACCTCCTAGACTTAGGCCTCCCAAGTGGCTGGGACCACAGGTGCACACTGCCATGCCTGACTAACGTTTTCCTTTTTAGTAGAAACAAAGTCATGTTGTGTTGTCCAGGCACTGATTACTAATTTTTTTTTGAGATAAGATCTCGCTCTGTAGCCCAGACTGGAGTACAGTGGCATGATCTTGGCTCACTGCCACCTCTACCTCTAGGGTGAAAGTGATCCTCCCACCTCAGCCTTCGAAGCAACTGGAATTACAAGTGCATGCCACCATGCCTGATGTAAATTTTGGGTAGAGATGAGGTTTTGCTATGTTGTCCGGGCTGGTCTTGCACTCCTGAACTCCAGTGACTTCCCCTGCCTTGGCCTCCCAAAATGCTGGCGTTACAGGCATGAGCCACCACGCCTGGCTTCATTACTATTTAATCTGGGCACAAAGTATTTATTTTACAGAGACAAACCAGGCCGACACTCTTTTGCCCAGTGATAAAGCTAACATCACCAGCAATGGGGCAAAGGGGCACTGCAGGCCTCCTGATGAGACACTTGGCAAGGACCAGATGTCCCGCTGCAGTGCTATTGCCAACAAAGCCCAAGCTGATAGACAGCCCAAGGGGCGGCCCCAGGCAAGCCCCAGCAAATATCAGACAGCCCAAAGGGTGGCCACATGCTTTGGAGGGGTCAGGATCAGGGAAGACAGAAAGGCCGAGGGACGATTCTGACTGAAGGGGACTAGAAACATCACTGCACACAGTCGGTGAGGCTGTGCCGGACCCCAACTGGGTAACGGGCATGAGTGGAGTACCTAGTAATGAACCCCAAGTGGGCTCTGATGAGTAGGTGTGGCCTAGTAGCAATACTAAATTTCTGGTGTGGTTATAAGCACTGTGAATATATAGGATAATGCATTCATTTCTAGTAAATATACTGAAATATTAACAGGTCAAGGGGTGTCGTATCCTGTAGCTTACTCATATTGGCTTAGGGAAAAAAAACACACACAATAGAGATGGGATAAAACAGATGCAGCAAAGTGTTAGCAATTTGGAAATCTGGGTGAAGCATCTATGAAAGTGTTTTGTTTTGTTTTTTTTCTTTTTTTGGTTGAGACAAGATCTTATCCTGTTACCCCAGGCTAGAGTGCAGTGGCACAATCATAGCTCACTGTAACCTTGAACTCCTGGGCACAAGTGATCCTCCCACCTCAGTCTCCTGAGTAGCTGGGAGCATAATTGTGCATCACCACGCTTGGCTAATTTTATTTTTCGTAGGAACAAGGTCTCCCTATGTTGCCCACGCTGATCTCGAATTCCTGGTCTCAAGAAATCTTCCTGCCTTGGCCTCCCCAAGTGTTGAGATTACAGGCATGAGCCATCATGCTTGGTCTGAAAGTTCTTTTTATTATCTGTGGAAACTTTTCTGTAAGCCTGAAATTATTTCAAAATAAAAAGTTAGCTAGGTGTGGTGGCTTGCACCTGTAATCCCAGCTACTTGGGAAGCTGAGGCAGGAGGATTGCTGAGGCCAGGAGTTCAAGACCAGCCTAGGCAAAACACAGCGAGGCCCCCTCCTATATCTCTACGGAAAAAAAAAAAAAAATGTTTTTTTTAAGTTAGCTGGCTGTGGTGATGCATGCCCGTACTCACTGAGGTGAGAGAATGGCTTCAGTGATGATTGTGCCACTGCACTCCAGTCTGTGTGATAGAGTAAGATCCTGTCTTTAAAAAAAAATAATGGCTAGGCCAGGCGCAGTGGCTCAAGCCTGTAATTCCAGCACTTTGGGAGGCTGAGGTGGGCAGATCACTTGAAGTCAGGAGTTCAAAACCAGCCTGGCCAACATGGTGGAACCCCGTCTCTATTAAAAATACAAAAATTAGCTGGGGGTGGTGACAGGTGCCTGTAGTCCCAGCTACTCAGGAGGCTGAGCCAGGAGAATCACTTGAACCCAAGGCAGCGGTTGCA
Organism: Pongo pygmaeus; assembly: GCF_028885625.2. Classification (NCBI taxonomy): domain Eukaryota; kingdom Metazoa; phylum Chordata; class Mammalia; order Primates; family Hominidae; genus Pongo; species Pongo pygmaeus. The sequence goes on along the minus strand of NC_072386.2, from coordinate 15,955,756 downwards.
GCGAGCTGAGATTTTGCCACTGCACTCTAGCCTGGGAAAGAGAGCAAGACTGTCCTCTCAGTCAGTCTTGCTAATGCTGTCAACAGCCTGAGCCCAGGGAAATCCATTAAAGTAAAGCTCTGGCCCAAGTGTCCTTGCAGATCTTTCTTGGCTATCTTCACAAAAAAGAGAAAAGTAAGCAAATTACAAATCAAAGAAACTCTGAACCCGTGGTCTTCATCTGAGTGAGACTCTGGTGGTCAGAAGGAAAGTCTCAAGCATTCAGACTGTGACAGGAACCCAGTTGTGGAATCAGCAGCTAAACTCAAGAGGAAGAGGCTTGGCCACTGTTTGCAGAACACTTGGGTAAGTAGGAAACAATGCAAGAGCTTCCAAAATCAAAATCAGAAACCCGATTCCAGGACTTGGTGACTGCAGTACTTCCTGCCTGTCACTGTCTGGAGCAGCTCAAATGTACAGTCCAGCATGAACACACCTAGAGGATGAGGCGGCGAGCCCCTGCTGCTGCTGCCACTGCTGGCACCATCAGGGCAGACCAGGTTTGCTGTCCAGGCCAGGTGTGGACAGGCCGTGCCTACCTTTCCCTAAATGGACTTGTGGTGTGTGTCCTTTCAAAACGTTCCCTTGGCAGTGTGCTCTCTGCATGGCTTTGCTCCTGGGACACATCCTAAAAGGTCCCCTGCACACACTGCCAAGGGCTTCTGGGACATGACCTGTCTTTAGCGGTTCTGGGCCTCAGGACTCAGGGCTGATGCAGGGCCTCTAGCTGAAGCAGCTTTGATGGAAATGTGTAGACACCAATGTTGCTCAAGGAGCATGAGTGCAGTAGATGCTGCAGTTACGGGGCTCGCCCATTCCTAATCATTGTGCTTTGTGTCTCCTCACAAAGACAGAAACAAAGGCAGCACTGCCCTCAGGGGAACATCGGCCCTGGTGGAACGCAGCGGCCACAAAGGATCCAGCCAGAGGATGCCCCACCTGCCCAGCACTACCAGGCTGCCCAACGTGGGTGGGCGTGGGAAGAGCCCTACACTCAGAAGCACCTAGGATAGGGCACAGACTTGTCACATCACTGTCCCCAGCAAAGGCTACGTGTTGTCTCCTTCAGTTGATGATAAACCTTTCTGAGATGCAGAGCATCCAGATCAGACGTTCTCTACCTTTTTGTTTTTATTATATTAAGGCACAGACTTAGAATGACATTTTTGTGCCATTCCTCGTTGTGCCACAGCTGAACTAACCAGGTCCCTTCACCATGGGGCAACTTCCTGGACCTGATTTGGGTTCTGAGAAAAGGCATCTGGATTGCCAGGTCTTTTATAAAGACGTCAGCAAGCTTCACTTGAACTGAAAGGTGGGAGGTTTTCTACCAAGCCCATTGATTGACAGTGCTGAGGCAGAGTGGCCGTGTGTGTGCACAGAGGGCAAACACTGTCTTCCAGGTTACTGTGGAAGGCTGGCTGTGTTGTGACCTTCTGTGGGCACGAATGCTGTGCAGAACACAGTAACACTCTTTCCCCCTTCTAAAATGTCCTGACCTTACACATTTGACCCGCAGCTTTAGGGATTTCATGGACAAGCCCCATCCACAGACCTCAGATTTAAACACTCCACTTCTAGACTCTTCTTTTTAGCCAGCATCACCCATCAATAGAGAAGCCCTCAAAATTGCAAATTCAATTGAAAACCCTGACTCTGCTTTCCTAGAATTTACGAAATCTATACACTGAACACTTGGCTTTGAAGAAACAGTTTTCTCCATGTCAAGTTATTTCTGTAGCAGCTCCTTAAGTATGTACTGTCCCGCTGCACCCAACCCCACACCAGCAGGGCAGGCTGGCACCCCACCACTGTCTATGCCGGCTCTGGGGGTCCCACTTGCTCCTGCAGGCAGAGCTAAGCAGCACAACATACAGAGGTCTTGGTTTTATACAGAACCTTTAATTGCAAAGAACTTGAAAGCAGCCATGCTGGGGGTGGCAGTGGAGAACCCACCACACCCGCCCCTCAGTATTCTTCACCTTCTTCAGCCTCAGCTTCCACGGAATCCACGCCCACCTCTTCATAATCCTTCTCCAGAGCTGCCAGGTCCTCGCGGGCCTCGGAGAACTCCCCCTCCTCCATGCCTTCTCCCACGTACCAGTGCACAAAGGCCCGCTTGGCATACATGAGATCGAACTTATGGTCCAGGCGAGCCCAGGCCTCCGCGATGGCCGTGGTGTTGCTCAGCATGCACACAGCCCGCTGCACCTTGGCCAGGTCTCCCCCGGGGACCACCGTGGGGGGCTGGTAGTTAATGCCCACCTGCCCGAGAAGAGGAAGAAACAGTCCGTGAAGCTTATATCAAACCTAGAAATGGTGGTTACTTTTCCTCGAACAGAAGACACCCTGTAGGTGAACAGGAGAATTCTCAGTTCACCCCACAAATGTCACTAAGCCCTTCTCTGTGCCAGGCAGGGTGACAGTTCCAGACAACATATGTTTCCCAGGCTGACCTCAAACTCCTGGGCTCAATCGATCCACCCACCCCAGGCTCCCAAAGTGCTAGGATTACAGGCATGAGGCAGCATGCCCAGCGTTTATTTTTTTTAATTTTAGAATAAGGTATTTTCTAAAGGATTTTTGTGCCCCTTTCCTGGGTGGTAGAATTCATGTGGAAAAGGTAGGTTGAACTTAGTAGGAATTGTATGGGCATTTTGGGGAATCTTGTAGGTGGTGTATATATTTTATTTTAACTTGGGCATTACTATAAACTGTTTCACTACATCCTTCTCTCCACTGTCTCATGAAGGGTTTGATTTAAAAAAAGAATGAAAAGAATGAAAACAGCAACAGTTACAGTGGCTCACACTTGTTATCCCAGCTCTTTGGGAGGCCAAGGTGGATTGCTTGAACTCAAGAGTTCAAGACCAGCCTGGACAACATGGCAAGACCCTGTCTCTACCAAAAATACGAAAAATTAGCTGGGCACGGTGTTGTGCACCTGTGGTCCCAGCTACTCAGGAGGCTGAGGTGGGGGGATCGCTTGAGCCTGGAGGGCAGAGGTTCCAATGAGCTGAGATCTGACCACTACCACTGCCTGGGTGACAGCGCAAGACCCTGTCTCAAAAAAAAAAAAAGGCCGGGCGCGGTGGCTCACGACTGTAATCCCAACCCTTTGGGAGGCTGAGGTGGGCGGATCACAAGGTCAGGAGATCGAGACCATCCTGGCTAACATGGTGAAACCCCATCTCTACTAAAAATACAAAAACAAAATTAGCTAGGCGTGGTGGCGGGCACCTGTAGTCCCAGCTACTTGGGAGGCTGAGGCGGGAGAATGGCGTGAACCCAGGAGGCGGAGCTTGCAGTGAACCGAGATTGTGCCACTGCACTCCAGCCTGGGTGACAGAGCGAGACTCCATCTCAAACAACAAAAAAATACACAAAAAACCAGCAACGTCTTTATTTCTCTTCTGGGAAGCCTAGTAATTTTGGCCTGGGTTTGCCTCAAGACACAAAATCTGTCCCCACTTTCCACTGACACAAAAGAAACCTTGCTGTCCTCTTTCAGCTTTATCAATAGTTGGTTACTAAATCTTGTGGCATTTCTCTGTTGGGCCTGTGCGTCCTTGTGCTGTGCTTTCCCTGCTGCCTCTGACTCAGATCCCCACCGCCTCTGTGGGGAGAGACCACTGCAGTCAGCTCTGACTGGGATTTCCTACTGTGGGTGTCTCTTCCTCTCCTTCAAGGGTTAGCACAGCTGCTGGACTAGCCACTTAATTTTGTAAGTTCTTGTCCGAACATAGCCACCACACCCCTTCATTTGCAGATTGATTTTGCTATCCAACAGCAGAGTGGGGTAGGTGTGACAGAGGTCTTGTGACCTCTAATGCCTAGAATTTGTATGATCTTGTCTTTTTTTTTTTTTTTTTTTTTGAGACAGAGTCTTGTGCTGTCACCCAGGCTGCAGTGTAGTGGGGTGATATCTTCTCACTGCAACCTCCACCTCCTGGATCCCAGTGATTATCCTGCCTCAGCCTCCTGAGTAGCTGGGATTACAGGTGCCTGCCACCACCCGGCTAATTTTTGTATTTTTAGTAGAGACGGGGTTTTGCCTGTTGGCCAGGCTGGTGTCAAACTCCTGACCTCAGGTGATCCGCCTGCCTTGGCCTCCCAAAGTGCTGGATTACAGGCATGGGTAAATTTTTGTATTTTTAGTGGAGAGCTGTGATCACCACACTGCACTCCAGCCTGGGTGACAGAGTGGGATTCTGTCTCAAAAAAGTAAATAAATGGGGTCGAGCACAGTGGCTCATGCCCGTAATCCCAGCATTTTGGGAGGCTAAGGCGAGCAGATCACTTAAGGCCAGGAATTTGAGACCAGCCTGGCCAACATGGTGAAATCCCTTTACTAAATACACAAAAATTAGCTGGGGTGTGGTGGTGCATGTCTGTGGTCCCAGCTACTCGGGAGGCTGAGGTGAGAGAATCACTTGAGCCTGGGAGGCAAAGGTTGCAGTGAGCCGAGATCACACCACTGCACTCCAGCCTTCTCAACAATAACAACAAAAAAGTAAGTAAGTAAAGTTCATCACAGATATATAGTGTAATGACTCAGAAAGACAGTTCAAAAGACATCACTGGGCCAGGTGCCGTGGCTCACGCCTCTAACCCCAGCACTTTGGATGGCCGAGGTGGGTGGATCACCTCAGGTCAGGAGTTCAAGACCAGTCTGGCCAACATGGCAAAACCCTGTTTCTACTAAAAACATAAAAATTAACCAGGCATGGTGGTGGGTGCCTGTTGTTCCAGCTGCTTGGGAAGCTGATGGAGATTGAAGTGAGCTGAGATCACACCACTGCACTCCAGCCTGGGCGACAAAGCTAGACTCTTTCTCAAAAAAAAAAAAAAAAAAAAAGACATCACTGAATTAATGATCACTCTGGTTCACTAATTGATGCCCACGCGCCTAGCCCATGGAACAAGGGTAGTCTCCTCAAAGGATGCGAGCCTTCAGGGGCAGCATTACTCTGTGTGTCTGTTGCTTGCTGAAAGGTACAAGGCCTCCACATCACCCAGTCATACCTTAAATCCAGTTGGGCACCAATCCACAAACTGGATGGTGCGCTTGGTCTTGATGGTGGCAATGGCCGCGTTGACATCTTTCGGGACCACATCCCCCCTGTACAACATGCAGCAGGCCATGTACTTGCCGTGGCGAGGGTCACACTTGACCATCTGATTGGCTGGCTCGAAGCAGGCATTGGTGATCTCGGCCACGGACAGCTGCTCGTGGTAGGCCTTCTCGGCTGAGATGACCGGGGCGTAGGTGGCCAGGGGGAAGTGGATGCGGGGGTACGGCACTAGGTTGGTCTGGAATTCCGTCAAGTCCACATTCAGGGCCCCGTCGAATCGCAGGGAGGCCGTGATGGAGGACACGATCTGCCCAATCAGACGATTGAGGTTGGTGTACGTGGGACGCTCGATGTCCAGGTTGCGCCGACATATGTCATAGATGGCTTCATTGTCGACCATGAAGGCACAGTCAGAATGTTCCAGGGTCGTGTGGGTGGTCAGGATGGAGTTGTAGGGCTCCACCACGGCTGTGGAGACCTGGGGGGCTGGGTAAATGGCAAACTCTAGCTTGGACTTCTTGCCGTAATCCACTGAGAGCCGCTCCATGAGCAGAGATGCGAACCCAGAGCCAGTGCCGCCCCCAAAGCTGTGGAAGATGAGGAAGCCCTGCAGCCCCGTGCACAGATCCGCCTGAAAGAAACCAAACAACATGAGCCAATGCCCGTGGATGCCACACCACCAACCTCCACCAAGCCAGGGCCACTTCTCTGCCTCTGAAGACTTGATATGGATTCAAATCATCCATAATAAACACGCAGTACACTCTGAAGCAAAGAAAAGCAGACAAAGATCTACAGACAAATCCCCATGCATACTTCAGACTAAGACCATTTTTTTTTTTTTTTTTTTTGAGATAGAGTCTCACTCTGTTGCCCAGGCTGGAGTGCAGTGGCATGAGCTCCGCTCAGTGCAGCCTCTGCCTCCTGGGCTCAAACCATTCTCCTGCCTCAGCTTCCTGAGTAGCTGGGACTACAGGCAGGCACCACCACGCCTCACTAATTTGTGTATTTTTAGTAGAGACAGGGTTTCACCACGTTGGCCAGGCTGGTCTCAAACTCTTGACTTCAGGTGACTGCCCACCTTGGCCTCCCAAAGTGCTGGGATTACAGGCGTGAGCCACCAGACCCGGCCAAAGTGCCGGTCTAAGTTTTGACAAAATGACCTCCCCATCACAACCCAAGATCTACCCTCCTGTGCAGGACAATGGTCACATGAAGCCTTCTCTTCTTACCAGTTTGCGGATGCGGTCCAGGACCAGGTCGACGATCTCCTTGCCGATGGTGTAATGGCCTCTGGCGTAATTATTGGCCGCATCTTCCTTCCCGGTGATCAGCTGCTCTGGGTGGAAGAGCTGCCTGTAGGTTCCTGTCCGCACTTCATCTACAAAAGAGACCGTGTGTACTGTGAATCTTTAAGGCCTGTACTCACCAAGATGGACACATTCCAGGACTGTTCACTTCTACAAAGTACATGCAGTTCAAAGTACATGACCTGCATGTTGCAGGTCAACAGTGGCAGTGTCTGGTAGAAAATGTCTCTGTGTGATAACCAAACTGCGATTTATGACTCTGGGAAGTCCAACTCAGCTTGCAGTATAAATGTTAGCATGACCAGTTCCCAGGGAAGGGAAATAAGCTCTAGCAACCCCACACAGGTAATTCTAAAGGTACATAATTCTTTCCTACATGTAGCTACATCAAAGGCTGTAAGTTAAAAACTCTTACAAACTGGGAAGTCGCCAGGTCAATGTGACTTCTGCAGGGCAGTCCCATCAGGGCACCCTGTGTGGCTGGGGCCCCACGGGCTTTCAGGTGACACTGTCATCTCATGTGGGGCCACTGAAAGGAGCTGTCTCTTTGCAGCTCTTCTTGGAAACTATCCTGGGCTTCTAATCTGGAAGAAGCAAATGCATGTTCTGTACTTAACCTTCTATGCCTAAGATGCAGGTCAGGACTCTCGTGCACCAGTATAAGAGAGTGCACAGCATTCAGGATGGAACCAATGCCGTCGTGCCCCGCAGGCAGGGCCACCTGAACAGGGCTGAGGCAGCCACGACGGAATCTCTCCACAGCCCATCTTACTGCCGGCAAAGCAGCTTTTCCCTGTAGGTCAGGTTTTCCTAAATTAGGAGCGGAGTCTCACAGACACTTTAATCATGAACCTTTCAGTTTATCTCTTAACAACATCATGGGAACATGCTTCTCTATCTCATACCTTCTGCAGAAGGATTCAAAGGAGCCCACATGGGGCCTTACCAACGATGCTCTCCCACCCTCCTAGAAAAGCTGCCATCCAGGGCCCTAGCACCTACCGACCACAGTGGGCTCCAGGTCCACAAACACTGCTCTGGGCACGTGCTTGCCAGCCCCAGTCTCACTGAAGAACGTGTTGAAGGAGTCATCCCCACCACCAATGGTTTTATCACTTGGCATCTGACCATCGGGCTGAATTCCATGTTCAAGGCAGTACAGTTCCCAGCAGGCATTGCCGATCTGGACACCTGCCTGCCCCACGTGGATAGAGATACACTCGCGCTGTGAACCACAACATAAATGTAGACCCATTCATTTCAAGGCAACTTGAAGCTATATGACATGCAAGATATTCTAATTTAATATTTGTATAGTGCTTCAGTATCTGGTGCTTTCACAATTGATAATTCCTAGGAGGGTTAGGTGACTGACCCGTTTATCCCCATTAAAACTTACTTGCTCTAAACCATCCTAGCTACTAAGTTCCAGAGGTAGGCCTAGAACCTAATGTTTGCCACTATACAAAAATTTGATTATTTTAAAATGTGGAAGCCATGTAAGGTCAGTAATCAACCCCACATTATAGCCAGTCACAGTAATGCTCTGAAGAATACACAGCAGTTTTTGATTATGTCCTGATCAAAGGATAAGGTAATTGGGTTGGGTAAGGAAATAAGACAGTAGGTCCCAGGTCACTGTGGTCCAAACCCAGATGTTCAGTATGTGTCCTCTCTCTGCCCGCGCCCCCCCGCCCCCCCGCCGAGATCTACCCTCCATCATTCACCACCTGCTCTGTGCTCCCAGAGGCTGACCCATGAGGACGGCACCAGAGGCCTTCCTTGTCCTCTGGCTTCGTGATGGTTTGGTCAGTGACAGGCAGCAGCAGGAGACCAAAAGGCTGGAGGAGAATGGCGTCAGGGTACTCTTCCCTTGGCCCCTTCCTGCTCAACTTTCATGGGTGATCCAAATCCCTCCATCAGGGCCACAGTTTTGGCAGGTGGCCCTCTTCATAAAGTTACCCTCTCAATTTTTTGTAAGCACTCCCTCCCCTCCACCCCTTGAAGCCTAGGAGTATAATGGCTCCCAGATGTCATCAGTGCTGGGACACTGCACTGTCCTTTGGTGGTTTCTTCAAGCGCTGCCAAGCCGGATGTGGTGGCTCATGCATGTAATTACAGCAGTTTGGGAGGCTGAGCAGAGATTGTTTGGGACCAGTTTGAGACAAGCCTGGGCAACTATGAAAAATTTTTTGTTTGTTTTTTTTTCTTTTGAAACAGAGTCTCACTCTGTCGCCCAGGCTGGAGTGCAGTGGCACAATCTCAGCTCACTGCAGCCCCTGTTTCCCAGGTTCAAGCGATGCTCTTGCCTCAGCCTCCCAAGGTAGCTGGGACTACAGGCCACTACGCCCAGCTAATTTTTTGTATTTTTAGTAGAGACGGGGTTTCACCGTGTTAGCCAGGGTGGTCTTGATCTCCTGACCTTGTGATATGCCCACCTCGGCCTCCCAAAGTGCTGGGATTACTGGCGTGAGCCACAGCGCCCGGCCAAAAAATTTAAACACTAGCCAGGTGTGGCGGTGCATACCTGTAGTCCCAGCTACTCAGGAGGCTGAGGCAGGAGGATTGCTGGAGCCCAGGGGTTCAAGGCTGCAGGGAGCCGTGATCATGCAACTGTGCTCCAGCCTGGGCAACAGAGCTGTTGTTGAGCTGTCTCAAAAAAAAAAAAAAGATACTTGACAAACCACATGGCCACAGCTATTCAGACTTGGGACTTGGAAATCTATTCTTTACGTGAATGCGATGGTTGCTTTTTCTTTCTTTCTTTTTTGAGGCCAGGTCTCTGTCGCACAAGCTGCAGTGCAGTGGCACCATCATGACTCACTGCGGCCTCGAAGTCCTGGGTTCAGCTGACCCTCTCACCTCAGCCTCCCGAGTAGCTGGAACCACAGATCCACGCCTCCACCCCGGGAATTTTTCTATTTTTAGTAGAGAAGGGCTTTCGCCATATTGGCCAGGCTGGTGCGGAGCCCCTGACCTCAGGGGATCCCCCGCCTCTACCTCCTGTCTGAGCTTTAATTCCTGATCTGAGCAATGTCCACAGCCCCAGCCTCCATCAGCAAGGCTCCTTGGGGGTTCTCAGTGGTTTCCAGTAGCACAGAGACGTTTGGAGACCGGAAAGCGGGAGCAGCACCCTCCTGTCTTCATGAGGCGACACCACTGTTTGCTCCCTGGGGGATGGGACACGGTCAATGCTCCCCGTCCACTGACTCAAGGCCGGCAGCTTCGTCTAAAACAAAAGCTGCCATCCCTGCCCTGGAGCCCGCAGACCCAGTAGACGATCCCGTGTCCTCGTGTCCCGCCCTGGGCCCTGCGTCCTTCTCTGGCCTCCTCTCTGCTCCCTGGCCCGCAACAGCATCCCTCCGTCCAGCCACCTCAAGAGGCCAACTTCGTCCACCCCCCAGCCTGGGCGTCTGCGGGGCGGGAGTGACCTGGCCTTACCATGTTGAACTCCGCCGCTGCTGCAGCCTAACGCTACTACTTGACCTCAACCGCCGCTGCAGCTGCGCACGTCCAACTGCAACCTCCCCCCACGCGCTGTCTGGGATTGGCCCGCTGGTGCTAGGCCACCATTGGTCCGGAGCTCCTGGGAGGTGGGCCAAGGCTCGGATCCCAGTTTCAATTGGCCGTTGCTCAACACACGTAGTGGGGACGCCCTCTGACTGGATGCAGGATTGGCGGGAAGGCAGTGGGGTCAGAGGGCAGCGCGTGGGCTGAGACGATTCCGAGGGGCCTCTGACCCGTGTTGGAGCAGCTACTGCGCCCTTGTGGGTCGAGGAACATTGCTTTGTAAGTAAGCTCCCAGCCTGGCAGTGGCTTGACCACGAATTTGTGCGGCTGCCTTCTCCCCGGTTGCCCCAGGCCGGCTCCTCTGGAGGTGCCTTATTCAGATCTTTGCAAACGGGGCCGCCTTTGAGAGGCCTTCCGGGCATCTACCTAAGTCACAGCAGCACCGCAATCACCCCACCTTCCCACCCAGCACCCGGGAAGTGGCGGGATTCGATCACTTTTGTGATCTAAAAAGGATCTGAAATCCCATCACTTTGGAGGCAGAGGCGGGCAGATCACCTGCGGTCAGGAGTTCAAGACCAACCTGGCCAACATGGTGAACCCGTCTCTACTAAAAATACAAAAACTAGCCGGGCATGGTGGGCGCGCCTGTAATCCCAGCTACTCAGGAGGCTGAGGCAGGGGAATTGCTTGAATCCGGGAGGCAGAGGTTGCAGTGAGCCAAGATCGCACTGCAGCCTGGGCAAGACTCCGTCTCAAAAAAAAGAAAAAAAGAAAGAAAAGAAAAGAAGAAGCAGAGGTAAAATTAATATAAGTGGAGAGGCGGAGAGGTTGGGCCGGGCGCAGTGGCTCAGGCCTGTAATTCCAGTGCTTTGGGAGGCCTCCGCGGGAGGATTGCTTGAGGTCAGGAGTTTGCAACCAGCCTGGGCAACGTGGTGAGACCCGCCCTGCCCCCGTTTCTACAAAAAATAAAAATAAAATTAGCCGGGCATGGTGGTGGGTGCCTGTAATCCCAGCTACTTGGGAGGCTGAGGCACAAGAATCCCTTGAATCCAGGAGGTGGAGGTTGCAGTGAGCCGAGATTGTGCCACACTGCACTCCAGCCTGGGTGACAGAGGGAGACTCCGTCTCAAAAAAAAAAAAAAAAAATACAGTTATTTGGGCCAAGTTTGAGAACTGCAACCCTGGAGATGCAAGTTGCCTTGATATACACTCTAATTAGCAGCAATTACAAATGGGTTTTTAAAGGAAAAGAAGAGGCAGTTTCTAAATTGTTTACCAAGAATTTTAAAAATAGAGACAGAGTTTTGCTGTGTTGCCCAGCCTGGTCTTGAACTCCTGGCCTGAAGGGGGCCTCCCACCTTGGCTGGCCTGGCCAAAGGAATGTATATTAAAATAACATAAGCTATTTATTGGCTCTGTATTATCTTTTGTATCACAAATTCCAGTAACAGGAAGATAAAGCTAATCAGGAACAAAATGCCTTTAAATAGTCGCTGGGGCATGGGTATGAGGTGTGTGACTGAAGTCCCATATTCCTCTCTCTGGGCCTGATACATTCTGCACACCTCGCATAACTCAAAGTGCTTTGAACACTTTTTTTCTCTCTTCTTTAGTGAGAAGGACCGGGTTTACAGGCACCAGGAAAGGGGAAGGCACAGCCCTGTCCTGGGAAGAGCGGAGTAGGGACACAATGCCCATTTTGGAGGAGTCTGGAACAGTCACCTGATTCTTCCTTATGTATTTATTGTTTGTTTATTTATTTTTTGGACACTGGTTCTCACCATGTTAACCAGGCTGGACTCAAAACCCCTGGGCCCAAGTGATCCTCATGCCTCAGGCTTCCTTGTAGGCTGGGACTACAGGCGTGTAATTCTTCCCAGTTTGATTCTTCCATTTCTAAAGATCATCTTAACAATGTGTATTCAGTTCTGACAAAAGGCCTGGAGGAGACGTGCTGGCTTACCCCCAGCTCATCACCAGGATGCAGCACCCCATCGTGGCATCTCCCTAGAGGGTGGCCAAGCAGGCTCTTAACTTTGCCTCCTGAGAGGAGAGCACAGAAGAGAGAGGGAGCTCCCCCAGTGGGATGGGACTCATGAGGTCCAGGAGCTGAGACTTTTCTGTGGGCTTTGGGGACCTCTGAACAGTGCGATCAGGTCTGCCCTTGGAAGGATGTTTTGGCACAAAGGGGAGGGGCAGGGAGGGAGTTCTGTGGAGAGCCAGGGAAACCAGAGGAGGCCTCTGGCCCCCTGCCTCTTCTCCCCAGAAGGGTGAATCCTTCCATCTTAGTCGGCTCCAGGTGCCCTAAAAAAATACCATGGGCTGAGTAGCTTAAACAGTAGAGTTTTATTTTCTCACAGTTCTGGAGGCTAAAAGTCCCAGAGGCGTCTTGTCCTGGCTTGCACACAGCCACCTTCTCACCATGTCCTCCCACAGGGTGGGGGAAGGCAGCACTCAAGCTCCCTGGTCTCTTATAAGGACACGAATCCTACCGGATCAGGGCCCACCCTTATGACCTCACATAATCTTCATCATTTCCTTATAGGCCCCGTCCCCAAATACAGTCACACTGGGGATCGGAGCTTCAGTGTCTAATAATGGGGGGGGGGACACAGTTCAGTCCACAGCCCTCCCCTCCCTCAGGGCTCCAACCACATCATGCAGAGAACTTAGCTGTAGCCTGTATCACCCGGTGCTCTTCAGTACAGTCATGTGTCCCTCAGAGGCTGGGATACGCTCTCAGAAAGCCATCATCAGGCAATTTCGTTGACGTGAGAACATCATAGAGTGTACTTAGCCCAACCTACATGGAGCAGCCTACTGCACACCTAGGCCACATGGTACAGCATATTGCCCCTTGGCTGCAGACCTATACAGTAAGTATTTCTGTATCTAAACACAGAAAAGCTACATGAAAAATATGATATTATAATCTTATGGGACCACTGTTGTATATGCTGTCTGCTGTTGTCTGAAACATCATTATATGCCACATGACTGCAATGTTTATTTTTCTGATTATAAAAGTAACACATATTCCCAGTAGATAGTGTAGAAAATTAGCAACAAAATATTCTACCGTAAATGACAAAAGAAAAATTGAGTCTTGGACGTGCCCATTTTTACTGTAAGTTATGATTCCATAACTGACTTGTAGTAAACAGTATTTCTGGCCTCTAAGTATTGCTGCCTTGTGTATTTTATTTAGTATACAGTACTAAAAATAAGTGTTCTCAATTATTAAATACTTGCAGTAAGTCAGCTAACAAAGTTTACATATAGTCACTACACAGAAAGGAGCACAAATTATTTCCTCTTTTGCTCAGATTCAAACAGGCTTGAGTGACAACTTGAGGACAAGGACACTTTGCCAAGATTTTACGCAGCAGCTGGCAGGGCCAGAGAGGCAGCATGGTGTGGCAGGAGAATGAGGAACTGCGCAAGGTAGGTGGCTCAGTTCTGGGTGAGAAAAGCTTACGAGACTTTGCAAAGTTTTGTAAGGTTGAGTTCATACAGATGTCTAAAGACCTCCCTGGGACTCCCACTCATGGACTGTCCCTGCTGCATGCAGGACACCAGGGCCAAGCCTGGTTCTAGGGACCAGCCAGTTGCTGCATAGCTCGTGTCAGTGGGCTAAGCTTGGCTCCCAGTCATGGGTGCCTGTTAGAGCCCTGCCTGCAGCAGGCACCCACTTCACAGTCATCTGTCATCTCCAGTTCAACCCCACAAAATAAGCAGCAACTCCCCCACCCCTGCCAATTTTGAATGAGAAACTATGTCTGTGTTATCTGCAGTGACATGCTGCGCCTGACACCAGTGACACTCCCTTCTCTCTCCACCATACCCCCTGCTCTTAGAAGGGGCATCTTTGTGATGACAGGGAGCTGCAAAAGAGACTTGTTAAAATGTGGGTAATTCCCCCATAACTCCTTCATAAATTTGGTTTTTAGTAAGATATGTGAAACTTTATGTTCAAATGCCAGTATAGTAATAGCACAATTAGGTTCTGTTTTCAAAAATACATTCATTTATACACTTAAGTCCTTGGACCTATAGTTTGTGATCTGTCCTCTAAAATGTGCCAGATTGTAAACCCAAATTGCTTCTTAAGATCATCTGTGGTGTCATTCCCCTGCATGACTCGTCTGGGACTGCTGCGTGGGCTGGGTGGCGTCTCATTGCTTAATGTAGTCACAATAACTCTGAGCTAGGCAGAGAGGCCTGGGGAGGCCTTTCCTCACTCACTTCCAGTCTTAGACCAGCAGATGTGACAGTGACTAAACAACCAGATTATTGAGCAGATTGGCTGCAGGGAGGCCCGAGTCATCAGTGTAGCAAGTGGTAAGGTTGATGTCAGTGCAGCTGACCTCACGGCAAGTCCCACTGTGGCTCTCCACCCAGGGAGATTTTGATTTAAATATTTTTCTTCTTAATTTTCTTTTCTTTCTTTCTTTTTTATTTTTTTTAAGAGATGAAGTCTCACCATTTTGCCGAGAAATTGATCTTGAACTCCTGGGCTCAAGTGAGCCTCCCACCTCAGCCTCCCAAAATGCTGGAATTACAAGCATGACCCACCGTGCCTGGCCTGATTTAAATCTTAAGTACTCTGTGTGTGTGTGTGTGTGTGTGTGTGTGTGTATTTCTGTTTCCGCTTATGTTTAAGTGTGTGTGTGTGTGTATTCCTGTTTCTGCTTATGTTTAAGTAACTAGATTGAGTGCCCAAATGCTTTATTCACCTTTGCAGTTGTGTAGATGACATCAGGCAGAGGTTGATGTTACAGAGCCAGCTGTCCTGCTGTAAGCTATTCAATGCAGTTGCAGGGTCTTGCTTGGTGTGGAGTTGGTGCTCAGCACCTGAGCCCAGGTGGTCTTCTCATTGAATGTTTGGCTGGGGTGAGGTGAGCACAAGGCTTTTTCCAAACAGGGGATTTCTCCGATCTTTGGCTTTAATCTGTAACCAGCACTGGCTGTCACTTGTAACTCTTTAATATGGTGTAAGACTAAACCTTCCAGGCCTTTTTAAGCAAACATAAAACATCTATAATTGTGATTTTTTTTAAGCAATATGGTGAAGGGACTAAACCTTCCAGGCCTTTGTTAAGCAAACATAAAACATCTATAATTGTGATTTTTTTTTCAGCAATTGGTTGAAGCCTCAGAGTTATTGAAATCCCAGGCCAAAGAACTCAAAGATGCCCATCAGCAGCAAAAGCTGGCCCTGCAGGACTTCTTGGAGCTCAGTGAGCTGGTAGCAGAGCTCTGCTCCCAGAAGCAGAAGGTGTGGGACAAGGAGGGGGAGACGGAGGTGGCCATGCAGAAAGTCAACACGATGTGGCAGGAGATCTGAAGATCCAAGAAGCTCAGAAAGAGGAAGCTGTTTAGATGGTTCAGCGATGGTATTGATTGGACTTTTTAAAAATTTTTATTATGATACTTTAAGTTTTGGGGTACATTGTATGACCTTAATACAACATCTTTGAAAACTTGAGCTGCATTATGTAAATTACTTTAAAATGGATCTTAAGTTTTTGTGAAACCAAGTAAGTTGATATGCTGAGCATTTATTTTGTTCTTATCCTTCAATAGCTATCTGTGAAATTATTAAAAGAGGTTCCTGTGGTACTAAGTTTTAAAAATTCCCTTTTGGCCAGGTGCAGTGGCTCACGCCTGTAATCCTAGCACTTTGGGAGGCTGAGGCGGGCGGATTGCCTGAACTCAGGAGTTCGAAACCAGCCTGGGCAAAACGGTGAAACATCATCTCTACTAAAAAACACACAAAAAAATTAGCCAAGTGTGGTGGCGGGCACCTGTAGTCCCAGCTACTTGGGAGGCTGAGGCAGGAGAATTGCTTGAACCCAGGAGGTGAAGGTTGCAGTGAGCCGAGATCGCACTACTGCACTCCAGCCTGGGCGACAGAGCGAGACTCCATCTCAAAAAGAAAAAAATTCCCTTTTAAGTAAGTAGAGGGTATTTATGCTCTGCTGTGCTGTGGCCTGGCTTAAGTGAGTAAGAGCACCTGCAGTCCATACAAGGCTGGTGGCAGCAAAAAGGCAAATCTGCCTAGGACATTTCAACCCACTTGCTTTAGACCAGTGCTTCTGAAGCATCTTGACCTCAGTACTGCTTTACACTCTTACAAATTATTAAGGACCCCAAAGAGCTTTTACTTACATAGATTGCAGCTCTCAATATGCACCATGGCAGAAATCAAAACTGATAATTCTTTCAATACAATGAAAACCCATTACATTTTAACATTTGTACTGAAAAGTAACTATTTATTTAAAAATTTAGTGAGATGAATGACATTTTTATATTTTTAGTGTTTCTTTTTTTTGAGACAGAGTCTCACTCTGTTGCCCAGGCTGGAGTGCAGTGGTGCAATCTCAGCTCACTGCAAGCTCCACCTCCCGGGTTCATGCCATTCTCTTGCCTCAGCCTCCCGAGTAGCTGGGACTATAGGCGCCCACCACCACGCCTGGCTAATTTTTTTTTTTTGTATTTTTAGTAGAGATGGGGTTTCACTGTGTTAGCCAGGATGGTCTCGACCTCCTGACCTCATGATCCACCCGCCTCAGCCTCCCAAAGTCCTGGGATTATAGGTGTGAGCCACTGTGCCCAGCCATTTTTAATGTTTCTTTAATATCTGGCTTAATAGAAAACACTTGGGTCCTCATGTCTGTTTCTGCATTCAATCTGTTTTGATACACTGTTCTGGATGAAGTACATAAAGAATTCCTGGCTCCTACAGAAGCTAATTATTCAAAGATGTTCCTGTGGTACTAAGTTTTTAAAACTCCCTTTTAAGTAAGTAGAGGGTATTTATGCTCTAATGACATCTCAGGATCCCAGTGTTGTCAGCCCCCACTTTGAGAACTGCTGCCCTGGGTATTCTGAATGTTCTGCTGTTGATGAATGACATGTTTTAAGCAATGCTCAGTTTAAAATTTGATTAAAGGCCAGGAGCCGTGGCTCACACCTCTAATCTCAGCACTTTGGGAGGCCAAGGTGGGCAGGTCGCTTGAGATCAGGAGTTTGAGACCAGGCTGGGCAACATAATGAAACCCCATCTGTACTAAAAGTACAAAAAACTAGCTGGCTGTGGCCAGGTGCGGGGGCTCATGCCTGTAATTCCAGCACTTTGGGAGCCTGAGGTGGATGGATCACCTGAGGTTGGAAGATTGAGATCAGCCTGACTAATATGGTGAAACCCTGTCTCTACTAAAAACAAATTTAGCCAGCCTGCGGTGGTGCATGCCTGTAGTCCCAGCTACTTAGGAAGCTGAGGCAAAAGAATCTCTTGAACTCAAGAGGCAGAGGTTTCAGTGAGCCGAGGACACACCACAGCATTCTAGCTTGGGCCACAGAGGGAGACTCTGTCTCAAAAAAGAAAGAAAGAAAGAAAAAATATATAGCTGGGGTTGTGGCGTGCACCTGTGGTACAAGATACTCAGGAGTCTGTAGTGGGAGGATCACTTGAGCCTGGGAGGTGGAGGTTGCAGTGAGCCAAGATCACACCACTGTACTCCAGCCTAGGTGACAGAGTTAGACTCTGTCTCAAAAAAATTCTATTAAAACCTACTTAATGAATTCCACGAACGAGAAGGCCTGGAAGCACATGCTCATGTTCCTTTCAAGTTCAGGGCTTTTTGCTTTTTAGCCACAGAATACCTATTTGTTTTCTTTTTAGACAGTTTATTTTAGAACACAAATATATTTGTTGTTGTAGCCAGTTACAACTTGAGTTAATGAAACCCCTAACTAAGGATTACCATTCCACATATGGATGCAATGAACATTGCCTGCGATTTGATCTCTAATGGTTTGGGTGTAGGCAGAGGTGAAGCAGGCTTGGCTGAGTTGCTCACTGTCAAAGCTGGCTGCCAGGCACATGGGGTTCATTACTCTCTCTTCTGTGTGTGTTTGAAATTGTGCATTTAAAAAAATGAATCAGTGTTTTGCAGATATCAGAAGTACTTGTTTTCACAAGTCAGTCTCCTTTCTTGAAATCTAATCTCAAGTATCAACTTAAATTAAAATTTGAACTTGCTTTATTACTAACTGACCATTTCAGCTGAGCCCTGAAGTGTATTTCTGAAACTTTAATTTGTGATAAGATTTGATGAAGGCAAAAATATACAAAGGTCTTGTTCTCTTAGAGGTCCGTTGGGTAAAGATCTAACTGGTGAGGCTATGCTTGCTTTGTGTTAATGAAAAGCGCATCTTCCTTTTGTAGCTGGAAGCTCAGCTCTAGAACCCTGTTGCCGAGGCCTCAAAGGAGTGCAAACTTCGTGAGCACGGTGTGGACCAAGCAAGCAGAAAGTGAGCCCAAAGCCCTCGAGGTGGTTCTGGGTTAGGGTCTTTACTCTTAACCGAGACAGAAAGCTCATCCTTGCTGATGCCATCATGTGGACATCACCTTGTGTAATGTGCTCGTCCCGGCTGAGCATTACCCAAGGCAGTTCCAGACAAGACAGGGATGTGGAGAGGTGGGGTGGGATTCTGCCTTTTGATTGCTTTCATGTTTGAAAGCCAAGTATATTAATCCATTCTCTCCCAGTTATAAAGATTTACCTTAGCCGGGCATGATGGCACATGCCTGTAATCCCAGCTACTCAAGAGGCTGAGGCAGGAGAGTTACTTGAACCCGGGAGGTGAAGGTTGCAGTGAGGCAAAGTCACAACACTGCACTCCAGCCTGGGTGACAGAGCAAGACTCCATCTCAAAAAAAAAAACAAAGAATTACCTGAGGCCGGGTGTGGTGGCTCATGGCTGTAATCCCAGCACTTTGGGAGGCTGAGGCAGGTGGATCACCTGACGTCAGGAGATCAAGACCAGCGTGACCAACATGGTGAAACCCCATCTCTACTAAAAGTATCAAAAATTAGCTGGGCATGGTGGTGGGCACCTGTAATCTCAGCTACTCGGGAGGCTGAGGCAGGGGAACCACTTGAACCTGGAAGGCGGAGGTTGCAGTAAGCCAAGATCGCGCCATTGAACTCCAGCCTGGGTGACAGGGTGAGACTCCGTCCCAAAAAACAAAAGAAAAAAAAAAAGAATTACCTGAGACTGGGTAATTTATAAAGAAAAGAGGTTTAATTGGCTCACAGTTTTTGCAGGCTATACAGGCTTCTGCTTCTGGGGAGGCCTCAAGAAACTTGCAATCTGGTGGAAGGGGATGCAGCCACATCTTACGTAGACAGAACAGGAGGAAGAGAGCAGGGAGATGCTACACACCTTCAAACAACCAGATCTCATGTGAACTCACTCACTATCACAAACACAGCAAGCGGTAAATCTCCCATAATCCAGTCATCTCCCACGAGGTCCCTCCTCCCACATTGGGGATAACAGTTTCACATGAGATTTGAAATTATATCACCAAGTTTTTTTTTTTTTTTTCTATATAAAAGTTTCAGGCAGTTCACGGTAAGTCCTAGTAAACCAACAACTAATCAACTCCTATCCTGGTTCAGTCCAATCAATCCGTATCCTTCTTCATATCCTGGTTTCCTAAATTCAGTGCAGTTCAGTTTTAGAAAAGCTCCTTAAAGCCCATGACTTGCCGCTGACCAAAAAAAAAGGCAGGCTGGCCATCCGTTGGGGCCCCTGCTGGGACCAGAGGGTGCGGTGGAGGCCAAGGAGGGACTGAGCACAGAAGGCCACAGTGGCTAAGCCTAGGCAAGAGGTCAGTGGACGAGTCTCCTGGCAGTGTAGCATGGCCTGGGTCAGCAGACGGGTCTCCTGTCAGTGTAGCGTGGCCTGGGTCAGTGGATGAGTCTACTGGCAGTGTAGCGTGGCCTGGGTCAGTGGACGGGTCTCTGGCAGTGTAAGCATGGCCTGGGTCAGTGGATGGGTCTCCTGGCAGTGTAGCATGGCCTGGGTCAGTGGACGGGTCTCCTGGCAGTGTAGCGTGGCCTGGGTCAGTGGACAAGTCTCTGGCAGTGTAGCGTGGCCTGGGTCAGTGGACGGGTCTCCTGGCAGTTGTAGCATGGCCTGGGTCAGTGGACGGGTCTCCTGGCAGTGTAGCGTGGCCTGGGTCAGTGGACGGGTCTCCTGGCAGTGTAGCGTGGCCTGGGTCAGTGGACGGGTCTACTGGCAGTGTAGCGTGGCCTGGGTCGGTGGACGGGTCTCTGGCAGTGTAGCGTGGCCTGGGTCGGTGGACGGGTCTCCTGGCAGTGTAGCGTGGCCTGGGTCGGTGGACAGGTCTCTGGCAGTGTAGCGTGGCCTGGGTCGGTGGACGGGTCTACTGGCAGTGTAAGCATGGCCTGGGTCAGTGGACGGGTCTCTGGCAGTGTAAACATGGCCTGGGTCAGTGGACGGGTCTCCTGGCAGTGTAGCGTGGCCTGGGTCAGTGGACAGGTCTCTGGCAGTGTAGCGTGGCCTGGGTCAGTGGAAAAGTCTCTGGCAGTGTAGCGTGGCCTGGGTCAGTGGAAAAGTCTCTGGCAGTGTAGCGTGGCCTGGGTCAGTGGGCAGGTCTCCTGGCAGTGTAGCGTGGCCTGGGTCAGTGGACGGGTCTACTGGCAGTGTAAGCATGGCCTGGGTCAGTGGACGGGTCTCCTGGCAGTGTAGCGTGGCCTGGGTCAGTGGACGGGTCTCTGGCAGTGTAAGCATGGCCTGGGTCAGTGGACGGGTCTCCTGGCAGTTGTAGCATGGCCTGGGTCAGTGGACGGGTCTCCTGGCAGTGTAGCGTGGCCTGGGTCAGTGGACGGGTCTCTGGCAGTGTAGCGTGGCCTGGGTCAGTGGACGGGTCTACTGGCAGTGTAAGCATGGCCTGGGTCAGTGGACGGGTCTCTGGCAGTGTAAACTTGGCCTGGGTCAGTGGACGGGTCTCCTGGCAGTGTAGCATGTCCTGGGTCAGTGGACAGGTCTCTGGCAGTGTAGCGTGGCCTGGGTCAGTGGAAAAGTCTCTGGCAGTGTAGCGTGGCCTGGGTCAGTGGAAAAGTCTCTGGCAGTATAGCGTGACCTGGGTCAGTGGGCAGGTCTCCTGGCAGTGTAGCGTGGTCTGGGTCAGTGGACGGGTCTCCTGGCAGTGTAAGCATGGCCTGGGTCAGTGGACGGGTCTCCTGGCAGTGTAGCATGGCCTGGGTCAGTGGACGGGTCTCTGGCAGTGTAAGCATGGCCTGGGTCAGTGGACGGGTCTCCTGGCAGTGTGGCATGGCCTGGGTCAATGGACGGGTCTCTGGCAGTGTAGCATGGCCTGGGTCAGTGGACAGGTCTCCTGGCAGTTGTAGCGTGGCCTGGGTCAGTGGACGGGTCTCCTGGCAGTGTAGCGTGGCCTGGGTCAGTGGACGGGTCTCTGGCAGTGTAAGCATGGCCTGGGTCAGTGGACGGGTCTCCTGGCAGTATAGCGTGGCCTGGGTCAGTGGACGGGTCTCCTGGCAGTGTAGCGTGGCCTGGGTCAGTGGACGGGTCTACTGGCAGTGTAGCGTGGCCTGGGTCGGTGGACGGGTCTCTGGCAGTGTAGCGTGGCCTGGGTCAGTGGACGGGTCTCTGGCAGTGTAGCGTGGCCTGGGTCAGTGGAGGGGTCTCCTGGCAGTTGTAGCATGGCCTGGATCAGTGGACGGGTCTCCTGGCAGTTGTAGCGTGGCCTGGGTCAGTGGACGGGTCTCCTGGCAGTGTAGCGTGGCCTGGGTCAGTGGACGGGTCTCCTGGCAGTGTAGCGTGGCCTGGGTCGGTGGACGGGTCTCCTGGCAGTTGTAGCGTGGCCTGGATCAGTGGACGGGTCTCCTGGCAGTTGTAGCATTGCCTGCGTCAGTGGATGGGTCTCTGGCAGTGTAGCATGGCCTGGGTCAGTGGATGGGTCTCCTGGCAGTATAGCGTGGCCTGGGTCAGTGGATGGGTCTCCTGGCAGTTGTAGCGTGGCCTGGGTCAGTGGATGGGTCTCCTGGCAGTTGTAGCGTGGCCTGGGTCAGTGGATGGGTCTCTGGCAGTGTAGCGTGGCCTGGGTCAGTGGATGGGTCTCCTGGCAGTTGTAGCGTGGCCTGGGTCAGTGGATGGGTCTCTGGCAGTGTAGCATGGCCTGGATCAGTGGACGGGTCTCCTGGCAGTGTAATGTGGCCTGTGTCTCCTCCTGTGTGAGGAGGGTGTGATGGGTCTCACCTCTTCCTCCTGCCTCAGTGACCTGTCAGCTCTTCCTCTAGCACATGTGCCCAACATATCTGTTCCTCTCTGTTGTCTTTGCTGCTGCCTGGTCCAGCCACCAGCAGCTCAGCTTGGCTGGACCTCAACATGCAGGTGCCTGGGCCTCCATGCCCCTTTCTTGGCCCTTGAGTCTCCTCTCCACATGGCAGCCAGAGTGAGCTTGGCAGGCTGAAGTCAGAACATGTCACTTTCACAGCCAGGGCCCTCATCACTCCACAGCTCTCCAGCAGCCTGGAAGCACCTCTCCCACACCTTCCTCACCACCACTCCAGACACACTGGCCTCTCTCTGTGCCATGAGCACCTTCAGTACATTCCCACCTCACCCCCTCACCCAGGCCTTGTTCTTTGCCCCTGGCCTGATACCTCACTTAATAGGTGACCACCTCATAGATGCTGTCCATAACCATCAGGCATGCTCTCCATTCCTTATGACTCAGCCTGTGTTTGTGTCTCATCTGCTCCTTTATTGGTTAGCTGTCAGTACCCCCACCCATGAGAGCAGACACCCCAGTCACCAGAAGAGGGCTGGGCACAGAGTCAGCCCTCAAAAGAGTGTTGCATGGATGAATGAACAGAGGGTGGGACAAAGCTTCTGGGGTCCCCGGAAGATCTGGGCATATCTCCCTGCAAGGCAGCCCCTAGAGTTTGGATCTCATTATCCAGGTCAGCAACATCATTCGGGGTAGTCCGGCATGCAAATAGTCCTTGGAAAGGTGTCTGTACTTGCCAGGGATAAAAGGAAAGTGTGAACCCCAACGACACACAGATTGATCACTTTATGTTAACCTTCCTCTGCAGGTGAAGCAAGGAGGCCCGGGACCAGGTGCCTCTTTAGAGCATCTGCAGTAGATTTCGAAAATAAAATGCAAGCTTGAGATGAACACCTTATTTTATGAAGAGGAATTGGTCAGACATGAGGCCTCCCATGTGCTAGCAGTGAAAAACCTGAAGGAGGTGCATGATTCAGAAAGCCACCAGTTGGTCCTGAAGAGAGAAATCTTGATGTTAAAAGATAAATTAGAAATGTCAAAAGGAGAGCAGTAGGTTTTCACGTGTTCCTCAGTACAGAAAATAAAAGCTTATGCCCACGCCATAGATATGAATATTAGTGAAGTTATGAGCCCCTAAAACTGTTTATCTCATTCATCTTCGCAGGCATAATAAGATGGAGGAGGCAGTAGATACGAGGAAAGATAAATATGCACAAGAAAGAGCAGAGCTGTTTGAAAACAAGAAACTGATGCTGAAAATGAGAAAGTAATTAAGGCCAGGCACAGTGGCTCATGCCTGTAATCCCAGCGCTTTGGGAAGCTGAGGAGGGTGGATCACTTGAGGTCAGGAATTCGAGACCAGCTTGACCAACATGGAAAAACTGTGTCTCTACTAAAAATACAAAAAAATTAGCTGGGTGTGGTGGTGCAGGCCTGTAATCCCAGCTACCTGGGAGACTGAGGTAGGATAATCGCTTGAACCCGGGAGGCAGAGGTTGCAGTGAGCCAAGTTCACGCCACTGCACTCCAGCCTGGGCGACAAGAGCAAAACTCCATCTAAAAAAATAAAAATAAAAAAATAAGTCTGAGTGATCACATTGTATGCAGATTGTAATTTTTTCATTCTTGAGTCTTAGAAGTTTAGTTTCTTTCTGAAATACAGTCATGTGCTGCATAAAGATGTTTCAGTCAAGGACAGACTGCATATACAGCAGGGGTCCCACACAATTATGATACAGTTATATTTATTTATTCATTCATTCATCTATTGAGACAGAGTCTCACTCTGTTGCCCAGGCTGGCATGCAACGGCACGATCTCGGCTCAGTGAAACCTCCGCCTCCCAGGTTCCTGTGATTCTCCTGCCTCAGCCTCCCGAGTAGCTGGGACTACAGGTGTGTGCCACCACACCCAGCTCATTTTTGTATTTTTAGTGAAGATGGGTTTTCACCGTGTTAGCCAGGATGGTCTTGATCTCCTGACCGTGTGATCTGCCCGCCTTGGTCTCCCAAAGTGCTAGGATTACAAATGTGAGCCACCATGCCCAGCCAATACAGTATTATTACTGTACCTTTTCTATGTTTAGACCCTAAAGTCCTCACCACTGTGTTACAGCTGCCTGTGGTATTCAGCACAGTACCATGTTGCACAAGCTTGTAGCCTGGAAGCAATAGACTGTACCTCATAGCCTGGGTTTGCAGCAGGCTCTGCTGTCCAGGCTTGTGTAAGTATACTCGAGGGTGCTAGCACAAGGACAGATTTTTCAGAGTGTATTCTGATTATTACATGATGCATGACTGTATTTTAATTCTTTTTTTTTTTTTTTTTTTTGAGACAGAGTCTCACTCTGTCACCCAGTCTGGAGTGCAGTGGAACATTCTCGGCTCACTGCAAGCTCTGCCTCCCGGGTTCATGCCATTCTCCCGCCTCAGCCTCCCATGTAGCTGGGACTACAGGCACCCACCACCATGCCTGGCTATTTTTTTTGTATTTTTAGTAGAGACAGGGTTTCACCATGTTAGCCAGGATGGTCTCAATCTCCTGACATCATGATCCATCCGCCTCGGCCTTCCAAAGTGCTGGGATTACAGGCTTGAGCCACCATACCTGGCCTGTATTTTCATTCTTTTTTGAGACAAAGTCTCACTCTATCTCCCACGCTGGAGTGCAGTGGAACGATCTTGGCTCATGGCAACCTTGTCCTCCCGGATTCAAGTGATTCTCCTGCCTCAGCTTCCCAAGAGTACCTAGGATTATAGGCATCCAACCCTACACCCAGCTAATTTTGGTATTTTTAGGAGAGATGGAGTTTCGCCATGTTGGCCAGGCTGATCTCAAACTCCTGACCTCGGGTGATCCACCCGCCTCAGCCACCCAAAGTGCCAGGATTACAGGCATGAGCCACTGTGCCCGTGGTGAATAGCATCTTTTAACTGAACAAAAACAACCTATTTAATAGCAGGGTGTGGTGGCTCATGCCTGTAATCCCAGCGACTCAGGAGACTGAGGCATGAGAAGCACCTGCACCTGGGAGGCGGAGGTTGCAGTCAGTTGAGTTGGCGCCACTGCACTCCAGCCTGGGTGACAAGAGCAAAACTCTGTCAAAAACAAAACAAAACAAACAAAAAAACCCTATTAAAGAGATAAAATATGTTACTTCATTTCAAAATTAAAATACAGGGCCGAGCATGGTGGCTCGTGCCTGTAATCCCAGCACTTTGGGAAGCCAAGGCAGGTAGATGACCTTAGGTTAGGAGTTTGAGACCAGCCTGGCCAACATGGTGAAACCCCGTCTCTACTAAAAATGCAAAACATTAGCCGGGTGTGGTGGCAGGCACCTGTAATCCCAGCTACTTGAGAGGCTGAGGCATGCGAATCGCTTGAACCTGGGAGGTGCAGTTTGCAGGGAGCCGAGATCACACTACTGCACTCTAGACTCGGTGACAGGGTAAGACTCCATCTCAAAAAAACAAAAACAAAAACAAAAACAAAGGTGCTAATTACCTGAAATCACCAGGTCTATCAGTTTTATTATTATTATTATTATTATTAGAGATAGAGTTTTGCTCTTGTTGCCTAGGCTGGAGTGCAATGGCGTGATCTCTGCTCACTGCAACATCTGCCTCCCTGTTCAAGCGATTCTCCTGCCTCAGCCTCCCGAGTAGCTGGGATTACAGGCATGCACCACCATGCCTGGCTAATTTTTGTATTTTTAGTGGAGATGGGGTTTTGCCATGTTGGCCAGGCTGGTCTCAAACTCCTGACCTCAGGTGATCCACCCACCTCAGCCTCCCAAAGTGCTGGGATTACAGGTATCAGTTATCATGCCCAGCCAAGGTCTATCAGTTTTAGATTTAGATTTGAATTGAAATGTGACTTAAATTAGATACAATTTAAAAATCCAT
The DNA here is from genome assembly GCF_028885625.2 of Pongo pygmaeus. Lineage (NCBI taxonomy): Eukaryota > Metazoa > Chordata > Mammalia > Primates > Hominidae > Pongo > Pongo pygmaeus. Next base: position 15,929,778 of record NC_072386.2, on the reverse strand, counting down.
ACCATGAACCTACGTTCGTGTTTGGAAACATGTTCTAAACTAGTTTGGAAAAATTTCATGACAATCAAAATTTTCAAAATCTTCAAAAGAGCTTCCAGTGTTAATAATGCTAGCATACTGCAGGATGCCACATGAGGAAGTTATGGGGTAAAATTGTCTCATGTCAGCTTTGTTCCACTGTGGATAAACTCACATGCCAGAGGGTGTGTGGTCAGGGCTGTGCATTACAGGTGAGGCCAGGTGACCTCTTGCCATTGGTGATCACTGTGATTTGTCGGACTCCACCTCTTCATGCGGTCACCACTCCAGCCTTGGATGCCAAGGGCAGTGGTGCTAGGGCAGGTGGCCAGCTGGGAGTGGAGTGGGCGTCTGTGTAGAGACACGAGAGGTGATAGGATCCAGCAGTAAGAACCATGGGAACCTCAGGCCAGACAGAGTGCACTTTTTGAGTAAAGAACTTGTAAGGAGAGTGAATCCTGTGGAATATGTCTTCATCCCACTATTTCTTTCCTTGTTATCACAGACCAGCTCAGCCAGTGAGCAATAAACACAAGCATTGAAGCCAGAAGCATCCCCATCCATTCCTGTGGCTGTGAGCAGAGAACCACAGGAAGTAAGACAGCGTTGTTCTGCTGATGCTCTCACCTGAGGTCTGCCCTCATGTCCAGGTGACACAGCTGCCCTTGGTGACCAGAAGCCATTCACCTTGTCCATGTGTAACAGCTTGCAGTGAGGACCTCTGTCCAGGCATGCAAGCCCACCTCCTTTTGAGAATGACTGTCAGTCCCTCAGCTAGATGAGGGAGGCCTCTGCAGATGTCTCAACATTGCAGCAATTTAGAAATGCAGAACTGTTCATGATGAATGAACTCTAGAGAGAAGTGAATCCCATATGGGGTCTAATGTCCTAATGTCTCAGAGCAGTGCTGAAATGGGCCAGTGCTCACCTGTCCTGCTCATCTCCCTGGACATGGATCAACCCCTGCAGAGGTCACCTGCTGTGCTATTGCCCATTACACCAGCCCTGACTTTGAAGGAACCAAAGGTAGGAGCCTTGATTTCACCTGAGATGCCTTCTTAGTTTTAGAAAATAACTTTTGTGTAAGTAAAATGAACTCACTCATTTTTACATACACACAGTAAAGACCCTCATGTTCTGTTCTGAATTTGTTGAGAATGATGTGTAATTCAGGAAGGTGTCAGAACCTTGCCTTTTCTTGATTATATCAATGCTACACAAATGCATTTATTTATTTATTTATTTATTTATTTTTGAGACGGAGTCTCACTCTGTCACCCAGGCTGGAGTGCAGTGGGATGATCTCAGCTGACTGCAACCTCCCACCCCTGGGTTCAAGTGACTCTTCTGCCTCAGTCTCCTGAATAACTAGGATTACAGGTGTGTGCCACCATGCCTGGCTTATTTTATTTTATTTCATTTTTAATTTTTGTAGAGACAGGGTTTTGCCATGTTGGCCAGGCTGGTCTCCAACTCCTCACTTCAAGTGATCTGCCCGCCTTGGCCTCCCAAAGTACTGGGATTTCAGGCATGAGCCACTATGCCCGGCAACTAATGCATTTTATTTGGTAGTGTTCAGTGTTCAATTTCCCCAGTCCCCTTTTCTCACTCCCAAAACCAGATTCCTCTCTCCAGTGGTAACCACTGTATTGTATGTATCAGCTACCTTCTCCAAATTTATTTCCATTTATCTCTTTGCACTTAGACAGCCTTACAGAACCATGTGACTTGTGGATGAGAATTATTTCCCTAGCATTAATGCTGCTATCCTGAATATGCAGTTCTGAACCTTGTCTTTTTCACAGATGCATCTTGGAGAGCTGTGCACGGTGGTACACACAGGGCTCCTGATCCTTTGTACTGATCTTGGCTTCTCCTGGAGCATCCCCCTTTTTTCTTTGTATAAACATCAACACAGAACATAAAATCTCCAGTTGTGACAAGACCCTAAGTTTCAAGCTTAGTGAGCATTTAGTCCTAGGTACTAGGATGGGTTTTGTTTTGTTAATGCAGACATGGCCTCTGTTTATCATTTCAACCACAGGCTGCCATGCCAGCTAGAGATGAGATAAGCAATATTTTGATGTAGCTGACATTGTCTTCTCCACATAACTATTACAGCAGTCTTCAGAGCCTTCTGCCTCCTGTGCACAATGGCAACTCTTAAGGAAAAACTCATTGCACCAGTTGTAGAAGAGGCAACAGTCCCAGACAATAAGATCACTGTACTGGGTGTTGGACAAATGGGTGTGGTGTGTGCTATCAGCATCTGGAAAAGTCTTTGGTTGATGAACTTCTTCTTGTGGATGTTTTGGAACACGAGCTTAAAGGAGAAATGATGGATCAATCTGCAGATAGGAGTATATTTCCTCAGACACCTAAAATTGTGGCAGATAAAGATTATTCTATGACTGCCAATTAAAAGATTGTAGCAGTAACTGCAGGAGTCCATCAGCAAGGGGGGAGAGTCGTCTCAATCTGGTACAGAGAAATGTTAATGCCTTCAAATCTGTTGTTTCTCAGATCATTAAGTACAGTTCTAATTACATCATAATTGTGATTTCCAACCCATTGGCCGTTCTTACCTATGTTACCTGGAAACTAAGTGGATTACCCAAGCACCTTGTGATTGGAAGTGGCTATAATTTGGATTCTGCTAGATTTTGCCACCTTGTGGCTGAAAAACTTGGCATTCATCTCGGCAGCTGCCATGGATGGATTTTGGGAGAACATGGTAATTCAAGTGTTGTTGTTCAGAGTGGTGTGAACATGGCAGGTGCTTCTCTCCAGGAATTGAATTGAGAAACGGGAACCAACAATGATCGTGAAACTTGGAAGGAAGTGCATAAGATGGTGGTTGAAAGTGCCTATGAGGTCAACAAGCCAAAAGGATATACCAACTGGGCTACTAGATTAAGTGTAGCTGATCTTGTTGAATCCATGTTGAAAAATCTATCCAGGATTCATCCAGAATGAACAATGATGAAGGGGATGAAGGGCATTGAGAATGAAGTCTTCCAGAGCCTTCCATGTATCCTCAATACTCGGGAATTAACCAGCATTATCAACCAGAAGCTAAAGGATGATGAGTTTGCTCAGCTCAAGAAAAGTGCAGGCCAGGCGCGGTGGCTCATGCCTGTAATCCCAGCGCTTTAGGAGGCTGAGGCGGGTGGATCATGAGGTCAGGAGATCAAGACCACGGTGAAACCCTGTCCCTACTAAAAAAAATACAAAAAATTATCCAGGCGCGGTGGCAGGCGCCTGTAGTCCCAGCTACTCGGGAGGCTGAGGCAGGAGAATGGCATGAACCCAGGAGGCGGAGCTTGCAGTGAGCTGAGATCGTGCCACTGCACTCCAGCCTGGGCAACAGAGCAAGACTGTCTCAAAAAAAAAAAAAGAAGAAGAAAAGTACAGATACCCTGTGGGACATCCAGAAGGACCTAAAATATCTGTGATTACTGAGCTGTGTAGGCTGTAGAAATTTTAAAACTACAATGAGATTAACTCTGAGCCTTTAGTTTTCATCCAGGTACATGGATCACAATTTGCTTTTGTCTTCTTCAATATGTGAATTTGGGCTCACAGACTCAAAGCCCATTCTTGGTTTAATGCAAAGACTCATAATAAAATTAATTATTATAGTATGCTTCTAAAAAAAGAAGAAAGAATTTGTGTGAGACTAATTAAGGGTTTTGCTTTTGAACTCAGACTCTTGTAGAGTCAGGGTCCAAGTTGAGAGCTTGTTTATGTGATTAACATATTTGAGACCCAGCAGCCGCTCTGCAAAGTGCTCTTGTGTCACTCACAGTCATGATGGTCCAGCCCATCTTTCCCGGCCTCTTCTCACCACTGCTCTCTGGAGTTTGTGTTGATCACTCCCTTACTCCTTTCAAATGGCTTCACTCCTATCTGTGTTTTCTTGAGAACAGTATTGGTTTTTGCTACATCTGAGCTTTATAAGCAGGCAGCCCTGCCTAATCTGCAGCATGCTCCTCCGTTCAGCCTTAGGTCTTTCTCCATTGCCAATGGAATCATAATGTGTCCATTTTCCTGAGGAGGGAGAGTGGGCCTTTCCAGGGTTTTGCTATGGTGAACTGTTTTCCTGTAGATGTTTCTTGCAAGTCTCTTGGTCACATGTGCAAGGGCTGCTCTAGGTGCAGCCCAACCAAAAATGTGGCCACAAGAGCCAGTTGGTGTTGGTCCTCCAGGAGGCCAGGAGCTCAAGCCAGAAAGAGCATCAGCTCTGCCACCACCGTGTTCCAGCCCAGCCAACCTCTTTTTTGGTACCAGTGCTCCCTGACCAAATGAAGCTTATGTTTGTTTATTCTCTGGCTGCAGCTCCATCAACTGCATAGGTGGTTGTTTTCACCAGTTTTTGTTTTGTTTTGGTTTTGTTTTGTTTTGGTTTTGTTTTGTTTTGTTTAGTACAGTCTCGCTCTGTCACCCAGGCTGGAGCACGGTGGGACCATCTTGGCTCACTGCAACCCCCACCTCCCGGGTTCAAGTAATTTTTATTGTGCCTATGCCTCCTGAGTAGCTGGGATTACAGGCATGTGCCACCATCTCCAGCTAATTTTTGTATTTTTAGTAGAGACAGGGTTTCACCAGGTTGGCCAGGTTGGTCTGAACTCCTCTCCTCAAGTCATCTGCCTGCTTTGGGCTCCCAGTGTCCTAGGATTACAGGCATGAGCCCGGTTGGCAGGTTTATTTTTACAAATGCTAAGTCAAGGTTTTTGGAATTGTGGATCTCTGCTGCACCAGGAGCTCTGGTGTGCTGCTGGGGCTGACCCGAGTCATCTATTGAGAATAATTACAAATTTTACAGTCCATGGCTGTTCTATAAAATCAGAGAGGAAAATAATTGTAGAAAATCTTCTATTGTCAAATCATCTAGAAGGCTGGGCACAGTTGCTCATGCCTGTAATCTGAGCACTTTGGGAAGCTGAGGCGGGCAGATCACTTGAGGTCAGGAGTTTGAGACCAGCCAGGTCAACATGGTGAAACCCCCTCTCTATGAAAATACAAAAATTAGTCAGGCATGGTGGTGCGCATCTATAATCCCAGCTACTCTGGAGTCTGAGGTAGGAGAATTGCTTGAACCCAGGAGGCAGAGGTTGCAGTGAGCCAAGATCACGCCACCGCACTCCAGCCTGGGCCACAAGTGAGACTCTGTCTCAAAAAAAACAAAAAACAAAAACAAAAAATGAAAACAAAAACAAAAAAAAGTCATCTAGAGATACTCAGGATTATTTGCCTCTGCTTCTAGTCATTGTTATGAGTATTTTCTAGATTCTGTCTTGTGTTCTTGCCCTGTGCTTGGATTTGATATGATCATATTCCCTCAGTACTGGCCCCATTCTACAGATGAGTAACCAGCCTGAGGTAACCCAGTGCTGCATGACTGTCCTGGGGCTGGAGCCCAGACCCGTGCTGGCTCGGGACACACACTCCTAACTATGGGTCAGTGGGCAGAGTTGTTCTGCAAGAACAGCTGTGGTATTTTCCTTCATGTTCCGTGATAGCAGAAGCATTTTCTTTTGTTATTTCAACTCATGAGCATTTCGGTTGGCTGCCAAGTCCTGTGCATGTCACTGTGACCACTGACCTGTAATCAATGTGCAGGCTGGTTGCTGTGAGGAGGTTTGGAAGCTCACCCACATAGGAGAGCCCCAGGCTTGCAGGGATAACAGGAAGCGAGCTTCTGCAGGAATGCTTTCCTGTTTACAAGGCCCCCCCTTGCCCTGGGGTGCTCCTTTGAGCAAGCTGAAAATTTATCTAACACCCAAATTCCTGTGCTTTTGTGTAGCTTGTGTTCTACAAGCTATTTTTACCTTCTTGCATATCTGGGTTTTTTGTTTGTTTGTTTGGTTGGTTGGTTGTTTTTTGATGGAGTCTGTCTCTATTGCTTAGGCTGGAATACAATGGCGCTATCTCGGCTCACTGCAACTTCTACTTCCCAGGTTCAAGCAATTCTCCTGCCTCAGCCTCCCAAGTAGCCAGGATTACCAGTGCGGGCCACCATGCCCTGCTAACTTTTGTATTTTTAGTAGAGACAGGGTTTCGCCATGTTGGCCAGGCTGGTCTCGCACTCCTGGCCTCAAGTGATCTGCCCACTTTGGCCTCCCAAAGTGCTGGGATTATAGGCATGAGACACCACGCCCAACTATCTGGGCGTTTCTTGGTGAGACCTGGTAATTACTGAATGGCCTCCTCAGCGCGTATGTTTCACAGTGGCTTCTCCTCTGTAAGAAGCAAGCTTTGAGGGTGGCGTTCTTTCTCTTTTCTAGTGTGTTTCTTTGCATGCCATATGTCCTCCTGCACAGACGGTGCTTCCTAGGTGTGCCCAGTCCCTCCTGAGCAGTCCAAAGGGCTTCGTGGCAGGGACATACAGTGAGTCATAGGAACAGCCTACAGAGGCCACGCCAAGGTGGGAAGGTGTGGGAATGCAGGTTTTCTTCCATTCGATCAGCCCTCAGTGACTGTGAGGTGTAATAACCAATAACCACGCCCAACTGCTCTTACAAACAGTCCCAGTGCTATGGCAAACAACCCTGCTGCCAGCCCTGGGAGGCCTCCCCTCCTGGGCACAGAGGGTGTCAGGGTGGTGCGGCTGCTGCTCTGAATGGTATAGTGCTCTGGAAGCCCCAGGCAGAAGCTTGCTGACAGAAGTTTGGGGCTCCTGGGCTCCCTGCCTCCTGGGCTGAGCATTAGGGCTCCCAAACTCAGTGGTGTCTGAAGGCCACTGTGCTGTGCCGCTCTCTACGTGCTTGTCCAGCTGTGTGTGTCATGGCGCCCTGCATGGGGAGACCTACCACTGGCTGAACTGCCACCTTTCCCCTCTACCACCTGCTGCCATGCAGAGGCCCCTCCCTGGCACTTCCCTGAGCCTTCCTGGGCAAACATATCTCTGTCCAGACAGGTCTGCCACCAGCCTGGGCAGGGCACAGGGAGCACTGTCTCTGGCAGCTAGAAGGAGATTGTGAATGAGTATAATGGGGCCCAGTGGCCTCCCTGGCCTGGTAGAATGTGGACAGTTTGTTTTCAGGTCCCGAAGCCGACTGTGGTGAAGAAGGGATGGCAGCAGGCATCCATGGTCATCTGTGACTGCAAGCTCTTCTGCACGATCTGCCTGAAGGAAAATCCACCCAGCCTGGATCTCAGGTCTATGTTCGAGGCCAGGCAGGTCTCAGGGCTCCTGGGGAGAGGTGGAAGCTTGAGGAGAGGCTTGGGCCAGGGTGAGGGAATGCTCAGGGGGGTCAATTTCCCCGAGTTATATGAGGAGTTGGGTTCTGTTTGCTACTCACTGAGACCTCATTGTCCCTGGTAGGACAAGAGAGTGACAGCACCTACTGAAGACAGCCATGCAGGGAGAAGACTATGGGCCACGACAGGCAGCCCAGCACCCAGTAGGGGCTGCTCGGGACCCCTCAGCTCTGAGCCAGGCAGCTGTGGGAACAAGCAACTCAAATGGAAGCAGAAAGCATCTCTCTCTTTCCACAGTCCGATAGGGTCAGGCCCCTGCTGGCACACTGACATCCATGAGTGTGGGCGAGCATCGGGCAGCAGGTGGTTTGGGGTCAGCAAGGGTTTGCTTCCTGTTCTGCACCAGGCACTGCAGTGAGTCAGGACTGAAAAGTGTGTGTGCGAGTGTCAGCCACTTTTGAAAAATGAACTCTCAACTATTGGAGTGAACTGTGGCATTCACATGATGGGGTACTATCCAGCACCCAGTGATGCATTCAGACACACAGCAGAGGTGCCATGCAGTGCGGGTGTGCTGATTCAGGTTGCAGGAAGCATCACAGCGGCTAAGCCAGGCCCTAGGCAGAAGACTCCCTGAACGGGGGCCGAGCTATGACTGGCGGTGCCGGTGACACCTCCAGTCACTTTGCCACAGTCCAGCTGTGCACACAGGGTTGGTGCTATGGTGCACACACGTGGTGATGCCTGTGTGATTTGCCTTCCCACAGCGGTGGGGTAAAGTGCCAGCTGGGTCCTAACTCCAGCTACGTAGTGCTGGCATCTGACCCCCAGATCAGAGACACCCCGAGAGGTGGAGGACACAGCCTCACCTTGCAGTGAAGGACACCAAACACCACACTGTGAGGCAGCCCACTCAGCAGGGCCCCAAGGCCTTCTGTGTCCACAAGCAGCCCCTCCCTGTCCCAGCCGAGGGGGCCTGGCCCTGAACTGCTTGGCACGAGGAGGGAGAATAATTATAGGAGTGACTCCTATGTTGAAATAACGACAGTTTTATCTCTGAGAAACTGCAAGATCTTCAGAAACTGATGTGACCAGAAGCCTAGAAGACAAATGGACTAGGGGCCCCGAGGCACATTCCTGGGGTGCTTACTGTCCCCACCGAGTTAGAAATAAAATTTTATACTTGGAGCAAAATATCTTCTCCCAGATGTCGGTGTCATAACCTTAAGACATGAATTGGTGATAAGTCATCTAGAGATCTTGGGCACTTTGCTGAGTCAGGATGGAAATGTAGCACGGTTTATTCGGGGTGGGCATTTCCTATTATGGGATGTGGACTTCAGTAATAACCCTGAGGGCTGTGGGCAGCTCTGAGCAGAACAAGGTGCAGCCATGGTAGAAAGCAGGCCTCGTGGGCTGGAGGCTGCGGAGGACTTCATACCAGTCGGGGAAAGCGCTCTGTCCATGCCCAGGGAGCCAGGTGAGTCGAGAAGCTTGGGGCAGGAGTAGATGGATCCACCCTGGTGTGCTGGTCCTGTGTACACTTTAGTGTTCTAAGCGTGCTGTGGGTGGAGGAAGCTTAGGATACTCATAACCCCTGGATCCCCTCCTCAATGCCAATGGCCACTCTCACTGTCTCACCACTCCGGTGATGAGATATTCAGGTTTCTCCCTCCATTGTCCTAGAGGTCTTGACCTTTCTAGCACTTTTCCGAGCCTGTGTGCACTGATCCTGACTCTATTCACAGCACAGCAAAATCCAAAGCTGCTGCAGGATGATCCCTGGAAGTTTTTTTGCTTGATGATGACCCTGATCCTGCTTCTCTTGGTCCTTACCCTTGGTGTGGTCTTGGTTCAAGGTAAGGTGGCCAGGCCTGTGGGAATGGGTGATGGGAAGGCACCAGGCCCCTCCTAATCCTGCCATCCTCAGAGGAGGGCCTGTCAGTGATGAGCAGGAAGGGATGGCTGGCCTGTTTTAGGACATAATGATTTTAGGAAGAAACTGTTCTCCCTACCCTAGCCAGGAGATACTAGAGGTAGGAAAATAACCCAGTAACTTAAAGATCTAGAGTGTATCATTTTATCCTCCCATCCCCCCAGTCTTGTAGTTTATGTACAAGATGCAGCAGGAACTGAAGTCACTGGATGCCCAGTGTGAGTGTGAATTGAAACGGTGGGCCTCCTCCCCACCTCCCGCCCCTTCCCCTCTCCAGGTCTTGACCATTTTTCCTCCATAGGTCACTTAGCTCTACAGGGTCTGGCAGATGCTGGACATAAGTGAGACACTTTTGGGGAAGAAATGTTCTGGCAGATGGTAAGGGGGCATGAGGTGGGGTGGAGTGGTGAGGCATGAGAGTTGGGAGAGGATGGGATGTTGCTCTTCACAGTATTGACAATAGTAGGTTTTGCTGCCTGTGAATCTATGAGGGCTTATTTTTAGATGGAATCTCACCATCTCCCAGGCTGGAGTGCAGTGGTGTGATCTTGGCTCACTGCAAGCTCCACCTCCCAGGTTCACACCATTCTCCTGCCTCAGCCTCCCAAGTAGCTCGGACTACAGGCACCCGCCACCATGCCTGGCTAATTTTTTGTATTTTCAGTACAGATGGGGTTTCACCATGTTAGCCAGGGTGGTCTCGATCTCCTGACCTCTTGATCCGCCCACCTCCGCCTCTCAAAGTGCTGGGATTACAGGCATGAGCCACTGTGCCCGGCCTCTATGAGAATTATTTTAACCAAGCCCCCACTCGCAGTTGATGCTGACATAAAGTTTGAGTCATTCTTCCTCAATATTCTGCCTTGATCATGTCCACCCTGGAATGGATGCCCGGGGAGTTCATGTGCTCCCCATGGCAATGTGTGAAGGATGCAGCTTATGGGTCAGGTTGAAATCATCCTGCTTTATTGGAGGCTCAGTCTGGTGGCTGGTGCAGCTCCCAGCCCCAGAAGAACTGACCTGCCTTCCTCTGCAGCATCCTCCTGTGAGCCCTGCCCGACAGCCTGGTTGGCATTTGAGGGCTCCTGTTACAACTTTTCCACAAACACACACACACCTGGTTCCCAGCCAAGGATCACTGTGCTGAGGAGGGAGGTCATCTGGCCATGATCAACAGCCAAGCAGAGAAAGTAGGAAGAGAGAAGGAGCATTTTAGGGACTTTTCAAGACATTGCAAGCTCCTGTTCCTGACCCTTGTAGAAACGAGTGCAAATTCTTCATTCTACTCTTTGTAATTTACATTGGCTTCAGGACATAGAGTGGTCATTATTCATTGGTGCCTGGCTTCTGAGCAATTATTCACACTGCCCTCTGTCTGGAATGCCCTTTCTCCTTTAATCTGCATGGATGATTAGTACTATTTCATAAGCAGCTCAAACATCATCCATTAATATCCTTCCCTTGATCTCCTTAACTCTGGACTCTACTTGCAGATATGACACCATTACCCCACACATGAGGAATCCCCCGGGCAAGGACTGAATCTTACTTGCTTTTGAGTCCATAGTGCCTGGCACCAGGCTCCACATACAGCAGGACTGTGCCTTTGTCAGTGGAATCCATTTGATTGCCGGCACTGTTGCTTCTGAGCAGAGCCCAAATTCCTTGCCCTGTCTTCCATGCCCTTGAATGATACTCCTCACTACCACTCATCCATAGCACGCTCTTATTCCCTCACTAAACCATCAGAAACATCTGGAAGGCATCTACCTTTGGTATCCCCATTTTACAGATGAAAAGCCTGAGGATCACAGGGGCTATGATTTACTAGGCATATATTCCATGGTCAGGTTGGAAACAAGATTGATCCAGAGCTTTCATCCAGTGTATGCAACTGCTACACTGGACAATGCTCCCTGCCTGTGGGGACATCTAGGTCTGGTCTCATATGTCTTGACTCAACCTACCCTCTTTCCATTTAGAATTCCTTGAGTCTAGCTAAAGATGTTGCCTACTGAATTGGCCCTAGGAAAGGATACTCAAAAGGCATCTATAAGTAGTAAGATGGCTCAGCCCTCACCTTCATGTGAGTATATGTGTGGGGACTCAGAGCCCCTCAGCCGCAATCAGATTCCCTCTGGAGCTGGGGAGATAGTCATCCATTAGATGGTTTCTCCACTATCTCTATTCTTCTTTTTCTTTTTCTTTCTTTCTTTCTTTTTTTGAAACCGAGTCTCGCTCTGTCACTAGGCTGGAGTGCAGTAGCGTGATTTCGGCTCACTGCAACCTTGGCCTTCCAGGTTCAAGTGATTCTCCTGCCTCAGCCTCATGAGTAGCTGGGACCATGGGTGCACACCCGGCTAATTTTTGTATTTTTAGTAGAGACGGGGTTTCACCATGTTGGCCAGGATGGTCTCGATCTCTTGACTTCTCAATCTGCCCACCTTGGCCTCCCAAAGTGGTGGGATTACAGGTGTGAGCCACCATGCCCAGCCTCCATTCTAGTTTGCTATAAACCAAACTACTCATCTATGGTTCTGATGCTTAATTTTATTTGTTAGTTGCAAGCATGTGTGTTTGTGTGTGTGTGTGCACATGCTTGCAAACTATAGATTAAACAATATCAAATAAGAATTCATTTTTCAAGATCATCACAATACCTGTAAACATGTTAAAGAGGAGAGCATGTTTTTTGGAGGAGGGTAGAGAATGTGAGATTTCCAGGCTTATTAAGAAGTAGACTGCCTCTGGAGTTATCTAGAGCTCCTAATGAGCACACTGGAAGAAAGTGCCTGGGGAATCCACTCTTAACTTTTCAGCATGGCATTTAAAACCCTCCTAGACCAGCTATCACCTGTCTTTGAGCTTTCCTTGATTTCCACGCACCTTCCAAGAATTTCACCCCAGCCTGCAGGACCTCTCCTGAGAACTTCTGGTAGTCTTCATGTCATTGCTTCCACTTCAGATCAAGGCTCAAGGTTTCTGGGCTGATCAATTGCTGTAGATCTAGTCTTACCCTTCTCAACCTATGTTCTACTCAAGCCCACAGTGCCATCTTTCTAAAATGTGTCTTTGACATGGCTTAGAAAACACCCAAACACCCAACATACATGGACAAAGTCCAGACTGTTTTCCATGGCACCGCTCAGCACCCACACATTGGTGACCACCGATCTTGACATTCTCACCTACTACCCTCCCACGTGCTGTCTGCCTCTTTACACCAGCTAAGTGCCGAATGAATCCTCTTTTAAGACATTGACTGGTGTCTTATTCTGGTGTTGCTCTTGCCGTGCCATCTACATTGACTGGCGTCTTATTCTGATGTTGCTCTTGCCGTGCCATCTACATTGACTGGCGTCTTATTCTGATGTTGCTCTTGCCGTGCCATCTACATTGACTGGCGTCTTATTCTGATGTTGCTCTTGCCGTGCCATCTACATTGACTGGCGTCTTATTCTGATGTTGCTCTTGCCATGCCATCTACATTGACTGGCGTCTTATTCTGATGTTGCTCTTGCCGTGCCATCTACATTGACTGGTATCTTATTCTGATGTTGCTCTTGCCGTGCCATCTACATTGACTGGCGTCTTATTCTGGTGTTGCTCTTGCCGTGCCATCTGCCTGTGGCACTTTCTTTTCAGTCTGGTGAATTGCAACATGACTTTCGTAGAAGAGCCATCGCGTGCCCAGCATGAATTAATGAGAATCTCCTACTGTCCCAGCCACACTCTATTGAGATTTTTGTGATTCTATCTCTATTAGGATCTTCCTTTGCTTATGCACGTGTTACTCACCAGACAAGCTGCGGCTTGAGGGGAGAGAGGGTACACACCTACATGTCTCTTACATACCTACATATCTCCAGTACCCATCAGAACACTTGGTATGCAGCAGGTGCTCAACTTAAGAAAGAGGCAGGGACTCATTCCACAGATTTAGCACCTCTTGTATGCCGGATACCGAAAGGCCTCATATCCTCAAACTTAGACCCAGGGATCCAGAGCTGTCAGGTCACTTATCTATTTCAGCCTCATTTGTATCATGTACAATGCAAGAGTTTGCATGAGATGATTGCTATGAGACAGTAGCACTCAACAGGAGATGGTTTTCCTCTTAGGGATCCTTGGCACTGTCTGAAACTATTTTGGGTTGTCTCGATGGGGATGGGGATGCACTGGCATCGTGTGGGTGGAGCCCAGGGATGCTGCTCACTACCCTTCAGTACAGCCCCTCACCACACATGATGATATGGCTTCAAATGTCAATAGTTCACTGTGCTCAAAACTCTGCTATAAAATACAGCGAGTATTTTTTATTTATTGGGATTTCTCAACAATCCAAGAGGCTGGACCTTCACTCTGGTGGACAGATCTTCCTCTGGGATCTTGATGGTGAGGACCCAGCTAGGCATGGCTTAGTGTGCCCTGTCCCTGCTTGTGATTTGGAGACATAACTAATTCTAGTTCATGTTTTCACAGTAATTGGCAGCCTGAAAAATCTTATACATATGAATGTGTCTACATGGGGAAGTCTGGTTCCTGGCTCACGGATCTATGTGAGCACTATTGGAAGAAACACTGGATCTGCAAGAAGCCACAGATTTGCTGAGTTTGCTTCTTTTCTCTGTCCCCAGGCTTGTGAAAGATTGTGCTGATATGTGATCTCATAATGATTTACTAACTGCTCTGAAGAACAGGAAGTCTCTGAGCCTCCCCAGGCTTGTGAAAAATTGTCCCGATATGTGACCTCATAGCAATTTACTAACTGCTCTGCAGAATCGGAAGTCTCTGAGCCCCATTCTCCCTGGTAGGACTTTCTCCTTTTTTGCCTCCACTGTAATTCTGTGTGAGGAATGTGTAAAAGGACACCTTGAAGAAACAATAAGCACAACATAGTGTGTAGGACTGTCTACAGAACAATCCAGCTTTCCTAGACAAAAAATGGCATGAATAAAGGAGAATGATTGCCAGAATATAAAAAAATTATAAGAGGCACAACTAGATAAACCTGTGTACCGTGACTGGATTTTGATTTGAAGAAAAATTCTTGAGTAAATCACAACATTTGAGTATGCAATGGATATCTGGAAGTATTAAGTCTTTTAAAAATTAATTTATTAGCTGTGCTAATAGCATGGTAGTTTTCTGTCTTTATCTACACCTATAACTAGCTATGTATCTGTCCATCCTATCTATCTATCTATCTATCTATCTATCTATCTATCTATCTGAATCATATGGTAGCAAATCATACTATGAAATTATGGTAAAGTTTTGTACTATGTGAGATTTTACTTAAAATAATAAATTTAAAAAGTGGATAGCTTATGTATAAAAAACAATTAGTCAAGTGATTATAATTGTTGAAGCTGAGACACAGTTCATTATATACACATATTTTTCCTTTGTGTATGTGGCTTTTTCTGTATAACATTTAAGTTAATCAATGTAATTTATAATAACTCATATAAAGTTAACATGATTCAAAAAGAAACTCAGCAAACTAGTAGTAGAAAGAAAATGCGGCTGGGTGTGGTGGCTCATGCATGTAATCCCAGCACTTTGGGAGGCCGAGGCAGGCAGATCACTTGAGGCCAGGAGTTTGAGACTAGCCTGCCCAACATGGTGAAACCTTGTCTCTATTAAAAATATGAAAAAAAATAGCCAGGCATGGTGGCTTCATGTGATTCTTGTGCCTCAGCCTCCATTGGCTGAGAAAGGAAATGCCTTAACCTAAAAAAGGTACCTGCCCAGAGTCCTACCATCAATATCATACTGAACAGTGTAGTGTTAAGAACATTTCATTTAGGCCGGGCGTGGTGGTTCACACCTGTAATCCCAACACTTTGAGAGGCTGAGGCAGGCAGATCATGAGGTCAGGAGATCAAGACCATCCTGGCTAACACGGTGAAACCCTGTCTCTACTAAAAATACAAAAAATTAGCCTGGCATGGTGGTGGGTGCCTGTAGTCCCAGCTACTTGGGAGGTTGAGGTAGAAGAATGGTGTGAACCCAGGAGGCAGAGCTGGCAGTGAGCCAAGACCGCACCACTGCACTCCAGCCTGGGTGACAGAGCAAGACTCCGTCTCAAAAAAAAAAAATTCATTTTAGCTCAGGCAAAATACATGGGTTCTTGCAGTTACAACTTCTCCTGAACATTATAATGAGGGTCCTAGTAAGGGCAGTAAAACCAAAAGGAAAACAAAAACAAACAAACAAAATAAAAAAAGTACTTAAAACTGGAAAGGAAGATACAAAACTGTCATTGTTTCACAGATGACATTATTGTGTTCTCAGAGACCGAAGGATCTATGCACACCTTTAGAATATTAGGTGTGTAGCAAGTTTTCTGAATTCAAAATCAGTACAGAGATTAATTGGTCTTATAAACCAAGAACAAACTAATAGAAAAAGAAATATTTAGAAAAGATAACATTTCCCATAGCACAGACAGATTAAGGGGCCATAATGACTGCAGATAGTTCAATGTCTTTGAGTGAAAATTCCAAATTTATGTATGAAGATACAAAAGTGGACCTAAATAAACAGAGAGTTATATCACATTCATGGTTAAAAACTCAATACTATGAAGATGTTAATTATTATTGTTCTAAAAAGCTATATTGCCTGGGCAGGGTGGTTCACGCCTATAATCCCAGCACTTTGGGAGGCTGAGGTGGGTGGATCACTTGGGGTCAGGAGTTCGAGACCAGCCTGGCCAACATGGAGAAACCCCATCTCTACTAAAAATAGAAAAATTAGCTGAGCATTGCTGGGTGTGGTGGCTCATGCCTGTAATCCCAGCACTTTGGGTGGCCAAGGAGAGCGGATCACAAGGTCAGGAGATTGAGACCATCTTGGCTAACATGGCGAAATCCCATCTCTACTAAAAAAATACAAAAAAATTAGCTGGGCGTGGTGACATGTGCTTGTAGTCCCAGCTACTCGGGAGGCTGAGGCAGGAGAATGGCGTGAACCCGGGAGGTGGAGCTTGCAGTGAGCTGAGATCGCACCACTGCACTCCAGCATGGGCGACAGAGCGAGAGTCCATCTCAAAAAAAAAGATCAAGCCACTGCACTCCAGCCTGGGTGACTCTCAAAGGAAAAAAAAGAATTTGCTTTGTTTTGTTTTTTTGCAGGAATTTCAAGAGCCTTTACTCTGCTAGTAAATGTTGAACAACGTCCAAGAAGGGTAGAAACAATGTAGCATTCATCAACCTTTGAGGACACAGAAGCCTCTCAAGTCCATCAGATCATCTACCAGGTGCTGCACCCTACAAAGCAATTTTTAAATTGAGTTTTACTTCAATAGCTTTTGGGATCCAAGAGGTTTTTGTTACATAGATCAGTTATAGAGTAGTGAATTCTGAGATTTTAGTGCACTTGAATAGTGTACATTGTACCTAATAGTGTACTTTGTAGTTAATGTGTAGTATTTTATCCTTAACCCCCATCCCACCCTCCCCATTCTGAGTCTCTGAAGTCCATTATACCAGTCTGCATGCCTTTGTGTACTCATAGTTTAGCTCTCTATTACAAATGAGAACAAGCAGTTTTTGGTTTTCCACTCCTGTGTTACTTCACTTAGAATAATGGCCTCCAGCTCCATGTAAGTTGCTACAAAAGACATTATTTCATTCCTTTGACTGGCTGAATAGTATTCCATGGTGTATGTATGCCACAATTTTTTTAATCCACTCATTCATCGATGAGCACTTCTGTTGGTTCCACGTCTTTGCAATTGTGAATTGTCCTGCTATAAACATACCTGTGCAAGTGTCTTTTTCATATAATGACTTCTTTTCCTTCAGGTAGATGCCCAGTAGTGGGATGTGTGTAATGAACCATCCCAAAAACCTACTGACTTAAAACAACAAACTTTATTTGGCAACAGATAACTAAAACGAGGGTAAACATCTTGGAGTATACTCTATGGGGAGCCATGAATGTCACAGTTCATCACATCTTAGAACGGAAGCTCCCTGACATCAAGGGACCAGGCAGATTTGGATGTGGAGGTGTCAGCTGCTGGTGGGCATGAGGTGGACAGCCCATGTCATGTGACGTCTTCCCCTGGCAATATCCAAGCTTTCTGGATCCTGTGCTGCCCCGGGAAAGAGACCCTCCCACCTACCCACCCAGCCAGCCGCCACCACCACCAGCAAAAACAAAAGCAAGAAAGGCTGAGATGAAAGATTTTCTCAGGCAGGTGTGTATGACAATAGTGTAACACAAGAGTGTGACTGTCATTGTGGAGATTTTAGATAGGCCCGGACCGGGCCAGACAGGCTCTCCCAGGATTCAGCTTTGGTTTTGTATGTGCATGGATGTCACTGGCGTTTCCCAGCCATCCTAATAATACTGTGATGATATTGTGGGTTTGTTACACCACTCCCAGAGAACAGCACAAGCACATGGTTGTGAAGCAGGGCCGCTGTTTGGACGCCAGTGCCTTTCCTGCTCGATGCGGAATCCTTGCCTCACCTTTGCTCATTAAATCTTACCACCCTGCACGAGGAGTCTTGCACTGTCTTTGCTTTATCAAAGAGGAAACCAAGGCTTACGGAGGGTTCTCCCGACCATTCCCAGAGCTGTTCTCATAGTATGCTCCATGGCCATGTAAAGGAACTAAAGCAGTACCTCGTCATGAACCAGACAGAAATATTGCTCAAAATCAAACTCCTATGTCATCACAAATAATCAATTGTTTAAAGTATTATCATTATTATACTTATTTATATTACATATTTTTCACTTGGGCAATTTCTCAGCCCTGGGTTACGAATTATACGAGTGAAACATGGGCCCCACACATAATTTCAGATTTCACTCTTCCATGAACTAGTAGAGCTGAGTGATTTTGTTTTAACTGCTGCTGTTGCTTTATTGGCACTATTTTGCCACACTGTGGCAATGTGGAGATCCAGTTACTTAGGGTTCAAAATCACTTGAGGTATGATTATCTTTTAACAGTAGTTTTAACCTACAAAACACTTAATAGTAGCATCTACGTAGCTGCCTAACTATTTGCTGGTTCTAGGTAATTATTTGTTGGGAGGCTTTAGATTTATTGCATTGATCTCCCTCCTAGTTATAAGTCTGTTCAAATTATTTATTTATTTATTTGTTTATTTATTTTTGAGACAGAGTCTCGCTCTGTCACCAGGCTGGAGTGCAGTGGTGCCATCTCTGCTCACTGCAACCTCTGCCTCCTGGGTTCAAGTGATTATCCTGCCTCAGCCTCCCAAGCAGCTGGGACTACAGGCATGCGCCACCATGCCCGGCTATTTTTTTGTATTTTTAGTAGAGATGGGGTTTCCCCATGTTGTCCAGGATGGTCTTGATCTCTTGACCTCATGATCTGCCTGCCTCGGCCTCCCAAAGGGCTGGGATTACAGGTGTGAGTCACCGCACCCGGCCTATTCATTTATTATTCAGTTTTGGTAGGTTGCGTATTTCTAGAATTGGTCCATTTTACCTAGGTTATCCAATTTGTTGAAATATCTCTAGAGAATTCTTTTTTTTTTTTTTTTTTGAGACAGAATCTCGCTCTGTCGCCCAGGCTGGAGTGCAGTGGTGCGATCTCGGCTCACTGCAGGCTCTGCCTCCAGGGTTCCCACCATTCTCCTGCCTCAGCCTCCCAAGTATCTGGGACTACAGGTGCCTGCCACCACGCCACGCTAATTTTTTGTATTTTTTTTAGTAGAGACGGGGTTTCACCATGTTATCCAGGATGGTCTCGATCTCCTGACCTCATGATCCACCCGCCTTTGCCTCCCAAAGTGCTGGGATTACAGGAGTAAGCCACCATGCCCAGCCTAGAAAATTCTTAATAGTTTCAGGCATGAAATTCTTATAGATGTAATCCCGTGTAATTATATAGGGGCCCTATTAAGCTGTTGGTAAAGTTAGTGGGGAATAAGCGTATCTATAGTCCTATAATTGGCCTTATGATTTGTGAGCCTTTGCCTGTGGGCTATGACTTTCACAAGTACTTTTTAGCCCTCCCACCTCAGTTGAGGCAGAAAGGGTAGAGGGGAATGGCGATGGGTGTTTCCTTTTTCTGAGATCATTTGGGCTCTAGTAGGATCCCAGTCACTTATGTTTTGTTAAGATAGGTTATTTTGAAGGCATATCATGTTAAGAAGCATGCTCCTGGCTGGGCGCGGTGGCTCACGCCTGTAATTCCAGCACTCTGGCAGGTCAAGGCAGGTGGATCACTTGAGGTCAGGAGTTCAAGACCAGCCTGGCCAACATGGTGAAACCCCGTCTCTACTAAAAACAAAAATTAGCTGGGCATGGTGGCACATGTCTGTCATCCCAGCTACTTGGGAGGCTGAGAAAGGAGAATTGGTTGAACCTGGGAGGCAGGGGCTGCAGTGAGCTGAGATCGTGCCACTGCATTCCAGCCTGCTGTGGCAGAGTGAGACTCTGTCTGAAAAAAAAAAAAACAGGAAAGCATGGTACTGACATAATTTCAAATGGCTGCCTTTCCCCAGGCAGATTTTCCTCTTTTCCTCTACCTCTGCAGGATGCACAAAGGGTTTTTTTCTCTGATCTTCACTTTCAACCTAGAATACTTTCTGGAGGTAAAACTCATAAGCACATGAGGACCCCTGTGAATGGGTCCTCTCCTATTTTATACTGTCAAACTTGTCTAAACTCAGCCTTGAACAAGTGGCCAATTAAACTTTGCATTTCCTACTTGTGTAGTGGTTCACACAGAGCTCAAGGCTCAAAGTTTTTACTCAGGTAGGTCGTGATTTTAGGAATCTTTCTGTCTCTGCAATTTGGGGCAGGGATATTCCGTGTCACAGTTTTCTGATGAATATAAGATGAGTTATAGATTTTAAATCAGTTCAGATTTTTTTTTTTGAGACAGAGTCTCACTCTGTCACCCAGGCTGGAGTGCAGTAGCATGATCTCGGCTCACTGCAACCACTGCCTCCCAGATTCAGGCAATTCTCGTGCCTCAGTCTCCTGAGTAGCTGGGATTACAGGTGTGCACCACCATGCCCGGCTAATTTTTGTATTTTTAGTAGAGACAGGGTTTCACCATGTTGGTCAGTCTGTCTTGAACTCCTGACCTCAAGTCAACCACCTTCCTCAGCCTCCCAAAATCCTAGGATTACAGGCATAAGCCACTGTGTCTAGACAATCTTAGATTTCTTCAAGAATTTTTGTACTGATCTTCAATATTCTGGTCTTCCTATTTGTTTCCTAAAATCTAGACTTAGAAAGTTATAATTAATAATTAGTTTATCCAAACAATATGGTATTGGATGAAATATTTTTTCCATCTGAAAATGTATTTTGTCCCATTCTCACAGCAGTGCCTAAGGGATCGACCCCTTAAAAACACTGGGGACTGACTAACTAATTTCCCTGGTAGACATTTTATACGTATTGTCACAAGTTGATAACTGAGAAATCGAGCCCATTGCATGGAATTACATCTAGAGAGAATAATCAGAAGCTTACAAGTGGTTTGCTGCAGACCGGATTTAATCAAGAAGCAAAGAGGCCGGGTGGGGTGGCTCACGCCTATAATCCCAGCACTTTGGGAGGCTGAGGCAGGTGGATCACGAGGTCAGGAGATTGAGATCATCCTGGCTAACACGGTGAAACCCCGTCTCTACTAAAAAACACAAAAAATTAGCCGGGCGTGGTGGCAGGTGCCTGTAGTCTCAGCTACTGGGAAGGCTGAGGCAGGAGAATGGTGTGAACCTGGGAGGCAGAGCTTGCAGTGAGCTGAGAATGCTCCACTGCACTCCAGCCTTGGCGACAGAGTGAGACTCCATCTCAAAAAAAAAAAAAAAAAAAAAGAAGCAAAGAAAACTAATGATCAATATTTGCTGATGCAAACAGCACAATGTGAAAATTTCTATTAGCTGATGTCAAAGCAGAATGGAATAAATCAAAAGATTGAATATGTTCTTAGAAAATAATGTCACCTAGATGCCACTTCTTATAAATGATATCCTTATAAATTTCCATAAATTCCCAATGTTTTTTGTACTCAGCAAAAACTACATTTCTAAACCTATAAAAACAGCATATCTAACAATTGTCAGTCTTCTGAACAACAGTGTGAGGGCTTGCCTAACACACATCAAGGATTTTCTTTTTTTTCTTTTCTTTTTTTTGACAGAGTCTCGCTGTTGTCACCCAGGCTGGAGTGCAGTGGCATGATCTCAGCTCACTGCAACCTCCACCTCCTGGGTTCAAGTGATTCTCCTGTCTCAGCCTCCAGAGTAGCTGGGATTACAGGTGCCTGCCACCGCACTTGGCTAAGTTTTGTATTGTTAGTAGAAACGAGGTTTCGCCATGTTGGACAGGCTGGTCTTGAACTTCTGATCTCAGGTGATCCACCTACCTCGGCCTCCCAAAGTGCTGAGATTACAGGCAAGAAACACTGTGCCTGGCCTACATATCAAGGATTTTCAAACTGATACATGGAAGAGCATAGAGTTAGTAGGGACAAACAAACAGGTGAAGAAAAAGAAGAAGAGTCTTTAATGAGCTGGCATGTATACTGAAAGCTGACTGAAGATAGAACCAGCACTGTAGACTAGTGGGGGAAATATTAAGTACTTTAAAACCTAGGGCAAAGTTCATTGGTATTGGTATTTAATTGGAAATGCATTGTATTCCCCTCTATTATCTGTACAATATTCAAGGCACTATAGATTCAAATATGAAAGATAAAAGTAGAACACTTAGACTCACAAGCCAATGTTTATTTGACAGAGGGGCCAGATTATTTCTTTATGTTGCTTAAGCTGGAGTGCAGTGGCTAGTTACAGGCACGATCATAGCGCACTGTGGCTTTGAACTCCTGGCCTCACGCACTCCTACTGTCTCAGCCTCTTGAATAACTGAGACAAGAAGCACCTGCCATAGTGGCCAGTTTCAGCAGTTTTTTAATATAAGAAGAAGGGTAATCAATAAAGGAAAAGGGACTGACAAATTTTAATGTATCGAACTTAGGAGACTTAAAAGACAAGAAACACAGTGTAAAGAAATATGCAATATACACAGTACAAAGGAAATTAGCATGCAGAGTAGAAAGGAATGAACACACAATTACCAAATAAGAAAGTAAGCATAAATATGCTTAACAGAAGATAAAAGACCATATATGAAAAAAAGAATCAATCTCCTTGGTAATGAGGAAATAGCCCAACAAAATGGTATACAGCTAATATTTGACATGGATTAGAAGGACAAATAGCAAGCAGAGACTCCTAAGTGGTGATGAGCACAGCAGGCACAGCCCTCTGTGAGCCTGGTGACCATGGCAGCCCCGGTGGGGCCGCGAGTGTCTGGGCTCCTAAGGAGGCACCTGTGGCTCCCACAGGACCGATGAGGACGCCAAGGCCAGGAGGCCCTGCTGCCATTGCGGGACGGCCCCTGCAGCCCCCGGCTTTCCGTGGTTCTCTGGGCCCCTCTGCAGTGGGGACTGGATCCTGAGGGGCCGAGCTTGAGGGACCCCGAGCTCGGGCCAGGACGCTTCCTTTGCGGATGGTGAAGCTGAGGCCCAGAAGAGGGCAGGGGCAGCTCCCAGGGCTCCCCAGGAAAAGGGAGCCGACCTCGGGGTTGGGGTCACAAGGAGCGCTCCTGTGACCTCTAGGGAAGCCCTAGAGCCGGGGAGGAGGAGACACCGGGGGCTTTTCGTCCACCCCTGGGCAGAGGCTCAGCCTGTGCCGCGCGACCCAAAGCCGCTTCCAGCCAGCGGGAGCCGCGGCCCCTTTAAGAGGGGGCGGTGCCTCAGCCTGGGCGCCAGAGACAAGAGGGCGGCGGGGGCCTAGTTGTTGGCTTCAGAGCAAGGCCTGGGGAGGGGTGTTGTCGTCGTGGTCACATCAGGGCCAGGGCAGAGGCAGCGGCGGCGGCGGCGGCAGCTTCCATGGGGCGGTGGAGGACGAGGCAGCCTCATCGGTAAGTGGCAGGGGCTTGGAGCCCACAGGGGACTCGTCCAGGACGGCCCGGCTCCTTCCCGGCGGCTCCCAGCCTCCGGGCCCTGAATTCCTTGTGGGCTTCTGGGTGCGAGTGGTCTGCGTGGGGGCCTCTTTGGGTTCCGTGGCAGCGCCCGCACCCCTGCTGGGAAAGCTGTGCTCCGTCCACCCGCGTCCAGCGCAGGGGAGCGCCCTGGCCCGGAGCCGGCGGCGAAGCGGCGGGGTCTGGTTCCCTGCGAGCCACACAAGCTTCCAGGCTGGGGTCTGCAGTTATTAGTATCATTATTACTATTTTTGAGAGGGAGTCTCGCTCTGTCACCCAGGCTGGAGTGCAGTGGCGCGGTCTCCGCCCACTGCAAGCTCCGCCTCCCGGATTCACGCCATTCTCCTGCCTGAGCCTCCCGAGTAGCTGGGACTACAGGCTCCCGCCACCACGGCCGGCTAATTTTTTTTGTATTTTTTAGTAGAGACGAGGTTTCACCATGTTAGTCAGGATGGTCTCCATCTCCTGACCTCGCGATCCACCCGCCTCGGCCTCCCAAAGTGCTGGGATTACAGGCGGGAGCCACTGCGCCCGGCCAGGGTCTGCAGTTATTATTGAAGCCCCAGGACGTTTAGAAGGAGACCTCAGTAGAGCAGGGGACGTCGTATTTTCAGTTATTTGAGGATAATTTCCAGTCCCACCTGCAGCGTATAAGACCCTGTTGCTCCAAAATTATAGGAGCATTCCTATTTTTAAAAACTGTTGGCCAGGCGCGGTGGCTCACGCCTGTAATTCCAGCACTTTGGGAGGCCGAGGCGGGCGGATCACGAAGTCAAGAGATCAAGACCATCCTGACTAACACGGTGAAACCCCGTCTCTACTAAAAATACAAAAACAAAATTAGCCAGGCATGGTGGCAGGTGCCTGTAGTCTCAGCTACTCGGGAGGCTGAGCAGGAGAACGGTGTGAACCCGGGAGGCGGAGCTTGCAGTGAGCTGAGATCACACCACTGCACCCCAGCCTGGGAGACAGAGGGAGACTCTGTCTCAAAACAAAACAAAACAAAAAAACCCTGTAATCTTTGTAGGAATATTTATTCCAAAACGTGTGAGATACCTGCCTGCACTTTTGAATTACAGTTTTCTGATGAAGAGTGATTTTGAGGATCTTCTCGCTTACCTGTTGTTCAGTTTGATGTATACTTTGCAGAATTGTCTACTCAGGTTCTTTGCCAAATACTAGGTTGGATTTTTTTTGCCACTTCATTGTGTGTGTGTCTGTATGTGTGGTGGGGGGATGGGGGTTGAGACAGAACCTCGCCCTGTCGCCCAGGCTGGAGTGCAGTGGCACGATCTCAGCTCACTGCAACCTCCACCTTCCACCTCCCAGGTTCAAGCGATTCTTCTCCCTTAGCCTCCCCAGTAGCTGGGATTAGAGGCCTATACCACAACGCCCATCTAATTTTTGTATTTTTAGTACAGATGGGGTTTCACCATGTTGTCCAGGCTGGTCTCGAACTCCCGGCCTCAAGTGATCCACTTGCCTTGGCCTCCCAAAATGCTGGGACTACAGGCCTGAGCCACCTAGCCCGGCCTCTCAAAGCTCTTTATTGAGCAGATGCTGCTTTCCACATTGCGTCTTTGTAAAAGTGAGGTGACTGTGTATATGTTTGGGTTGATTTTTTTTTGTGTTCTCTCTTTTTGTATATGGCTGTAGGTTTTTGTGCAAGTACCATATATCCTGCATAACCATAGCTTGGCAATGTAATTTGGTATCGGGATTCTGAGTCCTCAGGCTTTCATTTTCTTTCTCAGGATATCCTTTGGAGATTTAGGGCCTGTTGTGGGTCCTTGTGATTTTTTGTGTTGTGTATTATTAATGTGTATTTAATTTCACTTTCTTGGCACATCATAAAGGTCCATAATTAGGGTTACACTGGGACATTTGGATAAGTCTGTGTATTGGATAATGATCAAATCATGGTGTTTGCCATTTCTGTTTCCTAGCACAGGTATTATTCTTGTGTGGACAGAACATTCAAAAGCCTTCCTTCCAGCTCCTTTGAAATCTGCAATACGAAATTGTTAACCAGAGTCACCCAGCTGTGGAATAGAACACCAGACTGTTCCTTTCATGTAAGGGGAACTTCATTTCCATAACCAGTTCCTCCCCATTACGCCTCAAGCCTCAGCCTCTGGTAACCAACAATGCCCTTTCTGTTGTTTATGATAATGTTGTTTAGATTTCAGTGATACTGGGCACTGTTTGTCATTCTGGGCCTAACTTATTTAATATAATGTGTTCCAGGTTCAACTGTATTGCTCCAAGTGACATATTATTATTTTGATGGCTGAAGTGTTTTGCCTTGTGTATATATACACCAGAGGTTTTTTAAATCTTTTCATCTGTGGACAGACAGGTAAGTTGGTTGCATTATCCTGGCTTTTGTGAATGATGTTGCAATAAACATGGGAAGTCAGATATCTCTAGATAATACAGATTTCATTTGTTTTGACGGTTTATCCAGAAGATGAATTGCTAGATTGTATGGTATTTGTATTTTCAATTATTTGAGGAACCTCTAACTTATTTTGTTAACTTTTAACTTCAGGGGTACACGTGGGAGTTTGTTATATAGTTAAACTTGTGTCGTGAGGGTTTGTTGTATAAATTATTTCTTCAGCCTAGTACCCATTAGTTATTTTTCCTGATCCTTGCCCTCCTCCCACCCTCTGCCTTCTGATAGGCCCCAGTATGCGTCCTTCCCCTCCATGTGTCCATGTGTTCTCATCATTTAGCTCCCACTTATAAGTCAGAACATGTAGTATTGGGTTTTCTAGGAACCTCTAACTCTTTTCCATGGTTTACTAATATTCATTCCCATTGGCAGTGGATAACAGCGCCCCTTTCTCCAGATCCACAGCATAATTCTTATTTTTAGAAACTTTTATTCTTTTAGCAGTATTCATTCCAATAAGCAGGAGATATTATCTGAATGTGTTCATGAATTACATTTGTGGAATTCATAGTGTTGTTGAGGTTCTTCTGTCTTACCTGTTGGTCCATTTTACGTGTCCTTTGCAGAATGGTCTGTGGAGGTTCTTCGACAAATAGGTTTTTTTGCTACTTTTTAGTGTTTTTTTCCTGTATACAGGTTCAAGAACAACCCATTATATGATTGCCTGAAATGCTTGCCTATTCTTTAGAATGCTTTTCAATTTGTAACATAGGGTTTGTTTTGTTTTTGTTTTTTTTTCTTTGAGATGAAGTCTTGCTTTGTTGTCCAGGCTGGAGCGCAGTGGCGCAATCTTAGCTCACTGCAGTCTCCACCTCCTAGGATCAAGGGATTTTCCTGCCTCAGCCTCCCAAGTAGCTGAGATTACAGGTGCACACCACCACGCCTGGCTAATTTTTGTATTTTTAGTAGAGACGGGGTTTCATCATGTTGGCCAGGCTGGTCTTGAGCTCCTGACCTCAGGTGATCCACCCACCTTGGCCTCCCAAAGTGCTGAGATTATAGGCATGAGCCACTGTGCTTGGCCATAATCTGGAACATAGTTGTTTTTTTTTTTTTTTTTTAAAGTTCAGGAGTACCTGTGCAGGTTTGTTACACAGGTAAACTTGTGTTGTGGGAGTTTGTTGTACAGATTATTTCATCACCCAGACATTAAGCCTAGTACCCATTAGTTATTTTCCTTGATCCTCTCCCTCCTCCCACCCTCCACCCTCTGATAGGCCCAGTGTGGTTGTTTCCCTCTGTGTCTCCGTGTGTTCTCATTCTTTAGCACACTTATAAGTGAGAACATGCAGTATTTGGGTTTCTGTTTCTGTGTTAGTATGTTAAGAATAATGGTCTGTAGTTCCATCCATGTTTCTGCAAAGGACATACCTAGTTCATTTTTTTTTTTTTTTTTGAGATGGAGTCTCACTCTGTCGCCCAGGCTGGAGTGCAGTGGCACGATCTCAGCTCACTGCAAGCTCTGCCTCCGGGGTTCACACCATTCTCCTTCCTGAGCCTCCCAAGTAGCTGGAACTACAGGCGCCTGCCACCACGCCCAGCTAGTTTTTTTGTATTTTTAGTAGAGATGGGGTTTCACCGTGTTAGCCAGGATGATCTCGATCTCCCGACCTTGTGATCTGCCTGCCTTGGCCTCCCAAAGTTCTGGGGTTACAGGTGTGAGCCACTGCACCCAGCCTAGTTCATTTTTATAGCTGCATAGTATTTCGTGGGGTATATGTACCACATTGTCTCTTTCTAGTTTACCACTGATGGGCATTTAGGTTGATTCCATGTCTTTGCTATTGTGAATAGTGTTGCAGTGAACATACATGTGCATGTGTCTTTATAATGGAACAACTTATGTTCTTTTGGGTATATCCCCAGTAATGGGATTGGTCTGTCTTTAGGTCTTTGAGGAATCACCACAATGTTTTCCACAGTGGTCAAATGAATTTACACTCCCACCTGCAGTGCATAAGCATTCCTTTTTCTTCACAACCTTGCCAGCATCTATTATTTTAATTTTCATTTTTTAAAATTTTATTTCAATGGTTTTTGGGGAACAGGTGGTTTTTGGGTATGTTGGGGTGATCAGACCCAACACCAGGCTGTGGAGGTGACAAAGTCCCACGGAGTCAAAGGAATGAGAAAAGACAAGAGAGGAAGTGGGACCAGGGGGCCAAAGCTAGTATGGCCCCCCCCACCCCCCTCCCTGCCCAACCCCCGCAAGCTCTGGGACCCCATGCTGTTTGTTGGTGATCAAACAAAGAAACAGGTGGTGAGGATGTGGGGGTTGAAAGGAAGTGATGTATCAAGAGTGAATGAACTATAGCTGTGATGGTTTAGCATTTTCTTTGAAACATATGGCTACTTGAGATAATGGGAGTGCTAGAAGCAAGGAGCCAGCAAGTCTGGACACATTCCAAAGGCCAGGAGGAGTTTTACCCTGGACATGTTCCAAGCTCTGCCTCAGCTTCTCTCCCAACGCTCAGCTTTTCTCCCAGCAGGTTACATGGTTAAGTTCTTTAGTGGTGATCTCTGAGATTTTGGTGCACCCATCACCCGAACAAGTATGCACTGTACCCAGTGAGCTTCTGTTATTATTTATATATATATCTTTTTTGAGACAGAGTCTCACTGTGTCACCTATCTCAGCTCATTGCAACCTTCACCTCTCGGGTTCAAGCAGTTCTCCTGCCTCAGCCTCTGGAGTAGCTGGGATTACAGGCATGTGCCACCCTGCCTGGCTAATTTTTGTATTTTTTTTTTTTAGCAGAGACGGAGTTTCACCATGTTGGCCAGGCTAGTCCCAAACTCCTGGCCTCAAGTGATCCGCCCGCGTGAGCCTCCCAAAGTGCTGGGATTACAGGCATGAGCCACCACGCTGGGCTGACAATGAGTTTTTTCCTTCAGGTTTTGTGTGTGTGTGTGTGTTGCCCTTCTTTCAAAGTGGAACACAGATTCAGGGTCTCAAAGTACACCCTCAACCTGTGTTTTCATTAAAGGCATTTTATGGTTTAAGGTGTTTTGATTTGTTCTGAGATCATTTTTGAGTTGATTTTCATACATCATGTAAAATAAGGGTTCAGTTTCTGTCTTCTGCATATGGATATCATTTTTCTCATAGCTCTTTACTGAGTGGACTCTGCCTTCTACATTGTGTCTTTGTGGTGTGCTTTATAAAAGTGAGTTGACTATGTATACAGTTGGGTTTATCATTTGCCTCCCCTTTTTTGCCCATGATGGCTGTAGGTCTTTGTTTTTATGCAAGTGCCATGGGATTTTGCATAACTATAGATTTGCAGTGTCATTTGATATCAGAGATAGTGAGTCCTCACACTTTTGTTGCATTTCTCAGGATTTCTTTGGCTATTCAGATCTTTTGTGGTTCCCTGTGATTTTTAGCAATGTGTATTCATTTCTGTTAATTTTCATATCATAAAGGTCCATAATAAGGGAGTATTCTGGGACATTTTCACACACGTATATATTAGGTAATGACCAAACTGAGGTACTTAGCGTCTCTATTCCTTCATACAGGTATCATTTTTGGGTGGAGAGAACATTGAAAATCCTCCCTTCTTGCTCTTTTGAAAAATATATAATTTTTAATCACAGCCACCAGGCTGAGGAAGAGAACACCGAAATTTATTTCTTTCATGTTAGGGTAACTTTGTTTCCATAACCAATTCCTCCCCATTCCCCCTCTATCCCCCACCCCCAGTAACCAAAATTGTGCTTTCTACTTCTTTAAGATAAATGTTTTAAGATTCCACATAAGTGATGACACGCACTGTTTGTCTTTCTGGGCCTATCTCATTACATTTAACATAATGTTTTCCAGGTTCATCTGTGTTGCCCCAAATGACATTGTTTCATTATTTTGATGGCTGAAAAGTATTCCCTTGTGTATATATACTAGAGTTTCTTGATCCCTTCATCTGTGGATGATCAGGTAGGTTGATAGCATAATCCTGACTTTTGTGAATGGTGCTACAAGAAACACTGGAAGGCAGATCACTCTGGAAAATATAGATTTCATTTGTTTTGAATGTGTACCTAGCAGTGGTACTGCAGATGGTATGGTATTTATATTTTCTATTCTTTGCAGAACCTTCAATTGTTTTCCATAGTGTGAATACTAATCTACATTTCCACAAGCAGTTTTCCTTTCTGGAACCACACTAGCATTTGTCTTTTTGAATATTTTTATCTTTTTGGTAATACTCATTCCAGTTGGAGATAGAATCTGAGTGAGATTTTGAGCTCCATCTTTCTCATGATTAGTAATGTTAAACACATTTTTGTAAATGTTGGGTCAGTTTCATGTCTTGTTTGCACAAACGTCTGTTCATGTTCTTTGCCCAATTTTTGGTTATTTTTACATTGTTTTGTTTGTGCCAGCTGGTAGTGGTACTGGCTTATACCTTTTCAAAAACAACCCCTTACAGGCTGTAGGCTTTCCCAAATTTTTCTTTCCTTTTTTTTTTTTGACAAGAGTATCTCTCTGTCACCCAGACTGGAGTGCAGTGGTGTAATCTTGGCTCACTGCAACCTCCACCTTCCAGGTTCAAGAGACTCTCCTGCCTCAGCCTCTGGAGTAGCTGAGACTACAGATGCCCACCACCACGCCTGGCTAATTTTTATATTTTTAGTACAGACAGGGTTTCACTACATTGGCCAGGCTCGTCTCGAACTCCTGACCTTGTGATCTGCCCGCCTTGGTCTCCTAGAGTGTTGGGATTACAGGCGTGAGCCACTGTGCCCGGCCGTCCCAAACTTTTCTTATAATGTTTAGGGTGCTTTTTCATTTTGTTCATTGTTTTCCTTTGTTCCTACAGCTTTTCAATGTAGTTAGAAATCAGAGAGTATGATACATCCCACATAGTTTATATTTCTCAGGATAGCTTTGGAAATTCATGGTGTTTTATGTTTCCACATGAATTTTGACATTGTTTATATTTCCTAAAAAAGATTTGCCAAATACTAAATGTGTATAATTAGAGAGCACAAGGCACATTTTGATCTGTGCATACGTTGTGTAATGATCAAATCAGGTTATTTAGCATCTTTTTATATCATATAGTTATTATTTCTTTGTGGTGAGACATTCAGAATCCTTCTATCTAGCTATTTTGAAAAACAAGGTACAGTACTGTTAACCATAGTCACCCTGTTGTGGAATAGAACAGGAGAATTTATTCCTCTCAGGTAAGCGTAACTTTGTACTCATTTGCAATCCTCGTCTAGTACCCTCCTCCCCCAAGTATAACCACTATTATACTTTCTACTTCTATGAGATAAAGTTGTTTAGATTCCACATGTGTGAGATCATACAGTATTTGTCTTTCTTTGCCTGGCTCATTTTGTTTAACATCATGTCCTCCAGGTCTCTCCATGTGGCTTCAGATAACAGGATTTTCTGAATTTCTGTGGCTAAAGAGGATTCCCTTGTGTGCTGCAGTTTCTTTATCCTTCTTCTGTGGATGGACAGGTAGGTTGATTCTATATCTTGGCTATTGCGAATAGTGCTGCAATCACCATGGGAAGGCTGATATCTCTTCAATATAGGGATTTCAAGTGCTTTCAGTGTATAGGCAGTGGCGGGATTGCTAGATGGTATAGTAGTTGTATTTTTTTTTTTTTTTTTAAATGGAGTCTTGCTCTGTCACCCAGGCTGGAGTGCCGTGGCGCGATCTCCACTCACTGCAAGCTCCGCCTCCTGAGTTCACACCATTCTCCCACCTCAGCCTCCCGAGTAGCTGGGACTACAGGCGCCCGCCACCACGCCTGGCTAATTTTTTTTGTATTTTTAGTAGAGATGGGGTTTCACCATGTTTGCCAGGATGGTCTCGATCTCCTGACCTCGTGATCCATCCGCCTCGGCCTCCCAAAGTGTTGGGATTACAGGCGTGAGCCACCGCGCCCGGCCTGGTAGTTGTATTTTTTATTTATACAGGAACCTCCAACTTTTTTTCATCATGTGTACAGTAATATACATTCCCACCAACAGTGAATACAAGTTCCCCTTTCTGCAAATCTACACTGGCTGTTGCCTATGTAAGCATTTTTTTTTTTTTTTGGTTGTTTTGGTAAGATTCATTCTATGTGGAGTGAGACTCTATCTGAGTGTGGTTTGGACTTGGATTTGTGTGATGATTAGTGAAGTTGCGCAGCTTCTCTTTGACTCATTAGTCAATTTCATGTCTTCTTTTCAGAAATGTGTCTGTTTGGGTCCTTTGCCCAGATTTAACTTGGGTATTAGTATTTGTTCTTTCTTCCAGGCAGTGGTGTTAGTTTCTTGGATATTTGCAGCAGCTCTAAAGGTTTTCCTAGTCCCACGTGGTAGTGGGGATTTTTGGTTCCAACAGAAAAAGAGTAAAAAACATTGTCAAGCCAATTGCATTGTCTATGGGTTTCTTTCCCCTACTTTTTCCTTTTGTTTTCTTTCTTTTTGGCAACCTGTGTGGAAAGATTCAAGTTTTGCTGAAGTACATGCTCACCCTATGTTTTCTTCGAGAAGTTTTGTGGTTTTTATTATTGGGCTGAGGTCTTTAATATATTTTGCATTGATTTTTGTGTCTTGTGTAATACAAGGGTCCTACTTCAGTGTTTTGCACATGAACATCCAATTTTCTCACAATCATTCATTGAACCGACTTCTTCCTTTCCTATTGTCTTGTGTGTGTGTGTGTGTGTGTGTGTGTGTATTTGAGACAGGGTCTTGCTCCGTCACCTAGGCTGGAGGACAGTGGCACAATCTTGGCTCACTACAGCCTCTGTCTCCTGGGCTCAAGTGATCCTCCCACCTCAGCCTCCCAAGTAGCTTGGAGTACAGGTGTTTGCCACCATTCCCAGCCAATTTCTTTATTTTATTTTATTTTTTGACAGAGTTTTGTTCTTTGTTGCCCAGGCTGGAGTGCAGTGGTGCAGCCTCGGCTCACTGCAACCTCTGCCTCTCGGGTTCAAGCAATTCTCCTATCTCAGCCTCTCGAGTAGCTGGTATTACAGGTGCCTGCCACCATACCTGGCTATTTTTGTGTGTGCGTTTTTTTTTTTTTTTTTTGAGATGGAGTCTTGCTCTGTTGCCCAGGCTGGAGTGCAGTGGCACAATCTCGGCTCACTGCAAGCTCCGCCTCCTGGGTTTACACCATTCTCCTGCCTCAGCCTCCTGAGTAGCTGGGACTACAGGTGCCTGCCACCACACCTGGCTAATTTTTTGTATTTTTTAGCAGAGACGGGGTTTCACCGTGTTAGCCAGGATGGTCTGGATCTCCTGACCTTGTGATCCGCCAGCCTCGGCCTCCCAAAGTTCTGGGATTACAGGCGTGAGCCACCGCGCCCGTCCTTTTTTGGTGTTTTTAGTACAGATGGGATTTCACCGTGTTGCCCAAGCTGATCTCGAACTCCTGGATTCAAGTGATCTGACTGCCTTGGCCTCCCAAAGTGCTGGGATTACAGATGTAAGCCCCCATGTCCAGCCAGTGTTCTTTTGAAAAGTGTGTTCATCATATATGATTTTGGGTTGAATTGTCACCTGCCTCATTTTGTCCATTGTGTTGTCTTTCTATGTGTATGCCAGTAAGGAATTGTTTGGATAGCTATAGGTTTTTTTTTTTTAATTATTTTGTTCGTAGTCTCTAATCTTTTTTTTTTATTTTTTATTTTGGTGTGTGTGTGTGTGTGTGTGTGCATGTGATAATTTCTACTTTTATTAGAGATTGAAGGGTACACATGAAGTTAGTTACGTCTGTTGATTGCATGATGCTGAGGCTTGGGGTCCCAATGACCCGGTGACCCAGGCAGTGAGCATATTACCCACACCTGGGTCTTCCCCCCTCCCATCCATCTGGTAGTCAGTCTGCAGTGTCGTTGTTCCCTTATTTATGTTTGGGTGCATCCCATGTTTAGCTCCCACTTAAAAGTGGGAACATGTGGCATTTGGTTTTCTGTTCTGGCCTTAGTTGGCTTAGCACAGTGGCCTCCAGCTCTATCCACATTGCTGCCAAGGACATGATTTTTTTTTTAATGCTATGTAGTGTTCTGTGGTGTACGTGTACCACATTTTCTTTATCTCATCCACTGCTGATGGGCACCTAAGTTGATTCCATGTCTTTGCCATTTGTGCTGCCACGAACCTACATGTGCACGTGTCTTTTGGATAGAAGGATTTATTTTCCTTTGGATAGATCCCCAGGAGGGGATTGGTATGTTGGATGTTAGTTTTAAGTTCTTTGAAGAGTCTCCAAACTGCTTTCCACAGTGTCTGTACTAGTTTTTTTTTTTTTTTTTGAGACGGAGTCTCGCTCTGTCGCCCAGGCTGGAGTGCAGTGGCACAATCCTGGACCACTGCAACCTCTGCCTCCCGGATTCAAGCCAATTCTCCTGACTCAGCCTCCTGAACAGCTGGGACTACAGGTGCCTGCCACCACACCCAGCTAATTTTTTGTATTTTTAGCAGAGACAGGGTTTCACCGTGTTAGCCAGGATGGTCTCGATCTCCTGACCTCATGATCTGCCCGCTTCGGCCTCCCAAAGTGCTGGGATTACAGGCCTGAGCCACCGCACCCGACCTGTCTGTACTAGTTTTTATCACCACCAAGACCGCACCAGCTTTCCCTTTCTTCAGCTGCCTTGCCAGTGTCTGTGCTTTTTCGTCCATGTCATCCTGAGTGGCGTGAGATACTGTCTTCTTGTGCTTTGGATTTGTGTTTGTCTGATGATTAGTGAGGCCGAGAGTGTTTTCATGTTTGTTGGTCACTTGGTCGTTTTTTTAAGCAAGTGTTCATGCTCCTTGCCCATTTACTAATTGGCTTTTTTGTCTTTGGCTGATACATTTCTTTAAGGTCTTTAAGGTCAATCCTGGGTATTAGGCTTTGGTCAGATGCAGAGTTTGGGAACATGTTCTCCCACTCCATAGTCTTCTGTTTAGGCCTGTAAAGTTTACTCTGTTGGTAATTTCTTTTGCTGTGCAGCAGCTGTTTAGGGTATTAAGTCACACTTGTCAATTTTTGTTGCTGTTGGTTTGGGGGACTTAGCCATATAAATACTTTGGCAAAGACTCTGTTGAGAAGGATATTTCTTGCAGGATTTTAATACTTTGAGGTCTTCCATGTAAATATTTCACTCATCTGGAGTTCCTTTTTGTGTCTGGGGAGCAGTAGGGGCCCAGTGTTACTCTTCTGCACATGGATAGCCACTTATCCCAGCACCACTGATTGAATAGGGTGTGTCCTCTCTTGTGTTCACTGCTCTGTGTGGAAGCGGGTCCCCAGCTTTTCCATGAAATTTGAAATTGGGGAGTGTGATGCATCCAAAGTAGTCTGGATGACTTAGAATTGCTTTGGAAGAAATTGAGGGCATTTCATGGTCTCATGGGAATTTTAGGTATTGTTTGTTTATATTTGTTTAATCAAATTGGCCAAAAGAGTAAAGGAGTACTGGCCGGGCATGGTGGCTCATGCCTGTAATCCCAGCACTTTGAGAGGTCAATATGGACAGATTGCTTGAGGTCAGGAGTTTGAGACTGGTCTGGCCAACATGGCAAAACCCTGTCTCTACCAAAAAATACAAAAATTAGCCAGGCGTGATGGCATGTGCCTGTAATCTGAGCTACCCGGGAGGCTGAGGCACAAGAATCACTTGAACCTGGGAGGCAGAGGTTGCAGTGAGCCAAGATTGTGCCACTGCACTCTGTCCAGCTTGGGTGACAGAGCAAGACTATCAGGCTATTTAGTGTCTCTATTACCTCATACTGTTGTTAATTTCTTTGTGGTGAGAACCTTCAGAATCCTGCAGGCTTTTTGGAAAGAGGCGTGATGATGCTTTTAACCCTGGTCGCCCTGAATAGAAGGGCAGAATTCCTTGCTCTCATCTGAGTGTCACTGTGCACCCAATTCCAATCCCTCCCATCTGACCCCTTCTGTCCCAGCCTCTGGTAACCACTATTGTGCTTTCTAGCTTTTTAAGAGATAGATTTTCAGATTCTGTATGAATGCGAGGATTGTCTTTCTCTGCCTATCTTACTTCAGTTACCATCACGTCCTCCAGGTGCAACCGTGGGGATCCACATGGTTGATGTCATTGAATTTTTCTGGCTGAAGAGTGTTTCATTGTGTACATGTACGACAGCTTCTTTATCCCTTCGTCTGGAGAAGGACAGGTAGGTTGATTCCTTATCCTGGCTATTGTGAATAGTGCTGCAGTCTACACTGGAAGGCATCTTTCTCTTTCATGTCCTGATTTCATGTGCTTTCAATGTATACCTAGTAAAGAATTGTTAGATAAAACAGTAGTTATAGTTTTAAGGTTTGGAGGAAACTCCAAGTGGTTTCTGTAGCATATAAACTAGTTTATGGGCCGGGCGCAGTGGCTCACGCCTGTTATCCCAGCACTTTGGGAGGCCGAGGCGGGTGGATCACGAGGTCAGGAGATTGAGACCATCCTGGCTAACGTGGTGAAACCCCATCTCTACTAAAAATACAAAAAATTAGCTGGGCATGGTGGCAGGCACCTGTAGTCCCAGCTACTCAAGAGGCTGAGGCAGGAGAATGACGTGAACCCGGGAGGTTGAGGTTGCAGTGAGCTGAGACTGCGCCACTGCACTCCAGCCTGGGCGACAGGGAGAGACTCAGTCTCAACAAACAAGCAAACTAGTTTATGTTCCCACCAACTGTGGAGAGGTGTTCCTCCTCTCTGGAAATCCACACCAGCATTTGTCTTTCTTTTAATATTTTTCATCTTTTTTTGGTAACATTCGTTCCAACTAGAGTGAGATGGTGTCTTTGTGAGGTTCTGATTTACATTTTTCTCATAATTAGCGATACTCCTCAAGCTACTGTGAACTTGTTTTCAATTTTATGTCTAAGAGTGGACAAAGAACGTGAAGACATGATACTGATACACAGGTAAAAGAAAAGATTCTCCACATCACTAATCCTCACAGAAATGTAGATCAAGACCACACTCAGATACTCCCTCACTCCAGTTAGAATGAATATTACCGAAATTCCATGGTAATTTCATCCACCTTTGGATGGACTGGTAGGTTGGTTGTATACCTTGTCTGTTGTGAGTAGTGCTTCAGTACCCATGGGAAGGCCAATAGCTCTTCAGCATAATGGATTTTATGTGCCTTTGTTGTATACCCAGTTGTGGGTTGCTAGATTAAAGGAAGTTGTATTGTTAATTTTGGGGGGAACCTCCAACTGTTTTTCACAATGTGTATGGTGTGATATACGTTCCCACCAATAGTGTATAAGAGTTTCTCTGAGTACGGTTTGAACTATTTGCATGAGGATTAGTGAAGTTGAGCAACTTTTCTTTTTCCCACGTAGTCAATTTTATGTCTTCTTTTCAGAAACATCAGTTTGGGTTCTTTACCCAGTTTTAGTTTGGGTATTCATTTTTTTTTCTTTGTCATGTTGGACACCTTCTCTTTTGGTTCACTGTGCTTTTTTTGTGCAAAAGCGCTAAAGGTTTCCATAGTCTCACGTCTACATTTGTGTTTATTAGTGATGATTTTTGTGTCTCATTAAAAAAAAAGGGAAGAAAAGCTTGCTTAGCCAATTTTATTGTCTGTGGGGTTTCCCTCTAATTTTTCCTTTTACTTTCTTTTTTTCTTTGGCAACCCATGTGCATAGATGCTGAAGTGTATGTTCACATTATGGTTTCTTATGGAAGTTTGTGGTTTCAGGTTCACGTTTAAGTCTTTAATGTATTTTGCATTGATATTTGTGTATTGTATTTTAGACTTTGAAAAGTCGATTTCTTGGGCAGTATGGCCATTTTCACGATATTGATTCTTCCTACCCATGAGCATGGAATGTTCTTCCATTTCTTTGTATCCTGTTTTATTTCATTGAGCAGTGGTTTGTAGTTCTCCTTGAAGAGGTCCTTCACGTCCCTTGTAAGTTGGATTCCTAAGTATTTTATTCTCTTTGAAGCAATTGTGAATGGGAGTTCACTCATGATTTGGCTCTCTGTTTGTCTGTTGTTGGTGTATAAGAATGCTTGTGATTTTTGTACATTGATTTTGTATCCTGAGACTTTGCTGAAGTTGCTTATCAGCTTAAGGAGATTTTGGGCTGAGACAATGGGGTTTTCTAGATATACAATCATGTCGTCTGCAAACAGGGACAATTTGACTTCCTCTTTTCCTAATTGAATACCCTTTATTTCCTTCTCCTGCCTAATTGCCCTGGCCAGAACTTCCAACACTATGTTGAATAGAAGTGGTGAGAGAGGGCATCCCTGTCTTGTGCCAGTTTTCAAAGGGAATGCTTCCAGTTTTTGCAGATTCAGTATGATATTGGCTGTGGGTTTGTCACAGATAGCTCTTATTATTTTGAGATACGTCCCATCAATACCGAATTTATTGAGAGTTTTTAGCATGAACGGTTGTTGAATTTTGTCAAAGGCCTTTTCTGCATCTATTGAGATAATCATGCGGTTTTTGTCTTTGGTTCTGTTTATATGCTGGATTACATTTATTGATTTGCATATACTGAACCAGCCTTGCATCCCAGGGATGAAGCCCACTTGATCATGGTGGATAAGCTTTTTGATGTGCTGCTGGATTCGATTTGCCAGTGTTTTATTGCGGATTTTTGCATCAATGTTCATCAAGGATATTAGTCTAAAATTCTCTTTTTTGGTTGTGTCTCTGCCCGGCTTTGGTATCAGGATGATGCTGGCCTCATAAAATGAGTTAGGGAGGATTCCCTCTTTCTCTGTTGATTGGAATAGTTTCAGAAGGAATGGTACAAATTCCTCCTTGTACCTCTGGTAGAATTCAGCTGTGAATCCATCTGGTCCTGGACTCTTTTTGGTTGGTAAGCTATTGATTATTACCACAATTTCAGATCCTGTTATTGGTCTATTCAGAGATTCAACTTCTTCCTGGTTTAGTCTTGGGAGAGTGTATGTGTTGAGGAATTTATCCATTTCTTCTAGATTTTCTAGTTTATTTGCATAGAGGTGATTGTAGTATTCTCTGATGGTAGTTTGTATTTCTGTGGGATCGGTGGTGATATCCCCTTTATCATTTTTTATTGCATCTATTTGATTCTTCTCTCTTTTTTTCTTTATTAGTCTTGCTAGCGGTCTATCAATTTTGTTGATCCTTTCAAAAAACCAGCTCCTGGGTTCATTGATTTTTTGAAGGGTTTTTTTGTCTCTTATTTCCTTCAGTTCTGCTCTGATTTTAGTTATTTCTTGCCTTCTGCTGGTTTTTGAATGTGTTTGCTCTTGCTTCTCTAGTTCTTTTAATTGTGATGTTAGGGTGTCAATTTTGGATCTTTCCTGCTTTCTCTTGTGGGCATTTAGTGCTATAAATTTCCCTCTACACACTGCTTTGAATGTGTCCCAGAGATTCTGGTATGTTGTGTCTTTGTTCTCGTTGGTTTCAAAGAACATCTTTATTTTTGCCTTCATTTCGTTATATACCCAGTAGTCATTCAGGAGCAGGTTGTTCAGTTTCCATGTAGTTGAGCGGTTTTGAGTGAGTTTCTTAATCCTGAATTCTAGTTTGATTGCACTGTGGTCTGAGAGACAGTTTGTTATAATTTCTGTTCTTTTACATTTGCTGAGGAGAGCTTTACTTCCAACTATGTGGTCAATTTTGGAATAGGTGTGGTGTTGTGCTGAAAAAAATGTATATTCTGTTGATTTGGGGTGGAGAGTTCTGTAAATGTCTATTAGGTCCGCTTGGTGCAGAGCTGAGTTCAATTCCTGGGTATCCTTGTTAACTTCCTGTCTCGTTGATCTGACTAATGTTGACAGTGGGGTGTTAAAGTCTCTCATTATTATTGTGTGGGAGTCTAAGTCTCAAGGTAATTTATAGATTCAATGCCATCCCCATCAAGCTACCAATGACTTTCTTCACAGAATTGGAAAAAATTACTTTAAAGTTCATATGGAACCAAAAAAGAGCCCCCATTGCCAAGTCAATCCTAGGCCAAAAGAACGAAGCTGGAGGCATCACGCTACCTGACTTCAAACTATACTACAAGGCTACAGTAACCAAAACAGCATGGTACTGGTACCAAAACAGAGATATAGATCAATGGAACAGAACAGAGCCCTCAGAAATAACGCCGCATATCTACAACTATCTGATCTTTGACAAACCTGACAAAAACAAGCAATGGGGAAAGGATTCCCTATTTAATAAATGGTGCTGGGAAAACTGGCTAGCCATATGCAGAAAGCTGAAACTGGATCCCTTCCTTACACCTTATACAAAAATGAATTCAAAATGGATTAAAGACTTAAATGTTAGACCTAAAACCATAGAAACCCTAGAAGAAAACCTAGGCATTACCATTCAGGACATAGGCATGGGCAAGGACCTCATGTCTAAAACACCAAAAGCAATGACAACAAAAGCCAAAATGGTCAAATGGCATCTAATTAAACTAAAGAGCTTCTGCACAGCAAAAGAAACTACCATCAGAGTGAACAGGCAACCTACAAAATGGGAGAAAATTTTCGCAACCTACTCATCTGACAAAGGGCTAATATCCAGAATCTACAATGAACTCCAACAAATTTACAAGAAAAAAACAAACAACCCCATCAAAAAGTGGGCGAAGGACATGAACAGACATTTCTCAAAAGAAGACATTTATGCAGCCAAAAGGCACATGAAAAAATGCTCATCATCACTGGCCATCAGAGAAATGCAAATCAAAACCACAATGAGATACCATCTCACAGCAGTTAGAATGGCCATCATTAAAAAGTCAGGAAACAACAGGTGCTGAAAAGGATGTGGAGAAACAGGAACAACTTTTCCACTGTTGGTGGGACTGTAAACTAGTTCAACCATTGTGGAAGTCAGTGTGGCGATTCCTCAGGGATCTAGAACTAGAAATTCCATTTGACCCAGCCATCCCATTACTGGGTATATACCCAAAGGACTATAAATCATGCTGCTATAAAGACACATGCACACGTATGTTTGTTGTGGCACTATTCACAATAGCAAAGACTTGGAACCAACCCAGATGTCCAACAATAATAGAATGGATTAAGAAAATGTGGCACATATACACCATGGAATACTATGCAGCCATAAAAAATGATGAGTTCATGTCCTTTGTAGGGACATGGATGAAATTGGAAATCATCATTCTCAGTAAACTATCACAAGGACAAAAAACCAAACACCGCATGTTCTCACTCATAGATGGGAGTTGAACAATGAGAACACATGGACACAGGAAGGGGAACATCACACTCTGGGGACTGTTGTGGGGTGGGGGGAGGGGGGAGGGATAGCATTAGGAGATATACCTAATGCTAAATGACGAGTTAATGGGTGCAGCACACCAGCACGGCACATGTATACATATGTAACGAACCTGCACACTGTGCACATGTACCCTAAAACTTAAAAGTATAATAATAATAATAAAAAAAAAGAAAAGTCGATTTCTTTGGCTAGTTTTTCACTAATGTGTTAGAATGGAGGTTCTGTTGGAACTGTGCTCGAGGGCATCCTTTTCATTCTTGTTCCAAACAATTCTCTTTCCTCTTTATTTATATGAGAGAGAGTCCGTTTGAAGGTCTGGGAAAATCCATAGTGGGAAGATTTTACCTGGATTCCATCAAGACCATGGGCCAAGTCTGGTCTGCACAGGACTTCTGGAGAAGGCCAGCCCCATCCCTTGCTTAAATGCCTTAAATGTTTAAGTTCTTCATTAAATATTTATGACCCTGAGGAAAGCAGAATAAGCTAGTGGAACATGAATTTACCCAGGATTTAAGCTGGAGAGTTGCTGACCAGCAGAACAGGTGTGGGTGGGTTCAGGGACATACTATGCTCTTTAAGATTTTCAGCTTTTATAGAACTAACAATAATTAATTTGAACAGAGAAGAATAAAACTCCATGTTTGACATACAGACATAAAAATCCAGGAAAATTAAAAGTTTATTTGATGACCTAATCCAACTTACATAGAAGATATAAATCTCACATAGATACATAGAAGATATTTAAAAAAGTTTTTTTTTTAAGAAAATTTGAAGGACAAATAACTTCAAAATACTAAAGTGCATAAAATAATATTAATAATAGCCTTGAGTTTTCCAGTCCCTTGTATGACTCTTCATCTCTATAGCTTATTTCCTTTTGTGCTTCAGAATTTATAATTTGGTTCTCACTTTTGGAAGATCCTACACTCAAGATGTCTCTAGTCAAGTGATTTCTGTTTATTCTAGTTTGCCCTGCTGGAAGGTGAACAAAACCACATGGGTTTGACATCGTTGTGGTTAGTCAGTATCTAAAGGGAGCTGGCTTCTTAGTTTGATTACTCCTCTGGGTTGGTTCCTTTATTTAATTTAGCTTCTGGGATGTACTCATATTTTCTTTTTTAATTCTTTTTAAAACTCAAAGATTGTTGTAACTTATTGAGAATTTTTGAGTTGTCTGTATTCAAGTTTTTGCAGTATATGTTATTTTTCCTGTAAGCACAAATATTCACAGTGTACACCTATGTGAAATATTTCACATAGATATAGGAGACAACAGCATCTCACAGGAAATTGCAAATTTCTTTATTTGGAACATTCTTTTCCCCCAAATATATCATATGGTAATCATAACGTATAGAGGGTGATAATTTTTTAATATAGAACGTTTCATTCAGTTTTATGTAAATTTTTGAAAAGCTATACTGCATTGCGATGAACAACATCTGTACAGGCTCAGAATTTCTGTTTTATAGAACATTGTAAGCTAACAGGGTAGAAATATGTACCTGAACTCTGAGAGTCTCTTGGCTCTAGTCACCATTCCTTCTTCTTAGAGTTCCTGACTCTAAAAATCTGCTTGGATTTTTCATTTAATCCAGAAGTAAATTAAAAGGGGCTGAAATGAAATTTGCACGTGGCTGCATATTACTCATGGGATACATATTAATTCATACTTTCTCCAGTCATTTCACAGAGCCTAGAAAATGTGACTTCATTCACAGGGGCTTCCATCAAATTACTGAGATTTTTAGGCCTAAAACCTTACCATTTTAAATAATTTTCTCTTATATTGGAAAGTAAAGTATATCTCATCTTTACTGTGAAGTAATGCTGTTTGTCACTCTGCGTAATTCTTCATATTTTTAAGAAAAGTTAGCTTCCTTTATGTTCAGTTTTGTGTTACATACCAGAACATTTTATTTCTATGGTAGCTTTAATACCAGTAAATATGAATGTAATAGTGTCATCGTTTATACCATTTATTATTTACTAGGTTGCTTAGTATTTGTTCTTATCATAATTTGCTTTTCTATTATGTCTAAATGTTGACGAAAAAGAGAGGTAGGCAAATGGCATGGCTCACTAATCTAGATTAAATAACTCATTTGATTCACACACTAAAAATGAGTGTGAAGTATAGCAGTTATAGTCATCTTCCTCATAGTACAACAGAGAAAAATTTGGGTTATTCATTGACAACACCAAAGCCTCATTCACCCACATGAAACTGTCTGGATCGTCCATGTTAACTGCCAGAAAACCTAAAAACCTGGTATACTGCAAATTTAAAATCAATACGTTGATAAATACAAATGAGTTAAATGACCCCATAAAAGATCTCTTCACAGAAAAAAGTCATTCTCTAAGCCAATAAATACAGATAACATAATTTAATAACAGGAGACAAAGGCTTTCTTTTCTTTTGTTTTCCTTAGTCAACAGATTAGTAAAATAACTTTAGAAAATTACAATGTTTTTCTTTTTCTTTCTTTTTTTTTTGGAGAGAGGGTCTAGCTCTGTTGCCCA
Source organism: Pongo pygmaeus (assembly GCF_028885625.2). Classification (NCBI taxonomy): domain Eukaryota; kingdom Metazoa; phylum Chordata; class Mammalia; order Primates; family Hominidae; genus Pongo; species Pongo pygmaeus. Next base: position 15,886,395 of record NC_072386.2, on the reverse strand, counting down.
GGCTGGAGTGCAGTGGCATGATCTTGGTTCACTGCAGCCTTTGCCTCCTGAGTTTAAGTGATTCTTGTGCTTCAGCCTCCCAAGCAGCTGGGACTACAGGCACACGCCACCACACCTGGCTAATTTTTTGTATTTTTAGTTGAGATGGATTTCACCATGTTGGCCAGGCTGGTTTCAAACTCTTGGCCTCAAGTGATCCTCCCTCCTTGGCCTCCCAAAGTGCTAGGATTTACAGGTCGTAAGCCACTGTGCCTGGCCAAAAGTTATAATTTTTTCAAAAAATCATTGCCTAAAAAGAGTTTGATAAAGAATACCCAAGGCCTGATTGTTATTATTGTGAATATAATACACAATTATTTCTTGCAAGTTACATTCAGACACTGTCAGACAGCTTACTAACAAATGGGAAAATGTCATCTGCCATGGTTTACACACACTATACATGACAGCTATTACCCTTAAAACCCCCAACAGAATGAAGTCCTGACAGTGATTTTAATTTCTGAATGCTCTTTCAGTAGGATTAGTGAAGGCTGGGGGAGACCTAAATGACTTGTTTTTTGTATTCCTCTTCTACTTCATTAAAATTGAATCTGCAAAGGACATTTTATCTAGCTATCCAGGCTTCTGGGGTTATGATATATGTGAATGTGTTGTTTCTTTCCAGGGTAAATAATGGCATTTTAAAATAACATAACTGCTATGACATGACTTTTTCAGCCATGGCCTCAATTGGACATATTAGACTAATAATTCTAAAGATTCACCTACTGTTACTGTACCAAAATTACTTTTATCATTACAATGGCTATAGGAAATTTTTGATAGGTTTTTTTTTGCATTTAACTGAAATGCAAGTTTTTAAAAAAACTGACTTATAAACTATCACAAACTACAATTTAGACAATAATATCATGGTTGCCCATCTCCCTCACATAAGTCTGAGGGCCTGATCTTGGCCAGCAGGAGCAGGTGGTTCAGCAACAGGGAATCAAGCAGCTGAGCTGCTACCCACCTAGAGTGGTCCTCTGTTGTCCACCACCTGGGTAAAGGGTGGTGCAGAGCCGGTGTTCTCGACAGTATCCTGGTGGGGCCCCAACCACTGCAGGTGCTGAATCCATGTTGCTGTCCTACTGGGGTTGGGGCTCCAGAGAGGCAGCTGTGAGACCACCATGAGCCACACATCAGGTCCCCTCCTGGTGCCCAGCTGGGGTCCTGGGACCCCAGTGATCTCCATGCAACAGGGCCTGATGCTGGCCCTGGAGCCATGACCACAGGCTCTCTGCAGCTCATGAGAGAGCTTCCTCCATGCTGGGCACAGTGGCTTACGGCTGTAATCCAAGCATTTTGGGAGGCCAAGGTGGGTGGATTGCTTGAGCCCAGGAGTTCGAGACCAGCCTGGACAACATGGAAAAACCCATCTGTCCAAAATTAAAATTAACTAACTGGGTGTGGTGGCATGCGCGTATAAGCCCTAGCTGCTTGGCAGGCTGAGGTGGGATGCTGTTACCCCTCAGTGGGCCCCGGGTGTCCTGTGGGAAGAGCAGCCTGTAGGCAAGTGGAGGTGGTGGTTTCAGTGAGCCACCCAGTTTGGTGTGGTGGTCACTGTGATGGTTAATTTGAGGTGTCAACTTGACTGGATTATGAGATACACAGATAGCTGGTAAAGCATTATTTCTGGGTATGTCTATGAGGGTGTTTCCAGAAGAACTTAGCATTGGAATGAGCGAACTGAGTAAGGAAGATCCCTCCTTACGTAATGTGGATGGGCACCATCCAGTTCATTCTGGGCCAAGACAGAACAGAAAGGCTGAGGAAAAATGAGTTCATTCTCCCCTCTGGAGCTGGGCCATCCCTCTTCTCCTGCCCTTGGACATCAGAATTCAAGTTCTCGGGACTTTGGACTCAGGTTGATTTATACTACTGCTTCCCTAGCTTCCCAGCTTGCTGATAGCATATTGTAGAAATTCTCAACCTCCATATTGAACCAAATCCCATAATAAATCCACTCTCATCCATTTATCTGGGGTAGGAGGGAGAACTCAACTCTGAAGATGGAGCTTGGACACAGGACCAAATTGAGGACTAACTAAAATGGACAGGGTGGAAGCAGCTTTCCCTAAGACACACCCATTAGTGTGCCATGTCAGTTTACCATTGCCATGGCAACACCCAGGATTGACCATCCCTTTCCATAGCAGTGACCTGACCACCCAGAAATTACTACCCCTTCCCTAGAAATTTTTGAATAAGCAGCCCCTTAATCTACATATAATGAAATGCAGGCAGAAATATGCCTGCAAAGCTGTCCTGTGCTGCTACTGTCTGCCTATGGGGTGGCCCTGCTCTGCAGGAGCAGTTGTGGAGCTGCAACACTGCTGCTCCAACAAAGCTGTTTCTCCTACCCTACCACCAGCTCACTCTTGAACTCTTTCCTGGGCAAAGCCAAGAACCTTTGTGGGCTAAGTGCCAATTTGGGACTCATCTGCTCTGCATCACATCTATCACCTGTCTGTCTGTCTATCTATCTATCTATCTATCTATCTATCTATCTATGATGGTTAATATTAAGTGTCAACTTGATAGGATTGAAGGATGCAAAGTACTGTTCCCGGGTGTGTCTATGAGGATGTTGGCAAAGGAGATTATCATTTGAGTTACTGGACTGGGAGAGGCAGACCCGCCCTCAAAGTGGGTGGGCACCATCTAATCATCTGGCAGAGCAGCTAGATTAAAGTAGGCAAAGGAAGGTGGGAGAAGCTGACTTGCTGAGTCTTCTAGCCTTCATCTTTCTCCTGTGCTGGATGCTTCCTGCTCTTGAACATCAGACTCCAAGTTCTTCAGCTTTTGGACTCTTGGACTTACACCACTAGTTTTCCAGGGGCTCCTGGGCTTTCGGCCACAGACTGAAGGCTGCATCATTGGCTTCCCTACTTCTGAGGTTTTGGGACTTGGACTGAGCCACTGCTGGCTTCCTTGCTCCTCAACTTGCAGACAGCACAGCCTGTTGTGGAACTTCACTTTGTGAGTGAATCATGTGAGGCAGTTCTCCTTAAGAAACTCCCGTTTATATATACATTTATCCTATTAATTCTGTCCCTTCAGAGAACCCTAATACACTATCTAGTCTGTTCAATCAATCTATCTCTCTGTGTCTCCTATTGGTTCAGTTTCTCTGGAGAACCCTAATAGAGTCAGCTGTTCATTCAAAACACACTAGCGTGGCCAGGCGCGGTGGCTCACGCCTGTAATCACTTTGGGAGGCCTAGGCGGGCGGATCACGAGGTCAAGAGATCGAGACCATCCTGGCTAACATGGTGAAACCCTATCTCTACTAAAAATACAAACAATTAGCCGGGCGTGGTAGCAGGCGCCTGTAGTCCCAGCTACTTGGGAGGCTGAGGCAGGAGAATGGTGTGAACCCAGGAGGTGGAGCTGGCAGTGAGCTGAGACCGTACCCCTCCACTCCAGCCTGGGTGACAGAGCGAGACTCCATTAAAAAACAAACAAACAAACAAAAAAAACACTAGGGCATTAAAATACCAAGCAGTGTTTCCAGAAGTTTGAGATCAGCAAACCACAGACAACGGCCTGGACCTCAGGTACTTTGATTCAGGGCCTGGACATCAGATGCTTTGATTCTTCTGCCTGCTTTATTCTAGCTGTGCTGGCAGCTGATTAGATGGTGCCTACCCACACTGAGAGTGGGTCTGCCTCTCCCAGGGGAGACAGACTGGAAACAGTGGCAACAATCAAAGAAGCACATGGAATGGTAGGGAGCCTGGATAAAGTAAGCAGAGCAGGGAAAATCCAGAGTGAGGAGCAGCTGGTACTCTGGTTATTTCAAGATTTGTACAATTGCATCTGGGTGATGACTTAGGTTAGGGAGAGGCTACAGGTGGAAGGTCCAGCCATGCAAATGTCCATAAGCAGGCACAGCCTGGCCTGGTCAGTAGCAACAGGGAAGCCAGGTGGCTGCAGCCAGCAAGCAGTGGGAGCAGGACAGGGGATGCAGCCGGGAGGGCAGGGCTGTGACCTGAGATCACATGGGCTGCCGGCCACACAGTGGCCGGTTGGTGCCAGCTCAGCACCAACCCCAAGGCTCAGGGAGAAGGGAGCAGGGCTGGTTTCCATGGACAGCCTTGTCCTCAGCTAAGGGGTCTCAAGAAGTAGAGTGGGGCAGAGGGTGGGGTGGGGTGTGTCCCCTCTTCCTCCTGCCTTCCCTGCCTTCATCATGGGCCCTTTGGGCACAGGGCCTGTCCTGACTCCTGTCTCTTCCTGCATTGCTGCCACCCCACCTCCCAGAGGAGCCTGTCTGAGCTCCTGTCCGAGCTCCTGTCCCACCTTGCTCAAGTCTGTGTGTGGCACTCTGTGCTCCTGTTACTTCTCTCTGATTCCTGGTAGCTCTGGGACAGCTTTTTCAGGCAGAAGACAAGACTCACTCCCAGCCCCCAAGCTGCCTGTTGCCATCATGGGAATAGCTCCTTATGACCCACAGTGACCTGGACAGGGGGTCAGTGAGACCAGTCCCTCCCCTATACCTCCCCCACCAGCTGATCAAACCTTGCCCCCTCTCCCTGCCCTGCTAGCACCACTGGGAAGAAGGGACTCCTATCCGCAGTGCACTTGATGACTCTTGCTAACTGCTGCACTGTCAAAACCTGGGTTTGCCTGGGAAGAGCCAGAAAGAACCATGAAACCCAAAGGAGAGCCTAGGAGAGGAACATCTGTGTCACATGCACTTAATCAGAGCACCTCCAGGATCCAGAGGGAAAAGGAGAGCCTTGGAGAGGAACAACTGTCACACGCACTTGATCAGAGCACCTGGATCCAGAGGGGGAGCTGAGTCCTTAAACAGATCTATCCCACAAACCCCTAGAACACACACAGGCAGTACAAGTGTGGGGGTCAGGTGTTGGGGGAGTCAGTGCACTACTGCCTAAGTGCAAGCAACATGCCTGTCATTACAGACAGTGCTTATGTCCTTAGGAATGTTACTTTCCTGTTTCTGTTGACTTTCTCTATGCTCCACAATCTTGCAAAATAAATGCATCACCTGATTTATCTAGAGTGGCTTTTTCCTCCACAGACACTCTATGGTGGCCTTGTACTGTTTCAACGTAGCTAATCTCCCTTTCCAGAATCTCTTCTCTGCTTGGTTGTGGACTAGGGTGAGGCATAAGAGCACCGCTGACATCAGCTTTGGAAGGCAGGTGCAATGCTACAGCCATTGTCTCTGAGCTCTACAGACTGGTGCAGGGTGTCAGGTGCTGTGGTGACTCACACTCACTGTCATCAGCCTGCAGCCTCACCTGGCTATTGAGGGGTGACCCCAGCCCCACAGCTCCTCCAGCATCCACCAGCTCTCTTCCACCAGGTCTCCAAGGCCTGGGCCAGGGGTGTGTGCTGCTGTGTGGAGAAGGGCACCAGCTCCTTCACCACAGAAGAATACTCCAGCATTGAGCTTAGGGTTGCAGGGAGGAGATGTGGTTTCTAGTTGTCTTAGTTCTTGTCCACACCTGGCTTTCCTTCCCAACTGCAGATCTGACTGACCTAGAGGCTCAGTACTAGAAGCAGAGGCAATAAATAGCCTGGGAATTCTGCTCTACCAGTGTGCACCACTGCGTAAGGCCCTCTCGTAGTAAATCTCTTGATGTGCACCCAGCACAGCGATTCCACTTCTCTGATCAGCTGTGGCTGATACTCACCTAAACCAGAACCCTTGGTCTGCACAGCAGGACTCTCTCTCCCTCCAGCATCCTTCACATTATCACATTCCTCTTGGTCCTCACTGCAAGTATTGTTCACATTTGGTATTGTAGTAGATGCTGTCAGGGACCTGCCCATATTCCTTCCACACTTGTGATATAGTTTGGATATTTGTCCCCTCCAATTCCCATGTTGAAATTCAATGCCCATGTTGGAAGTGGGACCTAGTGGGAAGTGTTTGGGTCCTGGGGGGCAGATCCCTCACAAATGGCTCGGTGCCATCCTTGGAATAATGAGTGAATTCTTGCTCTATTAGTTGCCACAAGATCCGATTTTTTTAAAAAAAGCCTGGCATCTCCCTTCTGTCTCTGTTGCTCCGTCTCTCACTTCCTTCCTCTCATGTGATCCCAGGTCCCCTTCACCTCCCACCGTGAGTGGAAGCTTCCTGAGATCTCACCAGAAGCAGATGGTAGTGTCATGTGCTTGGCACAGACATCCCAGCGGGGCTGTTAAGCTTTACAGGGGACTCCTGTTTCCTGAACCTTAGGATGTGGTCCAAGTCCTATATATCGAGCCAGAAGTGTGTGGGGACCTACTTTCCAAACCTGAATCAGGGCGTGTGTCCTGGTTACTACAACCATCTTCTAGGAACCACAGGAAAGAATGTGTGAATCAGGACTGTCCAGGTGAGGTTAGCCAGTAAAAAACATAGAACAAAAAAATAATAAATATGTGTGTGTGTGTGTGTGTGTGTGTGTATGGATTGAATCACAGAATAAGACAGAACAAAGGAATCTCAGAGTTTATCCCTGGCCAGTGGATTTGAGCTTTTTTCCTTTTTGTTTTTATTTTTTTTAAAGCAACCACGAAAACCTTTTTTAAATGAAATTTTACTTGAGTTCTTAGAAATAAAACAGACAGAAGCCATGTTGCTCAGGTGCAGGATGAGATGAGGGGCCTAGAGTCCTTCCTGCTAACTCCTCCCCCTGGTTCCTCAGCAATAACCCCTGAACAGATTACCTTCAAACCCATGGTCTCCCAAGCTCACTCATCACACAGATAGAAAAACTGGGGCTCAGAGAAGGGTGGGATTTGCTGAAAGTCACACAGCTCAGTATACCAGGAGCAGAATTAGAAATCAGGTCTCCAGTGTCCCATCAGGGGCTCTGCCCACTCTGTGCTCTGAGTCTTTGAGGTGCCCTGGGGTAAGATCTGGGGTGAGCTGAGCAAGTGAGTGTCCATTCCCCTCCATCCACCCTCGATAACAAGGACCTTTTTGATACAGTTTAGGTTCTTAAGAGTGGCAAGGGAAAGGGGGAGCAGTTAGGAGGAGCTGGATGGGCAGAGAAAGAGAATTGTTCCAAGTGGAGTTTGATCTGTACAACAGTGTTCAGCCTTGGATCTTGTTTGATTCAGGATGAGGGATAGGGAGAGACAGGGAGCCAAATAAACCTCTTTTCTTTATAAATTACTTCAGCCTTGACTATTCCTTTATTGCAATACAAATGGACTAAGACAACTTGCATTTCTCTTTGGCTTTTAATTCCTATCACCTGGGCACCTATGGCCACCGGCCATCTGTGCCTGTGTGCGGGGAAGGGCAGGCAGGTATGAAACCAACTCCACCAAGGAGCAGGTCTCAACCAATGACTGGTGAGAGTTGGTGGAGAAACATCCAGGTTTCCTCCCCCTTCCAGGGGGATGTCTCCGAAGTGCGTGTTCTAACATGTTTCCCAGGGGTTTCCAGTGGGATTCACCTCCTGTTACCTAGAGTGATAACTTGTTTTCCTACCCTCTTTTGCTTCCCTATCCATGTTTCCTCCCAAAATAAGCTACTTGCCTTTGATTCAGAATTCTTGAAAAACCTGAACATTAAGTAGCTGATCCTACAAGTGCTCATGACAAGCAGATCTTCAAAGTCAGATTCTGGAATTGGATCACTCCTCAGCCAAACAGAAGGAAGGACACACTGCTAGCATTAGGCAGGACGGTGATAACCCTAGTGTGCTGAGGACACCCAAGTAATATGTCTTTGACCTATTGAGATCCTTACATGATGGACCCATGGGATTCAGGTGGAAGGGGCTGCCCTGACTAATGCAGTGTCTGTGGCATTTGAGTTACATGGAAGAAATGACCATCATAAAACTGTGCAGTTTGCTAGTTGTTGAATGCCAGCAGAGCACTGGAAGTAGAAAATGACAGTCTCAGAACAACCATCCATTAACCCTGGACTCGATATGGGAGCCAGGTGGCTTCTCTGGCAGTGCTTAGAGACCTGCATATCTTATGGTCAGAGGGCAGGGTCAAAGTCAAGACTTTGACAGGGACAGTGTGAGAACTGGGATTTGTTATGGGACATCTAGCTGGAGACAATTGGGAACCAGTAACTCCAATTCCCATGAAACCTCTGTGCCAAGCAAAGTGCTCTTTCCACTTGCAGAAGGCTTGGAGTTTGAAGCCTCAAGAAATGCCCCACATTTCATCACTCCTTCTGGATTAATGACTAGTGTCAAGTCTCAGCATGGCTTGACTGAGGAGTAATGTCTCTGGATGACAGAAAGAGAATTCACAAAAAACTATGGAGAGGTCATGCCTAGATGTGTCTTGCAGGCATTGGATTGAGTTGGGGAATAAAAGGCTGGACAGGGAGGCTTATGATGTCAGTGTGGACACCTGGAGTTGGTCCTAATCAGTCTGTTTAGAATCGGATAAATGGGTGTCTAACATATGATAAATGGGGATGCTGAAACTGCCTCAGTAGTCTTGAGGACAGGGTCAAAATGCTACAATGGATTTTCCATAGAGGACTAGGCAAGCATCAGTGGACTGCTTCCCAGAGGATTCAGAAGACACTCCCATCCTGAAGTGATACGAAACTCGCTCATGCAGAGGCACTGCTGCTCTGGAGTTCAGTGGTGGCTTTCCCTGTAGGTTGGGGCTTATGGTAGGGACACTGCCATGGAACTGCGCTCCCCCACTTCAGTGAGTATGACATGGGTCCCAGTGCCGCTGAGCCACAGAGGCCAGGTGGAAGTATCTATCATGAAGGCCATGTCTCATGCAAGTGGCCCTCCCAGATTTCTTTGCAGAGAACCCAGGGAGCAGGGAGAATTAAGAAGGGGACAGTTGAATGACAGCCCTTAGCTGCTGCTTCTCGGCTGCTCCCATTTCCTTACTGAGCATGAGTGGGCTACTAGTGATGTTCCATTCCTCCCCACCACGGAGTCCCCTCATGGGCAACTTTCACTGGGGAACAACCTGATTAGCCTGACTAAAATGTTCTCAGCACTGTACTGTGGTCTGAGGCTCTCCCTCACCAATCTTTTCTCCTGTTTCCAAGGCCTCAGACCAGCAGCATTGTCTGAAGGCTGTCTCTACTGACTCTTTCTCCCATTATCTTTATGGGCATTTGCCCTTAAAGAAAACCTGAGAAAAACAAGAAATGGGGAAAGGATTCCCTATTTAATAAATGGTGCTGGGAAAACTGGCTAGCCATATATAGAAAGCTGAAACTGGATCCTTTCCTTACACCTTATACAAAAATCAATTCAAGATGGATTAAAGACTTAAACGTTAGACCTAAAACCATAAAAACCCTAGAAGAAAACCTAGGCATTACCATTCAGGACATAGGCATGGACAAGGACTTCATGTCTAAAACACCAAAAGCAATGGCAACAAAAGCCAAAATTGACAAATGGCATCTAATTAAACTAAAGAGCTTCTGCACAGCAAAGGAAACTACCATCAGAGTGAACAGGCAACCTACAAAATGGGAGAAAATTTTCGCAACCTACTCATCTGACAAAGGGCTAATATCCGGAATCTACAATGAACTCCAACAAATTTACAAGAAAAAAACAACGCCATCAAAAAGTGGGCGAAGGACATGAACAGACACTTCTCAAAAGAAGACATTTATGCAGCCAAAAGGCACATGAAAAAATGCTCATCATCACTGGCCATCAGAGAAATGCAAATCAAAACCACAATGAGATATCATCTCACACCAGTTAGAATGGCAATCATTAAAAAGTCAGGAAACAACAGTTGCTGGAGAAGATGTGGAGAAATAGGAACACTTTTCCACTGTTGGTGGGACTGTAAACTAGTTCAACCATTGTGGAAGTCAGTGTGGCTATTCCTCAGGGATCTAGAACTAGAAATTCCATTTGACTCAGCCATCCCATTACTGGGTATATACCCAAAGGACTATAAATCATGCTGCTGTAAAGACACATGCACACGTATGTTTATTGCGGCATTATTCACAATAGCAAAGACTTGGAACCAACCCAAATGTCTAACAATGATAGACTGGATTAAGAAAATGTGGCACATATACACCATGGAATACTATGCGGCCATAAAAAATGATGAGTTCATGTCCTTTGTAGGGACATGGATGAAACTGGAAGTCATCATTCTCAGTAAACTATCGCAAGAACAAAAAACCAAACACCGCATATTCTCACTTATAGGTGGGAATTGAACAATGACAACACATGGACACAGGAAGGGGAACATCACACTTCGGGGACTGTTGCGGGGTAGGGGGAGGGGGGAGGGATAGCATTGGGAGATATACCTAATGCTAGATGACGAGTTAGTGGGTGCAGCGCACCAGCATGGCACATGTATACATATGTAACTAACCTGCACATTGCGCACATGTACCATAAAACCTAAAGTATAATAATAATAAAAAATAAATTAAAAAAAAAGAAAGAAAACTCCTGCATGTCTAATCCCACTGCAATGTGGATTCTTGGAAGATTCAAACCCACACAGACAGAAAGGCTGAAATTGCAACAAGGGGGAATTCTCTGCAGGAAAATGTGGAAATGATTCACAGACCACAGTGCTACCAGGTATCAGACGTGTGGACAACCACTTATTGCTCGACGTAGGATCACAAGTGTGTGTGTAGAATATTGAATTCAGCCACACCAATGAAAAGACATGAACCTGCCCCAATTGCCATGTATAAACCGTTCTTGGATGCAGAACCCATCAATAGAAAGATCAGGTCCAATTTAGGAAAGACGTTGCAGTTTTTCAGAAATCTTTCCCCAAAGGGACCCAAATGGCACCAGGAAAGGAGAATTATTGAGATACTTTTGAGGTGTTGACACAGCCTCTGAAATGACACAGAAGACAGGGGAACCAAAATGTCACTTTTTGGTTAGTTTGTGGATACACAGGGGATAGGTAATGAATAGATTTAGTCCTCTTGTCTGACTCATGCTTGGCCCAGTGGGTCTGTGAAATCAGCTGGGGATCATTTCCTGTTCCTGGACATGTAACTGAGACGGACACACTTGGCTGGTAGAATCGTCATATCCATTCATGGCCTGTGGTGTAGGAGCCATTATGGTGGGAAAGGCCAAATGAAAGCCTTGAAACTGTACTCTGTCCCAACAAGTCAGGTCATCTGTTATTCCACTCTAGGTGGAATAACAGAAGGTACTGCCACCCTACAGACTTAAGTGATGGAAGCGTGGTGATTCCCCTTCACAACCTTTAAGTTCATGACCATGATCCTGAAAATTCTACCTGGATCAGGGCATCAGGGCTGAGAATGGTGGAAAACTTAGTAGTGATCAACTTAACCAAGGAGCAACCGTAATTATCCTGGATGTGGTATCTTTACTAGAACAGATCAGCACAGCGCTTGATGTGTGAATTTTATGTCAGATGTATTGAGAGAAAATTCACATAAAATTCACATAAAATTCATCCTCTTCAGTGTACAGTTCTGGGTTTTGGCAAATGCATCCAGATCCTTTCTTTTGGCATTACCCCTCCCCCCAAGCACACACAGCACAGCACCGAGGGAAAGAGCTGCTTGGCTCAAGAGTTCTTCTGAGGGGAAAGGAAGAGTGAAGTAAGCGTCCAGGGTACTTCACCATCTTCAGCTCATTTACCACTGCCAAGTGCTGTATCCCGTGCCCGAGGGCCAGCTGGGAGGCGAGGTTGCTGGAGGTGACCAAGTGTCTGAGGCGGGAGCAGCAGCACAGGCTGAGCAGGAGAGCAGTGAGGAGGGTGTCCTTCAGCTGGCAGTGGTTCAGGGCCCGGTGCTTTTGTGAGCCTGAGCCCTCTACCAACAGGGTCTCTTAAGGGCACAAGGACAGGTTGTTGGCACTCAGATCCAGCTTCTTCAGGCAGGAGGCATGAAGACTCTGGGACAAGTAGGTGATATTGGTGTCTACAATTCCACATTCTAGGGTCTCCAGTGGTCTCTGCTTACCAGAGAAGAGATAAGCAATTATTATTACCAGGAAGCTGAAGTTGGAGCTCAAGTTCCATTTCAGAAATCCCTAGGGCTCCTAGCTTGGTAGACCTTCACTGCCCACTTGTAGGGCCAGATCCTAATTGTATGAGACAGTAAGGTCTAATTGTAAGGCCAAAGTTCAGAGCCAAATGCTCTCTAGTACCCAAATGACTCTTAATATGTAATACTGGACAAACTGCTTAACCATGGTTACCCGTAACTGGCTATATCCATGTAATCATCATTCATACCACCTAAGAAGCTGTGGGTATTAAGGTTTTGAAAGAACTTTGCCTCTGAGGGTGAACTGTTACCATGCAGAGTTTGGAAAGATGCCCACACCTCTCCACCTGGTTCCCAGTGGCCATTTCCTAGTCCAGTCCAAGGCCCTGATATGTTTTATGAACTATGCATGAGTCCAGTGTTTTTAAAATGTCAACTGGGACTAGATTCAGTGGTGTGGGGAGTGTGGACACATGTTCTACTAGTGGCATGATAAAAACACATATTTAGTCTTTGTCCCTGGTTCCTGACAGAGCTCTTAAAACCCTTGGAATTTCCTGAGTGATAGCAGTATTTTATTGTTATTTGTAAATGTTATTCCTATCCTTTTTGACCACACCTGAGTTTATGATGTCATGAATGTAACTTCTCTGCCCAGACAGGTCTTTATTCTCTTTAACTATTACAGAGATCAACTAGCTCAGAACCCCAGCCTCTCCTGTGGAGAACACAGGGTGGACAGATATATGGTCTGCTGGGAGCCAGAGTGGGGCCAGCAGCATGGGCCCTGCAAGGGAGCAGGCCTTGTGGCCCTTATCCCTCCATCTACCCACCAGCCTGCCCCACCCCATCTGCTGCCCCAGCACAGCGGAGTTCTTCCATATGGTTCTTCCCTCCAAACCTCCTTTGTCCCTATCTCATAAAACCCTTTGTCACCACTCACAGGGGCTTCAGAATGACTGTTGACCCCTTAAGCAGGCCCAGCCTACACCCAGCACTTTCATCCATAAGGGGCCCTGGGCAAATGACTGCAGGCCCTCGGAGGTCTGTGTCCATACCTTTCCTCTGATGCTCCACTCTGGGGGCCGGAGGGTCTCTGTGCCCTGCTTGCATCCCATCTGCACCATTACCTGGGACATGCAGTGTCCACATGACTTCCAAGCCATTTTTCCTTAGTGACAAGATGAGGGAGAACTAAGTTCTGAAGCTGGGCTTTAAACTATCAGGAGCATCACAGCCTGTTTTCATCTCCACTCTTAACTATGTCCTTTTTTTTTTTTGAGATGGAGTCTTGCTCTGTCGCTCAGGCTGGAATGCAGTGGTGCGATCTCAGCTCACTGCAAGCTCCGCCTCCCCGGTTCACGCCATTCTCCTGCCTCAGCCTCCTGAGTAACTGGGACTACCTACAGGTGCCCTCCACTGCGCCCGGCTAATTTTTTGTATTTTTAGTAGAGACGGGGTTTCACCGTGTTACCTGATCTCCTGATCTCATGGTCTCGATCTCCTGATCTCATGATCCACCCACCTCAGCCTCCCAAAATGCTGGGATTACAGGTGTGAGCCACCGTGCCTGGCTAACTCTGTCCTTTCTATTCCCAAGGCCACCCCATCATTATCACAGCTCTTGTACCTGCTGGGGGCTGTGCCACAGATGATGAAATTAGGGTATGTAGACCAGCAATCTGCATGTAATTTATTTCCTATTTGTGTCTCTTTTTATTGTATTTCCTCTCCCTCACTCATCTTTGTAGCTTTTCCCCATTCCCTCTTTCCTTCCTTTTATGACTCTCTTCCTGAAAGACCTGGTCTCCTCCAGGAAGTTGAGGTGCTTGGGTCTTCACTGTCTATAATCTCCCTCCAGCCCTCCCCTCCACTGTCTAGGCATTGCCCAGGTTTCTGACTCTTAGGGGGCAGCATGGAATTGTGCTGAGTCACCCTGAGTGTTCCAGGTAGTGAGCTGTGTTTCCGCCCAGAAGAGCTGGGCTCTATTCTGCTGGAGGTGGCCCCAGAGATGCCTGGGTCTCCTTGGGCACCCCCTTCACAAGGCATTTTCTCCACTGGGGGGTCCCAGACATGCACAATTGTTATCTTCTTTCCAGATGTCTACAAATTCTTTTGCCCTCCATTCAGGAGAAGAAATGGAGGATATAAAAGATGGAGAAGAACAAGGACAGGAAGTGTAAGTGGGGAGGGCGTAGCAAGATAAGGGGAAGGCAAATAAGTGCTCCTGCTCTTGATTGCTTCTTTAATTTTCATTGTGGCCCATCAGGTAAATCAGCATGTCCAAGGAAAGCACTGGAATGCCTGCTCTTGGTTGGGACCACACATGTGCTTTAAAGAATTGCTGAACACCCATGCAGGCAGGTGAAGGATGCCCTGAGAACATTCTCCCAGGGAAGAGCTACCAATTTCATAGAAGCTGCTAAGGCTGCCAGGCTAAGCCCCAGACAGGCTGCTGTAATTAGGGGGTGTGGAAGGAAAATAAATCTCAGGACCCCCAAATCACCAAGCTAGATTGAAAAGTCAAGCTGGGAACTGTATCAGGCAAACCTGCCTCCCATGTTATTCCTAAATAAGATAGCTACAAAGATTTTTTTTTTTAAAAGCCACATTCCTCCCTCACAATTTTCCCACAAGTAGATTCCTTGTGGGCCTCAAGATCTTGACCCTTTAGGGCCTCAAGGATCTTTAGTTCTGTTGAATTTCACCCTGGCAATGTAGATTGATAGCTTACCTTCACAGGTGTGGGACAAAGGACAAAACTCAAACTCATCTCTGCTCATCTGAGACAAATGCATATCTGATTGCTTCCTCTGCCCTATTGTATATATAAAACTACAGATTCACTGAGACAGACTAAGGCATAAGTGACTATTTTCTCTAGCCCTTGCTCACATGTAAATTGTATATTCAGTGAAAGGCTGATCAAAGACTTAAAATAATGCAACCATTTGTCTGTGATGTACCCATGAGCTGGAAGGCCCTGGTTCAAGTTGTCCCAGCTTTCTGTACGGAATGTACATCTTGCACATACTGATTGATGTCTCATGTCTCCCTAAAATGTATAAAAGCGAGCTGTATCCCAATCACCATGGGCACATGTATTTAGGAACTTTTGAGGCTATATCATGGCACATCCTTAACCTGGGTAAAATAAGCTTTCTAAATTGATCGAGACCTGTCTCAGATACTTTTAGTTTACAGGGGAGAATCTGTGGGTGCTGGTAGGGCCACTGTAAGCATTGATTTAGAGGGGTGGTTCCTGGCATCTTTGTGGAGAGAGCCACTAGACTTGGCCAACATCCCCCTTGCAGGACCCAGCCCTCCCCTCCTAGCTCCCTAAAGTCAGCAGGTAGCATCTCCAGTTAATGATGAGGAGACATTGGGGGTTGACCCTGGCCTCCCTTGTTTTATGCCTCCTGGGAAAAGCATGGGGCAGAGAGAAGCACTCAGGGCTCCTTGTCATGCAAGCAGCCCACCCTGCCCAGCTCTGCATGCCCAGGGCACTTAGTAGGTCCTGGCACCAAGTAGGGGGCAATGTAGAATCCAAAACCAGATGGGATTTGCCAAGCCCTTTTTCCCCCAACCCCCACCAGCCTCTGTGGAACCTATGGGGTCTGGGTCACCTCCTGGCACCATTTCTCAAGATGAGGTTCAATAGTTTTTACACATATATGTAAAAATCAAAAGACACAAAATTGAAGGAAATTCTGTGTAATGCTTACCTGAGATGTGTTAAAGAGGTGGAATTACATGCTACTTGTGTTAACTTTTCAAATTAGTCAATAAATAAATATAATTTGTTTTATTACATTTTAAACAGCAGTATTCTGTATACCCTTTTTACATAAGATTTATTTTTATATCATCACAGCATGATTTTCTTCTCATTGAAAGGCATAGGCAAGGCTTGGTGGTAGTTTTAGAGAAAATAATTATTAGCAGAAAAAGTAACGAGCTCCAGGAAGCTGTGCATGTTTAATGTGCAGGTGTAATGTGCAGGGTGGAGGAGCAAGGTCACCACTCTCATCCTGTGTCATCAGACCTCCTGCTTCTCACAGGGCCCAGGTGCATGGGACTCTGCCTTTTCATCCTGGAGGCCTAGAGACCTCCCCTTTCCTCTGCGTCTGTTTCACTCTCCAGGGGACCAGTTTCCTGAGGGCCACCTGGAGGAAGGCCCAGGTTAAATGTTCCTGTAGGACATTTATAGTAACGCTCTGAGGACAGATGACACCCTCAGCAGAGAGCAGCAAGTGGCCTCAGTGCCCTCTGGGCATGACACCTGTCTGGGCCTGAGGAGCCTTCTGGGTCCTGCACACCCAGCTCAGTTATCCTTTGTGTCGTCTCTGTTTCCACAGTGACCCCTGTATCTGGATCTGTGTTGCAGATCCCTGTACCGACACCTGGGAAGGCCATAATGTACAGATCTCACCCAGGCCCAGAGAGGATCTGGAACTTGACAAGTTTTGGGAAAAATGAAATCAGTCAGGAGGCCACTGCACCTGACTGCCACATTAGCTAATTTCGTGACAGGATCCGAACCCATGCCATAGGGCACCTGCCCTTTGCTCTGGGTCTCCATCCTAAGCTGCCTTTCTGTATTGTCCCCTCTCATGAATGTCCCCACACACCTAGTCCAGTGGGTATGTGTAGTGTGCACCACACTGCGGGATCCCTCTTCGTATGCCCAACTGGACTCAGGTGACTCCCCTAGGCAGTGGTGGGTAGAGTGTGACTGGGGAAAAGATGATTAACACTTTCCCATGCTTATCTGCCAGCAATATTTAAATAATTGTCTCTATTTTGAATGTCGTTTACGAGATCATGCTCAAAGCTGCAACAGGAAAAGATCATGAAGGATTCAAGTATAGGACACAACAGAAAAGTGATCTGTGGTCCAGGAAATCTACTGTCCACCCCACAATTGGTTCAGCAGCACTGCAGTGAGTGTCCACCAAAAAGCAAGGTAGAGCCACAGACGTCATCCTCTGCCACTCACTCCGTTGAAAGGACTGTGAAAATGAAGCCATTAGATTTGTTCTATGTCCTACGACCCTCTTTTATTCAAGAAAAGCTCAAGAATAAAGAAATTAACATTATCACTCTTTTGTTCAGTTGCAGTGTGGGGAGTTGATGTTCCTTTCAATATGCACAAATATTTATAGAAGTGTTAACTATGGGCCGGGCACAGTGGCTCACACCTGTAATCCCAGCACTTTGGGAGGCCAACGCGGGCGGATCACCTGTGGTCAGGAGTTCAAGACCAGCCTGGCAAATATGGTGAAACCCCATCTCTACTAAAAATACAAAAATTAGCCAGGCATGATGGTGGGTGTCTGTAATCCCAGTTACTCGGGAGGCTGAGTCAGGAGAATCATTTGAACCTGGGAGGCGGAGGTTGCAGTGAGCCGACATTTCACCATTGCACTCCAGCCTGGACAACAAGAGCTAGACTCCATCTCACAAAAAAAAAAAAAGAGGTATTAACTATGAAATCCTACCCTCCAAATCAGAAGCCACGAAGTTGCTCAGAAAACATAATAGAAAAATATGTAATATGCAGATATTAAGTTAGTTACCAATATAAGTCAATTATACTTGGTCTTTTTGTCTACAGTGTATCTGTTGCCTCACATAAAACAAATAGAAGAGGCTGTCTTTCTATGTGGATTTCCATTTGTGCTTAAGAGAAGTTTGTTCACATAAGTAGCACTCAGTAAATTTATTCCCAAAGATTTAAAGCATATTACATAGATGCATCAAATTGTGACATAATGTCCATGATAGCATAATGGTAGAGTTCAACAATATAAATAAAAGAGAGAGAGAGAATCAGCTCATGCAATAGATGAAGAACCAGGCAATATGTCAAGCACATTGACCATTTAGCCTTGTAAGCAATATTGTCAACAATAGCATAAATTTATTATTTAGGATATCACCCTTACACACTAGAGACTATGCCCTAAATAGCTTCCCTATTTTTTATCATCTGGTTCAATAATTCATGAATTTATCTAAACCTTTTTGTCTGTTTATTATTTAAACCTGTATCACACTTGGAATGAAAAGTGGGGAACTTTGATCTAAATTGCAATTACTTTTTAAAAAAATTCTCTAAAATCTTTCAGAATTTTAGGCGTCCCTCTAATCTTGTATTTCACAAATTGATACTAATTCTTTTTTTAATTACCAATAGCTTTGTGATTTTAAAGTGCTTTAACTTTCCTGTTTGAAAAATTACTTTTTAGTGTCTCACTACACAGAATCCATGCCCACTAATCTCAGCATCATTAATATTTCTTTTTCCTGAAACCTTTAAAGCTTTATATTTAAAGTTTTGAAGGGGTATATATTAATATGGCTGTGCTAGCATGATAACTAAATATTATTTTCAAGTTGCAAAAATAAGTGGAGACAGCAGTTTGATGGTTAGCCAATCAGAACATTTAATCTTGTCCTTGATCAAATATACCCTCTTCGGCATGTTAAAACTAAGAACTAGTATCAACAGAGAAAAAACATTTAAATTTAAATACATTTCATGATTTTCTGTCAAGCCTGGATTGTTGAGTGGGAAATCTTAACCATTATATATTTATATTATGTTTAAGGCTATAGATTCCATTCATTTTACATCACTAAAATACACCGACATATACATACATGCAAAAAATATATCAATTTATCCAACATACACAAAAAACACTGAAAACAAAACAATAAGAAAAAAAAGCCTAGTTAATAAGTGGGCAAAATCTGGACACCTCACTAAAGATACACAAAGGGCAAATAAGCATGTGAAAAGATGCTCAATATCATAGATCATTAAGGAATTGCAACATGGATGCAGCCGGAGGCCATTATCCTAAGCAAATTAACACAGGAACAGAAAACTAAAAACTGCATGTTTTCACTTATAAGTGGGAGCTAAACACTGGGTACTTAGGGACATAAAGATGGCAACAACTGACACTGGGGACTACTGGTGGGGAGTAGATGAGGGAATGGTTGAAAAACCATTAGGTACTATGCTCAGTACCTGGGTGATGGGAGCAATCATACCTCAAACCTCGGTATCACACAATATACCCAGGTAACAGACCTGCACATGTACCCCCTGAATCTAAAATAAAAGTTGAAATTATTTAAAAAGGAATTGCAAATTAAAACAACAATGAGATACCTCTATACAACTATTAGCATGACTAAACTCCAAAAAACTGACAGTGCTGCATGCTGGCAAGGATGCAAAGCAACCAAAACTCTTTCATTACTAGTGGGAATGCAAAATGGTGCAGTCACATGGGAAGACAGTTTGGCAGTTTCTTAAAAACTAAACATACTATATAATCCAGCAGTCATGCCCCCAGGTATTTGCCCAATTGAATTGAAAACTTATGTCCACACAAAAACCTGAACATGACTATTTATAGAAGCTTTATTAGTCATCAAAAACCAGATGCAACCAACATATCCAATAGGTAAACGGATAAACAAACTGTGGTACACGTATACATTGGAATATTATTTAGCAATAAAAAGGTATTGAGCTGTGAAGCCACAAAAAGACAAGGGGAACCTTAAGTACATATTGCTAAGTGAAAGAAACCAGTCTGAAAAAGCCACATACTGTATGATTCCAGCCATATGACATTCTGGCAAAGGCAAAACTTTAGAGACAGTAAGATCAGTGGTTGCAAGGGCCTTGAGGAGAGCAGAAAAAGGATGAAAAGCTGAATCACAGGGGATTTTTAAATCAGTGAAACTATTCTGTGTAATACTGTAATAGTGGATACATGATATACATTTGTTAGAACTCATAGAACTATACAAAGCAAAGCATGAACCTTAGTATAAACTGATCGTATAAATAAATATTGGCTCATCTATTGTAAGAAATGTGCCACATTAATGCAAGATATTTATAATGAACTGTGGGGGGAAATGGAGATTGTTTATGGGAACTCTACTATCTGCTCAATTTTTTTTTTTTTTTGAGACAGAGTCTCACTCTGTTGCCCAGGCTGGAGTGCAGTGGCGTGATCTCAGCTCACTGCAAGCTCCGCCTCCCAGGTTTGCACCATTTCCCTGCCTCAGCCTCCCGATTAGCTGGGACTACAGGCACCCGCCACCACGCCTGGCTAATTATTTTGTATTTTTAGTAGAGACGAGGTTTCACCGTGTTAGCCAGGATGGTCTCGATCTCCTGACCTTGTGATCTGCCCACCTCGGCCTCCCAAAGTGCTGGGATTACAGGCGTGAGCCACCATGCCTGGCCTATCTGCTCAATTTTTTTTGTAAATCTAAAAATGTTCTAAAATACAAAGTCTACTAATTTTTAAATGCAGCTGACTTTAATAATATAATATCATTGAGTGTAGAGAAATTATTTGTACCGACATTTACATTATTTATTTATGTCCCAAATATATAGAACATATGGGATTTGTTATTAATTACTATTAAAAATGTCTTTGGTAATGGATTAAGATCTTCTTACCCAATGGATAACTTCTTTTTGTGAAATATGGACAGTAAGGAGGAGTAAGGTCATAATAAAAACACACTTTGGAAGTTGTAGGATACAAATACTGGATATACAGACCACTGTTTCACTTGTTTCTCTCAGGTGTTTGGGAATGGAAAACAAGAGCCAGTAATATTTTAGAAACTTTATCTGATTATTTTAATTATGATATCCTATCTGGATATTAATAAATATATACAAAAATTCAGTTAGTATTTTCTCTTTCCACAGAAAAAATAAAATGACTCATACCTAGCAGTATATGCCAATTGCAAAAAAAAAAACAAAAAAAACCAGGAAAATAAATAGGAATTTATTTGCACATAGTACATAAAAGTACTATGAGCAAGGCCATAATAAATAGGAATTTACTTGCACATAGTACATAAAAGTACTATGTGCAAAGCCATGGAAGCAAAGATTCTAAAGTCATGTTCAGAAGATTGAAACTAGAGCTGTATGTCTGGAATAGGAAGTGTAACAAAATAGTGAGAGGGTGGAAAAAGAGTTAGGGCCAAATTGTCAAGGGTCTTGAACCTCCCAGGTTCAAGCTATTCTTGTTCATCAGCCTCCCTTGTAGTTGCAATTACAGGCATACGCCACCACGCCCGCCTAATTTTTGTAATTTTAGTAGAGACCCGGTTTTGCCATGTTGGCCAGGCTGGTCTCAAACCCCTGACCTCAGGTGATTCACCTGCCTCAGCCTCCCGAAATGTTGGGATTACAGGTATGAGCCACCATGCCCGCCCCTAGCTGTAAATTTTTTGCAAATTGTGTACATTCTTGGGAATTATTACAAAGTAAAAAAATATCAAATTGTTTTTAGATGTTATGAAAAAAATTAATAAATTAAATAATAAAGTTAGCGTAATATTTTATTTGTTAAATATCTGCTAATCTGTATATTTTATTTTCAAATTTTACTGTCACTATCTTAATATTAAAGTTTAAATACATTTGCAAGCCTTTGAAGTTTTCACAGGCTCCCATCTCTGTGCCTATAGGTCAAATGAATAAAATGTCCCTGCCCTTAACTCTGAAATCTTTTCAAAGGACTACCCTGGTTCCTTTTCACTAGCACCAACTTTCTTGAAAATGTAGCCAGAATCTGCTCATTTTTCTTCAATTTAACTTTTGCATCCTAACTTCTAATCTCTTTATTGGCGTTCTCTCTTCAAGCTCATGAATAAACTCCTAATTGCCAAATCGAAGAGTTCTTTCAGTAACACTTTAATTTATGCACTATTTGGCTCGCTTCACACTCCTTGTTCTGTTCCTAATTCTCATGTTTCACTAATCGTGCACTACCGGAGTGCAGGGTGAAAAAATTAATCAAGCTGATCAATTTTTGTGTAACCAATTCTATAGATCCTTTGTGATAATTTATTATATTGTATCTACGCTTAAAAGTATGTTTTCCATACCATTGTCTGAAATATAGTTTATTCTAACTTTTATAGTTTGAATTTTAAATATAAATTCAAATTATCTTAAATTCATCTGGAATTAATTCTGGGGTATGGTGTGAGATGATACTCTAAACCAGCAGTCAGGGGCCGGGGGCCGGGGGGAGGTTCAGGATGAAACTGTTCCACCTCAAATCGTCAGGCATTAGTGAGATTTTCATAAAGAGCACACAACCTAGATCCCTGGCATATGCAGTTCACAATAGGGTTCACGCTCCTATGAGATTCTAATGCCACAGCTAATCTGACAAGAGGTAGAATGCTTGCTCACCCACCACTCACCTCCTGCTCTGCAGCCTAGTTCCTAACAGGCCATGGACCAGTACTGGTCCCCAGCCCAGGGGTTGGGGGCTCCTGCCGCAAACTGGTATTTTATTCCTTCAAATAGCTATCTAGTTTTTTCAACATTATTTATTAAACATTCTATTCCTTTTTTACTGATGCCTCTCTTTTACCTTTTTTTGACTGTTTTGTCCCATTGATTTACCTGTCTGTCAGCTATATAATCTCATTAATTTATTGTAGGTTACCAGTTTTCAGGTGGTTCATACATTTACAAGTAGCTCTGATTGTGTTACCAATTATACATGAATATATCCTCTGAACCTATGCAGAATAAATCAATACCATTTCCACATAACAGCCCTTGAAAGAGGTGAAGACATTGATCATGCTTCCCATCATCCTTAGTTTCTTTGGCCCTTTCTCATACGGTATGAATTCCAGACTCTTTACCAGCTACATTACTTACTTAAGATAAGTATCTCAGCAAGAACTGGACTGATACAGATAGCCTAAGACAGAATATTGTTCATTATTTTCCTTATTATAGACCATAAACGTATTTTACAGTAATATAATCTCACCATCTCCTTAAAAATATTTTTAATCCTGTCATTATTTTAGAGTTTGAATATAATAAAAAATTTGCCTATCAAAAATAAATTTTGTTTTAGGTTAGTATATTTTTCAAGGTTATATTATAAAGTTTGTTTAAATATGTTTTATATATAAAGGCAAATGTCAACTGTTCCCCTTCAACAAATGATGAATGTTCTTCATTTTGTTTAAATTAATTATGTTTTTAAAAACCTCATGATTATTGAAAAAATAAATTTTAAAATGACCTTATATAGCATGTGTAGAATTAAAAGTGAGTTAAATAAATATATGTTGAAATGTAAATGTTATAACATCAAAGATGACAAAATCTAGTTTTGGGATCTAATCATTAAAATTCTTTCTATGCTTTAAAAAAATTAGCTCACTTATTTTTACAGTTTCTTTGGTTTCTAAATGTTGAAATAAGAGAAATAGTTTTATTCTTCTATTTGCAAATAGTGCTGCATAAATAAAATATTGCAGGGGTAGAGAGTCATTATACCCCTCCAAAACATGCGACCAACTCCAATATGATTGTCACAATATTTTCTGTAACATACAAAGTTATTTAACAAGTATTTATTGAGTGTTTATTGCCAGACCCATTCTTGGCACTAGGACTGTAGTGATCTGAAGAAAATTATCTAAAAGTTAACTGTAAATTGTCAAATATACGTCAATTTAAAAAATAAAAGCAAATTTTGGAGCTATTTTATGCTTCTAATAACCTATATTTAACTCAATGTTCTTTATACTTTCTCTTGTTAACCAATGGTTTGTTAAGGTTATAAATTTAGCAGCATATGACAGTGAATGAACTTATTTATATAATAGTGAACATCATCATGATTTCATTAAATGATGAAAGGATGAGTTAATTAAATTGTGAGTAAATCTATCTCATCTTTCTAAATTCCAGGCATTCATATTTGATGTTTGTGGAGGCACTCAAACCATTCTTTTCTAAATTGAAAAAATACAAAATTTTTTAAAAAAAATATTAAGTTGAAAAAAGATTACAGTATGCCTTTAGTTAAATTAATCCCCCAAGTACCTTTGGAAACATTTCAGTGGTCCACATACAGTTGCTGAAGAAATGGTGAGTTTTAATTCAGCCACTTTAATTCTGTTTATAATTTGGCATGGAATAAATAACAAATAACTGATACATGAGTATATTAACATTATGGTACCCAAAAAATTAGATACTCCTTTCTCTTATTTCTCATTGGCAAATTTGGGAAATGTCTTCATCTATAATGTCATGTAACTTTTCCATCTACTATTTATCATTGAATCTGTGCTTTTTTTCTACCCATTTGAAGTTACACGTTTTGATTCTGGCCCTTTCCTTATGAGGCATAATAAGCTTTCTATTCTCTTCTTGACATATCTTTGCCCCTTAAGTCTTCAAGCTTATGAGAGTATAATGTCATTCATTATGATATTCATTCCTTCAATCATATGTAGGCATTTTTCTCCCCAACTTTCTGATCAAAGACTTTTAATCATTCCCAACTTTTATTCTCTCCTTTTTCCATGGCAACAGAATTTTTAGCTGACTGCACAAAATAAACTTTCCATTTCCCAGTCTTTTTTGCAGCTTAATATGGCCATGTGACCAAGTTTTAGCTGATGTGATTTAACTGAAGTGTCCTATGGCAACTTCCAAATGTCTTCCATAAAAGGCAGCCAGCAGAATCCCTTTGTGCTCACTTTTAATCCCTTTATTCCACCTTCCTGCTGGAATTTGGATTCTACCTTGGGTTATGAGAACAAAGAGATTATGGAACAGTGAGCTCAATGGACCTGGAAACTTCCAGATGTTTTTGTGGAGCAGAGCTGTCACTCCTCCAGACGTTTATTGCATGGAGAAATAAACAATTTTTTAAGCCAAACTGAATCTTAACTAATGCACCCCAATTTCATTTTACTTCAAATGCATTCTTCATAAAAGGTACATAAAACTCCAGGAGCCTATTTTTTCAGTTATTCTAAGCTAACAGCCAGAAAGACAAGTCTTATTTTCAACACTGTTGTTAATGGCCAGGTGTTTACTTTCACAGCTTTTTTTTTCACTTCTAAAGTCATGAGATAAAACTAGAAGAAAAAATGAAAACAACACCTGTGCTGTCATGTCTTTCACTTTCTTATCCAGAACTTCACTGTCACAAGGGATTCCAAGTTTCTTCTGGTGCTGTCATTTATTCCTACATGTGTCAGCATTTAGTTAGCTTGATAAATCTTTTCTGGCTGCCCTTTACATCTTGATACATGTGTCAGGAAGACTACAGCTCCCCCCTCAGCAAACTGTCAAATCTGTGTTCAACTGCTTCCTACCCAAGAAATTACCTAATGTGCAGCTAGCTTCTCAGGATGCTCATTATTGTTACATAAAGCATGAAATGCTGTTGTCACTCTCAAAAAGACCAGATTCACCACTCTTGGTTAGAAAATCATAACTTTTCATTTTTGAATAAAACAAGTTATTGATTACTTAACTATGTTCAGTACTCTACATATCTGTCATCTTTCTTCTGTATATAAATTCATTACAGTTGCCATATTATTATTATTTTTTTTGAGATAGAGTCTCACTCTGTAGCCCAGGCTATAGTACAGTGGTGCCATCTAGGTGCACTACAACCTCTATCTCTCAGGTTCAAGCAATTCTCCTCCCTCAGCCTCCCGAGTAGCTGGAATTACAGGTGTGTGCCACCACACCAGCTAATTTTTGTATTTTTCGTAGAGAAGGGGTTTCGCCGTGTTAGCCAGGCTAGTCTCGTACTCCTGACCTCAGGTGAACCGCCCACCTCAGCCTCCCAAAGTGCTGGGATTACAGGCACAAGTCACTGTATCTGGCCTCACATTTGCCATATTCTTAATGATGGTTTGGATTCCCCAACCTCTTTAGATTTTTTCTTCCTGGCTTCCTTTCTGAATTAGTTTTTCTACTCCCTTTAAAAGTACTTATTTTTTCTAATAAGCTGTAGCAGAGAAAAGAGTATCAACAAGACATTTCACTTTCACATCTAGTCAAGAAAAACAGTTTGTATTGTACATGAATTGGTAACCATCTCAGGCACAAGATGTGGAACAAACACAACAAATTTGTTCCAAGTGGGCTGCAGTAGTTCCCTTGGTGTCCTTACATCATGGAATTTCTCCCAGCAAGCTGTTTGAGTTCTTGGATGTATTTCTTTTCATTCTTTCTAGATGACACCCTTGTCCCTGCATTTCTACTTTGTTGATCTTCTAGAAAGTGATACATAATACTGGAATGTACCACCTTAATGTCAAACTTCAGCAAATATGATAGATCACAAATACTCATTTATACTTAACAGCAATGATCCAAATTATTTCTATCACATTTACACATTCCTCTTGCTATGCCCATTTTTTCAACTTCCAGGCCCAATGGATGTTGAGGCTAAAGCAAAAGAAGTTAGAGAAGTCAAATATCATTTCAAACACAGGTCGTTTTGAGAATTAAGGTATAAAAGTTAAGGGGATGCTATTTTTACTAGGTGGGAGTGATAATGTGTTGGAGTTTTTATGAAGATATTAAGTTTGAAGTGATAGTGATTTTGTATATACTTGTCCTAAATTTGGCATAAGAAAATCACTTTGTGATCTAGATCCACAGTGAAATTGTAGCTGTACTAGATATGTAGGATCAACAGAATTGCTTATTGGTAATAAAAAAGAAATTTACTCAGCACCAAAAAGTTTCATATCTGACTTTTTAAAATATAGTGATAATGATAGTGTTTTAATTTTAAAAATATTTAATACGTACTCAGTGTTCCCAATGTTCCCAGTGTTAAAGAATTATAAAGTGTCACTTAAAGTATTTTCACATGTGGTTTTTCTATCCCTGTCTCCCTCTTTAATTTACAATCTACAGTAACATTTTAGAATTCCATCATTTTCCACGCTCTGATCATAATACTGTGGTCTTCAAAAGATGGAGCAACATCAGAATGTCCCATTTTGATTATGGTTGTATGCAGGGCTTAAATTTTTCCAGAGAATTAAGAAATATATTAAAGCATGGCTACCATTTCTATTTAATGCCATTCTCTAATGAAAAGATGGAATCATTAAACTCTTAATTGTACTGTGAAGGTGAGAATTCTTTGGTTTGATGTGGATTTACATTTTCTCCATTCTCTTTATCACTATTTCTCATTTTGAGTTTGCTTATCATTATGACTTCTTAGAGTCATAAAAAATTGAAAGATAATGACAATATGTTTCAGCCAGTAGCTTCTCAATCACATTACTGCTATTATGAATCACTTGTAAAGGCATAACTTAGTTGTAACCAGTGTCTTGATAATGAAGATTACTTCATTCTCTGCCAACTACTAATTAGTTCTTGCAAATGAAGTCCTTGGCTACTTTTTGTCTGCCTTATAGTAAAATCAAGGAATTTAAGTAAATACTTTATTGAATTATTTCAATTCAATACTTTATTGAAGTGACACTTAATAATTTAATCCATAAGCCACTGTTTTGGCCTTGACCACAGAAATAAATTTTTCTTGTTCTGACTCTAAGAAAGGGAGTAAAAATTGTGCTATGAAAAGCCAAGTGATTTGTTGGTCTGAGATTTCAGAATGAAATAAAGATAGTGTTTATAAATCACATATAATGTATTAAAATTAAATATAATTGTAGTGCTCCATATCCTTCAAATAGAAATAGAATTAAATTTAATTTAATTTTAAGAGTATCCCTGGAGTAAACAGCAGTTTTCTGTATAGACAATATTCGATAAGTGGTATAATTATCTCTAACAAAGAAATGTTTCTCTAAAAGAAAATATGTTTGAAAGCTGAGTAATATAAGTTTTATATCAACTGTTATAGACAAATGTCTTATAAGAAAATAAATGACTCAAGTACCATTTTACATTTATTTCATTCAGTCTTACATGTATTTTACAGATGTTTTATGAGTCATTTATTTTCTTGTAAACAACCTGTATAACTTGCCTCCATCATGAACCAAGTCAAAATCATGTAAGATACATACATATACATAAAACATGTAGCTGTATTTTTTAAGGTGTCAACCTGAAACATAAGCAAATGACCTTTAGTAATGTATGCATGTTATTCAAAATTGACTTTTTCAAAAGTGACAGTGAAATAGAAAAAGCCCAAATTATGAGCACTTAAGTTGAAATAAACTTGTTCCATTAATCAAGCAGAGTGACTGCTTAACACGGAAGACAAACCTCTTTTGTCAGTGCTAGTGTTGGGATAGGACCATTAACTGGATATGCCGTGCACATGTTGGCTTTGCTGCCTGGAGGGAACGATTCAACGTTTGAGTTAGGAGAGAATTGAGTTCACTTTCTCCACATTTCTTTATTGACTTTCACTTTGAAGGGGCGACACAAAGGACTCTGTGGAGGTAGTGATCTCCAGCAGGCTGGATACAGAACCTGCTTCCAGGTTCTTCTCTTTTCCCATGAACCCTGGAGTCCACTATTGTAAAAAAACACAATGATACATATGGTTGATAATACTAATCTTGTCGTTGGGTCACTTTACCGTAAGAAAGCATTCCCTGTAGCTGTTAAATAACAGATTTAAGTCAGAACCTTGGAATACACTAAAAGAAATTAGAAAACTAATCGAAGCCTGCAAGAAAGAAACACAAGGGGATAAATTATTACTGAAACCCAGAAAATATAATTCCCCTCAAATCACCATGAAATTCAAAACAGTTCCACATGATTGCATAATTGCTGGTATCAAGTATAACTGAAATGTCCTGCAACAAGAGAACTGATTCCACATCATCCTCATTATTAGGGAATAAGTCAAATATACTTCTTATTAATCCCATATATATTTTATAATGATGTCAAAAACCATTTAAATGACATGTCTGGTTAACCAAAAATAATTATGTCATTCATTCAGGGATTTATTAAGAAAATAAAACATTAGAAAATCTTTAGAAAGTATATCACCATGTGGTACAATTATAGCAATACTTTCTTTTGAAAGAATTTAAGTTGCAGCAGCTTGTTTCAGCATGGTTAGAACTATATCAGAATTTGAAGCAAACTATTAGGTTGTGCAATATACAGTGTGATATTTATCCAGTAGCATATTACTGAAGAATGTCATGGGAACATCATTGAACTGTATTGCACAGACTTATATGTCTATACCAATTTACTGATCATTTTCCTTATCATTTATGGCCTCTCAGGAATGCAAGGGACCCACCCTTCTCCTTTGGGCCAGAGAAGATGTATTACCTGAATCAGACAGGAGGAAATACTCTTTGTTTACTCTCTAATCGCTAAAGATTCTAAACTTTTATCCAGAAAGAATTGTTTGTCTGACAATGTAGACTATTTACATCTGCTAAATACAACACTTCACTATGTTTTTTAAAAAATGGCTCCAAAATTATCAGAATAGGTGTGGATATTATAGTCCCAGAACATGTGAGAAAGTATCAGATTTTTATGTGAAATAGAAATAGTTGAAGCAATCTCTTCTCACCATCTAGAAAATCTCTTCCATTTTCTGGATTTTCCTAAAGTCTAAAATATCTTCAACAGGAAACCAGATTTTCATTACATAGGATGAGAGGTAAGTTTCAAAATACAAATGTACCAGGGAGGAGTTAACACCTATGCATAAATTTATACTGTGTATAAGTGACTACACCTTCTCTGAGAGCAGAATTTGATTGGGCTAGAAGGAAGTGATCACAAGGGCACTAAGAGTGAAATTGAAGGGGGAAAATGGTCAGAAAAAGAAGTTATAGAAACTTTCATTAATGTTTTGTTCACAGCTACCTCTAGGAGTCACAAAGCATGTTATGCTACACTTTATCTAATTCGGAGACACCAGCTTAGATGATAAACTACACATCCACTTTCTCCCTTTATTTTAAATACTAATATACTCCGTGAAATTTACCAACAGTAGATATATAATGTAATCTTTCTTCCCTCCCTCTTTAACTTGTGTTTAAATGTTCTGCTACCCAGGCGTAAGATAATTCTAAACATTTTGGTTTCAAATCATGCTGGTCATCAGCATGGAAAAATTAAAGCACGATTTAAAGTCATTTTGGTCATTGGCTTTCTTAGGCCTTTTAAAGCATATGTTCTTTGCTAGCAGTCTAAACAAGGAATTCTTATGTGGAGTAGTTAATATTTTTTCACAGAAATGAAAGTGAAAGGAAAAAGAAGCAGAAATAAAAACATCTGAGTTTGCTTAAGAAGATAATTAAAAGATTTAAAAAGGGTTAAAGACCCCTAAGCTCTTACCAGAAACAATTATGTTTCCTCTCTATATTACCAATGTATATCCAGCCGTTCTCTTCTGTTTCCATTGCCATCACATTAGTCCAGGCCTTCATTTTCTTGTGCCTCAACTGTTATTATAGTTTCTTAACTAGACCTTTGCCTCCAGCCCTTCTGACTTTAACCCTTTATGTATTCATAAGATATATGTTATAAAGGTTACTCTTCTGCTCCAAAAGTTTCAGTGGTATACTCTATTAAAAACAAAAGCAAACAAAAACCTCTTTTATTTACTATCCAAAGCTCTCCAAAATCTGATTCCAGCCTACATAATTTTCTCCCACTTTTCTTCTACAACTTAGAAGATCCTTTGACTTCAAACAGATTTACTAATTGTCTTCCTCTCCCATGCAAAATGTCAGGGTCTCTACCTGCTCTGCCTACCAGTTCCTAGAATTACATAGAATGCTCTACTCAAGTACTTCCCAAATATTGCCTCATGGACTGATTGCATGGAATCACAAGAAGAACTCGAAAAGATTTTCAGGTTTCTGGTTCGCATTCCTCAGAAAGTCTGATCCAATAGATCTGAGGTGAAGCTTGATAGCTTCCACCTACCTGAGTACCAAAATTGAAATTCCAGTTTCTCCATAGTGATTAGTAGTTTTCTAATCTGTTGTCATCTATTTTAAGAACATATTGCTGTACTATTAATTAGCACCCACTTCTATTGTTCTCTTGTTATTTATAAATGTTGCCTATTTTTAAATCTAGGTTGTAAACTATTTGAAGAGACTATCTTATGCTTCTGCTAACCCCCAGTACTTGGTACACGGATTTGTATTTGACACACCCTCAATAAATGACAAAAACACCATATTAAGTAGTGTGTCAAATTATGTTGGCATATGAATGTTATTATTCCAAGATTAAAGAATTAACAAGTTTTCTAATCATACTAAATGTCGAAAAACTAAGGTTAGATTGAATAACAAAAGTATTTGCTAAATTTCCTTCTAATTTTCATTACATTTTGGAATTTAATTAAATAAGCACAAAATTCCTTGGTTAATTTAAATAATACTTTATCTCAGATTGTATTTTATGATGCCAACTCAAAAAGGTTGAGAGAACCCCAAATATCTCTAGTTTTCCAATCAATTATAGGTCTCTCTTTTTTGGTTTTGGCTAAATCTCTCTTGAATCTATTTGTATTTTCAACATGCAACACTCATATTATGGGTAACAACTTACATATGTTTTCTATGTACTATGTAAGATAGCATATCTATTTATCTATCTTGCTCCTAACACATTAACACTTTAAGAAGTAGGCCGGGCACGGTGGCTCACACCTGTAACCCCAGAACTTTGGGAGGCCAAGGTGGGCAGATCACTTGAGCTCAGGAGTTCGAGCAGCCTGGCCAACATGGTGAAACCCGTCTCTACCAAAAAAAAAAAAAGAGCCAGACATGGTGGCAGGTGCCTGTAATCCCACCTACTTGGGAGGCTGAGGCATGAGAATCACTTTAACCCAGAAGGCAGAGGTTGCAGTGAGTTGAGATCATGTCACTGCACTCCAGCCTGGGCAACAGTGCAAGACTCCATCTCAAAAAATAAAATAAAAATAAAATTAAGAAGTACATTCTAGTTCTAATATTTCATGAGTTATCCAAGCCTCTGTTCTTATCCATATTATGATTTTATATACATTGAATACAGTCCATTATAGTTTCTTAACTAGACATTTATGACATTATAGTTTCTTAATTAGAAACTAGTTAAGGTGTTTATTATCACCTTAATAAACATTTGTTACTCTAGATGATAGCCAAAATGTTTTTTAGGTGTGTCATGTATGTCTTACGTTATTCATGTATTCATTCTAATTGCAGGATGCTTCCATTGTACTATATAGTTTTTATTAATGCTAAGCAAGGAGAACGGCATCTGTCTTCCAGATGTAGATACACCACACTGTTTACACAGAGATATTATATGTTCTGTTTTGTGTCTTACATTCTTCCTGATAATGTCCATTACTTTATTGGTCATTTGGGACCACTGCACATTAAGATAACATTTTTATGGGAACATCTGAAATGATTTATTGGTGTCATTTTTAAAAGGAAATCATTATTCAGTGAGTTTTATCTTGTAAATATGATTTAAATTTTATTACAAAATTCAATACATTAAAAGTCATCTGCCAGTTTTTTGCCTACCTATATATAAATGTTCTGTCTTCCAACATTTTTATCATCATTAGCTTAGTTCATGAATTTAGAGATGTTAGCCTAACCTACAAACTTGGAATTTTCACTACACATACATACTTTTAGATCATTTATAAAAATGTCAACTAAGTTGGATCATTTTAGAGGAATCTCACTGTTAACACATTTTTATTTAAAATATTAATTCAAACTAATTCCTTTTCTGTTTCTCTTTTAAGAACCAGTGATTCTCAACATGATAGACTAGAGGTGGGGGCAGAAATTGTTGGGCAAAAAATATCCTTTGGGAAATAAAGTATCAGAATCACTGCTTTTTAAATATACACATACTCTGTGGAGATTCTGATTACCTACCCTCCCTACACCCTCATTTAGAAAATCCATCCCCTGCCTAACCCATCCCTCCTGAGGCTTATCACAGTAGTTAGCCAATGAAATTAACAGAATTATTGTCCATACAGCAGGTGTTTGGGGATGGAAAAAAAATCACAACTTATTCAAAGCCAGGCTTTTAAAAATGTCTCACCTCTGCCAATGAAAAAGATCAGCTTTATCGTAGGATAAAAATAGTAACTCTAAAACAAACAAACAAAAACCTTGTTTGTTGAGCCACATCAAATCAGTTTGAAGTAGTCTAAAAAACGATATTTATATGCTTATAAGAGCGTTAGCAAATACTTACAATTTTCCCCTTACAGAAGCTGCCTTGCCTTTCCTCAGAATCTATTCCATAAAGATTGTAAGTACTTTGTAGCAGCACAGTAGTGAAACAGAGAAAATCAGACAGAAGGAACTGTGTGAGAAAGGCACAGAAGCATAAAACACTGTGGCATTTGGGGGTTAACTTGGTGTGCTTGCAACTTATACACAATGAACCTCCAGGAAAAGAAATAAGAAATATAGGCAGGGCTAGACCATTAAGAACTTATGCAGCTAGTTGAGTTTGGATTTTTTTTTTTTTTTTTGAGGTGGAATCTCACTGTGTCGCCTAGGCTGGAGTGCAGTGGCACAATCTCGGCTCACTGAAACCTCTGCCTTCCGGGTTCCAGTGATTCTCCTGCGGCCTCCCAAGTAGCTGGGATTACAGGCGTCCATCACCACACCCGGGTAATTTTTGTATTTTTAGTAGAGGTGGGGTTTCACTATGTTGGCCAGGCTGGTCTTGAACCCCTGACTTCAAGTGATCCACCCACCTCAGCCTCCCAAAGTGCTGGGATTACAGGTGTGAGCCACCCCGTGCCTGGCCGAATTTGAATTTTTATTCTGTAGGGGATGGTAAGCCACTGAAAAGTTTAGAAAAATACTTCTAGCAGCAGTGTGGGAGATAAATTGGCAAGAGGTAAGACCAGTGAAGAGATTGTGGTACTGATCTAAGCAGGAGCTGATGGAGGCCTACTCCAGGGCAAGAATCGTCAGGATTGGGAGAGAGTGAACTTGTTTCTTCAAACAGGTTATATTTCCATAAATGGTTCATACAGATCCTGAATCTATTTTGAGTGATTTAAGACACAAACTCTTTAAAGACCTCAAAGTATTGTTGATATTTAGAGAATCCAATAATGCTATATTTATCATGACACAGTTCCATTCTGCCAAAATTGAATGTATAAAGTGCCTAAGTTAGGACCTAGAGAATAAAATTATTTATTTTGAATGTAATATCGTTTATAATTTATCAATAATCTTTCAGAATACAGTCATCCTTTCTATACAAGCCAAAGTCTTCACTAGTCTAAGCTGCTTTCATAATCTGATATATCGTATCTTATCTTTCAAAGTTGTATTTTAACTTAATTGGAAGTAAAATAAATTGAATGAGAGAAAGAGGAAGGAAGAGCAGTCATAGAATCTGTGAGCAACAGTGAGTTAGCTTTCCTCTTCTTGGTAAGAGTCACTGTAGCCTACCCTTACCTCCCTGCTCTGCGCTTTCCAGTTCTGTACCAAGGAAAGTGGATCATGCACAATGAATCAAAAGATACAAAGTTAAAATAGAATCAGCAGAGACTTTTTAACAAATTATATTAGAAATTATATTTGCCCATGCTGGAAAAGAGAATTATGAGACTGGACTAAAAATATTTCTGGACTAAGGCTGGCTCTCTAGTGAGTAGAAGGGGAAAAAGGGTTGTGATTAAGAAATATCATCTGAAAACATCTAAATTTAGTAAATATATGTTAGGAGCTTACTATTTATCTTGCAAAATACATGTTTAGAAATTATTTTCTGCAAGATATTTTAAATAATGAGACCATTTTCAGTGTACTCATATATGATTAAAGTACAAAAAAGCAATAATCAATCTTTTTATCATCCCAGATCCTCCTAAGTCATCCCAGATCCTCACACATTTCTCCATTCACCATGCTCTCATACTACCTTTAAATACAATTTTTTTTTTGAGATGGAGTCTCACTCTGTCACCCAGGCTGGAGTACAGTGGCATGATCTCAGCTCACTGCAACCGCCACCTCCCAGGTTCAAGCAACTTCTGACTAACTTTAGTATTTTTAGTAGAGATGGGGTTTTGCCATGTTGGCCAGGCTGGTCTTGAACTCCTTACCTCAAGTAATCTGCCTGCCTCAGCCTCCCAAAGTGCTAGGATTACAGAGCCACTGCCCCTGGGCAATAATCAATCTTAAAGCTACATGTATTAGGTAAATGAGGATACCCTAGTAACCATAGGTAGATAGTGAGCTCCCAGTTGTTTAATTTGAAATTAAATCAATACCATAATTAGCATAAGAAAATTCAACTTGAATTTCACATGGTATCTCTTTAAGTTTTAATGGAGTATAAAAATTTTTCCTCAAAAAAATAAGGATTGCTCTTATTCTTTTTGATGCTTTGAGAATGTACATATTGTACCTGCACTATCTGAATACATAGTGTACAACTTATGCTAGCCAGTATCTGCAGGGATTAACTTCATATGCCTAAATTAAACGGAAGTATGTGGCTCTTTCAAAGAGATAGACAAGACATCTAGCATTAAGTAGGAGAAGTATAGAGCATGAAATATGCAGTTTCTCAGATTAGCTAAAGTCTGCATTGAAAAATAGACATGATGTCAGATAAGCCACTCCTCTTTTTATAGCTTGGATGATGGCCAAGGAATGTGTATTTAATGTTTTTCAAATCTGCATAAAATGAATCAAAGTTATTGACTGTATACCTAC
Source organism: Pongo pygmaeus (assembly GCF_028885625.2). NCBI lineage: Eukaryota > Metazoa > Chordata > Mammalia > Primates > Hominidae > Pongo > Pongo pygmaeus. The sequence goes on along the minus strand of NC_072386.2, from coordinate 15,850,826 downwards.
TCAGTATCTAACATTGCGCGTGGATATGTACAGGAAATACAAAAAATAAATTGTTAGCTCTCTATCTTTGAGGAACTAATTGCCTTTTGAGATAATGAGACCTGCAATTAGCCCAAATGACAAGGAAGACTCTAAGTGGCAAAGTAGTAAGGAAGAGAAAAGATCTGTCACTAGTCCAGTCGAGGAGGACTTCGACAGATAGGAAGAAGTTCCTCAGGATGGAAGAGATATTTAAGTCAGGGAGAAACATACTAGAAGAAAATAGACTAAGAAAAACGGCAGAGGTGGGACGAAGGGTAGTATTTTCAGGGGAAGGCTGGCCCCACAAGATGAATATCACTCATTCTTTACGGTCTACATGGATGCCAGCTATCAACACTGAGCTTTGGCATAGTGGAATTTCGCTTGGACAGTATTCCTTTAAGAAAGAAAAATTAAAAACAAACCAAATGCATTCTGAAAAAGACAAAACAAAAAATAACGCTCTTCTTTGATATCTGCCTCACACACAAAGCTTTGCCCTCTAATATGTCTCTGCTAAGAACAGAAAATCATATTGCCAAAACAAAGAAGCTGCACAGTTTTTACCAGTGCCAGAGGGGTTTTAGATTGTTTAATTATTATATACATGACTGGTATCAAGAGTCCTATTTTTTTCAGACTATAATGAATACAATGTGTGTGGGTTAAAATATTTGTTTTATGACTTGGCTGTTGGTAGAACATTTTTGGGATTGGCCAGTATTCCCACCTCGAATATTTGGTAATGATCGCCTGAACTGTGAAGAAATGTCAAAATATAAGTAGTAAAAACATAGTCCTTCAAAAGGAATCCTGGTACCACAGATTTAGAATTTGAGCTAATTTGAGCACATGCATTCAGACTTTGCAGTGGAATCAGAGATCATATATGGACACCCACTACACAATTAAACACTTAAGTAAATTATATGTCATTCCACCAAAATCAAACTTCACCTTCCATAAGCATGACTATATGTTTGTCTCAACATATTGTTATCTGTGGGTGGATCATATTGAAATTAAATAACCTGCTCCTGAATGAGCATTGGGTGAAAAACGAAATCAAGATGGAAATGTAAAAAATTTCTTCGAACTGGATGACACAACCTATCAAGACCTCTGGGATACAGCAAAGGCAGTGCTAAGAGGAAACTTTGTAGCCCTAAACACCTACGTCAAAAAGTCTGAAAGAGCACAAACAGACAATCTAAGTTCACATCTCAGGGAACGAGAAGCAGGAACAAGCCAAACCCAATCCCAGCAAACAAACGAAATAACCAAGATCAGAGCAGAACTAAACGAAATTGACACAACAACAAATACAAAACATAAATAAAACAAAAAGTTGGTTATTTGAAAAGATAAATAAAATCGATAGACCATTAGCAAGATTAACCAAGAAAAGAAGAGAGAAAATCCAAATAACCTCACTAAGAAATGAAACGGGATATTACAACTGACACCACCGAAATATTAAAGATTATTCAAGGGTACTATGAACACCTTTTGGCACATAAACTAGAAAACCTAGAAGAGTTGGATAAATTCCTGGGAAAATAAAACCCTCCTAGCTTAACTCAGGAAGAATTAGATACCCCAAGCAGACCAAAAAAGCAAGCAGCAAGATTGAAATGGTAATTTTAAAATTACCAACAAAAAAAGCTGAGGAACAGACAGATTCGCAGCAGAATTCTAACAGACATTCAAAGAAGAAATGATACCAATCCTTTCACACTATTCCACAAGACAGAGAAAGAAGAAACCCTCCCTGATTCATTCTATGAAGCCAGCATCACCCTAATACCAAAACCATGAAAGGACATAACCAAAAAAGAAAGGACAGACCAATATCCTTGATGAGCACAGATGCCAAAATCCTTAACAAAATACTATCTAACTGAATCCGACAACATATCAAAAAGATAACCCACCATGATCAAGTGGGTTTCACACCAGTGATACAGGAATGGTTTAACATATGCAAGTCAATAAATGTGATACACCAAACAGAATTTTAAAAAAACTCACATGATTATATCAACAGATGCAGAAAAAGCATTCGACAAAATCTAGCATTGCTTTATGATTAAAGCTCTCAGCAAAATAGGCATACAAGGGACATACTTTAATGTAATAAAAGCCATCTAGGACATACCCACAGCCAACATGATACTGAATGGGGAAAAGGTGAAAGCATTCCCTTTGAGAACTGGAACAAGACGAGGAGCCTACTCTCACCACTCTTCAACATAGTACTGGAAGTCCTAGCCAGAGCAATGAGACAAAAGAAGGAAATAGAGGAAATCCAAATCTGTAAAGAGGAAGTCAAACTGTCACTGGTTGCTGACGATATGATCTTTCGCCTTGAAAACCCTACAGACTCCTCTAGAAAGCTCCTAGAACTGATAAAAGAATTCAGCAAAGTTTCCAGATACAAGATTAATGGACACAAATCAGTAGCTCTTCTATACATCAACAGCTACCAAGCAGAGAATCACATCAAGAATTCAACCCCTTTTACAATAGCTGCAAAAAACAAACAAACAAAAAACCACAAAACTTAGGAATAAACCTAGCAAAGGAAACAAAAGACCTCTACAATGAAAATTACAAAACACTGCTGAAAGAAATCATAGATGGAGCCAAGCACGATGGCGCATACCTATAATCCCAGCTACTCGGGAAGCTGAGGCAGGAGAATCGCTTGAACCAGGGAGGCAGAAGTTGTAGTGAGGCCGAGATCACACCATTGCACTCACACCTTAGCGACAAGAGCGAAACTCCCTCTGGAAAAAAAAAAAAAAAAAAAAGAAAAAAAGAAAAAGGAAAGAAATCATAGACGACACAAACAAATGGAAATGCATCCCCATGCTCATGGATGGGTAGAACCAATATCGTGAAAATTACCATTCTGTTAAAGGCAATCTACAAATTCAATGCAATCCCCATCTGAATACCACCGTCATTCTTCACAGAATTACAAAAACAATTCTAAAATTAATATGGAACCAAAAGACAGCCATGTAGCCAAACCAAGGCTAAGCAAAAAGAACAAACCTAGAGGCATCACACTACTTGATTTCAAACTGTACAATAAGGCCATAGTTACCAAAACAGCATGGTACTGGTTTAAAAATAGGCACATAGACCAATGGAACAGAAGAGAGAACCGAGAAATTAACCGACATACTTACAGCCAACTGATCTTCGACAAAGTAAACAAAAACATAAAGTGGGGAAACAACACCCTTTTCAACACATGTTGTTGGGATAATTGGCGAGCCACATGTAGGGGAATAAAACTGGATTCTCATCTCTCACCTTATATAAAAATCTACTCAAAATAGATTAAAAACTTAAACCTAATTACTGAACTATAAAAATTCTAGAAGATAACACTGGATAAACCCATATAGACATTGGCATAGGCAAAGATTTTATGACCAAGAACCCAAATGCAAATGCAATAAAAACAAAGATAAATAGCTGGGACTTAATTAAACTAAAGAGCTTTTGCATGGCAAAGGGAACAGTCAGCAGAGTAAATAGACAAGCCACAGAGTGAGACCCTTGACCCTGACCCCAACCCCTGACCCTGATCCCTAACCCCTGACCCTAACCCTAACCCTTAAGCCTTAACCCTTACCCCTAACCCCTAACCCCAACCCTCACCCTCACCCAACCCTAACCCTTAATGCCTAACCCCTAACCTCTCTTAACCCCTAACTCTAAACGTTGACTCCTAACCCCTAACTCTGACCCCAACCCCTATCTCCAACCCCTAACCCTAAACTTAACCCCTAACTCTAACACCGACTTTAACCCTAGGTTCGTTATTACGTTTGTATTGACTATGTCAATGTTAATTATTATGATAACTGTCTTAGGACTGCAGGGCAGCGAGGGGATTGCGGATCTTATATTAATATTTTTGTATTGAAGCAGTGCATTAGCATTACAGGTGCTTGTTACATGAGCAATAGGGGTGTCATATTTTGGGTGTCATGTCTGCATTAGGAATGCTGCATTTGTCTTCCGAGGCTGCAGTGTGGATCTCGCACTGCGACCGCCTCGCCTTGGCTGTGGAGAACCTCGGTGGGCAGAATTCTGATGAGCTTTTGGTTTCCCGTTTTCCACACTGAAGCCTTCTAACTGGTCTCTGACCCTGATTATTCAGGGCTGCAAACAAGAAGGATCTTATTCACCATTGATGCGACCCCGAGTTGTCCCAAAGCGAGGCAGCGCCCCCAAGGTCTGTGTTGAGGACAATGCTGCTGTGCCTTCGCTGTGTCCCCCGGGTGTGTGCTGAGCAGAACCCAGCTCCGCCCTCGCGGTGACCCCGGCCCGCCCGGGTCTGTGCTGAGGAGAACACTGCTCGTCCTTGGCTGTATCTCCGAAGTCTGGGCAGAGGAGAACTCAGCTCCGCCCTCGCGATGCTCTCCTAGTGTGTGCTGAGAAGAACGCAGCTCCGCCCTCGCAGAGAGGCGCACGGCGCAGAGAGGCGCACCCGAACCGGAATCCTAACCCTAACACCGTCCTAAGATCCCTGGGGAGACCTTAGGGAACAAGCATTAAACTGACACTCAAGTCTGTAGCCGGCTCTACCAAAAGACTTGGGGTTAGGGTGATATGAGGGCAGGGTTCAGGGAAGAAAGCGTTCTGGTTTTAGACCCACAGGAAGATCTGTGAAGCGCTCTTGGGTAGAGCACATGTTGCCCGGCCTGCGCTTGAAAAGAGCCTAAGAAGAGGGGGCGTCTGGAAGGAACCACAACGCCAAGGGAGGGTGTCCAGCCTTCCCGCTTCAAAACCTGGACACATTCTGGAAAGTTTCCTAAGAAAGCCAGAAAAATAATAATAAAAAAAAAATCCAGGGGCCAGGAGGGGCTAATGGGGCTTTACTGGGACTATCTGGCTTCATCCTCCAAACAACCCTGCCATAGCAGCCCATCAGTCCTCTGAGACTGGTGAGGAACCTGAAGTCGCGGGAGGACACCCAGAAGGTCCAGGCAGAGCCCCCTAGGCCCCCACACCTCCCCCCGTGGCAGCTCCAACCTCAGCTTTTTCACTAGTAAGGCACTCCGGCTGCTGGGCCACGCCCACTCCCCCAAGCTGGGAAGGAGCTTCGCGCTGCCGCCTGGCTGGGGACCTGGGCACCGCCCTCCCGCGGCTCCAGAGCCGGCTGCCACCAGGGGGCGCGCCCGCGGTGTCCGGGAGCCTGGCGGCGCGTGTGCAGGGGCCAGTGTACCTGCTCCTGCCCTCGCCGAGGTCTCTGCCAGGACCCCGACGCCCAGCCGGACCCTGCCCTCCAGCGGGGCTGCGGCTCCACGGCCTGCGACAGCAGCCCCACCCGGCATTCGGCGCGCTCCCGGGGGCAGAGGTCGCGTGTCCTCAGGCTGTGGCGCCGGCCTGCAACCCCCACGCTGGGCTCGGGCCCCGGCGGAGGAGGGCGATGCTCCCCGGGTAGGGCGACCGGTCACCTGGGCTGGGAGGCCGGCTTAGGCGCGGAAGCGGCGGTCCAGGGCCGCCTGGCGCAGCAGCCTGTCCCAGCCGCGGTCACGCGAGTCCCTCCCTGGCGGCTGCGGAGCCGTCCGAGGACAGGGGCCATAAACTCTCCAGAGCTGGAAGCCGCATCCTGGTGGCCCAGCTCCGCGCCCAGACCTGGAAGCCGCATCCTGGTGGCCCAGCTCCGCGCCCAGACCTGGCGGCAGCTGGCACCTGACCCGCTGCATGGGTCTCCAGGGAGCTCGCTGCCCAACCGGCGCTGCAGCCTCGGCTCCCTCCTACGTGCTCTGGTAGGTGCTAGGGACGACCGTATGGGCCAGCTTGCCACGCCCAGTCCCCAGGCCGCACCCATCCTGGGTCCCTAGGCCAGGGGACTGGCTCCTCCTGTGGGTCGTGGGGCTGGGAGGCAGGGACGTTAGGGGAGAGGGAGGGACCGAGGGCAGCCCCTGCTGTGTGCACAGCGAGGTCCTGCACAGGCCTCTTGGAGAGCGTGCAGCTTCAGCTGGGACTGGAATGCAGGTGGAGATGACTGTGTGTGCGCACACCTGGGGGTGAAGGGGACGCAGCCTGTCTCCCTGACCCATGAAATGCAGGAGACTGTACCCCAGAAGCTGTGGGTTCACTGCTCCATTGATTAAGCAAGTCTGGGACACACATGTAGCTAAGCTGTGACTTGTGTGCCAGTGGTCCCAACACCCACGCCTTCAGGAAGACACAGGTGTGGGGGTTGGGTGCTTGTCAGGCCTGAGAGTGGAGAGCAGGGGCCAGAGACACTAGGTAGGGGGAACCCACCCTAAGGCTCTGAGGGATAATGATGTGGGGAGCTGGTGGCAGAGCCTGAGCTGGCCCAATGTTGCAGGTTGGGGACAGATTCGAGGTCCACCCCGCCCTAGGTGTACAGCGGAACCTGAGTAGATGTCAGGCCCCAGATCGACATCTGGCCCCAGGTAGATTCCTAGGCCCAAGGTGAATACTCAGTCTCCAGCCTCAGGGGAATTCAGTCTTAGGTGACTAAGGACTGGTACTCCTCTGGGGACTCGTCTACCTGGGCCCTGGGAGTGCACATGGAGCCAGATGTCTATAAAGGGCCTGAGTGTCCACTAGGGCCTGAGGTTCACCAGGAGCATAGACATCCACCTAGGACCTCGTGTCCACCTAAAACCTGGTATTCACCCGGGGCCTGGGGTCCACCTGGGCCTAGTATCCACTAGGGCCCTCATATCCATCTGGAACATCATGTCCACTTGGGGCCTTGTAGTTACCTACGACTGGGTGTCCTTCTGGCGCTTGAGTGTCCTCCTGGGGCCTGAGGTTCTCCTGGGGCCTGGGTGTACATCTCTGGCCTGGTGTCCACCTTGGGATGGATGTCCACCTGGGGACAGATGTTCACTTGTGGCCTGAGTGTCCATCTCGTGTCTAATGTCTGCCTGGGGCCTGGTGTTTGCCTGAGGCCTTATATCCACCTGGGGCCTGGGCATCCATTTGAGGCCTGATGTCTACCTAAGACCCAGTGTTTAACTGGGGCACAGACTTCTTCCTGGAGCCTGACGTTCATCTGGAGCCTGAAGTTCACCTATGCCTGTTGTCTACCTGAGCCCTATGTGTCAACCTAGGGCCTGATGGACCACCCTAAGTTCAGTGTCCACCTGGGGCCTGACATCTGCCTGGAGTCTGGGTGTCCACATAGGGCTTGATGTTGGCTTGGGACCAAAGTATTTACCTAGGGCCTGGGTATCTACTTAGAGCCTGACTTCTACATGGTTCATTGTGTCAACCTGGGGCCTTATGTCCACATAGGGCCTAGGTAAGCTCCTTATGCCTAAAGTCCACATGGGGGCTGAAACCATCTCAGACCTTGTGTTAACCTAGGGCTTAGTGTCCACCTGAGGCCTGCCTGCGACCTGGTGACCCCCTGGGGTCAAGGTATCCACCTTGGGCCTGATGACCAATTGGGGCTTAAGGATCTACCTAGAGACTGGTGTCAGCCTGGAACCTGATGTCCACTTGGGGTCTGGTGTACACCTTGGGCCTGATGCCCACCTTGGCACGGTGTACACTTTGGGCCTAGTGTGCACCTGAAGACTGGGTGTCAACCTGGGTCTTGAGGCACACCTTTAGTCAAGTGTTTAACTGGGGCCTGATGAAATACTGGAGCGTGATTTACACCTGTATACTGGGTCTCCACCTGGGGCCTGATGTCCACCTGTACCCAGATATCCACCTGGCACCAGATGTCTACCAGAAATCTGGGTGTCCACCTTGAAAATGATGTATTCCAAGAGACTAGGCATGCACATTGGGCCTGGGGTCCACCTGGGTCCTGATGTCTACCTGAGGCCAGTATTGAACTGTGGCCTGTGTGTTCACTTGGAGCCTGATGTTCATTTGGAACCTGGTGTTCACCTAGGACATGGGTATCCACCTGGATCCTGATTTTCAGGTGGGGAGTGGATATAGACCTGGGACCTGACGGCCACCTATGCTATAAGTAACCCAACCACCTGGGGCCTGGTGTTCACCTGCGGCCTGATATCCACCTGGTACCTGTGTGTCAATCTAGTGCCTGATGTCCACTTGAGGACTAGGTAGACACCTGGGGCTTGGTGTTCACCAGGGGCTGGTGTTCATCTTGCACCCAGTGTCCACCTGGACCCTATGTATCAGCCTGTGGCCTAGATGGCCACTTGGAGCTTTATGTGCACCTGGGGCCTGAGAGTTTCCTAGGATCTGATGACCACTGGGGCCCAGGTATCCACCTGGGACATCAGGCTCCAAGTGTACACCCAGGCTCCATGTGGACACCAGGCTAGGAGCACGCCAGCCCTTATCTGAACATCAGGTCCTAGATGGATGCCCAGGCCCCATGTGTACATCAGGCCCCAGGTATACATGACTCCAGGTGGACACCAGCGCTCAATTGGATACACACACTCAAGGTGGACACCAGGCCCCACGTGAATTCCTACACTCCAGGTGAACATCAGGTCCCAAGTGGATACCTGGACTCCAGGTGGATACCAGTCTCTAAATTAATACCAGGCCTCAGATGGTCCTTAGGAGCCATGTGGACATTAGTCATCAGGAAGTTACCTAGGCCCAAAGTGGACATCAGGCCCCATGTTGACACCAGATCTAGTTGGAAGTCAGGCACCAGGTGGACACCCAGGCCCTAGGTAAATACTTAGGTCTCAAGTTGACAGCAGGCCCTATGCGAACACTCAGAACTCAGGTGGACATCAGGCCTCAGTGGACATCTGAGTTCATCTGGAACCTCGTGTTACAGGCCCCATGTAAACACCAGGCCTTAGGTGGATACCCAATCTCTAGGTGGACATCAAAGCTCAGATTGACACAAAGACTCCAGTAGACATAATGTACCAATGAATATCCAGGCCCCCGGTAAATACCCAGGCCCCAGATTGACACCAGGGTCTATGTGGACACACAGGCCCCGGGTAGAAAACAGGCCCAAGGTGAACACTGGACTGGGCATCAGGTCCTAGGTTGACAACCATGCTCAAAGTTGACACCAGGCCCCAAGTGAACATCTGGCCCCAGCTGGACACTAGTCCCCTGGTGAATACCTAGTCTCAAGGTTGACATCAGGCCCCATGTGAACACTAGGCCCCAGATAAACACTTATGCCCTAAGTGGACATCAGGCCTCAGGTGAACCCAGTCCCAAGGTGAACATCAGGACCCCAATGGGCACCAGTTATGAAGTGGATTCCTAGGCCCCAGGTGAATATCAAGCCCTAGGTGGATACCAGGCCCCAGGTGGATACCAGGATCCTGGTAGACATCAGGTCCCAAGAGGACACTAGAACCCAGGAGTACATTGGGCCACAGGTTAACACGAAGGCCCCAGATGAATACCAGGCCAACTTGTGGACATCAGGCCTGAGAAGGGTCTTTGGGCTCCAGGTGGATATCAGGCCCCAGGTGAACATCCAGCACTCAGATGAACATTAAGCTTCAGGTAGACATCATGCCTCAGGTGAACTCCAGGCCCCAGCTGAACATCAGGTCCCAGGTGGATGCCCAGGATCTGGGTGCACTTCTGGCCACAGTTGGACATTCAACCCCAGGTGACCATCAGGCCATGGGTGAATACATGGTTTCCAGGTAGACTTCAGATCAAAGGTGAACATCAGTCCCCCAGTGGACATCAGGCCCAAGGTGGACACTGAACTAGAGGTTTACATCAGGCCACATGTTGACACCTAGTCCCAGGTGGACATCAGGCCCCAGGTGGATAACTAGGCTTCCAGTGAATTTCAGACACCAGGTTGACATTCAGGCCCCCAGTGGTCATCTGGCCTCATGCGAACACTCAGACCCCAGGTGCAAATGATGTCTCAACTGGACACCAAACCCCTAGTTTGATACCCAAGGCCCAGGTGGACACCAGGTCCAAGGCTGACACTCAAGCCCTAAGTGAATACCAAATTCTAGGTGAATAATTCAACCCAGGTGGTCACTAGGACCCAGCTGGATACCAGTCCCCAGGTTAACACAAGGCCCCCAGTGGGCACCTAGGCACCAGCTGGACATCAGGCCCTATGTAAACACCTGGGCCTCAAGTGAACCCCATGCCCCAGGTGGACATCAGGCCCTAGGTGGACACGGGGCCGCAGGTGGACATCTAGCCCCTGGGCAACATCCAGCCCCAGGCGGACATAAACATTTCCATGGATAAACCATTCCCAGGTGGATATCAGGCCTCAAGAGGGTGGCAGTCACCAGGTAGACATCAGGCCTCAGATAGACACCAAGGTCCCAGATGTACAGCAGGCCCCAACCGAACCCCAGACTCATGTGGACATCAGGCCACAGGTAGACACCAAGCCTCAGGTAGATACCTAACTTCAGGTAGACATCAGACCCAAGGTGGACAATCAGGCCCCAGGCACACATCAGGCCTTAAGTGGACACCCAGGCCCCAGGTTGATATCCAGCTCCCAGGTGATCACCAAGCCCCAGGTAGACACCAGGCCATAGGTGAGCAACAGGATGCAGTAGGTCATCAGGCCACAGCTGGATACCAGTCCCCAGTGGGACATAGATCTAAGGCAGACATCAGGCCCCAGGTGGACATAAAGGCCTGAGGTGCAATTCACCCTGAGGGGGACATTTGGCCCCAGGTAATGCATCAGGCCTCAGGTGAATAACCAGTCCCCAGGTGGACATTAGCCTGTAGGTCAACCACAGTCCCCAGGTTGATACCTGGTCCCCAGGTGGCTGCCCAATCTGCAGGGTAACATTAGGCCCCTGTAGGATCCCAGGCCCCAAGTGGATTCCTAGGCCCCTGGTGAACATCAGGTGCAGGTGTCCAAGCAGGCCCTGGGTGGACATACCTGTGTACAGATAAGGAGTTGACCTGTGGGGAGGGTGAGCAGTCAGCAGTCCACTGGGGTCCTGAGTAGGTCTTCTGGAAGGAGGAGGCCGAGGGGATGGAGCCTTAAAGAAGCGACCTCACTTCCTTGGCAACAGTCTTTAACAGAACTTAGAATTCTGGTAACCAGGCCAGGCACGGTGGCTCACACCTATAATCCCAGCACTTTGGGAGGATGAGGCAGGAGGATCATGAAATCAGGAGATCGAGACCAGCCTGACCAACATGGTAAAACCACATGTCTACTAAAAATACAAAAAATAAACAAGGTCAGGAGATCGAGACCATCCTAGTTAACACAGTGAAACCCCGTCCTTACTAAAAATACAAAAATTAGCCGGGCGTAGTGGCGGGCACCTGTAGTCCTAGCTACTCGGGAGGCTGAGGCAGGAGAATGGCATGAACCCAGGATGCGGAGCTTGCAGTGAGCCAAGATCGCGCCACTGCACTCCATCCAGCCTCGGCAACAGAGCAAGACTCTGTCTCAACAAACAAACAAACAATCACAAAAAAACTAGTCAGGTGTGGTGGTGCATGTCTCCTGCCTGTAATCCCAGCTACTCAGAAGACTGAGGTGGGAGAATTGATTGAACCCAGTAGGCGGATGTTGCAGTGAGCCGAGATCATGCCACTGCACTCCAGCCTGGCCAACAGAATGAGACTATGTCCCAAAAAAAAAAAAAAAAAAAATTCTGATAACCAGGCACCCACATCCTAGAGTTAGCCCCATAGCCAGCTCACTTGGTGGGAGATGCTCAAGAGAGCCAGATGTTCTTGTGCTGCATCCCCACATCTCAAGGCTTCTGCTTCAGGAATGGCAGGAGTGAGAGCCTTTCTTTTCTGATGATGCCCTTGTAGGCTCATCCCTCACCCCAGATGCCTCTGGCCATTTGACAGAAGCCCCCCAGGTACCACAGCACAGGAGTCGCCAGGTAGACACCAGGCCCCAGATGGAGCTACCAGGCCAGGCCTCACCAGTGATCCCACCAGGGCCACATCTGCACATTGTCCTTGTCCAGCTGGAGCCTCTGGAGCTCATTGAGACACAGGCACATGGTGAGGTGACCTGCAGTCTGGAAGTCTTTCCAGGGACAATGTTTTCAGGCTGAAACTCCTTTAAATTCAGTGGGGTTGTCTTCATGTTTGGAAATTCCAGTGGAAAGTGAGTGATATTGGTGACCTCTCTCCTTTTTCAGCTCCTGCTTCAGGTGCATAAATACAGCTATTTCCAGTGCCAGCTGTTGAGCCAGTGCCAGCACCAGGGGCAGAGCCCCCTCCAGGGACAGCACTGGAGCTAGAGGAAACTCCAGAGCCCTCCTGCCACTGCCCTGGGACTGCCCAGGACCAGCCCAGTGAGAAGCTGCCTGACTTCATGGCACCTCCTGTAGAGCCACCGGCCTCAGCCCTGGAGCTGAAAGTGTGGCTGGAGCTAGAGGTGGCAGAGAGGGGGTGACCAGCACAGCTCCAGCCAGCAGCTCCCACACTGCTCCCAGTCCTGGGCACAGTGGAAGATATGGAGGCAGAGACCAGGGTGTGCAACCTGGGCTCCTCTGCCTTACTGGAGAGGAACTTCTCTCACTGAGCAGAGCAGCAGCCCTGCTGCTACTGCTGCTGGGGGTGTTGCCTGCTGAAGGGCCTGCTGCTACTGCTGCTGGGGGTGTTTGCCTGCCTGCAAGAGGTGCTGGAGAGCAAGAAAAGGAGCCTGTGAGCAGGGGTTCCAGCAGGTCCTCCTGCTCCCAGAGGCGACCTCCTCCTCCAGGCATGGAGGTTTGCCCTCAGCTGGGCATCTGGGCCATTTGCCTCTAATGTGCTGCCCAGGATGGCCGCTTCTTGACAGGCGGACAGGGAGTGAGGGGGCCAGGGGGCATCTCCAAAGGAAGCTTTCAAACTCAGCAGCTGCACTCTAGAATCTCCATGCCTGCACCTGCCCAAGGGTTTATTCATAGCTTAAATAAGAATTTCAAATTTCTACCATAACACTGAAATAAAGTTTGACTTTTTGAAACTTCCATGACTTCTTTCACTCCCTAATATTGTAGATGGTGTTTTTGAGGTGACGTTGAAAACCTCTGATAGTTGTGTGTTTTGTTGTGGTTCTTTGTGTGATTAACTTACCATCTGATCAAATGATATTGAAAACCCTTCAGGTACGGCTTTCAGAAGACTTTGACCTATTTTTGCTTGTGTTGACTCTCCCTCCAGCTTTGTGGAAAGAGGGATCATGTAGGTTAATTTCTCAGGCAGATCAGTCACTTTTTGCCATCAAAGTTTTAGCATCCATTTCCAAAATTTGGTGTACAAGTTGATATTTTGGTGTTTTTAGCTAATCTGGGGTCAAAACAGAATGCCATAGATGAGGAAGCTTATAAACAAATTTGTTTCTCTCAGTTCTGGAGATGGCAAAATTCAAGGTCAAGTGGTCAGCAGATTCCACGTCTGGTGGGGGCTTGCTTTGTGGTTCATAGACAGCCGTGTTTCTACCATGTCCTCACATGACAGAAGGAATGAGGAAGCTCTCCATGGTGCCTTCAACAGGGGCTACTAATCCCACTCAAGTGGTCCCTGCCTTCATGATCTAATCATTGCCCAAGGCCCTACCTCCAAATATCATCACGTAGGGAATTAGATTTCAACACTTGAATTTGAGGGGGACAATAACATTTGGTCTATAGCATCAGGTTACTCAGAGCCTTATGCATTCAGAGGAAATCCAAAATCTTCTATAAGTATTCGCTGGTCCACTCTGGGCTTAGGGAAATCTTTAATTGCAGCTCTTGCTTCAGCTTGGTCCAAGCTTAAATTCTACATTTGCCTGCATAACTTGTTCATGGGACAGAGGGAAGTTTACAGGCAACTGACCATTTGGAGTTTTAGCACAATTGATGGAAGAGGGCTTGGCATCTGGATGAGAAGTGGAGGGAGAATAGAACAAAGGCACAGAAGGAGAGAGCACAATGAGAAAGGGGAAGAGGGACATCTGGACATGAGGGCCAACTGGAGGGCAGGGAAGGTAATTTTCCTTGCATTTTAAACTCAGACCACATATCACATCAGAATCACCTGAGGGAGACACTTTCAATGCATATTCCTGGGTTTCTTCTCTTGGAAATTTTTATTTCTTAAATCTTGAGTTGTGCTGATTTACCCGTGTTTATCATAAGAATTTTGGATAATTCTTACTTTGGAAGGCGCAGGCAGTGGATCACTTGAGGTCAGGAATTCAAAACCAGCCTGGCCAACATGGTGAAACCTCATCTCTACTAAAAATACAAAAATTAGCCAGGCATGGTAGTGCATGCCTGTAGTCCCAGCTACTTGGGAGGCTGAGGCAGGAGAATCACTTGAATCAGGGAGGCAGAGATGACAGTGAGCTGAGATCACGCCACTGCACGCCAGCCTGGGCAACAGTAAGACTCCATCTCAAAAAAAAAAAAAAAAGAAAAAGAATTGTGGACAATTCTGATGCAATTAGAAAACAAAGCAGAGCTTGACAACCACTGGGTTGGGACGTATATCAGGAAGACATTTGATTAAGTAAAATAACTGCAAAACAAACTGAAGGGGAGTTATTTTAAAATGCTTGAATATAATTATATAATTCAACTCTTCCTAAGTACATAGTTTGACCACATATTTGATGTCTGCTATACTAAGATTGGAAATGTGTAGAAGTTTTTTAAAAAATCAGGTAGAAGCACAGAGAAAAGGAGTTGGAGAGAAAAGAAAACTAGCTATTGTCTGGTAACAAGAGAAGAGAAGGGAAATGAAGTAGCATATTTTTGTTCATTGTTTGATGGCATCTAAATTATGATCCCAAATATTTTTTTTCTAAGAAATCCAATAATACAAGTATTCAGAGTGGAGTACCAACACTGATTTACTGGGAAAGAGAAGTGTACTCTGTTTTGCTGCATAATGTTGAGGGAGAAGGAAAGGAAAATTAGTTGAGTAAACAAGTAGAGACTGGTCCTCAGGGAAGCTGTCTGCTTGAAAAATCACAACTACTGCACCTACAGATAAGCCCTGAACAGATAAGCATGCAGAGTCCACCACAGACGCCTTCTGTTCTTTCTGTAATTGGCAAGCTCCCAGGAAAAATTTTCCTCCCTTTTTCACGCATATACATGGTGGCGTCTGTGGGAACTTGCACAGGGAGGACGGGGCTTACCTAAAACAAACCCAGTTATACAAACAAGAGAAGTCCACTTTGTGCTTGACTAGAGACATACCCACAGCTGGATATATAAAGGGAATTGTGCAGACAGTTTTATACATAGCTGAGAGGAGCTTCTTATAAAAGCTTTTTGATTCAACTGTAAAAACGGCAATCCACTTGGACCCCCTTGTCTGCTGCAGAGAGCTTCCTCCTTTTGCTTATTAAACTTTCACTCAAACCTCACCTGTGTGTCCCCATTCCTTAATCATTTTGGTGGTGAAATGAAGAACTCCAGGTGATACCTCACAAGACAGACTGCTACATTGTGGTGCATTGGTGAGACTGCAACTTTAAGAAGTGTGACTTTTATTGCTGCTGAATTATTTTATCTCCTACCCAATTGAAAATAAAGGATATAAAGTGCTTAGGTTGAACGCAAAGTCCTCTGCTCTAGGTAACATCTTCAGCAGCCACATTAGCAGAGAGATGGGTGGTAATGGTGGAGTAGATGTCTCTTTGCTTCTGACAGGGTGTCTGCTTATGTGTTAAACAAAATAGTATGGTACATATTTCATTAAGAAATCTGCTTAAAAATGAAGTAAAACAGATTCGTGTTCTTAAGAGGCACAATATTTGCTATGGCAGCAAGACCAAAAGGCTTAAGTAACAAAAATGTGCATAGTAGTTACAAACATTTTCATATAAACAAAACAATGTGAGCATCTGTATATGACAATAACTCATGCAAAAATATTTTTTAACTGAGATTGAAATCATTTTATACATAACAAATGTTATCACTGTATTCTGAGGTAATATATTGTTTGTATATAGATGTTATAAATAATAACTTATTTAAGTTATTCATCATTTATACAACAAATAATTCTTTGGAATCTACAAAATGCTGGTTTTGTTCTAGGCACTGAATGTACAAATTGATTTAAAATATGTGTTCTTAGAGTGTGGTAGATTAAAAAATACAAAATAGGCTGGGCACAGTGGCTCACTCCTGTAATCCCAGCACTTTGGGAGGCCGAGGCAGGTGGACCACCTGAGGTCAGGAGTTCGAGACCAGCCTGACCAACATGGTGAAATCCCATCTCCACTAAAAACACAAAATTAGCCAAGGGCGGTGGCACATGCCTGTAGTCCCAGCTACTCGGGAGGCAGAGGCAGGACAATTGCTTGAACCCAGGAGGTGGAGGTGACAGTGAGCCAAGATTGCACCATTGCACTCCAGCCTGGGCAACAAGAGCAAAACTCTGCCTAATATATACACATATATTATGTATATAACCATACATACATATGTGTATATATGTAACCATACATACGTGTGTATATATGTAACCATACATACGTGTGTATATATGTAACCATACATACGTGTGTATATATGTAACCATATATACGTGTGTATACGTAACCATATATACGTGTGTATAGTAACCATATATACGTGTGTGTATACGTAACCATATATACGTGTGTGTATACGTAACCATATATACGTGTGTGTATACGTAACCATATAATGTGTGTGTATACGTAACCATATATACATGTGTGTATATAACATATACATGTGTATATAACATATATACGTGTGTGTATATAACATATACATATGTGTGTGTATATAACATATACATATGTGTGTGTATATAACATATACATATGTGTGTGTATATAACATATACGTGTGTGTATATATACATATATACATATGTGTGTATATATACATATATACATATGTGTGTGTATATACATATATACATATGTGTGTATATACATATATACATGTGTGTATATACATATATACATATATACATATATACATATGTGTGTATATACATATATACATATGTGTGTATATACATATATACATGTGTGTATATACATATATACATATGTGTGTATATACATATATACATGTGTGTATATACATATATACATATGTGTGTATATACATATATACATATGTGTGTATATACATATATACATATGTGTATATACATATATACATATGTGTGTATATACATATATACATATGTGTATATACATATATACATATGTGTATATACATATATGTATATGTGTGTGTATATACATATATACATATGTGTATATACATATATGTATATGTGTGTATATATACATATATGTATATGTATTATACACACATATACATATATATGGATATAATATATGTATATGTGTATATATACATATATTAAATATATATACACATATATATTAGAAGTTGTACTGCTGAAAACAAGAACTACTAATAAAAAAATTTCAGGAAACCTACTGTGATTGTTTTTAATAGAAATGGTTATTTTAATACAGGTCTCTTGTTTTTTCTTGTGGAAATAAATGACAAGATAGAATTTCTGGGTGTTAGGTATCTGAATATTTAAGTATAGCAGGTATGGTCAGTTTTTCAAGGGCATTTTACCATCTTACTTGTCCATCGGCAACTCATAAGATATTATATGGAACAACGTCCTCTCCAACAGCCTCTAGTATCAGTCTTTGTAAAGTTTGTTAATTAAATGGGTGTTTTTTTGTTTTTGTTTTTCTCTTTGAGACAGTCTCACCCTGTCACCCAGGCTGTAGTGCTGTGATGTGATCTTAGCTCACTGCAGTCTTTGCCTTCCAGGTTCAAGTGATTCTCTTGCCTTGGCCTCTCAAGTAGCTGGGACTACAGGTGCCCCCCCACCACACCCAGCTAATTTTTGTATTTTTAGTAAAGACAGGGTTTCACCATGTTGGCCAGGCTGTTCTCAATCCTGACCTCAGATGGTCCACCTCTCTCAGCCTCCCAAAGTGCTGGGATTACAGTCATGAGCCACCACACTTGGCTGGGTTTTCTTTTTCTTTATATATATATATATATATACACACACACACAATTTAAGTTCTGGGATAAATGTGCAGAACATGCAGGTTTGTTACACAGGTGTACATGTGTCATGGTGGTTTGCTGCAAAATGGTTGTAGGTTTTGTAGGTAATTATTATATTATTAAAAGATAACAGAATACCTGGCTAAAAAAAAATGCGAGGAGGCATTGATGGGCACAGGTTTACTGAGCACAACCTGACTCCAGAATTAAAAATCCAATTTATGCCTCTGCAGTCCAGTAAAATTTTTCCTTAAGAATCCAGAGATCAGACTTTCATTTCAGCAACCACTCCAATTTGGTTTCTCACCTACTCACTCCAACAAAGCTGCTCGTATCAAAACATAAGTGCGATCCATATTGTTAAATTATAAATTGAACAATAACTCCTCGGCCTTCGTCTTAATTTATATATCAGCAGCATTTCACACAGTTGATCTCCACCCTCTCTTTGTAAAACTTTTTTAATAGAATTCCAGAACACTTAACCTACTTTCCCCCCACCACGTTTTTGATAATTACCCCTAGTCCTTTTTTGCAGGTTTCATCTTTACTATTTTTTAAATGTTAGAGTACCATTAGGCTCAGGACTTTGACTTATCTTTATCTTTGCTTTCTTGCTAATTTTTGTGTCATTAATTTCCTGATGTTTCATATTACACCTAAACACTGGACACTACACCCAACACTCCCTGACTTATCCACGTGGATGTCAGTTAGGAATCTCAAAATTAATATGTCTATATGGAGCCACTGAAACTCCCCAAATTTGCTCTTCCCCATTCTGTTTAATGGCAACTCCCATTTTATAGTTTCTCAGCTCAATATTCTTGGTGTCCCCTTTTAATTCTGTCTCTGTAGCTCTGTCACTCTCTTTCTGTATCTGTCTGATTCTCTGCCTCTCTCTCCTCTCTCTCTTGCTCACTCTCACTCTTGCTTTCTCTCCCTGCTTCACACACACACAAACACACACAGACACACACACACATACACACACACACACACATTTTCACATCTGATGTGTATGGAATTCCTGCCAGATTTACCTTTAAAGTGTAGTAATTCCAAATGTTGTTTCAAATTCACCTTCCCAGCCCCACCACTTGGTAACCATAGTGCTTCCCTCACAAGGCCAAGTGCAGAGATTTCTTGGGGAAATAATGAGAACTATTATACATTCTTATTACAAGGACCCTTAAAATTATAGGATTGCCATATTTGATACTAATTTAAGCTTCTGTCATTGCCCTTTTTTCAATCCATTCTCCACACAGCTACCACAGTGTACAAGTAGAAGTCTCAGCCATATCACCACACTCCTGCTTTAATGTCCCTACTCCATTGCTTCTTTTCTCCTTCAGAAGAGTTTAAGCTTAATGAACCTGGGCAACTTTACATATTTTTCCATGAGCTGGAGATCACTTGGTGTAAGATAAATGATCAGTAAATATTTTCAAATAACAAAATCCATGAATAATAGTTTTGTTTCTTTGAGAGTACATTTACTTTTAAAAATCAAGAAAATAGATTGGTCAAGAGAATTCTGCTTGTTTTGATTTTGTTATCACTCGATTAGATTAACTGTGTTTGTATAAATGTCAGTGTGGAAAGCTATAAGCATTTTCTAAACTTTAAAATGAAAGGCATTGAATTTAAATATCTGCTCCTTTTATTCAAGCAACCAAAAAACACAACTTTGTAAATATATTTTATGTATGTATGAAATCTAAATTTATTTTTCTCTCTTTATCCCTGAATACTTTTTAAAGTTATTCATGTCCTCATTATTTTTTAATCCACTTCAGTAATATTTTAAAATATATTTTTGACTTCATTAAGAATATCTTTGTGTTCCACTGAATAGCTTGCCAAATAATAAAACATTAGCAGTATAATTTCCTCATAAACATTATTTAATTTGTTTGGTTAAACATAGATTTCCTACTCTCAACTCATAATTTCATTCAAGTATAATATATTCCACTTGACCTTTGTGGGGTTTTCATACCATGCATTTGTCATTGAAATTCATTTTTGATATTTGAACCACTAGTTTATAATTGTATTATTGGTTAGACTGGTCTGTAGAATCTTTCTTTGTTTTGATTCTGTGGTTTATTCATTATGGAGTAGCTGTGCTACTGTAAATTTTGAGGTCAAAAGCTTAGAACATTTTATGTATTTTAAAACAAAGTGGATGGCATTTAAATATCTATTCCTTAAAATTTGGAAGAAAGGTTAACACCATATAAACCCAGAGCCTGTATTTTTAGATTAGTAGCATGTAGACATTTTCAATTTCTTCTAAAGTTGAAAAAAATAAACATTTTTTTATTCATAGAATGCTTGATAACAGAAGGTAAATATTTAATTTTCACTTAAAATAAATTTGGTTACATTGAAAGGAAATTTGGCTAATATAAGTTAGATATACTTCTAATTAAAACAATAATTTAAGATAAATAATGCTCAAAGAACAGTGGTCATTGCATTTATTCCAGAGAGAGGATATTTATCCTGATCTGGCTGTAATAATGTAGTAGGTGGAACTGCTGGCGTGGACACCCAAGCAAGGAAGGGAAGCTGGTGTTTCAAGGGGTCCCGCTGAGATGGAAAGGGGTCAGGGCCCAGATTGTTGATGTCACCTGGACCCAAACACCATGTCTCAGAAAAAGAAATGACCCTCCCCTCCTGGTGTTGCCCCAAACAAGGAGCTTAGCAGTGTTGCACACAGGATAGTCCTTGCAGGAGACATGTTTGACAAGTTGCTGAGGTGCCTGATGGAGCCAGGCTCTTTTCATGAAATGAGTTTGCATCCTCAGGAAGCCTTTTTATTGGAAACCCGGCAGGGATCCAATTTCCCCTTTATCTTAACCCCATAGGAGCACATGAGACAGGGAGGAGGTCACCCAGGTGGCTGTTCCTGCTTGGCCCTCACTTCCCAGACCATTCCAGGCAGGGAGAGCCACTGAGATCACTCCATGGGCTGCTCACATGGGGTCTGGACCCAGCCACCCTCCTGTGCCTGTCAGGCAGCCCCTGGGCCATCACAGGACCCACTATGTGGTGATCAGTGGCCCACTGCCTGCCCTTGTGGTGGGTGCAGTTCACAGGTGCTGCCCCAGGCCTGGCACACTGGCCTTCCCAGCCTGGCCCAGGATAGGGGATGGGAATGATCCTTGCCTGTGCCCCTTCGGACCATGTGAGTTTGGACACTCACTGCAGAAGTCCCTCCAGGTCCCTTTTCAACTGAGTTCTGGGGGCTTCCTCAGTCCTCATGCCCAGGGTCAGGGGAGGGGTGCAGAGTCTGCACCCTAAATCCCCTAGGGCCTGAGGGAGGTCTCCCAGGTGACCTCTGTCCTCTCCAGTGACATGAGTCCTCCCAGATGGCCTCAGCCCTCTCAGGTGACATGCTTCCATGGTGACTCTGGCTCTTGCAGGAGGTGGGCTACCACAGGGACATGAGCTGCCTAACTGCCATCCTCCTCCTGTATCTGCCAGAGGAAGACACCTAGGCACTGGATCAGCTGATGGCCGAGGAGAGGCACTCCCTGCAGCATAGGCAGACAGCTACCCCCAGGGCCTCATGCAGCCAGGCCATGGGAAGGCCACCCTGGCTGGGCGATTGTGACTTCCAGGCAAAGCACCTTTCTTGCTTTCCAGCTTTTTAGGAGGCTTCAGGACATCCATGCTGAGGGTCCCACAGGAGCCCAGAGCTGAACAGGGACCCTTTCACTTCAAGGCAGACACCTTTCATCCCCAACAGCAGAGGGCACTGCAGCCACCCCCCTGGCCACCCTGTGTGTCCCAGAGCCACAGCCCTCTAGCCCTGAGTTCATGCAGGTGACTGTCACTTCCCCAAGAGTCCTCCTACCTCCCAGCTGGCCACACTCCCAGCTGCCCTCCCAGCCCACAGATGGGCCAATGAATTCGAGATGGCAGTGTCTGCCCATCCCATGTCCCCCAGCCCAAACCCTTGTCCAGGAGATGGCCATGTAGTCCCTTGGCACCCTCCACTGGCCATTGCCTGCCTCAGCCCTGCCTCACAGCCTCAAAGGCAGGCCTGCCTTCCTGGCACCTCTACCCAGGATGCTGTTGTGCAGTGCCTCCAGCTAGGGCCCACCTCCCTAGAGCTGAGGCCACATGGTAGGGTCACCTGATGGAAGGGAGGAAGGCCTCAGGGTCCAGGGTCCCCTGCCACTGCCCAGCTCTTCCAGTGGGCTCTGATGCATGATGGTTCAGGGGCTTCTCAGTTTTCTACAGCCCAAATACTGCCCAGGTCCGAAGGCTCCTATCCCACCAGGAGCAGGTATAACACAAATCCTTCCCAAAGATCATGCGGTACCTGCTGAGTGGACAACACTCTCAAATCTTTCCCAGAGGCCCAGGGTCCCATGGGGCAGGGAAACAGGGGAAGATGGAGCTCCTCGAGGGGCTGACAAGGGGCTGAGTCCCAGCCAGGGCCTCACCCAAGATGGGGATTCTCCATGGGTTTGGAGTTGGGTTTTCTTTTCCTGCCCTGGAGGAGGAGACAGAGGTACTGGGATGGGGGCTGAGCTCCAGCTGAGCAGGGTTAAGGGAAGTGTGTCCACCAGGCATCTGTGCATGGAGGAGTTGTTGGGGAAGCACTGGGCACTGCCCAGTGTTCTGCCCCAGGGCAGCTCAGGGGGTCCTGAGCACCTATGGTCCAGAAAGGGCCGTGCATTGAGGTTTGTTGAGTTGGCTCCTCTGGTGTTTCATTGATGAGGTAAGGAGGCAAATGGAGACACCAGGCCAGGGACCCTCCTGTCCCACAGTGCCCAGCTCCCCCAGGAGGACCTGGCTCACCCCAAGCCCACAGGAAGCACAGGAAAGTTTCTGCATGGCACAGAAGCCAGGCCCTCCTCAAGAGGGGGCATCACACGGCAGGGGCCAGGACTCAGGCCCACTGCTATTTCCACATTATTAATTTTATAAGGTGATATGGTTTGGCTGTGTTGCCACCCAAATCTCATCTTGAACTGTAATTTCCATAATCTTCATGTCATGGGAGGGACCCAGTGAGAGGTAACTGAATCATGGCAGCAGTTTCCCCCATGCTGTTCTCATGATATTCAGTGAGTTCTCATGTGATCTGATGGTTTTATAAGCATCTGGCATTTCCCTTGCTTGAGGTGATGAATGCCCCATTTACCCTGATGGGATTATTACACATTGCATGCCTGTGTCAAACTATCTCATGTACCCCATAAATATATACACCTACTATGTACTCATAGAAATTAAAAATAAAAATAAATTTAAAATAAAAAGTATGAGTTTTTAAAGGTGAGGTTTGCCCTCCAGCGCTAGTGCCTGCCAGGTGTGACCTTCACGTCATCTTTCCACATGGTCCAGGCCCCCATCTGCAGAGGCCAACAGTTCAAGGAGTGACTTTCCTCAAAAAACAGGGTCTTGGAGGAGACAGTCAGAGGAGGGGGCCTCATCCTCCCCACTGCACAGCCCCTTGTGGGGATTGGAAAGTGAGGGTCTCTGCCCACAAGTTGGCAGTCACCCTAAGCTGTTTTGTGGGAGGAAGCATAGGGAATATAGGTCAGTGCTGGGACAGCATTTCCTGATCCTGCCTTGGAGAAGGTGTTAAAATCTTGACATTCCTGACTCCTCCTTTGTGAGAGCCCCTGCCCTGCAGGTCTCACAGGGTTGTTGTGAGGGTCACCTGTGGTGATGGGTTTGGAAGTGCTTTGAGAATGACACAGTGGGCCTTCCTATTCCTGTCATTGGCCTTTTGACCTTCAATACTAATTGCCTGGGGATCTCCAGGCCTCAAGGTCTAAACCTGGAAGGGTATGAGGTGTCCCTAGTGGAATATTCTACACCTCCTGGGAGGTCCCTCACTTCCACCTTCACCCAACATAACCCCTGCTCCTGTTCCCTCAGCCTGGAGAGCTTGCCCAGGAGCACAGGGTAGTACTGGACTGACCTCTGGAAAGCGTGATTACATCCTCATTTCAGCTCTCCCTCTTCCTAGCTTTCCACATAGAATTCCAGGGCTCCATGCAGCATTTGCTGGACATGAGAGGGAAAACGTTTAGAGCAGGGATCTGCCCTGGGTGGGGACAGAGGAGTATCCTGGAGTCTGAGTGTCAGGAGTGTGAGCCCTGCCCAGCTGGCCAGCCCCTGTCCCCATGCTGCTCGATGCATGATGTCTCCTGCACAAGCTTCCTTTAGAGGGAAGCTTCCAGAGTGACTGCAGTGAGGTCCATGCTGTTGAGGGTGACAGAGCAGCCCTGGAGGCCCTCTGCTCTTACCCTGGCAGGAGGTGGCCAAAAAGAAGCAGGCAGAGGAAGCTTCTCCAACAGGCTTGGAAAAAAAATTTCCGCATATCACTCACGTCACTCTTGCCACTAGAAGGACAATTTCTACAGCAGAGTGGAAGAAAATGACTATGCTGTGGGAGAGAATGGATCCATCCAGAAGAGCAAGGCGGGAGGGGGAAACGTGCCCATTGCCAGAATTTTGTGTCTTTTGAAGACATTTGCCAGAATTCTACTTTTGAAGGCTGCCCCTTTTGACAGTCAGTTACTGAGAAAGCTGTGGGACATTTTCAAAGCCTTTTATATAAAAAAAAACCACACAATATACTGCTGTGAGTCTGTGTTCAGGGACCACGAAGAGCACAGCTGCCACTGTTCTGTGTCTCAGATGCTATGGGAAGTGCCTTAACACACACAGATGTGCTTCATGCAACCGGGTGAGGAACATCTCTAAAACATTTTACAGTCAAGAAAATTCAGTGTTGAGGAGGTTGAATGCATTATCCAAGATCACACATATGTCCTGACACATTTGCGGTTCAATGAAGAATTATGTATCATGAATTATAGGGCTGTATTTTAATTTCACATTTTAAATTTCGGCAGTTTTCTTCCATCACTTTTCACCATGCTTTCTACACTTGGAATTACTTTTTTTGGCTTCTTGATCTTCTTGACTTGTATGTTATTGATTTTCTACAAGTTTTAACATATATGATTAAAGAGTATTTCTTAATGTTTTAATAATTACCCTAGAAGAAAATATATTTACTTTGATAGATGTATGCATTGGATATTACAGTGTATTGTGTACATTTTCAAACACATTGTGTTACACCAGAAGCATTATTCAATAGTGGTCTTTTTTTTTACCTGAACTATGTTCAGAAAATCTTTCCACTGCAGTACAAAAAGATTGATTTTATTTTGTTAACAGACGGGTGTGCCATAGTGCAATTAACTGTTTAATTATCCTGTTATCCTGTTGTGGATATTTAAGTTCAAACAATGCAGTAATAAATATGCAAGAGTGCTTTTAGACATTAAAGAATATGGCTCTAAATTAGGGACCTAGTGCCTGTAATCCCAGCACTTTGGGAGGTCGAGGTGGGTGGATCACCTGAGGTCAGAAGTTTGAGACCAGCCTGGCCAACATGGCAAAACCCCATTTCTACAAAAAATACAAAAATTAGCTGGGTATGGTGGTGTGCACTTGTAGCCCCAGCTACTCGGGAGGCTGAGGTAGGACAATTGCCTGAACCCATGAGGCAGAGGTTGCAGTGAGCTGAGATCATGTCACTGCACTCCAGTCTGGGGGACAGAGTGAGACTCTGTCCCAATAATAAATAAATAAACAAATAAATAAATAAATAATCTAGAAGTACAATTGCTTAGCCAAATTGCTTATGCATTTTGAATGATAAGAGTTGCTGCCTAATTTCTGTTACAAAGGCTATGGTAATTTACACTCAAAACACAGAATTGGTTGGTTGTTGTTACATATGGAGTCTTACTGTTGCTGAGACTGGAGTGCAGTGGTGTAATCCTAGCTCCTTGTAGCCTCCAACGCCTAGGCTCAAGCAATCCTCCCACCTCAGCCTGCCTCCCAAGTAACTAGGATTACATGTGCATGCCACCACACCCGGCTAATTTTATTTTTAGATATGGGATCTTGCTATGTTGTCCAGGCTGCTCTTGCAATCCCGGCCTCAAGGCAACCTCAGCCTCCAGTGTAGCTGACATTACAGGCGTGAGACACTGTGCCTGGCTGAATGAGTGCCTCTATCCTGACACTTGTGTCCCCACAGGATCCTGCAGAATTCAGGACCCTGTCTACACAGGGGAAAACTCTCTGCTGTGGTCCTGATGACTGAGGAGGGAGCTTACCCATGGCCCTCCTGGTCATTTTTATTTAATAGTGAGTGGAGAACCTCACATTTTCTGGAATGTTCCCATATGATTTTGTGAGAGAAAAGAGAATAGAGACCCCAACCTCAAGCTCACTGTGTTGAAGGGAAAATTAAGCTTGGGAACTGACTTATGCAATGCTGCCTTCCTTGTTCTCAAACACATAGTTATAACTTCACAACCCTGTGTCATAGCCTCATCCATAAGCCAGGTTCCCACAGTGACAGAAGGCCACATGTCTCCTCAAATGTCCTCCCTCACAATTTGCTGTGAGCCCCTAAATCTTTCAGAATGCACATCCCACCTATAAACTATCCCTAAAAGTGAGTCGGCTCAATTTCACCATGACAGTCTCAATTACCAGCTTATTTTCATAGTTCTGGGACAAGGTCAGGACCAGAAATCATCCCTTTGCCTATCCTGAGATGAATGAATCATTGACTTTTCCTCTACTCCACTCCCTCTATTCACATGCTTACTTTATCTTATGTAAAATGAAGACTTACCAAATGCGAGATGAACGCATAATTAACTGTTTCCTCTGCTCCCTCCTTTCCTATGTAAAATGTAGATATCCTGATGCTAATCAGAGCCACACAAGAATGCAAGCATTTGCTTCACTGCCTACCTTCAGTCTCAAGGGAGTTCTCTGGATTTCTTGTATCAGCATGTGGACCTCTCTAGGAAGATTGAGGACACTTTCCTGAATTATATCCTCAAAAATGTTTTCCATGTTGCTTACTTTCTCTTCTTCTCTGTTAGAAATGCCAATAGGTCAGCCGGGCACAGTGGCTCATGGCAGTAATCCCAGCACTTTGGGAGGCCAAGGTGGGAGGATCACCTGAGGCCAGAAGTTTGAGACCTACCTGGCCAGCACGGCGAAACCCCATCTCTACTAAAAATACAAAAATTAGCCAGGCATGGTGGCACACGCCTGTAATCTCAGATACTTGGGAGGCTGAGGCACAAGAATTGCTTGAACTCAGGAGGTGGAAGTTTCAGTGAGCCAAGATCATGCCACTGCACTACAGACTGGGTAACAGAGTGAGATTCTGTCTCAAAAAAAATGCCAAGTCATAGATTTTGTTCCTTTACATAATGCTATATTTCTCAAAAGTTTGGTTCATTATTTTTAAATTCTTTTTTTATTTTTGTCTGACTGGGTTGATTCAAAGGTCTGGTCTTTGAGCTCTTAAATTATTTCTTCTATTTGGTCTAGTCTGTTGCTAAGGCTGCCAACAGTTTTTTGAAATTCCTATAGTAAATTTTTCAATTCAAGAAGCTCTGCTTGGTTCTTTCTCAATATAGCTATGTTGTCATTCAAATCCAGGATCCCTGTTATGGGGTTGTTGTTGGATTTCAACTTTCTGTTGGATTTTGGTGAACTTTTTTGCCACTTATATCGTCAATACTATACCTGTCATTTCAGACGTTTCATTCTGGTTAGGACTCATTGCTAGGTTGCTGGTGTAATCCGTTGGAGGTGATGGAACATTCTGGCTTTTTGTATTGCCAGAGTTCTTGTGCTGGTTTCTTCTCATCTGAGAGACTTGATGCTTCTTTTGTTGAATTTGCTATCATTTGGAAGAAGTTTTTTTTTTTTTTAATTTTTCATTCTTTCTCTCTTAAGGGTATGACTGTGGTATATGTTGTATACGATCAATTTGCTTCATTTCTGGGTACTTTCAGAGGACCAAGGCTCTGTACAAGTTCCTTGGTTGCAGATAGGCTCCTGTGCTGGCTTGGTGTGGTGATGTATTTTTGTTTAGTGGTGTAATTCAGGCTTCAGTCCAGTAGACAGTGCTTAAGAGTAACAGCTGGCTGCAGGGTCTTCTCCTCTGTGTACTTGTCCTCGACAGGTGCAGAAGTGACAAAGTGTCAAAAGCGCCCTGTCCCAGTGTGTACTACTCTTCAGCAGGGGCAGAGCTGCTGGAGAAACCTAAGCAGCAGCCTCTTTCAGCCCACTTTCCTTGGGCCCCAGCAAGATGACCACTGCTGGGTCTGCAGCAGTGCACTAGGAAGGGGACAGAGGGCAAGAGATGACCACCTCTCTAAATCTGTTCCCAGGCTTTGGTGTGCCCCTTTCAGCAGCTGATGTCATGATCGTGTTTCCTCTGACCCAAGGGGTGGGTTTGGCAAGCTGTATTCCTCCTTCCCTTAGGACTGGTCCTCACCAAAGTTTAGGTCTCCTGGGGAATGGGGTTCACCTCCCTCCTGTTTCTTGGAGCTGATGGGGTACTCTCTCAACTGACCAAGGGAGCAGGCTGGGACACCCAACAATGACACACACAGACCAGTTATAGGTTGCAAAGCTGTTCTTGGCTACAAGTCTCACCATCCTTGAGAAACCTCTGCTTTAGAAACTCTCTTCCCACTACAGTCCTGCAAGAGGAGAGAGCCTAATTCCAACACCTACTGCTGGGGCACTTTCCACACTCAACACTCAATTCCGGCTGTGGAGGCTGCTCCCCTGCTCCAGAGCAAGCATTCCAATTCCTATCCCAAGATTAAAGTGTCTGCAGTGGCCACCATTGCCAGGCAGCAAACAATGATTGACTTTGTATGAGCCCAGATTAAAAATGGCATCCTTCTCTCAGTCCCAGTTCTGGGGAAATGCCTACAGCTTTTCTGAGTGTCTTTCCTCTTTCCCCAACTCTCAGCCACTTTTGTGCTAGCTCCAAGGCTTGGGAGAAACAGAGTGCTCTCCCTCAATCTGGGTTGCACAGATCCCCAGTGGAAAGGTGAGTCGCAGAGGGAGACTGGCTGCCCTTCTGTCGTACTGGAGTTTCACTCCCTTTTATGAATCAAATGCTATCACAGAGGCTGCTTTCCCACCTCCCCCTCCACAGGGTCTGGAGTGTTCTTCTCTATTCCTGTGAATTCCTATTTTTCTTCTTGAATTGAAGCTCACAAAGTATCTTTATGCTTATTTTTCTACTTCCAAGTGGCTGAGGCACACTGAAAGCCCCTAATCCATCATTCTAGGAAAAAAGGATGGCTTAAATAAAGGAATGTTCATATAAAATATATATTAATTAACCCAAACATATTTTATTTGACATGAGTTAGGTGAATCTTTGATACATTAATTAATTTTAAAATTGTTAAATAAAGTTAGAAATATCTTCGAATTTGCCAAGGTATGTTTCTCTCCTGGGATTACTGGTCAGTTTTATTTTTTCCTTGGATAGATGTTTTAAGCCATAAATCTTGACATAGACCTGATGTAGACCTCCATACCTTTCCCAGATGTGGGATGGAGCAACTGGGACAGGTCCATCCTAGCACTAAGGGATGATTAAGCCTAACTTGTAGTCGTTGTACAACTATAAACATGGTTGATGCTTTAAGAGAAAGATCTTGATGAAAAGGGGTAAATGTAAAAATTGATCATATGAATTGGGTCATTCTTGTCACACCAAATAAAACCATCAAGAAGCCAGGGGGATGAGGTATTCAGGGCAAAAACACCACTCCAAATAACATAATTCTCTGCATGCCTGGCTGCTGAAATTACCTGCTTTAAGCTGAAACCACCTATTTTAAGCTGAAACCAGTTTTATCGAATGGTTTCTGAAACAACCTCTTGCAACACTAAGACTAGTTTTACCCACCACTGTCCCTCACCTATCAGAGCCTGCCAACTCTCAAAAGCCTTATTGGTGCCAGTGAACTTTCTCAAAGAGAAATACATGCCGTTTTTCTCTCTGTCTCCCTTTTTCATAAAACCTGTAACTTTCTCTTTATGTTTTGGACATATTAAGGACACCCATTCTGTATGTATATGTCAAATTGTAATACTTGTATCTCAAGTAAAACATTTTAATTTCAGATGTTTGTCTCTATATTTATTTGACTTTGACAATCTGATATTATTTAGCATTATTTCCAGTCTCCCAAATAATGTCAAAATTTTCTTATGTTAGATAGGAATATCTTGTTATTCAACTTGAAGGTAAACTGCTTGATCAATGCATGTAATTCCTTGACTGATTTTCAGCACCTCTAAGACAACATGTAGATATTCCTCATTATTAACTCATTTCATCTTTTCATGGTAAATTACATAAATTTAATTTTCATTTTTAAAATGCAAACCATTATGCCTTGTATTATGACATTCTTGCATTACTATAAATGTATACCTAAGCACTACGTAATTTATACAGAAAAAAAGGTTGACTTGACTCACAGTTCTGCAGGCTGTACAGGAAGCTTTTCATTGGCAGTTGCTTGGCTTCAAGAAGGGTCCTCAGGGAGCTTTTACACATGACAGAAGGTGAAGCAAAAGAAGGTATGTCACATGGCCAGAGCAGGAACAAGCAGGGAGAGGTGCCACACACTTTTAAACAGCCAGATGTCATGAGAACTCACTCACTCTTGGAAGGACAGTGCCAAGAGGATGGTGCTAAACATGAGAAATCAGCCCTCATGACCCCATCACCTCCCACCAGACCCCAATTCCAACACTGGGAATTACAATTCAACATGAGACTTAAAGGGTACAACATCCCAACTATTTCATTCCATCCCTGGCCCTTCAAATCTCATGTCCTTCTCACATTGCAAAATACAATCATCCCTTCTCAATAGTCCCCCAAAAGTCTCAACCCGTTTCAGCATCACTTGAAAGTGCCCTTTCTTCTGAGACAAGGCAAATCTCTTCCACAGATGAACCTGTAAAATCAAAACAAGTTATTTACTTTCACGATAAAATTTGGGTACAGGCATTGGGTAAACATTCTCATTACAAAAGAGAGAAGTTGGCCAAAAGAAAGGGGCTACAGGCCCCACACAATTTCAAATCCCAGCAGGGCAGTCATTGAATCTCAGAGTTCCAAAATAATCTCCTTTGAAACCATGTCCCACATCCTGGGAACATAGAGTATTCCCAGGATGCACAGGGTGGGCTCCCAAGGCCTTGGGCAGGTCTGCTCCCACAGCTTTTCTACACTGAAGACATGAGCTGCTGGTGGCTCTATCATTCTGGGATCTGGAGGGCAGCAGCCCCCCTCCCACAGCTCCACTAGGCAGCCTCCCCCAATTCAGGACTCCTTGTGGGGCCTCCAACCCCACATTTCCACTTGGCACTGTCCTAGAAGAGGTCCTCTTTGAGGGCTCCAGCCGTGCATAGGCTTCTCCCTGGACATCTAGCCTTTCTCATACATCCTCTGAAATTTAGGCAGAGAATGCCAAGCCTCCTTTGCTCTTGCAATTTGCTCACCTGCAGGCTTAACACCACATGGAAGCCACCAAGGCTTATAGTTTGCACCCTCTGAAGCCATGGCCTGAGCTCTATCTGGACCCATTTGAACCAAGGCTGGAGCTAGAAGGGCCAGGATGCAAGGAACACCCTCCTGGGGGTGGTACAGGGCAGTGGTGCCTTGGCCCTGGTCCAAGTGGAACAGGAATTAAAAGAAATTAAAGAATGTGTAAGCAGAAACTCAGTTGTATGTAAGAAAACCCAATTCCCCCTGAGAAAGAGAAAGAGCTGGAGCCCTTTAAAAATTAAGTGTCAGTTTTTCTATGGCTAGTAAGCCTCATCTCTCCTCCTTTCCCAGGCATTGTGAACACCCTGTTTCTCTAGCTATGCAGTTGCAAGGTCACTAGACAGATAAACTCAAGTCGTAAAACATGTTTTTCCTTGAAAATTAAGAAATTATATAATGCATATCTCAATTAATTGAATAACTGTCTTTGTTTCTTGCTTCTGTAATATGCTTCCCCCTGCTCAGATCTCCCCCCTCCCCACCACCCCACAAAATGCATAAAAGGTAACTTCAGTCTTTGTTCAGGACTCAGTCCTTTGGATGTTAATCTGACTGGGCCGGTGCACCTAAATAATAAATATCCTCCTCAACCCCATCAGTCTCTGATTCCTTAAAAAGTCCCACTACAGCCTGGACACGGTGGCTCATGTATGTATTCCCAGCACTTTGGGAGGCTAAGGTGGGCAGATCATGAGGTCAGGAGACTGAGACCATCCTGGCTAAGACAGTGAAACCAGTCTCTACTAAAAATATAAAAAATTAGCCAGGCATGGTGGCAGGCATCTGTAGTCCCAACTACTCGGGAGGCTGAGGAAGCAGAATGGCATGAGCCTGGGAGGCAGAGCTTGCGGTGAGCTGAGATTGTGCCACTGCACTCCAGCCTGGGTGACAGAGTGAGACTCCATCTCAAAATAAATAAATAAATAAATAAATTTTAAAAATCCCACTACATAAGAAACCATTCTTTTATCCTAGACCTCTAGGTCTGTGCTGGGATGAGCTGCTGCAAAGATTTCTGAAATGCCTTCAAGGCCTTTTTTTAACTGTCTTGGCTATCAGCACCTGGCTTTTTTCAGTTATGCAAATGTCTCTAATAAGTGGTTGCTCCACAGCCTGTTTAGATTCTTCCCCTGAAAATGCTTTATCTTCCTTTGCCAAATGGGCAGGCTGCAAATTTTCTATACTTGTATGGTCTGCTTCCCATTTAATTGTAAATTCCAACTTTAAGTCATTTTTTGCTCCTGCATCTGAGTGTTCAAACTTCCTCAGATCCCTAGTACCTGAACAGACTGCAGCCAAGTTCTTTGCAAAGGCATAATAGGCATGATCTTTATTCCAACTCCCAGTAAGTTCCTCATTTCCATCTGAGACTGCATCAACCTCTCTTTCACTGTCCATATCACTATCAGCATTTTGGTCACAGTCATTTAACTAGTGTCTAAGAAATTCAGAACGTTCCTTCATCTTCCTGTATTCTGAGCCCTCTGAACTCTTCCAACTCCTGCCCATTACCTAGTTCCAAAGTCACTTCCACATTTTCAAGTATCTTTATAGCAATGCCCCATGTCTCAGTACCAATTTTCTGTATTTGGCCATTCTTGCATTGCTATAAAGAAATACCTGAGACTGGGTAATTTATAAAGAAAAGAAGTTTGAAAAGAGGTTTGTATAGCTGCAGGCTGCACAAGCATGGTTCTGGCATCTGCCTAGCTTCTGGTGAGGCCTCAGGAGGCTTTTATTCATGGCAGAAGATGAAGAAGGAGCAGGCAGGCACATCACCTGGCAAGGCAGGGGAAGCACCACACACTTTTAAACAAATAGGTCTTCAAGAATTCACTCACTATCACAAGGACAGCACCAGGGAGATGATGCTAGACCATTCCTGAGAAATCCACCCCCATGATCCAATCACCTCCCTCCAGACCTACCACCAACATTGGGGATATCACAATTCAACATGAGATTTAGAAGGAACAACATCTGAGTTATCTCATGCCTCATGTTGTGACTTGGTATAATTTCCATAAGATTACACTGACTTCACACATCATATTGCAGTTTTTGCTAGCTCTCCTGTAATAAGAAAATGGGATTCATCAGCAATGCCTTCTAAGTCTGGCTCTGTTTTCCCATGCAGACTTTTCCCTGAGCTCTGCTTGTAAGTCTTGCTAGAATCTCACCCTAGGCAGCAACTTCCAGTCTGAGATTGCCCTTCATGGTGGCTGAGGTTTGCATTGTTGGGATTAGAAAAATCAAACAGAAGATAGGCCAAAACATATTTAAATACAGATCCCATTTGTTGAAGTTTTAAGTAATTTTAAATGTTTATTTTCACCAGCTGCCCACTCTCATTTTACTCTCCTCACCCAAAAAAGGTGACTTGATATTCTAGTAAAAAGCCAAACTGTGCTTCAGAGAAACCCACTTGTTACTTCTTTAAATCCATATAATTTTGCCAAAATGAATTTTTCTTAATAAGCTCTGGCAGAATCAGAAAACTAATTATTTACACCAGAGTCACTTAACCTTTCCTCTTGGTCATTTGCATGTAAACTATTTTTATATGTATAAAATTTGCTTACTCATGAAAGCTCTTACTATGTATATTTTTTGTTTTTGTGGTATCTTAACATATTCTAGTCTTGTCTTGAATTCCTTAAGACTTTGAGGTAAAGAACTCTATTGTAACAAGTTTCCAAATCAAAGTGGGAAAGAGGAAGATTAGGTTAAGCATTAGGTCATCAGGTATGTAAGACAGCTATTTCCATTATCAGAATTGTAGTGATAGCCAGTTTGCATTTTGCATATTAGTTGTAACAAAAATATTCAGTGTATTAGTGACAAAACTAAAGTTATTGTGAATCAGTTTATAACTTATTTTTTGAGATGGGGTCTTACTCTGTCACCCAAGCTCAAGTGCAGAAGCATGATCTTGGCTCACTGCAGCCTCAACCACCTGGGCTCAAGAGATCCTCCCAGCCCAGCCTCCTTAGTACAGGTTAGTGCCACCACACCCAGCTATTTTTTCTCTAGTTTTTGTAGAGATTGGGTCTCACTTTGTTGCCCAGGCTGTTCTCAAACTCCTGGGCTCAAGCAATCCTTCTGCCTCAACCTCCCAAATGGTGCTGGGATTACAGGATTGAGCCACTGCACCTGGCCAGTTTATAATGTTAATGGCTTTTGGAGCAGAAACCAGTGGGTGCTGCTTCTTGTCTGTGAGAGGAGGAGCCTCCTCTCCCCAGAAGTGAGACATATTCTACCACAAGGGAGGCTTTGCCCAAACAGTCACCAAAAGGCTGAGATTGGGGAGAGAACAAAACAGGAGTGAATATGTCCCTGGAACCTAACTGCTCCCCAATTCAATTCTACTGCAGACATTCAGAATGAAGGGGACATTCAGCTGAGGAACAGGAGTGCACTGGCTGTAAAAATCTCAGATTGTAACAACAATTTTGCTTCATTTTCCCTAAATAATTTTTAAACAATTGTTCTTAGGTGATTTTCTAAACTTTGGGTAATATCTGTGAAATAGTAAATGTTCTTTAAAAGATGGGATAATATTTTTATTTTGTTTAATTATATGTGTTTTTAAACTAATTTTGTGGGAAAAATAATTTCTTTCCTTCCCTGTTATACCAAATACAGCCTTTAGCTCAAGACACAAGTAATTCCAGGAAATCTGGAATTTAAGTTCAATATGTTGCACTAAGTACATTTGAAAGTGCACACATTTTTATTTTAATTTAAAAAATAAATTTGCTTTTTGCCTAGAAAAATCAGCAGACCAGACCTCCCTGGATATGCCTTCTGCTGCACTCATCCTCTTGAATGCCCATCTCCAGGGAGGTCCATCCCCAGGCCTGATGGCCATCCCCATCTCTTCACCTCTGGTAACATTTTGGCTTGATTTGCAGCTCATACAGTTAAGCCTTTGTAGCCCTGGGAAATTTCTACTAAACACAAAAGTGGTTTTGTGAAGGTCAAGTTTTTTCAGTTGTGATGATGGAAAAACCAAATTCTGCCAAAGTATTTAGATAGCTTTATTCTAAGCCAATGTGAGTGACCATGGCCTAGGGTTACACAGTCTTAAGAGCTCCTGAGAGAGTGAGCCCAAGGTGGTCAGCTTACAATTTGATTTTATACATTTCATGGAGACATGAATTGCAAATTAAATTGTAAATCAATAAGTGGAAGGTATACATTGGTTCATCCTGAAAAGGCAAGACATCTCAACGTGGGGGTTACAAGTCATAGGTGAGTTTTAGGAATTCTTTAGTTGACAGTTGGTCAAGAGAGTTAAACTACTGAGTAAAAACATGAAGTCAGTAGAAAGGAACACTTGAGTTAAGATAAGGGGGTCTGCCATCTGTTATGTGATGCTATCACAGGGTCAGGTTGGAAAATAAGCCACATTATACCAGGTTAATTGAAAAAAAATCATGAGATTGTATGGTTTGTAGAGCGTGAATCTCCAGGCCCCTTAGACAGGATTTTGGGCAAGAGAATAAAAGGTCAGAGTTGAGGCCTCAGTCCCCACTATTGGCCAAAGATCATTTTATGGAATGTATGTGAAGGCCAACAACCAGCAGGGAGTCCCACAATGCTAGGAAGTCTCATTCCCAGGGTTGTTTATTTGGTCATCAGTCATTGATGATGATAGTTTCAATATTAGGGAGTTCATATCATAGAAGAAAGACACAATCTGAACTGATTTAATAGTCAATTATTTAAGTGGTGAGAGGGAGTAAGGCCTAGGGTTGAATCTGAAAAGCCATCCTGGATCAGATCTATCCTGCAATTTATTATGATCTGGGTCTTTGATTGCATCTTTTTCTCTTCCCACAATAGGCATGGCATTGACAAGAGACATATAATGATAAAATAGCAATACATGTATAAAAATAGTGAAGGTTGGGCATACAAGAAAGTTATAGATAGAATCAAAGGACAGTAAACAACACAACCAGCCAAAAAAGTCCCCACATGCATCATCATATTCTTTAATCAAATTTACAACATGCATAGCTTCCTTGTCAACAGACTTTTGAAGTTTATGATAAATCTTATTTGATGATTGTAGGACCAACACCAAATCAGAGTGCAGTAAATTTAATTTCTCTTCTGGCCAACTGGTCTCAATAAGGATAACATCCTGAGGGGGTGTAATAGGCCATCCTTTCCCTGCTATAAAGAAACTCCATGAGATTGGGTAATGTATACGAAAAGAGGCTGTAATCCCAGCACTTTGGGAGGCCGAAGCAGGCGAATCATGAGGTCAGGAGCTCAAGACTAGCCTGGCTAACATGGCGAAACCTCATCTCTATTAAAAATACAAAAAATTATCTGGGTGTAGTGGCAGGTGCCTGTAATCCCAAGCTACTTGGGAGGCAGAGGCAGGAGAATCACTTGAACCCGGGAGGTGGAGGTTTCAGTGAGCCAAGATCGTACCACTTACTGCACTCCAGCCCAGGCAACTGAGGGAGACTCCGTCAAAAAAGAAGAAAGAAAGAAAGAAAGAAAAGAAAAGAAAGAAAGAGAGAGAAAGAAAGAAAAAGGAAAAGAAAAAAAGACTTAATTGGCTCATGGTTCTGCAGGCTGTATAGAAAGCATAATGCTGCTATTCGTTTCTGGGGAGGTCTCAGAAAGCTCACAATTGTGG
This sequence comes from Pongo pygmaeus, assembly GCF_028885625.2. NCBI lineage: Eukaryota > Metazoa > Chordata > Mammalia > Primates > Hominidae > Pongo > Pongo pygmaeus. The sequence continues at coordinate 15,813,709 of NC_072386.2, read as the reverse complement.
CAGAAGACAAAGGAGAAGCAGGCATGTCACATGGTGAAAGCAGGAGCAAGTTTATTTTTTGACAGGGGCAGGGGTGCCACATACCTGTAAATGTCCAGATCTCATGAGAACTCAGAGCAAGAGCTCACTCATCACCAAGGGGATGGCCCAGGCCATTCATGAGGAATCGCCCCCAAGATCCAAACACCTCCCACTAGGCCCTACCTCCAAAACTACAGATCGCATTTCAACATGAGATTTGGGCAGGGACAGATATTCAAACTATATCAGGATGGTATGTGTTAGGCCATTCTTGCCTTGCTATAAAGAAATAACTTAGACTGGGTAAATATAAAGAAAATTTGTTTAATGGGGTCACAAGCTTTAATGAAAGCTGTAAAAGCATGGTGCTATCATCCATTCAGCTTCTGGGGAGGCCTCAGAGAGCCTTTACTCTTGGCAAAAGGTAAAAAGTGGGAGCTTGCACATCACATGGCAAAGCAGAAGCAAGAGAGAGAGAGTTGCGGGGGAGGTGCAACATCCTTAAACAGCAAGATCTCATGAGTACTCTCACTATTGCATGGATAGCACCAAGCCATGAGGTATCTGTCCCCCTAGCCCAAATGCCTCCCACTAGGTCCCACCTCCAGCATTGGGAATTAAAATTGCATGATATTTGGCAGGGACAAACATCCAAACTATATCATTCCACCCCAGGACAAACCCCAAATCTCATGTTTTTCTCACATTGCAAAATACCATCATGCCTTCCCAATAGTCCTCCAAAGCTTTAACTCATTCCAGCATTAACTCAAAAGTCCCAAGTCCAAGTTCTCATCTGAGGCAAGGCAAGTCTCTTCCACCTATGAGCCTGTAAAATCAAAAACAAGTTATTTACTTCAAGACACAATTGGGGTAGAGGCATTGGGTAAACTTTCCCATCCCCAAAGGTGTAAATTGGCCAAAAGAAAGAGGTTACAGGCCCCACATGAGTTTGAAACCTACCAGGGCAGTTGTTAAATCTTAAAGCTCAAAAATAATCTCCTTTGACTATGTGTCCCACATCCAGGGTACACTGGTGCAGGGGGCAGTCTCCCAAGGTCTTGGGCAAACTCTGTCCCTGCATTTCTGCAGGGTACAGCCCCCATAGCTGCTTTCAGGGTTTGGGGTTAAGTGCATACAATTTTTCCAGGCACAGAGTGCAAGATGCCTGTGGATCCACTGTTCTGGAATCTGGAAGACGATGGTCCCTTCTTACAGCTCCTCTAGGAAGTACCCCACTGAAGACTCTGTGTGGGGGTCCAACCCCACATTTCCCCTTGGCACTGCCCTAGGAGAGGTTCTCTGTGATGGCTCCACCCCTGCAACAGGCTTCTGCCTGGACACCCAGGCTTTTTCATAAGTCCTCTGAAATATAGGCAGAGAATGCCAAGCCATCACTCTTGCACTCTGCATGCCCATAGGCTTAACACCACATGGAAGTTGCTGAGGCTTATAGCTTGCACCCTCTGAAGCAGTAGCCTGAGCTGTATCGGGGGTCTTCTGAGTTGAGACTGCCACTGAAGTGGCCAGGATGTGGAGAGCAGTGTCCTGAGGCTGTGCAGAGCAGTAAAGTCCTGGCCCTCAAAAGCATTCTTTCCTCTTAGGCCTCAAGGTCTGTGATGTGATGGACTGCCATGGAGATCTCTGGAATGCATGCAAGGCCTTTTCCCCATTGTCTTGGCTATCAGCATCTGGCTTTTGTTTTAATTACGCAACTCTCTCCAGCAAGTGTTTTCTCCATAGCCTGCTCGAATTCTTCTCCTGGAAAAAGCTTTTTCTTTCTTTGTCACATGGCCAGACTGCAAATTTTCCAAATTTTTCTGGTCTGCTTCCTGTTTAAACATAAATTCCAACTTTAAGTCATTTCTTTGCTCCTGGATCTGAGTATAGAAGCAGCAAGGCCACACCTTGAATGCTTTCCTGCTTAAAAATTTGTTCCATCAGATACCCTAAATCATCATTCTTAAGTTTGAACTCCCACAAATTCCTAGGGCATGAACAGAATGCAGCCATTTAACCAGTCTCTAAGAAATTTCAAACTTTTCCTCATCTTTCTGTCTTCTGAGCCCTCCAAACTCTTCCAACCTCTGCCTTTTACTCACTTTCAAAGTCACTTCCACATTTTCATGTATCTTTATAGCAAAACACCACTCTTCAGTACCAATTTTCTGTGTTAGGCCATTCTTTTATTGCTATAAAGAAACACCTGAGGCTGGGTAATTCATAGAGAAAAAATGTTTAATTGGTTCACAATTCTACAGGCTGTACAAATGTGGTGCTGGTATCTGCTTGGCTTTTGGGGAGGCCTCAGGGAGTTTTTACTCATTACAGAAGGTGAGGCAGGAGCTTGCACATCACAAGCAAAAGAGGGAGCAAAAGAGAGTGGGAGGGAGGTGCCACACCCTAAAACAACCAGATCTCACAAGTACTCACTCACTATTGCAAGGACAGGACCGATTCATGAGAGATCTGTCCCCATGACCAAAGCACCTCCCACCAGACCCCATCTCCAACACTGAGGATTATATTTCAACATGAGATTTGGACAGGAATAAATATCCAAATTATATCAGGATATAAATCACATTCAAGAAGTATATGATCTTCAATGTCTAAATTGTCATAGGACTTGTTTACAGTTGACAAATCTATTTTTCCCATCTCTCTTTTGTTGCACCATCTATTGGTATTTGGGAGAGAACAAGAGGTTTCATATATGAGGAGCCATATAATTCTAGTGTCATTTTGTCATCCTTCACAACAAAAACATCCCTTTCTCAAATGCCAAATATCATGTCCCATGACGGTGGACATTAGAAGCCAAATTTGGGAGAAATTGGGGTTCCAAGTGGTTTGAAGTCATAACCGTTCTCCTTTTCTATTCTCACAAACTCAGAGGGAAATAGGACACCATGTGTTTTTCTTAGCCAAAACAGCCCACCAGCCTCCCATAGGAGTATCCTTATATTATTTACAATGGTCCCAATGCCTGCCTCATCCAACTTTGAGGCCTGTTCTTTAAGAATAGTGGTCTGAGGTCACATTTACCATCTAAAACTCATATAAATTTTTGGGACCATATACCTTCTGTGGGTGTTTGTACGGTGCCTCAGCAATGAGGACTGCAAGCCATCTCTTATAGCCACCTCAGATTCCATTTGTAATAACATGGATGTGAAACCTTGTTGGGTGAGAGCACACACCCATTCCCAACTTTGGGTTTGGAGGTATGTTGTCATGATTTGTCTGGTTTCTTCTATCCATTTGATGATTGCTGCATCGTCTTTCAGGGCAGCTTCCTGTCTCTTTCCCTCTTCTTGGAAAAGCATTCCCCCCATGTGGCCTATTTTTGAAAGGGAATTTTTCTCAAAGTAATACCTCCCTTCATTAGCCACAAATTAAGCTTGTCCAAGTATACTTAGCACAGCTCCAATTCATTCAATGATGTCACGTTTTAGCCTTTTGGATGGCCAAGTTTGAGGTATCCACCAGGAATGCTGTTGCTATTGTATCCTGATGGCATCAGTGTAATTTGAATAAATGAAGTCAACCCAGAATCATAGGGTATCCCAAATGATTGTCAGGAGAGTGGAGGTTACATCTAAGTATGCCCTTGTCTGGGTAATTACCAGAGGTGCCTACCAGAGGTGCCCTGGCATTAGGGTCGAATTTGTACTGTCAGAGACTTCTAACCACCAACTGACTCCCATAATAGTACTTTAAGGGCAGTGCCACTGTGTCTGGTGTTAGATAGGGCATCCAGCCACAGGCACAGGGCTGGTGGTCATTTGGTCAGGCTATGCTTCAGCAGTTTACACAGAAGGCATCTAAGTTTCTTCCAGCATACCCAGGCAATTGTCTAAGCTTGTCATCACCAATATCTGTTGTTATATGATGTTCTGTCCTTGTTAAGTAAATATTCCTGCAGGGCATTATATTTGGTAAGAACCTTATAATAGAGACACCCTGAAAAGGGAGGGCCCTCAGGGAGTTTAGGGTTGAACTGTTCCATTTAGTAGCCATTCTTTCATCCTGATAGATGCCATACAAAAAAAAAAAAAATGTGAGCTCTATCTGCAGGAAAATTGGTGAGGTTTGCAGGGAACTGGGAGAAATCTTTAGGTTTGAAGAGAAAAGGAGTATGAGATATGCAGATGAAAGAGATTACGGGAATGACAGAGATCAGGTAAAACAATATTTTCTGCTTTTTAACAAGGGAATTAATAACCACACCCATTTAGAAAGATATACCAAGGGAGATTCCATAGATCTCAAATAACCTCTCAGGGGTCTTGGTTAAACATTCGGGGTTTTCAACAAAATATTCTATAGCAAGGAAAGCAAGCATGAGAGTTATTGTAGGGTTCATGAGGACAGGCATGAATTCTCTGGAAGAATGTCTGCTTTGGTTGTTGCTCTGGAGACCGGCTGAACCTCAGCTGTTTTCTAAAATCACAAGTGGGTGTCAGAGGCAGTTCAGAAGTCCAGGTGTAGTCAGAAATATGGTTGGTTGCCCATGATAGGTGTGAGACGTAAATCCAAGAAGCAACTCCCGTTAGTTTTGCAGCACAAGAGTTAGTTGCAAACACCTGGTAAGGTCCTTTCCAGCGAGGCTATAGGAAGTCTTTCAGTTGATGTCTTTCCAGTACACAAAGTCAACTGGGTGTGATCTGAGATCCTTGGAGTCCTTGGCCCCCAGGAGCTCATTGTGGAAAGGTTCTGTTACCAACTTTGTGTTTTCTTAAGTTTTAAGAAATCCTTGGCTATAATGCAATATTTTTTCCCTTGGGTAAAGCTGGCTCATGTAAGCCCTTGTCCAGCCTCATAGGTCTTCCTGTTATGATTTCCTAAGGTGATAAACAATATTTTGCAAACAGAGTGGATCTAAGGTTAAGCAAGACCAGTGGGAGGACTTTTAGCCAAGAGAACTTAAAAGCCTCTGTTAACTTAGCTAATTGAGTTTTTATTGTGTCATTTGTCCGTTCTGTCAACCCACAGAATTGGGGATGATAGGCACAAAGGAAATCTTGTATTATGGGCTAGATTTTGCAAATGGATTGAACAACTTGTCCAGTAAAATGACTCCCATGATCGCTGTGTAGTTGAGAAGGGATTTTCCAAACCAGAATTATTCTCTCTGGTGGTATTTTGCCTACTCTCTGCACCTGCGCCGAGGCTGTGCGCCTCTCCGCGCCTGCGCCGGTGCTGTACGCCTCTCCGAGCCTCCATCGGCGCTGTACCTTTGCCAGGGCGGAGCTGCGTTCCCCTCAGCACAGACCCAGAGAGCATCGCGAGGGCAGAGCTGAGATCCCCTCTACACAGACTTCAGAGATACAACGAAGGGGGAGCAGTGTTCTCCTCGGCACAGATCCGGGCGGGTGGGCGGGTGGGCCGGGGGCACCGTGAGGGCGGAACTGCATTCTGCTCAGCCCAGACCCAGAGGACACCGCGAAGGCAGAGCAGGGTTCTCCTCAGCACAGACATTGGGGGCACTGCCTCGCTTTGGGACAACTCGGGGCCGCATCGACTGTGAATAAAATCCTTCCTGTTTGCAGCCCTGAATAATCAGGGTCAGAGACCAGTTAGAAGGGTTCAGTGTGGAACACGGGAAACCAAAAGCCCCTCTGAATCCTGCCAACCAAGGTTCTCCCCAGCCAAGGCGAGGTGGCCGCAGTGCGAAATCCACACTGCAGCCTCGGAAGACAAATGCAGCATTCCTAATGCAGACATGACACCCAAAATATGACACCTCTATTGCTCATGTAACAAGCACGTGTAATGCTAATGCACTGCCTCAATAGAAAAATATTAATATAAGATCTGCAATCCCCTCACTGCCGTGCAGTCCTAAGACGCGATCATAATAATCAACATTGACATAGTCAATACAAACATAGTAACGAACCTAGGGTTAAGGTTGGTGTTAGGGTTAGGGGTTAAGTTTAGGGTTAGGGGTTGGAGATAGGGGTTGGGGTCAGAGTTAGGGGCTAGGAGTCAACGTTTAGAGTTAGGGGTTAAGAGAGGTTAGGGGTTAGGGATTAGGGATTAGGGTTGGGTGAGGGTGAGGGTTGTGGTTAGGGTTTTGGGTTAGGTGTTAGGGTTAAGGGGTAGGGGTCAGGGGTTAGGGGTCAGGGTCAGGGGTTAGGGGTCAGGGTCAGGGGTTAGGGGTCAGGGTCAGGTGTCAGGGTCAGGATCAGGGGTCCCACGCTGTGGGTTGTCTATTTACTGTGCTGACTGTTCCCTTTACCATGCAAAAGCTCTTTAGTTTTATTAAGTCCCAGCTATTTATCTTTGTTTTTATTGCATTTGCATTTGGGTTCTTGGTCATGAAATCCTTGCCTATGCCAATGTCTAGAAGGGTTTATCCAGTGTTATCTTCTAGAATTTTTATAGTTCAGGAATTAGGTTTAAGTTCTTAATCCATCTTGAGTAGATTTTTGTATAAGGTGAGAGATGAGAATCCAGTTTTATTCCCCTACATGTGGCTCGCCAATTATCCCAATATCATGTGTTGAAAAGGGTGTTCTTTCTCCACTTTTATGTTTTTGTTTACTTTGTCCAGGATCAGTTGGCTGTAAGTATTTGGGTTAATTTCTGGGTTCTCTCTCCTGTTCCATTGGTCTACGTGCGTATTTTTAAACCAGTACCATGTTGTTTTGGTAACTATGGACTTATTGTACAGTTTGAAATCAAGTAGTGTGATGCCTCTAGGTTTGTTCTTTTTGCTTAGCCTTGGTTTGTCTACTTGGCTCTCTTTTGGTTCCATATTAATTTTAGAATTGTTTTTGTAATTCTGTGAAGAATGATGGTGGTATTCAGATGGGGATTGCATTGAATTTGTAGATTGCCTTTAACAGAATGGTAGTTTTCACAATATTGGTTCTACCCATCCATGAGCATGGGGATATGTTTCCATTTGTTTGTTTCATCTATGATTTCTTTTCTTTCTTTCTTTTTTTTTTTTCCAGAGGGAGTTTTGCTCTTGTCGCTGAGGTGGGAGTGCAATGGTGTGATCTTGGCTCACTACAACTTCTGCCTCCCGGGTTGAAGTGATTCTGCTGCCTCAGCTTCCCGAGTAGCTGGGATTATAGGCATGCGCCACCGTGCTTGGCTCCATCTATGATTTCTTTCAGCAGTGTTTTGTAATTTTCATTGTAGAGGTCTTTTGATTCCTTTGCTAGGTTTATTCCTAAGTTTTGTGGGGTTTTTTTTGTTTGTTTTTTGCAGCTATTGTAAAAGGGGTTGAGTTCTTGATGTGATTCTCTGCTTGGTAGCTGTTGATGTATAGAAGAGCTACTGATTTGTGTCCATTAATCTTGTATCTGGAAACTTTGCTGAATTCTTTCATCAGTTCTAGGACCTTTCTAGAGGAGTCTGTAGGGTTTTCAAGGCGAAAGATCATATCGTCAGCAACCAGTGACAGTTTGACTTCCTCTTTACCAATTTGGATTTCCTCTATTTCCTTATTTTGTCTGATTGCTCTGGCTAGGACTTCTAGTACTATGTTGAAGAGGAGTGGTGAGAGTAGGCTCCTCATCTTGTTCCAGTTCTCAAAGGGAATGCTTTCACCTTTTCCCCATTCAGTATTATGTTGGCTGTGGGTTTGTCATAGATGGCTTTTATTACATTAAGCTATGTCCCTTGTATGCCTATTTTGCTGAGAGCTTTAATCATAAAGCAATGTTAGATTTTGTCGAATGCTTTTTCTGCATCTGTTGATATAATCATGTGAGTTTTTTTAATTCTGTTTATTTGGTGTATCACATTTATTGACTTGCATATGTTAAACCATTCCTGTATCACTGGTATGAAACCCAATTGATCATGGTGGATTATCTTTTTGATATGTTGTCGGATTCAGTTAGATAGTATTTTGTTAAGGATTTTGGCATCTGCATTCATCAAGGATATTGGTCTGTAGTTTTCTTTTTTGGTTGTGTCCTTTCATGGTTTTGGTATTAGGGTGATGCTGGCTTCATAGAATGAATCAGGTAGGGATTCTTCTTTGTCTTGTGGAACAGTGTGAAAGGATTGGTATCATTTCTTCTTTGAATGAAAGAAGACATTCTTTGACTGTCTGGTAGAATTCTGCTGTGAATGTATCTGGTCCTCGGCTTTTTTGTTGGTAATTTTAAAATTACCATTTCAATCTTGCTGCTTGCTTTATTGGTCTGCTTGGGATATCTAATTCTTCCTGATTTAAGCTAGGAGGGTTGTAGTTTTACAGGAATTTATCCAACTCTTCTAGGTTTTCTAGTTTATGTGCCAAAAGGTGTTCATAGTACCCTTGAATAATCTTTAACATTTCAGAGGTGTCAGTTTAAATATCCCCTGTTTTATTTCTTAGTGAGGTTATTTGGATTTTCTCTCTTCTTTTCTTGGTTAATCTTGCTAATGGTCTATCAATTTTATTTATCTTTTCAAATAACCAACTTTTTGTTTTATTTATGTTTTGTATTTGTTGTTGTTGTTGTTGTGTCAATTTCATTTAGTTCTGCTCTGATCTTGGTTATTTCCTTTGTTTGCTGGGATTGGGGTTGGCTTGTTCCTGTTTGGCTTGTTCCTGCTTCTCCAGTTCCCTGAGATGTGAAATTAGATTGTCTGTTTGTGGTCTTTCAGACTTTTTGATGTAGGTGTTTAGGGCTACAAACTTTCCTCTTAGCACTGCCTTTGCTGTATCCCAGAGGTCTTGATAGGTTGTGTCATCCAGTTTGCAGAAATTTTTTACATTTCCATCTTGATTTCATTTTTCACCCAATGTTCATTCAGGAGCAGGTTATTTAATTTCCATGTGTTTGCATGGTTTTGAAGATTCCTTTTGGAGTTGATTTTCAGTTTTATTCCACCGTGATCTGAGAGAGTGCGTGATACACTTTCTGTTTTCTTAAATTTACTGAGACTCGTTATATGGCCTATCATATGGTCTATCTTGGAGAAAATTCCATGTGCTGTTGAATAGAATGTGTATTCTGTGGTTGTTGGATGAAATGTTCTGTATATATCTGTTAAGTCCATTTGTTCCAAAGTATAGTTTAAATCCATTGTTTCTTTGTTGACTTTCTGTCTTGATGACCTGTCTAGTGCTTTCAGTGGAGTATTGAAGTCCCCCACTATTATTGTGTTGCTGTCTATCTCATTTCTTATGTCTACTAGTAATTGTTTTATAAGTTTGGGAGCTCCAGTGTTAGGTTCATGTATGTTTAGGATTGTCATATTTTTCTGTTGGATGAGACCTTTTACCATTGTATACTGTCTCTTTTTGTGTCTTTTAGCTACTGTTGCTTTAAAGTTTGTTTTGTCTCATATAAGAATAGCTACCGCTGCTCACTGTTGGTGTCCATTTGCATGAAATGCCTTTTTCTACCACTTTCCTTAAGTTTATGTAAGTCGTTATTTGTTAGGTGAGTCTCCTGAAGGCAGCAGATAGTTAGTTGGTGAGTTCTTATCCATTCTGTGGTTCTGTATCTTGTAAGTGGAGCATTTAAGCCATTTACAACCAACATTAGTATTAAAAAGTGAGGCACCATTGCTTTTCTCATGCTCTTTGTTGCCTCTGTACTTTGTTTTTGTTTTTTGTTTTTGCGTTTTAACTTGTATTTTTATTTTATACGTCTTGTGTGATTTATGCTTTAATGAAGTTCTGTTTTGATGTGTTTCCAGGATTTGTTTCATGATTTAGAGCCCCTTTTAGCAGTTCTTACAGTGCTGGTTTGGTAATGGCAAATTCTGTCAGCATTTGTTTGTCTGAAAATGACTGTATCTTTCCTTCATATGTGAGGTTTAGTTTTGCTGGATACAAAATTCTTGGCTGATAATTGTTTTGTTTGGGGAGGCTGAAGAAAGGGCCCCAATCCCGTCTAGCTTGTAAGGTTTCTGCTGCAAAATCTGCTGTTAGTTTGATAGGTTTTCCTTTATAGGTTACCTAGTGCTTCTGTCTCACAGCTCTTAAGATTCTTTCCTTTGTCTTAACTTTGGAAAACCTAATGACAATGTGCCTAGGCTAAGATCTTTTTGTGATGAATTTCCCAGGTGTTATTTGTGCTTCTTGTATTTGGACGTCTAGGTCCCTCACAAGGCCATGGAAGATTTCCTTGATTATTCCCCCAAATATGTTTTCCTGGCTTTTAGAATTCACTTCTTCCTCAGGTAAACCAATTAGTCTTAGGTTTCATCATTTAACAGAATGCCAGACTCCTTGGAGGCTTTGCTCATATTTTCTTATTCTTTTTTCTTTGTCTTTGTTGGATTGGGTTAAATCAAAGACCTTGTTTTTGAATTCTGAATTTCTTTCTTCTACTTGTTCAATTCTATTGCTGAGACTTTCCAAAGCATTTCACATTTCTAAAAGTGAGTCCAAAGTGTCCTGATTTTTTTTTATTTTTTTATTTAAGCTATCTATTTCCTTGAATGTTTCTCCCTTCACTGATTGTATCGTTTTTTGGATTTTCTTGCATTGGGCTTCACCTTTCTCTGGCCCCTCCCTGATTAGCTTAATAACTAGCCTGAATTCTTTTTCAGATAAATCAGTGATTTCTTCTTTGTTTGGATCCATTGGTGATGAACTGGTGTGATTTTTGGGGGGTGTTGAAGAGTCTTGTTTTGTCAGATTGCCAGGGTTGGTTTTCTGGTTCCTTCTCATTTTGGTAGACTCTGTCAGAGGAAAGGTCTAGGGCTGAAGACTGTTGTTCAGACTCTTTTGTCCCTCGGGGTGTTCCCTTGATGTAGTACTCTCCCCCTTTTCCTATGGGCATGGCTTCCTGTGAGCCAAAGTGCCTTGATTGTTGTCTCTTGTCTGGGTCTAGCCACCCAGCAGGTCTGCCTGGCTTTGGGCTGGTACTAGGGGTTGTCTGCATAGAGCCCTGTGATGTGAACCATCTGTGGGTCTGTCAGCCATGGATACCAGTGCCTGTTCCAATGGAGGTGGTGAAGGGTGCAATAGACTCTGTGAGGGTCCTTAGCTTTAGTGGTTTAATGCTCTATATTTGTGCTGGTTGGCCTCCTGCCAGGAGGTGGTGCTTTGCAGAAAGCATCAGCTGTAGTAGTGTGGAGGGACTGGCAGTGGGCAGGGCCCTAGGACTCCCAAGATTATATGTCCTTTGTCTTCCACTACCAACTTAAACATTTGTGACAATTTCAATATCAGAAATTTATGTGTAATCGAATTTATTCTGGTAGCTTAAATTCTGGTAGCTTATTTTCTTATATGCTTCAATCTTTATAATTTAGTTCTCACATGAGGGAGGTCTAATATTGGAAATATTTTCAATCTGTATGTTTATGTATTTATTCTAGTTGTCCTGGCACAAGGTTATCAATGTTGCTGTGTGACCAGCCATTGGCTTTTCACATTTACAACTCCTCTGAATTTTTTCTTGCCTCATTTCTGGTGCTGGGAAATTCTGATATTTTCTCCTCATCTCCATTGTACATTTTAGGGATTCTTGACACTTTTGATGCACAAACATCCACACTTTCCACATAAGTAAAATATTTTACTTAGATATTTTCTAGCAGCCACTGAGTTCTCATGAGAAATCCTCGGCCTCTTTATTTGGAACACCCCCTCCCCAATATTCCATATGGTGTAGTTGTGTGTAGAATGTGATTACTTCATGAATATGTCAAAGTATGGATACATTTTGAACACATTTCTGAAGTTGTAATCCCTTTCTTGATGAATAGTTCCTGCACATGAGCAGAATTGATGTTTTCTCTGGAGCAGTAAGTTAGCACTGGTAGAATCTGTTCTGTAATCCCGGGTCCTTGGGCTCCAGTGTCAATGCTTCCTCCTTAGATCGTCCCTGACCCTGTAAATTTACCTCAGTCTCTATTTCTTAATCCAATAGCTATTTCAATTGATCTTCAGTTACTTTGTATGTGGCCAGATATTATTTATGTGTTATATTCTAACTCACATTTTTCTGATGTAATTTCAGAGAGCCTAGAAAATATCACCAAGTGAATACCTACTTCCATGAAGTCAGTGACACATTTTTAGGTCTTAAACTTCAATATTTAAAACATTTGTCTCTGGAATTTGAAAATAATATGTATGCCTTGTTTACTGGATAAAAAGGCTAATCACTTGTTCATCTGATTAGTAATCAAAGTTTCTAAAATTTATTTAATACTCGATGTTACTTTATGTTTTATATAAATGTGTATTTCTATGGCAGTTTTAATGTCACCTAATATTATTCATTGTTGTAATTTTTATTTATATAAATCTTTGTGTTATACATTTTAATGTCATTGGTATTAAAACTATATGTGCAAATAGCTTGAAATAGCACCCAACATATCATTGATTCTATGTAAATGTTCACCACTCTATTTCATCACATGTTAACCAATTCATACCATTCTTCATTTACTAACATTTTGTTTGTACTCATTCAAATGTGTGTTGGTGTCCTGTCTACATATTAATAAAAGAGAGGAGGTAGGCCCAGACTTCCATCTTGATTAAATACTAAGACAAATGGCACATTTTCCTAGTTCTATTTATATACAACATTACATTTGTCTCACACCATAAATATGAGTATTCAGTTAAGTACAGAAAAAAAATAATCTTAACCTTCCTACAATAGATGTTGGGATATTCACGGATTGCCCACAACTTCCTTCTCCCAACATTACTTTTATTCTTATGACTCAACTGCCATGAAAACCTAGAAGCATGAAATACTACAAATTAGAAACAAATTCCCTGCTATACACAAATTGTAAAAGTAAACCAAGAAGAAAGAGAATATATGCGTACTCATACAGCAAGAAAATAGATTAGACTAATGAGAACTCTTCACCAGTCTAGCCCAGGCTCAGATAGCTTCACTAGTGAATTCTATTAAACACTTAATGAATAACCAATCCTTCACAAACACTTGCAAAGCAGAGAAGTGGGAAAACATGTATTCATTTTTGAGGCCAGTAGTACCCAGATAACAAATCAGACAAAAGAATCACAAGAAAATAAATGTGCAGACTATTATCCCTCATGAATGAAGGCAGAAATCTCCAAAAACTCTAGCAAACTGGATGAAGCAACACATAAAAATGTTATACAAGCCTGGCATGGCGGTGCACAACTGTAGTCCCAGCTACTTAGGAGGCTGTGGTGGCAGGATCACTTGAGCCCAGGAGTTTGAGGTTATAGTGAGCTGTGACTGTGCCACTCCACCCCAACCTGGGTGACAGAGTGAGGCCTCACCTCTAATAAAAATTAAAGAAAATTAGAAAAAAGTTAGACAATATAACCAATTGGAATTATCCCACAAATACAAATTTAAAAATCAACCAGTGTAATACACCGTATTAATAGAATAAAGGAAAAGACCATGATGATTTCAATGGACGTCTGACAATGTGTGACACTCATTCCTGATGAATCTTCCAGAAATCTAGCAATAGAAATAACTTCCTGAACCTCCTAAAGGACATCCATGAAAATTTAATAAATTCCACTAAGGTACATTGAAAGGGCTATTGATACTTCCAACTTTATGGTGTTAAAAATTAACAATGAAATGAGAACTAATAACAGTAATCTGTCCATCTGGAAAACATTAAACACCTTTCTAACAATATTTCTTTTGATATGATAAAGGTAAAAATCCAAATTTAATAAGAAGAGTGCTTTTGAGAAGACTGAAATTTGGTGTTCCTAATTTTTCTGACTTATTACCAATTAGAATCTAATTATCAATAATGCCAAGAAGACACGAGTACTCTCAAATGACATTAAAATGTGTAACACAAAGATTTATAGTTAGGCATAATGTATAACAAAAAGATTCATTGTTTGGCATAACAGCATTTCATATTTGAATCATTTAATAACATTGTCACCATTGCATATTCTCCTGGAAATAACACATAATACAGACTTCAAAAAACCAGAGCTTTTGCTGGGGATATGTGCTCCCTCCAAAGGCAATTGATTGTGTGCAATATTCTGAGAATTAATTCCCCCAAAGGTAAAGTGTGGCTATTTGGGCTTCTGGGAATATCCTGAAAATCCACACATTCTAAAAGTCTTTTCCACTACAAACCACCATAAATGCTGGACAACAGAATATGTGCTCAAATGCCCAAATTATACTTTGGGGCTTTTGTACACAGTTTTTGCACAGAAATATTTAAGTGAATATAAATTAATTGAAATGTTTTCCAGGTGGGTATTGAGGGAGAAACAGAAAAATCCAAGACAATCCCCTGTGGAAGAAAATTCTCCAATCCAAAACTCAACAGAACTCAAAGCGCTGAACAGCTCATCAATTAAGACCTGTCAAATATAATTACACTATCTAATAGTTTTAAATATGCAAAATAAAGAGCACCAAAGTCAATGTCATTCAGAAATAACAACAACAAAACCAGAGCACCCCGATGCAATTAGGCCTCAAGGAATTCCAAAGCAGTGTATTAGGTATAGAAAATATATATGTAATTAGAAATGTTTACAGAAATTAGAGAGATGGTTTAAAAAAAAATTTGGCTTCTAAAACAGTTAACAATTCCAGTAAAGAAGAAAAGAGAAATTCAGTGTTTGATATACATACATAAAAATAAATTTCAGGGAAATGAAAAGTCTGTGTGATGACCGAATCCAAATTATATAAAAGATAGAAATCTCAATATTTGTTTTTACAAATTTTAAGGAAAAAACAACCCTGAAAGCATAAAATGCAGAAAATAATGTTAATAAGTCTTGAGTTTTCAAGTCCCTCTCACTGACTTTGGCACTTTGAGAACAGCTAGCACAGGCGCAGGATCACCTAATGGGCATTTCTGCTAAGGAGACCAAACTCATGAAAATGGAGCAGAAAGCTATGCAAACAAGATGGATGGATGCTCCTCTCCCAGAGACCAGCAGGTGCAGGTGTAGAGTCAGTGGGCCAGGCAGGGGCTGTGAGCACCAACCTGGGAAGGGTGGTTAGACCTCCATTGGACCCTCCTGTCCACAGGTTTAAAAATAGGCACATAGACCTATGGAACAGAGGAGAGAACCCAGAAATTAACCCAAATACTTACAGCCAACTGATCTTCGACAAAGTAAACAAAAACATAAAGTGGGGAAAGATAACCTTTTCAACACATGATGTTGGCCAGCCACATGTAGGGAAATAAAACTGGATTTTCACCTCTCACCTTATACAAAAATCTACTCAAAATGGATTAAGAACTTAAACCTAATTCCTGAACTATAAAAATTCTAGAAGATAACACTGGATAAACCCTTCTAGACATTGGCATAGGCAAGGATTTCATGACCAAGAACCCAAATGCAAACGCAATAAAAACAAAGATAAATAGCTGGGACTTAATAAAACTAAAGAGCTTTTGCATGGCAAAGGGAACAGTCAGCACAGTAAATAGACAACCCACAGAGTGGGACCCCTGACCCTGACCCTGACCCCTGACCCTGATCCCTGACCCTGACCCCTAACCCCTGACCCTGACCCCTAACCCCTACCCCTTAACCCTAACCCCTAACCCAAAACCCTAACCCTAACTCTCATCCTTACCCTAACCCAACCCTAATCCCTAATCCCTAACCCCTAACCTCTCTTAACCCCTAACTCTAAACATTGACTCTTAAACCCTAACTCTGACCCCAACCCCTGTCTCCAACCCCTAACCCTAAACTTAAACCCTAACCCCTAACCCTAACACCAACCTTAACCCTAGATTCATTACTACGTTTGTATTGACTATGTCAATGTTGATTATTATGATCGCATCTTAGGACTGCACGGCAGTGAGGGGATTGTGGATCTTATATTAATAAGAGGATTTTTTCAGTGTCTCTTGGCTGCATAAATGTCTTCTTTTGAGAAGTGTCTGTTCATATCCTTTGCCCACTTTTCGATGGGGTTGTTTGTTTTTTTCTTGTAAATTTGTCTGAGTTCATTGTAGATTCTGGATATTAGCCCTTTGTCAGATGAGTAGATTGCAAAAATTTCCTCCCATTCTGTAGGTTGCCTGTTCACTCTGATGGTAGTTTCTTTTGCTGTGCAGAAGCTCTTTAGTTTAATTAGATCCCATTGGTCAATTCTGGCTTCTGTTGCCATTGCTTTTCATGTTTTAAATATGAAGTCCTTGCCCATGCCTATGTCCTGAATGGTACTGCCTAAATTTTCTTCTAGAGTTTTTATGGTTTTAGGTCTAATATTTAAGTCTTTAATCCATCTTGAATTAATTTTTGTATAAGATGTAAGGAAGGGATCCAGTTTCAGCTTTCTACATATGGCTAGCCAGTTTTCACAGCACCATTTATTAAATAGGGAATCCTTTCCCCATTTCTTGTTTTTGTCAGGTTTGTCAAAGATCAGATGGTTGTAGATGTGTGGTGTTATTTCTGAGGGCTCCTTTCTGTTTCATTGGTCTATATCTCTGTTTTGGTACCAGTACCATGCTGTATTTGTTACTGTAGCCTTGTAATATAGTTTGAAGTTAGGTAGCGTCATGCCTCCAACTTTGTTCTTTTGGCTTAGGATTGACTTGGCAATGCAGGCTCACTCTTTTTTCATTCCATATGAACTTTAAAGTAGTTTTTTCCAACTCTGTGAAGAAAGTCATTGGTAGCTTGGTGGGGATGGCATTGAATCTATAAATTACCTTGGGCAGTATGGCCATTTTCACAATATTGAGTCTTCCTATCCATGACCATGGCATGTTCTTCCATTTGTTTGTATCCTCTTTATTTCGTTAAGCAGTGGTTTGTAGTTCTCCTCGAAGAGGTCCATCACATCCCTTGTAAGTTGGATTCCTTAGGTATTTTATTCTCTTTGAAGTAATTGTGAATGAGAGTTCACTCATGTTTTGGTTCTGCATTTGTCTGTTATTGGTGTATAAGAATGCTTGTGATTTTTGCACATTGATTTTGTATCCTGAGACTTTGCTGAAGTTGCTTATCAGCTTAAGGAGATTTGGGCTGAGATGATGGGGTTTTCTAGACATACAATCATGTCATCTTCAAACAGGGACAACTGGACTTCCTCTTTTCCTAATTGAATACCCTTTATTTCTTTCTCCTGCCTGACTGCCCTGGCCGGAACGTCCAACACAATGTTGAATAGGAGTGGTGAGAGAGGCCATCACTGTCTTGTGCCAGTTTTCAAATGGAATGCTTCCAGTTTTTGCCCATTCAGTATGATATTGGCTGTGGGTTTGTCATAAATAACTTTTATTATTTTGAGATATGTCCCATCAATGCCTAATTTATTGAGAGTTTTTATCATGAAAGACTGTTGAATTTTCTCCAAGGCCTTTTCTGCATCTATTGAGATAATCATGTGGTTTTTGTCATTGGTTCTGTTTATGTGCTGAATTATGTTTACGGATTTGCATATGTTGAACCAACCTTGCATCCCAGGGATGACGCCCACTTGATCATGGTGGATAAGCTTTTTGATGTGCTGCTGGATTTGGTTGGCCAGTATTTTATTGAGGATTTTTGCATCAGTATTCATCAGGGATATTCGTCTAAAATTCTCTTTTTTTGTTGTGTCTCTGCCAGGCTTTGGTATCAGGATGATGCTGGCCTCATAAAATGAGTTAAGAAGGATTCCCTCTTTATCTATTTATGGGAATAATTTCAGAGGGAATGGTACCAGCTCCTCCTTATACCTCTGGTAGAATTTGGCTGTGAATCCATCTGGTCCTGGTCTTTTTTTGGTTGGTAGGCTATTAATTATTGCCTCAATTTCAGATCCTGTTATTGGTCTATTCAGGGATTGAACTTCTTCCTGGTTTAGTCTTGGCAGGGTGTATGTGTCAAGGAATTTATCCATTTCTTCTAGATTTTCTAGTTTATTTGTGTAGAGATGTTTACAGTATTCTCTGATGGTATTTTGTATTTCTGCGTGATCCATGGTGATATCCCCTTTATCATTTTTTATTGTGTCTATTTAATTCTTCTCTCTTTTCTTCTTTATTAGTCTTGCTAGCTGTCTATCAATTTTGTTGATCTTTTCAAAAAACCAGCTCCTGGATTCACTTATTTTTTGAAGGGTTTTTTGTGTCTCTATCTCCTTCAGTTCTGCTCTGATCTTAGTTGTTTCTTGCTTTCTGCTGGCTTTTGAATGTGATTGCTCTTGCTTCTCTAGTTCTTTTAATTGTGATGTTAGGGTGTCAATTTTAGATCTTTCCTGCTTTCTCTTGTGGGCATTTAGTGCTGTAAATTTCCCTCTACACACTGCTTTAAATGTGTCCCAGAGATTCTGATATGTTGTGTCTTTGTTCTCATTGGTTTCAAAGAATATCTTTATTTCTGCCTTTATTTTGTTATGTACCCAGTAGTCTTTCTGGAGTAGGTTGTTCAGTTTCCATGTAGTCGAGTGGTTTTGAGTGAGTTTCTTAATCCTCAGTTCTAGTTTGATTGCACTGTGGCCTGAGAGGCAGTTTGTTATAATTTCTGTTCTTTTGTATTTGTTGAGGAGTGCTTTACTTCCAACTATGTGGTCAATTTTGGAATAAGTGTTGTGTGGTTCTGAGAAGAATGTATATTCTGTTGATTTGGGGTGGAGAGTTCTGTAGATGTCTATTAGGTCCACTTGGTGCAGAGCTGAGTTGAATTCCTGGATATCCTTGTTAACTTTCTGTCTCGTTGATCTGTCTAATGTTGACAGTGGGGTGTTAAAGTCTCCCATTATTATTGTGTGGGTGTCTCTCTTTGTAGGTCTCTAAGGAATTGCTTTATGAATCTGGGTGCTCCTGTATTGGGTGCATATATATTTAAGATAGTTAGCTCTTCTTGTTGAATTGATCCCTTTACTATTATATAATGGCCTTCTTTGTCCCTTTTGATCTTTGTTGGTTTAAAGTCTGTTTTACCAGAGACTAGGATTGCAACCCCTGCCTTTTTTTGTTTTCCATTTGCTTGGTAGACCTTCCTCCATCCCTTTATTTTGAGCTTATGTGTGTCTCTGTTAGTGAGATGTGTCTCCTGAATACAGCACACTGATGAGTCTTGACTCTTTATCCAATTTGCCAATCTCTGTCTTTTAATTGCAGCATTTAGCCCATTTACATTTAAGGTAAATATTGTTATGTGTGAATTTTATCCTGTCATTATGATGTTAGCTGGTTATTTTGCTCATTACTTGATGCAGTTTCTTCCTAGCCTTGATGGTATTTACAATTTGGCATGTTTTTGCAGTGGCTGTTTCCTGTTTTTCCTTTCCATGTTTAGTGCTTCCTTCAGGAGCTCTTGTAGGGCAGGCCTGGTGGTGGCAAAATCTCTCAGCATTTGCTTGTTTGTAAAGGATTTTATTTCTCCTTCCCTTATGAAGCTTAGTTTGGCTGGATATGAAATTCTGGCTTGAAAATTCTTTTCTTTAAGAATGTTGAATATTGGCCCCCACTCTCTTCTGGCTTGTAGAGTTTCTGCTGAGAGATCCGCTGTTAGTCTGATGGGCTTCCCTTTGTGGGAAACCCAACCTTTCTCTCTGGCTGCGCTTAACATTTTTTCCTTCATTTCTACTTTGGTGAATCTGACAATTATGTGTCTTAGAGTTTCTCTTCTCGAGGAGTATCTTTGTGGCATTCTCTGTATTTCCTGAATTTGAATGTTGGCCTGCCTACTAGGTTGGGGAAGTTCTCCTGGATAATATCCTGCAGAGTGTTTTCCAACTTGATTCCATTCTCCCCGTCACTTTCAGGTACACCAATCAGACATAGATTTGGTCTTTTCACATAGTCTCATATTTCTTGGAGGCTTTGTTCATTTCTTTTTACTCTTTTTTCTCTAAACTTCTCTTCTCTCTTCATCTCATTCATGATGACCTTTCTTCCAGTTGATTGAATTGGCTACTGAAGCTTGTGCATTCATCACGTAGTTCTCATGCCATGGTTTTCATCTCCATGAGGTTATTTAAGGACTTCTCTACACTGAGTTAGCTATTTGTCTAATCTTTTTTCAAGATTTTTAGCTCTTTGTGTTGTCGAATTTCCTCTTTATCTCAGAGAAGTTTGATCATCTGAAGCCTTCTTCTCTCAACTTGTCAAAGTCCATCCAGCTTTGTTCCATTGCTGGTGAGGGGCTGCATTGCTTTGGTGGGGAGAGGTGCTCTGATTTTTAGAATTTTCAGTTTTTCTGCTCTGTTTTTTCCCCATCTTTGTGGTTTTAACTCCCTTTGGTCTTTGATGATGGTGACAGACAGACGGGGTTTTGGTGTGGATGTCCTTTCTGTTTGTTAGTTTTCCTTCTAACTGTCAGGATTCTCAGCTGCAGGTCTGTTGGAGTTTGCTGGAGGTCCACTCCAGACGCTGTTTGCCTGGGTATCAGCAGCAGGGGCTGCAGAACAGCGAGTATTGCTGAACAGCAATTGTTGCTGCCTAATCTTTCCTCTGGAAGCTTTGTCTCAGAGGGGTACCTGGCTTTGTGAGGCATCCGTCTGCCCCTGCTGGGGGGTGCCTCTCAGTTAGGGTACTCGGGGGTCAGGGTCCCACTTGTGGAAGCAGTCTGTCCATTCTCAGATCTCAAACTCCATGCTGGGAGAACAACTACTCTCTTCAAAGCTGTCAGACAGGGACATCTAAGTCTGCAGAGGTTTCTGCTGCCTTTTGTTCAGCTATGCCCTACCCCCAGAGGTGGAGTCTACAGAGGCAGGCAGGCCTCCTTGAGCTGCGGTGGGCTCCACCCAGTTCGAGTTTCCTGGACACTTTGTTTACTTACTCAAGCCTTGGCAATGGTGGGCACCCCTCCCCCAGCCTCGCTGCCACCTTGCAGTTTGATCTCAGAATGCTGTGCTAGCAGTGAGCGAGGCTCTGTGGGTGTGAGACCCTCCAAGCCAGGCACAGGATATAATCTCCTGTTGTGCCTTTTGCTAAGACCATTGGAAAAATGCAGTATTAGGATGGGAGTGACCCGATTTTCCAGGTGCCATTTGTCATCCCTTCCCTTGGCTAGGAAGGGGAATTCCCTGACTCCTTGCACTTCCCAGGTGAGTAGTTGCCTTGCCATGCTTCAGCTCACACTCGGTGGGCTGCACCCACTGTCCTGCTCCCACTGTCAGATGAGCCCCAGTGAGATGAACCTGGTACCTCAGTTGTAAATGCAGAAATCACCCATCTTCTGCGTCACTCACTCTGGGAGCTGTAGACTGGAGCTGTTCCTATTCGGCCATCTTGGAACTGCCCTGGAGGGCATATTCATATTTTTAGTTCTAGCTCAGATCTCTCCCATATCTCCAAAGTGGTATATCCAAGTCACTCAACACTTTCGTTTGTATCTCTCACACTTAACATACCTAAAATTAAATTTCTAACCTTTGTCCCCCAAATCTGTTCAACTCACAGCCTTTTAATACCTCAGTAAAAGTCAGGTGCGGTGCTCATGGTTGTAATCCCAGCACTTTCAGAGGCTGAGATGGGTGGATCACGAGGTCAGGAGTTCAAGACCAGCTTGGCCAACATGATGAAACCTCATCTCTACTAAAAATACAAAAATTAGCCAGGCATGGTGGCAGGCTCCTGTAATCCCCACTACTCGTGAGGCTGAGGGAGGATAATCACTTCAACCTGGGAGGCAGAGGTTGCAGTGAGCTGAGATTGTGCCACGGCACTCCATGCTGGGTGACAGGGGGATACTCTGTCTCAAAAAAAAAATAAAGAAAAGAAATCCTATTGGTTCTACTTTCAAAAATGAACAAAACAGACACCCTACTACCTCAGAGCCTGTGCTCAATCTGTTCCTTTTGCCAGAAATGTTCTTTTCTAAGATAAGTGCAGTTTATTCCATCTTCTCCTTCAGATTGTCTCTCAAATGTCACCTTCTCCATCAATCACACCCTGAACATTCCATTTAAAACTATAATCCTTCTCCCAGATCTCCTAATCCTGTTTACCTTGCTCTATTTTTTCCTCCATACATTTTTATTACCTTTTAACATACTCTACTAAATTCTAATATGACATATCAATGTCCAGTTTCTGCTTTTAGAATTTAAACTCTGAAGGCAGAGATTATTCTATTCCAGCAGCTAAAATAGGGTCTAGCACTTAACAGATACTATTAAATATTTAGGCTGAGTGTGGTGGCTCATGCCTGTAATTCCAATACTTTGGGAGGCTGAGGTGGGTGGATCATGAGGCCAGGAGACTGAGACCAACCTGGATAACACGATGAAATCTTGTCTGTACTAAAAATACAAAATATTAGCCAGGCATGGTGGTGGGTGCCTGTAGTCCCAGTACTCCGGAGGCTGAGGCAGGAGAATGCCATGAACCCAGGAGTCGGAGGTTGCAGTGAGCCAAGATTGCTCCACTGCACTCCTTCCTGGATGACAGTGCGAGACTCCATCATAAGAATAAATAAATAAGTAAATAAATAAATAAATAAATAGATAAATAAATAAATAAAATAAAAAGGTACCATTAAATATTTAACAAATTATTTGACTATAGACTAGCATTTATCCATTCTATTCATTCATTCAAGAAATATACATTGTCAACTGGGCACAGTGGCTCACATCTGTAATCTCAGCACTTTGGGAGGCTACTGGAGTTAGAAAGATCAATAAGGGGAACAGGCAAAGAAGGACCATTTATTAACTATCTACTATATGCCAAGCACACACATTATTTGTCAGAATCTAAAGTAATTTCTTCAAGGTTACATAGCTAATAAGTATAAAAATGAATTTCAAAAGTTAGTCAGCTTGACTCTGAAGTCCACATTCACTCCACTATACCAGGCTTCTCCTTCATAAATTATACTAATCCCTGTCATAAAGCAAAATTTGATTATTATTATTTATCCCAAAATACAAATGCTTCTAATACTTTGGGATACAATTTTACCTATTCCAGAATACATTGCAGAATCAAATATGGACTTTATACAGAGTATCAATTAGAGAATGTATGAAGAAGGCAAGGCAATCTTCTCAACTTATGCCTTTAACACTTTCAAAGGTGACATTTTTCATCTGGAAAGGATCTATTGCAGAATCAAGCCCCATTGTTGTCTGGAAGCAGACTAAAGGGAAGAAAAGAAATGCTTATATTTGATAGATTGATTAATAACATTCCAATCACCTTACTTTTTAGATTCAAGAAAGCAAAGCCTAGAAAAATTAAATGTCTAAGGGAACTAACTTCACATATCAAATCAGAATGAGGAATATAAACTAGGTCTTCTGGATTTCTAAACCATTTTCAAAGAGTAAGTGATTCACATTAAAAAGGCATATTTCAGCTGCTCTGCCTATGGAGTAGCCATTCCATTCTTTTATTCCTTTACCTTCTTAATAAACTTGAAAAAATAAAAATTAAAAAATAATAAGACATATTTGTACTTTCCAGTTAATAAAATCGAAAATTATTTTCCACTTCTCATTGTAGTATCTAATGATAGAAATCTTAAATCAGCATTTCTCAATCTTTGGTGTGAATAAAATTCACTTGAGAAATATGTTAAAATGCAGGTTCTCAGGCCATAGCACAGAACTATGTTTGTAAATTTGAGAAAGGGCCCAGGAGAATTTGCATTTTTAACAAAAACTTAGATTATTCTGATATAACTGGTCACAGATCTACACTTTGAAATATATTGCCTTAAAGTTAGCAGAAAATACTGACACACACTAACAAAAAAATGAGGTTTAACACATTATTACACTTTCCATGTAGTCTTCTTCCTCTGACAGCTGTTATTACTTGCCCTCAAATGACCTATCAGTTATGACATCATTAAGTACAACCAGGACAGAAAAAGTCTGATAGGACAGTAAAATATTTGAGATCAATTTTGGAGAACTATTACAAGGAGTTCTTAAATCTTTCCCACTCAGAAACTTCCAAACTAAAGCAATTATAAATGAGTAAATTGAGCAATTTCTAATTTCCTCAAAAGAAGCCCCAAAATACTTTTAAGATAGGCTGAAAAAATGAGTTGGCAAAATACAGGGTTAAGAAGAAATCCTTAATAAATCAAGAACACAGAAGTTGGGAGAGCAAATTTAAAATAGTAATTCTAGAATGAACACTAATCATTTTAGCCCACTAAAGTATTTTTTTAAGAATCTGTACATATCCTTAATAATAAAGAGAATAGAGAACACAGGGTGAAAACTGCATGGTGGCTGAAAAGGTAATTGGAAACACTTAAGTCTGACACTATTACTTCATTTCAGATAAGTAAACTATAAAAAACGGAAACATTTGATGTGATTTTCTGAATAAATTGAATTTATTAGTTTGTCTTTGAAATAGAAGGCTATTTCAGCTCGTATTGCTATTCTAAAAGTCTTCCACATAATTTTTAAATTAATTAATTAATTAATTAATTTTCCTTTCACCCTGTTGATCCGGATAATTTTTAAATTTTATAACTGGACAGGTATTATTTTCTAAAAATCTGAGAAACTAACCACTACTAGGAATGAAAGCCTAGCTTCTAGAACTATAAACATCAATATGTTCTTTCTTTAAGGTTTAGATTAAGCATTAAATAGAATAATGTATTTAAAGGAATAAGAAACTAACAATTTAGATTAATAAAAAAAACTTTTACCAGATAAAATGGGTTTTTTAAAAGTCCATAAATCCCGAATAGCAGCAGAACGAAGAGAATCAGACAGGTACATCTTAGGGAATCTAGGAGAGAAAGAAAAAGCCTTACATCAAATAACATTAGTGAAATATGACAACTCAATGAAATACAAATGTTAGGTTATTGATAATCATATTTCATCACATGCAATTTTGGAATCTGGCATTCTTTTTCATAACTGCTATGATTTCCTGTAAGTACCCTATTATCAAAAAATTCATTAAGGCTGAGCATGGTGGCTCATGCCTATAATTCCAGCACTTTAAGAGATCAAGGCAGGAGGATCACTTGAGCCCTGGTGTTCAAGACCAGCCTGGACAACATGGCAAGATTACATCTCTACAAAAATTAGCTGGACGTGGTGACACACGCCTGTGGTCCTAGCTACTCAGGAGGCTGAGGTGAGAGAATCACTTGAGCCCAGAAAGTTAAGTCTTCTATGAGCCGTGATTACACCACTGCACTCTTGGCTTGGGTGATGAAGAAAGACTGTGTCTCAAAACACACACACACACACACACACACACACAAACACACACACACACAAAACAAAGAAACAAAAACCTTTATTAAGCCACTCACACTTCCTGTTCTTCAATTTGTTTTCTCTCTTGAGAAAGGGAAACCATCAGCAGAATCTCCATTTCTACATAAAGTTACAAATATAGTGGAATTCAATCAATAGAAAGATAGATGGTCTTAGAAAAGTTACTTAAAACTTAAATGTAGGACTATGACTTCCTTTCAGTTATTCTTCTCAAACATGGACAGTTTCAAATCAACTTACCACTGGTTTTTTTTTTAGAGTGCTTGAGCTTTCAGAAAACCTTCTGCAAAACCAGTTTTCAATGCATCTTGGTGAGCTTCAGGTATGTTTTTGGTTTTCATGAGTTTTTCCAAACTCTCCACATCTGATCCTCATTCCCGCAAAAGAAACCCCTGAATACACTAACAACACATCAATACTGGTTAACGACACAGTGACACTCCCCAACAATATTGTGACCACTCAAAAAAATTCACTAAAATTCTATAGTTTTTACATCAATGTGAAGAAATGGATTAAGACTCAACAATGAATTAATCAATAACTAGGAAACTAACACTAGGTCCTATTCCTGCATTAATCAATTAATAATATCAAGAAAGTGGCATTATTCTCTACAAGAATACTATACTGAAAACAGGTCACATATTATCTTAGGGCTTGATTGGCTTAATCTTCACATCCCTTTATCTATGCTAGAGGAAAAATTTCATTAATTTACTAAATGTCTACTAAGCACCATTCACATACTTGGCCTTATATAAGTTCTGAAGATGTGGCCAGGTGCGGTGGCTCACACTTGTAATCCCAGCACTCTGGGAGGCCAAGGCGGGCAGATCACGAGGCCAGGAGATTGAGACCATCCTGGCTAACACGGTGAAACCCCGTCTCTACTAAAAATACAAAAAGCTAGCCGGGTATGGTGGCAGGCACCTGTAGTCCCAGCTACTCAGGGGGCTGAGGCAGGAGAATAGCGTGAACCCGGGAGGCAGAGCTTGCAGTGAGCTGAAATCGAGCCACTGCACTCCAGCCTGGGAGATAGCGCAAGACTCCGTCTCAAAAAAAAAGGTTTTGAAGATGTAAATATAAATAAACCACTGGTCTTAAAGTTTTCAGTCTATTGGAGAAACATATGTAAATAGCTAAGTTTCTTAAATCATTTCGATATTATGTTAGAAGTATTATGTATAATACCTCCGGAAGACAGGAAAGGCCTTATAGAGAATAGGACATCTGAAACACCACTATACAAATTCCACTATATTTGTAACTTAATCTATGTAGAAATGGAGATTCTGCTGGTGGTTTCCCTTTCTCAAGAGAGAAAATAAACACCATGAACAATTTGACAGGGGTATGAAACAATTAGCCTTCAGTGCTCAAGAACTACCAGCAATCTTACATAAGACTTCAATGCAAAGAGAAGAGCAAGAAACGGAGGGGCATATTGAATGGCGAGAAGAGAATCATGGCAGGTAGAGACCAAATGATGAAATTCCCAGTGTATCAGGTAGAGGTAAACAATAAGGCAAAGTAATGTAACTAGATCATCATTTTAGAAGGACTGATGGGTGGCAGTCTGGAGGTGCTACTGAATGCAGCAAGACTAGAAGCAAGGAGACTAAACAAGTATTCATTAGAGTAATTTAGGCAACAAATGGTTATAGCCTATCTATGGCAGTGGGACAGATTTAAGAAAGATTTAGGAGGTTGGGTCAACAGGACTTTAGTGGTTAATGGATGTGGGAGGTGAGGCAAGATGGACAAATGTAGGTTGATAGCCAGGTTTTTAGCTTGGGTGAATGCTGTTCATTAATACGGAGAACACCTAAACAGGTGTAGGTTTGGGGGAAAAAAGTCTAGTAAGTGGAGAGGCAAGTCTGGTGGCCAGAAGAGTCAGAGGTGTAATGATGACACAGGTTACTAATCCCTTATTGTTAGTGGAAAGAAGGAAAAAAATTTATCAGTCAATGAAAGAAATCAGATATTGAAGCTCCTCATTGCTTGTTTGTTTGTTTGTTGTTTTTTGTGTTTTTTTTTTGAGATGGAGTCTCACTCTGTCACTAGGCTGGAGGGCAGTGGCACAATCTTGGCTCACTGCAACCTCCGCCTCCCAGGTTCAAGTGATTCTCCTTCTTCAGCCTCCCGACTAGCTGGGACTACAGGCGTCAGCCACCACGCCCGGCTAATATTTTGTACTTTTAATAGAGACAAGGTTTCATCATATTGGCCAGATGGTCTCAATCTCTTGACCATGTGATCTGACTGCCTCGGCCTCCCAAAGTGCTGGGATTACAGACATGAGCCACCGCACCCGGCCAAATTAAACAAATTTAAGTTGCACGCCTCCTGACCAAATAAGATCTTCAAAAGATGTTTATCTAAGAAATTAGATGTTTACTTCATTGAGACTTCTCAAAAGTTTTGTTGGATCTGCTGTAAATTAGTTTAAATTTAAAAAGCAGTTGAATGAAGTATATAAAATAACTTAAAGTTGTGGTCCCATAGACAAAGGCCATTTTTTTTAAATTGTACCATTTACTCTCAAATCAGTCACGCTTGGTACATGTTACACTTTCTTTCATAAATGTCAACAGGTCACGTTTTCAAAAGTATTGCTATTCAAATGTAGCCAATGAAATGCCTATTAATTTATTTGGCTTCCTTTTTTTTTTTTTTTTAGATGGAGTTTCGTTCTGTTGCCCAGGCTGGAGTGCAGTTGTGTGGTCTTGGCTCACCACAACCTCCGCCTCCTGGGTTCAAGCAATTTTCCTGCCTCAGCCTCCTGAGTAGCTGGGACAACAGATGTGCACCAACATGCTCAGCTAATTTTTGTATTTTTAGTACAGACGGGGTTTTATTATGTTGGTCATGCTGGTCTTGAAATCCTGGCCTTGTGATCCACCCACCTTGGCCTCTCAAACTGCTGGGATTAACAGGCGTGAGCCACTGCACTCGGTCCATTTTCATTTTTCAAAAGCATGTTCTTTAGACATCAATGTTCCTTTTCTTTTAAAGTTTGAGAACATAGAGGAAGCATATTTCAAAGAGAGTTATACATGGTATGCACCACCAGATTGAGCCTTATCATGATATCTACTCATATCTGAGCACCAAAACTCACCAATGGTTCTCTATTTTTGAACAGACAGATTATATTTACTGAGTCTTCCTCATCGTCAATATCTTCAGGCATAGGAGGCAACATAGGGTCATAATTCTTCTGAGCCACACTATTATGTACAGAAAACAAAGCCTGTAACATTCAAACATATATATATGAAATGTATCACTTCAAACACATCAAACTATAAAGAAAATCAAAACAGTGTTACGGTTTTCACATAGTAGTGGTAATAAGGCAGTTACTTGAAGGTGCCTCTTACAAATGGAATGGGAAATAGTGCTTGTCCAGAGAGCAGATGGCAGCTCTACTTAGCAGCCACCTCTGTCCCCAATGTCACTGATGTATGTAAAGAATCAAAATATGATCTCCTCTAACCTGTACTTTCTCTATTATAAGGATAAGGTTTATCCTTATAAGGGTATCAATTTGGGGCAAGAGTTCAGGGGATGTTACTTTTGGAGGAAGGGAGAACATGAGGACTAAAGTTGCACTGTCAATAAGAATCTGAGAATATTCTATATTTTTTTCTTTCCTACTATTTTTTCTCCTATTAGCAGAAAACACAATGATCAATATGATGGATTCTTTATTTTCCCTCACTTTAATTGTTTGTGTAATTGGTGACTACTATGTGTATAAAATAATACAAGTAATTCTGGACCAAAGATGAGGAGAACACCAGAACTTTGACATGTCACTATTCACTATTTTAGATGAGTGGGTTTTGGACTTTCAATGAACTTGACCCCTAATAAGCAACACCACTCATTTTTCATAAATTACTCAAACCAAAAACCTAGAAATCATCCTTGATTCCTCTCCTCTTACTGACATTCTTAACATCCAATACATATTCTATTTTTAAAAAACTTTTTTTTAGATACAAGATCTAGCTCTGTTACATAGGCTGGAGTTCAGTGGTGGGATCATAGCTCACTGCAACCTCAAACTCCCAGGCTCAAGCGATCCTATTTCCCCAGCCTCCTGAGTAGCCAGGATTACAAATGCATGCCCCAATACCCAGCTAATTTTTTAATTTTCTTTTCTTTTCTTTTTTTCTTTGAGATAGAGTCTCACTCTGTCACCCAGGCTGGAGTGCAGTGGCATAATCTCGGCTCACTGCAACCTCCACCTCCTGGGTTTAAGCAATTCTCTACCTCAGCCTCCCAAGTAGCTAGGATTACAGGGGCCTGCCACCACGCCCAGCTAATTTTTTGTATTTTTAGTAGATAAAGGGTTTCATCATCTTGACCAAGCTGGTCTTGAACTCCTGACATCATGATCCACCCACCTCGGCCTCCCAAAGTGCTGGGATTACAGGCATGAGCCACTGCACCTAGTCCATATCCTATTAAATCTACTTCCAAAATATACTTAAATTTTTTCTTTACTCTAGATCAGAGATTGGTAACTACAATATCTGTTTTTGTAAATCAGGTTTTACTGGAACACAGCCATGCTTGTTCATTCATGCATTGTTTATGGCCACTGTCATGTTACAATGGTGAAGTTTAGTAGGTGGAACACACATTTTTTACATAAAAAGCTGGCAGGTCCCTGGTCCAGATCATGGATGCCATCATTTTTTTGCCTGGAGCACTGCGGTAGTCTTTAAATGGCTCACCGAAATTCAATTCTGGCCCATTTTCAAGTCCACAATTCACAGTGTAGCCAGAATAATTATTTTTAAAACTTAATTACACAATTAACCCCTTAACAGCCCTTCTAAAGTTGCCCATCTATCTTGAGATGAAGAACAACCTCTCCAGGATGTCCTAAAAGTCCTCCATGCCTCTCCAACCTTATTTTACACTGTGCTCCACCTCACTCAACTTGAATAACTCTTTCTCATAGAGGTCTGGCCAAAACGTCTCATAAAAGCAGATCTCTCAGTGACTCGATCCCATAGCACCTTGTTCTTTGCCTTCATACATGTCCGTAATTTATAATCATATGTGCATTTTTATGTTTCTATCATTAATATTTGCTGTTTACTGAAATGGAAGTTCTAAAATGGCAAATAGTGTCAGCTTTAAATCAAACTTTTGAATTGACTATAACATATATACAAAAAGTACAAATCATAAGTGTATAGTATAAAATTTCAATTTCAAACATGAATATGCCCACATAAACACTCCCCAAACAAGAAATACAACATTAACCAAACTCCAGTGGCCCCCACTTATGCTCCTTCCTAGTCATCATGCCCTCTATACCCAACAAGGTGTCAATCTTTGCCTCTATTTGAAAATTATATAATTAGGATTCTAATTATATAATTCATTATATCATTGCTGTTGGGAACAAGCCCCCCAAAATCTGGACATAACCTGGCCCCAAAACTGGCCATAAACAAAATCCCTGCAGCACCATGACATGTTCATGATGACCATAAGGCCCACACTGGAAGGTTGTGGGTTTACTGGAATGAGGGCAAGGAACACCTGGCTTGCCCAGGATGGAAAACCGCTTAAAGGCATTCTTAAGCCACAAATGACAGCATGAGTGATCTGTGCCTTAAGGACATGCTCCTGCTGCAGTTAACTAGCCCAACCTATTCCTTTAATTCAGCCCATCCCTTTTTTCCCCATAAGAGATAATTTTAGTTAATTTAATATCTATAGAAACAATGCTAATGACTGGCTTGCTGTTAATAAATATGTGGGTAAATCTCTGTTTGGGGCTGTCAGCTCTGAAGGCTGTGAGACCCCTGATTTCCCAATTCACACCTCTATATTTCTGTGTGGGTGTCTTTAATTCCTCCAGTGCTGCTGGGTTAGGGTCTCCCCAACCGAGCTGGTCTCAGCAATTGTATAATGTATATTATATAATTATATAAAAATGTGTATTCATTGCCCAGGCATGGTGGCTAATGCTTGTAATCCCAGCACTTTGGGAGGCCTAGGTGGGTGGATCACCTGAGGTTGGGAGTTCAAGACCAGCCTGACCAATATGGAGAAACCCTGTCTCTACTAAAAATACAAAAAAATTAGCTGGCATAGTGGCATGCGCCTGTAATCCCAGCTATTTGGGAGGCTGAGGCAAGAGAATTGCTTGAACCCATGAGACGAAGGTTGCAGTGAGCTGAGATCACACCATTGCACTTTGGCCTGGGCAACAAGAGTGAAACTCCATCTAAAAAAATGTGTATTCATTTATTCCAATATTAAGTTAGTGAAATTCACCCATGCTGTTACTGATGGTAGAAGTAATTAATTTTCCTTCTTATATAGTATTCCAACAGATAAATATCTTAGTTTACCCATTGTGCCTTTGAGGGGCATCTGGGTTGTTTTTAGTTCTTGGCTAATATAAATAATGCTGGCATAAATGTTTCATATCTTTTGATGAACATAGATATATATACAATGTTAGTTAAGTATATTTAAGAGTAGAACATCTGGGTCATGGATTACATAGTAAGTACATTCAACATTAGTAGTGTTTTTCAATTATACTTCCACCAGCAACATATGTGAGTTCTAGCTATCTAACATGATCCCAGACATTTTACATTATTCATTTAAATTTGGCCATTCTGAGTGTATAGTGGTATCTTCTGTGGTTGAAGTGTTCATTTGTCTCATAATGAATGAGACTGAAAACATTTTGTGTTTATTGGGCATGTGTGTCTCTTTGTGAGATGCCTCCTTAAGATATTTGCATGTTTTTCTGTTGCATCTGTGTTTTTTTTATTAATTTGTAAGAACTATTTATAATACACTGGACCCAAGTCTTTGTCAGTTATCTGTACTATGAATACATTCTCCTTTTTGGTAGCTTGCCCTTTCACTCTCCTTCTTGGTGATCTTTGCTCAATAAAGGATTCTAATTTTAATGACCTCAATTAATGTTTTTTCCCTTGTGGTTTACGCTTTTTATATTGAATAAGACTTTCAAAGTGGAAAAAGTAAACAACATCAAGGTGATAAAATACCTAAGAAGATAATGGCTGCAAATTTTTGAGAACTGATGAGAGAAAGACTCTAAAGGTTAAGGAAAAATATAGCAGGAAGCCTGATATATCCTGCAGGAACAAGGAAAAATAAAAAGAAACCTATGCTTACTACATGGTAGGAGAACTGCAAAATGGCAAAGGCAAAGAGAAGATCTTAAAAGTGCTCAGAGAAAAAAAGACAGATCATCAGAAAGGTAAGAAGAAAATTGATTGACAGTTGAATAACAGCAGCAGTGGACACCAGGAGATAGTTCAAATACTTTCAAAGTGCTTAGAAAAAATAAAAGCCAGTCCAAAATTGTGTATCCAGAAAAAGTATCTTTCAAGAATAAGGATGAGGACCAAGATGAGGTTAACAGGGATCCACCTGAAAAAACTAAAAACTAAAAATAAATAAAAATAAAGGATAATGAAGCAATAGTTTTCAAAGATGATGGACATTAAGCAACAAGGGGCAGAGATTTTTGAGAGACAGGAAGCAATGTGAACCTATGATTGCACCAGCATTACAGCCTAGAGTCTCCAGGCTGTAATGGGGAAAAAGAAACACAGGCGAAACTCTGTGGTCTCCTTGAGTTGAGAAAACAGAGCTGAGAATCTAGGGAGGTCAACTGACTAAAGTTCTCAGGGAAGCCTATAGAAGAGGAAAGGGTGGAAGATACAGAATTCGGGAGATGATAGGAGGTCTCTGTTGAGTCCTGAGCAGTCTTTAGCCATGGCATGCATATAAGAAAACTATCAGAAAGGATTAGAGCAGTGGTTCTTAACTAAGAGCAACTGTACTCCCTTGGAGCCACTGGCAATATCTGGAGACATTTTTTGATTGTCACAATTTAAAGGATGTCACCACCATCTACAGCATTGAGGCCAGGGATGCTCCTAAACATCTGATCATATACAGGACAGTCCCCTCCCCTCCAGAAACAATTATCCAGCCCATAAATGTCAATAGTTCTAAAGTTGAGAAACTGCATTACAAGGAATAATCCCTGAAGTTAGCATAGGCAAGAAATAGCTATTTTTATCATCAGTTAGTAGGAAAAACTTCATAATTCATAGGCACTGAGAAGAGTTATGGGATGAGTATTATCTCAATAGTGGAAAAAATAAGCCCAAGATTTAATGGTGCTATGATCTCACCTAAAAAAAAGGCTTAGGACCAAGCACAGTGGCTCACACCTGTAATCCTAGCACTTTGGGAGACTGAGGCAGGTGGATTGCCTGAGCTCAGGAGTTCAAGACCAGCCTGGGCACATGGTAAAACCCCGTGTCTACTAAAAATACAAAAAAATTAGCCAGGCATGGAACTAGTCGCCTGTAGTCCCAGCTACTCAGGAGGCTGAGGCAGGGGAATCACTTCAACCCAGGAGGCAGAAGTTGCAGTGAGCCGAGATCACACCACCACACTCCAGCCTGGGTGACAGAGTGAGACTCTGTCTCAAAAAAAAAAAAAAAAAAGAAAAGAAAAAAAGCTTAAAAATAAGCCTCTGAAAGATCAAAATGTTTCCAAGTAATTTAACTGTATAACAAAATGAAGCTCAACAATACTATCTATAGCAGGGGTCTTCGACCCCAGGCCACAGAGCAGTACCCATTAATGGCCTGTTAGGAACCAGGCTGCACAGCAGGAGGTAAGTAGTGGTGAGAAAGCAAAGCTTCATCTATATTTATAGTTGTTCCCCATCACTTGCATTACTGCCTGAGCTCTGCCTCCTGTCAGATCAGCAGCAGGATTAGATTCTCATAGGAGCATGAACCCTATTGTGAACTAAGTTTGCGAGGATCTAGGTTGCATGCTCCTTATGAGAATCTAATGCCTGATGATCTGTCACTGTCTCCCATCACCACTACATGGGATCATCTAGTTGCAGGGAAACAAGCTCAGGGCTCCCATTGATCCTACATTATGGTGATTATGTAATAATAAAAGAAATAAAGTACATAATAAATGTAATGCACTTGAGTCACACTGAAATCACTCCCAGCCCCACATATGTGGAAAAATTGTCTTCCATGAAGCTGGTCCCTGGTGCCAAAAAAGTTGGAGAAGGCTAATATACAGAAACACAAAAATACCCAGCATCCAACAAGATAAAACTCACAGTTACTGGTAGTCGATCAATATAAAACTCACAGTGACACAGAATTACTAGGTATGCAAAGAAAACAGATAATACTGCTCCTAATGAAGGAAAAAAAAAAAAAACAATGAAACCAAACCCTGAAATTACAATGAAAAAACCAGATAAAACCAAACCCTAAAGTTACACAGATAGCAGACAAAAATACTAAAACTTATTATTATAACTATATTTCAAATGCTCAAAAAAGTTAAAGAAAAGACTAAGCATGAGGTACAGAATACATAAAAATTACTCAAATCAAACTTCCAGAGATGCAAAGTATGAAATAAGAAAAAAGTACAGTGGATGAGATTAATATAGTTACTGCAGAAGGAAAAGTAATCTTGTAGAGTAAGCAACATAAGCTGTCTACAATGAAACACGAGGAGAAAATATACTGAGAAATTATGAACCAGACTTAGTGATCTGGGGAACTACTTTAAGTGGCCTAATATATATGTTAACTGGCATCTCCAAAGAAAGGGGGCAGTTGCTGAAAGCTATTTAAAGAAATATGGCAGAAAATAGTCCAAATATGATGAAAAAAGTATAGAACCACATGTTCAAGAAACTCAATGTACCGAAACACACAGAAAACATACAATACCACCAAATTGCTTAAAACCAGGAAGAAAATATTAAAATCATCCAAAGGAAAAAAACACATTATATATAAAAGAATAAGGATTAAAAACAACAGCACACTTCTCAACAGAAACAATGCGGGCCATGAAACAATGGAGCAATATCTTTAAAATATTCAGAGAAAAATACTGTTGACTTAGAATCCTATACCCAGCAAAAATATCTTTTAGAAATGAAGGGGTATTGAAGACTTCTTAAAGATATGCAAAAGCTAAAAGAATTCATCACCAGCAGACTTGCATTGCAAGAGATGTCACAGAAAGTCTTTCAAATGGGAGGAAAATGTTGGCAGATGGAAATGTGAGTACATACAGAGGAATAAAGAACACTGGGAATGTCTGCTATCTGTGTATCTATGGCAACTATCTTGCACATTGTAAAATAGAGATAGCTGAATAAAATGTTTTTAAATAAAGCAATTTTGATAATTGACAGGCAATATTAAGAACATCAGCTAAATATTTTTTTCTCCTTAGCTTTGTTCCATGTCTACATTCCAAAACAATATCATAGGAATTGTTTTCATAATTTTAATAGGTTTATTTTACAATTAGTGTTGAATAGCAACATTTTTAATTTTGGACAACTAAAACAAATTTTGCATTCCATTATCCTGTTTTAACTGAGGTGATTTTATTCTTTAATATACAGACTTGCCTTTCAAAAGGCATTACTTAAATGGAAATTTTATTTCCAAATGCCAGGACCACCAATCACAACTGACAGTTTACCTGTTGCTCAGAAGAATCTGCAGGAAATTGAACACTAGGCCTTGTAACTCATCGGACTCACAAGCACTCACTGCACTGGACCCCCTGGGGTCAACTTTATGTCCTAAGTATCTGTCAGATTCACAGAACTAAGTGTCCAGCTTATAAGGATGAGTAACATTGATTTATCCTCCAGAAGGAAGCTTAACTTTTTCCTTCAGTTTGCTTTAATGAAGCCTCATGCACCTTGCATGCTCAGGCAGTGAGTAATTTCTGCTAAGTGAATATTTGGAAGCTAAAAGTTACAACAAATCTTCTTATTTTATTGCCTTTTAAAAAAATCTACCAAATTTTCCCTGACTTCCAAAATTATAATGCTGTATTCTAGAGATGATGTCACTTCATTGTTTCATCAAAAGTGAGCCCCTGGAATGATGACTCATACAGGTTAATTTGTCTTTAATATGGCAATTTGATGGTTAGAAATGGTTCTGATTTATTAATGACTATCTTTGCTTCCCCTAGAAACAAAGTCTGTGTATAGAACATCATCCCTCCATCAATGCTCCTAAATGTTATGAACATTATTGCTTTTGTCTATTTCATTGCTGCAGGGAGTATTCACATTCAATTAATCTAGTTAGGCCTTTGGCTACTTACTTTTTTACATTTTCAGACATCTTTTTTTTATACTGCATTTATTTTCCTGAATTGGATTTTGCTGACATTATTGACTAATAAGAATAGTGTATTTTTTAATATGGCAATTGACCAATCAATTCATTCTGGGTATAATCTTTCAATTTTTGACAGTTCTCAGTGACAGTATTGTTACAGAATAACAAGTCATTTCCTAACTATCAAAGACTTGATGGTAACAGGTTATACAAAAGAAGTGTTGACATTCTTCTGAACAGAGCAAGAGATTCCTAAAGAGTAAAATGAAAAAAATCACAATCTTATACTATTATGACTTAAAGAATATGAAAGAAAAGTTTGAATGTCATATAAACATACAGAATTATCGTACATGAAGAGACAAAGAAGGCTATAATGGAATAAAAATTCCACCAAACATTCAATAATTTACATTGAGTTCAGTTTATGGGGAATCCCAATGTTGCAAGCACAGTGCTATGTGCTAGAAACAAAAATAAGAAGACCATCCTGTGCATCAGTAAGAAAGACATACTTGTGTTCTTTATTAGGTATAGAACACAGAAAATCCCTGAAATACACACACACACACACACACACACACACACACACACACACATCTGTTAAATGTCCTGTTTAGTTTCTGGATACAAGTTTTTGAGTTTTAGTTTTCCTAATCTTTAAAAAGAGATAATATTAGTCAGGCACCCTGGCTCATGCCTGTAATCCCAGCACTTTGGGAGACCTAGGTGGGTGAATCACGAGGTCAGGAGATCAAGACCATCCTGGCTAACATGGTGAAACCCCGTCTCTACTAAAAATACAAAAAATTAGCTGGGCGTGGTGGCAGGCACCTGTAGTCCCAGCTACTCGGGAGGCTGAGGCAGGAGAATGGTGTAAACCCAGGTGGTGGAGCTTGCAGTGAGCCAAGATCAGGCCACAGATCCAGCCTGGGCAACAGAGTGAGACCCCATCTCAAAAAAAAAAAAAAAGTTAATATTAGTACCTACTTCTTAATAGGGCTTCACAATGATTAAAGAGATCATACATGAAAGTGCACAGCAAAAGGCTGCTCCATAGTAAAGACTTCATATTATTGGTTTACTAGCTATTACAATTAACTTTAATGATTATCTTATTTTCAGGAATAGTCACTTTGAATATTTAAGTTTATCTATAAACTTGTAGAGGACAGTATATACATTTTAAAAAATCCTTTCCATATAGCTATTCTTTTCCTTCATATATTTGCAAAAGTTGGCCAAACTAGCAAACAAACATCTTTAACAAATTTTACACTAAAAAGGTTAACAGGTTGTATATTGTGATAAAAATGGATCAAACTAGAAATTAGCATCTGTAAATATAAAAAATTTACATCTGTAAATATAAAAAATAAAAAAATGAAACCCAGACTACCTCCCAAATTTAAATAAGTCAGGATATTGAAGTTATCAAAGTTTATTATAGACAATCAAGAAATTAATATCAATGCCAATATGACATACATGATGTCCATGGAAGGTTAAAGAAATTTAAAAGAAAGCCACATACTCTTAAATGCATTTGTAGTTAAACAAGTGTGAAAGGTAAGTATTCCATAAAATGAAATCAAAGATAGATATAAAGAAAAGACTTAGACCAGGTGCAGTGGCTACCATCTGTAATCCCAATACTTTGGGGGGATGAGGCAGGTGGATCACCTGAGGTCAGAAGGTTGAGATGAGCCAGGCCAAAATGGTGAAACCCCATCTCTACTAACACTACAAAAATTAGTCAGCCATGGTGGCATGTGCCTGTAATCCCAGCTACTTGGTAGGCTGAGGCAGGAGAATTGCTTGAACCTCGGAGGCTGAGGTTTCAGGGAGCAGAGATCACGCCACTGCACTTCAGCCTGGGTGACAGAGGGAGACTTAGTTTCAAAAAAAAGAAAAAAATGAGAAAGGAAAAGAAAAAGAAAAAAAAGAAAGAAAGAAAAATAGAATTGATAATAAAGAGCCAGTTCTTTTGAGAGATGAGGTAATTAGGCATTTCTGGTATGCACAGCAAGAAACTAGAGAAAAAATTGTATATTAATAGCACTGAGAAACCAGACAGAACTTCAGATACAAATCAACAGAATACATTGAACACCGTTGCAACGTGCTTGAAATCTTATAAAATGTTAAGTTTCCTAGGAAAAAATAAATAATGAAGCAATTCTAGAAGAGCCTGAAAGCTGGACTAACTCAATAACTACAGAAGAAATTGAAAGCACTATGAAAAAATTTTCCCCAGAAATGGCATTTGAACAAAATGAGGGGTTGTATTAAAGTTTTCTGTTTTATTTACAGCATTCCAATACATAGTAAAGCATAACGTTTCTTTTTCAAAGGTCTCACAACCCAAATGCAAAACCTAACCAGAAAGTATGAAAAGATGACAGCACAACTTTGGTCTCAGGATGATTTTTTGAAATACCAAAGTAATATATTACAAAATCAGATATAAAAATCTTCTTTTATAGAAGACATTTATGCAGCCAACAAACATATGAAAAAAATATCATCATTACTGGTCATTAGAGAAATGAAAATCAAAACTGCAATGACACACCATCTCATGCAAGTTAGAATGGTGATCATTAAAAAGTCAGGAAACCACAGATGCTGGAGAGGATGTGGAGAAATAGGAACGCTTTTACACCATTGATGGGAGTGTAAATTAGCTCAACCATTGTGGAAGACAGTATGGCAATTCCTCAAGGATCTAGAATCAGAAATACCACTTGACCCAGCAATCCCATTACTGGGTATATACCCAAAGGATTATAAATCATTCTACTATAAAGACACATGCAAGTGGATGTTTATTGCTGCACTGTTCACAATAGCAAAGACTGGGAACCAACCCAAATGTCTATCAATGATAGACTGGATAAAGAAAATGTGGCACATATACACCATGGAATATTATGCAGCCATTAAAAAGGATGAGTTCATGTCCTTTGCAGGGACATGGATGAAGTTGGAAAACATCATTTTCAGCAAACTAACATGAGAACAGAAAACCAAACACCGCATGTTCTCACTCAGAAGTAGGAGTTGAACTATGAGAACACACGGACACAGGGAGGGGAATATCCCACACCAGGGCCTGTTGGGGAATGAGGGTCTAGTGGAGGGATAGGATTAGAAGAAATATCTAATGTAGGTGACGGGTTGATGGGTGCAGCAAACCACCATGCCACGTGTATACCCATGTAACAAACCTGCCCATTCTGCATATGTACCCCAGAACTTAAAGTATAATAAAAAACAATCTTTTATCAAAAAGAAGATTTAATCCCAAGAATTTAATGTTTTGTCAATATAAATATCTGCACATTATTGTTTATGCTAACAACTAAAAAAGCTTCTATGATCACTTTGATAAGCACCATAAAGGCATTTCACAAAATGTAATATAATCTTGGTTTTTTAAAAAAATGACAGAACAAAATTTTGTGAAATATTCTATCAGAAACCAGCAACAAACATTATACAGGATGTTTGATGATAATAACAGGAAGCACAGAAGTATAATAACAGAAGCACAGAAGTATCCCCATAAAAGTACAGAAAAACAAAAACATA
Source organism: Pongo pygmaeus (assembly GCF_028885625.2). NCBI lineage: Eukaryota > Metazoa > Chordata > Mammalia > Primates > Hominidae > Pongo > Pongo pygmaeus. Next base: position 15,773,739 of record NC_072386.2, on the reverse strand, counting down.
TCCTTTATTTACTACAAGTTTTGAGCATTTTTTTGTGCAAGTCATATCAAGGCAATAAGGTAAGGGGGGAAATGATCTATAATTACTAAAAAGGAAAAGATTTAAAAAATCTTGTCAATAAAATAACAATGAAAATTTTAAAAAATAAGATATCTCAGTAAAGTGACATAAAATAAATATTATAGAAATTAACATATTTACTGTATAGAAACAATATACTTGTTAGAAAATAATAAATACTATACATTTGGAAAAATTAATTTATACACATGCATATGTGTGTATACATATAAATATATGAGTGCATGCACACACACATACACATCAGGCCTGGGAACAGAATTAGCAGGAAATATTCCAGGTTTATATAAGAAACAATTTGACCTAAATAAATAAATTGCCATGTTCTTTCATTGGAAAATTCAACTGCATCCCAAAGGGTTTTTTTAATGACATGAAGAGAGAATTCTAAATTTCTTCTGGAAAAATACATTTGCAAGAATAATGATAGAAATTTGGCCTGAGCAGGTATCATGCTATAATTACTAAAATGATAAGATAACCAAATTAACAACAACCAAACCAAGAGTTCAAAAAAGATTCATGTATATAATAAAGACAAATCAGACTGAGAAAACTGCTATCCACTTAAATAAAAAAAACCAGAACCACATCCTATACCATACACCAAACTTTCATACAGATTAATGATTTCAAACTTTAACATTCAATTTTTTAAAAAGCCAAAAGAAAATAGGAAAGAAAATTTTCCTGAACTTGTCATGAAGAATGACAGTCCTTTCTAAGCTAACTCAGTGCCCAGAAGTCATAAAGAGCACACCAAATTGTACTACATAAAAGTACATATTTCTACACAGTCTTAGAAAATGCATGTAAGATTAAAGAAAAATAACTGAGGATATATATGTAATAATGATTTTATATTCTTATATCAATCACAATTCATGAGGAATAACACAAAATTTTTACTAACCATTATTTAATCATGCAGTACTCACCGAAAGCTTTCTATATGTCTGCAATTTTTATTCCCTACTCTCATGTAGCTTACATTCTAGTGGCGATCAACTAGCAAAGCTAAAAAAGAATATTACTTGAGGCTGTGTATGGTGACTCACCTTTGTAATACCAGCAATTTGGGAGGACTAGGTGAATGGATCACTTGAGGCCAAGAGTTTGAGACCAGCCTGGCCAACATGTCAAAATCCCGACTTCACAAAAAATACAAAAGTTAGCCAGGTGTGGTGGCATGCACCTGTAGTCCCAGCTAGTTGGGAGGCTGAGGCAGGAGAATCGCTTGAGCCCAGAAGGTAGAGGTTACAGTGAGCTGAGATGGTGCCACTGCACTCCAACCTGGGCAACAGAGTGAGACTCTGTCTCAAAAAAAAAAAAAAGGTATATTAATTAAAAAGAGCTTATGCAGATTGCAACAGCATAGGGAAACACGCCTTCTCATGCACTATACTGCAGGTGCTCGAGAAGGTCTGTCTTAACAACCAGCTGGAAATAATGATCAAAACTGTAAAATGTACAAACATTATGTATGCCCCAATAATTTACTGTCCTAATTAAAGTATATTTTGACAAAATCCATACAATTGTCTAATATACAAAAGATTTGCATCATAGTGTTATTTAAATAGCAGAAAAGCAGAAATAACAAAGGTTCATCTATAAGGAAAAAGTTAAATAGATAATTTTGTTGACACAAAGAGAAGGCTACAAAATGCCAAAAATATTAAAAGCCAAAAAAAATCAGAGTAAGTAGTGCATTCTATTATATATATGTATATGTGTGTGTGTATATATATATGTGTATATATATGTATATGTGTGTGTGTATATATATATGTGTATATATATATATATATACACACACCCAGAAAGGGTTGCAAGGTAATGCAGCCAGCCAAGAAGAAGAAAAACATGTAACTTTAGGAAAAGATACTCGTCCTCACTAATAAAGCAAGGAGGATAGGGGCTATTGCTTTCTTTTTAATTTGAATGAAAAATACAATTATGTATTATAAAAAATGAATATTTCTATTTCCTTTTAAGTATCAAGTCACTTTGTAAAAGGAAAACTAAAGGTAACATAATAAATTATGACATCTTACTAGGGACAAATATTATAAATCATGTATATTAATAAACGATTCTTTCTAACCTCACTTACGGATTTTAAAATATTCTTTCCTTTATGGGTGCGTGTTTGTGTGTCTGTATGTGTGTATTCCTGTCTTTGTGTTTCAAACGCTTTTCTATTCCATGATCACATAAGTTTCTTTTACTTTTTTTTTTTTTTTGAGATGGCGTCTCACTCTGTCCCCCAGTCTGGAGTGCAGTGGCGCAATCTCGGCTCACTGCAAGCTCCTCCTCCCCGGTTCATGCCATTCTCCTACCTCAGCCTCCTGAGTAGCTGGGACTACAGGTGCATGCCACCAAGCCCGGCTAAATTTTTGTATTTTTTGTAGAGATAGGGTTTCACCATGTTAGCCAGGATGGTCTCGATCTGCTGACCTCATAATCTGCCCACCTTGGCCTCCCAAAGTGCTGGGATTACAGGCGTGAGCCTCCGCTCCTGGCCAATGATCACATAACTTTCAAATTTTCTTCTAATATATATTTTTCAATTAAAAATATTCTTTTTTTTTCTTTTTTTCTTATGAGATGGAGTCTCGGTCTGTAGCCCAGGCTGGAGTGCAGTGGCATGATCTCTGCTCACTGCAACCTCTGCCTCCCGGGTTCATGCCATTCTCCTGCCTCAGCCTCCCAAGTAGCTGGGACCACATGCTCCCGCCACCACGTCCAGCTAATTTTTTTATATTTTTAGTAGAGATGGGATTTCACCATGTCAGCCAGGATGGTCTCGATCTCCTGACCTCGTGATCTGCCCGCCTTGGCCTCCCAAAGTGCTGGGATTACAGACGTGAGTCACAGCGCCCGGCCCAATAATATTCTTATGGTTCAACATTTTACACTTAAATTTTTAATATATTTGGAGTTCACTCTAGTGGCAACTGTTCTGTTTTTATCCTAAAGTATTAGTTATTCCAAGACCACATATTGAAGTTGTCCCTCAAGCTGCCCATCCCCCATGCTTCCTTCCACCCATCCCATACTCTTTCATTAGGACCTCAATCGTGTGCTTTTGTGTGTGTGTGTGTGTGTGTGTGTGTGTGTGTGTCTGTGTGTGTGTGATGGAGTTTTACTCTTTCACCAAGGCTGGAGTGAAGAGCACAATCTCAGATCACTGCAACTTCCTTCTCCCAGGTCCAAGTGATTCTCCTGCCTCAGCCTCCCGAGTAGCTGGGAGTACAGGCACCTGCCACCATGCCTGGGTAATTTTTGTATTTTTAGTAGAGACAGGGTTTTGCCATGTTGGCCAGGCTGCTCTCAAACTCCTGACCTCAGGTGATCAGCCCACCTTGCAGACCAAAGTGCTAGTGTTCTATCTGAATTATTTCTACAGGCTCCTATTGGCCTTCCTCCATTCAGTATTGCATTTCTCCCATTCAATACCTCCCAACGCCTCAAAAGGCTGGTCTGTAGACTACATATGGAGTGACATGTCACTTCCTGCTTCAAATCCTTTGAATGGCTTTCCACTATTTAATAAGCTCACAATTTGGCCATATACTTTATCCCCCAAATAGGGAAACAATTGAAAGTGGGAGAAAGGCTATTTATTTGTAATAATGCTGGAACTGCAGGCATGAAACGGACTGTCCTGGACAAACCCTACTCAAAAGACTCCAAACTGTTACCACTTCCTCCTTCGCAAGCCACCCATTCTGAGGCTGGTTTTGCGTTTTTACATCTTCAAAATTAAAGTTTTCCTTTATGGGACTTTACATGCCCTTCCCTGTACGGAAATGATTTCTTTTTCACATCCCACCCCCGACACATCTCCCAATTATTGTGCCCTTCTGGTTCCGTCAAACTCCACCCTGAGGTCTCATCTTATATGATACTTCCTCTGTACATTTTTCTTCAATATTCTCCACCTGCCCAACTTTGGGTTGAGCACGATTCCTATGTATTTCATATCATTTCCATGCACTCCCTCTTTTAAATCCAGTATTTCTCCTATCACATTCACAAGTGTACATATATCTTCTCTAATCTGCATCCATAGGGCCTGGCACACAATACGCATTAATAGAAAAAAAACCCTAAGAATAAGTGAATGGCCGGTCACGGTGGCTCATGCCTGAAATCCCAGGACTCTGGGAGACAGCAGCAGTGTTATATAATCCTCTGTGAGTGAATACCATTCAGAACCTCGTAGCAGTGTTCAGGAATCGTATGTGAGGGACAAAAATTTTGAACCCAGCAGCAGTGTTTTGGAATCCCATGTGAGGGAGAAACACACAGAACCCAGCAGCAGGGTTCCAGAATCCTATGTGAGCGATAAACACTAAGAAATCTGCAGCAGTGTTATGGAATCCCATGTGAGGGACATACACTCAGAACTCAGCAGCAGTGTTCTAGAATCCGATGTGAGGGAAAAACACTCAGAAACCGGCAGCAGTGTTCTGGAATACTAGGTGAGAGACAAACACTCAGAACCCAGCAGCAGTGTTCTGGAATCCTATGTGAGGGATAAACACTCAGAACACAGAGCAGTGTTCTGGAATCCTATGTGAGTGACAAACACTCAGAACCCAGCAGCAGTGTTATGGAATCCCATTTGCGGTACAAACACTCAGAATACAGCAGCACTGTTCTAGAATACTTTGTGAGCGACAAACACTCAGAAACGAGCAGCAGTGTTCTAGAATCCTTTGTGAGGGACAAACATTCAGAAACTCGTAGCAGTGTTCTGGAATTCAATGTGAGGGACAGAGAGAATGCGTCAGCAGTGTTCTCGAATCCTATGTGAGGGACAAACTCTCAGAAACGAGCAGCAGTGTTCAAGAATCGTTTGTGAGGCACAAACATTCAGAAACTAGTAGCAATGTTCTGGAATCATATGTGAGGGACAAACACTCTGAACCCAGCAGCAGTGTATTGGAATCCTATGTGAGGGACAAACACTCAAAACCCAGCAGCAGTATTCTGGAATCCTATGTGAGGGACAAACACACAGAAATCAGCAGCAGTGTTCAAGAATCCTTTGTGAGGCACAAATATTCAGAAACAGTAGCAGTGTTCTGGAATCGTATGTGAGGGACAAACACTCTGAACCCAGCAGCAGTGTTTTGGAATCCCATGTGAGGGACAAACACTCAGAACAAAGAAGCAGTGTTCTGGAATCCTATGTGAGTGACAAACACTGAAAATCCAACAGAAGTGTTCCAGAATCCTTTGTGAGGGACAAACCTTCAGACCCTAGAAGCACTGTTCTGGAATCCTATGTGAGGGACAAACACTCACAACCCAGCAGGAGTGCTCTGGAATCCTTTGTGAAGGACAAACACTCAGAACCCAGAAACAGTGTTCTGGAATTCTTTGTGAGGGGCAAACATTCAGAAACCCGCATCAGTGTTCTGGAATCCTATGTGGGTAAAAACACTCAGAACTCAACAGTAGTGTTCTGGAATCCTACGTGAGGGATAAACACTCAGAACCAAGCAGCAGTGTTCTGGAATCCTAGGTGAGAGACAAATACTCAGAATCAAGCAGCAGTGTTCGGGAATCCTATGTGAGTGACAAACACTCAGAAGCCATCAGCAGTGTTCTGGGATCCTATGTGCTGAACAAACACTCAGAATGCAGGCACTGTGTTCTGGAATCCCATCTGAGGGACAAACATTCAGACACTCGTAGAAGTGTTCTGGAATCCTATGTGAGGGACAAACACTAAGAAGACAGTAGCAGTCTTCTGGAATCCTATGTGAGGGACAAACACTAAGAAGACAGTAGCAGTCTTCTGTAATCCTATGTGAGGGAGAAACACTCAGAACCCAGCAGCAGTGTTCTGGAATCCTATGTGAGGGACAACACTCAGAATCCAGCAGCAGTGATCTGGAATCCTATGTAAGGGACAAACACTCAGACCTCAGGAGCGGTGTTCTGGAATCCCACGTGAGGGATAAACACTCAGAGTCCACCAGTAGTTTTCTGGAATCCTATGTGACTGACAAACTATCAGAAGCCAGCAGCAGTGCTCTATAATCCTTTGTAAGGGACAAACATTGAGACCCCTGAAGTAGTGTTCTGGAATCCTATGTGAGGAACAAACACTCAGAACCCAGCAGCAGTGTTCTGGAATTCATTGTGATGGAGAAACATTCAGACCGTAGTAGTTGTGTTCTGGAATCCTATGTGAGGGACAAACACTCAGAACCGAGCAGCAGTGTTCTGGAATCCTTTGTGATGGACAAACATTCAGAACCTCGTAGCAGTGTTCGGGAATAATATGTGAGGGACAAGCACTCAGAGCCCAGCAGCAGTTTTCTGGAATCCTAAGTGTGGGACAAACACTCAGAACCCAGCGGCAGTGTTCGAGAATGCTTCGTGAGGGACAAACACTCAGAACCCAGCATCAGTGTTCTAGAATCCTTTGTGAGGGACAAACACTCAGAACCCAGAAGCAGTGTTTTGAATCCTCTGTGAGGTACTAACATTCAGAACCTCGTAGCAGTGTTCTGGAATCGAATGTGAGGGAGAAACACTCTGAACCCAGCAGCAGTGTTTTGGAATTCCATGTGAGGGACAAACACGCAGAACCCAGCAGCAGGGTTCCTGAATCCTACATGAGTGAAAAACAATCAGAACCCAGCAGCAGTTTTCTAGAATCCTTTGTGAGGGATAAACCTTCTTACAATCGAAGAAGTGACCTGTAATAGTATGTGAGGGCCAAATACTACAAACCCAGCAGCAGAGTTCTGGAATCTTATGTGAGGGACAAACACTCATAACCCAGCAGCAGTGTTCTGGAATCCTGTGTGAGGGAAAAACACTCAGAACCCAGCCACTGTGTTCTGGAATCCTATCTGAAGGACAAACATTCAGACCCTCGTAGCAGTGTTCTGCAATCCTATGTGAGGGACAAATATTCAGAACCCAGCAGCAGTGTTCTGAAATCCTTTCTAAGGGACAAACAGTCAGAACCCAGCAGCATTGTTCTGGAATCCTTTGTGAGGGACATACATTCAGAACCTCATAGCAGTGCTCTGGAATCGTATGTGAGGGACAAACACTCTGAACCCTGCAGCAGTGATTTGATGTCCCATTTGAGGGAGAAATACTGAGTACCCAGCAGCAGGGTTCTGGAATCCTATGTGAGTGACAAACACTAAGAAATCTGCAGCAGTGTTCTGGAATCCTATGGGAGTGAAAAACACTCGGAACCCAGCAGGAGTGTTATGGAATCCTATGTGAGTGACAAACACTCAGAAACCAGCAGCAGTGTTCTGGAAACCGGTGTGAGGGAAACAACCATTGTGTTCTGGAATCCTATCTGAGTGACAAATATTCAGACACTCATAGACGTGTTCTGGAATACAATGTGAGGGACAAACACTCAGAAACCAGCAGCGGTGTTCTGGAAAACTTCGTGAGGGACAAACATACAGAATGCAGCAGCAGTGTTCTGGAATCCTTTGTGACAGAAAAACATTGAGACCCTCGTAGGAGAGGTCTGGAATCCTATATGAGGGACAAACACTCAGAACCCAGCAGCAGTGTTCTGGACTCCTATGTGAGGGCCAAACCCTCAGAACCCAGCAGCAGTGTTCTGAAATCCTATGTGAGCGACAAACATTCAGAACATCGTAGCAGTGTTCTGGGATCCTATGTGGGAGACAAACATGAGAATCAAGCCGCAGTGTTCTGGAACCCTATCTGAGGGACAAATATTCAGACACTCGTAGAAGTGTTCTGGAATCCTATGTGAGGGACAAACTCTCAGAAGCCAGCAGCATTGTTCTGGAATCCTTTGTGAGGGAAAAACAAACAGAACCCAGTAGCTGTGTTCTGGAGTCCTTTTTGAAGGAAAAACATTCAGACACTTGTAGCAGTGTTCTAGAATCCTATGTGAGGGGCAAACACTCAGAACCCAGCAGCAGTGTTCTGGAATCTTATGTGAAGGACACTCAGAACCCAGAAGCCGTGTTCTGGAATCCTATGTGATGGACAAACACTCAGAAACCAGCAGCATTGTTCTGGAATCCTTTGTGAGGGTCAAACACTCTGAACCTCGTAGCAGTGTGCTGGAATCATATGGGCGGAAGAAACCCTCTGATTCTAGCAGCAGTGTTCTGATATCGCATTTGAGGGACAAACACTCAGAACCAAGCAGGAGTGTTCTGGAATCCTATGTGAGTGACAAACACTACGAAACCTGCAGCAGTGTTCTAGAATCCTTTGTGAGGGACAAGCATTCAGACCCTCGAAGGTGTGTTCTGGAATCCTATGTAAGGGACAAACACTCCGTTCCCAGCAGCAGTGTTCTGCAATCCTTTGTGATAGACAAAAATTTAGAACTTCGTAGCAGTTTTCGCAAATCCCAAGTGAGGGACAAACACTCAGAATAAAGCATCAGTGTTCTGGAATCCTATGTGAGGGACAAACACTCAGAACCCAGCAGCAGTTTTCTGGAATCCTTTGTGATGGGCAAACATTCAGACACTCTTAGCAGTGTTCTGGAGGCCTAAGTGAGGGACAAACTCTCAGAACAGCGTAGCAGTGTTCTGGAAATTTATGTGAGGGACAAACACACAGAACCAATCAGCAGTGTTCTGTAACTCTATCTGAGGGACAACACTCAGATTCCAGCAGCATTCTCCTGGAACCCTATCTGAGGGACAACACGCAGAATCCAGTAGCAGTGTTGGGGAATCCTATATGAGGGACAAACACCAAACACTCAGAAAGCAGCAACAGTGATCTGGAATACTAGGTTAGTGACAAACACTCAGAACCCAGCAGCAGTGTTCTGGAACCCCAGGTAAGGAACAAACACTCAGAACCCAGCAGCAGTTTTCTGGAATCTCATGTGAAGGACAAACATTCAGGATCCAGCAGTAGTGCTCTAGAATCCTTTGTGAGGGACAAACATTGATACACCCAAAGCAGTGTTCTGGAATCGTATGTGAGGCACAAACTCTCAGAACCCAGCAGCAGTGTTCTGGAATCCTTTGTGATGGAGAAACATTCAGACCCTCATAGCAGTGTTCAGAAATCATATGTGAGGGACAAACACTCACAACCCAGTAGCAGTGCTCTGGAATCCTATCTGAGGGACAAACACTCAGAAACCAGCAGCTCTGTTCTGGAAGCCTATGTGAGTGACAAACTCTCAGATCCCAGAAGCAGTGTTCTGGAATCCTATGTGTGGGACAAACACTCAGAGCCCAACAGCAGTGTTCTAGAATCCTTTATGAGGGACAAACACTCAGAACCCAGCAGCAGTGTTCTAGAATCCTTTGTGAGGGACAAACACTCAGAACTTCCTAGCAGTGTTCTGGAATCGTATGTGAAGTACAAACACTCTGAAGCCAGCAGCATGTTTTGGGAACCCATGTGAGGGAGAAACACTCACAGCCCAGCAGCAGTGTTCTGAAATCCATTGTGAGGGACAAACACTCAGAACCCAGCAGCAGTGTTCTGGAATCCTATGTGAGGGACAAACATTCAGAATCACGTAGCAGTGTTCTGGAATCCTAAGTGAGGCACTAACACTCAGAAACCAGTGGCAGTGTTCCGGACTCCTATGTGAGGGATAAACCCCAAGAACACAGCAGTAGTGTTATGAAATCCTATGTGAGCGACAAACATTCAGAAATTCAGAGCAGTGTTCTGGAATCCTATGTGGGGGACAAACACTCAGAACCCACCCACTTTGTTCTGGAATCCTATCTGAGGGACAAACATTCAGAACCTCGAAGCAGTGTTCTGCAATCCTATGTGAGGGACAAACTCTCAGAACCTAGCAGCAGTGTTCTGGATTCCTTTGTGATGAGGAAACATTCAGACCCTCGTAGGAGTGTTCTGGAAGGCTAAGTAAGGGACAAACACTCAGAACACAGTAGCAGTATTCTGGAATCCTATGTGAGGTACAAACACTCAGAATGCAGCAGGCGTGTTCTGGAATCCTATGTGAGGGACAACACTCAGAACCCAGCAGGAACGTTCTGGAATCCTATGTGAGGGACAAACCCTCAGAACCCAGCAGCTGTGTTCTGAAATCCGAATACTGCTAGGAAGTTGTGAGGCACAAACATTCACCACTTCCTAGCAGTATTCTGGAATTCTATGTGGCGGACAAAGACTCAGAGCCCTGCCACTGTGTGCTGGAATCCTATCTGTGGGACAAACATTCAGACACTCATAGAAGTTTTCTGGAAAGCTATGTGAGGAACATTCAGAGACCAGCAGCAGTGCTCAGGAATCCTTTGTGAGGGAGAAACATACAGAATCCAGCAGCAGTGTTTTGGAATCCTATGTGAGGGACAAACATTCAGAAACACCTAGCAGTATTCTGGAATCGTTTGTGAGGGACAAACACTCAGAACCCAGCAACAGTGTTCTGCAATCCTATGTTAGTGACAAACACTCAAAACCCAGCAGCAGTATTCTGGAATCCTTTGTGAGGGACAAACATTCAGAATCTCTTTGCAGTGGTCAGGAATCCTATGAGAGGGACAAACACTCTGAACCTCGCAGCAGTGTTCTGGAATCCCATGTGAGTGACAAACACTCAGAACCCAGCAGCAGTGTTCTGGAATCCCTTGTGATGGACAAACTTTCAGACCCTCATAGCAGTGTTCTGGAATCCTATGTGAGGGACAAACACTCTGAACCCAGCAGCAGTGTTCTGGAATCCTCTGTTATGGAAAAACTTTCAGACCCTCGTATCAGCGTTCTGGAATCCTAAGTGAGGGACAAACACTCAGAACCCAGTAGCAGTGTTCTGGAATCTCATGTGAGGGACAAACACTCAGAACCCAGTAGCAGTGTTCTGGAATCTCATGTGAGGGACAAACACTCAGAACCCAGAAGCAGTGTTCTGGAATCCTAGGTGAGGGACAAACACTCAGATCCCAGCAGCAGTGTTATGGACTCTTAGGTGAGGGACAAACATTCAGAACAAAGCGACAATGTTCTGGAATGCTTTGTGATGGACAAATTTTCAGATCCTCATAGCAGTGTTCTGGAATCCTATGTGAAGGACACTCAGAAACCAGCAGCAGAGTTCTGGAATCCTCTGTGAGGGACAAACACTCAGAAACCAGCAGTAGTTTTCTGGAATCTTATGTGAGGGACAAACACTCACAACCCTGCAGCAGTGTTCTGAAATTCTATGTGAGGGACAAACACTCAGAACCCAGCCACTGTGCTCTGGAATCCTATCTGAGGGACAAACATTCAGACCCACGTAGAAGTGTTCTGGAATCCTATATGAGGGACAAACTCTCAGAAATCAGCAGCAGTGCTCAGGAATCCTTTGTGAAGGACAAAAACCAGAACTCAGTAGCAGTGTTCTGGAGTCCTTTTTGAGGGAAAACATTCAGACACTTGTAGCAGTGTTCTGGAATCCTATGTGAGGGACAACACTCAGAACCCAGCAGGAACATTCTGGAATCCAATGTGAGGGAGAAACCCTCAGAACCCAGCAGCAGTGTTCTAAAATCCTATGTGAGAGACAAATATTCAGAACTTCCTGGCAGTATTCTGGAATTCTATGTGGCGGACAAAGACTCAGAACCCTGCCACTGTGTGCTGGAATCCTATCTCTGGGACAAACATTCAGACACTCATAGAAGTTTTCTTGAATGCTATGTGAAAAAAACACTCAGAAACCAGCAGCTGTGCTTATGAATCCTCTATTAGGGAGAAACATACAGATCCCAGCAGCAGTGTTCTGGAATCCTATGTGAGTGAAAAACACTCAGAACCCAGCAGCAGTGTTCTGGAATCCCATGTGAGGGACAAACACTCAGAACCCAGCAGCAGTTTTCTGAAATCCTATGTGAGTGACAAACACTCCGAAGCCAGCAGCAGTGCTCTTGAATCCTATGTGAGGGACAAACATCGAGACCCTCGAAGCATTGTTCTGGAATCCTATTTGAGGGACAAATACTCAGAACACAGCAGCAGGGTTCCAGATTCCTTTGTGATGGACAATCATTAAGACCCTCGTAGCAGTGTTCTGGAATCATATGTGAGGGACAAACACTGAGATCCCAGCAGCATTGTTTTGTCGTATGTGAGGGACAAACACTCAGAACCCAGCAGCTGGGTTCTGGAATCCTATGTGAGGGACAATCACTCAGAAATCAGCCACAGTGTTCTGGAATCCTAACTGAGGGACAAACACTCAGAACCCAGCAGGAGTGACCAAGAATCCTTTGTGAGGGACAAACACTCAGAACTTAGTAAGAGTCTTCTGGAATCCTACATGAGGGACAAAGCCTCAGAACCCCGCAGCAGTGTTCTGTAATCCTAGGTGAGTGACAAACACTCAGAACCAAGCAGCAGTGTTCTGGAATCCTATGTGAGGGACAAACACTCAGAACCCAGCAGCAGTGTTTTGGAATCCCATGTGAGGGACAAACACTCACAACCCAGCAGCACGGTTCCCGAATCCTATGTGAGTGAAAAACAATCAGAACCCCGCAGCAGTGTTCTAGAATCCTTTCTGAGGGACAAACCTTCAGAATCTCGAAGTGTTCTGGAATCGTATGTGAGGGCCAAACGCTTAGAACCCCGCAGCAGGGTTCTGTAATCCTCTGTGAGGTACAAACACTCAGAACCCAGCAGCAGTGTCCTGGAATCCTATGTGAGGTGCGAACACTGAGAACCCAGCATCAGTGTTCTGGAATCCCATGTGAGGGACAAACACTCAGAACCCACTAGGATTTTTCTGGAATCCTATGTGAGTGACAAACACTCAAAACCCAGCAGCAGTGCTCTGGAATCCTTTGTGAGGGACAAACATTGAGACCCTGGAAGATGTGTTCTGGAGTCCTACGTGAGGGACAAACACTCAGAACCCACCAGCAGTGTTCTGGAATCCTTTGTGAGGGAAAAACTCTCAGATACGAGCAGCAGTTTTCTGGAATCCTTTGTGATGGACAGACATTCAGACCCTCATAGCAGTATCCTGGAATCCTATGTGAGAGACAAACACTCAGGACACAGCAGCAGTGTTCTGGAATCTTATGTGAGGGACCAACACTCAGGACCCAGCAGCAGTGTTCTAGAATCCTTTGTGAGGGACAAACACTAAGAACCCAGTAGCAGTGTTCTAGAATCCTATGTGAGGGACAAACACTCAGAACCCAGCAGCCGTGTTCTGGAATCCCATTTGAGGGACAAACACTCAGAACCAAGCAGGAGTGTTCTGGAATCCTATGTGAGCGACAAACACTCAGAAACCAGTAGCAGTGTTCTAGAATCCTTTCTGAGGGACAAACATTCAGACCCTCGAAGCTGTGTTCTGGAATCCTATGTGAGGGACAAACACTCCGTTCCCAGCAGCAGTGTTCTGCAATTCTGTGTGATCGACAAAAATTCAGAACCTCGTAGCAGTTTTCGGGAATCCCATGTGAGGGACAAACACTCAGAACAAAGCAGCAGTGTTCTGGAATCTTATGTGAGGGACAAACACTCAGAACCCAGCATCAGTTTTCTGGAATCCTTTGTGATGGGCAAACGTTCAGACATTCTTAGCAGTGTTCTGGAGTCCTAAGTGAGGGACAAATACTCAGAACAGAGTAGCAGTGTTCTGGAAACCTATGTGAGGAACAAACCCACAAAACCAATCAGCAGTGTGCTGGAACACTATCTGAGGGAAAACACTCAGATTCCAGTTGCATTGTTCTGGAACCCTATCTGAGGGACAACACTCAGAATCCATCAGCAGTGTTGGGGAATCCTATATGAGGGTCAAACACTCAGAAAGCAGCAGCAGTGTTCTGGAATACTAGGTGAGTGAAAAACACTCAGAACCCAGCAGCAGTGTTCTGGAATCCCATGTGAGGGACAAACACTCAGAACCCAGCAGCAGTTCTCTGGAATCCTATGTGAGGGACAAACACTCAGGATCCAGCAGCAGTGCTCTAGAATCCTTTGTGAGGGACAAACATGGATGCCCTCGAAGCAGCGATCTGGAATCCCATGTGAGGCACAAACACTCAGAACCCAGCAGCAGTGTTCTGGAATCCTATATGAGGGAGAAACACTCAGAAACCAGCAGCAATGTTCTGGAAGCCTATGTGTGGGACAAACCCTCAGAACCCAGCAGCAGTGTTCTGGAATCATACTTGAGGGACAAACACTCAGAAATCTGCAGCAGTGTTCTGGAATCCTATGTAAGGGACAAACACTCAGAAACCAGCAGCATTGTTCTGGAATCCCTTGTGAGGGAGAAACATTCAGAACCCAGCATTAGTTTTCTGGAATCCTATGTGAGTGACACACAGAAGCCTGCAGCACTGCTCTAGATTTCTTTCTGAGGGAGAAATAAGGAGATTCTCGAAGCTGTGTTCTGGAATCCTATGTGAGGGACAAGCACTCAGAACCCAGCAGCTGTGTTCTGGAATCCTTTGTGACGGAACATTAAGACCGTCGTAGCTGTGTTCTGGAATCCTATGTGAGGTACAAACCCCCAGAACCCAGGAGCAGTGTTCTGGAATCATTTGCAATGGACAAACATTCAGACACTCGTAGCAGTGTTCTGGAATTATATGTGGGGGACAAACACAACGCAGTAGCAGTTTTCTGGAATCCTATGTGAGGGACAAATCTTCAGAAACCAGGAGCAGTTTTCTGGAATCCTTTGTGAGGGACAAGCACTCAGAACATGGTAGCAGTGTTCCAGAATCCTATGTGAGTGAAAAACACTCAGAACCCAGCAGCAGTGTTCTAGAATTCTTTGTGAGGGACAAACATTCAGAACCCAGCAGCAGTGTTCTAGAATCCTTTGTGAGGGACAAACATTCAGAACCCAGCAGCAGTGTTATAGAATCCTTTGTGAGGGACAAACATTCAGAACCCAGCAGCAGTGTTATAGAATCCTTTGTGAGGGACTAATATTCAGAACCTCATAGCATTGTCCTGTCATCGTATGTGAGGAACAAACACTATGAACCCAATAGCAGTTTTTTGGAATCCCATGTGGGTACCAACACTCAGAACCCAGCAGCTAGTTTCTGCAATGCTATGTGAGTGAAAAACAATCAGAACCCAGCAGCAGTGTTCTACAATCCTTTATGAGGGACAAAACTTCAGACCCTTGAAGAAGTGTTCAGGAATCGTATGTGAGGGACAAACACTCAGAACCAAGCAGCAGGTTCTGGAATCGTATGTGAGGGACAAACAGAACCCAGCAGCAGTTTTCTGGAATTCTATGTGAGGTACAAACACTTAGAAACCAGCCAGTGTATTCTGGAATCCTGTCTGAGGGATAAACATTCAGACAGTCGTAGAAGTGTTCTGGAATCCTATGCGATGGACAAACACTCAGAAAGCAGCAGCAGTGTTCTGTAATCTTATGTGAGGAACAAACAATCAGACCCAACGGCAGTGTTTTGGAATTCTGTGTGAGTGACAAACACTCAGAACCCACCAGGAGTGTTCTAGAATCCTATATGAGAAACAAATATTCAGACACTCGTGGAAATGTTCTGGAATCGAATGTGAGGGACAAACACTCAGAAACTAGCAGTGGTGCTCTGGAAACCTATGTGTGGGACAAACAAACAGAAACATGCAGCTTTGTTGTGAAATCCTTTGTGAGGGAGGAACTTTCAGAACCTCTTAGCATTGTTCTGGAATCCTATGTGAGGGCAAACACTCAGAAACCAGCAGCAGTGTTCCGGACTCTGATCTGATGGACAAACCCTCAGAAACCAGCAGCAGTGTTCTGAAATCCTATGTGAGCGACAAACATTCAGAACTTCGTAGCATTGTTCTGGAAAGCTAGGTTGGGGACAAATACTCATAACCCAGCCACTGTGTTCTGGAATTCTATCTCAGGGACAAACATTCAGACACTCCTAGAAGTGGTCTGGAATCCTATGTGAGGGACAAATACTCAGAAACCAGCAGCACTGCTCTGTAATCCTTTGTGAGGGACAAACATACAGAACACAGCAGCAGTGTCATGGAATCCTATGTGAGGGATAAACACTGAAAACCCAGCAGCGGTGTTCTAGATGCCTTTTGAGGGACAAACATTCAGACCTTCAAAGCAGTGTTCTGGAATCCCACTTGAGGAACAAACACTCAGATCCCAGCAGCAGTGTTCTGGAATCCTTTGTGATGGACAAACGTTCAGACCCTCGTAGCAGTGTTCTGTAATCCTATGTGAGGGACAAACACTCAGAACCCAGCCACTGTGTTCTGGAATCCTATCTCAGGGACAAACATTCAGACACTCATAGAAGTGTTCAGAAATACTATGTGAGGGACAAACACTCAGAAACCAGCAGTAGTGCTCTGGAATCCTTTTTGAGGGACAAACACTCAGAACCCAGCAGCAGTGCTCTGGAATCCTTTGTGATGGGCAAACATTCAGACCCTCCTAGCACTGTTCTGGAATCCTATGTTAGGGACAAACAGTCAGAACCCAGCAGCAGTGTTCTGGAATCCTATGTGAGGGACAAACACTCAGAACCCAGCAGCAGTGTTTTGGAATCCTGCGTGATTGACAAAGATTCAGAACTTCGTAGCAGTGTTCTGGAATTCCAAGTGTCGGACAAGCACTCAGAACCAAGCAGCAGTGTTCTGGAATCCTTTGTGAGGGACAAACATTCAGAACCTCGTAGCAATGTTCTGGAATCGTGTGTAAGGGAATATTACTCTGAACCCAGCAGCAGTGTTCTGGAATCCAAAGTGAGGGACAAATACTCAGAACCCAGAAGCAGTATTCTGGAAATCTATGTGCGTGAAAAACCCTCGGAAACCAGTAACAGTGTTCTAGAATCCTCTGTGAGGGACAAATATTCAGAACATGGAAGCAGGGTTCTGGAATCCTATGTGAGGGGCAAACACTCAGATCCCTGCAGCAGTGTTCTGGAATCCTTTGTGATGGACAAACATTCAGAACCTCGTAGCAGTTTTCTAGAATCCTATGTGAGTGACAAACCTTCAGAACCCAGCAGCTGTGTTGTGAAATCCTATGTGAGTGACAAACATTCAGATATTCGTAGCAGTATTCTGGAGTCCTATCTGGGGGACAAACACTCAGAAACCTGCCACTGTGTTTTGGAATCCTATCTGAGGAACAAACATTCAGACACTCGCAGAAGTGTTCTGGAAACCTATGTAAGGGAAAAACACTCAGAAACCAGAAGCCATGCTCAGGAATCCTTTGTGAGGGACAAACATACAGAACACAGCAGCAGTGCTTTGGAATCCTATGTGAGTGACAAACACTCAGAACCAAGCAGCATTGTTCCGGAATCCTATGTGAGGGACAAACACTAGGACCCAGAAGCAGTGTTCTGGAATCCTATGTGAGGACAAAGATTCAGAATCCAGCAGGAGTGTTCTGGAATCCTGTGTGAGGGACAAACACTCAGAACCCAACAGCAATGTTTTAGAATCCTTTGTGAGGGACAATCACTCAGAACCCAGCAGCAGTGTTTTAGAATCCTTTGTGAGGGACAATCACTCTGAACCCAGCAGGAGTGTTCTAGAATCCTTTGTGAAGGACAAATATTCAGAAGCTCGTAGCAGTGTTCTGGAATCGTATGTGAGGATCAAACACTCTGAACCCAGCAGCAGTGTTTTGGAATCTCATGTGAGGGACAAAGACTCAGAACCCAGCCACTGTGATCTGGAATCCTATCTGAGAGACAAACATTCAGACACTCGTAGATGTGTTCTGGAATCCTATGAGAGGGACAAACCTTCGGATACCAACAGCACTGCTCTGGAATCCTATCTGAGGGACAAACACTCAGAAGCAAGCAGCACTGTTCTGGAATCATTTGTGAGGGACAAACATTCAGAGCCTCGTGGCAGTATTCTGGATTCCTAAGTGAGTGACAAACACTCAGAAACCAGGAGCAGTGTTCTGTAATCCTATGTGAGTGACAAACACTCAGAACCTTGCAGCGGTGTTCTAGAATGCTTTGTGAGGGATAGTCATTCAGACCCTCGAAGCAGTGTTCTGGAATCCCACATGAGGGACAAACACTCTGAACCCAGCAGCAGTGTTGTGGAATCCTTTGTGAGGGACAAATATAGAGAACCTCGTAGCAGTGTTCTGGAATCATAAGTGAGGGACAAAAACTCAGAACCCAGCAGCAGTGTTCTGAAAGCCTAAGTGAGTGACAAACACTCAGAACCCAGCAACAATGTTCTAGAATCTTTTGTGAGGGACAAACATTCATACCCTCCATATAGTGTTCTGGAATCCCATGTGAGGGACAAACACTCAGAACCCAGCAGCCGTGTTCCGGACTCCTATCTGAGGAACAAACCTTTAGAACCCAGGAGCAGTGTTCTGAAATCCTATGTGAGCGACAAACATTCAGAAATTCGTAGCAGTGTTCTGGAATCCTAGTTGGGGGACAAACACTCAGAACACAGCCACTGTATTCTGGAATCCTCTCTAAGGGACAAAAATTCTGACACTCGTAGAAGGGTTCTGGAATCCAATGTGAGGCGCAAACACTCAGAATTCAGCAGCAGTGCTCTGGAATCCTTTGTGAGGGTAAAAATACAGAACACAGCAGCAGTGTTCTGGAATCCTATGTGAGGGACAAACACTCACAACCCAGCAGCAGTGTTCTGGAGTCATGTGTGAGGATCAACATTCAGAGCCTTGTAGCGGTGTTCTGGAATTTTATGTGAGAGACAAACACTCTCAACCCAGCAGCAGTGTTCTGGAATCCCATGTGAGGGACAAACGCTTAGAACCCAGCAGCGGTGTTCTGGAATCTTATGTTAGGGACTAACACTCAAAACCCAGCAGCAGTGTTCTAGAATCCTCTGTGAGGGACCAGCATTTAGACCCTTGAGGCAATATTCTGGAATCCTCTGTTAGGGTCAAACACTCCGAACCCAGCAGCAGTGTTCTAGAATACTTTGTGAGGGACAAACACTCATAAATCAGCAGCAGTGTTCTGGAATCCTATGTGAGGGACAAACACTCAGAACCCAGCAGCCGTGTTCTAGAATCCTTTGTGAGGGACAAACACGCAGAACTCATCAGCAGTGTTCTGGAATCCTATGTGAGGGAAAGACACTCAGAACCCAGCAGCCGTGTTTTGGAATTCTATGTGAGGGACAAGCAAACAGAAACCAGCTGCAGTGCTCTGGAATCCTATTTGAGTGTCAAAGTCTCAGAACCCAGCAGCAGTGGTCTGGAATCCTTTGTGAGGGACAAGCATTCAGAAATTCGTAGCAGTGATCTGGAATCGTCTGTGAGGGACAACACTCTGAATCTAGCAGCATTGTTTTCGAATCCCATGTGAGGGACAAACCCTCAGAACCCCGCTGCAGTTTTCTGGAATCCTATGTGAGGGACAAAAACTCGGAACCCAGCAGCAGTATTCTGGATTCTGTTGTGACGGACAAACATTCAGATATCGTAGCAGTGTTCTGGTATTTTATGTGAGTTACCAACAGTAAGAAGTTAGAAGCAGTGCTCTGGATTCCTTTGTGAGGTACAAACATACAGAACCCATCAGCAGAGTTCTGGAATCCTTTGTGAGGGGCAAACCCTCAGAACTCAGCAGCGGTGTTCTGGAATCCTTTGTGAGGGACAAACAATCAGAACCTCGTAGCAGTGTTCTGGAATCCTTTCTGCGGGACAAACCCTCTGAAACCAGCCACAGTGTTCTGGAATCGTATGTGAGGGACAAACACTCTCAAACCTGCCACAGTGTTCTGGAATCCTATGTGAGGGACAAACACTCAGAACCCAGCAGCAGTGTTCTGGAATCCTATGTGGTGACAAACACTCAGAACCCAGCAACTGTGTTCTAGAATCTGTTGTGAGTGACAAACATTCAGACCCTCAAAGTAGTGTTCTGGAATCCTACGTGAGGGACAAAAAGTCAGAACCCAGCAGCAATGTTCTGGAATCCTTTGTGATGGACAAACATTCTGACCCCCCTAGCAGCGTTCTGGAATCCCAAGTGAGGGAAAAACACTCAGAACCCAACAGCAGTATTCTGGAATCATTTGAGAGTGACAAACACTCAGATCCTGCTGCAGTGTTCTAGATTCCTTTGTGAGATACAAAAACTTTGACCCTAGAAGAAGTGTTCTGGAATCGTACGTGAGGGAAAAACTCTCAGAAACCAGCAGCAGTGCTCTGGAATTTTTTGTGAGGGACTAACAAACACATCAGAGTAGCAGTGTTTTGGAATCCTTTGTAAGGGAAAAATATTCCCTTACAAACACTCAGGGATAAACACTCAGAACCCAGGAGTATTCTGGAATCCTATGGGAGGGACAAACACTCAGAATCCAGCAGCAGAGTTCTGGAATCCTCTGTGAGCGACAAACATTCAGAAATTTGTAGCAGTGTTATGGAATCCTATATGAGAGACAATCACTCAGAATCCAGCCACTGTGTTCTGGAATCCTATTTGAGGGACAAACATTCAGAACCTCGTAGCAGTGTTCTGGAATCCTAAGTGAGGGACAAACACTCAGAACCCAGCAGCAGTGTTCTGTAATCCAATGTGAGGGACAAACATTCAGAAGCAAGCAGCAGTGTTCTGGAATCCTAAGTGAGGGACAAACACTCAGAACCCAGCAGCAGTGTTCTGTAATCCAATGTGAGGGACAAACATTCAGAAGCAAGCAGCAGTGCTCTGGAATTCTATGTGAGGGATAGACACTCAGAACTCAGCAGAACTTTTCAGCAATCATTTGTGAGAGACAAACTTTCATACAATTATAGCACTGTTCCATAATCCTATGTGATGGACAAACACTCGGAGCCCAGCAGCAGTGGTCTGGAATCCTCTATGGGGGACAAACACTCAGAACCCAGCAGCAGTGTTCTGGAACCCTATGTGAGGGACAAACCCACAGAACCCAGCAGCAGTGCTCTGCACTTCTTTCTGAGAGACAAACTTTCATCCCTTGTAGCAGGGTTCTGGAATCCTATGTGAGGAACAAACACTCAGAACCCAGCAGCAGTGTTCTGGAATCCTTTGTCAGGGACAAGCATTCAGACCCTGCTAGCAATGTTCTGGAATCCTATGTGAGGGACAAACACTCTGAACCCAGCAGCAGTGTTCTGGAATTATATGTGAAGGACAAACACTCAGAACCTAGCGGCAGAGTTATGGCATCCTATGTGAGGGACAAATCCTCAGAGTCCAAGGGCAGTGTTCTGGAATCCTATCTAAGGACAAAGATTCAGACCTTCGGATCAGTGTTCTGGATACCTATGTGAGTTACAATCACTCAGAACCCAACATCAGTGTTCTGGAATCCTATATGAGGTACATACACTCAGTACCCATCAGCAGTGTTCTGGAGTCCTACGTGAGGGATAAACATTCACACCCTCGTAGCAGTGTTCTGCAATACTATGTGAAGGACATACTCTCAGAAAACAGTAGCAGTGTTCTGGAATCCTACATTTGGGACAAACACTCTAAACCCAGTAGCAGTGTTCTGGAATCGTTTGGGTGGGACTAACATTGAGACCCTCGTAGCAGTGTTCTGGAATCCTAGGTGAGAGACAAACCCTCAGAACCCAGCTGTAGTGTTCTGGAATCTTATGTGAGGGACAAACACTCAGAACCCAACAGCAGTGTTCTGGAATCCTTTGCGAAGGACAAACATTCAAACCCTTGGAGCATTGTTCTGGAGTCCAATGTGAGAGACAAACAGTCAGAACCCTGCAGGAGTGTTCTGGAATCCTATGTGAAGGACAAGCATTCAGACCCTCATAGCACTGTTCTGGAATGCTCTGTGAGGGACAAACATTCTGACCCTCGCAGCAGTGTTCTGGAATCCTATGTGAGGTACAAACCCTCAGAATCCAGCAGCAGTGTTCTAGAGTTCCATGTGAAGGACAAACCCTCAGAACCTAGCAGCAGTGTTCTGGAATCCTATGTGGAGCACGAACACTCAGAACCCAGCAGCAGTGTTCTGGATTCCTGTGTGAGTGACAAACACTCAGAATCCTGCAGCAGTGTTCTGGAATCCTATGTGAGGGACGAACACTAAAAACCCAGCAGCAGTGTTCCTGTATCCTACATGATGGACAAAGACACAGAACCCAGCAGAATTGTTCTGGAATCCTACTTGAGTGACAAACTCTCACAACCCAGCAGCCGTATTCTGGAATCGTAAGTAAGGGACAAATATTCAGACCCTCCTTGCACTGTTCTGGAATCCTATGTGAGGGACAAAAACTCAGTACCCAGCAGCAGTGTTCTGTAATCCTATGTGAGAGAGAAGCATTCAGACACTCGCAGCAGTGATACGTAATGTTTTCTGAGGGACAAACATTCAGACCCTCATAGCATTGTTCTAGAATCGTATGTGAGAGAGAAACAGTCAGAACCGAGCAGCAGTGTTCTGGAATCCTTTGTGAGGGATAAACACTAAGAACTCAAAAGCAGTGTTCTGGAATCCCTTTGAGAGAGAAACATTCAGACCATCATAGGAGTGTTCCAGAATCATATGTGAAGGAAAAACATTCAGAACCCAGCAGCAGTGTTCTGGAATCCTTGGAGAGGAACAGACTTTTAGACCCTCCGAGCAGAGTTCTGTAATCCTAAGTTTGTGACAAACACTCAGAACCCAGCAGCTGTATTCTGCAATCCTATGTGAGGGAGAAACACGAAGAACCCACAAGCTGTGCTCTGGAATCCTTTCTGAGGGACAAACATTCAGACCCCTGTAATAGTGTTCCGGGATCCCATGTGATGGAGAAACCCTCAGAACCCAGAATCAGAGTTATAGATTTCCTTGTAAGGGACAAAACCTCAAAACCTAGCAGCTGTATTTTGCAATCCTATGTGAGGGACCAACACTCGGAACCCAGCAGCAGTGTTCTGGACATTAATGACAGGGACAAAAGCTCAGATCCCAGCAGCAGTCTTCTGTAATCATATGTGAGGGACAAACACTCAGAACCCAGTAGCAGTGTTCTGGAATCCTATGTGAGGGACAAACCCTCAGAACCCAGCAGCAGTGTTCTGAAATCCTTTGTGAGACACAAACTTTCATCCCCTGTAGCAGTGTTATGGAATCCTATGTGAGGGAGAAACACTCGGAACCCAGCAGCAGTGTTCTGGAATCCTTTGTGAGGGACAAGGATTCAGACCCTCCTAACAATGTTCTGGAATCCTATGTGAGGGAAAAACCCTCTCAACCAAGCAGCAGTGTTCTGGAATTATATGTGAAGGACAAACACTCAGAACCTAGCATCAGTGTTATGGAATCCTATATAAGGGACCAACCCTCAGAGCCCAGGAGCAGTGTTCTGGAATCCTATCTAAGAGCAAAGATTCAGAAGCTCGAATCAGTGTTCTGGAAACCTATGTGAGGGACAAACAAACAGAACACAGCAGCAGTGTTCTGGAATCCGATATGAGGGACATATACTCAGTACCCCACAGCAGAGTTCTGGAATCCTATGTAAGGGACAAACACTCAGAACCCAGCAGCAGTTTTCTGGAATCCTATGAGAGGGACAATCACTCGGAAACCAGCAGTAGTGTTCTGGAATCCTATGTGAAGGACAAACACTCAGAAAACACTAGCAGTGTTTTGGAATCCTATGTGAGGGACTAACAAACTGAACCCAGCAGCAGTATTCTGGAATCGTTTGTGAACGACTAACATTCAGACACTCGTAGCAGTGTTCAGGTATCGTAGGTGACAGGCAAACACTCAGAACCCTGCTGTAGTGTTTTCGAATCCCATGTGAGGGACAGTCACCTAGAACCCAGTAGCAGTGTTCTGGAATCCTTTGTGAAGGACACACACTCAGATCCCAGCAGCAGTGTTCGGGATTTCTAAATGAAGGACAAACCCTCAGAACCCAGCAGCAGTGTTCTGGAATCCTTTATGCGGGACAAACATTCAGACACTCAGAGCAGTGTTTTGCAATCCTATGTAAGGGAAAAACACTGAGAACCCAGCAGCAGTGTTCTGGAATCCTATGTGAGGGGCAAGCATTCAGACCCTCATAGCGCTGTTCTGGAATGCTCTGTGTGGTACAAACCCTCAGAACTCAACAGCAGTGTTCTGGAATCCTATGTGAGTGACAAACACTCAGAACCCAGCAACAGTGTTCTGGAATCCTATGTGAGTGACAAACACTCAGAACCCAGCAGCAGTGTTCTGGAATCCTTTGTGAGGGACAAACATTCAGACCCTTGAACCAGTGTTCTGTTATCCTATGTGAGGGACAAACACTCAGATCCAGCAGCATTGTTCTGGAGTCCTTCATGATGCACAAGCACTCAGAACGCAAAAGCAGTGTTCTGGAATCTTTTTGAGTGAAAAACGTTCAGACCGTCGTAGCAATGTTCCGGAATCATATGTTTGGGACAAACATTCAGAACCCAGCAGCAGTGTTCTGGAATCCTTGGTGAGGAACAAACTCTCAGACCCTCTGAGCAGAGTTCTGGAATCCGAAGCTTGGGACAAACACTCAGAACCCGCTGTGGTCTGCAATCCTACGTGAGGCACAAACACTCAGAACCAACAAGGAGTGCTCTGGAATCCTTTGTGAGGGACAAACATTCAGACACCTGTAGCAGTGTTCCGGAATCCCATGTGATGGAGAAACGCTTAGAACCCAGCAGCGGAGTTCCAGAATTCTATGTGAGGGACAAACATTCGGAATATCCTATCAGTGTTCTGGAATCATATGTGTGGGAAAAACACTCAGAATCCAGTTGAAGTGTTCTGGGATCCTTTCTGAGGGAAAGCATACAGAACCCAGCAGCAGTGTTTTGGAATCCTATGTGAGAGACAAACATTCAGAACCTCCTAGCAGTGTTCTGGAATCATATGTGTGGGAGAAACACTCAGAACCGTGCAACGGTGTTCTGGAATCCCATGTGAGTGACAAACACTCAGAACCCAGCAGCAGTGTTCTAGAATCCCATGTGAGGGGCAAACACTCAGAACCCAGCAGCAGTGTTCTGGAATCCTATGTGAGGGTCAAACACTCAGAACCCTGCAGCAGTGTTCTGGAATCCTTTGTGAGGGATAAACATTCTGAACCTCTTAGCAGTGTTCTGCAATCGTATGTGAGGGACAAACTCTCAGAAACAAGCAGCAGTGTTCTTGAATCCCATATGACTTACAAACACTTAGAAACCTTCAGCACCTTTACAGAAACCTTTGTGATGGACAAACATTCATACCCTCGAAGCAATGCTCTGGAATCCTATGTGAGGGACAAACAGAGAACCCAGCAGCAGTGTTCTGTAATCCTATCTGAGGGACAAACGCACAGAACCCAACCACTGTGTACTGGAATCCTATCAGACGGACAAACATGCAGACCTACGTAGAAGTGTTCTGGAATCCTATGTGAAGGACAAACACAAAATACAAGCTGCGGTGCTCTGGAATCCTTTGTAAGGGACAAACAAACAGAACTCAGCAGCAGTGTTCTGGAATCCTTTGTGAGGGAAAAACATTCGGACACTCATAGCAGTGATATGGAATCCTTTGTGAGGGAAAAACATTCAGAACCTCGTAACAGTATTCTGGAATTCTATGTGAGGGAAAAACAATCAGACCCTCATAACATTGTTCAGGAATCCTTTGTGAGGGACAAACACTCCGAACCCAGCAGCAGTGTTCTGGAATCCTTTGTAAGGGATAAATATTCACCCCCTCGTAGCAGTGTTCTGGAATCCAATGTGAGGGACAAACACTCAGAAACCAGCAGCTGTGTTCTGGAATCCTATGAGAGTAACAAACATTCAGAGCTTCGTAGCACTGTTCTGGAATTCTATGTGAAGGACAAACTCTCAGACCCCAGCAGCAGTGTTCTGGAATCCCACGTGAGGGACAAACACTCAGAACACAGCAGCAGTGTTCTGGAATCCTATGTGAGGAACAAACACTCAGAAAACAGCAGCAGTGTTCTGGAATCCTATGTGAGGGACAAACACTCGAGTTCAGCAGAAGTGTTCAGGAATCCTATTACAGGGACAAACACTCAAAACCCAGCAGCTGTGCTCTGGAATCCTATCTGAGGGACAAACACTCAGGACGCAGAAGAAGTGTTTTTGAATCCTGTGTGATCCACAAAGACTCAGAAGTTAGTAGCAGTGTTCTGGAATCCCTTGTGAGGGATAAACACTCAGAACACAGCAGCAGTGTTCTCGAATCCTATGTGAGGCACAAACACTCAGAACCCAACAGCAGTGTTCTGGAATCCTACGTGAGCAACAAACTTTCAGAATTTCGTAGCAGCGTTCTGGAATTCTATGTGAGGAAAAAAAATGCAGAACCCAGCAGCAGTGTTCTGGAATCCTAAGTGAGGGACAAACTCAGAACCCAGAAGCAGTGTTCTAGAATCCTATGTGAGGGTCAAACACTCAGAACCCTGCAGCAGTGTTCTAGCATCTTTTTTGAGGGAAAAACATTCAGAACCTCATAGCAGTGTTCTGGAATACTATGTGAGGGACAAACACTCTGAATCCAGCCACTGTGTACTGGAATCCTATCTGAGGGCAAACATTCAGAAAGTTGTAGAAGGGTTCTGGAATTCTATGTGAGTAACAAACACTCAGAACCCAGCAGCAGTGTTCTGGAATCCTTTGTGAGGGACAAACATTCAGACCCTCGAACCACTATTCTGTTATCCTATGTGAGGGACAAACACTCAGATCCAGCAGCATTGTTCTGGAGTCCTTCGTGATGCACAAACACTCAGAACGCAAAAGCAGTGTTCTGGAATCTTTTTGAGTGAAAAACATTCAGACCGTCGTAGCAATGTTCCGAAATCATAAGTTTGGGACAAACATTCAGAACCCAACAACAGTGTTCTGGAATCCTTGGTGAGGAACAAACTCTCAGACCCTCCGAGCAGAGTTCTGGAATCCTAAACTTGGGACAAACACTCAGAACCCAGCAGCTGTGGTCTGCAATCCTACGTGAGGCACAAACACTCAGAACCCACAAGCAGTGCTCTGGAATCCTTTGTGAGGGACAAACATTCAGAACCTCGTGACAGTATTCTGGTATTTTATGTGAGGGAAAAGCATTCAGACCCTCATAACATTGTTCAGGAATCCTTTGTGAGGGACAAACACTCCGAACCCAGCAGCAGTGTTCTGGAATCCTTTGTAAGGGATAAGTATTCACCCCCTCGTAGCAGTGTTCTGGAATCCAATGTGAGGGACAAACACTCAGAAACCAGCAGCAGTGTTCTGGAATCCTATGAGAGTGACAAACATTCAGAGCTTCGTAGCACTATTCTGGAATTCTATGTGAAGGACAAACTCTCAGACCCCAGCAGCAGTGTTCTGGAATCCCATGTGAGGGACAAACACTCAAAACACAGCAGCAGTGTTCTGGAATCCTATGTGAGGGACAAACACTCAGAACCCAGCAGCAGTGTTCTGGAAACCTTTGTGAGGTGCAAACACTCAGAACCAAGCAGCATTGTTCTGTAATCCCATGTGAGTGACAAACACTCAAAAACTAGCCACTGTGTACTGGAATCCTACTTGAGGGATAAATATTTAGAACCTCGTAGAAATGTTCTGGAACCGTATGTGAGGGACAAACGCTAAGAAATCAGCAGCAGTGCTCTGGAAAGTTTTCTGTGTGACAAAAAAAAAGAGCTCAGTATCATTGTTCTACAATCCTTTGCGAGGAAAAATTTTCAGACAATCGCAGTGTTCTGGAATCCTAAGTGAGGGAAAATATTGAGACTCTCGTAGCAGTGTCCTGGAAACCTATATGAGGGGCAAACACTAAGATCCCAGCAGCAGTGGTCTGGAATTCTATCTGAGGGACAAACGCTCAGAACCCAGCAGCAGTGTTCTGGAATCCTATTTGAGGGACAAACACTCAGGACTCAGAAGAAGTGTTTTTGAATCCTGTGTGATCCACAAAGATTCAGAAGTTCGTAGCAGTGTTCTGGAATCCCTTGTGAGGGACAAATACTCAGAACACAGCAGCAGTGTTCTCGAATCGTATGTGAGGGACAAACACTCAGAACCCAGCAGCAGTGTTCTCGAATCCTATGTGAGGGACAAACACTCAGAACCCAGCAGCAGTGTTCTGGAATCCTATGTGAGGGAGAAACACTCAGAACCCAACAGCAGTGTACTGGAATCGTTTGTGAGGGAAAAATATTCAGAACCTCGAAGCAGTGTTCTGGAATCGTACGTGAGCTGCAAACACTGTGAACCCAGCAGCAGTGTTCTGGAATCCCATGTGAGGGACAAACACTCAGAACCCATCCACTGTGTTCTGGAATCTTATCTGAGGACAAAAATTCAGACACTCGTAATAGTGTTCTGGTATCCTATGTGAGGGACAAACTCTCAGAAACCTGCAACAGTGCTCTGGAATCCTTTGTGAGGGACAAACAAACAGTAACCAACAGCAGTGTTCTGGAATCCATTCTGAGGGAAAACCATTCAGACCTTCGTAGACGTCTTATAGAATCCTATGTGAGGGACAAACACTCAGAACCCAGCCGCAGTGTTCTGCAATCCTATGTGAAGGACATACACTCAGAACCCAGCAACAGTGTTCTGGAATCCAGTGTGAGGGACAAACACTCAGAACCCAACAGCAGTGTTCTGGAATCCTATGTGAGCAACTAACTTTCAGAACTTCATAGCAGTGTTCCGGAATCCTATGTGAGGGAAAAAAATGCAGAGCCCAGCAGTGGTGTTCTGGAATCCTAAGTGAGGGACAAACTCTCAGAACCCAGAAGCAGTGTTCTAGAATCCTATGTGAGGGACAAACACTCAGAACCCTGCAGCAGTGTTCTAGAATCCTTTGTGAGGGACAAACATTCAGAACCTCATAGCAGTGTTCTGGAATACTATGTGAGGGACAAACACTCTGAATCCAGCCACTGTGTACTGGAATCCTATCTGAGGGCAAACATTCAGAAAGTCGTAGAAGGGTTCTGGAATCCTATGTGAGTGACAAACACTAAGAAATCTGCAGCAGTGCTCTGGAATCCTTTTTGAGGGACAACCCAACAGAACCCAGTAGCAGTGTTCTACAATCCTTTGTGAGGGAAAATCATTCAGACCCCTGTAGCAGGGTTCTCAAATCCTATATGAGGGACAAAACACACAGAACCCAGCAGCAGTGTTCTGGAATCATTTGGGAGGGAAAAACATTCACACCGTCATAGCAGTGCTCTAGAATCCTATATGAGGGAAAAACATTCAGACCCCTGTAGCATTGTTCTGGAATCCAATATGAGGGAAAAACAATCAGAACCCAGTAGCAGTGTTCTGGAACCCTTTGTGAGGGATAAACTTTCAGACCTTCGTAGCACTGTTCTGGAATCCTATGTGACAGACAAACACTCAGAACCCAGCAGCAGTGTTCTGGAATCCTAAGTTAGAGACAAACACTCAGAACCCAGCAGCATTGTTCAGAAATCCTATGTGACTGACAAGCTTTCAGAAGTTTGTGGCAGTGTTCTGGATTTCTAAGTGAGGGACCAACACTCAGAAGCCAGCAGCAGTGTTCTGGAATCCTAAGTGAGGGTCAAACACTCAGAACCCAGCAGCAGTGTTCTGGAATCTTAGGTGAGGGACAAACACTCAGAACCCAGCCGCAGTGTTCTAGAATGCTTTTTGAGGGACAACCATTCAGAACCCAGCAGCAGTGTTCTAGAATCCTTTGTGAAGTACAAACATTCAGAACCTCGTAGCCGTGTTCTGGAATACTATGTGAGGGACAAACACTCATTATCTAGCCACTGTGTACTGGAATCCTATCTGAGGGCAAACATTCACAACCTCTTAGAAGTGTGCTGGAATCCTATGTGAGGGACAAACAATAAGAAATCTGCAGCAGTGATCTGGAATCTTTTGTGAGGGACAAACAAACAGAACCCAGTAGCAGTGTTCTACAATCCTTTGTGAGGGAAAAACATTCAGACCCTTGTAGCATTGTTCTCGAATGCTATATGAGGGACAAACACACTGAACCCAGCAGCAGTGTTCTGGAATCCTTTGCGAGGGAAAAACATTCGCACCCTCGTAAGAGTGTTTTGGAATCCTGTGTGAGGGAAAAACATTCAGACCCTCATAGCATTGTTCTGGAATCCAACATGAGGGACAAACACTCAGAACTCAACAGCAGTGCTCTGTTACCCTTTGTGAGGGATAAACATTCAGACCCTCGTAACAGTGTTCTGGAATCCTAGGTGAGGGACAAACACTCAGAACCCAGCAGCAGTGTTCTGGTATCCTATGTGAGGGACAAACACTCAGAACCCAGCGGCAGTGTTCTGGAATCCTATGTGAGCAACAAACTTTCAGAATTGCATAGCAGTGTTCTGGAATTCTATGTGAGGGACAAACACTCAGAACCGGCAGCAGTGTTCTGGAATTCAAAGTGAGGGACAAACACTCAGAACGCAGGAGTAGTGTTCTGGTATCCTACGTGATGGACAAACACTAATAACTCAGGAACAGTGCTCCAGAATTTTTTGTGAGGGACAAACACTCAGAACCCAGCAGAAGAGTTCTAGAATCTTTTGTGAGGGACAAACATTCAGAGCCTCTATCAGTGTTCTGGAATCCTATGTGAGGGAAAAACCCTCAGAATCCAGCAGCAGTGTTCAGGAATCCTATGTGAGGGACAAACACTCACAACCCAGCAGCAGTGTTGTGGAATCCTGGTGAGCGACAAAGTTTCAGAATCCAGCAACATTGCTCTAGAATCCTTTGTGAGGGACAAACATTAAGAACCCAGCAGAAGTGTTCTGGAATACTTTGGGAGGGAAAAACATTCACACCCTCGTAACAGTGTTCTGGAATCCCATCTTAGTTAAAAACATTCAGATCCTCGTAGCATTGTTCTGGAATCCAATATGAGGGACAAACGCTCAGAACCCAGTAGCAGTACTCTGGAACCCTTTGTAAGGGATAAACATTCAGACCCGCTTAGCAGTGTTCTGAAATCCTATGTGAGGGACATACACTCAGAATCCAGCAACAGTGTTCTGGAATCCCATGTGAAGGACAAATACTCAGAACCCAGCAGGAGTGATCTGGAATGCTATGTGAGTGACAAATTTTCAGAACTTCGTAGCAGCGTTGTGGAATTCTATGTGAGGGACACTCAGGACCCAGCAGCAGTGTTCTGGAATCCTAAGTGAGGGAGAAACACACAGAAACCAGCACAGTGTTTTGGAATCCTATGTGAGGGACAAACACCCAGAACCCATCAGCAGTGTTCTAGAATCCTTTGTGAGGGACAAACATTGAGATCATTGTAGCAGTGTTCTCGAGACGTATGTGAGGGACAAACACCCAGAACCCAGCAGCAGTGTTCGTGTATCCTATGTGAGGGTCAAACACTCAGAACAAAGAAGCAGTGTTCTGGAATCCTATGTGAGAGACAAACATTCCGAACCCAGCAGTAGTGTCCTGGAATCCTTTGTGAGGGACAAACACTCAGAACTCAAAAGCAGTGTTCTGGAATCGCTTTGAGGGACAATCATTCAGACCCTCATAGCAGTGTTCTGGAATCATATGTGAGAGACAAACATTCAGAATCCAGCAGCATTGTTCTAGAATCCTTGGTGAGGAACAAACTTTCAGACCCTCCGAGCAGAGTTCTGAAACCGTATGTTTGGGAAAAACACTCAGAACCCCGCAGCAGTGTTCTGGAATCCTAAGTGAGGGACAAACACTCAGAATCCAGTAGCAGTGTTTTGGAATCCATTGTGAGGGTCAAGCGCTCAGAACCTAGCAGCAGTGTTATGGAATGCAATGTGAGGGACAAACAGTCAGAACCCGGCAGCAGTGTTGTGTAATCCTTTGTGAGGGACAAACATTCATATCCTCGTAGCAGTGTTCTGGAATCCTAGGTGAGAGACAAACACTGAGAAACAGTAGCAGTGTTCTGGAATCCTATGTGAGGGCCAAACACTCAGAGCCCAGCAGCAGTGTTCTGGAATCCTTTGTGAGGGTCAAACACTCACACACACAGAGAAGTGCTCTGGAACACTATGTGAGGGACAAACACTCAGAACCCTGCAACAGTGTTCTGGATTCCTATGTTAATGAAAATCATTCAGACTCTCTTAGCAATCTTCTGGAATGCTCTGTGAGGGACATTCAGAACCTCGTAGCAGTGTTCTGGAATACTATGTGAGCTACAAACCCTCAGAACTCAGAAGCAGTGTTCTGGAATTCTATGTGAGTTGCAAACACTCAGAAAGCAGGAGAAGTGTTCTAGAATCCTTTGTGAGGGACCAATATCAGACACTCGTAGCAGTGTTCTGTTATCCTATGGGAGGGACAAACACTCAGATCCAGCAGCATTGTTCTGGAATCCTTTGTGATGGACAAACATTCAGACCCTTGTAGCAGTTTTCTGCAATCCTATGTGAGGGACATACACTCAGAACCCAGCAGCATTTTTCTGGAATCCTATGTGAGAGACAAACACTCAGAACGCAGTCACTGTGTACTGGAATCCTATCTGAGGGAGAAATTCAGACTTTCGCAGAAGTGATTTTGAATCCTATGTGCGGGACAAACACTAGGAAACCACTATTAGTGCTCTGGAATCCTTTGTGAGGGACAAACAAACAGAAACCAGCAGCAGTGTGCTGGAAGCCTATGTGAGGCAAAAACATTCAGACCCTCGTAGCAGTATTCTGGAATCCTATGTATGGGAAAAAGACCCAGAACCCAAAAGCAGTGTTCTGGAATCCTATGTGAGGGACAAACACTCAGAACCCAGGAGCAATGTTCTGTAATCCTATGTGAGTAACAAACACTCAGAACCTTGCAGCAGTGTTCTCCAATCCTATGTGAGTGACAAACTTTCAGAACTTCGTGGTAGTGTTCTGGAATTCTATGTGAGGGAGAAACACTCAGAATCCAGCAGTAATGTTCTGGAATCCTAAGTGAGGGACGAACACTCAGAACCCAGTAGCAGTGTTCCAGAGTCCTTTGTGAGGGACAAACATTCAGAACCTCGTAGCAGTGTTCTGGAATGCTATGTGAGGGATAAACACTCAGAATCCAGCCAGTGAGTACTGGAATCCTATCTGAGGGCAAACATTCAGAACCTCGTAGAATTGTTCTGGAATCCTTTATGAGGAACAAACACTAAGAAATTTACAGCAGTCCTCTGGAATCCTTTGTGAGGGACAAACAAACAGAACCCAGTAGCAGTGTTCTACAATCTTTCTTGAGGAAAAAACATTCAGACCCTGGTAGCAGTGTTCTGGAATCCTTTTTGAAGGAAAAGCATTTGGAGCCTCATACCAGTGTTCTGGAATTGTATATGAGGAACAAACATTCAGAACCCAGCAGGAGTGTTCTGGAATCGTTTGACAGGGAAAAACATTCACACCCTCGTAACAGTGTTCTGGAATCCTATGTGAGGGAAAAACATTCAGACTCTCGTAGCATTGTTCTGGAATCCAATATGAGAGACAAACACTCAGAACACAGTAGAAGTGTTCTGGAACCCTTTGTGAGGGATAAACATTCAGACACTCGTAACAGTGTTCTGTTGTGCTATGTGAGGGACAAACCCTCAGAACCCAGCAGCAGTGTTCTCGAATCCTATGTGAGCAACAAACTTTCAGAACTTCGTGGCAGTGTTCTGGAATTCTATGTAAGGGAGAAACACTCAGAACACAGTAGCAGTGTTCTGGAAACCTATGTGAGGGACAAACACTCAGAATCCAGTAGCAGTGTTTTGGAATCCATTGTGAGGGTCAAGCGCTCAGAACCTAGCAGCAGTGTTATGGAATCCAATGTGAGGGACAAACACTCAGAACCTAGCATCAGTGTTGTGTAATTCTTTGTGAGGGACAAATATGCACATCCTCATAGCAGTGTTCTGGAATCCTAGGTGAGAGACAAACACTGAGAAACAGTAGCAGTATTCTGGAATCGTACGTGAGGGCCAAACACTCAGAGCCCAGCAGCAGTGTTCTGGAATCCTTTGTGAGGGACAAACACTCACACACTCAGAGCAGTGCACTGCAATACTATGTGAGAGACAAACACTCAGAACCCTGCAGCAGTGTTCTGGATTCCTATGTCAGTGAAAATCATTCAGACCCTCCTAGCAATCTTCTGGAATGCTCTGTGAGGGACAAACATTCAGACACTCATAGCAGTGTTCTGTTATCCTATGTGAGGTACAATCCCTCAGAAATCAGCAGCAGTGTTCTGGAATCCTTTGTGATGGACAAGCATTCAGACCATTGTAGCAGTTTTCTGCAATCCTATGTGAGGGACAAACACTCAGAACCCAGCAGCAGTGTTCTGGAATCCTATGTGAGAGACAAAAACTCAGAACCCAGTCACTCTGTACTGGAATCCTATCTGAAAGAGAAACATTCAGACTTTTGCAGAAGTGACTTGGAATCCTGTGTGCGGGACAAACACTAAGTAACCGGCAGCAGTGCTCTGGAATCCTTTGTAAGGGACAAACAAACAGAAACCAGCAGCAGTGTACTGGAAGCCTTTGTGAGGGAAAAACTTTCAGACCCTCGTAGCAGTGTTCTGGAATCCTATTTATGGGACAAACACTCAAAAGCCAACAGCAGTGTTCTGGAATCCTTTGTGAGGGAAAAACATTCAGACCCTCTTAGCAGTGTTCTGGAATCCTATTTCAGGGAAAAACATTCAGACCCTCATAGCATTGTTCTGCAATCCTATATGAGGGACAAACACTCAGAATCCAGCGCAATGTTCTGGAATCCTACGTGAGGAAAAAATATTCGGACCATCGAAGCAGTGTTCTGCAATCTTATGTGAGGTAAAACACTCAGAACCCAGCAGCATTGTTCTGGAGTCCTATGTGAGGGACAAACACTTAAAAGCAAGCAGCACTGTTCAGGAATCCTATGTGAGTGATAAACATTCAGAACTTCATAGCAGTGTTCTGGAGTCCTATGTGAGGGACAAACACTCAGAAACCAGCAGCAGTGTTCTTGAATCGTATGTGATGGAAAAACACTAAGAACCCAGCAACAGTGTTCTGGAAACCTATGTGAGGGACAAACACTCAAAACCCAGCAGCATTTTTCTGGAATCCTATGTGAGGGACAAACACTCAGAACCCAGGAGCAATGTTCTGTAATCCTATGTGAGTTACAAACACTCAGAACCTTGCAGCAGTGTTCTCGAATCCTATGTGAGTGACAAACTTTCAGAACTTCGTGGTAGTGTTCTGGAAATCTATGTGAGGGAGAAACACTCAGAACCCAACAGCAGTGTTCTGGAATCCTTTGTGAGGGACAAACCTGCAAAAACTCATAGCCGTGTTATGGAATCGTATGTGAGAGACAAGATTCTGAACCCAGCAGCACTGTTTTCGAATCCCATGTGAAGGACAAACACTCAGAAACCCGCAGCATTATTCTTTAATCCTACGTGAGTGACAAACACTCAGAACCTAACAGCAGTGTTCTGGAATCCTTTGTGAAGGACAAAACCTCAGACCGTCGTAGCAGTGTTCTGGTATCCTATGTGAGGGACAAACACTCAGAACCCAGCAACAGTGTTCTGGAATTCTTTGGGAGGGACAAACATTCCGAACCGCGAAGCAGTGCTCTGGGATCGTATGTGAAAGACAAGCACTCAGAACCAAGCAACAGTGTTACGGAATCCCATGTTAGGGACCAACACTGAAAACCCTGCAGCAGTGTTCTGGAATAGTATGTGAGGGACAAACACTCAGTACCCAGCAGCATTGTTCTGGAATCCTTTGTGAGGGACAAACAGAACTCAAAAGCAGTGTTCTGGAATCCCTTTGAGTGACAAACATTCAGACCCTCGTAGCAGAGTTGCGGTATCATATGTGAGGGACAAACATTCAGAACCCAGCAGCCGTGTTCTGGATCTCAATGACAGAGAAAAACCCTCACATCCCAGAAGCAGTTTTCTGGAATCCTATGTGAGGGACAAATACTCAGAATCCAGCAGCAGTGTTCTTGAATCCAATGTGAGGGACAAAGACTCAGAACCCAGCACCAGTGTTCTGGATTCCTACGTGAGGGACAAACACTCAAAACCCAGCAGCATTTTTCTGCAATTCTTTGTGAGAGACAAACTTTCATCCTTGTCGAAGTGGTTTGGAATCCTATGTTAGGGACAAATACTCAGAACCCAGCAGCTGTAGTCTGGAATCACCTGTGAGGGACAAACCCACTGAACCCTGCAGCAGTGTTCTGGTATCCTAAGCGAGGGACAAACACTCAGAAACCAGCAGCAGTGCTCTAGAAACCAATGTGAGGGACAATCACTCAGGACAAAGCATCATTGTTCTGGAATCCTGTGTAAGGGACAGCACTGCAGCACACTGCAGCAGTGTTCTGGAATGCTATGTAAGGGAAAAGTATTCAGAACCTCATTGCACTATTCTGGAATTCTAGGTGAGGGACAAACATTCAGAGCTGCGAAGCAGTGCTCTG
This sequence comes from Pongo pygmaeus, assembly GCF_028885625.2. Taxonomy (NCBI): domain Eukaryota; kingdom Metazoa; phylum Chordata; class Mammalia; order Primates; family Hominidae; genus Pongo; species Pongo pygmaeus. Next base: position 15,737,204 of record NC_072386.2, on the reverse strand, counting down.
TAATCTCTTGTAAGGGACAAACACTCTGAACTCAGCAGCGGTGTTCTGGAATCCTTTGTGAGGGACAAACATTGAAAACCTCTAGCAGTGGTCTGGAATTCTATGTGAGGGACAAACACTCAGAAGCCAGCAGAAGTGTTCTGGAATCCTAAGTGAGGGACAAACACTCAGAACCCAGCAGCAGTGTCCTGGAATCCTATGTGATGGACAAACCGTCAGAATCCAGCAGCAGTCTTCTGCAATCCTATCTGAGCGACAAACACTCAGAACCCAGCCACTACGTACTGGAATCCTATATGAGGGACAAATATTCAGACCCTCATAGAAGTGTTCTGGAATCCTATGTGAGAGACAAACACTATGAAACCTGCAGCAGTGCTCTGGAATCCTTTGTGAGGGACAAACAAACAGAACCCAGCCACAGTGTTCTGGAATCCTTTGTGAGGGAAAAACATTAAGAAGTACGTAGCCGTGTTCTGGAATCCTATGTGAGGGAAAAACTTTCAGACCCTCGTAGCAGTGTTCTGGAATCCTACGTAAGGGACAAACACTCAGAACCCAGCAGCAGTGTTCTGGAATCCTATATGAGGGACGAACATTCAGAACACAGCAGCAGTGTTCTGAAATCATATGTGAGGGACAAACACTCAGAAACCAGCAGCAGTGTTGTAGAATCACATGTGAAGGACAAAAATTCAGAAACAAGCAGCATTGTTCTGGAATCCCATGTGAGGGGCAAAGAACCCAGCAGCATTGTTGTTAGGGACAAAGACCCAGAACCCAGAAGCTGTGTTCTATAATTCTTTGTGAGGGACAAACATTCAGACCCTCAAAGCAGTGTTCTGGAATTCCAAGTGAGGAACAAACACTCAGATACCAGCAGCAGTGTTCTGGAATCCTATGTGATGTACAATCAATCATTCAGACCATCGTAGCAGTGTTCTGGAATCCTACGTGAGGGACAAAAACTCAGATCTCAGCCACTGTGTTCTGGAATCCTATCTGTGGGACAAACATTCAGACACTCGTAGCAGTGTTCTGGAATCCTATGTGAGGGAAGAACACTGAGAAACCAGCAGGGGTTCTCTGGAATCCTTTTTGAGGAACAAACACTCAGAACGCCCGAGCAGTGTTCTGGAATACTATTTGAGGGACAAACACTCAGAATCCAGCAGCAGTGTTCTGGAACCCTATGTGAGAGACAAACACTCACAAGCCAGCAGCAGTGTTCTGGAATCCTAAGTGAGGGACAAACACTCAGAACCCAGCAGCAGTGTTCTGGAATCCTATGTGATGGACAAACCCTCAGAATCCAGCAGCGGTCTTCTGCAATCCTATCTGAGCGACAAACACTTAGAACCCAGCCACTACGTACTGGAATCTTATATGAGGGACAAACAGTCAGACCCTCGTAGAAGGGTTCTGGAATCCTATGTGAAGGACAAACGCTATGAAACCTGCAGCAGTGCTCTAGAATCCTTTGTGAGGGACAAACAAACAGAACCCAGCAAGTGTTCCGGAATCCTTTGTGAGGGAAAAACATTAAGAAGTACGTAGCCGTGTTCTGGAATCCTATGTGAGGGAAAATCTTTCAGACCCTCGTAGCAGTGTTCTGGAATCCTATCTGAGGGACAGACACTCAGAACCCAGCAGCAGTGTTCTGGAATCCTATATGAGGGATGAACATTGAGAACCCAGCAGCAGTGTTCTGGAATCCTATATGAGGGATGAACATTGAGAACCCAGCAGCAGTGTTCTGGAATCCTATGTGAGGGACAAACACTCAGAACCCAGCAGCAGTGTTGTGGAATCATATGTGAGGGACAAAAAACTCAGAAACAAGCAGCATTGTTCTGGAATCCCATGTGAGGGGCAAAGAACCCAGCAGCATTGTTCTGGAATCCTATGTTAGGGACAAAGACTCAGAACCCAGAAGCTGTGTTCTATAATTCTTTGTGAGGGACAAACATTCAGACCCTCAAAGCAGTGTTCTGGAATCCCACGTGAGGGACAAACACCCAGATCCCAGCAGCAGTGTTCCGGAATCCTATGTGAATGATAATCATTCAGACCATCTTAGCAGTGTTCTGGAATCCTACGTGAGGGACAAAAACTCAGATCTCAGCCACTGTGTTCTGGAATCCTATCTGTGGGACAAACATTCAGACACTCGTAGCAGTGTTCTGGAATCCTACGTGAGGGAAAACACTGAGAAACCAGCAGGGGTTCTCTGGAATCCTTTTTGAGGTACAAACACTCAGAATGCCCTAGCAGTGTGCTGGAATCCTTTTTGATGGGGAAACATTCAGACCATCGCAGCAGTGTTCTGGAATACTATTTGAGGGACAAACACTCAGAACCCAGCAGCAGTGTTCTGGAATCCTATGTGAGAGACAAACACTCAGAACACAGTAGCAGTGTTTTGGAATCCGGTGTGATCGACAAAGATTCAGAACTTCTTAGCAGTCTTCTGGAATCCCATGTGAGAGACAAACACTCAGAACCCAGCAGCAGTGTTCTGGAATCCTGTGTGAGGGGCAGACACTCTGAACCCAGCCACTGTGTCTGGAATTCTATCTTAGGGGGAAACATTCAGACACTCGTGGAAGTGTTCTCGAATCTTATGTGCTGGACAAACACTTGGAAACCAGCAGCAGTGCTCTGGAATCCTTTGTGAGGGACAAACAGTGCGAACCCAACAGCAGTGTACGGGAATCCTTTGTGAGGGACAAATATTCAGAACCTCGTAGCAGTGTTCTGGAATCCCAAGTGAGGGACAAACTCTCAGAACCCACAACAGTGTTCTGGAATCCTATGTGAGTCACAAACACTCAGAACACAGCAGCAGTGTTCTAGAACCCTTTTTGAGGGACAAACATTCACACCCTTGAAGCAGTGTTCTGTAATACTATGTGAGGGACAAACACTCAGATCCCAGCAGCAGTGTTGTGCAATCCTTTGTGATGGACAAACATTCAGATCCTTGTGGCAGTGTTTTGTAATCCTAAATCAGGGACAAACACTCATAACCCAGCAGCAGTGTTCTGTAATCCTATGTGAGAGACAAACACTCAGAACCCAGTTGCAGTGTTCTGGAATCCTATCTGAGGGACAAACACTCGGAAACCAGCCACTGTGTTGTGGAATTGTATTTGAGGTACAAATATTCAGACACCCATAGAAGAGCTCTAGAATCGTATGTGAGGGACAAACACTCAGAAACCAGCAGCGTTGCTCTGGAAACCTTTGTGAGGGAAAAACAAACAGAACCCAGCAGCAGTGTTCTGGAATCCTATGTGAGGGACAAACACTCAGAACCCAGCAGCAGTCTTCTGAACTCCTATGTGAGGGACAAAAGCTCAGAACCCAGCAGCAGTGTTCTGACATAATATGTGAGCGACAAACATTCAGAACTTTGTAGCAGTGCTCTGGAATCCTTTGTGAGGGATAAACATTGTGAACTCAGCAGCAGTGTTCTGGATTCCTTTGTGAGGGACAAACATTCAGACACCCGTAGAAGTGTTCTGGAATCCTAAGTAAGGGAGAAACACTCGGAAGCCAGCAGCAGTGTTCTGGAATCCTATATGAGTGACAAACACTCAGAACCCAGCAACAATGTTCTGGAATCTTATTTGAGGGACAAACACTCAGAAACCTGCCACTGTGTTCTGGAATCCTATGTGGATGACAAACATTCACACACTCGTTAATGTGCTCTGGAATCCTATGTCAGGGACAAACATTCAGAAATCGGAAGCAGTGCTCTCGAATCTTTTGTGAGGTACAAACAGACACAACCTAGCAGCAGTGATCTGGAATCCTTTGTGACGGAAAAACTCTCAGAAATTCGTAGCCGTGCTCTGGAACCCTATGTGAGGGAAAAATATTCAGACCCTCGTAGCAGTGTTCTGGAATCCTATATGAGGGACGAACACTCAGAATCCAGCAGCAGTGTTCTGGAAACTAATGTGACTGACAATCGCTCAGAAGCCATCAGCAGTGTTTTGGAATACCATGTGAGGGACAAACACTCAGAACCCTGAAGCAGTTTCTGGAAACTTATGTGAGTGACAAACACTCAGATTCCAGCAGCAGTGCTCTGGAATCCTTTGTGAGGGACAAACATTGAGACCATCGAAGATTTGTTCTAGAATGCTATGCTAGGGACAAACACTCAGAACCCAACAGCAGTGTTCTGGAATCCTTTGTGATGGACAAACATTCAGAACTTCATAGCATTGTTCTGGAATCGTATGTGAGGGATAAACACTCAGAACCTAGCAGCAGAGTTCTGGAATCCTTTGTGAGGGACTAACATTCACATCTTCGTAGCACTGTTCTGGTATCGTATGTGAGGGACAAACACTCTGAACCCAGCAGCAGTGTTTTGGAATCCCACGTGAGGGGCAAACACTGAGAACCCAGCCGCAGGGTTCTGGAATCCTATGTGAGTGAAAAACCATCAGAACCCAGCAGCAGTGTTCTAGAATCCTTTATGAGGGACAAAACTTCAGACCCTTGAAGAGGTGTTCTTGAATCATATGTGAGGTACAGACACTCAGAACCGAGCAGTAGCGTTCTGGAATCTTATGTGAGGTACAAACACTCAGAAGCCAGCAGCAACGTTCTGGAATCCTATGTGAGTGACAAACACTCAGAACCCAGCCACTGTATTCTGGAATCCTGTCTGAGCGACAAACATTCAGACACTCGTAGAAATGCTCTGGAATCCTATGTGAGGGACAAACACTCACAACCCAGCAGCAGTGTTCTGGGATCCTTTGTGAGGGACAAACAAACAGAATCCAGTAGCAGTGTTGTGGAATGCTTTCTGAGGAAAAAACATTCACACCCTCATAGCAGTGTTCTAGAATCCTATGTGAGGGACAAACACTCAGAACCTAGCAGCAGTGTTCTGGAATCCCATGTGAAGAACAAACACCCAGAAACCAGCAGCAGTGTTACGGAATCCTACGTGAGGGACAAACGCTCCAAACTCAGCAGCAGTGTTCTGGAATCCTATGTGAGGGAAAACACTCAGAACACAGCAGCAGTGTTGTGGAATCCTATGTGAGGGACAAACACTCAGAACCCAGCAGCAGTGTTCTGGAATCCTTTGAGAGGAACAAACATTCAGAACCTCGTAGCAGTGTTCTGGAATTGTACGTGAGGGACAAACACTCAGAACCCAGCAGCAATGTTCTGGAATTCTATGTGAGTGAGATACATTCTGAAACCACGAGGAGTGTTCTGGAGTCTTTTGTGAGGGACGAACAATCAGACCCTCGAAGCTGCTTTCTGGAATCCTATGTGAGGGACAAACACTCCGATTCCAGCAGCAGTGTTCTGCAGTTCTTTGTGACGAACAAATATTCAGACCCTTAGCGGTTTTTGGGAATCCTAGGTGAGTGACAAACACTCAGAACCCAGCCACTGTGTACTGGAATCCTATCTGAGGGACAAGCATTCAGGCCCTCGTAGAAGTGCTCTGGAATCCTATGTGAGGGACAAACTCTAAGAAACCAGCAGCAGTGTCTGGAGTCCTTTGGGAGGGAAAAACACTCAGACCCTCCTAGAAGTGTTCTCTGATCCCACGTGAGGGAAAGACATTCAGACCCTTGTAGCAGTGTTCTGGAATCCCATATGAGGAACAAACACTCAGAACACAGCAGCATTGTTCTGGAATCCCATGAGAGGGAAAAACATTCAGACTCCTGTAGTAGTGTTCAGCAGCATTGTTCTGGAATCCCATGTGAGGGAAAAACATTCAGACTCCTGTAGCATTGTTCTGGAATCCCATGTGAGGGGAAAACATTCAGACTCCTGTAGCAGTGTTCTGGAATCCTACGTGAGGGTCAAACACTGAGAATCCAGCAACTGCGTACTGGATTCTTATATGAGGGCAAACATTCAGAACCTAGTAGACGTGTTCTGGAATTCTATGTGAGGGACAGACACTCAGAACCCAGCAGCAGTGATTTGGAATCCGGTGTGAGTGACAAAGATTCAGAACTTCTTAGCAGTGTTCTGGAATCCCATGTGAGAATCAAACACTCAGAACCCAGCAGCAATGTTCTGGAATCCTATGTGAGGGACAAACACTCAGACCCCAGCAGCCGTGATCTGGAATCCTATGTGAGTGAGAAAACCTCAGAAACCAGCAGCAAGTTCTAGAAACCTCTGTATGGGACAAATATTCAGAACCTCGAAGCAGGGTTCTGGAATCCTATGTTTGGAACAAACACTCAGATCCCAGCAGAAGTTTTCTGGGATCCTTTGTGATGGACAAACATTCTGACCCTCATAGCAGTTGTCTAGAATCCTACGTAAGTGAGAAACCTTCAGAACCCAGCAGCAGTGTTCTGAAATCCTACATGAGTGACAAACATTCAGGTATTCATAGCAGTATTCTGGAATCCTATGTGGGGGACAAACACTCAGAACCCAGCCACTGTGTTCTGGAATCCTATCTGAGGGACAAAGATTAAGACATTCGTAGAAGTCTTCAGGAATCCTATGTGAGGGACAGACACTCAGAAACGAGCTGCAGTGTCCTGGAATCCTTTGTGAGGGACAAACACCCAGAAACCCACAGCAGTGTTGTGGAATCCGTTATGAGGGTAAAATATTCAGATCCTCGTAGCAGTGTTCCGGAATCCTAAGTGAGGGAAGAACACTCTGAAACCAGCAGCAGTGTTCTGGAATCCCATATGAGGGACAAACAATCAGAATCCAGCAGCAGTGTTCTAGAATCCTTTGTGAGGGACAAACATTGAGACCATCGAAGTGTGTTCTGGAATCCAATGTGAGGGACAAACACTGAGAACGCAGCAACAGTGTTCTGGAATCTTATGTGAGGGACAAACACTCAGAACCCAGCAGCAGTGTTCTAGAATCCTTGGTGGGAGACAATCACTCAGAACCCAGCAGCAGTGTTCTAGAATCCTTGGTGGGAGACAATCACTCAGAACCCAGCAGCAGTGTTACAGAATCCTTTGTGAGGGATAAACATTCAGAGCCTCATAGCAGTGTTCTGGAATCCTGTGTGAGGGAGAAACACTCAGAACCCAGCAGCAGTGTTATAGAATCCTTTGTGAGGCAATAACATTCAGAACCTTGTAGCAGTGTTCTGGCATCATATGTGAGGGACAAACACTCTGAACCCAGCAGCAGTGTTCTGGAATCCTATGTGAAGGACAAACAGTCGGAAACCAGCAGCAGTGTTACGGAGTCCTATGTGAGGGACAAACACTCAAAACCCAACAGCAGTGTTCTGGAATCCTATGTGAGGGACAGACACTCCGAACACAGCAGCAGTGTTCTGGAATCCTTTGTGAGGGACAAACATTCGGAACCTCGTAGCAGTGTTCTGGAATCATATGTGAGGGACAAACACTCTGAACCCAGCAGCAGTGTTCTGGAATTCCATGTGAGGGACAAACACTCAGAACCCAGCAGCAGTGTTCTGGAATTCTATGTGAGTGAGAAACATTCCGAAACCAGCAGGAGTGTTCTAGAGTCTTTTGTGAGAGACAAACAATCAGACCCTCGAAGATGTTTTCTGGAATCCTATGTGAGGGTCTAACACTCTGATTCCAGCAGCAGTGTTCTGCAATTCTTTGTGACCAATAAATATTCAGACCCTTGTAGTAATTTTCGGGAATCCTATGTGAGTGACAAACACTCAGAAACCAGCCACTGTCTACTGGAATCCTATCTGAGGGACAAACATTCAGACCATCGTGGAAGTGCTCTGGAATCCTATGTGAGGGACAAAGTCTGCGAAACCAGCAGCAGTGTCTGGAATCCTTTGGGAGGGAAAAACACTCAGACCCTCCTAGCATTGTTCTCTGATCCTATGTGAGGGAAAAATATTCAGACCCTTGTAGCAGTGTTCTGGAATCCCATATGAGGGACAAACACTCAGAACCCAGCAGCAGTGCTCTGGAATCCTTTGTAAAGGAAATACATTCACACCCTCTTAGCAGTGTTCTGGAATCCTATGTGGGGGAAATACATTCAGACCCTCGTAGCAGTGTTCTGGAATCCTACGTGAGGGTCAAACAGTCAGAATCCAGCCACTGAGTACTGGATTCCTATCTGAGGGCAAACATTCAGAACTTCGTAGAAGTGTTATGGAATTCTATTTGAGGATCAAACGCTCAGAACCCAGAAGCAATGCTCTGGAATCCTATCTGAGGGAAAAACACTCAGAACCCAGCAGCCGTGATCTGGAATCCTATGTGAGTGACAAACCCTCAGAAACCAGCAGCATGTTCTAGAATCCTCTCTGTGGGACAAATATTCAGAAACTCGAGGCAGGCTTCTGGAATCCTATATATGGGACAAAAACTCAGATCCCAGCAGCAGTGTTCTGGAATCATTTGTGATGGACAAACATTCTGACCCTCATAGCAGTTTTCCAGAATCCTATGTGAGTGAGAAGCCTTCAAAACCTAGCAGTAGTGTTCTGAAATCCTACATAAGCGAAAAACATTCAGATATTCGTAGCAGTATTCTGGAATCCTATGTGGGGGACAAACACTCAGAACCCTGCCACTGCGTTCTGGAATCCTATCTGAGAGACATTCAGACACTCATAGAATTGTTCTGGAATCCTATGTGAGGGACAAACATTCAGAAACCAGCAGCAGTGTTCTGGAGACCTATGTGAGTGACAAACACTCAGAACCCGGCAGCAGTGTTCTGGAATCGTATGTGAGGGGGAAACACTCAGAATCCAGCAGTAGTGTTCTGGAATCCTATGTGAGGGAGAAACACACAGAACCCAGGAGCAGTGTTGTGCAATACTTTGTGATGAACAAACATTCAGCCTCGTAGCCGTGTTCTGGAATCCTATGTGATGTAGAAACACTCAGAACCCAGCAGCAGTCTTCTGGAATCCTATGTGATGGACAAACATTCAGAATCCAACAGCATTTTTCTGGAATCCTATGTGAGGGACAAACACTCAGAACCCAACCACTGTGTTCTGTAATCCTATCTGAGGGACAAATATTCAGACACTCGTAGAAGTGTTCAGGAATCGTATGTGTGGGACAAAGACACAGAAACCAACAGCGGTGCTCTGGAAACCTTTGTGAGGGACAAACAAACAGAAACCAGCAACAGTGTTCTGGAATCCTATGTGAGGGAAAAACTTTCAGACCCTCGTAGGAGTGTTTTGGAATCCTATGTAAGGGACGAACACTCAGAACCCAGCAGCAGTCTTCTGGTAACCTATGTGAGGGACAAAACCTCAGAACCAACAGCAGTGTTCTGAAATCTTATGTGAGTGACAAACATTGAGAACTTCGAAGCAGTGCTCCGGAATCTCTTGTGAGGGACAAACATTCTGAACCCAGCAGCAGTGTTCTAGAATCCTTTGTCAGGGACAAACATTCAGAATCTCATAGCAGTTTTCTGGAATCCTAAGTGAGGAACAAACACAAAGAACCCTGCAACAGTGTTCTGGATTACTATGTGAGTGACAAACACTCAGAACCCAGCAGCAGTGTTCTGGAATCCTATGTGAGAGACAAACACTCAGAATCCAGCAGCACTCTTCTGCAATCCTATGTGAGCAACAAAAACTCAGAACCCAGCCACTGCGTACTGGAATCCTATATGAGGGACAAACATTCAGACCCTCGTAGAATTGTTCTGGATTCCTATGGGAGAGACAAACACTAGGAAACCTGCAGCAATCCTCTGGAATCCTTTGTGAGGGACAAACAAAGAGAACCGAGCAGCAGTGTTCTGGAATCCTCTGTGAGGGAAAAACATTCAGAACCTCGTAGCAGGGTTCTGGAATCGTATATGAGGGATGAACACTCCTAACCAAAAAGCAGTGTTCTGGAATCCTTTGTGAGGGAAAAACATTCAGAGCCTCGTAGCAGGGTTCTGGAATCCTATGTGAGGGAAAAACACTCAGAACCCAGTAGCAGTGTTCGGGAATCCCCTATGAGGGAGGAATACTCAGAACCCAGCAGCAGTGTTCTGGAATCTATTTGAGGGACAACCCTCAGAACCCAACAGCAGTGTTCTGGAATCATATGTGAGGGTCAAACACTCAGAACGCAGCAGCAGTGTTCTGGAATCCTTTGTTAGGGACATAGACTCAGAACCCAGCAGCTGTGTTCTACATTTCTTTGTGAGGGACAAACATTCAGACCCTCGAAGCGGTGCTCTGGAATCCCACGTGCAGGAAAACCACTCAAGTCCCAGCAGCAGTGTTCTGGAATCCTGTGTGATGGACAATCATTCAGACAATCGTAGCAGTGTTCTGGAATCCTATGTGAGGGACAGACACTCAAATCCTAGCCACTGTGTTCTGGAATCCTGCCTGAGGGACATACATTCAGACACTCGTACCAGTGTTCTGGAATCCTATGTGAGGGACAAACACTCAGAATCCAGTAGCAGTTTTCTTGTACCCTGTTTGAGGGACAAACATTCAGACCCTGGTAGCAGTTTTCTGGAATCCTATGTGAGTGACAAACACTCAGAACCCAGCAGCAGTGTTCTAGAATCCTTTGTGAGAGATAAATATTCAGAACCCAGCAGCAGTATTCTAGAATCCTTTGTGAGGGACAAACATTCAGAACCTCATAGCAGTGTTCTGGAATCCTATGTGAGCAACAAAAATTCAGACACCAGCCACTGCGTACTGGGATCCTATCTGAGTGCAAACATTCAGAACCTCGAAGAACTGTTCTGGAATCCTATGTGAGGGAAAAACACTAAGAAATCTGCAGCAGTGCTCTGGAATCCTTTGTGAGGGAAAATGAAACAGAACCCAGTAGAAGTGTTCTGCAATCCTTTGTGAGGGAAATCATTCAGACACTCGTAGCAGTGTTCTGGAATACAAACACACAGAACCCAACGGCATGTTATGGCATCCTTTGGGAGGGAAAAACATTCACACCCCCGTAATAGTGTTCTGGAATCTTGTGTGAGGGAAAAACATTCAGACCCTCGTAACATTGTTCTGGAATCCAATATGAGGGACAAACATGCAGAACCCAGTAGCAGTGTTCTGGAATCCTTTGTGAGACATAAACATTCAGACCCTCGTAGCAGTGTTCTGAAATCGTATGTGAGGGACAAACACTCAGAACCCGGTAGCAGTGTTCTGGAATCCTATGTAAGTGACAAACTTTTGGAACTTCGTAGCAGTGTTCTGAAAATCTATGTGAAGGACAAACACTCAGAACCCAGCAGCGGTCTGGAATTCTAAGTGAGGGACAGACACTCAGAACCCAGCAACAGTGTTCTGGAATCTTATGTGAGGGACAAACACACAGAACCCAGCAGCAGTGTTCTGGAAAGCTTAGTGAAGGAAAAACACTGAGAAACAAGCAGCAGTGTTCTAGAATCCTTTGTGAGGGGCAAACTCTCAGAATCCAGCCACTGTATACTGGAATCCTATCTGAGGGCAAACATTCAGAAACTTGTAGAAGTGTTCTGGAATCCTATGTGAGGGACAAACACTAAGAAATCTGCTGCAGTGCTCTGGAATCCTTTGTGAGGGACAAACAAACAGAACACAGTAGCAGTGTTCTACAATCCTTTGTGAGGGAAAAACATTCAGACCCTCGTAGCAGTGTTCTGGAATCCTATGTGAGGGAAAAACATTCAGACCCCCATAGCAGTGTTCTGGAATCCTATATGAGGGACAAACACTCAGAACCCAGCAACAGTGTTCTGGAATCCTTTGGGAGGGAAAAACACTCAAACCCTCCTAAAGGTGTTCTGGAGTCCTATGTGATGGAAAAACATTCAGACCCTCATAGCATTGTTCTGGAATCCAATATGAGGGACGAACACTCAGAACCCAGTAGCAGTGTTCTGGATCCCTTTGTGAGGGATAAACATTGAGACCTTCGTAGCCGTGTTCTGGAATCCTATGTAAAGGACAAACACTCAGAACCCAGTAGCAGTGTTCTGGAATCCTATGTGAGGGACAAACACTAAGAATCCAGAAGTAGTGTTCTGGAATCCTATGTGAGCGACAAAATTTCCGAACTTCGTAGCAGTGTTCTGGAATTCTATGTGAGTATCAAACACTTGGAACCCAGCAGCAGTGTTCTGGAATCCTGAGTGAGGGATAAACACTCAGAACCCAGCGGCAGTGTTCTGGTATCCTACGTGAGGGACAAACACTTGGAGCAGAGCAGCAGTGTACTACAATCCTTTGTAATGGACAAACACTCAGAAATCAGCAGTGGTGTACTAGAATCCTTTCTGAGGGACACACATTCAGAAACTCGTAGCAGTGTTCTTGAATCCTATTTGAGTGACAAACACTCAGTACCCAGCAGCAGCGTTGTGGAATCGTATGTATAGGACAAACATTCAGAACCCAGCAGCAGTGTTCTGGAATCCTATGTGAGGGACAAACATTCAGAACCCAGCAGCAGTGTTGTGCAATCCTTTGTGATGGACAAACATTCAGACACTCGTAGCAGTGTTCTGGAATCCTATGTGATGGACAAACACTCAGAACTCAGCAGCAGTGTTCTGCAATCCAGTGTGAGTGCCAAACACTCAGAACACAGTAGCAGTGTTCTGGAATCGTACGTGAGGGACAAACACTCAGAACCCAGCAGTAGTGCTGTGCAATCCTTTGTGATGGACAAATATTCAGATTCTCGTAGCATTGTTCTGGAATCGTACGTGAGGGACAAACACACAGAATCCAGCAGCAGTTTTCTGAAATCCTATGTGATGGACAAACATTCAGAACCCAACAGCAGTTTTCTGGAATCCCATCTGAGGGACAAGCACTCAGAACCCACCCACTGTGTTCTGCAATCCTATCTGAGGGCAAATATTCAGAACCTCGTAGAAGTGTTCTGGAATCCTATGTGACGGACAAACACTAAGAAATCAGCAGCAGTGCTCTGCAATCCTTTGTGAGGGACAAACAAACAGAACCCAGTAGCAGTGCTCTACAATCATTTGGGAGGAAAAGCTTTCAGACGATCGAAGCACTGTTCTGGAATCCCATGTGAAGGAAAAACATTCAGAGCCTATTAGCAGTGCTCTCGAACCCTATATGAGGGACAAACACTCAGAACTCAGCAGCTGTATTCTGGAATCTTTTGGGACTGAAAAACATTCACAACCTCTTAACAGTGTTCTGGAATCCGATGTGAGGGAAAAACATTTAGACCCTCGTAGCAGTGTTCTGGAATCCTAGGTGAGGGACAAACACTCAGAACCCAGCAGCAGTGTTCTGGAATCCTTTGTGAGGGACAAACACTCAGAACCCAGCAGCAGAGTTCTGGAATCCTAAGTGAGCGACAAACTTTCAGAACCTCGTATCAATGTTCTGGAATTCTATGTGAGGGAGAAACACTCAGAATTCATCAGCAGTGTTCTGGAATCATAAGTGAGGGACAAACACTCAGTACCCAGCAGCAGTGTTCTGGAATCGTATGTATAGGAGAAACATTCAGAACCCAGCATCAGTGTTCTGGAATCCTATGTGAGGGACAAACACTCATTATCCAGGCACTGTGTACTGGAATCTTATCTGAGGGGAAACATTCAGAACCTCGTCCAAGTGTTCTGGAATCCTATGTGAGGGACAAGCACTAAGAAATCAGCAGCACTGATTTCTGGAATCCTTTGTGAGGACTAACAAACAGAACCCAGTAGCAGTGTTCTACAATGCTTTGTGAGGGAATAACATTGAGACACTCGTAAAAGTGTTCTGGAATCCTAAGTGAGGGAAAAACTTTCAGACCTTCGTACCAGAGCACTGAGCTCTGGAATCCTTTGTGAGGGACTAACAAACAGAACCCAGTAGCAGTGTTCTACAATGCTTTGTGAGGGAATAACATTGAGACACTCGTAAAAGTGTTCTGGAATCCTAAGTGAGGGAAAAACTTTCAGACCTTCGTACCAGTGTTCTGGAATCTTATATGTGGGCCAAACACTGAGAACCCAGGAGCAGCGTTCTGGAATCCTTTGGGAGGGACAAACATACAGAACACAGTAGCAGTGTTCTACAATCCTTCGTGAGGGAAAAGCACTCAGAACCTCGTAGCAGTGTTCTGGAATCCTATGTGAGGGAAAAACATTCAGACCCTCATAGCAGTGTTCTGGAATCCTATATGAGGGACAAACACTCAGAACCCAGGAGTAGTGTTGTGGAATCCTATGTGAGGGAAAAACATTCACACCCTCATAACACTGTTCTGGAATCCTATGTGAGGGAAAAACATTCAGACCCTCTTAAAATGGTTCTGGAATTCAATATGAGGGACAAACACTCAGAACCCAGCAGTAGTGTTCTAGAACCCTTTGTGAGGGATAAACATTCAGACCCTTGTAGCAGTGTTCTGCAATCCTATGTGAGGGACAAACACTCAGAACCCCACAGCAGAGTTCTGGAATCCTACGTGACGGACAAACACTCAGAACCCAGAAGCAGTGTTCTGGAATCCTATGTGAGTGACAAACTTTCAGAATTTCATAGCAGAGTTCTGGAATTCTAAGTGAGGGACAAATAATCAGAACCCAGCAGCAGTTTTCTGGAATCCTAAGAGAGCGACAAACACTCAGAACCTAGCAGCAGTGTTCTGGAGTCCTACATAAGGGACAAACACTGAGAAACCAGCAGCAGTGTTCTAGAATCCTTTGTGAAGGACAAACACTCAGAGCCCAGCAGAAGTGTTCTAGAATCCTTTGTAAGGGACAAACATTCAGATCCTTGTAGCAGTGTTCTGGAATCCTACGTGAGGGAATAAAAAACTCAGAATCCAGCCACTGTGTACTGGGATCCTATAAGAGGCTAATATTCAGAACCTCGTAGAAGTGTTCTGCAATCCTATGTGAGGGACAATCACTAAGAAATCTGCAGCAGTGCTCTGGAATTCTTTGTGAGGGACAAACAAACAGAACCCCGTAGCAGTGTTCTAAAATCCTTTGTGAGGGAAAAACTTTCAGACCCTCGTAGCATTGTTCTGGAATCCTCTTTGAGAGAAAAACATTCATACCTTCGTAGCAGTGTTCTCGAATCCCATATGAGGGACCATCATTCAGAACTCAGCAACAGTGTTCTGGAATCCCTTGTGAGGGAAAAACATTCAGACCCCCGTAACAGTGTTCTGGAATCCTAAATGAGGGAAAAACATTCAAAACCTCGTAGCATTGTTCTGGAATCCAATATGAGGGACAAACACTCTGAACCCAATAGCAGTGTTCTGGAGTCCAAAGCAAGGGACAAACACTCAGAACCCAGCGCAGTGTTCCGGAATCCTATGTGAGGGACAAACACACAGAACACAGCAGCAGTGATCTAGAATCCTTTGTGAGGGACAAACACTCAGAACCCTGCAGTGTTATAGAAAACTTTGTGAGGGACACATATTCAGAACCTCGTAGCAGTGTTCTGGTATCCTATGTGAGGGACAAACACTCAGAATGCAGCCACTGTGTACTGGATTCCTTTCTGAGGGCAAACATTCAGAACCTCATAGAAGTGTCCTGGAATATTATGTGGGGGACAAACTCTAAGACATCTGCAGCGGTGCTCTGGAATGCTTTGTGAGGGACTAAAAAAAAGAACCCAGTAGCAGTGTTCTACAATCCTTTGTGATGGAAAAACATTCAGACCCTCCTGGCAGTGTTCTGGAATCCTGTGTGAGGGAAAAGCATTCAGACCCTCGTAGCAGTGTTCTGGAATCCTATATAAGGGAAAAACACTCAGAACCCAGCAGCCGTGTTCTATAATCCTTTGGGAGGGAAAAACATTCACAAGCTCCTCACAGTGTTTTGGAATCCTATGTGAGGGAAATACATTCGGACATTCGTAGCATTGTTCTGGAATCCATTATCAGGGACAAAAAGTCAGAACACATTAGCAGTATTTTGTAACCCTTTGTGAGGAATAAACATTCTGACTTTCATAGCCTTGTTCTGGAATCCTATGTGTGGGACAAACACTAAAAACGCAGCAGCAGTGTTCTGGAATCCCATGTGAGTCACAAACTTTCAGAATTTTGTAGCAGTGTTCTGGAATTCTATGTGAGGGACAAACACTCAGAATCCAGCAGCAGTGTGGTAGAAGCCTTTGTGAGGGACAAACACTCAGAACCCAACAGCAGTTTTCTAGAATCCCTTTTGAGGGACAAACATTCAGAACCTCGTAGCAGTGTTCTGGAATCCTATGTGATGGAAAAACTGTCAGAATCCAGCCATTGTGTACTGGAATCCTATCTGAGGTCAAACATTCAGAACCTCGTAGAAGGGTTCCGGAATCCTATGGGAGGAACAAACACTAAGAAATCAGCAGCAGTGCTCTGGAATCCATTGTGAGGGACAAACAAACAGAACCCATTAGCAGTGTTCTACAATTATATGTGAGGAAGAAACATTCAGACACTCGTAGCCGTGTTCTGGAATCCTATGGGAGGGAAAAACATTCAGACCCTTGTAACAGTGTTCTGGAATCCTATATGAGGGACAAATTCTCAGAACCTAGCAGCTGTGTTCAGGAATCCTTTGGGAGGGAAAAACATTCACACCCTCCTAACAGTGTCCTGGAATCCTATGTGAGGGAAAAACATTCAGACCCTCGTAGCATTTTTCTGGAATACAATATGAGGGACAAACACTCAGAACCCAGTATCAGTGTTCTGGAACCCTTTGTGAGGCATAAACATTCAGACCCTCGTAACAGTGTTCTGGAATCCTATGTGAGAGAGAAACACTCAGATTCCAGCAGTGTTCTGGAATCCTATGTGAGCAACAAACTTTCAGAACTTCGTAGCAGTGTTCTGGAATTCTATGTGAGGGACCAACACTCAGAACCCAGCAGCAGTGTTCCGGAATCCTGAGTGAGGGACAAACACTCAGAACCCAGCAGCCGTGTTCTGGAATCCTATGTGAGGGACAAACACTCAGAAACCAGCAGCAGTGTTCTAGAATTCTTTTAGAGGGACAAACACTCAGAACCCAGCAGCAGTGTACTAGAATCCCTAGTGAGGAACAAACATTCAGAACCTAGTAGCAGTGTTTTGGAATCCTATGTAAGGGAGAAACATTCAGAATCCGGCCACTGTGTACTGGAATCCTATCTGAGGGCAAAAATTCAGAACGACGGAGATGTGTTCTGGAATCCTGTGTGAGGGACCAACACTAAGAAATCTGCAGCAGTGCTCTGGAATGCTTTGTGAGGGACAAACAAACAGAAACCTGTAGCAGTGTTCTACAATCCTTTGTGAGGGATAAACATTCAGACCCTCGTGGCAGTGTTCTGGAATCCTAAGTGAGGGAAAAACATTCAGACTCTCGTAGAAGTGTTCTGGAATCCTATATGATGGAAAAACACCCAGAACCCAGAAGCAGTGTTCTGGAATCCTATGTGAGGGACAAACACTCAGTATCCAGCCACTGTGTACTGGAATCCTATATGAGGGCAAATATTCAGAAGCTCATAGAAATGTTCTGGAATCCTATGTGACAGACAAACAGTAACAAATCAGCAGCAGTGCTCTGGAATACTTTGTGAGGGACAAACAAACAGAACCCAGTAGAAGTGTTCTACAATCATTTGTGAGGGAAAACCTTTCAGACCCTCAAAGCAGTGTTATGGAATCCTATGTGAGGGAAAAACTTTCAAACCCTCGTAGCAGGGTTCTCAAATCCTATATGAGGGGCAAACACTCGGAACACAGCAGCAGTCTTCTGGAATTCTTGGAAGTGAAAAACATTCACAACCTCGTAACAGTGTTCTGGAATCCTATGTGAGGGAAAAACATTCAGACCCTGGTAGCATTGTTCTGGAATCTAATATGAGGGACAAGCAAATAGAAACCAGGAGCAGTTATCTGGAAACCTTTGTGAGAGATAAACATTCAGACCCTCGCAGCAGTGTTCTGAAATCCTATGTGAGGGACAAACCCTCATAACCCAGCAGCAGTGTTCTGGAAACCTATGTGAGAGACAAACTTTCAAAACTTCGCAGCAGTGTTCTGGAACACTATGTGAGGGACAAAGAATCAGAACCCAGCAGCAGTGTTCTGGAATCCTATGTGAAGGACAAACACTCATAACCCAGTAGCAGTGTTCTGGAGTCCTAGGTGAGAGACAGGCATTCAGACCCTCATAGCAGTGATACGGTATGCTTTCTGAGGAACAAACATTCAGACCCTCGTAGCATTGCTCTGGAATCGTATGTGAGGAACAAACACTCAGAATCAAGCAGCAGTGTTCTCGAATCCCTTTGAGGGACAAACATTCAGACCCTCATAACAGTGTTCTAGAATCATATGTGAAAGGCAAACATTCAAGACCCAGCAGTGTTCTGGAATCCTTGGTGAGAAACAGACTTTCAGACCCTCTGAGCAGAGTTCTGGAATCCTAAGTTTGGGAGAAACACTCAGAACCCAGCAGCTGTGTTTTGCAATCCTGTGTGAGGGACAAACACTAAGAAACCACTAGCGGTGCTCTAGAATCCTTTGTAAGGGACATTCAGACCACTATAGCAGTGTTCCAGATTGCCATGTGATGGAGAAACCCTCAGAACCCAGCAGGAGAGTTTTGGAATTCTATGTGAGGGACAAACCCTCAGACCCTAGCAGCAGTATTCTAGAATCTTATGTGAGGGACAAACACTCAGAACACAGCAGCAGTGTTCTGGAACACATTGACCGGGACAAACTCTCAGATCCCAGTACCAGTTTTCTGGAATCCTATGTGAGGGACAAACAGTCAGAAACCAGCAGCAGTGTTCTTGAATCTAATGTTGGGGACAAACACTCAGAACCCAGCAGCAGTGTTTTGGAATCCTATGTGAGGGACAAACGCTCAGAACCCAGAAGCAGTGTTTTGCAATCCTATGAGAGAGACAAACTTACATCCATTGCAGCAGTGTTCTGGAATCCTATGTGAGGGACAAACACTCAGAACCCAGTAGCAGTGTTCTGGAATCCTCTGTGAGGGTCAAGCATTCAGACCCTCCTGGTAATATTCTGGAATCCTATGTGAGGGACAAACCCTCTGTACCCAGCAGCAGTGTTCTGGAATCCCATGTGAGGAATAAACACTCAGAACCCAGCCACTGTGTTCTGGAATCTTAATTGAGGGACAAATATTCAGACACTCGTAAAAGTGCTCTGGAATCCTATGTGAGAACAAACACTCAGAAAACAATAGTAGTCTTCTGGAATACTATGTGAGTGACAAACACTCAGAACACAGCTGTAGTGTTGTGGAATCCTACGTGAGGGACAAACACTAAGAACCCAGCAGCAGTGTTCAGGAATCCCATGTGAGGGACAAACACTCAGAACTGAGCAGCAGTGTTCTGGAATCCTATGTGAGGGACAAATATTCAGACCCTTGGAGCAGTGTTCTGGAATCCTATGTGAAGGACAAACACTCAAAACCCAGTAGCAGTGTTCTGGAATCCCATGTGAGATACAAGCATTCAGACACTTGCAGCAATGATACAGAATGCTTTCTGAGGAACAAACATTCAGACCCTCGTAGCATTGCTCTGGAATCGTATGTGAGGGACAAACACTCAGAACCCGGCAACAGTGTTCTGGAATCCTTTGTGAGGGACAAACACTGAGAACTCAAAAGCAGTGTTCTGGAATCCCTTTGAGGGACAAACATTCAGAACCTCATAGCAGTGTTCCAGAATCATATGTGAGGGACAAACATTCAGAATCCAGCAGTGTTCTGGAATCCTTGGTGAGAAACAGACTTTCAGATACTCTGAGCAGAGTTCTGGTATCCTATGTTTGGGGTAAACACCCAGAACCCAGCAGCTGTGTTCTGCAA
Organism: Pongo pygmaeus; assembly: GCF_028885625.2. Taxonomy (NCBI): domain Eukaryota; kingdom Metazoa; phylum Chordata; class Mammalia; order Primates; family Hominidae; genus Pongo; species Pongo pygmaeus. The sequence continues at coordinate 15,717,401 of NC_072386.2, read as the reverse complement.
TCCCGTGTGAGGGACAAACAGTAAGGAACCACTAGCGGTGCTCTGGAATCATTTGTAAGGGACAAACCTTCAGACTACTGTAGCAATGTTCCAGATTCCCATGTGATGGAGAAACCCTCAGAACCCAGCAGGAGAGTTTTAGAATTCTATGTGAGGGACAAACCCTCAGACCCTAGCAGCAGTATTCTGCAATCCTATGTGAGGGAAAAACACTGAGAACACAACAGCAGTGTTCTGGAACACATAGACTGAGACAAACTCTCAGATGCCAGCACCAGTTTTCTGGAATCTTATATGAGGGACAAACACTCAGAAGCCAGCAGCAGTGTTCTTGAATCCAATGTTAGGGACAAACACTCAGAACCCAGCAGCAGTGTTCTGGAATCCTATGTGAGGGACAGACGCTCGGAACCCAGCAGCAGTGTCCTGCAATCCTTTGTGAGAGACAAACTTACATCCATTGTGGCAGTATTCTGGAATCCTATGCGAAGGAGAAACACTCCGAATCCAGCAGCAGTGTTCAGGAATCCTCTGTGAGGGTCAAGCATGCAGACCCTCCTGGCAAAGTTCTGGAATCCTATGTGAGAGACAAACCCTCTGTACCCAGCAGCAGTGTCCTGGAATCCCATGTGAGAGACAAACACTCAGAACCCAGCCACGGTGTTCTGGAATCTTCATTGAGAGATAAATATTCAGACACTCGTAAAAGTGCTCTGGAATCCTATGTGAGGACAAACACTCAGAAAACAGTAGCAGTCTTCTGGAATACTATGTGAGGGACAAATACTCAGAACCCAGCCGCTGTGTTCTGGAATCCTATGTGAGGGACAACACTCAGAACCCAGCAGCAGTGTTCAGGAATCCCATGTGACCGACAAACACTCAGAACTGAGCAGCAGTGGTCTGGAATCCTATGTGAGGGACAAACACTCAGAATGCAGCAGCACTGTTCTGGAATCCTATGTGAGGGACAAACACTCAGAATCCAGCACCATTTTTCTGCAAACTTTTGTGAGAGACAAAATTTCATACCTTCATAGCAGTGTTCTGTAATCCTATCTGAGGAATAAACATTCAGAACCCAGCAGCAGTGGCCTGGAATCCAATGTGGGGGACAAACACATCCCAGCAGCAGTGTTCCGGAATCCTATGTGAGGGACAAACACTCAGAACCCAGCAGCAGTGTTCTGGAATCCTATGTTAGGGACAAACACTCAGAACCCTGCAGCAGTGTTCTGGAATCCTATGTGAGGGACAAGCATTGAGAGCCTCATAGCACTGGTTTGGAGTGCTCTGTGATTGACAAACATTCAGACCCTCGTAATAGTGTTCTGGAATCTTATGTGAGGTACAAACACTCAGAACTCAGCAGCAGTGTTCCAGAAATCTATGTGAGGGACAAACCCTCAGAACCTAGCTGCAGTGTTCTGGAGTCATATGTGAGAGACTAACACTCAGAACCCTGCAGCAGTGTTTGGAATGCCATGTGTGGGACAAAAACACAAAACCCAGCAGCAGTGTTCTGGTATCCTATATGAGGGACAAACATTCAGAACCCAGCAGAAGTATTCTGGAATCCTATGTTAGGGACAAACACTCTGAATCCAGCAGCAGTGTTCTGAAATCCTATGTGAGGGACAGACACTGAGAACCCGGCCACTGTGTTCTGTAATCTTATTTGAGGGACAATCAATCAGACACTCGTAGAAGTGTTCCGGAATCCTATGTGAGGGACACTCAGAAACCTGCAGCAGTGCTCTGGAAATCTTTGTGAGGGACAAACAAACAGAAACCAGCAGCAGTGTTCTGGAATCCTATGTGAGGGACAAACACTCAGAACCCAGGCACTGAGTACTGGAACCCTATCTGAGGGAGAAATATTCAAACCCTCGTAGAAGTCTTCTGGAATCCTATGTGAGGAACAAACAAGAAGAAACAAGCAGCAGTGCTCTGAAATCCTTTGTGAGGGACAAACAAACAGAACCCAGAAGGAGTGTTCAGGAATCTTTGTTAGGGAAAAACATTCAGACCCTCGTAGCAGTGTTCTGAAATCCTGTTTGAGGCGAAAAATATTCAGATCCTCGCAGCAGTTTTCTGGAATCATATATGAAGGACAAACACTCAGAACCCAGCAGCAGTGTTCTGGAATCCTTTGTGAGGGACAAATATTCAGACCCTCGTAGCATTGTTCTGGAACCGTATGTGAGGGAAAACATTCACACCATTGTAGCATTGTTCTGGAATCCAATATGAGGAGAAAGTCCTCAGAACCCAGCAGAAGTGTTCTGCAATCCTTTGTGAAGGAGAAATATTGAGACCCTTGCAGAAGAGTTCTGGAATCCTATGTGAGGGACAAACACTCAGAAACCAGCAGCAGTGTTCTGGATTTCTATGTGAACTAGAAACCTTCAGAACTTCTAGCAGTGTTCTGGAATCATATGTGCGGGACAAACACTCAGAACCGTGCAGCAGTGTTCTGGAATCCTATGTAAGAGACGAACACTCAGAACCCAGCCACTGTGTTCTGGAGTCCTATCTGAAGGACAAACATTCAGACACTCGTAGAAGTGTTCTGGAATCCAAAGTGAGGGACAAACACTCAGAAACCAGCAGCGGTGTTCTGGAATCCTTTGTGAAGGACAAACAAACAGAACCCTGCTGCAGTTTTCTGGAATCGTATCTGAGGGACAAACATTCAGACACTCGTAGAAGTGTTCTGGGAATCTATGTGAGGGACAAACATTCAGAAACCAGCAGCAGTGTTCTGGAATCCTTTGTGAGGGACAAACATACAAAACCCAGCAGCAATGTTTTGAAATCATATGTGAGGAACAAGCATTCAGAAACTCCTAGCAGTGTTCTGGAATCGCATGTGAGGGACAAACACTCTGATCGCAGTACCACTGTTTCCAAATCCTACATGAGGGACAAACACTGAGAACCCAGCAGCAGTGTTCTGGAATCCTTTTTGAGGGACAAACATTCAGGCCGACTTAGCACTGTCCTGATTTCTTATGTTAGGGACAAACACTCAGAAGCCAGCAGCAGTGCTCTAGAATCCTTTTCAGGTACAAACATTAAGACCCTAGAAGATGAGTTCTGGAATGCTATGAGAGTGTCAAACACTCAGAACCTAACAGCAGTGATCTGGAATCCTTTCTGGTGGACAAACTTTCAGACCCTTGTGGAAGTGTTCTGGAATCCTAAGTGGGGAACAAACACTCAGAAAACTGCAGCAGTGTTCTGGAATCGTAAGTGAGGGGCAAACAGTCAGAACGCAGTAGCTGTGATCTGGAATCCTACGTGAGGGACAAAAACACAGAGAACCCAGCAGCAGTGTTCTGTCATCCTATGTGAGGAACAAACACTCAGAGCCCAGCAACAGTGTTCTAGAAACCTAAGTAAGGGACAAACACGGAGAAACAAGCAGCAGTGTTCTGGAATCCTTTGTGTGGGACAAGCATTCAGAACCTCGTAGGAGTGTTCTGGAATTCTATGTGAGGGACAAACACTCTGAAACCAGCAGCAGTGTTCTGGAATCCCATGTGAGGGACACACACCCAGAACCCAGGAGAAGGATTCTGGAATCCTATGTGAGTGACAAACACTCAGAAGCTGGCAACAGTGCTCTAGACTCCTTTGTGAGGACAAACCTTCAGACACTCTAAGTAGTGTTTTGGAATTATACGTGAAGGACAAAACTCAGAACCAAGCAGCAGTGTTCTGGAATCCTATGTGAAGTATAAACACTCAGAACCCAGTAGCATTGTTCTGGAAACCTATATGCGGGGCAAATCCTTTCTGTGGGATAAACATTCAGAACCTCATGGATGTGTACTGGAATCCTAAGTGAGGGACAAACACTCAGAACCCAGCCACTGAGTTCTGGAAACCTATATGAGGGCAAACTTTCAGACACTTGTGGAAATGTTCCGGAATCCTATCTAAGGAAAAAACACTCACAAACCAGCAGCAGCGCTCTGAAATCCTCTATGAGGGAAAAACAAACAGAACCCAGCAGCAGTGTTCCGGAATCTTTTGTGAGGGAAAAGCATTCAGACCCTCGTTGTAGTTTTCTGGAATCCTTCCTGAGGGATAAACACTCAGAACCCAGCAGCAGAGTTTTGGACTCCCATGTGAGGGACAAACACTCAGAACCCAGCACCAGTGTTCTAGAATCCTTTGTGAGGCACAAACCTTCAGACCCTCTAGCAGTGCTCTGGAATTGTATGTGAGGGACAAAAATTCAGATCCCTGCAGCAGGGTTCTGGAATCCTATATGAGGTACAAATACTCAGAACCCAGCAGCAGTGTTCTGGAATCCTAAGTGAGAGACAAACACACAGAACCAAGCAGCAGTGTTCTGGAATCCTATGTGAGGGACAAACACAGAGGATCCAGCTGTAGTGTTCTGGAATCCTATCTGAGTGATAAACATTCAGAACCCAGCAGCAGTGTTCTGGAATCCTATTCGCCGGACAAACACTCAGAATGCAGCAGCATTTTTCTGGAATCCTGTGTGAGGGACAAACACCCAGAATCCAGCAGCAGTGTTCTAGTATCATTTGTGAGGGACAAACATTCAGACCCTGTAAGCAATTTTCTTGAATCCTATGTGAGGGACAACCCTCACAACCTAGCAGCAGTGTACTGGAATCAAAAGTGAGGGACAAACACTCAGAACCCAGTAACAGTGTTCTGGAATCTTAGGTGAGGAACAAACACTCAGAAGATAGCAGCAGTGTTCTGGAATCCTATGTGACGGACAATCAGAACCAAACAGCAGTGTCCTGGAATCCTATGTGAGGGACAAACACTCAGAACCCAGCGGCAGTGTTCTGGAATCCTCTGTGAGGAACAAACACTCAGAACCCAGCCACATTTTATTGGAATCCTATCTGATGGAAAAACATTCAGAAATTCGTAGCAGTGTTCTGGAATGCTAAGTGAGGGAACAAAATCAGACCCTCGAAGCAGTTTTCTGGAATCCTACATGAGGGACGAACACTCGGAACCCATCCGCAGTGTTCTGGAATCCTTTGTGAGGGAAAACTTACAGACACTCGAAGCAGTGTTCTGGAATCTTATGTGAGGGAAAAACATTCAGACCCTTGTGGCATTGTTGTGGATTCCAATATGAGTTACAAACACTCAGAATCCAGCAGCCATGTTCTGGAATCCCACGTGTGTGACAAACTCTCAGAATCCAGCAGCAGTGTTCTGGAATCCTATGTGAGGAACAAACACTCAGAACCCAGCGACTGTGCTCTGGAATCCTATGTGAGGGACAAACATTCAGAGACTCGTAGAAGTGACCTGGAATCCTATCTGAGGGACAAACACTCAGAAACCAGCAGCAGTGCTCTGGAATCCTTTGTGTGGGTCAAACAAACAGAACCCAGGAGCATTGATTTGGAATCCAATATTAGGGACAAAGACTCAGAACCCAGCAGCAGTGTTCTGGAATCCTTTGTGAGGGAAAAACATTGAGACCCTCGAGGCAGTGTTTGGAATCCTATGTGAGGGACAATCACTAAGAACCCAGCAGCAGTGTTCTGGAATCCTTTTTGACGGACAAACCCTCAGACATTCGTAGCAGTATTCTCGTATCCTATGTGAGGGACAAACACTCAGAAACCAGAAGAAGTCCTCTGGATTCCTTTGTGAGGGACAAACAAAGAGAACCCAGCAGCAGAGTTCTGGAATACTATGTGAGGGAAAATCACTCAGAACTCAGCAGAAGTGTTCTGGAGTCCTTTGAGAGGGACAAACATTCAGAAACTCGTAGTTGTATTCTGAAATCATATGTGAGAGACGAACACTCTGAATCCAGCAGCAGTGTTCTGGATCCCGTTGTGAGGGACAAACACTCAGAACCCAGCGGCAGTGTTCTGGAATCCTATGTGAGTGACAAACCCTCAGAACCCAAAAGCAGTGTTCCGGAATCCTATGTGAGGGACAAACACTCACAACCCAGTACCAGTGTTCTAGAATATTTTGTGAGGGGCAAACATTCAGACTATCGAAGCAGTGTTCTGGAATCCTATGTGAGGGGTAAACAGTCGTAACTTAGCAGCAATTTTCTGAAATCCTTAGTTAGGTACTAACATTCAGACCCTCGTAGCAGTGTTCTGGAATACTATTTGAAAGACAAACACTCAGAACTCAGAAGAAGTGTTCTGGAATTGTATCTGAGGGACAATCACTCAGAACCCAAGAGCAGTGTTCTGAAATGCTGTGAGAGACAAACACTCAGAACCCAGCAGCAGGGTTCTGGTATCCTATATGAGGGACAAACAATCAGAACCCTGCAGAATTGTTCTGGAGTGCTATGTGAGGGACAAACACTCAAAATCCAGCAGCAGTGTTCTGGACTCCTATGTGAGGGACAAACATTCAGACCCTCGGAGGAGTTTTCTGGAATCCCATGTGAAGGGCAAACACTCAGAAACCAGTAGCAGTGATACGGAATCCTTTGTGAGGGACAAACATTCAGACCGTCTTAGCAGTGTTCTGGAATCCAATGTGAGGAATATTCTGTCCATCATAGCAGTGTTCTGGAAACGAATGTGAGGTCCAAACACTCAGAACCAAGCAGCAGTGTTCCGGAATACTTTGTAAGGGACAAACATTCAGACAATCGTAGCAGTGTTCTGGAATCCTAAGTGAGGGAGAAACCCTCAGAAACAAGCTGCAGTTTTCTAAAATTCTATGTGAGGGACAAACCCTCAGTACCGAACAGCAGTGTTCTGGAATCCTATGCGAGGGACAAACACTCAGTACCCAGCAGGAGTGTTCTGGAAACTTATGTGAAGGAGAAACACTGAGAACCGAGCAGCGTTGCTCTGGAAATCTTTGTGAGGGAAACAAACAGAACCCAGCAGAACTGTTCTGGAATCCTTTGTGAGGGAAAATCTTTGAGACCCTCGTAGCAATATTCTGCAATCCTATGTGAGGGACAGACACTGAGAAACCTACAGCAGCGTTCCGGAATCCTATGTGAGGGACAAACCTTCAGAACTCAGAAGCAGTGTTCTGAAATCCTATGTGAGCCAAAAAGTTTCAGAACTTCGTAGCAGTGTTCTGGAATCTCATGTAGGGGACAAACACTCAGAAACCAGTCACTGTGCTCTGGAATCCTATCTTAGCGACAAAAATTCAGACATTCATAGAGTTGATCTTGAAAGCTATGTGAGGAACAAACACTCAGAAACAAGCAGCAGTGTTATGGAATCCTTTGTGAGGTACAAACATGCAGAACGCACCAGCAGAGTTTTGGAATCCTATGTGAGAGACAAACATTCAGAACCTCCTAGCAGTGTTCTGGAATCATATGTGAGGGACAAACACTCAGAACCCAGCAGCAGTGTTCTGGAATCCTACATGAGGGACAAACACTCAGAGCCCAGCAGCAGTTTTCTGGAATACTATGTGAGTGGCAAACACTCAGAACCCCGTAGCAGTGCTCTAGAATCCTTTGTGAGGGACAAACATTGAGACCTTCAAAGCAGTGTTCTGGAATCCAATGTGAGGGACAAACATTCAGAACCCAGCAGCAGTGTTCTGGAATCCATTGATATGGAAAAACATTCAGACCTTCATAACACTGTTCTGGAATCCCATGTGAGGGACAAACACTCAAATATCAACAGCAGTGTTCTGGAATCGTATGTGAGGAACAAACACTCAGAACACAGCCACGGTGTTCTGGAATCGTATCTGAGGGACAAACATTGAGACACCCGTAGAAGTCTTCTGGAATTCGAAGTGAGAGACAAGCAGTCAGAAACCAGCAGCAGTGCTCTGGAACCCATTGTGAGGGAAAAACAAACAGAACTCTGCAACCGTGTTCTGGAATCCATTGGGAGGGAAAGACATTCACACCCTGTAACAGTGTTCTGGAATCCTATATGAGGGAAAAACATTCAGACCCTCGTAGCATTGTTCTGGAATCCAATATGAGGGAGAAACACTCAGAACCCAGCAGCAGTCTTTGGGAATCCTATCTAAGGGACAAACATGCAGACCCACGTAGAAGTGTCCTGGAATCCTATCTGAGGGACAGACACTAAGAAACCAGCAGCAGACCTCTGGAATCCTTTATGAGGGTCAAAAAAACAAAACACAGCAGCAGTGGTCTGTGGTCTGGAATCCTTTGTGAGGGAAAAACATTCAGACCCTCATAGCAGTGTTTTGAAATCCTATGTGAGGGAAAAACTATCAGACCCTCGTTGAATTGTTCTGGAATCCAATATGAGGGACAAACACTCTGAACCCAGCAGCAGTGTTCTGGAATCCTTTGTGAGGGATAAACTTTCACAGCCTCATATCAGTGTTCTGGAATACTATTTGAGGGACACTCAGAACCCAGCAGCAGTGTTCTGGAATCCTATATGGGGGACAACCACTCAGAAACCAGCAGCAGTGCTCTGTAATCCTTTGTGGGGACAAACAGACAGATCCCAGCAGCAGTGTTCTGAAATACTACGTGAGGGACAAACACTCAGAACCCAGAAGCAGTGATCTAGAATCGTTTGTGAGGGACAATCATTCAGAACCTCGTAGCAGTGTCCTGGAATCGAACGTGAGGGGGAAACACTATGAAACCAGTAGCAGTGTTCTGGAATCCCATGTGAGGGACAAACACTCAGAACCCAGCAGCCGTGTTCTGGAATCCTATATGACGGACCAACTCTCAGAACCCAGCTGCAGTGTTCTAGAATCCTTTGTGAGGGACAAACATTCAGAATCTCATAGCAGTGTTCTCGAATCCTATGTGAGGCACAAACACTCAGAACACAGCAGCAGTGTTCTGGAATCCTATCTGAGGGACAAACACTCAGAACCCAGCAGCATTGTTGGTGAATTCAATGTGAGGGATAGATATTCAGACTCTCGTAGCAGTGTTCTGGAATCCTACGTGAGAGACACTCAGAACCCAGCAGCAGTGTTCTGGAATCCTATATGAGGGACAAACTCTCAAATCCTCATAACAGTGTCCTGTAATCCTTTGTGAGAGACGAACACTCAGAACCGAGCAGCTGTGTTCGGGAATCCTATGTGAGGGACAGTCACTCAGAATCCAATAGCAGTGTTCTGGAATCCTATATAAGGGACAAACTCTCAGACCCTTGTAGCAGTCTTCTGGAATCCTATGTGAGGGACAAACACTCAGAACCCAGCAGCAGTGCTCTGGAATACTTTGTGAGAGACAAACATTCAGATCATCGTAGCAGTGTTTTGGAATTTTATGCGAGGAACAAAGATTGAGACTCTCGTAGTAGTGTTCTTGAATCCTATGTGAGGGACAAACACTCAGAAACCAGCAGCAGTGTTCTGGAAACCTATGTGAGGGAGAAACACTCACAACCCATCAGCAGTGATCTGGAATCCTATATGAAAGACAAACACTCACAACCCAGCAGTAGTGATATGGAATCCTATGTGAGGGACAAACATTTTGAAACACTTAGCAGTATTCTGGAATCCTAGGTGAGGGACAAACTCTCAGAACCCAACAGCTGAGTTCTGGAATCCTCTGTCAGCTACAAATATTCAGACCCCAGCTGCCATGTTTTGGAATCCTATCTAAGAGAGAATAATTCACACACTCGTAGCAGAGTTCTGGAATCCTATGTGAGCGACAAATATTCAACTCTCACATCAGTGTTCTGGAATACTATATGAGGGACAAACATTCAAACCCTCGTTGCATTGCTCAGGAATCCTATCTGAGGGACAAACCCTCAGAACCCAGCAGCAGTGTTCTGGAATCCTATATGAGGGACAAGCATTCAGACCCTCGAAGCACTGTTCGGGAATCCTATGTTTGGGACAAACATTCAGACCCTAGTAGCAGTGTTCTGGAATCCTACGTGAAGGAAAAGCTCTAAGAACCCAGCAGCACTGTTCTGCAATCTTTTGTGAGGGTCAAACATGCATTCATTCTTAGCTGTGTTCTGGAATCCTATGTGAGGGACTAACCCTCAGAACTAGGCAGCATTTTTCTGGAATCCTAATTGAGGGACAAACACTCAGAACCCAGGAGCAGTGTTCTGGAATCCTTTGTGAGGGACAAGCATTCAGACCCTCCTAACAATGTTATGAAATCCTATGTGAGGGACAAATCCTCTGAATCAAGCAGAAGAGTTCTGGAATTATATGTGAAGGACAAACACTCAGAACCTAGCAGCAGTGTTATGGGGTCCTATGTGAGGGAGAAACCCTCAGAGAGAAGCAGCAGTGGTGTGGAATCCTATCCTAGGGCAATGATTCAGACCCTCGAATCAGTGTTCTGGAAACCTATGTGAGCGACAATCACTTAGAACCCAGCCGCAGTGTTCTGGAATCCTATCTGAGGGACAAACATTGAGACCCTCATAGCAGTGTTCTGTAATCCTATATGAAGGACAAACACTCAGAAAAAACTAGCAGTGTTCTGGAATCCTATGTGAGGGACAAACACTCTGAAACCAGCAGTCGTGTTCTGGAATCCTATGTGAGGGACATACGTTCATAGCTTCGAAGCAGTGTTCTACAAATCTACGTGAGGGACAAACACTCTCAACCCACGGGCAGTGTTCTGGAATCTTTTGTCCATGGACAAACATTCAGACACTTGTAGCAGTTTTCTGGAATCCTATGTGAGGAACAAACACTCAGAACTCTGCAGCAGTGTTCTGGAATCCTATGTGAGTTACAAACACTCAGAACCCAGCAGCAGTGTTCTGGAATCCAATGTGATCGACAGACATTCAGACCCTCCTAGCAGTGTTCTGGAATCCTAGGTGAGAGACAAACACTCAGAAAACAGCTGTAGTGTTCTGGAATCCCATGTGAGGGAAAAACACTCAGAACCCTGCAGCAGTGTTCTGGAATCCTTTGTGAGGGACAAACATTCAGACCCTTGGAGCATTGTTCTGGAATACCCTGTGAGGCCAAACACTCAGAACACTGCAGCAGTGTTCTGCAATTTTCTGTAAGAGATAAGCATTCAGACCCTCCTAGCACTGTTCTGGAATGCTATGTTTGGGACAAACTTTCAGACCATCGTAGCAGTTTTCTGGAATCCTATATGAGAGACAAACACTCAGAACACTTAAGCAGTGTTCTAGAATCCTTTGTGAGGGACAAACAATCGGAACTCAAAAGCAGTGTTCTGGAATCCCTTTGAGGGACAAACATTCAGACCCTCGTAGCAGTATTCCGGAACTACATATGAGGGACAAAGATTCAGAACCCAGCATCAGTGTTCTGGAATCCTTTGTAAGAAACAAACTTTCAGACCCTCCGAGAAGAGTTTTGGAATCCTATGTTTGGGACAAACACTCAGAAAACAGCAGCTGTGTTCTGCAATCCTATGTGAGGGAAAAACACTCAGAATCCACAAGCAGTGCTCTGGAATCCTTTGTGAGGGACAAACATTCAGACCCCTGTAGCAGTGTTCCGGAATCCCAGGTGATGGAGAAACCCTTAGAACCCAGCAGCAGAGTTCCAGAATACTATGGGAGGGACAAATGCTCAGAACGTAGCCGCAGTATTCTGCAATCCTATGTGAGGAACAAACCCTCAGAAACCCGCGGCAGTGTTCTGGAATCCTATGTGAGGGACAATCACTCAGAAACCAATAGCAGTGTTCTGGAATCCTATGTGAGGGACAAATATTCAGACCCTTGTAGCAGTGTTCTGGAATTCTATGTGAAATTCAAACACTCAGAAAACACTAGCAGTGTTCTGGAAGCCTATGTGAGGGACGAACTCTCTGAACCCAGCAGCAGTGTTCTGCAATCTTTTGTGAGGGACTAACATTCAGACCCTCCTAGCAGTGTTCTGGAATCTTAGGTGAGAGACAAACATTCAGAAAACAGCTGCAGTGTTCTGGAATCCTATGTGAGGGAAAAACACTCAGAAGCCTGCAGCAGTGTTCTGGAATTCTTTGTGAGGGACAAACATTCAGACCCTCAGAGAATTTTTCTGGAATCCCCTGTGAGGGCAAATACTCAGAACCCTGCAACAGTGTTCTGGAATCCTATGTGAGGGATAAGCATTCAGACCCTCCTAGCACTGTTCTGGAATGCTATGTGAGGGACAAACTTTCACACCATAGTAGCAGTGTTCTGGCATCCTATGTGAGGTACAAACCCACAGAACCCAGCAGCAGTGTTCTGGAATTCTACTTGAGGGAGAAACCCTCAGAACCTGCCTCCAGTGTTCTGGAATCTTATGTAACGGAAAAACACTAAAAACCCAGCTGCACTCTTCTGGTATCCTACATGATGGACAAACGCTGAGAACCCAGCAGAAGTGTTCTGGAATCCTAAGTGAGTGATAAACACTCACAACCCAGCAACAGTGTTTTGGAATGCTATGTGAGGGACAAAGCCTCAGAACCCAGCAGCAGTATTCTGGAAGCCTTTGTGAGGGACAAACATTCAGACTCTCAGAGCAGTGTTTTGGAATCCTATGTGAGTGACAAACACTAAGAACCCTGCAACAGTGTTTTGGAATCCTATGTGAAGGACAAAGCCTCAGAACCCAGCAGCAGTGTTCTGGAAGCCTTTGTGAGGGACAAACATTCAGACTCTCAGAGCAGTGTTTTGGAATCCTATGTGAGTGACAAACGCTCAGAACCCTGCAGCAGTGTTCTGGAATCCCATGTGATGGAGAAACCCTCAGAACCCAGCAGCAGAGTTCCAGAAATCTATGTGAAGGAGAAACGCTCAGAACGTAGCCGCAGTGTTCTGCAATACGATGTCAGGGACAAGCCCTCAGAAACCAGCAGCAGTGTTCTGGAATTCAATGACAGGGACAAACACTCAGATCCCAGCAGCAGTTTTCTGCAATCCTATGTGAGGGACAAACACTCAGAATCCAGCAGCAGTGTTCTGGAATCCAATGTGAGAGACAAACACTCAGAAGAAAGCACCAGTGTTCTGGAATCCCATGTGAGAGACAAACACTCAGATTCCAGCCTCATATTTCTGCAATATTTGTGAGAGACAAATTTTCATACTGTTTTCGCAGTGGCCTGGTATACTATGTGAGGGACAAACACTCAGATCCCAGCAGCAGTGTTCTGGAATCCTCTGTGAGGGATAAACACTCAGAACCCAGCAGCAGTGTTCTGGAATCCTTTGTGAGGAACAAACCTTCAGAAAGTTGTAGCTGTGTTCTGGAATCGTAGGTGAGGGACAACACTCTGAACCCAGCAGAAGTGTTTTCGAATCTCATGTGAGGGACAAACACTCAGAACCCCACAACATTGTTATGGAATCCTATGTGAGTGACAAGCACTCAGAACCTAGCAGCATTGCCCTACAATCCTTTGTAAGGGACAACCATTCAGACCCTCGAAGTAGTGTTCTGGAATCTGATGTGAGGAAAAAACATTCAGAACCCAGTAGCGCTGTTCAGGAATTTTTTTTGATGGACAAACATTCAGACCATCGTAACAGTGTTCTGGTATCCTATGTGAGGGACAAACACTCAGAAACCAGCAACTGTGTTCTGGAATCCTATCTGATGGACAAAATTCAGACACTCGTAGAAGTGTTCTGGAATCCTATGTGAGGGACAAACACTCAGAATCCAGCAGCAGTGTGCTGGAATCCTATATGAGGTACAAACACTCAGAATCCAGCAGCAGTGTTCTGGAATTCTAGGTGAGGGACAAACACTCATATCCCAGCAGCATTTTTCTGCAATCCTTTGTGAGAGACAAACTTTCATACCCTTGTAGCATTGGTCTGGAAACCTATGTGAGGGACAAAGACTCAGAACCCAGCAGCCGTGTTCTAGTATCTTAAGTGAGGGACAAACCCTCAGAACAAAGCAGCAGTGTTCTGGAATCTAATGTGAGGGACAAAGACTAAGCACACAGCAGGAGTGTTCTGGTATCCTATGTGAGGGACAAACACTCAGACCCCTGCAGCAGTGTTTTGGAATCCTATTTGATGGACAAACATTCAGAATCTCATAGCAGTTTTCTTGAATTCTATGTGAGGAATAAACATTCGGACCGTAGTAGCAGTGTTCTGGAATTCTATCTGAGGTACAAATCCTTAGAAATGAGCAGACATGTTCTGGAATTCTATTTGAGGTACAAACCCTCAGAACCTAGGAGCAGTGTTCTGGAATCCAAAGTGAGCGACGAACACTCAAAAACCAGCAACAGTCTTCTGGTATCTTATGTGAGGGAGAAACACTCAGAACACAGCAGCTGTGTTCTGGAATCCTATGAGAGGGACAAACACTCAGAACCCAGTAACAGTGTTCAGGAAACCTATGTGAAGGACAAACTCTCAGAACCCAGTAGCAGTGTTGTAGAATCTTATGTGAGGGTCAAGCATTCAGACACCCATAGCAGTGATACAGAATCCTATGTGAGGGACAAACATTCAGACCCTAGTAGCAGTGTTCTGGAATCTTAAGTGACGGACAAACATGCAGAACCCCACAGCAGTGTTCTGGAATCCTAAGTGAGGGACAAACCCTCAGCGCCCATCAGCAGTGTTCTGGAATCCCATGTGAGGGACAATCACTCAGAACCCAGCAGCAGTGTTCTTGAATGCTTTGTGAAACACAAACATTCATACAATGGTAGCAGTGTTCTGGAATCCTATGTGCGGGACAAACACTCAGAGCCCAGCAGCAGTGTATATTAATAATATGTGAGGGAGAAACCCTCAGAACCTAGCAGCAGTATTCTGGAATCCAATATGGGGGACAAACACTCAGAACCCAGCAGCAGTGTTCTGGAATCCTTTGTGAGGGACAATCATTCAGATCCTCGTAGCAGTGTTCTGGAATCCTATGTGAGAGACAAAAGCTAAGAAAGCAGCAGCAGTGTTCTTGAATTCTATGGGAGGGACAAACACTCAGAGCCCAGCAACAGTGTTCTGTAATCCTATGTAAAGGTCAAACATTCAGACACTGAGAGCAGGTCTCTGGAATCTTGTGTGTGGGACAAACACTCAGAAACCTAAAGGAGTGTTCTGTATTCCTATGTAAGGGAAAAGCATCCAGACCTTCATAGCACAGTTCTGGAGTGCTCTGTGAGGGACAAACATTCAGACCATCGTAGCGGTGTTCTGGAATACTATGTAAGGAACAAACCCTCAGAACTCAGCTGCAGTGTTCTACAATCATATGTGAGTTGCAAATACTCAGAAATCAGCTGCACTGTTATAGAATCCTTTGTGAGGGACAAACATTCAGACCCTCGTAGCAGTTTTCTGGATTCCTACATGAGGGATAAAGACTCAGAACCCAGCAGCAGTCTTCTGGAAACCTACATGAGGAACAAACACTCAGAACCCAGCCACTGTGTACTGGAATCCTATCTGACGGACAAACATTCAGACATTCACGGAAGTGTTCTGGAATCCTATGTGCGGGACAAATACTAAGAAACCAGCAGCAGTGCTCTTGATTCCTTTGTGAGGGACAAACAAACAGAAACAGCAGCAGTTTTCTGGAAGGCTTTGTGAGGGAAAAGCATTCAGATCCTCATAGCAGCGTTCTGGATTCCTATATATAGGACAAACCCTCAGAACCCAGCAGCAGTGTTCTGGCATGCTTCGTGAATGAACAACAATTCACTCTTAGCAGTGTTCTGGAATCCTATGTGAGGGAAAAACATTCAGACCCTCTTAGCATTGTACTGGAATCCTATATGTGGGACAAACGCTCAGAACCAAGTAGCAGTGTTCTGGAATCCTTTGTGAGGGAAAAACATTCAGACACTCGAAGCAGTGTTCTGGAATCCTATGTGAGGGACAAACACTCAGAACACAGCAGCAGTGTTCTGGAATCCTATGTGAGTGACAAACATTCAGAATTTCCTAACATTGTTCTGGAATCCTAGGTGAGGTACAAACACTCAGAACCCAGCCACTGTGTTCTGGAATCCTGTCTGCGGGACAAAGATTCAGACACTCGTAGAAGGGTTCTGGAATCCTACTTGAGGGACAAACACTCAGAAACCAGCAGCAGTGCTCTGGAATCCTTTGTGAGGGACATGCATTCATAACTTCGAAGCAGTGTTCTACAAATCTACGTGAGGGACAAACAATCTGAACCCACGGGCAGTGTTCTGGAATATTTTGTCCATGGACAAACATTCAGACCCTTGTAGCAGTTTTCTGGAATCCTATGTGAGGAACAAACACTCATAACTCTGCAGCAGTGTTCTGGAATCCTATGTGAGTTACAAACACTCAGAACCCAGCAGCAGTGTCCTGAAATCCGATGTCACCGACAGAGATTCAGTACTTCGTAGCAGTGTTCTGGAATCCAATGTGAGGGACAAACACTCAGAACCCAGCAGCATTGTTCTGGAATCCTATGTGAGTAACAAACACTCATAACCAAGTAACAGTGTTCTGGAATCCTATGTGAGGGACAAACACTGAGAACCCAGAAGCAGTGTTCTGGAAACCTTCGTGAGGGACTAACATTCAGAAACTCGTAGCAGCGTTCTGGAATCCTATGAGAGGGACAAACCCTCAGATCCCAACAGCAGTGTTCTGGAGTCCTTTACGATGGACAAACATTCACACCCTTCTAGCAGTTTTCTGGAATCCTATGTGAGGGACAAACACTCAGATCCCAGCAGCATTTTTCTGGAATCCTATGTTAAGGACAAAAACCCAGAACCCAGGAGTAGTGTTCTGGAGTCCTATGTGAGGGATGAGCACTCAGAACCCAGCCACTGTGTACTGGAACTCTATCTGAGGGAGAAACATTCAGACCCTCAGAGAAGTGTTCTGGAATCCTATGTGAGGAACAAACAAGAAGAAACCAGCAGCAGTTTCTTGTAATCCTATGTGAGGGACAAACAAACAGAACCCAGCAGGAGTGTTCTGGAATACTTTTTGAGCGAAAAACATTCAGAACCTCGAAGCAGTGTTCTGGAATCCTATGTGACAGAAAAATATTCAGACCATCCTAGCAGTGTTCTGCAATCCTATATGAGCGAAAAGCACTCAGAGCCCAACAGCAGTGTTCTGGAATCCTTTGTGAGGGAAAAACATTCAGACCCTCGTATCAGTGTTCTGGAATCCTACGTGAGGGAAAAACGTTAAGACCTTCGTAGCATTGTTCTGGAATCCAATATGAGGGACAAAAACAAAGAACACAGCAGCAGTGTTCTGGAATACGTTGTGAGGGAAAAGTATTCAGACCCTCGTAGCAGTGTTCTCGAATCCTATGTGTGGGACAAACACTCAGAACCCAGCAGCAGTGTTCTGGAATCCAATGTGAGCGAAAGACATTCCAAACTTCGTAGCAGTGTTCTGGAATCCTATGTGAGGGGTAAACACTCAGAACCCAACAGCAGTGTTTTAGAATCCTAAGTGAGCGACAAACATTCAGAAATTTGTGGCAGTGTACTGGAATTCTATGTGAGGGAAAAACACTCAGAACCCTTTAGAAGTGTTCTGGAATCCTGTGTGACGGACAAACACTCAGAACCCAGCAGCAGTGTCCTGGAATCCTATGTGAGGGACAAACAATCAGAAACCAGCAGCAGTGCTCTGGAATCCTATGTGAGAAACAAGCAAACAGAACACAACAGCAGTGTTCTGGAATCCCTTTTTGAGGAGAAAATATTCTGATGCTCCTAACATTGTTCTGGATTCCTGTGTGAGGGACAAACTTTCAGAACCCAGCAGCAGTGTTCTGGAATCCTATGTGAGAGACAAAGACTTAGAATCCAGCATCAGTGTTCTGGAATCCTATGTAAGCAACCAACATTCAGAACTTCATAGCAGTGTTCTGGTATCCTATGTGAGGGACAAACACTCAGAACCCAACCACTGTGTTCTGGAATACGATATGAGGGACAAACATTGAGACACACGTATAAGTCTTCTGGAATCCTATGTGAGGGAAAAACACTCAGAAACCAGCAGCAGTGCTCTGGAATCCTTTGCAAGGGACAAACTAACAGAACCCAGCAGCAATGTTCTGGAATCCTATGTGAGGGACAAACATTCAGAATCTCCTAGCAGTGTTCTGGATTTGTATGTGAGGGACAAACACTCAGAACCCAACAGCAGTCTTCTGGAAAGCTATGTGAGTGACAAACACTCAGAAGCCAGCGGCAGTGTTCTATAATCCTTTGTGAGGGACAAACATTCAGACTCTCGAAGCAGTGTCCTGGAAATCTAAGTGAGGGACAAACATTCATAACCCAGCGGAAGTGTTCTGGAATCTTCTGTGACGGACAAACATTCAGACCCTCGTAGCAGTTTTTTGGAATCCTATTTGAGGGACAAACACTCAGAAAACAGCAGCCGTGTTCTGGAATCCTATGTGAGGGACAAACACACAGCATCCAGCAGCAATATATTGGAATCCTGTGTGAGCCAGAAAGATTCAGATCTTCGTAGCAGTGCTCTGGAATCCTATGTGAGGGACAAAAACTCAGAACCCAGCTGCAGTGTTCTGGAATCCTATGTGAGGGACAAACACTCAGAACCCAGCTGCAGTGTTCTGGAATCCTTTGTGAGGGACAAACATTCACAAACTTGTAGCAGTGTTCTGTAATCCTTTGTGAGGGACAAACACTCATATCCCACCAGCAGTGATCTGGAATCCCTTATGATGGACAAACATTCAGACCCTCATAGCAGATTTCTGGAATCCTATGTGAGGGACAAACACTCAGAACCCAGCCACTGTGTTCTGGAATCCTATCTGAGGGAAAAATACTCAGAACGCAGCCACTGTGTACCCTACCTGAGTGACAAACATTCAGACCCTCATAGAACAAACAATAAGAAACCAGCAGCAGTGCTCTGCAATCCTTTTTGAGGGACAAACAAACAGAACCCAGCAGGAATTTTCTGGAATCCTATCTGAGGGACAAACATTCAGACACTGGTAGAAGTGTTCTGGAAATCTATGTGAGGGACAAACACTCAGAAACCAGCAGCAGTGTTCTGGAATCCTTTTTGAGGGACAAACATACAGAACCCAGCAGCAGTGTTTTCGAATCCTCTGTGAGGCACAAACATTCAGAACCTCCTAGCAGTGTTCTGGAATTGTATGTGAGCGACAAACCCTTAGAACCCGGCAGTAGTGGTCCAGAATTTTATGGGTGACAAACACTCTTAACTCAGCAGCATTGTTCTGGAATCCCATTGGAGGGACACACACTGAGAACCCAGCAGCAGGGCTCTGGAATCCTATGTGAGTGACAAACAATCAGAATCCAGCGGCAGTGCTTTAGAATCCTTTGTGAGGGACAATCCTTCAGATCCTCGAAGCAGTGTTCTGGAATCCTATGTGAGGGACAAAGACTCAGAACCCAGCAGCAGTGTTCTGGAATCCTTTATGATGAACAAACATGCAGACCCTCGTTGAAGTGTTCTGGAATCGTATGTGAGGGAGAAACATGCAGAACCCAACAGCAGTGTTCTGGAATCCTATGTGATTGACAAACAATTGCATCCCAGCAGCAGTGTTCTGGAATTTTATGTGTGGGACAAAGACTCAGATCCAAGCCACTGTACTCTGGAATCCTATATGATGGAAAAATTTCAGACCCTCCTAGAAGTGTTCTGGAATCCTATGTGAGAGAAAAACACTCAGAAACCAGCAGCAGTGCTCTGGAATCCTTTGGGAGAGAAAAACAAACAAGACCCAACAGCAGTGTCCTGGAATCCTTTGTGAGGGAAAACTTTCAGACCCTTGTAGTGGTTATCTGTAATCCTATGTGAGGACAATCCCTCAGAACCCAGCAGCAGTTTTTCGGAATCCTATGTGAGCGGCAAACATTCAGGCCTTCGTAGCATTGTTCTGGAATCCTATGTGAGGGAAAAACACTCAGAATCCAGCCGCTGTGTTCTGGAATCCTATCTGAGAGACAAACATTCAGACATTCGTAGAAGTCTTCTGGAATCCCATCTGAGGGACAAACACTCAGAAACCGGCAGAGATGCTCTGATATCCTTTGTAAGGGTAAAACAAACAGAATCCAGGAGGAGTGTTCTGGAATCCTATGTGAGGGACCAAGTCTCAGAAACCAGCAGCAGTGTTCTGGAATTTTTTGTGAGGGAAAAACACTCAGAACCCAGAAGCAGTGCTCTAGAGTCCTTTGTGGGGGACAAATACTCAGGGCTCAGCAGCACTGTTTTAGACTCCTTGGTGAGCTGCAAACATTCAGATCTTTGTAGCAGTGTTCTGGAACCGTATGTGCGGGACGAACCCTCTGAACCCAGCAGCAGTGTTTTGGAATCCCATGTGAGGGACAAACACACAGAACCCAGCAGCAGTGCTCTGGAATCCTTTGTGAAGGACAAACCTTCAGACCCTCGAAGCAGTGTTCTGGAATCCCATGGGAGGGACAAACAGTCGGAACCCAGCAGCAGTGTTCTGGAATCCTTTGCAATGAAAAAACATTCAGACCCTCATAGAAGTGTTCTGGATTCCTGTGGGAAGGACAAGCACGCAGAACCCAACAGCAGTGTTCTGGAATCCTATGTATTGACAAACATTCAGAACCCAGCAGCAGTGTTCTGGAATCCTATGTGAGGGACAAACACACAGAACCCAGCAGCAGTGTTCTGGAATTCAATGTGTGGGACAAAGACTCAGATCCCAGCCATTGTGTTCGGGAATCCTATATGACGGAAAAAAATTCAGACCCTCGTAGCAGTGTTCTGGAATCCTATCTAAGGGAAAAACACTCAGAGACCAGCATCAGTGCTCAGGAGTACTATGTGAGGGAAAAACAAACAGAATCCAACAGTAGTGTCCTGGAATCCTTTGTGAGGGAAAAACATTCAGACCCTCGTAGCAGTGATCTGTAATCCTATGGGTGGGACAAACCCTCCGAAACCAGCAGCAGTGTTCTGGCATCCTACGCGGGGGACGATCTCTCAGAAACCAGCTGAAGTTTTCTGAAATCTTATGTGAGCGGCAAACATTCAGAACTTTGTAGCAGTGTTCTGTAACCTTATGTGAGGGAAAAACACTCAGAACACAGCCGCTGTGTTCTGGATTCCTATCTGAGAGACAAACATTGAGAAACTCGTAGAAGTGTTCTGTAACCTTATGTGAGGGAAAAACACTCAGAACACAGCCGCTGTGTTCTGGATTCCTATCTGAGAGACAAACATTGAGACACTCATAGAAGTGTTCTGGAATCCCATGTGAGGGACAAACACTCAGAAACCAGCAGAGGTGCTCTGAAAGCCTTTGTAAGGGACAAAGAAACGGAATCCAGGAGGAGTGTTCTGGAATCCTATGGGAGGGAGAAACTCTCAGAAGCCAGCAGCAGTGTTCTACAATTCTTTGTGAGGGACAAACACTCAGAACCAAGAAGCAGTGCTCTGGATCCTACGTGAGGGAAAATCACACAGAACCAAGCAGAAGTGTTTTACAATACTTTGTGAGGGACAAACATGCAGAACCCAGCAGCAGTGTTCTGGAATCCTTTGTGAGGGACAACATTGAGAACTTCGTGTCAGTGTTCTGGAGTCGTATTTGAGGGACAAACACTCTGAACCCAGAAGCAGTGTTTTGGAATCACATGTGTGGGACAAACACTCAAAACCCAGCAAGAGGGTTCTGGAATGATATGTGAGTGAAAAACACTCAGAACCCTGCAGCAGTGTTCCAAAATCCTTTGTGAGGGACAAACCTTCAGACCCTCGAAGCAATGTTCTGGAATAGTATGTGAAGAACAAACACTCAGAACCTAGCCGCAGGGATCTGGAATCCTATGTGAGGTACAAACTCTCAGACTCCAGCGGGATTGTTCTGTAATCCTATGTGAGGGACAAACACTCAGAACCCAGCCACTATGTTCTGGAATCCTATCTTAGGGACATGCATTCAGACACTCGTAGATGTGTTCAGGAATCCCACGTGAGGGACAAACACTCAGAATCAAGCAGCAGTGCTCTGGAATCCCTTGTGAGGGAGAAACACTCAGAACCCTGCAGTAGTATTCTGGAATCCTTTGTGAAGGACAAACATTCAGAACCTCTTAGCAGTGTTCTGGAATCTTATGTGAGGGACAAACACTCTGAACAAAGCAGCAGACTTCTGGAATCCCATTTAGGGGACAAACACTCAGAGCCCAGCAGCAGTGTACTGGAATGCTATGTGAGTGACAAACACTCAGAACCTATAAGCAGTGTTCTTGAATCCTTTGTGTGGGACAAACATTCGCACCCTTGAAGCAGAGTTCTGGAATCTTATGTGACGAACAAACATTCAGAATCCAGCAGCAGTGTTGTGGGATCCTATGTGATTGAGAAGCACTCAGAACCGAGCAGCAGTGTTCTGGAATCCTATGTGAGGGAAAAACTCTCAGAATCCAGTAGCAGTTCTCTATAATCCTTTGTGAGGGGCAAACACTCAGAACACAAGCAGCAGTGTTCTGGAATCCTATGTGACGGACATACAATCAGAACCCACCAGCAGTGTTCTGGAATCCTATGTCAGAGACAAACACTTAGAACCCAGTCACTCTGTTCTGGAATCCTATCTCAGGGACAAACATTCAGACACTCTTAGAAGTGTTCTGGAATCCTATGTGAAGAACAAACTCTCTGAAACCTGCATCGGTGCTCTGGAAATCTTTGTGTGTGACAAACAAACAGAACCCAGCCACTGTGTACTGGAACCCTATCTGAGGGAGAAACATTCAGACCCTTGTAGAAGTGTTCTGGAATCCTATGTGAGGAATAAACAAGAAGAAACCAGCAGCAGTGCTCTGGAATTCTTTGTGAGGGACAAACAAACAAAACCCAGCAAGAGTGTTCTGGATTCTTTTTGAGGGAAAAACATTCAGACCCTCGCAGCAGTGTTCTGGAATCCTGTGTGAGGGAAAAATATTCAAACCCTCGTAGCAGTGTTCTGGAATCCTATATGAGGGACAAACCCTCAAAACCCAGCAGCAGTGTTCTGGAATCCTATGTGAGGAAAACATTCAGACAGTTTTAGCATTCTTCTGGAATCCAATATGAGGGGCAAGTACTCAGAACCCAGCAGAAATGTTCTGGAATCCTTTGTGAGGGATAAACATTTAGACTCCCGCAGCAGTTTTCTGGAATCCTATGTGAGGGACAAACACTCAGAAACCAGCAGCATTGCTCAGGATTCCTTTGTGAGGGAAAAACAAACAGAAACCAGGAGCAGTGTTCTGGAATCCTATGTGAGGGACAAACTCTCAGAAACCAGTAGCAGTGCCCTGGAATCCTTTGTGAGGGACAAACATTCAGAACCTCGTAGAAGTGTTCCAGAATCATATGTGGGAGACAACACTCAGAACCCAGTAGCTGTGTACTGGAATCCTACGTGAGGGACAAAAACACACAAAACCCAGCAGCAGTGTTCTGGCATCCTAGATGAGGGACAAACACTAAGAACCCAGAAGAAGTGTTCTGGAATTCTTTGTGAGGGACAAACACAGAGAAACCATCAGCAGTGTTATAGAATCCTTTGTGAGGGACAAACATTCAGAACCCCGCAGCAGTGCTCTGGATTCCTTCTTGAGGGAAAAACAAAAAGAAACCCGGAGCAGTGTTCTGGAGGGAGAAACTCTCAGAAACCAGCGGCAGTGTCCTGGAATCCCTCCTGAGGGACAAACATTCAGACCCCCTTGGCTGTGTTCTGGAATTCTATGTGAGGGACAAACACTCTGAACCCAGCCGCAGTGTTCTGGAATCCCATGAGAGGGACAAATACTCAGAACCCAGGAGAAGTGTTCTGGAATCATATGTGAGTGACAAACACTCAGAAGCCAGCAGCAGTGCTCTATAATCCTTTGTGAGGGACAAACTTTCATACCCTCTAAGCAGT
The DNA here is from genome assembly GCF_028885625.2 of Pongo pygmaeus. Classification (NCBI taxonomy): domain Eukaryota; kingdom Metazoa; phylum Chordata; class Mammalia; order Primates; family Hominidae; genus Pongo; species Pongo pygmaeus. The sequence continues at coordinate 15,693,584 of NC_072386.2, read as the reverse complement.
GTTCTGGAATTATATATGAATGACAAACACTCAGAATCAAACCGCAGTGTTCTGGAATCCTTTGTGATGAACAAACTTTCAGAGCCTCATTGAAGTGTTCTGGTATCACTTGTGAGGGACAAACATGCAGAACTCAGCAGCAGTGCTCTGGAATCCTAGGTGAGGGAAAAACAAACAGAACATGGCAGCAGTGTTCTGGAATATTTTGTGAGGGAAAACCATTCAGACATTCGTTCCAGTGTGCTGCAATCCTTTGTAAGGGACAATCACTCAGAACCCAGCAGCAGTGTTCTAGAATCCTTTGTGAGGGACAAACATTCAGATCCTCAAATCTGTTTTCTGGAATCGTATGTGAGAGACAAAGACTCAGAACCCAGCAGCAATGTTCTGGAATCTTTTGAGAGTGACCAACACCAAGGACCCAGAAGCAGAGTGGATAGCAGTGTTCTGGAAACCTATGTGAGTGACACTCTGAACCCAGCAGCAGTTAGGGACAAACATTCAGACCCTCGTAGCTGTGTTCTGGAATCCTATATGAGTGACAAATAATCAGAACCCAGCAGAAGTGTTCTAGAATCCTTTGTGAGGGACAAACATTCAGATCCTAGTAGCAGTTTTCTGGAATCTTATGTGAGAGACAAACGCAAAGAAAGCAGCAGAAGTGTTCTACCATCCTAAGTGTGGGACAAACACACAGAGCCCAGAAGCAGTTTTATGGAATCCTATGTGAGGGACAAACACTCAGAACCCTGCAACAGTGATCTGGATTCCTATGTGAGGGACAAGCATGCAGACCCTCATAGCACTGTTTTGCAATGCTCTGTGAGGGAGAAACTTTCAGAATCTCGTAGCAATATTCTGGAATACTATGTGAGGTACAAACCCTCAGAACTCAGCCACAGTGGTCTGGAATCCTATGTGAGTGACACACAGTCAGAAACCAGCAGCAGTGTTCTAGAATCCTTTGTGAGGGACAAACATTCAGACGCTCGAATCAGTGTTCTGTAATCCTATGTGAGGGTCAAACACTCAGATGCAGCAGCATACTTCTGGAACCCTTTGTGATGGACAAACATTCCGAACCCATGTGAGGAACAAATACTCAGAATACAGCAGCAGTGTTCTGGAATCCTGTGTGAGGGACAAACACTCAGAACCCAGACACTGTGTACTGGAATCCTATCAGAGGGCAAACATTCCGAATCTCATAGAAGTGTTCTGCAATCCTATATGAGGGCCAAACACTAAAAAATCTGCAGCAGTGCTCTGGAATCCATTGTGAGGTACAAACAAACAGAACTAAGTAGCAGTGTTCTACAATCCTTTGTGAGAGAAAACATTCAGACACTCGTAGCATTGTTCTGGAATCTTTTATATGGGACTAACTCTCAGAACCCAGCAGCAGAGTTTTGGAATCCTTTGTGAGGGAAAAGCATTCAGACCATCTTAGCAGTGTTCTGGAATCCTAAGTGAGGGAAATACATTCAGACTCTCGTAGGATTGTTCTGGAATCATATATGAGGGACAAACACTCAGAACCCAGCAGCAGTGTTCTGGAATCTTTGTAAGGGAAAAACACTCGGAACCCAGCAGCATTGCTCTGGAATCCTATGTGAGGGACAAACACTCAGAACCCTGCAGCAGTGTTCTGGAATCCAATGTGAGCGACAAACTTTCAGAACTTCGTAACAGTGTTCTGGAATCCTATGTGAAGGACAAACACTCAGAAGCCAGCAGCAGTCTTTTGGATTCGTGTGTGAGGGACAAACACTCAGAACCCAGCAGCAGTGTTCCGGAATCCTTTGTGAGCAACAAACATTAAGAACTTTGAAGGAATGTTCTGGAATCCTATGTGGGGGACAAACCCTCAGAAACCAGCCACCGTGTTCTGGAACCCTATCTGAGGGACAAACATTCAGACCCTCATAGAAGTGTTCTGGAATCTTATATGAGGCACAAACACTCAGAACCCACCAGCAGAGTTCTGAAATCCTATTTGAGGGACAAACATTCAGATACCAGCCACTGTGTTCTGGAATCCTATCTGAGGGAGAAACATTCAGACACTCGTAAAAGTGTTCTGGAATCCTATGTGAGGGACAACCACTCAGAAACCATCTGCGATGCTCTGGAATCCCTTCTGAGGGACAAACAGAACCCAGAAACACTGATCTTTAATCCTTTGTGAGACAAAAAAATTCACACCCTCGTAGTAGTGTTCCGGAATCCTATGTGATGGACAAACACTCAGAACACATCAGCAGTGTTCTGGAATCCTTTGTGAGGGACAAATACCCAGAACCCAGCAGCAGTGTTTGGGAATTCTACGTGAGGGACAAACCCTCGGAACCCAGAAGCAGAGTTCTGGAATCCTTTGTGAGGGACAAATATTCAGACACTTAGAGCAGTGTTCTGGAACCCTATGTAAGGGACAAACACTCAGAACCCTGCAGGAGTGTTCTGGAATCCTATGTGACGGACAAGCCTTCAGACCCTCATAGCATTCTTCTGGAAAGCTCTGTGAGGGACAAATATTCAGACCCTCGTAGCAGCGTTCTGCAATCCTATGTGAGGTAGAAACCCTCAGAACTCAGCAGCAGTGTTCTGGAATTCTATGTGAGGGACAATCCCTCTGAATCTAGCAGCAGTGTTCTGGAATCATATGTGAGGGGGTAACACTCAGAACTCAGCAGCAGTGTTCTGGAATTCTATGTGAGGGACAATCCCTCTGAATCTAGCAGCAGTGTTCTGGAATCGTATGTGAGGGGGTAACACTCAGAACTCAGCAGCAGTGTTCTGGAATGCTATGTGAGGGAAAAACGCACAAAACCCATCAGCAGTGTTCTGGTATCCTATATGAGGGACAAACACTCAGAAACCAGCAGAAATGTCCTCGAATCCTATGTGAGGGACAAACACTCACAAACCAGCAGCAGTGTTCTGAAATCCTATGTGAGGGACAAACATTCTGACCCCCGAGCAGTGTTCTGAAATCCTATGTGAAGGACAGTCAGAACCCAGTAGCAGTGTTCTGGAATCAGATGTCAGGGACAAGCATTCAGACACTCGTAGCATTGATAAGGAATGTTTTCTTAGGGAGAAACATTCAGACCCACATAGCAGTGCTCTGGAATCCTATGTGAGAGACAAACACTCAGAACACAGCAGCAGTGTTCTGAAATCCCTTTGAGGGACAAACATTCAGAACCTCGTAGCAGTGTTCTGGAATTATATGTGAGGGACAGGCATTTAGAACCCAGCAGCAATGTTCTGGAATTCTTGGTGAGGAACAAATTTTCAGACCTTCCCAGCAGTGTTCTGCAATCCTATGTGAGGGACAAACACTCCGAACCCACAAGCGGTGCTTTGGAATCCTTTGTGAGGGATTCAGACCCTTGAATCCTATGTGACAGACAAACACTCAGAACACAGCAGCAGTGTTCTGAAATCCCTTTGAGGGACAAATATTCAGACCCTTGAAACAGTGTTCCGGAATCCCATGTGAAGCAGAAACTCTCAGAAACCAGCAGATGAGTTCTAGAATTCTATGTGAGGGAAAAACCCTCAGAACATGGTAGCAGAATTCTGCAATCCTATGTGAGGGACAAACCCTCAGAACCCAGCAGCAGTGTTTTGGAACTGAATGACAGGGACAAATCCTGAAATTCCAGCTGCAGTTTTCTGGAATCCTAAGTGAGGGAGAAACACTCGGAAACCAGCAACAGTGTTCTGGAATCCAATTTCAGGGACAAACACTCAGAACCCAGCAGCATTTTTCTGCAATCCTTTCTGAGAAACATACATTCATACCCTTGTAGCAGTGTTCTGGAATCCCATGTGAGGGACTTACACTCAATCGATTAGCAGTGGTCTGGAATCCTCTGTGAAAGACAGACAATCAGAACCCAGCAGCAGTTTTCTGGTATCCTAAGTGGGAGACAAACGCTCAGAACCGTGCGGAAGTGTTCTGGAACGCTATGAGAGGGACAAGGATTCAGACCTTCACAGCACTGTTCTGGAATGTTCTGTGAAGGACAAGCATTCAGACCCTCGTAGTAGTGTTCTGGAATCCTATGTGAGGTACAAACCCTCAGAACCCAGCAGCAGTGTTCTGGAATCCAATGTGAGGGACAAACACTCAGAACCCAGCAGCAGTATTTTGGAATCCTATGTGTGGGACAAACCCTTAGAATGCTGCAACAGTGTTCTGGAATCCTATGTGAGGGACAAGCATTCAGAACCTCATAGCACTGTTCTGGATTTCCATGTGAGTGACAAACATTCAGAACCTCGTAGCAGTGTTCTGGAATCTTAAATGGGGTACAAATCCTCAGAACTGAAAAGCAGTGTTCTGGAATTCTATGTGAGGGAGAAACCCTCAGAACCTAGCAGCACTGTTATGGAATCCAAAGTGAGGGACAAACACTCGGAACCCAGCAACAGTGTTGTGGAATCTTAGGTGAGGGATAAACACTCAGAACACAGCAGCAGTGTTCTAGAATGCTATGTGAGGGACAAACACTCAGAATCCAGCAGCATTGTTCAGGTATACTATATGAGGGACAAACACTCAAAGCCCAGGAGAAATGTTCTGGAATCCTATGTGAGGGACAAACACAAACCAGCAGCAGTGTTCTGGAATCCTATGTGAGGGACAAACATTCAGAACTTCGGAGTAGTGTTCTGGAATCCTATGTGAGGAAAAAACACTCAGGACCCTGCAGTAGTGTTCTAGAATCCTATGTGAGGGACAAGCATTCAGACCCTCATTGCACTGTTCGGGAATGTTCTGTGAGGCACAAACATTCAGACCCTTGTAGCAGTGTTCTGGAATCTGATGTGAGATACAAACCCTCAGAATCCAGCAGCAGAGTTCTGGAATCCTATTTGAGGGACAATCACTCAGAACCCAGCAGCGGTGTTCAGGAATGCTATGTGAGAGACAAACATTCAGAACCCAGCAACATTGTCCTGGTATCCTATATGAGGGACAAACACTCAGAACCCAGCAGAAATGTTCTAGAATCCTACGTGAGGGATATACACTCACAAACCAGCAGGAGCGTTCTGGAATCCTATGTGAGGGGCAAACATTCAGACCCTTGGAGCAGTGTTCTGGAATCATGTGTGAAGGGCAAACACTCAGACCCAGTAGCAGTATTCTGGAATCCTATGTGAGGGACAAGCATTCAGACACTCGTAGCAGTGACATGGAATCCTTTGTGAGGGACAAACATTCGGAACCTAGTAGTAGTGTTCCGGAATCTTATGTAAGGGACAAACTCTCAGAATCCAGAAGCAGGGTTCTGGAATCCTTTGTGAGGGACAAACACTCAGAACACAAAAGCAGTGTTCTGGAATCCCTTTTAGGGACAAACATTAAGACCCTCGCAGCAGTGATGGGAATCATATGTGAGGGACCAACACTCAAAAACCAGCAGCAGTTTTCTGGAAACCTTTGTGAGAGACAATCTTTCATACCCTTGTAACACTATTCTGGAATCTTATATGAGGAACAACCTAGCAGCAGTGTTCTGGAATCCAAAGTGAGGGACAAACACTCAGAATCCAGCAACAGTGTTGTGGAATCTTGTGTGAGGGACAAACACTGAGAAAACAGAAGCAATGTTCTGGGATCCTATATGAGGGACAAACACTCAGAACCTAGCAGCAGTGTTCTGGAATCCTATGTGAGGAACACACACTTAGAACCCAGCAGCAGTGTTCTGGAATCCTATGTGAGGGACAAACACTAGGAACCCAGCCACAGTGCTCTGGAATCCTATCTGAGGGACAAACATTCAGACACTAGTAGAATTATTCTGGAATCCTATGTGAGGGACACTCAAATACCAGCAGCGGTGCTCTGGAATCCTTTGTGAGGTACAAACAGAACCCAGTAGCATTGTTGTGAAATCCTACATGAGGGAAAAACATTCAGAACCTCTTACCAGTGTTCTGGAATCCTATGTGAGGGACAAACACTCAGAACCCAGCAGCATTGTTCTGGAATCCCATGTGATGGACAAACACTCAGAAACCAGCAGCAGTTTTCTAGAATCCTTTGTGAGGGACAAAATTTCAGACACTCGAGGCAGTCTTCTGGAATCCTATGTGAGAGACAAACACCCAGAAACCAGCAGAACTTCTCTGTAATCGTTTGTGTGGGACAAACGAACAGAACTAAGTAGCAGTGTTCTGGAATCCCATGTGAGGGAGAAATACTCAGAACCCAGCAGCAGAGTTCTACAATCCTTTTTGAGGGACAAACCTTCAGACACTCGAAGCATTGTTTTGGAATTCTATGTGAGGGACAAACACTCAGAACCCAACACCAGTGTTCTGGAATTCTATCTGAGGGACAAACACTCAGAACTCAGCAGCAGTGTTGTGGAATCCTTTGTGATGGAAAAACATTCAGAACCTCGCATCACTGTTCTGGAATCCAAAGTGAGGGACAAACACTCAGAACCCAGCAGCAGTGTTCTGGAATCCTAGATGAGAGACAAACACTCAGAAACCAGCAGCAGTGTTCTGGAATCCTATTTGAGGGACAAACACACAGAACCCAGCAGCAGTGCTCTGGAATCCTTTGTGAAGGACAAACATTCAGGCACTCGTAGCAGTGTTCTGGAATCCTATGTGAAGGACAAACACTCAGAACCCAGCAGCAGTGTTCTGGAATCCTCTGTGAGGGACAAACACTGAGAACCCAGCAGTAGTGTTCTGGTATCGTATGTGAGGGCAAAGACTCACTACCGAGCAGCAGTATTCTGGGATCCACTGTGAGCAACAAACTCTCAGAAACCAGCAGCAGTGCTCTGGAATCCTTTGGGAGGGACAAACAAAGAGAACCCAGTAGCAGTGTTCTGGAATCCATTCAGAGGGAAAAACACTCATACCCTCGTACCACTGTTCTACATTCCTATGTGAGGGACACTCAGAACCCAGCAACAGTTTTCTGAAATCCTTTGTGAGGGACCAACACTCAGAACCCAGCAGCAGTGTTCTGGAATCCTACGTGAGGAACAAACACTAACTGCCCAGCATCAGTGTTCTGGAAACCTTTATGAGGGACAAACATTCAGAACCTCATAGCAGTGTTCTGGAATTGTATGTGAGGGACAAACACTCAGAAACCAGCAGCAGTGTTCTACAATCCTTCGTGAGGGACAAAAATTCAGAACCTCGTAAGAGTGTTCTCGAATCTTATGTGACGGACAAACACTCTGAACTCAGAAGCAGTGTTTTGGAATCCCATGTGAGAGACAAACACTGAGAACCCAACAGCCCTGTTTGGAATCCTATGTGAGTGACAAAAACTCAGAACCCTCTAGCAGTGTTCTCGTATCAAATGTTACATTTGAGAGACAAATGTTAAGCGCACAGCAGGAGTGTTCTGGAATCCTTTGTAAAGGAGCATTATTCAGACCCTCGTAGCAGAGTTCTGGAATCCTATTTGAGGGACAAACACTCAGACCCCTGTAGCAGTGTTCTGGAATCCTATGTGAGGGAGAAACACTAAGAAACCCGCAACAGTGTTCTGGAACCCTTTATGAGGGACAAACTTTCAGATCTCAGCAGGAGTGTTCCGGAATCTTATGTGAGGGACAAACATTCAGACCCTCGTAACAGTGTTCTGAAATCCTACGTGAGGGACAAACACTCAGAACCCAGCAGCAGTGTTCTGGAATCCCATGTGAGGGACAAATACCCAGAACCCAGCAGCAGTGTTCCGGAATTCTATGGGAGGGACAAACCTTCAGAACCCTGCAGCACTTTTCTGGATTCCTTTGTGAGGGACAAACACTCAGACACTCATATCAGGGTTCTGTAACGCTATGTGAGGGAGAAACATTCAGACCATCGTAGCACTCTTCTGAAATCCAATGTGAGGTACAAACACTCATAAAACAGCAGCAGTGTTCTGTAATAATATGTGAGGGACGAACAGTCAGAAAACAGCAGTAGTGTTCAGGAATTCTATGTGAGGAACAAACCCTCAGAAACCAGCAGCAGTGTTCTGGAATCCTTTGTGAGGGACAAATGTTCAGACACTTAGAGCAGTATTCTGGAATCCTATGTGAGGGACAAACACTCAGAACCCTGCAGGAGTGTTCTGGAATCCTATGTGACGGACAAGCCTTCAGACCCTCATAGCACTCTTCTGGAATGCCCTGTGAGGGACAAACATTCAGACCCTCATAGCAGTGTTCTGCAATCCTATGTGAGGTAGAAACCCTCAGAACTCAGTAGCAGTGTTCTGGAATTCTATGTGAGGGACAATCCCTCTGAATCTAGCGCAGTGTTCTGGAATCGTATGTGAGGGTCTAACACTCAGAACCCAGCAACAGTGTTCTGGAATGCTACATGAGGGACAAACACCCAAAGCCCATCAGCAGTGTTCTGATATCCTATATGAGGGAAAACCACTCAGAAACCAGCAGAAATGTTCTGGAATCCTATGTGAGGAACAAACATTCAGACCCTCGGAGTATTGTTTTGGAATCCTATGTGAAGGGCAAACTGTCAGAACCCAGTAGCAGTGTTCTGGAATCAGATGTCAGGGACAAGCATTCAGACACTCGTAACAGTGATATGGAATGCTTTCTGAGGGAGAGACATTCAGCAGTTCTCTGGAATCCTATGTAAGAGACAAACACTGAGAACACAGCAGCAGTGTTCTGGAATTCCTTTGAGGGACAAACATTCAGACCCTTGAAGAAGTGCTCGGGAATTATATATGAGGGAAAAACATTGAGAACCCAGCAGCAATGTTCTGGAATCACTTTGTGGGACAAACATTCAGAGACTCGTAGCAGTGTTCTGGAATCCTAAGTGAAGGACAAGCATTCAGATCTTCATAGCACTGTTCTGAATTTCTATGTGAGTGACGTTCAGACCCTCGTAGCAGTGTTCTGGAATCCTACATGAGGTACAAATCCTCAGAACCTAGCAGCAGCGTTCTGGAATTCTATGTGAGGGGGAAATCCTCGGAACCTAGCAGCATTGTTATGGAATCCAAAGTGAGGGACAAACACTCAGAACCCAGCAACGGTGTTCTGGAATCTTATGTGAGGGATAAACACTCAGAACACAGCAGCGCCAGTGTTCTGGAATCCTATGTGAGGGACAAACAATCAGAACTCAGCAACAGTGTTCTGGAATCCTATATGAGGGACAAACTCTCTGAACCCAGCAGCAGTGTTATGGAATCTCATGTGAGGGACAAACACTCAGAACCCAGCAGCAGTGTTCTGGAATCCTATGTGAAGGGCAAACACTCAGAACCCAGTAGCAGTGTTCTGGAATCTTATGTGAGGGACGAGCATTCAGACATTCGTAGCAGTGATACAGAATTGTATTAGAGGGACAAACATTCAGACCCTCGTTGCAGTGTTCTCTAGTCTTATCTGAGTGATCTGGATTCCTATGTGAGGGACAAACACTGAGAACCCAGCAACACTGTTTTGGAATCCTATGTGAGGGACAAACCCTCAGAACCTAGCAGCAGGGTTCTGTAATCCAATGTGAGGGACAAACAATCAGAACCCAGAAGAACAGTTCTGTAATACTTTGTGATGAAAAAACATTCATATCCTTGTAGCAGTGTTCTGGAATCCCATGTGAGAGACAAATACTAAGAAACCAGCAGCTGTGGTCTGGAATCCTATGTGAGGAACAAACCCTCAGAGCCCAGCAGCAGTGTTCTGGAATACTTTGTGAGGGTCAAACATCCCAGACACTCAGAGCAGTGTTCCAGAATCCTTTGCGAGGAACAAACACTCAGAAACCTGCAGTAGTGTTCTGGAATCCTATGTGAGGGAGAAGCATTCAGACCCTCATAGCCCTGTTAGCGAGTGCTCTGTGAGGGCAAACATTCAGACCCTCGTAGTAGTGTTCTGGAGTCTGATGTGAGGTTGAAACCCTTAGAACCCAGCAGCAGAGCTCTGGAGTCCTATGTGAGGGACACACACTCAGAACCCAGCAGCGGTGTTCAGGAATTCTATTTGAGGGACAAACACTCAGAACCCAGCAGCATTGTTCTGGTATCTATATGAGAGGGAAACACTCAGAACCCAGCAGAAATGTTCTTGAATCCTATGTGAGGGACATACACTCACAAACCAGCAGCAGTGCTCTGGAATCCCATGTGAGGGACAAACATTCAGATCCTCGGAGCAGTTTTCTGGAATCCTATGCAAAGGGCAAACCCTCAGAACCAAGTAGCAGTGTTCTGGAATCCTATGTGAGGGACCAGCGTTCAGACACTCGTAGGAGTGATATGGAATCCTTTGTGAGGGACAAACATTCAGACCCTAGTAGCAGTGTTCCGGAATCCTATGTGAGGGACAAACACTCAGAACCCAGCAGCAGGGTTCTGGAATCCTTTGTGAAGGACAAACACTCAGAACTCAAAAGCAGTGTTCTGGATTCCCTTTGAGGGACAAACATTCAGACCCTCGCAGCAGTGTTCGGGAATCATACGTGAGGCACCAACACTCAGAAACCAGCAGCAGTGTTCTGGAATCCTTTGAGAGAGACAATCTTTCATACCCTTTTAGCAGTATTCTGGAATCCTATGTGAGGAATAACATAGCAGCAGTGTTCTGGAATCCAAAGTGAGGGACAAACACTCAGGACCCAGCAACAGTGTTCCGGAATCCTGTGTGAGGGACAAACACTCAGAACACAGCAGCTGTGATCTGGAATCCTGTTAGAGACAAACACTCAGAACCCAGTAGCAGTGTTCTGGAATCCTATATGAGGGACAAACACTCAGAACACTGTAGCAGTGTTCCGGAATCCTATGTGATGGACAAACACTCAGAACCCAGCCACCGTGTTCTGAAATCCTCTGTGAAGAACAAACACTCAGAACCCTATAGCTGTGTTCTGGAATCCTATGTGAGGAACAAGAATTCAGACACTCGTAGCAATGATACAGAATGCTGTGTGAGGGACAACCATTCAGACCTTCGTAGCAGTTTTCTGTAATACTTTCAGAGGGTCAATCATTCAGACCTCCGTAGCATTGTTCTCGACCCCTATGTGAGGGACAAACACTCAGAACTCAGCAGCACTTTTCTGGAATCCAAAGTGAGGGACAAACACTCAGAACCCTTCAGCAGTGTTCTGGAATACTTGGTGAGGGACAAATATTCAGACAATCGTAGCAGTGTTCTGGAATCCTATGTGAGGGACAAACACTCAAAACCCAGCAGCAGTGTTCTGGAATCCTATGTGAAGGACAAACACTCAGAACCCAGCAGCACTGTCCTGTACTCCAATGTGAGGGACAAACACTCAGAACGAAGCAGCAGTGCTCTGGAATATTTTGTGAGGGACAAACATTCAGATAATCGTAGCAGTGTTCTGCAATCCTATGTGACAGACAAACATTAAGAAACCATCAGCAGTGTTCTGGAATACTTCGTGAGTGACAAACACTCAGACTCTCTTAGCAGTGTTCTGGAATCCTATGTAAGGGGTAAAAACTCAGAACTCAGCAGTAGTGTTCTGGAATCCTATGTGAGGGACAATTACTCAGAACCCAGCAGCAGTGTTCTGGACTTCTATGTGAGGGACAAACATTCAGACCCTCGTGGCAGTGTTCTGGAATCCTATGAGAAGGACAAACACTCAGAAAACATTAGCAGTGTTCTGGAATCCTATCTGAGGGGCAAACAGTCTGAAACCAGCAGCAGTGTTCTGGAATCTTTGGTGTGGGTCTAACATTCAGACACTCCTGGCAGTGTTCTGGAATCCCATGTGAGGGACAACCATTCAGAACCCAGCTGCAGTGTTCTGGAATCCTATGTGTGGGACAAACACTCAGAGCCCTGCAGCAATGTTCTGGAATCCGATATGAGGGACAAACACTCTGAACCCAGCAGCAGTGTTCTGGAATCCTTTGTGAGGGACTAACATTTAGACCCTCTAATCAGTGTTCTGGAATCCCAGGTGAGGGACAAACACTCAGAACCCAGCTGTAGTGTTCCGGATTCCTATGTGAGGGAGAAACTCTCAGAACCCAGCAGCATTGTTCTGGAATCCTTTGTGAGGGACAAACATTCAGACACTCGGAGCATTATTCTAGAATCCTACGTAAGGGACAAACTTTCAGAACCCTACAAGAGTGTTCTGGCATTCTATGTGAGGGACAAGCACTCAGACCCTAATAGCACTGTTTTCGAGTGCTATGTGAGGGACAATAATTGAGACCCTTGTAGCCGTGTTCTGGAATCCTATGTAAGGTACAAACCCTCAGAACCCAGCATGCGTGTTCTGGAATTCTACGTGAGGTACAAACCCTCGGAACCTAGCAGCAGTGTTCTGGAATCCGGTGTGAGGGATTAATACTCAGAACCCAGCAGCAGTGCTCTGATTCCTGTGTGAGGGACAGACATTCAGACCCTTGAAGCAGTGTTCTGTCATCCTATGTGAGGGACAAACACTCAGATCCAGCAGCATTGTTCTGGATTCCTTTGTGATGGACAAATATTCAGACCGTCGTAGCCATTTTCTGGAATCAAATGTGAGGGACAAACGCTCAGAATCCAGCAGCAGTGTTCTGGAATTCTATGTAAGGGACAATAACTCAGGACCCAGCAGCAGTGTTCTGCAATCCTATGTAAGGGACAATAACTCAGGACCCAGCAGCAGTGTTCTGCAATCCTATGTAAGGGACAAACACTCAGAACACAGCTGCAGTGTTTCGGAATCCTTTGTGAGGGACAAACGCTCAGAACTCAAAAGCAGTGTTCTGAAATCCCTTTGAGGGACGAACATTCAGACCCTCGTAACAGTGTTCCAGAATCTTATGTGAGGAACAATCATTCAGAACCCAGCAGCAGTGATCTGGAATTCTTGGTGAGGAACTAAGTTTCAGACCCTCCGAGCAGAATTCTGGAATCTTATATTTGGGACAAACACTCAGAACCCAGCAGCTGTGTTCTGCAATCATATGTGAGGGAGAAACACTCAGAACAAACAAGCAGTGCTCTGGAATCCTTTGTGAGGGACAAATATTCAGACCCCTGTAGCAATGTTCCGGAATCCATGTGATGGAGAAAACCTCAGAACCCAGCAGCAGAGTTCCAGGATTCTAAGTGAGGGACAAATTCTCAGAACATAGCTATAGTATTCTGCAATCCTGTGTGAGGGACAAACCCTCAGAACCAAGCAGCAGTGTTCTGGAACCCTATGTGAGGGACAATCACTCAGAACCCAGCAGCAGTGTTCTGGAATCCTATTAGAGGGACAAACATTCAGGCCCTCGTAGCAGTGTTCTGGAATCCTATGTGAGGGACAAACACTAAAATCCCTGCAGCAGTGTTCTTGTATCCTACATGATGTACAAACACACAAAACCCAGCAGAAATGTCCTTGAATCCTGTGTTAGTGACAAACACTCACAACCCAGCAGCTGTGTTCTGGAGTCCTATGTGAGGGACAAACATTCAGACACTCGTTGCAGTGTTCTGGAATCCAACGTGAGGGAGCAACACTCAGAACCCAGCAACAGTGTTCTGGAATCCTATGTGAGGGACAAATAATCAGAACACAGCAGCAGTGTTCGAGAAGTCTATGCGAGAGACATATGTCAGAACCCAGCAGCCATGCTCCAAAATCCTTTTTGAGGGACAAACATACAGACACTCATAGCACTGTTCTGTAATGCTATGTGAGGCAGAAGCTTTCAGAACCTCATAGCAGTGTTCTGAAATCCTATGTGAGGGACAAACACTTAGAAAATGACAGCAGTGTTCTGTAGTCTTATTTGACCGTCAAACACTTAGAACCCAGCAGCAATGTTCGGGTTTTCTATGTGGGGGACAAACCCTAAGAACCCAGCAGCATTATTGTGGAATCCTTTGTGAGTGACAAATATTCAGACACTTAGAACAGTGTTTTGGAATCCTTTGTAAGGGACAAACACTCAGTAACCTGCAGCAGTGTTCTACAATGCTATGTGAGGGACAAGCATTCAAACCTTCATAGCACTGCTCTGGAATGCTCTGTGAGGGACAAACATTCAGACCATCTTAGCAGTGTTCTGGAGTCCTATGTGAGGTACAAACCCTGAGAACTCAGCAGCAGTGTTCTGGAATTCTGTGTGAGGGACAAAAACTCTCAGGAACTAGCAGCAGTGTTCTGGAATTGTCTGCGAGGGACTAACACTCAGAACCCAGCAGCATTGTTTTGGAATGCTATGTGAGGGACAAACAGAAAACCAAGCAACAGTGTTCTGGTATCCTATATGAGGGACAAACACTCAGAACCCAGCAGAAGTTTTCTGGAATCCTATGTGAGGGACAAACACTCACAAACCAGCAGCAGTGTTCTGGATTCTTATGTGAGGGACGAACATTCAGAACCTCGGAGCAGTGTTCTGGAATCCTATGTCAAGGACAAACCCTCAGAACCCAGTAGCAGTGTTCTGGAAACCTATGTGAGGGACAAGCATTCAGATACTCGTAGCAGTGATACGGAATGCTTTCTGAGGGAGAAACTTTCAGACCCTCATAGCAGTGTTCTGGAATACTATGTGAGGGAAAAACACTCACAACCCAGCAGCTGTGTTCTGGAAACCTTTGTGAAGGACAAACATTCAGACACTCGCAGCATTTTTGTGAAATCCTGTGTAAGGGACAAACACTCAGAACCCTACAGCAGTGTTCTGGAGTCCTGTGTAAGGGACAAACATTCAGACCCTCATAGCACTGTTCTGGAACCCTATGTGAGGGACAAACATTCAGACACTCATAGCACTGTTTTGTAATGCTATGTGAGGGGAAATATTCAGCCCCTCATAGCAGTGTTCTGAAATCCTATGTGAGGAACAAACACTCAGAAAACAGCAGCAGTGTTCTGTAATCCTATGAGAAGGACAAACACTTAGAACCCAGCAGCAGTGTTCAGGAATTCTATGTAAGGGACAAACCCTTAGAACTCAGCAGCAGTGTTCTGGAATCCTATGTGAGGGAAAAACATTCAAACACTCAGTGAAGTGTTTTGGAATCCTATGTAAGGGACAAACATTCAGAACCCTGCAGCAGTGTTCTGGAATCCTATGTGAGGGACAATCATCCAGACACTCATAGCACTGTTCTGGAAGGCTCTGTGAAGTACAAACCCTCAGAACTCAGCAGCAGTGTTCTGGAAGCCTATGTGAGTGACAAACACTCAGATACCAGCAGCAGTGTCCTAGTGTCCTTTGTGAGGGACAAACATTCAGACCCTCAAAACAGTGTTTTGTTATCCTATGTGAGGCACAAACACTCATATCCAGCAGTATTGTTCTGGAATCCTTTGTGATGGACAAACATTCAGACCCTTGTAGCTGTTTTCTGGAATCAAATGTGAGGGACAAACACTCAAAATCCAGCAGCAGTGATCGGGAATTCTATATGAGGGACAAACCCTCACAACTCAGCAGCAGTATTCTGTAATCTTATGTGAGGTACAAACATTCAGACACTCAGAGCAGTGTTTTGGAATCCCATGTGAGGGAGAAACCCTCAGAGCCCTGCAGCAGTGCTCTGGAATCCTATGTGAGGGAAAAGCATTCAGACCCTCATAGCACTGTTCTGGAATGCTCTGTGAGGTATAAACCCTCAGAACTCAGCAGCAGTGTTCTGGAATCCTATGTGAGTGACAAACATTCAGATATCAGCAGCAGTGTTCTAGTGTCCTTTGTGAGGGAAAAACATTCAGACCCTCGAAAGAGTGTTCTGTTATCCTATGTGAGACACAAACACTCAGATCCAGCAGCACTGTTCTGGAATCCTTTGTGATGGACAAATATTCAGACCCTCGTAGCAGTTTTCTGGAATCAAATGTGAGGGACAAACCCTCAGAACCCAGCAGCAGTGTTCTGGAATTCTATGTGAAGGACAAACCCTCACAACTCAGCAGCAGTGTTCTGTAATCTTATGTGAGGGACAAACATTCAGACACTCAGAGCAGTGTTTTGGAATCCCATGTGAGGGACAAACACTCAGAACCCTGCAGCAGTGTTCTGGAATCCTATGTGAGGGAAAAGCATTCAGACCCTCATAGCACTGTTCTGGAATGCTCTGTGAGGTATAAACCCTCAGAACTCAGCAGCAGTGTTCTAGAATCCTATGTGAGTGAGAAACACTGATATACCAGCAACAGTGTTGTATTGTCATTTGTGAGGGATAAACATTCAGACCCTTTAAGCAGTGTTGTCTTATCCTATGTGAGGGACAAACACTGAGATCCAGCAGTATTGTTTTGGAATCCTATTAGAGGGACAAACCTTCAGACCCTGGTAGCATTGTTCTGGAATCCTATGTGAAGGACAAACACTCAGAAAACACTAGCAGTGTTCTGGAATCCTATGTGAGGGACAAACACTCTGATCTCAGCAACAGTGTTCTGGAATCGTTGGTGAGGGACTAACATTCAGACCATCGTAGCAGTGTTCTGGAATCCTAGGTGAGAGACAAGCACTCAGAACCCAGCTGTAGTGTTCTGGAATCCTATGTGAGGGACAATCACTCAGAACCCAGCAGCAGTGTTCTGGAATCCTTTGTAAGGGACAATAATTCAGACCCTAGGATCATTGTTCTGGAATCCTATGTGAGGGACAAACACTCAGAACCCTGCAGCAGTGTTCTGTAACATTGTGTGTGGGACAAGCATTCAGACATTCATAGAAGTGTTCTGGAATGCTATGTGGGGGACAATCATTCAGAACCTCATAGCAGTGTTCTCGAATCCTATGTGAGGCACAAACCCTCAGAACCTAGAAGCAGTGTCCTGGAATCCCATGTGAGGGACAAACTCTCAGAACTCAGCAGCAGTGTTCTGGATTCCTATGTGAGGGCAAACACTCAGAACCCAGCAGCAGTGTCCTGGAATCCCATGTGAGGGACAAACTCTCAGAACTCAGCAGCAGTGTTCTGGATTCCTATGTGAGGGCAAACACTCAGAACCCAGCAGCAGTGTCCCGGAATCCCATGTGAGGGACAAACTCTCAGAACTCAGCAGCAGTGTTCTTGATTCCTATGTGAGGGCAAACACTCAGAACCCAGCAGCAGTGTTCTGGAATCCTTTGTGAGGAACAAACACTCAGAACTCAAAAGCAGTGTTCCGGAATCCCTCTGAGGGACAAACATTCAGACCCCCGTAGCCGTGTTCCAAAATCGTATGTGAGGGACAAACATTCAGAACACAGCAGCAATGTTTTGGAATTCTTGATGAGGAACAACCTTTCAGACCCTCCGAGCAGAGTTCTGGAATCCTATGTTTCAGACAACCACTCAGAACACAGCAGCTGTGTTCTGCAATCCTATGTAAGGAACAAACACTAAAAATCCACAAGAAGTGCTCTGGAATCCTTTGTGAGGGGCAAACATTCAGACCTCTGTAGGAGTGTTCCGGAATCCCTTGTGATGGAGAAATCCTCAGAACACAGCAGCAGAGTTCCAGAATTCTATGTGAGAGACAAAGCTTCAGAGTATAGCCGCAGTATTCTGCATTCCTAAGTGTGGGACAAACCCTCAGAACACAGCAGCAGTGTTCCAGAACTCAATGACAGGGACAGACCCTGAGATCCCAGCAGCAGTTGTTTTGAATCCTATGTGAGGGACAAACACTCAGAACCCAGCAGCATTTTTCTGCAATCCTTTGTGACAGACAAACTTTTATACCCTTGTCCCAGTAGTCTGGAATCCTATGCGAGGGATAAACACTCAGAACCCAGCAGCAGTGGTTTCGATTCCTCTGTGAGGGAGAAACACTCAAAACCCAGCAGAAGTTTTATGGTATCATAAGTGAGGGACAAACACTGAGAACCGACCAGCAGTGTTCTGGAATTCTACGTGAGGGACAATCCTCAGAAACAAGCAGCAGTGTTCCGGAATCCAATGTGAGGGTCAAATACTCAGAACCCAGCAGCAGTGCACTAAAATCCTTTGTGAGGGACACACAAAGAAACTCGTAGCAGTGTTCTGGAATCATGTGTGAGGGACAACACTCTGAACCCATCAACAGTGTTTTCGAATCCCATGTGAGTGACAAACACTCAGAACCCCGCAGCATTGTTCTGGAATCCTATGTGAGTGACAAACAATCAGAGCCCAGCAGCAGTGTTCTAGAATCCTTTGTGAAGGACAAACATTCAGACCCTTGAAGCAGTGTTCTGGAATCCTATGTGAGGGACAAACACTCAGAACCCAGCAGCAGTGTTCTGGGATCCTTTGTGTCGGACAAACATTCAGACCGTCGTAGCAGTGTTCTGGTATCCTATGTGAGGGAGAAACACTCAGAAACCAGCAGCAGTGCTCTGGATTCCTTTGTGAGGAACAAGCAAACAGAACCCAGCAGCAGATTTCTGGAATCCTATGTGAGCTACAAACACTCAGAACCCAGTAACAGTGTTCTGGAATCCTTTGTGAGGGATAAACATTCACACTCTCGAAGTAGTGTTCTGGAATCCTATGTGAGGGACAAACCCTCAGTACCCAGCAGCAGTGTTTTGGAATCCTATGTGAGGGATAGTCAGAACCCTGCAGCAGTGTTCTGCAATGCTATGTGAGGGACAAGCATTCAAACCCTCATAGCATTGCTCTGAAATGCTCTGTGAGGGCAAACATTCAGATCGTCTTAGCAGTGTTCTGGAATCCTATGTGAGGTACAAACCCTGAGAACTCAGCAGCAGTGTTCTGGAATTCTGTGTGAGGGTCAAAACCTCAGGACCTAGCAGCAGTGTTCTAGAATCGTATGCGAGGGACTAACACTCAGAACCCAGCAGCATTGTTTGGGAATGCTATGTGAGGGACAAACACAGAAAACCAAGCAACATTCTTCTGGTATCCTATATGAGGGACAAACACTGAGAACCCAGCAGAAGTTTTCTGGAATCCTATGTGAAGGACAAACACTCACAAACCAGCAGCAGTGTTCTGGAATCCTATGTGAGGGAGAAACATTCAGACCCTCGGAGCAGTGTTATGGAATCCTGTGTGAAGGACAAACAATCAGAACCCAGTAGTAGTGTTCTGGAAACCTATGTGAGAGACAAGCATTCAGACACTCGTAGCAGTGGTAAGGAATCCTTTTTGAGGGAGAAACACTCAGACCCCTGTAGCAGTGTTCTGGAATCCCATGTGATGGGGTAACCCTCAGAACCCAGCAGCAGAGTTCTAGAATTCTATGTGATTGACAAACCGTCAGAATGTAGCCGCAGTATTCTGCAATCCTATTTGAGGGACAAACCCTCAGAACCCAGCAGCAGTGTTCTATAACTCAATGACAGCGAGAAACCCTCCATTACCATCAGCAATTTTCTGGCATCCTAAGTGAGGGACAAACACTCAGAATCCAGCAACAGTGTTCTGGAATCTAATGTGAGGGGAAAACCCTCAGAACCCAGCAGCAGTGTTCTGAATCCTATGTGAGGGACATACAATCAGAACCCAGCAGCACTTTTCTGCAATGCTTTGTGAGAGACAAACTTTCATACCCTTGTATCAGTGGTCTGGAATCCTATGTGAGGGACAAACACTGAGAACCCAGCAGCAGTCGTCTCAAATCATCTGTGAGGGACAAACACTCAGAAACAAGCAGCTGTGTTCTGGTATCCTAAGTGAGGGACAAACACTCAAAACCCAGCAGCAGTGTTCTGGATTCTAATGTGAGGGACAAACACTCAGCACCCAGCAGCAATTTTCTGGGATCCTATGTGAGGGACAGTCCCTCAGAATGCTGCAGCAGTGTTCTGGAATCCTATGTGCTGGAAAAGCATTCAGAACGTCATAGCAGTTTTCTGGAATTCTATGTGAGGGACAAACATTCAGACCCTCGTACCAATGTTCTGGAATCCATTATCAGGTAAAAAACCTCTGAACCGAGCAGCAGTGTTCTGGAATTCTATGTGAGGGAGAAACCCTTAGAACCTAACTGCAGTGTTCTGGAATCCAAAGTGAGGGACAAATACTCAGAACCCAACAACAGTGTTCTGGAATCTTATGTGAGAGAGAAAGACTCAGAATGCAGCAGCAGTGGTCTGGAATCCTATGTGAGGGACAAACACTCAGAACACTGCAGCAGTGCTCTGGAATCCTATGTGAGGGACAAAGAGTATGAAACCAGCAGCTGTGTTCTGGAATCTTATGTGTGGGCCTAGCATTCAGGCACTCTTAGCAGTGACACAGAATCCTATGTGAGGGACAAACTTTCTGACCCTCGTAGCAGTGTTCTGGAATCCTCTGTTAGGGACAGACACTCAGAATCCAGCAGCAGTGTTCTGGAATACTTTGTGAGGGACAAACATTCAGTCAATCGTAGCAGTGTTCTGGAATCCTATGTGAGGGACAAACATTTAAAACCCAGCGGCAGTGTTTCGGAATTCTACGTGAGGGACGAACTCTCAGAACCAAGCAACAGTGTTCCAGAAAACAATGTGAGGGACAAACACTCAGAACTCAGCAGCCGTGTTCTATAATCCTTTGTGAAGGACAAAAATTCAGATCGTCTTAGCAGTGCTCTGGAATCCTATGTGACCAACAAACACTAAGAATGCAGCAGCAGTGTTCTGGAATCCTATGTGAGGCACAAACACTCACAGCCCACCAGCAGTATATTGGAATCCTATGTGAGGGTCAATCACTCAGACACTCAGAGCACGTCTCTGGAATCCTGTGTGAAGGAAAAACACTCAGAAACCTGCAGAAGTGTTCTTGATTCCTGCGTGAGGGAAAAGCATTCAGACCCTCTTCTGCAATGCTCTGTGACGGAAAAACATTAAGACCCTCATTGCAGTGTTCTCGAAAACTATGTGAGGAACAAACCCTCGTAACTCAGCAGCTGTGTTCTGCAATCCTATGTGAGTGACAAACACTCACAAACCAGCAGCAGTGTTCTAGAATCCTTTGTGAGGGACAAACATTCAGACCCTCCAAGCAGTGTTCTGTTATCCTATGTGAGGGACTAACATTTAGATTCTGTAGCAGTGTTCTGGAATCCTTTGTGATGGACAAACATTCGTACCCCCGAAGCAGTTTTCTGGAATCATGCGTGAGGGATAAACACTCAAAACCCAGCAGCAGTGTTCTGGAATCGTACGTGAGGCACAAACACTCAGAACCCAGCCACTGTGTAGTGGAATCCTGTCTGAGGGACAAACATTCAGACCTTAGCGAAGTGTTCTGGAATCCTATGTGAGGGACAAACACTAAGAAACCAGCAACAGTGCTCCGGAATCCTTTGTGAGGGACAAACAAACAGAAACCAGCAGCAGTGTTCTGGAATCCTATTTATGGGACAAACCCTCAAACCCCAGCAGCAGTGTTCTGGAATCTTTTGTGAATAAAAATATTAAGACACTCTTAGCAGTGTTCTGGAATCCTATGTGAGGGAAAAACATTCAAACCCTCGCAGCTTTGTTCTGGAATTCTATATGAAGGAAACACACTCAGAACCCAGGAGCAGTGTTCTGTAATACTTTGTGAGGGAAAAAGATTCAGACACTCGAAGCAGCGTTTGGGAATCCTATGTGAGAGAAAAACACTCAGAACGCGGCAGCACAGTACTGGATCCTATGTGAGGGACAAACACTCAGAACACAGCAGCAGTGTTCTGGAATCATATGTGAGCAACAAATATTCAGAACGTCGTAGCAGTGTTCTGGAATCCTATGTGAGGGAAAAACATTCAGAACCCAGCGGCAGTGATCTGGAATCCTATGTGAGGGACAAACACTCAGAAACCAGTAGCATTGTTTTGGTAAACTGTGTGATCCATAAATAGTCAGAAGTTCGTAGCAGTGTTCTGGAATCCCATGTGAGGGTTCAAAAACTCAGAAGCACGCAGCAGTGTTCTGGAATTCTATGTCAGAGACAAACACTGAGAACCCAGCAGCAGTGTTTTGGAATCCTATCTGATGGACAAACCCTCAGAACCCAGCAGAAGTGTTCTGGAATCCTTTTTGAGGGAAAAACATTCAGAACCTCATAGCCGTGCTCTGGAATCGTATGTGAGGGACAAACACTCTGAACCCAGCCGCAGTGTTCTGGAATCCCATCTGAGAGACAAACACTCAGAACCCAGCCACTGTGTTCTGGAATCCTATCTGAGGGAAAAACATTCAGATACTTGCAGAAGCGATAATTGGATATTTGGTGCGAATGCGTCCTCTGGTGGAAAAGGAAATATATTCAGATGAAAATTAGACAAGCATAATCAGAAACTTCCTTGTGATGTGTGCATTCAAATCCCAGAGTTGAACCTTTCTTTTGATAGAGCAGTTTTGAAACACTCTTTTTGTAGAATCTGCAAGTGGATATTTGGAGAGCTTTGAGGCCTATGCTTGAAAAGGAAATATCTTCACATAAAACTAGACAGAAGCATACTCAGAAACATCTCTGGGATGTGTGCATTCAACTCACAGATTTGAACCTTCCTTTTGATAGAGCAGTTTTGAAACCCTCTTTTTGTAGTATCTGCAAGTGGATATTTGGAGCGCTTTGAGGCCTATGCTGGAAAAGGAAATATCATCACATAAAAACTAAACAGAAGCATTCTCAGAAACTTCTGTGGACGTGCGCATTCAACTCAAAGACATGAATCTTCCTTTTGAAAGAGCAGTTTTGAAACACTCCTTTAGTAGGATCAGCAAGTGGATATTTGGAGTGCTTTGAGGCCTAAACAGGAAAAGGAAATATCGTCACATAAAAACTAGACTAAAGCATTCTCAGAAACTTCTTTATGATGTGTGCATTCAACTCACAGAGTTGAACCTTCCTTTTGATAGAATAGCTTTGAAACACCCTTTTTGTAGTATCTGCAAGTGAATATTTGGAACGCTTTGAGGACTATGCTGGAAAAGGAAATATCTTCATATAAAAACTAGACAGAAGCATTCTCAGAAACTTCTTTATGATGTGTGCATTCAACTCAGGGAGTTGATCCTTCCTTTTGATAGAATAGCTCTGAAACACCCTTTTTCTAGTATCTTCAAGTGAATATTTGGAACGCTTTGAGGCCTATGCTGGAAAAGGAAATATCTTCACATAAAAAGTAGACAGAAGCACTCTAAGAAACTTCTTTGTGATGAGTGCATTCAACTCACAGACTTGAAACTTCCTTTTGATAGAGCAGTTTTGAAACACTCTTTTTGTAGAATCCGCATGTGGATATTGGGAGCGCTTTGAGACCTACGCTGGAAAAGGTAATATCTTCACATATAAACTACACAGAGGCATTCCCAGAAACTTCTTCCTTTGTGATGACTGCATTCAACTCACAGAGATGAACCTTCCTTTTGATAGAGCCGTTTTGAAACACTCTTTTAGTAGAATCTCATGTGGATATTTGGAGTGCTTTGAGGCCTGCACTGGAGAAGGAAATACGTTCACATAAAAACTAGACAGAGGCATTCTCAGAAACTTCCCTGTGCTTTATGCATTAAACTCAGAGAGTTGAAACTTCCTTTTTATAGAGCAGTTTTAAAACTCTCTTTTTGTAGAATCTGCAAGTGGATATTTGGAGCACTTTGAGGCCTATGCTGGAAAAGGAAATATCTTCACATAAAAACTAAACAGAAGCATTCCCGGAAACTTTCTGTGATGTGTGCATTCAACTCACAGAGTTGAAACTTCATTTAAATAGAACAGTTTTGAAACACTCTTTTTGTAGAATCTGCAAGTCGATATCTGGAACGCTTTGGGGCCTATGCTGGAAAAGGAAAAATCTTCTCATAAAAACTAGACGGCGGCATTCTCAGAAACTGCTTTGGGAAGTGCGCATTCAACTCACACAGTTGAAGCTTCCTTTTCGTATAGCAGTTTTGAAGCACTCATTTAGTAGAATCTGCAAGTGGATATTCAGAGTGCTAAGAGGCCAACACTGGAAAATGAAATATTTTCACATAAAAGCTATACAGAAGCATTCTCAGAAACTTCCCTGTGCTTTATGTATTCAACTCACAGAGTGGAAACTTTCTTTTTGTAGCGCAGTTTTAAAACACTCCTTTTGTAGGATATGCAAGTGGATATTTGGAGCGATTTGAGGCCTATGCTGGAAAAGGAAATATATTCACATAAAAACAAGACAGAAGCATTCTCAGAAACTTCTTTGTGATGAGTGCATTCAACTCACAGACTTGAACCTTAATTTTCAAAGAGTAGTTTTGAAACACTCTTTTTGTAGAATCTGCAAGGGAATATTTGGAGCACTTTTAGGCCTATGCTGGGAAATGAAATATCTCCACCTAAAAACTAGACAGAAATATTCTCAGAAACTTCTTCCTGATATGCGCACTCAACTCACAGAGCTGAACATTACTTTTCGTAGAGCAGTTTGGAAACACCCTTTTTGAAGAAACTGTAAGTGGATATTTGGAGCGCTTTGAGTCCTATGCTGGAAAAGGAAATATCTTCACAAAAAAACTAGAAAAAAGCATTCTCAGAAACTACTCTGTGATGAGTGCATTCAACTCAAAGACTTGAACATTCCTTTTGATAGAGCAGTTTTGAAACACTCTTTTAGTAGAATCTGAAATTGGATATTTGGAGCTCTTCTAGGCCAATGCTGGAAAAGGAAATATCATCATTTAAAAACTAGACAGAAGCATTCTCAGAAACTTCTTTGTGATGAGTGCATTCAGCTCACAGAGTTGAAACCTCCTTTTGGTAGAGCATTTTTGAAACACTCTTTTTGTAGTATCTGCATGTGGATATTTGGAGTGCTTTGAGCACTATGCTGGAAAAGGAAATATCTTCACATAGAAAATAGACCAAACAATTCTCAGAAAGTTCCCAGTGCTTTGTTCATTCAACACATAGAGTTCAACTTTTCTTTTCAAAGAGCAGTTTTGAAACACTCTTTTTGTAGAATCTGTAAGTGGATATTTGGAGCCCTTTGAGGCCTATGCTGCAAAAGGAAATATCATCACATCAAAACTAGACGGAAGTGTTCTCAGAAACTTCTTTGTTATGAGTGCATTCAACTCACAGAGTTGAACCTTCCTTTTGATAGACCAGTTTTGAAACACTCTTTTTGTAGAATCTGCAACTGGATATTTCTAGCGCTTTGAGCCCTATGCTGGAAAAGGAAATAGCTTCATATAATAATTAGACAGAAGCATTCTCAGAAACTTCTTTGTGATGTGTGTATTCCACTCACACAGTTGAAACTTCCTTTTGATAGAGTAGTTTTGAAACATCCTTTTGTAGAATCTGCAAGTGTGTATATGGAGCACTTTGAGGCCTATGATGGAAAAGGAAATATCTTTACATAAATACTAGACAGAAGCATTCTCAGAAACTTCTCTGTGATGTGCGCATTCAACTCAAAGTGTTCAACCTTACTTTGGATAGAGAAGTTTTGAAACACACTTTTAGTAGAATCTCAAGTGGATATTTGGAGTGCTTTGAGGCCTACACTGGAAGAGGAAATATCTTCACATAAAAACTAGAGGGAAGCATTCTCAGAAACTTCCCTGTGCTTTATGCATTCAACTCAGAGAGTTCAAAATTCCTTTTTGTAGAGCAGTTTTAAAACTCTCTTTTTGTAGAATCTGCAAGTGGATATTTGGAGCACTTTGAGGCCTATTTTGGAAAAGGAAACATCTTCACATAAAAACTAAACAGAAGCATTCCCAGAAACATCTTTGTGATGTGTGCATTCAACTCAGAGAGAGGAATCTTCCTTTTGATACAGCCGTATTGAAACACTCTTTTAGTAGAATCTGCAAGTGAATATTTGGAGTGCTTTGAGGCCTATGCTGGAAAAGAAAGTATCTTCACATAAAAACTAGACGGAAGCATTCTCAGAAACTTCTTTGTGGTGAGTGCATTCAACTCAAGAAGTTTAACCTTCCTTTGGGGAAAGCAGTTTTGACACACTCTTTTTGTAGAATCTGCAAGTGGATATTTTGATGGCATTGAGTCCTAGGCTAGAAAGGGAAATAATTTCACACAAAAAGTAGACAGAAGCATTCTCAGAAACTTCTTTGAGATGTGTGCATTCAACTCGCAGAGTTGAACCTTCCTTTTGAAAGAGCAGTTTTTAAACACGCTTTTGGTAAAATATGCAGGTGGATAATTGGAGCGCTTTGAGCCACATGCGGGAAAAGGACATATCTTCAAATAAAAACTAAACTGAAGAATTCTCAGAAACTTCTCTGTGATGGGGGCAGTCATCTCACAGACTTGAACCTTACTTTTGATAGAGCAGTTTTGAAGCACTCTTTTTTTAAAATCTCCAATTGGATATTTGCAGGGCTTTGAGGCCTAAGCTGGAAAAGGAAATATCTTCACATAAAAACTAGATTGCAGAATTCTCAGAAACTTCATTGTGATGTGTGCATTCAACTCAAAGAGTTGAACCTTCCTTTTGATAGAGCAGTTTTGACAATCTTTTAGAAGAAACGGCAAGTGGATATTTGGAGCTCTTTGAGGCCTATGCTGGAAAAGAAAATATCTTCACATAAAACTAGACAGAAGAATTCTCAGAAACTTCTATGTGACGTGCGCATTCAACTCACAGAGTTGAACGTTCCTTTTAATAGAGCAGCTTTGAAACACTCTTTTTGTAGAATCTGCAACCGGATATTTGGAGCGCTTTTAGGCCTAGGATGGAAAGGGAAATATCTTCACTTGAAAACTAGGCAGAAGCATTCTCAGAAACTCCTTTGTAAGGTGTGCATTCAACTCACAGAGTTGAACCTTCCTTTTGATAGAGCAGTTTTGGAACACTCTTTTAGTAGAATCTGCAAGTGGATATTTGGACTGATTTGAGGCCTATGCTGGAAAAGGAAATACCTTCACATAAATACTAGACAGCAGTATTCTCAGAAACTTCTTTGTAATGTGTGCGTTCAAGTCACAGAGTTGAAGCTTTCTTTTGATAGAGCAGTTTTGAGACACCGTTTTTGTAGAATCTGCAAGTGGATATTTGGAGCACATTGAGGCAAATGCTGGAAAAGGAAATACCTTCACATAAAAACTAGACAGAAGCATTCTCAGAAACTTCTTTCTGATGTATGCATTCAACTCACAGGGTTTAACATTCCCTTTGATAGAGCACTTTTGAAAAACCCTTTTTGTAGAATATATAAGTGGTTATTTGGAGGACTTTGAGGCCTGTGCTGGAAAAGGAAATATCTTCACATAAAAACTAGAAAGCATCATTTTCAGAAAATTCTTTCTGATGTGTGCATTCAACTCAAAGATTTGAGCATTCTTTTTCACAGAACAGTTCTGAAACACTCTTGTTGCAAACGGCAAAAGGATATTTGGTGCGATTGTGGCCTCTCGTCGAAAAGGAAATACATTGAGATGAAAACTAGACAGAAGCATTCTCAGAAACTTCTATGTGACGTGCGCATTCTACTCACAGAGTTGAACCTTTCTTTTGATAGAGCAGTTTTGAAACACCTCTTTTGCAGAATCTGTAAGAAGATATTTGGAGCGCTTTGAGGCCTATGCTGGAAAAGGAAATATCTTCACATAAAAACTAGACAGAAGAATTCTCAGAACCTTCTATGTGATGTGCGCATTCAACTCAAAGTGTTCAATGTTCCTTTTGATAGAACTGTTTTGAAACATACTTTTTGTAAAATATGCAAGTGGATAATTGAAGCCTTTTGAGGCATGAACCTATCTTTTCATGGCCCAGTTTTGAAACACTCTTTTTGTAGAATATGCAAGTCGATATTAGGAAAGCTTTGAGGCCTATGCTGGAAAAGGAAATATCTTCACATAAAAATTAGATAGAAGCATTTTCAGAAACTTCTTTGTGATGTGCGCATTCAACTCACAGAATTGAACCTTCCTTTTGTTATAGCAGTTTTGAAACACTCTTTTAGTAGAATCTGAAAGTGGGTATTTGGAGTGCTAAGAGGCCAAAACTGGAAAAGGAAATATCTTCACATAAAGACTAGACAGAAGCATTCTCAGAAACATTTTCTGATGTGTGCATTCAACACATTGAGTTGAACATTCCTTTTGATAGAGCAGTTTTGAAACACTCTTTTTGGAGAATCTGCAAGTGGATATTTGGAGTGCCTTGGGTCATACACTGGAAAAGGAAATCTGTTCACGTAGAACCTAGACAGAAGCATTCTCAGAGACTTCCCTGTGCTTTCTGCATTCTATTCACAGAGCTGCACCTTTCTTTTGATAGAACAGTTTTGAAACACTCTTTTTGTAGAATCTGCAAGTGGATATTTTGAGCGCTTTTAAACCTACGCTGGAAAAGAAAAAATCTTCACATAAAAACTAGATAAAAGCATTCTCAGAAACTTCTTTGGGATGTGCGCATTCAACTCACAGAGTTGAACCTTCCTTTTGACATAGCAGTTATGAAACACTCTTTTAGTAGAATCTGCAAGTGTATATTTGGAGTGGTAAGAGGCCAACACTGGAAAAGTAAGTATCTTCACATAAAATCTATACAGAAGCATTCTCAGAAACTTCCCTACGCTTTATGCATTCAACTCACAGAGTGGAATCTTCCTTTTGATAGCGCAGTTTTCAAACACTCTTTTTGTAGAATTTGCTAGTGGATGTTTGCAGCGATTTGAGGCCTATGCTGGAAAAGGAAATATCTTCACATAAAAACTAGACAGAAGGATTCTCAGAAACTTCTTTGTGATGAATGCATTCAACTCACAGACTTGAACCTTCCTTTTGAAAGAGCAGTTTTGAAACACTCTTTTTGCAGAATCTGCAAGTGGATATTTGGAGCGCTTTGAGAACTATGCTGGGAAATGAAATATCTTCACATAAAAACTAGACAGAAGCACTCTCAGAAACATCTTTGGGATGTGTGCATTAAACACACTGACCTGAACATTCCTTTTCATAGAGCAGTTTTGAAACACTCTTTTTTTAATATCTGCAAGTGGATATTTGGAGCGATTTGGGGTCTGTGCTTGAAAAGGAGATATCTTCACATAAATATTAGGCAGAAGCATTCTCAGAAAATTCTTTTTGATGTGTGCTTTCAACTCGGAGAGTTGAACATGCCTTTCGATAGAGCAGTTTGGAAACACCCTTTTTGTAAAATCTGCAAGTGGATATTTAGAGCGATTTGAGGCGTATGCTAGAAAAGGAAATATCTTCACATGAAAACTAGACAGAAGAATTCTCAGAAACGTCTTTGTGGTGAGCACATTCAACTCACAGACTTGAAGATTCCTTTTAAAATAGCAGTTTTGAAAGAATCTTTTTGTAGAATGTGCAAGTGGATATATGGAGCGCTTTGAGGCCTATGCTGGAAAAGGAAATATCTTCCACAAAAACTAGACAGAAGAATTCTCCGAAACTTCTTTGTGATGTGTGCATTGAATTCACAGAGATGAACCTTTCTTTTGATACAGACGTTTTGAAACACTCTTTTAGTAGCATCTTCAAGTGGATGAATGGAGTGCTTTGAGGCCTGTGCTGGAAAAGGAAATATCTTCACGTAGAAACTAGACAAAAGCATTCTCAGAAAGTTTCCAGTGCTTTCTGCATTCAATTCACACAGTTAAACCTTCCTTTTGATAGAGCAGTTTTGAAACACTCTTTTTGGATAATACGCAAGTGGATATTTGGAGCGCTTTGAGGCGTAGGCTGCAAAAGGAAATATCATTGCATAAAAGCTAGAGGGAAGCATTCTCAGAAACTCCTTTGTGATGAGTGCATTCAACTCACAGAGTTGAACCTTCCTTTTGATAGACCAGTTTTGAAACCCTGTTTTTGTAGAATCCGCAAGTGGATATTTGGAGCTCCTTGAGGCTTATGCTGAAAAAGGAAATATCTTCATATACAAACTAGACAGAAGCATTCTCAGAAACTTCTTTGTCATGTGGGATTCAATTCATAGAGTTGAACATTCCTTTTCATAGAGCAGTTCTGCAACACTCTTTATGTGGAAACTGCAAGTGGATATTTGGTGCGATTTCGGCATCTAGTGGAAAAGGAAATACACTCAGATGAAAACTAGATAGAACCACTCTCAGAAACTACTTTGTGATCAGCGAATTCTACTCACAGATTTCAACATTCCTTTTAATAGAACAGTTTTGAAACACTCTTTTTGTGGAATCTGCAAGTGGATATTTGGAGCGCTTTGGGCCCTATGCTGGAAAAGGAAATATCTTCACATAAAAACTAGACAGAAGCATTCTCAGAAACTCTTTCTGATGTGCGCATTCAACTCACCGAGTTGAACATTCCTTTTGAAAGAGCAGTTTTGAAACAGTCTTTTTGTAGAATCTGCAAGTGGATATTTCGATCGCTGTGAGGCCTATGCTGGGAAATGAAATATCTTTACCTAAAAACTCGACAGAAGCATTCTGAGAAACTTCTTCACGATGTGTCCATTCAACTCACAGAGTTGAACCTTCCTTTTCATAGAGCAGTTTTGAAACACACTTATTGTAGAATCTGCAAGTGAATATATGGATCGCTTTGAGGCCTATGCTTGAAAAGGAAATATCTTCACATGAACACTATACAGAAGAATTCTCAGCAACTTCTTTGTGATGTGTGCATTCAACTCACAGAGTTGAACCTGCCATTTGATAGAGCAGTTTGGAAACTCCCTTTTTGTAAAATCTGCAAGTGGATATTTCGAGCGATTTCAGGCCTACGCTGGAAAAGGAAAGATCTTCACATAAAAACTAGGCAGAGGCATTCTCAGAAACTTCTGTGTGATGAGTACATTCAACTCACAGACTTGAACCTTCCTTTTGATAGAGCAGTTTTGAAACACTCTTTTAGTAGCATCTCAAAGTAGATACTTGGAAAGCATTTAGACCAATGCTGGAAAACGAATTATCATCACATAACAAAAAGAGAGAAGCATTCTCAGAAACTACTTCGGCACGTGTGCATTCAACTCACAGAGTTTAACCTTCCTTTTGATAAAACAGTTTTGAAACGCACTTTTTGTAGAATCTGCAAGTGGATATTTGGAGCGCTTTGAGGCCTATGCTGGAAAAGGAAATATCTTCACATAAACAATAGACAGAAGCATTCTCAGAAACTTCTTTGTGATGTGGGCATTCAACTCACACAATTGAACCCGCCTTTTGATAGAGCAGTTTGGAAACACCCTTTTTGTAAAATCTGGAAGTGGATATTTGGAGCGAATTGAGGCCTATGCTGGAAATGGAAATAACTTCACAGGAAGACTAGACAGAAGAATTCTCAGAAACGCCTTCGTGATGAGTGCATTCAACTGACAGACTTGAAGCTTCCTTTTGAAAGAGCAGTTTTGAAAGACTCTTTTTGTAGAATTTGCAAGTGGATACATGGAGCGCTTTGAGGCCTATGCTGAAAAGGAAATCTCTTCACATAAAAACTAGACAGAAGCATTCTCAGAAACTTCTATGTGATGTGTGCATTGAACTCACAAATTTGAACCTTTCTTTTAATAGAGAAGTTTTGAAACACTCTTTTAGTAGAATCTTCAAGTGGATGTATGGAGTGCTTTGAGGCCTATGCAGGAAAAGTAAATATCTTCACGTAGAAACTAGACAGAAGCATTCTCAGAAAGTTCCCTGTGCTTTGTGCATTCAACTCACAGAGTTCAACCTTACTTTTGATACAGCAATTTTGGAACACTCTTTTAGTAGAATGCTGAAGTGGATGTATGGATTACTTTGAGGCAAATGCTGCAAAAGGAAATATCATTGCATAAAAACTACATGGAAGCATTTTCAGAAACTTCATTGTGATGAGTGCATTCTACTCACGGAGTTAAACCTTCCTTTTGATAGAAGAGTTTTGAAATACTCTTTTTGTGGAAACTGCAAGTGGATATTTGCAGTGCTTTGAGGCCTAAGCTGGAAAAGGTAATATCTTCACATAAAAACTAGATAGAAGCATTCTCAGAAACTTCTTTGTGATGTGCGCATTCAACTCACAGTGTTGAAGCTTCCTTTTGATATAGCAGTTTTGAAACACTCTTGGTAGAATCTGCAAGTGGTTATCTGGAGTGCTAAGAGGCCAACAATGGAAAAGGAAATATCTTCACATAAAAACTACACGGAAGTTTCTCGGAAACTTCCCTGTGCTTTATGCATTCAACTCACATAGTGGAATCTTACTTTTGGTAGCGCAGTTTTGAAAAACTCTTTTTTAAGAATTTGCTACTGGAGTTTTGGAGAGAATTGAGGCCTAGGCTGGAAAACGAAATATCTTCACCTAAAAACTAGACAGAAGAATTCTCAGAAACTTCTTTGTGATGAGTGCATTCAACCAACAGACTTGCAGCTTCCTTTTGAAAGAGCGGTTTTGAAACACTATTTTTGTAGAATCTGCAAGTGGATATTTGGAGCGTTTTGAGGCCTATGCTGGGAAATGAAATATCTACACCAGAAAACTAGACAGAAGCATTCTCGCAAACTTCTTCATGATGTGTGCATTCAACTCACAGGGTTGAACATTTCTTTTCATTGAGCGGTTTTGAAACACACTTTTTGTAGAATCTGCAAGTGGATGTTTGGAGGGATTTGAGGCCTATGCTTGAAAAGGAAATATCTTCACATAAACACTAGACAGCAGCATTCACAGAAACTTCTTTGTGATGTGTGCATTCATCCCACAGAGTTGAACTTGCCTTTTGATACAGCAGTTTGGAATCACCCTTTTTGAAAAATCTGCAAGTGGATATTTCGAGCAATTTGAGGCCTATGCTGGAAAAGGAAATATCTTCACATGAAAACTAGACAGAAGCATTCTCAGAAGCTTCTGTGTGATGAGTGCATTCAACTCACAGACTTAAACCTTCCTTCTGATAGAGCAGTTTTGAAACACTCTTTTAGTAACATCTGAATGTGGATATATGGAGCGCTTTTAGGCCAATTCTGGAAAACGAAATATCATCACATAAAAACTAGACAGAAGCATTCTCAGAAACTACTTTCTGATGAGTGCATTCAACTAACACACTTTAACGTTGCTTTCGATAAAACAGATTTGAAACTCTCCTTTTGTAGAATCTGCAAGTGCTTGTTTGGAGTGCTTTGATTCCTATGTTGGAAAAGGAAATATGTTCACATAAAAGCTAGACAGAAGCATTCTCAGAAACTTCTTTATGATGAGTGCATTCAACTCACAGAGAAGTTTTGAAACACACTTATTGTAGAGTCTGCAAGTGAATATTTGGAGCGATTTGAGGCCTATGCTGGAAATGGAAATATCTTCACATGGGAACTAGACAGAAGCATTCTCACAAACGTCCTTGTGATGAGTGCATTCAACTCACAGACTTGAAACTTCCTTCTGAAAGAGCAGTTTTGAAACACTCTTTTTGTAGAATCTGCAAGTGGATAGTTGGAGCGCTTTTAGGCCTATGCTGGCAAATGAAACATCTTCACTTAAAATTAGACAGAAGCATTCTCAGAAACTTCATCTCGATGTGTGCATTCAACTCACAGAGTTGAACCGGCCTTTTGACAGAGCAGTTTGGAAACACCCTTTTTGTAAAATCTTCAAGTGGATATTTAGAGCGATTTGAGGCCTATGCTGGAAATGGAGATATGTTCACATGAAAACTAGACAGAAGAATTCTCAGAAACGTCTTTGTGATGAGTGCAAACAACACACAGACTTCAAGCTTCCTTTTGAAAGAGTAGTTTTGAAACACTCTTTTTGTAGAATCTGCAAGTGGATATACAGAGCGCTTTGAAGCCTATGCTGGAAAAGGGAATATCTTCACATAAAAACTAGACAGAAGCATTCTCAGAAACTTCTTTGTGATGTGTGCATTGAACTCAGAGGGTTGAACCTTTCCTTTGATAGAGAGGTTTGGAAACACTCTTTTAGTGGAATCTTCAACTGGATATATGGAGTGCATAGAGACCTATGTTGGAAAAGGAAATCTCTTCACGTAGAAACGAGACAAAAGCATTGTCAGAAATTTCCCTGTGCCTTGTGTAATCAACTCACAGATTTCAACCTTCCTTTTCATACAGCAGTTTTGAAACACTCTTTTGTAGAATCTGCAAGTGCATATTTAGAGCGCTTTGAGGCCTATGCTGCAAAAGGAAATATCGTTGCATAAAAACTAGATGGAAATATTCTCAGAAACTTCTTTGTGATGAGTGCATTCAACACACTGAGTTGAACCTTCCTTTTGACACACCAGTTTTGAAACTCAGTTTTTGCAGGATCCGCATGTGGATATTTGGAGCTCTTTGAGGTTTATGCTGGAAAAGGGAATATCTTCATATACAAACTAGACAGAAGCAGTCTCAGAAACTTCTTTGTATTGAGTGCATTCAACTCACAGACTTGAACCTTCCTTTTAAAATAACAGTTCTGAAACACTGTTTTTGAAGAATCTGCAAGAGGATATTTGGAGCGCGTTGAGGCCTACGCTGGGAAACGAAATATCTTCACCTAAAAACTAGACAGAAGCATTCGCAGAACCTTCTTCAAGATGTGTGCATTCAAATCACAGAGTTGAACCTGCCTTTTGACAGAGCAGTTTGGAAACACCCTTTTTGGAAAATCTTCATGTTGATATTTGGAGCGACTTGAGGCCTATCCTGGAAAAGGAAATATCTTCACGTAAAAACTAGACAGAAGCATTATCAGAAACTTCTGTGTGATGAGTGCATTCAGCTCACAGACTTGAACCTTCCTTTTGATAGAGCAGTTTTGAAACACTCTTTTAGTAACATCTGAATGTGGATATATGGAGCACTTTTAGGCCAATACTGGAAAACGAAATATCATCACATAAAAACTAGACAGAAGCATTCTCAGAAACTTATTTGAGTGCATTCAACTCACAGACTTTGATAGAACAGTTTTGAAAGAGTGCTTTTGTCTTGTTTCAATGTGAAGATATTTCCTTTTCCAGCATAAGCCTCAAAGCACTCCATCCATCCAGTTGAAGATGCTACTAAAAGAGTGTTTCAAATCTTCTCTATCAAAAGAAAGGTTCAACTCTGTGTGTTCAATGTGCACATCACAAAGAAGTTTCTGAGAATGCTTCTGTCTAGTTTTTATGTGAAGATATTTCCTTTTCCAGCATAGGCCTCAAAGCGTTCCATGTATCCACTTGCAGATTCTACAAAAAGAGTGTCTCAAAACTGCTGTTTCAAAAGGAAGCTTCAACTCTGTGAGTTGAATGCACTCATCACGAAGGCGTTTCTGAGTATTCTTCTGTCTAGTTTTCATGTGAAGATATTTCCACTTCCAGCATAGGCCTCAAATCGCTCCAAATATCCACTTGCAGATTCTACAAAAAGGGTGTTTCAAAACTTCTCTATCAATGGGTAGGGTCAACTCTGTGAGTTGAATGCACTCATCACAAAGAAGTTTCTGAGAATGTTTCTGTCTAGTTTTTATGTGAAGGTATTTCCTTTTCCAACAATGGCCTCTAAGCGCTCCAAATAAACACTTGCAGATTCTGCAAAAGGTGTGTTTCAAAACTGCTCTATCAAAAGGCAGGTTCAAGTCTGTCAGTTGAATGTGCTCATCATAAACAAGTTTCTGAGAATGCTTGTGTCTAGTTTTTATATGGTAATATTTAGTTTTCAAGCAGTTGCCTTAAAGCGCCGCAAATATCCACATTCAGATGCTACTAAAAGAGTGTTTTAAAACTGCTATATCAAAAGGAATGTTCAAGTCTGTGAGTTGAATGCTCTCATCGCAGATAAGTTTCTGAGAATGCTTCTGTCTAATTTTTACGTGAAGATATTTCCTTTTCCAGCATAGGCCTCAAATCACTCCAAATATCCACTTGCAGATTTTACAAAAAGGCTGTTTCCAAACTGCTCTATCAAAAGACAGGCTCAACTCTGTGGGTTAAATGCACACATCACAAAGAAGTTTCTGAGAATGCTGCTCTCTAGTGTTTATGTGAAGATATTTCCTTTTGCAGCATAGGCCTCAAAGCGCTTCAAATATCCACTTGCAGATTCTACAAAAAGTTTGTTTCAAAACTGCTCTATAAAAAGGAAGGTTCAACTCTGTGAGTTGAATACACACATCACGAAGAAGTTTCTGAGAATGCTTCTGTCTAGTTTTTATTTGAACTTATTTCTTTTCCCAGCAAAGGCCTCAAAACGCTCAAAATATCCACTTACAGATTCTACAAAAAGAGTGTTTCAAACCTGCTCTTTCAAAATGAAGCTTCAAGTCTGTGAGTGGAATGCACTCATCATGGAGGCGTTTCTGAGAATTCTTCTGTCTAGTTTTCATGTGAAGATATTTCCTCTCCCAACATAGGCCTCAAATCGCTCCAAATATTCACTTTCAGATTCTACAAAAAGGGTGTTTCAAAACTTCTCTATCAATAGGTAGGGTCAACTGTGTGAGTTGAATGCACTCATCACCAAGAAGTTTCTGAAAATGCTTCTGTCTAGTTTTTATGTGAAGATATTTCCTTTTCCAACATAGGCCTCTAAGCTCTCCAAATAAACACTTGCAGATTCTACAAAAGGAGTGTTTCAATACTCTTCTATGAAAAGGCAGGTTCAAGTCTGTCAGTTGAATACACTCATTATAAAGAAGTTTCTGAGAATGCTTCTGTCAGTTTTTTATATGATAATATTTAGTTTTCAAGCTTTTGCCTTAAAGCACTGCAAATATCCACATTCAGATGCTACTAAAAGAGGGTTTTAAAAATGCTATAACAAAAGGAAGTTTCAAGTCTGTGAGTTGAATGCACTCATCACACAGAAGTTTCTGAGAATGCTTCTGTCTAATTTTTATGTGAAGATATTTCCTTTTCAAGCATAGGCCTCAAATCGCTCCAAATAGCCACTTGTAGATTTTACAAAAAGGCTGTTTCCAAACTGCTCTATAAAAAGACGGGCTCAACTCTGTGGGTAAATGCACACATCACAAAGAAGTTTCTGAGAATGCTGCTGTCTAGTGTTTATGTGAAGATATTTCCTTTTCCAGCATAGGCCTCAAAGCGCTCCAAATATCCACTTGCAGATTCTACAAAAAGAGTGTTTCAAAACTGCTCTATGGAAAAGGAAGGTTCAACTCTGTGTGTTGAATACACACATCACGAAGAAGTTTCTGAGATTGCTTCTGTCTAGTTTTTATGTGAAGATATTTCATTTCCCAGCAAAGGCCTCAAAACGCTCCAAATATACACTTGCAGAGTCTACAAAAAGAGTGTTTCAAAACTTCTCTTTCAAAAGGAAGGTTCAAGTCTCTCAGTTCAATGCACTCATCACAAAGAAGTTTCTGAGAATGCTTCTGTCTAGTTTTTATGTGAAGATACTTCCTTTTCCAGCATAGGCCTCAAATCGCTCCAAACATCCACAAGCAAATTCTACAAAAAGAGGGTTTCAAAAACTGCGCTATCAAAATGAAGTTTCCTCTTTGTGAGTTGAATGCATAAATCAGAGAAGTTTCTGAGAATGCTTCCGCCTAGTTATTATGTGAAGATATTTCCTTTTCCAGTTTTGGCCTCTTAGCACTCCTAATATCCACTTGCAGATTCTACAAAAAGAGTGTTTCAAAACTGCCACATCAAAAGGAAACTTCAACTCTCTGACCTGAATGGGCACATCACAAAGAAGTTTCTGAGAATGCTTCTGTCTAGTTTTTATGTGAAGATATTTCCTTTTCGGGCATAGGCCTCAAATCGCTCCAAACATCCACTGGCAAATGCTGCAAAAAGAGCGTTTCATAACTATTCTATCAAAAGGAAAGTTCAACTCTATAAGTGGAATGCAGAAAGCACAGGGAAGTCTCTGAGAATGCTTCTGTCTAGGTTCTAAGCGAAGATATTTCCTTTTCCAGTGTAGGACTCAAAGCACTCCAAACATCCACTTGCAGATTCTACAAAAAGTGTGTTTCAAAACTGCTCTATCAAAAGGAAGGTTCAACTCGGTGAGTTGAATGTGCACGTTAGAAAAAGTTTCTGAGAATGCTTCTGTCTAGTTTTTATGTGAAGATATTTCCTTTTCCAGCATAAGCCTCAAAGCGCTCCAAATATCCATTTGCAGATTCCACATAAAGTGTGTTTCAAAACTGTTCTATCAAAAGAAGGTTTCAACTCTGTGGGTAAAATGCACTCATCCCAAAGAAGTTTCTGAGAATGGTTCTATTTAATTTTCATCTGAATGTATTTCCTTTTCCACTAGAGGCCGAAGTCGCACCAAATATCCACTTGCAGTTTCCACATAAAGAGTGTTGCAGAACTGCTCTATGAAAAGGAAGGTTGAACACTGTGAGTTCAATCCCCACATGACAAAGAAGTTTCTAAGAATGCTTCTGTCTAGTTTGTATACGAAGATATTTCCTTTTTCAGCATAACCCTCAAAGACCACGAAATATCCACTTGCGGATTCTACAAAAACAGTGTTTCAAAACTGGTCTATGAAAAGGAAGGTTCATCTCGGTGAGTTGAATGCACTCAGCACAAAGAAGTTTCTGAAAATGCTTCCATCTAGTTTTACGCAATGACATTTCCTTTTGCAGCATAGGCGTCAATGCGCTCCAAATATTCACTTGCATTTTCGACAAAAGGAGTGTTTCATAACTGCTCTATCAAAAGGAAGGTTGAAATCTGTGAGTTGAACGCACAAAGCACAGGGAACTTTCTGAGAATGTTTCTGTCTACTTACTACGTGAAGATATTTCGTTTTTCAGCATAGACCTCGGAGCACTCCATACACCCACTTGAAGATTCTACTAAAAGACTGTTTCAAAACTTCTCTATCAAAAGAAAGGTTCAACTCTGTGAGTTCAATGCACACATCACAAAGAAGTTTCTGAGAATGCTTCTGTCTAGTTTTAATGTGAAGATATTTCCTTTTCCAGCATAGGCCTCAAATAGCTCCATATATCCACTTGCAGATTCTACAAAAAGAGGGTTTCAAAATAGCGCTTTCAAAAGGAAGCTTCAAGCCTGTGAGTTGAATGCACTCATCACAAAGAAGTTTCTGAGAATGCTTCTGTCTAGTTTTTATGTGAAGATATTTCCTTTTCCAGCATAGGCCTCAAAGCGCTCCAAACATGTACTAGCAAATTCTACGAAAAGAGTGTTTCAAAACTGTGCTATCAAAAGGAAAATTCCACATGTGAGTTGAATGCAGAAATCACAGGGAATTTTCTGAAAATGCTTCTGTCTAGTTTTCATGTGAAGATATTGCCTTTTCCAGTGTTGGCCTCTTATAACTCCAAATATCGACTTGCAGATCCCACAAAAAAAGTGTTGCAAAACTGCTCTATCAAAAGAAAGGTTCAAGTCGGTGAGTTGAATGTGCACCCCAGAAAAATTCTCTGAGAATGATTCTGTCTAGTTTTTATGTGATGGTATTTCCTTTTCCAGCATAGGCCTCAAAGTGCTCCAAATGTCCACTTGCAGATTCCGCAAAAAGAGTGTTTCAAAACTGTTCTATCAAAAGAATGGTTCAACTCTGTGAGTAGAATGCACTCATCACAAAGATGTTTCTGAGAATGGTTCTATCTAGTTTTCCTCTGAATATATTTCCTTTTCCACTAGATGCCGAAACCGCACGAAATAACCACTAGCAGTTTCCACAAAAAGAGTGTTGCAGAACTGCTCCATGAAAAGGAATGTTCAACTCTGTGAGTTCAATCCCCACATGACAAAGCAGTTTCTGAGAATGCTTCTGTCTAGTTTGTATATGAAGATATTTCCTTTTCCAGCATAAGCTTCAAAGAGCTCCGAATATCCACTTGCGGATTCTACAAAAACAATGTTTCAAATTTGGTCTATCAAAAGGAAGGTTCAACACTGTGAGTTGAATGCACTAATCGAAAGAATTTTCTGAGAATGCTTCCATCTATTTTTTATGCAATGATATTTCCTTTTGCAGCATAGGCCTGAAAGCGCTCCAAATATCCACTTTCAGATTCTACAAAAAGAGTGTTTCAAAACTGTTCTGTCAAAAGCAAGGTTGTACTCTGTGAGTTGAATGCACAAAGCACAGGGAACTTCTGGAGAATGCTTTTGTCTAGTTTTTATGTGAAGATATTTCCTTTTCCAACATAGGCCAGAAAGCGCTCCAAATAAACACTTGCAGATTCTAAAAAAGCAGTGTTTCAAAACTGTTCTATCAAAAGAAACGTTCAACTCTGTGAATTCAATACACACATCACAAAGAACTTTCTGAGAATGCTTCTGTCTAGTTTTCATGTGGAGATATTTCGTTTTCCAGCATTGGCCTGAAAGCACTCCAAATATCCACTTTCAGATGAAACTAAAAGAGTGTTTCAAAACTGTTCTATCGAAAGGAGGGTTAAAGTCTGTCACATGAATACACTCATAACACAAAAATTTCTGAGAATGCTTCTGTCTAGATTGTATGTGAAGATATTTCCTTTTCCAGCTTAGGCCTGAAATGGTCCCAATTATCAACTTACAGATTCTACAAAAAGAGTGTTTCAAAACTGCTCTATCAAAAGGAAGGTTCAAGCCGGTGAGTTGAATGTACTCAACACTCAGAAGTTTCTGAGAATGCTTCTGTCTAGTTTTTAGTTGAAGATATTTCTTTTCCCACCATAGGCCACAAAGTGCTCCAAATATCCACTTGCAGATTCTACAAAAAGAGTGTTTCAAAACTGCTCTTTCAAAAGGATGGTTCTAGTTTCTCAGTTCAATGCACTCATCACAAAGAAGTTGCTGAGAATGCTTCTGTCAAGTTTTTCTGTGAAGATATTTCCTTATCCATCATAGCCCTCAAAGGGTTCGAAATATCGACTTGCAGATTCTACAAAAAGAGTGTTTCAAAACTGTTCTATCAAAAAGAACGTACAACTCTGTGATTTGAATGCAGAAAACACAGGAAAGTCTCTGAGAATGCTTCGGTCTCTGTTCGAAGTGAAGCTATTTCCTTTTCCTGTCTAGAAATGAAAGCACTCCAAACATCCACTTGTAGATTCTACAAAAAGAGTGTTTCAAAACTGCTCTATCAAAAGGAAGGTTCAACTCGGTGAATTGAATGCGCACATCAGAAAAACTTCCTAAGATATCTTCTTTCTAGTTTTTGTGTGAAGATATTTCCTTTTCCAGCATAAGCCTCAAAGCGCTCCAAATATCCACTTGCAGATTCCACAAAAAGAGTGTTTCAGAACTGTTCTATCAAAAGGAAGGTTCAAATCTGTGAGAAGAATGCACTCATCACAAAGAAGTTTCTGAGAATGGTTCTATCTAGTTTTCATCTGAATATATTTCCTTTTCCACTAGAAGCCACAATCGCACCAAATATACACTTGGAGTTGCCACAAAAAGAGTGTTGCAGAACTGCTCTATGAAAAAGAAGGTTCAACCCTGTGAGTTCAATCCCCACATGACAAAGAAGTTTCTGAGAATGCTTCTGTCTAATTTGTATATGAAGACACCTCCTTTTCCAGCATAAGCCTCAGAGAGCACCAAATAAGCACTTGCGGATTCTACAAAAACAGTGTTTCAAAACTGGTCTATCAAAAGGAAGGTTGAAGCCTGTGAGTTGAATGCACTCATCACAAAGAAGTTTCGGAGAATGCTTCCCTCTAGTTTTTATGCAATGATATATCCTTTTGCAGCATGGGCCTCATAGCCCTCCAAATATCCACTTGCAGATTCTACAAAAAGAGTGTCTCAAAACTGCCCTATCAAAAGGAAGGTTGACCTCTGTGAGTTGAATGCACAAAGCACAGGGAAGTTTCTGAGAATGCTTCTGTCTATTTTTTATGTGAAGATATTTCCTTTCCAACATAGGCCTCAAAGCGCTCCAAATAAACACTTGCAGATTCTACAAAAGTAGTGTTTCAAAACTGTTCTATCAAAAGGAACGTTCAACTCTGTGAGTTTAATGCACACATCACAAAGTACTTTCTAAGAATGCTTCTGTCTAGTTTTTATGTGGAGATATTTCCTTTGCCAGCATTGGCCTAAAAGCGCTCCAAATATCCACTTTCAGATTCAACAAAAAGAGAGTTTCAAAACTGCTGTATCAAAAGGAAGGTTCAAGTCTGTGAGTTGAATGCACTTATCACACAGAAGTTTCTGAGAATGCATCTGTCTAGGTTTTATATGAAGATATTTCCTTTTCCAGCATAGGCCTCAAATCGCTACAAATATCCACTTGCAGATTTTACAAAAAGGATGTTTCAAAACTGGTCTATCAAAAGGCAGGTTCAACTCTGTGAGTTGAATGCACACATCCAAAGAAGTTTCTTAGAATGCTTGCGTATGGTGTTTATGTGAAGATATTTCCTTTTCAAGCATAGGCCTCAAAGTGCTCCAAATATCCACTTACAGATTCCACAAATGTGCGTTTCAAAACTGCTCTATGAAAAGGAAGGTTCAACTCTGAGGGTTGAATTCACACATCACGAAGAAGTTTCTTAGAATGCTTCTGTCTAGTTTTTAGGTGAAGATATTTCATTTCCCACTGTAGGCCTAAAAGCGCTCGAAATATCCACTTGCAGATTCTGCAAAAAGAGTGTTTCAAAACTGCTCTTTCAAAAAGAAGGTTCAAGTCTCTCAGTTCGATGCACTCGCCACAAAGAAGTTACTGAGAATGCTTCTGTCTAGTTTTTATGTGAAGATATTTCCTTTTCCAGCATAGTTCTCAAATCACTCCAAAAATCCACTAGCAAATACTACAAAAGCATGTTTCAGAACTGTGCTACCAAAAGGAAGATTCCACTCCGTGAGTTGAATGCATAAAACACAGGGAAGTTTCTGAGAATGCTTCCGTCTAGTTTTTATGTCAAGATATTTCCCTTTCCAGTGTTGGCCCCTTAGCCCTCCAAATATCCACTTGCAGATTCTACCAAAAGAATGTTTCAAAACTGCTATATCAAAATGAAGCTTCAATTCTGTCAGTAGAATGCGCACATCACAAAGAAGTTTCTCAGAATGCTTCTATCTAGTTTTTATGTGAAGATATTTCCTTTTCCAACATAGCCCTCAAAGGGTTCGAAATATCGACTTGCAGATTCTACAAAAAGAGTGTTGCAAAACTGTTCTATCAAAAGGAAGGTTCAACTCTGTGATTTGAATGCAGAAAACACAGGGAAGTCTCTGAGAATGCTTCTGTCTTGGTTCTAAGTGAAGGTATTTCCTTTTCCTGTGTAGGACTGAAAGCACTCCAAATATCCACTTACATTTTCTACAAAAAGAGTGTTTCAAAACTTCTATATCAAAAGAAAAGTTCAACTCGGTGAGTTGAATGCACACATAAGAAAAACTTCCTGTGATTTCTTCTGTCTAGTTTTTATGTGAAGATATTTCCTTTTCCAACGTAGGCCACAAAGCGCTCCAAATAAGCACTTTCAGATTCTAAAAAAGCAGTGTTTCAAAACTGTTCTATCAAAAGGAACGTTCAGCTCTGAATTCAATACACACATCACAAAGAAGTTTCTGAGAATGCTACTGTCTACTTTTCATGTGGAGATATTTCGTTTTCCAGCATTGGCCTGAAAGCGCTCCAACTATCCACTTTCAGATGCCACTAAAAGAGTGTTTCAAAACTGTTCTATCGAAAGGAGGGTTAAAGTCTGTCACCTGAATACACTCACAACACAAAAGTTTCTGAGAATGCTTCTGTCTAGATTGTATGTGAAGATATTTCCTTTTCCAGCTTAGGCCTCAAATGGTCCCAATTATCAACTTTCAGATTCTACAAAAAGAGTGTTTCTAAACTGCTCTATCAAAAGGAAGGTTCAAGTCTGTGACTTGAATGTACTCATCACTGAGAAGCTTCTGAGAATGCTTCTGTCTAGTTTTTATATGAAGATATTTCCTTTTCCAGCATAGGCCTCAAATCGCTCCAAATATCCACTTGCAGATTTTACAAA
The DNA here is from genome assembly GCF_028885625.2 of Pongo pygmaeus. Lineage (NCBI taxonomy): Eukaryota > Metazoa > Chordata > Mammalia > Primates > Hominidae > Pongo > Pongo pygmaeus. Next base: position 15,649,824 of record NC_072386.2, on the reverse strand, counting down.
AAGGGTATTTCAAAACTGCTCTATCAAAAGGCAGGTTCAACTCTGTGAGTTCACTGCACACATCACAAAGAAGTTTCTGAGAATGCTTGTGTATGGTGTTTATGTGAAGATATTTCCTTTTCAAGCATAGGCCTCAAAGTGCTCCAAATATCCACTTACAGATTCCACAAATGTGCGTTTCAAAACTGCTCTATGAAAAGGAAGGTTCAACTCTGAGGGTTGAATTCACACATCACGAAGAAGTTTCTTAGAATGCTTCTGTCTAGTTTTTAGTTGAAGATATTTCATTTCCCACCATAGGCCACAAAGCACTCCAAATATCCACTTGCAGATTCTACAAAAAGAGTGTTTCAAAACTGCTCTTTCAAAAGGAAGGTTCAAGTCTCTCAGTTCAATGCACTCATCACAAAGAAGTTGCTGAGAATGCTTCTGTCAAGTTTTTCTGTGAAGATATTTCCTTATCCATCATAGCCCTCAAACGGTTCGAAATATCGACTTGCAGATTCTACAAAAAGAGTGTTTCAAAACTGTTCTATCAAAAAGAATGTACAACTCTGTGATTTGAGTGCAGAAAACACAGGAAAGTCTCTGAGAATGCTTCTGTCTCGGTTCGAAGTGAAGCCATTTCCTTTTCCTGTGTAGAAATGAGAGCACCCCGAATATCCATTTACAGATTCTACAAAAAGAGTGCTTCAAAACTGCTCTATCAAAAGGAAGTTTCAACTCGGTGAGTTGAATGCACACATCAGAAAAACTTCCTGAGATATCTTCTTTCTAGTTTTTGTGTGAAGATATTTCCTTTTCCAGCATAAGCCTCAAAGCGCTCCAAATATCCACTTGCAGATTCCACAAAAAGAGTGTTTCAGAACTGTTCTATCAAAAGGAAGGTTCAACTCTGTGAGAAGAATGCACTCATCACAAAGAAGTTTCTGAGAATGGTTCTATCTAGTTTTCATCTGAATATATTTCCTTTTCCACTAGATGCTGCAATCGCACCAAATATCCACTTGCTGTTTCCACAAAAAGAGTGTTGCAGAACTGCTCTATGAAAAAGAAGTTTCAACTCTGTGAGTTCAATCCCCACATGACAAAGAAGTTTCTGAGAATGCTTCCGTCTAGTTTGTATATGAAGATATCTCCTTTTCTAGCATAAGCCTCAGAGAGCACCAAATATCCACTTGCGGATTCTACAAAAACAGTGTTTAAAAACTGGTCTATCAAAAGGAAGGTTGAAGCCTGTGAGTTGAATGCACTCATCACAAAGAAGTTTCGGAGAATGCTTCCCTCTAGTTTTTATAGAATGATATATCCTTTTGCAGCATGGGCCTCATAGCCCTCCAAATATCCACTTGCAGATTCTACAAAAAGAGTGTCTCAAAACTGCCCTATCAAAAGGAAGGTTGACCTCTGTGAGTTGAATGCACAAAGCACAGGGAAGTTTCTGAGAATGCTTTTGTCTATTTTTTATGTGAAGGTATTTCCTTTCCAACATAGGCCTCAAAGCGCTCCAAATAAACACTTGCAGATTCTACAAAAGTAGTGTTTCAAAACTGTTCTATCAAAAGGAACGTTCAACTCTGTGAGTTCAATGCACACATCACAAAGTACTTTCTGAGAATGCTTCTGTCTAGTTTTTATGTGGAGATATTTCCTTTGCCATCATTGGCCTAAATTCGCTCCAAATATCCACTTTCAGATTCAACAAAAAGAGAGTTTCAAAACTGCTGTATCAAAAGGCAGGTTCAACTCGGTGAGTTGAATGCACACGTCACAAAGAAGCTTCTAAGAATGCTTGTGTATGGTGTTTATGTGAAGATATTTCCTTTTCCAGCATAGGCCTCAAAGCGCTCCAAATATCCATTTACAGATTCTACAAATGTGTGTTTCAAAACTGCTCTATGAAAAGGAAGGTTCAACTCTGTGAGTTGAATTCACACATCACGAAGAAGTTTCTGCGAAGCCTTCTGTCTAGTTTTTAGGTGAAGATATTTCATTTCCCACCATAGGCCTAAAAAGGCTTGAAATATCAACTTGCAGATTCTGCAAAAAGAGTGTTTCAAACCTGCTCTTTCAAAAAGAAAGTTCAAGTATCTCAGTTCAATGCAGTCGTCTAAAAGAAGTTTCTGAGAATGCTTCTGTCTAGTTTTTATGTGAAGATATTTCCTTTTCCAGCATAGGTCTCATATCGCTCCAAAAATCCACTAGCAAATACTACAAAAGCAGTGTTTCAAAACTGTTCTATCAAAGGGAAGATTCCACTCCGTGAGTTGAATGCATAAAACACAGGGAAGTTTCTGAGAATGCTTCCGTCTAGTTTTTATGTCAAGATATTTCCCTTTCCAGTGTTGGCCCGTTAGCCCTCCAAATATCCACATGCAGATTCTACTAAAAGAATGTTTCAAAACTGCTATATCAAAATGAAGCTTCAACTCTGTCAGTAGAATGGGCACATCACAAAGAAGTTTCTCAGAATGCTTCTATCTAGTTTTTATGTGAAGATATTTCCTTTTCCATCATAGCCCTCAAAGGGTTCGAAATATCGACTTGCAGATTCTACAAAAAGATTGTTTCAAAGCTGTTCTATCAAAAGGAAGGTTCGACTCTGTGAGTAGAATGCACTCATCACAAAGAAGTTTCTGAGAATCGTTCTATCTAGATTTCATCTGATTGTATTTCGTTTTCCACTAGATGCCGGAATCGCATCAAATATCCACTTCCAGTTTCCACAAAAAGGGTGATGCAGAACTGCTCTATGAAAACCAATATTCAACTCTGTGAGTTCAATCCCCACATGCAAAGAAATTTCTGAGACTGCTTCTGTCTAGTTTGCATATGCAGATATTTCCTTTTCCAGCATAAGCCTCAAAGAGTTCCAAATATCCACTTGCGGATTCTACAAAAATAGTGTTTCAAAACTGGTCTATCAAAAGAAAGGTTCAACTCTGTGGGTTGAATGCACTCATCATATAGTAGCTTCAACCCTTGTGGAAGTCAGTGTGGCGATTCCTCAGGGATCTAGAGCTAGAAATTCCATTCGATCCAGCCATCCCATTACTGGGTATATACTCAAAGGTCTATAAATCATGCTGCTGTAAAGACGTATGCACACGTATGTTTCTTGTGGCATTTTTCACAATAGCAAAGACTTGGAACCAACCCAAATGTCCAACAATGATAGACTGGATTAAGAAAATGTGGCACATATACACCATGGAATACTATGCAGCCATAAAAAATGATGAGTTCATGTCCTTTGTAGGGACATGGATGAAATTGGAAATCATCATTCTCAGTAAACTATCACAAGAACAAAAAACCAAACACCGCATATTCTCACTCATAGGTGGGAATTGAACAATGAGAACACATGGACACAAGAAGGGGAACATCACACTTCGGGGACTGTTGTGGGGTGCGGGGAGGAGGAAGGGATAGCACTGGGAGATATACCTAAAGCTACATGACGAGTTAGTGGGTGCAGCGCACCAGCATGGCACATGTATACATATGTAGCTTACCTGCACATTGCGGACATGTACCATATAACCTAAAGTATAATAAAAATAATAAAAAGAAAAAAAGAGAAATAAAAAAAAAGATTTGCAAATTAAGATAACCTTTTGGAAAAAAAATTGGGAGCTATATATGAAGAACCCTAAGGATGTTAATTCATATTGACAAATAAATCTCATTCATGGGATATATTCTGAGGAAATAAAAATCAATTTTTAGTCAAAAAAAAAAAAGAAGTTTCTGAGAATGCGTCCATCTAGTTTTTACGCAGTGACATTTCCTTTTGAAGCACAGGCCTCAAACTGCTCCAAATATCCACTTGCAGATTCTACAAAAAGAGTGTCTCAAAACTGCTCTATCAAAAGGAACGTTGAGCTTTGCCAGTCAAATGCACAAAGCACAGAGAACTTTCTCAGAATGCTTTTGTCTAGTTTTTATGTGAAGATATTTCCTTTTCCAACATAGGCCTCAAAGCGCTACAAATAAACAGTTGCAGATTCTACAAAAGGAGTGTTTCAAAACTGTTCTATCAAAAGGAACGTTCAACAATGTGAGTTCAATGTACACATCACAAAGAAGTTTCTGAGAATGCTTCTGTCTAGTTTTTATATGGAGATATCTCCTTTTCTAGCATTGGCCTAAAAGCTCTCAAAATATCCACTCTAAGATGCAACTAAAAGAGTGATTCACTACTGCTCTATCAAAAGGAAGTTTCAAGTCTGTGAGTTGAATATACTCATAACACAGAAGTTTCTGCGACTGATTCTGTCTACTTTATATGTGAAGATATTCCGTTTTCCAGCATAGGCCTCAAAGCACTCAAAATATCCACTTGCAGATTCCACAAAAAGAGTGTTTCAAAACTGTTCTATCAAAAGGAAGGTTCAGCTCTGTGTGTAGAATGCAATCATCACAAAGAAGTTTCTGAGAATGCTCCATCTAGTTTTTATGCAATGATATTTCCTTTTGCAGCACAGGCCTCAAAGCGCTCCAAATATCCACTTGCAGATTCTACAAAAGGAGTGTTTCAAAACTGCTCTATCAAAAGGAAGGTTGAACTCTGTGTGTTGAATGCACAAAGCACAGGGAACTTTCTGAGAATGCTTTTGTATAGTTTCTATGTGAAGATATTTCCTTTTCCAGCATAGGCCACAAAACACTACATACATCCACATGAAGAGTCTACTAAAAGGGTATTTCAAAACTTATGGAAAGAAAGGTTCAACTCTGTGAGTTCAATGCACACATCACGAAGAAGTTTCTGAGAATGCTTCTATCTAGTTTTTATGTGAAGATATTTCCTTTTCCAGCATAGGCCTCAAGGCGATCCAAATATCCACTTGCAGATTATACAAAAAGAGTGTTTCGAAACTACTTTTTCAAAAGCAAGCTTCAAGCCTGTGAGTTGAATGCAGTCATCACAAAGACGTTTCTGAGAATTCTTCTGTCTAGTTTTCATGTGAAGATATTTCCATTTCCATCAGAGGTTTCAAATCTCTCCAAGTATTCAACTGCACATTCTACAAAAAGCGTGTTTCAAAACTTCTCTATAAATAGGTAGGTTCAACTCTGTGAGTTGAATGCACTCATCACAAAGAAGTTTCTGAGAATGCTTCTGGCTAGTTTTTAGGTGAAGATATTTCCTTTTCCATCATGGGCCTCAAAGCCCTCCAAATAAACACTTGCAGATACTACAAAAGGAGTGTTTCAAAACTATTCTATGAAAAGGAAGGTTCAACACTGTGAGTTGAATGCGGAAAGCACAGGTATGTCTCTGAGAATGCTTCTGTCTAGGTTCTAAGTGAAGATATTTCCTTTTCCAGTGTAGGACTCAAAGCAATCCAAATATCCACTTGCAGATTCTACAAAAAGAGTGTTTCAAAACTGCTCTATCAAACGGAATGTTCTACTTGGTGAGTTGAAGGCACGCATCAGAAAAAGTTTCTGAGAATGCTTCTGTCTAGTTTTTATGTGAACATATTTCCTTTTCCAGCATAGGCCACAAAGCGCTCCACATATCCACTTGCTGATTCCACAAAAGAGCGTTTCATATCTGTTCTATCAAAAGAAAGGTTCAACACTGTGAGTAGAATGCACTTATCACAAAGAAGTTTCGGAGAATGCTTCTGTACAGTTTTCATGTGAATGTATTTCCTTTTCCACTAGATACCGCAACCGCACCAAATATCTACCTGCAATTTCCAGAAAAAGAGTGTTGCAGAACTGCTGTAAGAAAAGGAATATTCAACCCTGTGAGGTCAATACCCACATGACAAAGAAGTTTCTGAGAATGCTTCTATCTAGTTCGTATATGAAGATATTTCCTTTTCCAGCATATGCCTCAAAGAGCTCCAAATATCCACTTGTGGATTCTACAAAAACAATGTTTCAAAACTGGTCTAACAAAAGGAAGTTTCATCTCTGTGAGTTGAACGCACTCATCACAAAGAAGTTTCTGAGAATGCTTCCGTCTAGTTTTGATGAGATGATATTTCCTTTTGCAGCATAGGCCTCAAAGCGCTCCAAATATCCACTTACAGATCCTACAAAAGGAGTGTTTCAATACTGCTCTATCAAAAGGAAGTTTGAACTCTGTGAGTTGAATGCACAAAGCACAGGGAACTTTCTGAGAATGCTTTTGTCTAGTTTCTAGGTGAAGATATTTCCTTTTCCTTCAAAGGCCTCAAAGCACTCCATACATCCACTTCAAGAGTCTACTAAAAGAGTGTTTCAAAACTTCTCTATCAAAAGAAAGGTTCAACTCTGTGAGTTCAATGCACACATCACGAGGAGGTTTGTGAGAATGCTTCTGTCTAGTTTTTATGTTAAGATATTTCCTTTTCCAGCATAGGCCGCATAGCGCTCCATATATCCACTTGCAGATTCTACAAAAAGAGTGTTTCAAAACTGCTCTTTCAAAAGGAAGCTTCAAGTCTCTGAGTTCAATCCACTCCTCACAAAGACGTTTGTGAGAATTCTTCTCTCTAGTTTTCATGTGAAGATATTTCCATTTCCAGCATAGGCCTTAAATCCCTTGAAATATCCATTTGCAGATTCTACAAAAAGGGTGTTTCAAAACTTCTCTAACAATAGGTAGGTTCAAATGTGTGAGTTGAATGCACTCATCACGAAAATGTTTCTGAGAATGCTTCTGTCTAATTTTTATGTGTAGATATTTGCTCTTCAAACATTGGCCTCAAAGCGCACCAAATAAACACTTGCAGATTCTACAAAAGGAGTGTTTCAAAACTGTTCTATCAAAAGGAACGTTCAAGTCTGTGAGTTCAATGCAGTCATCACAAAGAAGTTTCTGAGAATGCTTCTGTCTAGTTTTTATGTGATGATATTTCGCTTTCCAGCATTGGCCTAAAATCGCTCCAAATATCCACTACCAGATGCTACTAAAACAGTGTTTCAACACTGCTCTTTCAAAAGAAAAGTTCAAGTCTGTCAGTTGAATGCTCTCATCGCACAGTAGTTTCTGAGAATGCTTCTGTCTAGTGTTTATCTGAAGATATTTCCTTTTCCAGCATAGGCCTCAAATCCCTCCAAATATCCACTAGCAAATTCTACAAAAAGAGTGGTTCAAAACTGCGCTATCAAAAGGAAGATTCCACTCTGTGAGTTGAATGCAGAAAGCACAGGGAAGTCTCTGAGAATGCTTCCGTCTACTTTTTATGTGAAGATATTTCCTTTTCCAGTGTTGGCCTCTTAGCACTCCAAATATCCACTTGCAGATTCTACAAAAAGAGTGTTTCAAAACTGCTCTATCAAAAGGAAGGTTCAACGCAATGAGTTGAATGCGCACATTAGAAAATATCTGAGAATGCTTCAGCCTAGTTTTATGTGAAGATATGTCATTTTCCAGCATAGGCCTCAAAACGCTCCAAATATCCACTTGCAGATTCCACAAATAGAGTGTTTCAAAACTGTTCTATCAAAAGGTTCAACTCCGTGAGTAGAATGCACTCATCAGAAAGAAGTTTCTGAAAATGCTTCTATCTAGCTTTCATCTGAACGTATTTCCTTTTCCACTAGATGCCGCAATCGCTCCAAATATCCACTTGCAGTTTCCACAAAAGGAGTGTTGCAGGACTGCTCTATGAAAACGAATGTTCAACACTGTGAGTTCAATCCCCACATGACAAAGAAGTTTCTGAGAATGCTTCTGTCTAGTTTCTATATGAAGATATTTCCTTTTCCAGCATAAGCTTCGAAGAGCACCAAATATCCACTTGTGTATTCTACAAAAACAGTGTTTCAAAACAGGTCTATCAAAAGGAAGGTTCAACTCAGTGAGTTGAATGCACTCATCACAAAGGAGTTTCGGAGAATGCTTCCATCTAGTTTTTATGCAATGATATTTCCTTTTGCAGCATAGGCCTCAAAGCACTCCAAATATCCACTTGCAGATTCCACAAAACAGTGTTTCAAAACTGCTCTATCCAAAGGAAAGTTGACCTCTGTGAGTTGAATGCACAAAGCACAGGGAATTCTCTGAGAATGCTTTTGTCTAATATCTACGTGAAGATATTTCATTTTCCAGCATAGGCCTCAAAGCACTCCATACATCCACTTGAAGATTCTACTTAAAAAGTGTTTCAAAACTTCTCTATCAAAAGAAGGATTCAACTCTGTGAGTTCAAAGTACACATCACAAGGACGTTTCTGAGAATGCTTCTGTCTGGTTTTTACGTGAAAATATTTCCTTTTTCAGCATAGGCCTCAAAGTGCTCCATATATCAACTGGCAGATTCTACAAAAAGAGTGTTTCAAAACTCCTCTTTCAAAAGGAAGCTTCGAGTCTCTAAGTTGAATGCAATCATCACAAAGACGTTTCTGAGAATTCTTCTGTCTAGTTCTCATGTGAAGATATTTCCATTTCCAGCATAGGCCTCAAATCACTCCAAATATTCACTTGCACATTCTACAAAAAGAGTGTTTCAAAACTTCTCAATCAATAAGTAGGTTCAACTCTGTGAGTTGAATTCACTCATCACAAAGAAGTTTCTGAGAATACTTCTGTCTAGTTTTTATGGGAAGATACTCCCTTTTCAAACATAGGCATCAAAGCGCTCCAAATAAACACATGTAGATTCTACAAATGTGTGCTTCAAATCTGCTCTATGGAAAGGAATGTTCAACTCTGTGAGTTGAATGCACACGTCGTGAAGAAGTTTCTGAGAATGCTTCTCTCTAGTTTTTACGGGAAGATATTTCATTTCCCAACATAGGCCTCAAAGCGCCCCAAATAAACTCTTGCAGATTCTACAAAGGGAGGGTTTCAAAACTGCTCAATCAAAAGGCACGTTCATGTCTATGAGTTTAATGCACTCATCACAAAGAAGTTTCTGAGAATGCTTCTGTCTAGTTTTTATGTGATAATATTTCGTTTTCCAGCATTGGACTAAAAGCGCTCCAAATATCCACATTCAGATCCTACTAAAAGAGTGTTTCAAAATTGCTATATCAAAAGGAAGGTTCAAGTCTGTGAATTGAATGCACTCATCACACAAAATGTTCTGAGAATGCTTCCGTCTAGTTTTTATGTGAAGATATTTCCTTTTACATCATAGGCCTCAAAGCGCTCCTAATAAACACTTGCAGATTCTACAAAACGAGTGTTTCAATACTGTTCTATCAAAAGGAACGTTCAAGTCTATGAGTTGAATGCACTCATCACTAAGAGGTTTCTGAGAATGCTTCTGTCTAGTTTTTATGTGATGATATTTCGTTTTCCAGCATTGGCCTAAAAGCGCTCCAAATATCCACTTTCAGATGCCACCAAAAGAGTGTTTCAAAACTGCTCTATCAAAAGGAAGGTTCAATTCTGTGAGGTGAATGCACTCATCACAGAGAAGTTTCTCAGAATGCTTCTGTCTAGTTTTTATATGAAGATATTTCCTTTTCCAGCATCGGCCTCAGATCGCTCCAAACATAAACTAGCAAATACTTCAAATAGAGTGTTTCAAAACTGTGCCACCAAAGCGAAGATTCCACTATGTAAGATGAATGCATAAAGCACAGGGAAGTTTCTGAGAATGCTTCCGTCTAGTTTTTATGTGAAGATATTTCCTTTTCCCTTGTTGGTCTTTTAGCACTCCAAATATCCACTTGCAGATTCTACAAATAGAGTGTTTCAAAACTGCTTTATCAAAAGGAAGGTTGAACTCCGTGAGTTCAATGCAGAAAGCACAGAGAACTTTCTGAGAATGCTTTTGTCTAGTTTCTACGGGAAGATATTTCCTTTTACAGCATACGCCTCAAAGCGCTCCATACATCCACTTGAAGATTCTACTAACAGAGTGTTTAAAATCTTCTCTATTAAAAGAAGGGTTGGACTCTCTGAGTTCAATGCACACATCAAAAAGAAGTTTCTGAAAATGCTTCTGTCTAGTTTTTATTTGAAGATATTTCCTTTTCCTGCATAAGCCTCAAAACGCTCCATATATCCACTTGCAGATTCTACAAAAAGAGTGTTTCAAAACTGCTCTTTCAAAAGGAAGCTTCAAGTCTCTGAGTTCAATCCACTCCTCACAAAGACGTTTCTGAGAATTCTTCTGTCTAGTTTTAATGTGAATATATTCCCATTTCCAGCACAGGCCTCAAATGGCTCCAAATATCCACTTTCAGATTCTACAAAAAGGGTGTTTCAAAACTTCTGTATCAATAGGTAGGTTCAAATCTGTGAGTTGAATGCATTCATCACAAAGAAGTTTCTGAGAATGCTTCTGTCTAGTTTTTATGTGAAGATATTTCCTTTTCCAACATGTACCTCAAAGCGCTACTAATAAACAGTTGCAGATTCTAGAAAAGGAGTGTTTCAAAACTGTTCTATCAAAAGGAACGTTCAAGTCTGTGAGTTTAATGCACTAATAACAAACAAGTTTCTGAGAATGCTACTGTCTAGTTTTTATGTGATGATATTTCGTTTTCCAGCATTCGCCTAAAATCGCTCCATATATGCACAAATATCCATTTTCAGATGCTACTAAAAGAGAGTTTCAAAACTGCTCTAACAAAAGGAAGGTTCAAGTTTGGGAGTTGAATTCACTCATCACAAAAAATGTTCTGAGAAAGCTTCTGTCTGGTTTTTATGTGAAGATATTTCCATTTACATCATAGGCCTCAATGCGCTCCTAATAAAAACTTGCAGATTCCATAAAAAGAGAGTTTCAATACTGTTCTTTCAAAAGGAACGTTCAAGTCTGTGAGTTGAATACCCTCATCACACAGAAGTTTCTGAGAAGGCTTCTGTCTAGTGTTTATGTGAAGATATTTCCTTTTCCAGCATAGGCCTCAGATCGCTCCAAATATCCAGTTGCAGATTTCACAAAAAGGGTGTTTCCAAATTGCTCTATCAAAAGGCAGGTTCAACTCCTTGGGTTGAATGCACCCATCACGAAGAAGTTTCTCAGAATGCTTTTGTCTAGTGTTTATGTAAAGATATTTCCTTTGGAAGCACAGGCCTCAAAGCGCTCCAAATATCGACTTGCAGATTCTAAAAATGAGTGTTTCAAAACTGCTCTATCAAAAGGCAGGTCCAACTCTGTGAGTTGAATGCACACATCGTGAAGAAGTTTCTGAGAATGCTTCTGTCTAGTTTTTAGGTGAAGATATTTCCTTTCCCAGCATAGGCCTCAAAGCGCTCCAAATATCCACTTGCAGATTCTAGAAAAAGTGTGTTTCAAAACTGCTTTGTGAAAAGGAATGTTCAACCCTGTGACTTGAGGGCACACGTATCAAACAAGTTTCTGAGAATGCTTCTGTCTAGTTTTTAGTTGAAGATATTTCATTTCCCAGCAAAGGCCTCAAAATGCTCCAAATGTCCACCTGCAGATTCTACAAAAAGAGTGTTTCAAAATTGCTCTTTCAAAAGGAAGGTTCAAGTCTGTGAGTTGAATGCACTCATCACAAAGATGTTTCTGAGAATGCTTCTGTCTAGTTTTTATGTGAAGATATTTCCTTTTCCAGCATAGGCCTCAAATCGCTCCAAACATCCACTAGCAAACTCTACAAAAAGTGTGTTTCAAAACTGCGCTATCAAAAGGAAGATTCCTCTATGTGAGTTGAATGCATAAAGAACAGGGAAGTTTCCGAGATTCTTCCGTCTAGTTTTTATGTGAAGATATTTCCCTTTCCTGTGTTGGCCTCTTAGCACTCCAAATATCCACTTGCAGATTCTACTGAAAGGTGTTTTGAAACCACAATATCAAAAGGAAGCTTCAACTCTGTGAGTTGAATACACACATCACAAAGAAGTTTCTGAAAATTCTTCTGTCTAGTTTTTATGTGAAGATATTTCCTTTTCCAGCATAGGCCTCAATGTGTTCCAAATATCGAATTGCACACTCTACAAAAAGAGTGTTTGAAAACTGTTCTATCAAAAGGAACATTCAACTCTGTGAGTTGAATACAGAAAGAACAGGGAAGTCTCTGAGAATGCTTCTGTCTAGGTTCCAAATGAAGATATTTCCTTTTCCAGTGTAGGACACAAAGCACTCCAAATATCCACTTGCAGATTCTACAGAAAGTGTGTTTCAAAACTCTTCTATCAAAAGGAAGGTTCAACTCAGTGAGTTGAATGTGCACATCAGAAAAAGTTTCTGAGAATCCTTCTGTCTGGTTTTTATGTGAAGATGTTTCCTTTTCCAGCTTAGGCCTCAAAGCACTCCAAATATCGACCTGCAGATTCAACAAAAAGAGTGTTTCAAAACTGTTCTATCAAAAGGAAGGTTCATTTCTGTGAGTAGAATGCACTCAACAAAAAGAAGTTTCTGACAATCATTCTACCTAGTTTTCATCTGAATGTATTTCCTTTTCCACTAGATGCCATCACCGCAACAAGTATCCACTTGCAGTTTCCACAAAAATAGTGTGGCAGAACTGCTCGATGAAAAGGAAGGTTCAACCCTGTGAGCTCAATCCCCACATAACAAAGCAGTTTATCAGGATGCTTCTGTCTAGTTTGTATATGAAGATATTTCCTTTTCCAGCCTAAGACTCACAGAGCACCAAGTATCCACTTGCGGATTCTACAAAAACAGTGTTTCAAAACTGGACTATCAAAAGGAAGGTTCAACTCTGTGAGTAGAAAGCACTCATCACAAAGAAGTTGCTGAGAATGCTTCCGTGTAGTTTTAATGTGAAGATATTTCTTTTCCCAGCATAGGCCTCCAAGGGCTCCAAATATCCACTTGCAGATTCTACAAAAAGAGAGTTTCAAAACTGCTCTATCAAAAGAAGGTTGAACTCTCTGAGTTGAATGCACAAAGCACAGGGAACTTTCTCAGAGTGCTTTTGTCTAGTTTCAGGGTGAAGATATTTCCTTTTCCAGCATAGGCCTGAAAGCACTCCATACATCCACTTCAAGATTCTACTAAAAGAGTGTTTCAAATCTTCCCTCTCAAAAGAAATGTTCAACTCTGGCAGTTCAATGCACACATCACAAAGATGTTTCTGAGAATGCTTCTGCCTAGTTTTTATGTGAAGATATTTCCTTTCCTAGCATAGGCCTCAAATCTTTCCAAACTTCCAGTAGCAAATTCTACAAAAAGAGTGTTTCAAAACTGCGCTACCAAAAGGGAGATTCCACTGTGTGAGTTGAATGCATAAAGCACAGGGAAGTTTCTGAGAATGCTTCCGTCTAGTTTCTATGAGAAGATATTTCCTTTTCCAGTGGTGGCCTCTTAGCACTCCAAATATCCCCTTGCAGATTCTACAAAAAGAGTGTTTCAAAACGGCTCTTTCAAAAGAAAGCTTCAAGTCTGTGTGTTAAATGCACTCATCACAAAGACTTTTCTGGGAATTATTCTGTGTTGTGTTCAGGTGAAGATGTTTCCTTTTCCAGCATTGGCCTCAAATTGCTCCAAATATCCACATACAGATTCTACAAAAAGAGTATTTCAAAACTTTTCTATCAATAGGTAGGTTCAACTGTGTGAGTTGAATGTACTCATCATGAAGTAGTTTCTGAGAAGTCTTCTGTCAAGTTTTTATGTGAAGATATTTCCTTTTCCAGCACAGGCCTCAAAGCACTCCAAATAAACACTTGCAGAATCTACAAAAGGAGTGTTTCAAAACTGTTCTATCAAAAGGAACGTTCAAGCCTGTGTGTTGAATGCACTCATCACACAGAAGTTTCTAAGAATTCTTCTGTCTAGTTTTTATGTGATGATATTTCATTTCCCTGCATAGGCCTCAAATCGCTCCAAACATCCTCTGGCAAATTCTACAAAAAGAATGTCTCAAAACTGCGCTATCAAAAGGAAGATTCCACTATGCGAGTTGAATGCATAAAGCACAGGTAAGTTTCTCAGATACCTTCCGTCTAGATTTTATGTGAAGATATTTCCTTTTCAAGTGTTGGCCTCTCAGCACTCCAAATATCCACTTGCAGATTCTACAAAAAGAGTATTTCAAAACTGCTCTGCTCTATGAAAAGGAAGGTACAACTCTGCGAGTTCAATGCACACATCACAAAGAAGTTTCCGAGAATGCTTCTGTCTAGTTTTTATGTGAAGATATTTCCTTTTCCAACATAGACTGCAAATCGTTCCTAATAAACACTTGCCGATCCTACAAAAGTAGTGTTTCAAAACTGTTCTCTGAAAACGAACGTCCAAGTCTGTGAGTTTAATGCACTCATCACAAAGAAGTTTCTGAGAATGCTTCTGTCTAGTTTTTATGGGATGATATTTCCTTTTCCAGGATTGGCCTAACAGCACTCCAAATATCCACATTCAGATGCTACTAAAAGAGTGTTCCAAAACTGCTCTATCAACAGGAAGTTTGAAGTCTCTGACTTGAATGCACTCATCACACAGAAGTTTCTGAGAATGCTTCTGTTTAGTTTTTATGTGAAGATATTTCCATTTCCAGATTAGGCCTCAAATAGCTGAAAACCCCCACCAGCAAATTCTGCAAAAAGAGTGTTTCGAAATTGCGCTTTCAAAAGGAAGATTCCTCTCTTTGTGTTGAATGCATGAAGCACAGGGAAGTTTCTGAGAATGCTTCTATCATGTTTTTATGCGAAGATAATTCCTTATCCAGTGTTGGCCTCTTAGCCCTCCTAATATACACTGGCAGATTCTACTAAAAGAGTGTTTCAAAACTGCTCTATCAAAAGGAAGCTTCAACTCTGTGCGTTGAATGCGAACATCACAAAGTATTTTCTGAGAATGCGTCTACCTTGTTTTTATGTGAAGATATTTCCTTTTCCAGCATAGGCCTCAATGCGTTCCAAATATCGATTTGCAGATTCTACAAAAAGAGAGTTTCAAAACTGTTCTATCAAAAGTAAGGTTCCACTCTGTGAGTTGAATGCAGAAAGCACAGGGAAGTCTCTGAGAATGTTTTTGTCTAGGTTCTAAGTGAAGATATTTCCTTTTCCAGCGTAGGACTGAAAGCACTCCAAGTATCCACTGGCAGATACTACAAAAAGAGTGTTTCAAAACTGCTCTATCAAAAGGAAGGTTCAACACTGTGACCTGAATGCATTCATCACAAAGAAGTTTCTGAGAATGCTTCCATCTAGTTTTTATGAAATGATATTACCTTTTGCAGTATAGGCCTCAAAGCGCTCCAAATATCCACTTGAAGATACTACAAAAACAGTGTTTCAAAACTGCCCTATCAAAAGGAAGGTTGAACTCTGTGAGTTGAATGCACAAAGCACAGGGAACTTTCTGAGAATGCTTTTGTGTAGTTCCTACGTGAAGATATTTCCTTTTCCATCATAGGCCACAAAGCAAACCATACATCCACTTCAAGATTCTACTAAAAGAGTGTTTCAAAACTGATCTATCAAAAGAAACGTTCAACCCTCTGAGATGAATGCAAACATCACAAAGAAGTTTCCCAGAATGCTGCTGTCTTATTTTTATGTGAAGATATTTCCTTTTGCAGCGTAGAAATCAAAGTGATCAGAATATCCACTTGCAGATTCTACAAAAGGATTGTTTCAAAACAGCTCTATTAAAAGGAACGTTCAAGTCTGTGAGTTTAATGCACTCATGACAAAGAAGTTTCTGAGAATACTTCTGTCTAGTTTTTCTGTGTTGATATTTCGTTTTCCAGCATTGGCCTAAAAGCGCTCCAAGTATCCACTTTCAGATGCTACTAAAAGACTGTTTCAAAACTGCTCTATCAAATGGAAGGTTCCAGTCTGTGAGTTAAAGGCACTCATCACACAGAAGTTTCTGAGAATACTTCTGTCTAGTGTTTATGTGTAGATATTTCCTTTTCCAGGCCACAAATCGCTCCAAATATTCACTTGCAGATGTTACAAAAAGGGTGTTTCCATACTGCCCTATCAAAAGGCAGCTTCAACTCTAGGACTTCAATGCACATATCACGAAGAAGTTTCTGAGAATGCTTTTGTCTAGTGTTTATGTGAAGATATTTCCTTCGAAAGCATAGGCCTGAAAGCGCTCCAAATATCCACTTGCAGATCCACAATTGTGTGTTTCAAAACTCCTCTATGAAAAGGAACATTCAACTGTGATAGTGGAATGCACACATCACGGGGAAGTTTCTGAGAATGCTTCCGTCAAGTTTTTAGGTGAAGATATTTCATTTCCCAGCATTGGCCTCAAAGCGCTCCAAATATCCACTTGCAGATACTACAAAAAGAGTGTTTCAAAACTGCTCTTTCAAAAGGAAGGTTCAAGTCTGTGAGTTGAATGCACTCATCAGACAGAAGGTTCTGAGAAAACTTCTGTCTAGTTTTTATGTGAAGATATTTCCTTATCCTTGAATACGCCTCAAATGGCTCCAAATATCCACTTGCAGATTTTACAAAAAGAGTGTCTCCAAATTGCTCTATCAAAAGGCCGGTTCAACTCTGTGAGTTGAATGCACGCATAGAGACGAGCTTTCTGAGAATGCTTCTGTCTAGTTTTTAGGTGAAGATATTCCATTTCCCAGCATAGGCCTCAAAGTGCTCCAAATATCCACTTGCAGATTTTACAAAAAGAGTGTTTCAAAAGTGCTTTTTCAAAAGGAAGGTTCAAGTCTGTGAGTTGAGTGCACTCATCACAAAGAAGTTTTCGAGAATGCTTCTGTCTAGTTTTTATGTGAAGATATTTCCTTTTCCAGCACAGGCCTCAAAGCGCTCCAAATAAACACTTGCAGATCCTACAAAAGGAGTTTTTCAAAACTATCGTATCAAAAAGAACTTTCAAGCCTGTGAGTTGAATGCACTCATCACACAGAAGTTTCTGAGAATGCTTCTGTCAAGTTTTTATTTGAAGATATTTCCTTTTCCAACATAGGCCCCCAAGCGCTCCAAATAAACACTTGCAGGTTCTACAAAAAGAGTGTTTCAAAACTCTTCTATCAAAAGCACGGTTCAGCTCTGTGAGTAGAATGCTCTCCTCAGAAAGAAGTTTCTGAGAATGCTTCTGTCTAGTTTTTATGTGAAGATATTTCCTTATCCGACGTAGGCCTCAAAGCGCTCCAAATAAACACGTGCAGATTCTACAAAAGGAGTGTTTCAAAACTGTTCTATCAAAAGGTAAGTTCAAGTCTGTGAGTTGAATGCACTCATCAGAAAGAAGTTTCTGAGAATGGTTCTATCTAGTTATGATCTGCATGTATTTCTTTTTCCACTAGTTGCCACAGTCGCACCAAATATTCACTTGCAGTTTCCACAAAAAGATTGTTGCAGAACTGCTCCATGAAAACGAATGTTCAACACTTTGAGTTCCATCCCCACATGACAAAGAAGTTTCTGGTAATACTTCTATCTAGTTTGTATATGATGATATTTCCTTTTCCAGCATAAGCCTCAAAGAGCTCCAAATATTCACTTCCGGAATACACAAAAAGAGTGTTTCAAAACTGGTCTATCAAAAGGAAGGTTCAACTCCATGAGTTGAACGCAGTCATCACTAAGGAGTTTCTGAGAATGCTTCCATCTAGTTTTTATGCAATGATATTTCCTTTTGCAGCATAGGCCTCAAAGCACTCCAAATATCCACTTGCAGATTCTACAAAAAGAGTGCTTCAAAACTGCGCTATCAAAAGGAAGGTTGAACTGTGTGAGCTGAATGCCCAAGCACAGGGAACTTTCTGAGAATGCTTCTGTCTAATTTTTAGATGAAGATATTTCATTTCCCACCATAGACATCAAAGCGCTCCAAATATCCACTTGCCCATTCTACAAAAATAGTGTTTCAAAAGTGATCTTTCAAAAGGAAGGTTCAAGTCTGTGAGTTCAATGCACTCATCACAAAGAAGTTTCTGAGAATGCTTCTGTCTAGTTTTTATGTGAAGATATTTCCCTTTCCAACATAAGCCTCAAAGAGCTTCAAATAAACACTTGCAGATTCCACAAAAGGAGTGTTTCAAAACTATTCTATGAAAAGGTACGTTCAAGTCCGTTAGTTGAATGCACTCATCACACAGAAGTTTCTAAGAATGCTTCTGTCTAGTTTTTATGTGAACATATTTCATTTCCCAGCATAGGCCTCAAAGCGCTCCATACATCCACTTGAAGATCCTACAAAACGAGTGTTTCAAAACTGTTCTATCAAAAGGAAGGTTCAACTCTGTGAGAAGAATGCACTTACCACAAAGAAGTTTCTGAGAATGCTTCTCTCTAGTTTTTATGGGAATATATTTCATTTCCCAGCATAAGCCTCACAGTGCTCCAATTATCCACTTGCAGATTCTAGAATAAATCTGTTTCAAAACTGCTTTTTGAAAAAGAACGTTAAACTCTGTGAGTTGAATGCACTAATCACAAAGACGTTTCTGAAAATTCTTCTGTCTAGTTTTCACGTGAAGATGTTTCCATTTCCAGGAGAGGCCTGAAATCGATCCAGATATTCTCTTGCAGATTCTACAAAAAGGGTGTTCCAGAACTTCTCTATCAATTGGTAAGTTCAATTCTGTGAGTTGAATGCACTCGTCACAAAGTAGTTTGTGAGAATGCTTCTGTCTAGTTTTTATGTGAAGATATTTCCTTTCCCAACATAGGCCTCAAAGCGCTCCGAATAAACACTTGCAGATTCTACAAAAGGAGTGTTTCAAATCTGTTCGATCAAAAGGAACGTTCAACTCTGTGAGTTGAGTACACTCATCATAAAGAAGTTTCTGAGAATGCTTCTGTCTAGTTTTTGTGTGATGATACTTCGTTTTCCAGCATTGACCTAAAAGCGCTCCAAATATCCACCTTCAGATGGTACTGAAAGGGAGTTTCAAAACTGCACTATCAAAAGGAACGTTCAAGTCTGTGAGTTGAATGCACTCATCAAAGAGAAGGTTCTGAAAATGCTTCTGTCTAGTTTTTATGAGAAGATATTTCCTTTCCCTTGCATAGGCCTCAAATCGCTCCAAATATCCACTTCAGAATTTAGAAAAAGTGTGTTTCCAAACTGCTCTATCAAAAGGCAGGTTTAACTCTGTGAGTTGAATGCACGCATCGCAACGAACTTTCTGAAATTGCTTCTGTCTAATTTTTAGGTGAAGATATTTCATTTCCCAGCATTGGCTTCAAAGCGCTGCAATATCCACTGGGAGATTCTAAAAAAAGAGTGTTTCAAAACTGCTATTTCAAAGGGAGGGTTCAACTCTGTGAGTTCAACTCACACATCACAAAGAAGTTTCTGAGAATGCTTCTGTCTAGTTTTTATGTGAAGAGATTTCCTTTTCCAGCAAAGGCCTCAAAGCGCTCCATATATCCACTTGCAGATTCTACAAAAGGAGTGTTTCAAAACTGATCTTTCAAAAGGAAGCTTCAAGAAAGTGAGTTGAATGCACTCATCACAAAGACGTTTCTCAGAATTCTTCTGTCTAGTTTTCATGTGAAGATGTTTCCATTTCCCAACATAGGCATCAAAGCGCTCCAAATATCCACTTGCACATTCTACAAAGAGTGTTTAAAAACTGGCGTATCAAAAGGAAGGTTCACGTCTGTGTGTTGAATGCACTCTTCATACAGAAGTTTCTGAGAATGCTTCTGTGTAGTTTTTATGTGAAGATATATCCTTTCCTTGCATAGGTCTGAAATCCCTCCAAATATCCTGTTGCAGATTTCACAAAAAGAGTGTTTCCAAACTGCTCTATCAAAACGCCGGTTCAACTCTGTGAGTTGAAGGCATGCATCACAAAGATGTTTCTGAGAATGCTTTTGTCTAGTTTTTAGAAGCAGATATTTCATTTCCCAACATAGACTTCAAAGCGCTCCAAATATCCACTTACATATTCTACAGAAACTGTTTTAAAAGTGCTCTTACAAAAGGAAGACTCAAGCTTTGACTTGAATGCACTCATCAAAAAGAAGTTTCTGAGAACGCTCCTGTCTAGTTTTAAGTGAAGATATTTCCTTTTCCAGCATGGGCCCCAAAGCTCTCCAAATACCCCATTGGAGATTCTACAGACTGTTTCAAAACTGTTCTATCAAAAGGAAGGTTCAACTCTGTGAGTAGAAGGCACTCATCACAAAGAAGTTTCTGAGAATGCTTTTCTCTAGTTTTTATGTAAAGATATTTCCTTTTCCAACATGCGCCTCAAAGCTCTCCAAATAAACACTTACAGATTCTACAAAGGGAGTATTTCAAAACTGTTCTATCAAAAGGTACGCTCAAGTCCCTGAGTTGAATGCACTCATCAGACAGCAGTTTATGAGAATGCTTCTGTCTAGTTTTTATGTGAAGATATTTCATTTCCCAGCATGGGCCTCAAAGCGCACCAAATATCCACTTGCACATTCTACAAAAAGAGTGTTTTAAAACTGTTCTATCAAAAGGAATGTTCAACTCTGTGTGTTGAATGCACGCATCATGAAGAAGTTTCTGAGAATGCTTCTGTCCAATTTCTAGAAGAATATATTTCATTTCCCAACATAGGCCTCAAAGCGATCCAAATATCCACTTGCAGATTCTACAAAAAGAGTGTTTCAAAACTGCTCTTTGAAAAGGAAGGCTGAAGTCTGAGAGTTGAGCGCACTCATCAGAAAGGGTTTTCTGAGAATGATTCTATCTAGTTTTCATCTGCATGTATTTCCTTTTCCACTAGGTGTCGCAATCGCAGCAAATATCCACATGCAGTTACCACAAAAAGAGAGTTGAAGAACTCTTCCATGAAAAGGAATGTTCAACTCTGTGAGTTCCATCCCCACATTACAAAGAAGATTCTGATAAGGCTTCTGTCTAGTTTGTATAATAAAATATTTCCTTTTCCAGCATAAGCCTCAAAGCGTTCCAAATAAACACTTGCAGATTCTACAAAAGGAGTGTTTCAAAACTGCTCTATCAAAAGGAAGGTTCAAGTCTGTGAGTTGAAAACACTCATCACACAGAAGGTACTGAGAATGCTTCTGTCTAGTTTTTATGTGAAGATATTTCCTTTTGCAGCAAAGGCCTCAAATCGCTCCAAATATCCACATGCAGATTCTACAAAAAGAGTGTTTTGAAACTGCTGTATCAAAAGGAAGGTTCAAGTCTGTGAGTTGAATGTACTCCTCACTCAGAAGGTTCTGAGAGTGCTTCTGTCTACTTTTTAAGTGAAGATATTTCCTTTTCCTTGCATAGGCCTCAAATGGCTGGAAATATCCACTTGCAGATTTCACAAAAAGAGTGTTTCCAAACTGCTCTATCAAAAGACAGGTTCAACTCTGTGAGTTGAATGCACGCATCGAGGAGAACTTTCTGAGAATGCTTCTGTCTAGTTTTTAGGTAAAGATATTCCTTTTCCCAGCATGGGCCTCAAAATGCTCCAAATAACCATTTGCAGATTTTACAAAAAGAGTGTTTCAAAACTGCTCTTTCAAAAAGAAGGTTCAAGTCTGTGAGTTGAATGCACTCAATACAAGGAAGTTTCTGAGAATGCTTCTGTCTAGTTTTTATGTGAAGATATTTCCATTTCCAGCATAGGCCTCAAAGCGCTCCAAATATCCACTTGCACATTCTACAAAAAGAGTGTTTCCAAACTTCTCTATCAATTAGTAGGTTCAACTCTGTGAGGTGAATGCACTCATCACAAAGAAGTTTCTGAGAATGCTTCTCTCTAGTTTTTATGTGAAGCTATTTCCTTTTCCAACATAGGCCTCAAGGTGCTCCGAATAAACACTTGCGGATTCTACAAACTTAGTGATTCAAAACTGCTCTATCAAAAGGAACGTTCAAGTCTGAGTTGAATGCACTCATCACAGAGAACTTTCTCAGAATGCTTCTGTCTAGTTTTCAGGTGAAGATATTTCATTTCCCAGCATAGGCCTCAAAGCGCTCCAAATATCCACTTGCAGATTCTACAAAAAGAGTGTTTCAA
The DNA here is from genome assembly GCF_028885625.2 of Pongo pygmaeus. Classification (NCBI taxonomy): domain Eukaryota; kingdom Metazoa; phylum Chordata; class Mammalia; order Primates; family Hominidae; genus Pongo; species Pongo pygmaeus. Next base: position 15,628,038 of record NC_072386.2, on the reverse strand, counting down.
AACTGCTCTTTGAAAAGGAAAGTTCAAATCTGTGAGTTGAGAGCACTCTTCAGAAAGCAGTTTCTGAGAATGATTCTATTTTTCATCTGCATGTGTTTCTTTCTCCACTAGATGACGCAATCGCACCAAATATCCACTTGCAGTTTCCACAAAAAGAGTGTTGCAGAACTGCTCCATGAAAAGCAATGTTCAACTCTGTGAGTTCAATCCCCACATGACATAAAAGTTTCTGAAAATGCTTCTGTCCAGTTTGTATATGAAGATATCTCCTTTTCCAGCATAAGCCTCAAAGAGCTCCAAATAGCCACTTGCGTATTCTACAAATACTGTGTTTCAAAACTGGTCTATCAAAAGGAAGGTTCAACTGTATGAGTTGAATGCACTCATCACAAAGAAGTTTCTGAGAATGCTTCCATCTAGATTTTATGCAATGATATTTCCTTTTGCAGCATAGGCCTCAAAGCACTCCAAATATCCACTTGCAGAATCTACAAAAAGAAGGTTTCAAAACTGCTCTATCAAAAGGCAGCTTGAACTCTGTGAGTTGAATGCACAAAGCACAGGGAACGTTCTGAGAATGCTTTTGTCTACTTTCTACGTGAAGATATTTCCTTTTCCAGCATAGGCCTCAAAGCACTCCATCCATCCACATGAAGATTCTACTAAAAGAGTGTTTCGTAACTTCTCTATCAAAAGAAAGGTTCAACTCCGTGAGTTCAACGCACACATCACAAAGAAGTTTCTGAGAATGCTTCTTTCCAATTTTTATTTGAAGATATTTCCTTTTCCAGCAGAGGCCTCAAAGCGCTCCATATATCTACTTGCAGATGCTACAAAAAGAGTGTTTCAAAACTGCTCTTTCAAAAGGAAGCTTCAAGTCTGTGAGTTGAATGCACTCATCACAAAGACGTTTCTGAGAATGCTTCTATCTAGATTTCATGAGAAGGTATTTCCATTTAAAGCATAGGCCTCAAATCCGTCCAAATATTCACTTGCAGATTCTACAAAAAGAGTGTTTCGGAACTTCTCTATCGATTGGTAGGTTCAATTCCCTGAGTTGAATGCACTCTTTACAAAGAAGTTTCTGAGAATGATTCTGTCTAGTTTTTATGTGAAGATTTATCCTTTTCCAACATAGGCCTCAAACCCCTCAGAATAAACACTTGCCGATTCTACAAAAGTTGTGTTTCAAAACTGTTCTATCAAAAGAAACGTTCAAATCTTTGAGTTGAATGCACTCATCACAAAGGGGTTTCTGAGAATGCTGCTGTCTACTTTCTACGTGAAGATATTTCCTTTTCCTTGCATAGGCCTCAAATCGCTGCAAATATCCGCATGCAGTTTTACAAAAAGTGCTTCCAAACTGCTCTATCAAAAGGCAAGTTCAACTCTCTGAGTTGAATGCACGCATCGAGAAGAGCTTTCTGAGAATGTTTCTGTCTAGTTTTTAGGTGAAGATATTCCATTTCCCAGCATAGTCCTCAAAGTGCTCCAAATATCCACTTGTAGATTTTACAAACAGTGTTTCAAAAATGCTCTTTCAAAAGGAAGCTTCAAGACTGTGAGTTGAACGCACTCAACACTAAGAAGTTCCTGAGAATGCTACTGTGTAGTTTTTATGTGAAGATATATCCTTTTCCAACATAGGCCTTGAAGCGCTCCGAATAAACACTTGCAGATTCTACAAAAGGAGTGTTTCAAAACTGTTCTATTGAAAGGAACGTTCAAGTCTGTGAGTTCAATGCACTCTTCTCAAAGAGGTTTCTGAGAATGCTGCTGCCTGGTTTTTAGGTGAAGATATATCCTTTTCCAGCATAGGCCTCAAAGCGCTCCAAATACCCACTTGCGGATTCTACGAAAAGAGTGTTTCCAAACTTCTCTATCAATTGCTAGGATCAAGTCTGTGAGTTGAATGCAATCATCACAAAGAAGTTTCTGAGAATGCTGCTGTTTAGTTCTTATGTGAAGATATTTCCTTTTCCAGCATAGGCCGGAAATTGCTCTAAATATCCACTTGCAGATTTTACCAAAAGTGTGTTTCAAAACTGCTCTTTGAAAAGAAAGGTTCAACTCTGTGAGTTGATTGCACATGTGGTGAAGAAGTTTCTGAGAATGCTTCTGTCTAGGACTTAGGTGAAGGGATTTCATTTCACAGCATAAGCCTCATAGCGCTCCAAATGTCCACTTGCAGATTCTACAAAAAGAGTGTTTCAAAACTGTTCTATCAAAAGGAAGGTTCAAGTCTGTGAGTAGAATGCACTCATCACAAAGAAGTTTCTGAGAATGCTTCTGTCTAGTTTTTATGTGAAGATATTTCCTTTTCCAACATAGGCCTCAAAGTACTCCGAATAAATACCTGCAGATTGTACAAAAGGAGTGTTTCAAAACTGTTCTATGAAAAGGAACGTTCAAGTCTGTGAGTTGAATGCACTCCTCACAAAGAAGTTTCTGAGAATGCAGCTGTCTAGTTTTTATGTGAAGATATTTCCTTTTCCTTGCATAGGCCTCAAATCGCTGGAAATATCCACTTGCTGATTTCACAAAAAGAGTGTTTCCAAACGGCTCTATCAAAAGACGGGTTGAAATCTGTGAGTTGAATGCACGCATCGAGAAGATCTTTCTGAGAATGCTTCTGTCTAGTTTTTAGGTGAAGATATTCCATTTCCCAGCATGGGCCTCAAAATGCTCCAAATATCCATTTGCAGATTTTACAAAAAGAGTGTTTCAAAACTGCTCTTTCAAAAAGAAGGTTCAAGTCTATGGGTTGAATGCACTCAACACAATGAAGTTTCTGAGAATGCTTCTGTCTAGTTTTTATGTGAAGATATTTCCATTTCCATCATAGGCTTCAAAGCGCTCCAAATATCCACTTGCACATTCTACAAAAAGAGTGTTTCCAAACTGTTCTATCAAAAGGAAGGTTCAAATCTGTGAGGTGAATGCACTCATCACAATGAAGTTTCTGAGAATGCTTCTCTCTAGTTTTTATGTGAAGCTATTTCCTTTTCCAACATAGGCGTCAAGGTGCTCTGCATAAACACTTGCGAATTCTACAAACTTAGTGATTCAAAACTGTTCTATCAAAATGAACGTTCAAGTCTGAGTTGAATGCACTCATCAGAGAGAACTTTCTCAGAATGCTTCTGTCTAGTTTTCAGGTGAAGATATTTCATTTCCCAGCATAGGCCTCAAAGCGCTCCAAATATCCACTTGCAGATTCTGCAAAGAGAGTGTTTCAAAACTGCTCTTTCAAAAGGAAGTTTCAAATCTGTGAGTTGAGAGCACTCTTCAGAAAGCAGTTTCTTAGAAAGATTCTATCTAGTTTTCATCTGCATATATTTCCTTTTCCACTAGATGGCGCAATCGCACCAAATATCCACATGCAGTTTCCACAAAAAGAGTGTTGCAGAACTGCTCCATGAAAAGGAATGTTCAACTCTGTGAGTTCAATCCCCACATGACATAAAAGTTTCTGAAAATGCTTCTGTCCAGTTTGTATATGAAGATATCTCCTTTTCCAGCATAAGCCTCAAAGAGCTTCAAATATCCAATTGTTTATTCTACAAATACTGTGTTTCAAAACTGGTCTATCAAAAAGAAAGTTCACCTCTGTGAGTTGAATGCACTCATCACAAAGAAGTTTCTGAGAATGCTTCCATCTAGCTTTTATACAATGATATTGCCTTTTGCAGCATAGGCCTCAAAGCGCTCCAAATATCCCCTTGCAGATTCTACAAAAAGAGGGTTTCAAAACTGCTCTATCAAAAGGCAGGTTGAACTCTGTGAGTTGAATGCACAAAGCACAGGGAATTTCTGAGAATGCTTTTGTCTAGTTTCTTCGTGAAGATATTTCCTTTTCCAGCATAGGCCTCAAAGCACTCCATCCATCCACATGAAGATTCTACTAAAAGAGTGTTTCAAAACTTCTCTATCAAAAGAAAGGTTCAACTCCGCGAGTTCAACGCACACATCACAAAGAAGTTTCTGAGAATGCTTCTGTCCAGTTTTTATGTGAAGATATTTCCTTTTCCAGCAGAGGCCTCAAAGCGCTCCATATATCCACTTGCAGATGCTACAAAAAGAGTGTTTCAAAACTGCTCTTTCAAAAGGAAGCTTCAAGTCTGTGAGTTGAATACATTTATCACAAAGACGTTTCTGAGAATGCTTGTGTCTAGTTTTCATGAGAAGATGTTTCCATTTAAATCATAGGCCTCAAATCCCTCCAAATATTCACTTGCATGTTCTACAAAAAGAGTGTTTCGAAACTTCGCTATCGATTGGCAGGTTCAACTCTCTGAGTTGAATGCACTCTTTACAAAGAAGTTTCTGAGAATATTTCTGTCTAGTTTTTATGTGAAGATACATCCTTTTCCAACATAGGCCTCGAAGCGCTCTGAATAAACACTTGCAGATTCTACAAAAGGAGTGTTTCAAAACTGTTCTATCGAAAGGAACGTTCAAGCCTGTGAGTTGAATGTACTCTTCTCAAAGAAGTTTCTGAGAATGCTGCTGTCCAGTTTTTAGGTGAAGATATATCCTTTTCCAGCATAAGCCTCAAAGCGCTCCAAATACCAACTTGCAGATTCTACAAAAAGTGTGTTTCCCAACTTCTCTATCAATTGGTAGGTTCAAGTCTGTGAGTTGAATGCAATCCTCACAAAGAAGTTTCTGAGAATGCTGCTGTTTAGTTCTTATGTGAAGATATTTCCTTTTCCAGCATAGGATGGAAATCGCTCCAAATATCCACTTCCAGATTTTACCAAAAGTGTGTTTCAAAACTGTTCTTTGAAAAGAAAGGTTCAACTGTGTGAGTTGAATGCAAATATCGTGAAGAAGTTTCTGAGAATGCTTCTGTCTAGTTTTTATGTGAAGATATTTACTTTTCCATCATAGGCCTCAAAGCGCAACAAATATCCACTTGCAGATTCTACAAACAGAGTGTTTCGAAGCTTCTCTATCTATTAGTAGGTTCAACTCTCTGAGTTGAATGCACTCATCACAAAGAAGTTTCTGAGAACGCTTCTCTCTAGTTTTTATGTGAAGATATTTCCCTTTCCAACGTAGGCCTCAAGGTTCTCCGAATAAACACTTGCGGATTGTACAAACTTAGTGTTTCAAAACTGTTCTATCAAAAGCAACGTTCAAGTCTGGGAATTGAATGACCTCATCACGAAGAAGTTTCTCAGAATGCTTCTGTCTAGTTTTTAGGTGAAGATATTTCATTTCCCAGCATAGGCCTCAAAGCGCTCCAAATATCCACTTGCAGATTCTACAAAAAAAAGTGTTTCCAAACTGCTCTTTCAAAAGAAAGATTCAAGTCTGTGAGCCTAACGCACTCATTACAAAGAAGTTTCTGAGAATGCTTCTGTCTAGTTTTTATATGAAGATATTTCCTTTTCCAACATAGGCCTCAAAGCGCTTCAAATAAACACTTGCAGATTCTACAAAAGGAGTGTTTCAAAATTGCGCTATCAAAAGGAAGAGTCCACTATGTGAGCTGAATGCATAAAGCACACGGAAGTTTCTGAGAATGCTTCTGTCTAGTTTTTATATGAAGATATCTCCTTTTCCAACATAGGCCTCAAAGCACCCCAAATAAACACTTGTAGATTCTACAAAAGGAGCGTTTCAAAACTGTTCTATCAAAAGGAACTTTCAAGTCTGTGAGTTGAATGCATTCATCACAGAGAAGTTTCTGAGAATGTTTCTGTCTAGTTTCTAGGTGAAGATATTTCATTTCCCTGCATAGGCCTCAAAGTGCTACAAATACCCACTTGCAAATTCTACAAAAAGAGTGTTTCAAAGCTGCTCTTTCAAAAGGAAGGTTCAAGTTTGTGTGTTGAATGCCCTCATCGGGAAGAAATTTCTGAGAATACTTCCATCTAGTTTTTATATGAAGATATTTCCGTTTCCAACATAGGCTTCAAAGCGCTCCAAATAAACACTTGCAGATTCTACAAAAGGAGTGTTTCAAAACAGTTCTATCAAAAGGAACGTTCATGACTGTGAGTTGAATGCACTCATCACACAGTAGTTTCTGAGAATGCTTCTGTCTAGTTTTTAGGTGAAGATCTATTATTTCCCAGCATAGCCCTCAAAGAGCTCCAAATATCCACCTGCAGATTCTACAAAAAGAGTGTTTCAAAACTGCTCTATCAAAAGGAAGGTTAAAGTCCGTGAGTTGAATGCACTCATCACAAAGAGGTTTCTCAGAATGCTGCTGTCTAGTTTTTATGTGAAGATATTTCACATAAAATATATTTTTGTGTGAAATAGACCGCAAATCGCTCCAGATATCCACTTGCAGATTTAACAAAAAGAGTGTTTCCATACTGCTCTCTCAAAGGCAGGTTCAACTCTGTGAGTTGAATACACGCATTGTGGAGAACCTTCCGATAAAGCTTCTCTCTAGCTTTTAGGTAAAGATATTCCATTTCATAGCATAGGCCTCAAAGTGCTCCAAATAAACACTTGCAGATTTTGCAAAAAGAGTGTTTCAAAACTGCTCTTTCTAAAGGAAGGTTCAACTCTGTGAGTTGAATGCACTCAACACAAAGAAGTTTCTGAGAATGCTTCTGTCCAGTTTTTATGTGAAGATATTTCCTTTTCCAGCATAGGCCTCAAACCGCTCCAAATATTCACTTGCAGATTCTACAAAAAGACTGTTTCCAAACTTCTCTATCAACTGGTAGGTTCAACTCTGTGAGTTGAATGCCCTCATCACAAAGAAGTTTCTGAGAATGCTTCTGTCTTGTTTTTATATGAAGATCTTTCCTTTTCCAACACTGGCCTCAAAGCGCTCCAAATAAACCCTTACAGATTCTACAAAAGGAGGGGTTCAAAACAGTTCTATCAAATGGAACGCTCACCTAAGTGAGTTGAATGCATTCATCACACAGAAGTTTCTGAGAATGCTTCTGTCTAGTTTTTAGGTGAAGATATTTCATTTCCCAGCATAGGCCTCAAAGCGCTCCAAATATCCACTTGCAGATTCTACAAAAAAAGTGTTTCAAAACTGCTCTATCAAAGGGAAGGTTCAAGTCTGTGAGTTGAATGCACTCATCACAAAGAGGTTTCTGAAAATGCTGCTGTCTAATTTTTATGTGAAGATATTTCCTTTTCCTCGCATAGACCTCGAATCGCTCCAGATATTCACTTGCAGATTCTACAAAAAGAGTGTTTCCAAACTTCTCTATCAACTGGTAGGTTCAACTCTGTGATTTGAATGCCCTCATTGCAAAGAAGTTTCTGAGAATGCTTCCCTCTAGTTTTGATGGGAAGATATTCCCTTTTCCAACATAGGCCTCAGGGTGCTCCGAATAAACACTTGCGGATTCTACAAACTTAGTGTTTCAAAACTGTTCTATCAAAAGGAACGTTCAAGTCTGGGAGTTGAACTAACTCATCGCAAAGAAGTTTCTCAGAATGCTTCTGTCTAGTTTTTAATTGAAGATATTTCATTTCCCAGCATAGGCCTCAAAGAGCTCCAAATATCCACTTGCAGATTCTACAAAAAGAGTGTTTAAAAACTACTCTATCAAAATGAAGGTTCAAGTCTGTCAGTTGAATGCACTCATCACAAAGAGGTTTCTGAGAATGCTGCTGTTTAATTTTTATGTGAAGATATTTCCTTTTCCTCGCATAGACCTCAAATCGCTCCAAATATCCAGTTGCAGATATTACAGGAAGAGTGTTTAAAAACTGCTCTGTCAAAAGGCAGGTTCAACTCTGTGAGTTGAATGCGCGCATTGTGAAGAACTTTCTGAGAATGCTTCTCTCTAGCTTTTAGGTGAAGATATTCCATTTCACAGCATAGGCCTCAAAGTGCTCCAAATAACCACTTGCAGATTTTACAAGAAGAGTGTTTCAAAACTGCTCTTTCTAAAGGAAGGTTCAAGTCTGTGAGTTGAATGCACTAAACACAGAGAAGTTTCTGAGAATGCTTCTGTCCAGTTTTTATGTGAAGATATTTCCTTTTCCAGCATAGGCCTCAAACCGCTCCAAATATTCACTTGCAGATTCTACAAAAAGAGTGTTTCCAAACTTCTGTATCAACTGGTAGGTTGAAATCTGTGAGTTGATTGCCCTCATCACAAAGAAGTTTCTCAGAATGCTTCTCTCTAGTTTTGATGGGAAGATATTTCCTTTTCCAACATAGGCCTCAAGGTGCTCCGAATAAACACTTGCAGACCCTACAAACTTAGTGTTTCAAAACTGTTCTATCAGAAGGAATGTTCAATTCTGGGAGTTGAATGAACTCATCACAAAGAAGTTTCTCAGAATGCTTCTGTCTAGTTTTTAGGTGAAGATATTTCATTTCCCAGCATACGCCTCAAAGCGCTCTAATTATCCACTTGCAGATTCTACAAAAAGAATGTGTCCAAACTGCTCTTTCAAAAGGAAGGTTCAAGTCTGTGAGCTGAACGCACTCATCACAAAGAAGTTTCTGAGAATGGTTCTGTCTAGTTTTTATGTGAAGATATTTCGTTTGCCATCATAGGCCTCAAATCTCCCCAAACATCCACTAGCAAATTCTACAAAAGGAGTGTTTCAAAAGTGCGCTATCAAAAGGAAGAGTCCACTATGTGAGTTGAATGCATAAAGCACACGGAAGTTTCTGAGAATGCTTCTGTCTAGTTTTTAGGTGAAGATATTTCATTTCCCAGCATAGACCTCACAGCGCTCCAAATATCCACTTGCAGATTCTACAAAAAGAGTGTTTCCAAACTGCTCTTTCAAAAGGAAGGTTCAACTCTGTGTGTTGAATGTACTCATCTCAAAGAAGTTTCTGAGAATGCTTCTGTCTAGTTTTTATATGAAGATCTTTCCTTTTCCAACATAAGCCTCAAAGCGCTCCAAATAAACACTTGCAGATTGTACAAAAGGAGTGTTTCAAAACTGTTCTATGAAAAGGAACGTTCAAGTCTGTGAGTTGAATGCCCTCATCACACAGTAGTTTCTGAGAATGCTTCAGTCCAGATTTTAGGTGAAGATATTTCCTTTCCCTGCCTAGGCCTCAAAGCGCTCCAAGAATCCACTTGCAGATTCTACAAAAAGAGTGTTTCATAGCTGCTCTTTCAAAAGGAAGGTTCAAGTCTGTGTATTGAATGCACTCATCACAAAGAAGTTTCTGAGAATGCTTCTGTCTAGTTCTTACGTGAAGATATTTCCTTTTCCTAGCATAGGCCTCAAATCGCTGCAAACATCCACTTGCAGATATTACAAAAAGAATGTTTCAAAACTGTTCTATCAAAAGGAAGGTTCAACTCTGTGAGTTGAATGAACTCAACAGAAAGAAGTTTCTGAGAATGCTTCTCTCTAGCTTTTAGGTGAAGATATTCCATTTCACAGCATAGGACTCAAAGTTCTCCAAATAACCACTTGCAGATTTTACAAAAAGAGTGGTTCAAAACTGCTCTTTCTAAAAGAAGGTTCAAGTCTGTGTGTTGAATGCACTGTACATAAAGAAGTTTCTGAGAATGCTTCTGTCCAGTTTTTATGTGAAGATATTTCCTTTTCCAGCATAGGCCTCAAACCGCTCCAAATATTCACTTGCAGATTCTACAAAAAGACTGTTTCCAAACTTCTCTATCAACTGGTAAGTTCAACTCTGTGAGTTGAATGCCCTCATCACAAAGAAGTTTCTAAGAATGCTTCTGTCTAGTTTTGATGGGAAGATATTTGCTTTTCCATCATAGGCCTCAAGGTGCTCCAAATAAACACTTGCAGATACTACAAAAGGAGTGTTTCAAAACTGTTCTACCAAAAGGAACGTTCAAGTCTGTGAGTTGAATGCCCTCATCACACAGTAGTTTCTGAGAATGCTTCTGTCTAGATTTTAGGTGAAGATATTTCTTTTCCCAGCCTAGGCCTCAAAGCGCTCCAAGAATCCACTTGCAGATTCTACAAAAATTGTGTTTCATAGCTGCTCTTTGAAAAGGAAGGTTCAAGTCTGTGTGTTGAATGCACTCATCTGAAAGAAGGTTCTGAGAATGCATCTGTCTAGTTCTTACGTGAAGATATTTCCTTTTCCTGGCATAGGCCTCAAAGCGCTCCAAATATCCACTTGCAGATTTTACAAAAAGAGTGTTTCAAAACTTTTCTGTCAAAAGGAAGGTTCAACTCTGTGAGTTGAATGCACGGATTGTGAAAAAGTTTCTCAGAATGCTTCTCTCTAGCTTTTATTTGAAGATATTCCATTTCACAGCAAAGGCCTCAAAGTTCTACAAATAAACAGTTGCAGGTTTTACAAAAAGTGTGTTTCAAAACTGCTCTTTCTAAAGGAAGGTTCAAGTCCGTGAGTTGAATGCACTCAACACAAAGAAGTTTCTGAGAATACTTCTGTCCAGTTTTTTGTGAAGATATTTCCTTTTCCAGCATAGGCCTCAAACGGCTCCAAATATTCACTTGGAGATTCTACAAAAACAGTGTTTCCAAACTTCTCTATCAACTGGAATGTTCAACTCTGTGAGTTGAATGCCCTCATACAAAGAAGTTTCTGAGAATGCCTCTCTCTAGTTTTGATGGGAGGATATTTCCTTTTCCAACATAGGCCTCAAGTTGTTCCGAATAAAAACTTGCAGATTCTAGAAACTTAGTGTTTCAATACTGTTCCATCAAAAGGAACGTTCAAGTCTGGGAGTTGAATGAACTCATCAAAAAGAAGTTTCTCAGAATGCTTCTGTCTAGCTTTTAGGTGAAGATATTTCATTTCACAGCATAGGCCTCAAAGCACTCCAAATATCCACTTGCAGATTCTACAAAAAGTGTTTCCAAACTGCTCTTTCAAAAGGCAGGTTCAAGTCTGTGAGCTTAAGGCACTCATCACAAAGAAGTTTCTGAGAATGCTTCTGTCTAGTTTTCATGTGAAGATATTTCGTTTGCCAGCATAGGCCTCAAATCTCTCCAAACATCCACTAGGAAATTCTACAAAAGGAGTGTTTCAAAAGTGCGCTATCAAAAACAAGGGTCCACGATGTGAATTGAATGCATAAAGCACATGGAAGTTTCTGAGAATGCTTCTGTCTAGTTTTTAGGTAAACATATTTCATTTCCCAGCATAGGCCTCAAAGCGCTCCAAATATCCACTTGCAGATTCTACAAAAAGAGTGTTTCCAAACTGCTCTTTCAAAAGGAAGGTTCAAGTCTGTGAGTTGAGTGCACTCATCACAAAGAAGTTTCTGAGAATGCTTCTGTCTAGTTTTTAAATGAAGATGTTTCCTTTTCCAACATAGGCCTCAGAGCGCTCCAAATAAACACTTGCAGATCCTACAAAAGGCCTGTTTCAAAACTGTTCTATCAAAAGGAACGTTCAAGTCTGGGAGTTGAATGAACTCATCACAAAGAAGTTTCTCAGAATGCTTCTGTCTAGTTTTTAGGTGAAGATATTTCATTTCCCAGCATAGGCTCCAAAGCGCTCCAAATACACACTTTCAAATTCTACAAAAAGAGTGTTTCAAAGCTGCTGTTTCCAAAGGAATGTTCAAGTTGGTTTGTTGAATGCACTCATAGGAACGAAGTTTCTGAGAATGCTTCTGTCTAGTTTTTATATGAAGATATTTCCTTTTCCAACATAGGCCTCAAAGCGCTCCAAATAAACACTTGCAGATTCTACAAAAGGAGTGTTTCAAAACTGTTCTATCAAAAGGAACGTTCAAGTCTGTGATCTGAATGCATTCATCACACAGTAGTTTCTTAGAATGCTTCTGTCTAGTTTTTAGGTCAAGATATTTTATTTCCCAGCATAGGCCTCAAAGCGCTCCAAATAATAACTTGCAGATTCTACAAAAAGAGTGTTTCAAAACTGCTCTATCAAAAGGAAGGTTCAAGTCTGTGAGTTGAATGCACTCATCACGAAGAGGTTTCTGAGAATGCTGCTGTCTAGTTTTTATTTGAAGGTATTTCCTTTTCCAACATAGGCGTCAAATCGCTCAAATAAACACTTGCAGGTTCTACAAAAGGAGTGTTTCAAAACTGTTCTCTCAAAAGGAACGTTCAAGTCTGTGAGTTGAATGCCCTCATCACACAGCAGTTTCTGAGAATGCTTCTGTCTAGATTTTAGATGATGATATTTCTTTTCCCAGCCTAGGCCTCAAAGCGCTCCAAGTGTCCACTTGCAGATTTTACAAAAAGAGTGTTTCCAAACTGCTCTTTCAAAAGGAAGGTTCAAGTCTGTGAGTTGAATGTACTCATTACAAAGAAGTTTCTGATAATGCTTCTCTCTAGTTTTTATATGAAGATTTTTCTCTTTACAACATAGGCCTCAAAGCGCTCCAAATGAATACTTGCAGATTCTGCAAATGGAGTGTTTCAAAACTGCTCTATCAAAAGGAACGTTCAATTCTGGGCGTTGAATGCATTCATCACAGAGAGGTTTCTGAGAATGCTTCTGTCTAGTTTTTAGGTGAAGATATTTCTTTTCCCAGCATAGGCCTCTAAGCACTCCAAATAAACACTTGCAGATTCTACAAAAGGAGTGTTTCAAAACAGTTCTTTCAAAAGGAACGTTCAAGTCTGTGAATTGAATGCACTCATCACACAGTAGTTTCTGAGAATGCTTCTGTCTAGTTTATAGGTGAAGATATTTCTTTTCCCAGCCTAGGCCTCAAAGCGCTCCAAGTATCCACTTGCAGATTCTACAAAAAGAATGTTTCATAGCTGCTGTTTCAAAAGGAAGGTTTACCTCTGTGTGTTGAATGCACTCATCACAAAGAAGTTTCTTAGAATGCTTCTGTCTACTTCTTATGTGAAGATATTTCCTTTTCCTTCCATAGGCCTCAAACAGTGTTTCAAATCTGCTCTATCAAAAGGAAGGTTAAACCCTTTGTGTTGAATGCACTCACCGGAAAAAGGTTTTTGAGAATGCTTCTGTCTAGTTTTTATATGAAGATCTTTCCTTTTCCAACATAGGCCCCAAAGCACTCCAAATAAACACTTGCAGATTCTACAAAAGGAGTGTTTCAAAACTGTCTAGATTTTAGGTGAAGATATTTGTTTTCCCAGCCTAGTCCTCAAACGCTCCAAGTATCCACTTGCAGATTCTACAAAAAGAGTGTTTCCAAACTGCTCTTTCAAAAGGAAAGTTCAAATCTGTGAGTTGAGTGTACTCATCACAAAGAAGTTTGTGAGAATGCTTCTGTATAGTTTTTATATGAAGATGTTTCCCTTTCCAACATAGGCCTCAAAGCGCTCCAAATAAACACTTGCAGATTCTACAAAAGGAGTGTTTCAAAACTGTTCTATCAAAAGGAACGTTCAAGTCTGTGAGTTGAATGCACTCATCAAAAAGAGGTTTCGGAGAATGTTGCTGTCTAGTTTTTATGTGAAGATATTTCCTTTTCCTCGCATACACCTCAAATCGCTCCAGATATCCACTTGCAGATTTTACAGAAAGAGTGTTTCCAAACTGCTCTATCAAAAGGCAGGTTCAACTCTGTGGGTTGAATGGACGCATTGCAAAGAACTTTCTGAGAATGCTTCTCTCTAACTTTTAGGTGAAGATATTCCATTTCACAGCATAGGCCTCAAAGAGCTCCAAATAAACACTTGCAGATTTTACAAAAAGAGTGTTTCAAAACTGCTCTTTCTAAGGGAAGGTTCAAGTCTGTGAGTTGAATGCACTCAACACAAAGAAGTTTCTGAGAATGCTTCTGTCCAGTTTTTATGTGAAGATATTTCCTTTTCCAGCATAGGCCTCAAACCGCTCCAAATATTCACTTGCAGATTCTACAAAAAGAGTGTTTCCAAACTTTTCTATTAAGTGGTAGTTTCAACTCTGTGAGTTGAATGCCCTCATCACAAAGAAGTTTCTGAGAATGCTCCTCTCTAGTATTGATGGGAAGATATTTCCTTTTCCAACATAGGCCTCAAGGTGCTCCGAATAAACACTTGCAGATTCTACAAAATTAGTGTTTCAAAACTGTTCTATGAAAAGGAACGTTCAAGTCTCGGAGTTGAATGAACTCATCACAAAGAAGTTTCTCAGAATGCTTCTGTCTAGTTTTTAGGTGAAGATATTTCATTTCCCAGCATAGGCCTGAAAGCCCTCCAAATATCCACTTGCAGATTCTACAAAAAGAGTGTTTCCAAACTGCTCTCTCAAAAGGAAGGATGAAGACTGTGAGGTGAACGCACTCATCACAAAGAAGTTTCTGAGAATGATTCTGTCTAGTTTTCGTGTGAAGATATTTCGTTTGCCAGCATAGGCCTCAAATCGCTCCAAACATCCCCTTGCAAATTGTACAAAAGGAGTGTTTCAAAAGTGCGCTATCAAAAGGAAGAGTCCACTATGTGAGTTGAATGCATAAAGCACACGGATGTTTCCGAGAATGTTTCTGTCTAGTTTTTAGGTGAAGATATTTCATTTCCCAGCATAGGCCTCAAAGCGCTCCGAATACCGAATTGCAGATTCTACAAAAAGATTGTTTCCAAACTGCTCTTTCAAAAGGAAGGTTCAAGTTTGTGATTTGAGTGCACTCATCGGAAAGAAGTTTCTGAGAATGCTTCTGTCTAGTTTTTCTATGAAGATATTTCCTTTTCCAACACAGGCCTCAAAGCGCTCCAAATAAACACTTGCAGATTCTACAAAAGGAGTGTTTCAAAACTGTTCTATCAAAAGGAACGTTCAAGTCTGTGAGTTGAATGCCCTCATCACACAGTAGTTTCTGAGAATGCTTCTGTCTAGGTTTTAGGTGAAGATATTTCTTTTCCCAGCCTAGGCCTCAAAGCGCTCCAAATACCCACTTGCAGATTCTACAAAAAGGGTGTTTCCAAACTGGTCTTTCAAAAGGAAGGTTCAAGTTTGTGAGTTGAGTGCACTCATTGGAAAGAAGTTTCTGAGAATGCTTTTGTCTAGTTTTTATATGAAGATATTTCCTTTTCCAACATAGGCCTTAAAGCGCTCCAAATAAACACTTGCAGATTCTACAAAAAGAGTGTTTCCAAACTGCTCTTTCAAAAGGAAGGTTCTAGTCTGTGTGTTGAATGCACTCATCACAAAGAAGTTTCTGAGAATGCTTCTGTCTAGTTCTTACGTGAAGATATTTCCTTTTCTAGCTTAGGCCTCAAAGCTCTCCAAATATCCACTTGCAGATTTTAGAGAAAGAATGTTTCAAAACTGTTCTATCAAAAGGAAGGTTCAACTCTGTGAGGTGAATGCACGCATTGAGAAGAACTTTCTGAGAATGCTTCTCTCTAGCTTTTAGGTGAAGATATTCCATTTCACAGCATAGCCCTCAAAATTCTCCAAATAACCACTTGCAGATTTTACAAAAAGAGTGTTTCAAAACTGCTCTTTCTAAAGGAAGGTTCAAGTCTGTGAGTTGAATGCACTGAATACAAAGAAGTTTCTGAGAATGCTTCTGTCCAGTTTTTATGTGAAGATATTTCCCTTTCCAGCATAGGCCTCAAACCGCTCCAAGTATTCACTTGCAGATTCTTGAAAAAGACTGTTTCCAAACTTCTCTATCAACTGGTAGGTTCAACTCTGTGAGTTCAATGCCCAAATCACAAAGAAGTTTCTAAGAATGCTTCTGTCTAGTTTTGATGGGAAGATATTTGCTTTTCCAACATAGGCCTCAAGTTGCTCCGAATAAACACTTGTAGATCCTACAAACTTAGTGTTTCAAAACTGTTCTATCAAAAGGAACGTTCAAGTCTGGGAGTTGAATGAACTCATCACAAAGAAGTTTCTCAGAATGCTTCTGTCGAGTTTTTAGGTGAAGATATTTCATTTCCCAGCATAGGCCTCAAAGCGCTCCAAATATCCACTTGCAGATTCTACAAAAAGAGTGTTTCCAAACTGCTCTTTCAAAAGGAAGGTTCAAGTCTGTGAGCTGAACGCACTCAACACAAAGAAGTTTCTGAGAATGCTTCTGTCTAGTTTTCATGTGAATATAATTCTTTTCCCAGCCTAGGCCTCAAAGTGCTCCAAGTATCCACTTGCAGATTCTACAAAAAGGGTGTTTCATAGCTGCTCTTTCAAAAGGAAGGTTCAAGTCTGTGTGTTGAATGCACTCGTCACAAAGAAGTTTCTGAGAATGCTTCTGTCTAGTTCTTACGTGAAGATATTTCCTTTTCCTGGCATAGGCCTCAAAGTGCTCTAAATATCCACTTGCAGATTTTACAAAAAGAGTGTTTCAAAACCGTTCTGTCAAAAGGAAGGTTCAACTCTGTGAGTTGAATGCACGCATTGTAAAGAAGTTTCTGAGAATGCTTCTCTCAAGCTTTTAGGTGAAGATATTCCATTTCACAGCATAGGCCTCAAAGTTCTCCAAATAACCACTTGCAGGTTTTACAAAAAGAGTGTTTCAAAACTGCTCTTTCTAAAGGAAGGCTCAAGTCTGTGAGTTGAATGCACTCAACACAAAGAAGTTTCTGAGAATGCTTCTGTCTAGTTTTTATGTGAAGATATTTCCTTTTCCAGCATAGGCCTCAAACCGCTCCAAATATTCACTTGCAGATTCTACAAAAAGAGTGTTTCCAAACTTCTCTATCAACTGGTAGGTTCAACTTTGTGAGTTGAATGTCCTCATCGCAAAGAAGTTTCTAAGAATGCTTCTGTCTAGTTTTGATGGGATGATATTTGCTTTTCCAACATAGGCCTCAAGGTGCTCCGAATAAACACTTGTAGATTCTACAAACTTAGTGTTTCAAAAGTGTTCTATTAAAAGGAAGGTTCAAGTCTGTGAGCTGAACGTACTCAACACAAAGAAGTTTCTGAGAATGCTTCTGTCTAGTTTTCATGTGAAGATATTTCGTTTGCCAGCATAGGCCTCAAATCGCTCCAAACATCCACTAGGAAATTCTACAAAAGGAGTGTTTCAAAAGTGCGCTATCAAAAGGAAGATTCCGCTATGTGAGCTGAATGCATGAAGCACACGGAAGTTTCTGAGAATGCTTCTGTGTAGTTTTTACATGAAGATCTCTCCTTTTCCAACATAGGCCTCAAAGCGCTCCAAATAAACACTTGCAGATTCTACTAAAGGAGTGTTTGAAAACTGTTCTATGAAAAGGAACGTTGAAGTCTGTGAGTTGAATGCATTCATCACAGAGAAGTTTCTGAGAATGCTTCTGTCTAGTTTTTAGGTGAAGGTATTTCTTTTCCCAGCCTAGGCCTCAAAGCGCTCCAAGTATCCACTTGCAGATTCTACAACAAGAGTATTTCATAGCCGCTCTTTCAAAAGGAAGGTTGAAGTCTGTGTGTTCAATGCACTCATCACAAAGAAGTTTCTGAGTATGCTTCTGTCTGGTTCTTACGTGAAGATATTTCCTTTTCCTAGCATAGGCCTCAAATCGCTCCAAATATCCACTTGCAGATTTTACAAAAAGAATGTTTCAAAACTGTTCCAACAAAAGGAAGGTTCAACTCTGTGAGTTGATTGCAAGAATTGTGAAGAACTTTCTGAGAATGCTTCTCTCTAGCTTTTAGGTGAAGATATTCCATTTCACAGCATAGGCCTCAAAGTGCTCCAAATAACCACTTGCAGATTTTACAAAAAGAGTGTTTCAAAACTGCTCTTTCTAAAGGAAGGTTCAAGTCTGTGAGTTGAATGCACTCAACACAAAGAAGTTTCTGAGAATGATTCTGTCCAGTTTTTATGGGAAGGTATTTCCTTTTCCAGCCTAGGCCTCAAACCGCTCCAAATATTCACTTGCAGATTCTACAAAAAGAGTGTTTCCAAACTTCTCTATCAACTGGTAGGTTCAACTCTGTGAGTTCAATGCCCTCATCACAAAGAAGTTTCTCAGAATGCTTCTCTCTAGTTTTGATGGGAAGATATTTCCTTTTCCAACATAGGCCTCAAGGTGCTCCGAACAAACACTTGCAGATTCTACAAACATAGTGTTTCAAAACTGTTCTATCAAAAGGAACGTTCAAGTATGGGAGTTGAATGAACTCATCACAAAGAAGTTTCTCAGAATGCTTCTGTCTAGTTTTTAGGTGAAGATATTTCATTTCCCAGCATAGGCCTCAAAGCGCTCCAAATATCCAGTTACAGATTCTACAAAAAGAGTGTTTCCAAACTGCTCTTTCAAAAGGAAAGTTCAAGTCTGTGAGCTGAACGCACTCATCACAAAGAAGTTTCTGAGAATGCTTCTGTCTAGTTTTCATGTGAAGATATTTCATTTGCCAGCATAGGCCTCAAATCGCTCCAAACATCCAATAGCAAATTCTACAAAAGGAGTGTTTCAAAAGTGCGCTATCAAAAGGAAGAGTGCACTATGTGAGTTGAATGCAGAAAGCACACGGAAGTTTCTGAGAATGCTTCTGTCTAGTTTTTAGGTGAAGATATTTCATTCCCCAGCATAGGCCTCAAAGCGCTCCAAATATCTACTTGCAGATTCTACAAAAAGAGTGTTTCAAAACTGCTCTTTCAAAAGGAGGTTCAAGTCTGTCAGTAGAGTGCACTCATCATGAAGAAGTTTCTGAGAATGCTTCTGTCTAATTTTTATATGAAGATCTTTCCTTTTCCAACTTAGGCCTCAAAGCGCTCCAAATAAACACTAGCAGATTCTACTAAAGGAGTGTTTCAAAACTGTTCTATCAAAAGGAACGTTCAAGTCTGTGAGTTGAATGCACTCATCACACAGTGGTTTCTGAGTATGCTTCTGTCTAGTTTTTAGGTGAAGACATTTCTTTTCCCTGCCTAGGCCTCAAAGCGCTCCAAGTATCCACTTACAGATTGTACAAAAAGAGTGTTTCATAGCTGCTCTTTCAAAAGGAAGGTTCAAGTCTGTGTGTTGAATGCACTCATCACAAAGAAGTTTCTGAGAATGCTTCTGTCTAGTTCTTACGTGAAGATATTTCCTTTTCATAGCATAGGCCTCCAAGTGCTCCAAATATCCACTAGCAGATTTTATAAAAAGAGTGTTTCAAAACTGTTCTATCAAAAAGAAGGTTCAACTCTGTGAGTTGAATGCAAGCAATTTGAAGAACTTTCTGAGAATGCTTCTCTCTAGCTTGTAGGTGAAGATATTCCATTCCACAGAATAGGCCTCAAAGTGCTCCAAATCACCACTTGCAGATTCTACAAAAAGAGTGGTTCAAAACTGCTCTTTCTAAAGGAAGGTTCAAGTCTGTGAGTTGAATGCACTCAACACAAAGAAGTTTCTGAAAATACTTCTGTCCAGTTTTTATGTGAAGATATTTCCTTTTCCTGCATAGGCCTCAAACCGCTCCAAATATTCACTTGCAGATTCTAGAAAAAGAGTGTTTCCAAACTTCTCTATCAACTGGTGGGTTCAACACTGTGAGTTCAATGCCCTCATCACAAAGAAGTTTCTGAGAATGCTTCTGTCTAGTTTTGATGAGAAGATATTTCCTTTTCCAACATAGGCCTCAAGGTGCTCCGAATAAACACTTGCAGATTCTACAAACTTAGTGTTTCAAAACTGTTCTATCAAAAGGAACGTTCAAGTCTGGGAGTTGAATGAACTCATCACAAAGAAGTTTCTCAGAATGCTTCTGTCTAGTTTTTAGGTGAAGAGATTTCATTTCCCAGCATAGGCCCCAAAGCCCTCCAAATATCCACTTGCAGATTCTACAAAAAGAGTGTTTCCAAACTGCTTTTTCAAAAGAAAAGTTCAAGTCTGTGAGTTGAGTGCACCCATCACAAAGAAGTTTCTGAGAATGCTTCTGTCTAGTTTTTATATGAAGATCTTTCCTTTTTCAACATAGGCCTCAAAGCACTCCAAATAAACACTTGCAGCTTCTACTAGAGGAGTGTTTCAAAACTGCGCTATCAAAAGGAAGGTTGAAGTCTGTGAGTTGAATGCATTCATCACAGAGAAGTTTCTGCGAATGCTTCAATCTAGTTTTTAGGTGAAGATATTTCTTTTCCCAGCCTAGGCGTCAAAGCGCTCCAATTATCCACTTGCAGCTTCTACAAAAAGAGTGTTTCCAAGCTGTTCTATCAAAAGGAAGGTTCAACACTATGAGTAGAATGCACTCATCACAAAGAAGATGCTGAGAATGCTTCTCTCTAGTTTTTATGTGAAGATATTTCCTTTTCCAGCATATGCCTCAAAGCGCTCCAAATAGCCACTTGCAGATTCTACAAAAAGAGTGTTTCAAATCTCTTCTATCAAAAGGAAGTTTCAACTCTGTGAGTTGAATGCACTCATCAGAAAGAAGTTTCTGAGAATGATTTTATCTAATTCTCATCTGCATGTATTTCCTTTTCCACTAGATGCCGGAATCGCACCAAATATCCACTTGCAGTTTCCACAAAAAGAACGTTGCAGAACTGCTCCATGAAAAGGAATGTTCAACTCTGTGAGTTCAATCCCCACATGATATAGAAGTTTCTGAAAATGCTTCTGTATAGTTTGTATATGAATATAATTCCTTTTCTAGCATAAGTCTCAAAGAGCGCAAAATATCCACTTGCGGATTCTGCAAAAACAGTGTTTCAAAACTGCTCGATCAAAAGGAACGTTCAACTCTGTGAGTTGAATGCACTCATCACACAGAAGTTTCTGAGAATGCTTCTGTCTAGTTCTTACGTGAAGATATTTCCTTTTACAGCTTAGGCCTCAAAGTGGACCAAATAAACACTTGCAAATTCTACAAAAGGAGAGTTTCAGAACTGCTCTATCAAAAGGAAGATTCAAGTCTGTGAGTTGAATGCACTCAACACAAAGAGGTTTCTGAGAATGCTGATGTCTAGTTTTTATGTGAAGATATTTCCTTTTCCTCGCATAGACCTCAAATCGCTCCAGATATCCACATGCAGATTTTACAGAAAGAGTGTTTCCAAACTGCTTTAACAAAGGGCAGGTTCAACTCTGTGAGTTGAATGCACGCATTGCGAAGAACTTTCTGAGAATGCTTCTCTCTAGCTTTTAGTTGAAGATATTCCATTTCACAGCATAGGCCTCAGAGTTCTCCAAATAACAACATGCAGATTTTACAAAAAGAGTGTTTCAAAACTGCTCTTTCTAAAGGAAGGTTCAAGTCTGTGAGTTGAATGCACTCAACACAGAGAAGTTTCTGAGAATGCTTCTGTCCAGTTTTTATGTGAAGATAATTCCTTTTCCAGCATAGGCCTCAAACCACTCCAAATATTCACTTGCAGATTCTACGAAAAGAGTGTTTCCAAACTTCTCTATCAACTGGTAGGTTCAACTCTGTGAGTTGAATGCCCTCATCACAAAGAATTTTCCAAGAATGCTTCTGTCTAGTTTTGATGGGAAGATATTTGCTTTTCCAACATAGGCCTCAAGGTGCTCACAATAAACACCTGTAGATTCTACAAACTTAGTGTTTCAAAACTGTTCTATCAAAAGGAAGGTTCAAGTCTGTGAGCTGAACGCACTCAACACAAAGAAGTTTCTGAGAATGCTTCTGTCTAGTTTACATGTGAAGATATTTCTTTTCCCAGCCTAGGCCTCAAAGTGCTCCAAGTGTCCACTTGCAGATTCTACAAAAAGGGTGTTTCATAGCTGCTCTTTCAAAAGGAAGGTTCAAGCCTGTGTGTTGAATGCACTCAACACAAAGAAGTTTCTGAGAATGCTTCTGTCTAGTTTTGATGGGAAGATATTTGCTTTTCCAACATAGGCCTCAAGGTGCTCCGAATAAACACTTGTAGATTCTACAAACTTAGTGTTTCAAAACTGTTCTAACAAAAGGAACGTTCAAGTCTGGGAGTTGAATGAACTCATCACAAAGAAGTTTCTCAGAATGCTTCTGTCTAGTTTTTAGGTGAAGATATTTCATTTCCCAGCATAGGCCTCAAAGCGCTCCAAATATCCACTTGCAGATTCTACAAAAAGAGTGTTTCCAAACTGCACTTTCAAAAGGAAGGTTCAAGTCTGTGAGCTGAACGCACTCAACACAAAGAAGTTTCTGAGAATTCTTCTGTCTAGTTTTCATGTGAGGATATTTCTTTTCCCAGAATAGGCCTCAAAGTGCTCCAAGTATCCACTTGCAGATTCTACAAAAAGGGTGTTTCATAGCTGCTCTTTCAAAAGGAAGGTTCAAGTCTGTGTGTTGAATGCACTCATCACAAAGAAGTTTCTAAGAATGCTTCTGTCTAGTTCTTACGTGAAGATATTTCCTTTTCCTAGCATAGGCCTCAAAGCGCTCCAAATATCCACTTGCAGATTTTACAAAAAGAATGTTTCAAAACTGTTCTATCAAAAGGAAGGTTCAACTCTGTGAGTTGAATGCACGCATTGTGAAGAACTTTCTGAGAATGCTTCTCTCTAGCTTTTAGGTGAAGATATTCCATTTCACAGCATGGGCCTCAAAGTTCTCCAAATAACCACTTGCAGATTTTACAAAAATTGTGTATCAAAACTGCTCTTTCTAAAGGAAGATTCAAGTCTGTGAGTTGAATGCACTGAACACAAAGAAGGTTCTGAGAATGCTTCTGTCCAGTTTTTATGTGAAGATATTTCCTTTTCCAGCATAGGCCTCAAAGTGCTCCAAATATTCACTTGCAGATTCTATAAAAAGAGTTTTTCCAAACTTCTCTAACAACTGGTAGGTTCAACACTGTGAGTTGAATGCCCTCATCACAAAGAAGTTTCTAAGAATGCTTCTCTCTAGTTTTGATGGGAAGATATTTCCTTTTCCAACATAGGCCTCAAGGTGCTCCGAATAAGCACCTGCAGATTCTACAAACTTAGTGTTTCAAAACTGTTCTATCAAAATGAACGTTCAAGTCTGGGAGTTGAATGAACTCATCACAAAGAAGTTTCTCAGAATGCTTCTGTCTAGTTTTTAGGTGAAGATATTTCAATTCCCAGCATAGGCCTCAAAGCGCTTCAAATATCCAGTTGCAGATTCTACAAAGAGAGTGTTTCCAAACTGCTCTTTCAAAAGAAATGTTCAAGTCTGTGAGCTGATCGCACTCATCACAAAGAAGTTTCTGAGAATGCTTCTGTCTAGTTTTCATGTGAAGATATTTCTTTTCCCAGCCTAGGCCTCAAAGTGCTCCAAGTATCCAGTTGCAGATTCTACAAAAAGAGTGTTTCATAGCTGCTCTTTCAAAAGGAAGGTTCAAGTCTGTGTGTTGAATGCACTTATCACAAAGAAGTTTCTGAGAATGCTTAGGTCTAGTTCTTACGTGAAGATATTTCCTTTTCCTGGCATAGGCCTCAAAGCGCTAACAAATATCCAGTTGCAGATTCTACAAAAAGAGTGTTTCCAAACTGCTCTTTCAAAAGGAAGG
This sequence comes from Pongo pygmaeus, assembly GCF_028885625.2. Lineage (NCBI taxonomy): Eukaryota > Metazoa > Chordata > Mammalia > Primates > Hominidae > Pongo > Pongo pygmaeus. The sequence continues at coordinate 15,604,861 of NC_072386.2, read as the reverse complement.
TTCAAGTCTGTGAGCTGAACGCACTCATCACAAAGAAGTTTCTGAGAATGCTTCTGTCTAGTTTTCATGTGAAGATATTTCGTTTGCCAGCATAGGCCTCAAATCGCTCCAAACATCCACCAGCAAATTCTACAAAAGGAGTGTTTCAAAAGTGCGCTATCAAAAGGAAGAGTCCACTATGTGAGCTGAATGCATAAAGCACACGGAAGTTTCTGAGAATGCTTCTGTCTAGTTTTTACATGAAGATCTCTCCTTTTCCAACATAGGCCTCAAAGCGCTCCAAATAAACACTTGCAGATTCTACTAAAGGAGTGTTTGAAAACTGTTCTATGAAAAGGAACGTTGAAGTCTGTGAGTTGAATGCATTCATCACAGAGAAGTTTCTGAGAATGCTTCTGTCTAGTTTTTAGGTGAAGGTATTTCTTTTCCCAGCCTAGGCCTCAAAGCGCTCCAAGTATCCACTTGCAGATTCTACAACAAGAGTATTTCATAGCCGCTCTTTCAAAAGGAAGGTTGAAGTCTGTGTGTTCAATGCACTCAACACAAAGAAGTTTCTGAGTATGCTTCTGTCTGGTTCTTACGTGAAGATATTTCCTTTTCCTAGCATAGGCCTCAAAGCGCTCCAAATATCCACTTGCAGATTTTACAAAAAGAATGTTTCAAAACTGTTCCAACAAAAGGAAGGTTCAACTCTGTGAGTTGATTGCAAGAATTATGAAGAACTTTCTGAGAATGCTTCTCTCTAGCTTTTAGGTGAAGATATTCCATTTCACAGCATAGGCCTCAAAGTGCTCCAAATAACCACTTGCAGATTTTACAAAAAGAGTGTTTCAAAACTGCTCTTTCTAAAGGAAGGTTCAAGTCTGTGAGTTGAATGCACTCAACACAAAGAAGTTTCTGAGAATGATTCTGTCCAGTTTTTATGGGAAGGTATTTCCTTTTCCAGCCTAGGCCTCAAACCGCTCCAAATATTCACTTGCAGATTCTACAAAAAGAGTGTTTCCAAACTTCTCTATCAACTGGTAGGTTCAACTCTGTGAGTTCAATGCCCTCATCACAAAGAAGTTTCTCAGAATGCTTCTCTCTAGTTTTGATGGGAAGATATTTCCTTTTCCAACATAGGCCTCAAGGTGCTCCGAACAAACACTTGCAGATTCTACAAACATAGTGTTTCAAAACTGTTCTATCAAAAGGAACGTTCAAGTATGGGAGTTGAATGAACTCATCACAAAGAAGTTTCTCAGAATGCTTCTGTCTAGTTTTTAGGTGAAGATATTTCATTTCCCAGCATAGGCCTCAAAGCGCTCCAAATATCCAGTTACAGATTCTACAAAAAGAGTGTTTCCAAACTGCTCTTTCAAAAGGAAAGTTCAAGTCTGTGAGCTGAATGCACTCATCACAAAGAAGTTTCTGAGAATGCTTCTGTCTAGTTTTCATGTGAAGATATTTCATTTGCCAGCATAGGCCTCAAATCGCTCCAAACATCCAATAGCAAATTCTACAAAAGGAGTGTTTCAAAAGTGCGCTATCAAAAGGAAGAGTGCACTATGTGAGTTGAATGCAGAAAGCACACGGAAGTTTCTGAGAATGCTTCTGTCTAGTTTTTAGGTGAAGATATTTCATTCCCCAGCATAGGCCTCAAAGCGCTCCAAATATCTACTTGCAGATTCTACAAAAAGAGTGTTTCAAAACTGCTCTTTCAAAAGGAGGTTCAAGTCTGTCAGTTGAGTGCACTCATCATGAAGAAGTTTCTGAGAATGCTTCTGTCTAATTTTTATATGAAGATCTTTCCTTTTCCAACTTAGGCCTCAAAGCGCTCCAAATAACCACTAGCAGATTCTACTAAAGAAGTGTTTCAAAACTGTTCTATCAAAAGGAACGTTCAAGTCTGTGAGTTGAATGAATTCATCACACAGTGGTTTCTGAGTATGCTTCTGTCTAGTTTTTAGGTGAAGACATTTCATTTCCCAGCATAGGCCTCAAAGCGCTCCAAGTATCCACTTACAGATTGTACAAAAAGAGTGTTTCATAGCTGCTCTTTCAAAAGGAAGGTTCAAGTCTGTGTGTTGAATGCACTCATCACAAAGAAGTTTCTGAGAATGCTTCTGTCTAGTTCTTACGTGAAGATATTTCCTTTTCATAGCATAGGCCTCCAAGTGCTCCAAATATCCACTAGCAGATTTTATAAAAAGAGTGTTTCAAAACTGTTCTATCAAAAGGAAGGTTCAACTCTGTGAGTTGAATGCAAGCAATTTGAAGAACTTTCTGAGAATGCTTCTCTCTAGCTTGTAGGTGAAGATATTCCATTCCACAGAATAGGCCTCAAAGTGCTCCAAATAACCACTTGCAGATTCTACAAAAAGAGTGGTTCAAAACTGCTCTTTCTAAAGGAAGGTTCAAGTCTGTGAGTTGAATGCACTCAACACAAAGAAGTTTCTGAAAATGCTTCTGTCCAGTTTTTATGTGAAGATATTTCCTTTTCCTGCATAGGCCTCAAACCGCTCCAAATATTCACTTGCAGATTCTAGAAAAAGAGTGTTTCCAAACTTCTCTATCAACTGATGGGTTCAACACTGTGAGTTCAATGCCCTCATCACAAAGAAGTTTCTGAGAATGCTTCTGTCTAGTTTTGATGAGAAGATATTTCCTTTTCCAACATAGGCCTCAAGGTGCTCCGAATAAACACTTGCAGATTCTACAAACTTAGTGTTTCAAAACTGTTCTATCAAAAGGAACGTTCAAGTCTGGGAGTTAAATGAACTCATCACAAAGAAGTTTCTCAGAATGCTTCTGTCTAGTTTTTAGGTGAAGATATTTCATTTCCCAGGATAGGCCTCAAAGTGCTTCAAATATCCAGTTGCAGATGCTACAAAAAGAGTGTTTCCAAACTGCTCTTTCAAAAGGAAGTTTCAAGTCCGTGTGTTGAATGCACTCATCACAAAGAAGTTTCTGAGAATGCTTCTGTCTAGTTCTTACGTGAAGATATTTCCTTTTCCTAGCATAGGCCTCAAAGCGCTACAAATATCCACTTGCAGATTTTACAAAAAGAGTGTTTCAAATCTGTTCTATCAAAAGGAAGTTTCAACTCTGTGAACTGAATGCACGCATTGTGAAGAACTTTCTGAGAATGCTTGTCTCTAGCTTTTAGGTGAAGATATTCCATTTCACAGCATAGGCCTCAAAGTGCTCCAAATAAACACTTGCAGATTTTATAAAAAGAATGTTTCCAAACTGCTCTTTCTAAACGAAGGTTCAAGTCTGTGAGCTGAGCGCACTCATCACAAAGAAGTTTATGAGAATGCTTCTGTCTAGTTTTCATGTGAAGATATTTGGTTTGCCAGCATAGGCCTCAAATTGCTCCAAACATCCACTAGCAAATTCTAGAAAAGGAGTGTTTCAAAAGTGCGCTATCAAAAGGAAGAGTCCACTATGTGAGTTGAATGCATAAAGCAAATTGAAGTTTCTGAGAATCGTTCTGTCTAGTTTTTAGGTGAAGATATTTCATTCCCCAGCATAGGCCTCAAAGTGCTCCAAATATCCACAAAGTGCTCCAAATATCCACTTGCAGATTCTACAAAAACAGTGTTTCCAAACTGCTCTTTCAAAAGGAAGGTTCAAGTGTGTGAGCTGAACGCACTCATCACAAAGAAGTTTCTGAGAATGCTTCTGTCTAGTTTTCATGTGAAGACATTTCGTTTGCCAGCATAGGCCTCAAATCGCTCCAAACATCCACTAGCAAATTCTACAAAAGGAGTGTTTCAAAACTGCGCTATCAAAAGGAAGAGTCCACTATGTGAGTTGAATGCATAAAGCACACGGAAGTTTCTGAGAATGCTTCTGTCTTGTTTTTGTATGAAGATATTTCCTTTTCCAACTTAGGCCTCAAAGCCCTCCAAATAAACACTTGCAGATTCTACTAAAGGAGTGTTTCAAAACTGTTCTATCAAAAGGAACGTTCAAGTCTGTGAGTTGAATGCATTCATCACAGAGAAGTTTCTGAGAATGCTTCTGTCTAGTTTTTAGGTGAAGATATTTCATTTCCCAGCATAGGCCTCAAAGCGCTCCAAATACCCACTTGCAAATTCTACAAAAAGAGTGTTACAAAGCTGCTCTTTCAAAAGGAAGGTTCAAGTGTGTGGGTTGAGTGCACTCTTCACAAAGAAGTTTCTGAGAATGCTTCTGCCTAATTTTTATATGAAGATCTTTCCTTTTCCAACATAGGCCTCAAAGCGCTCCAAGTAAACACTTGCATATTCTACAAAAGGAGTGTTTCAAAACTGTTCTTTCAAAACGAACGTTCAAGAATGTGAGTTGAATGCATTCATCACACAGTGGTTTCTGAAAATGCTTCTGTCTAGTTCTTAGGTCAAGATATTGCTTTTCCCAGCCTAGGCCCCAATGCGCTCCAAATATCCACTTGCAGATTCTACAAAAAGAGTGTTTCATAGCTGCTCTTTCAAAAGGAAGGTTCTAGTCTGTGTGTTGAATGCACTCATCACAAAGAAGTTTCTGAGAATTCTTCTGTCTAGTTTTTAGGTGAAGATATTTCATTTCCCAGGCTAGGACTCAAAGCGCTCAAAATACCCACTTGCAAATTCTACAAAAAGAGTGTTCCAAAGCTGCTCTTTCAAAAGGTAGGTTCAAGTCTGTGTGTTGAATGCACTCATCACAAAGAAGTTTCTGAGAATGCTTCTGTCTAATTTTTATATGAAGATCTTTCCTTTTCCAACTTAGGCCTCAAAGCGCTCCAAATAAACACTTGCAGATTCCACTAAAGGATTGTTTCAAAACTGTTATATCAAAAGGAACCCTCAAGTCTGTGAGTTGAATGAATTCATCACAGAAAAGTTTCTGAGAATGCTTCTGTCTAGTTTTTAGGTGAAGATATTTCATTTCCCAGCATAGGCCTCAAAGCAATCCAAATACCCACTTGCAAATTCTACAAAAAGTGTGTTCCAAAGCTGCTCTTTCAAAAGGAAGGTACAAGTCTGTGTGTTGAATGCACTCATCACAAAGAAGTTTCTGAGAATGCTTCTGTCTAGTTCTTACGTGAAGATATTTCCTTTTCCTACCATAGGCCTCAAAGCGCTCCAAATATCCACTTGCAGATTTTACAAAAAGAGCGTTTCAAATCTGTTCTATCAAAAGGAAGGTTCAACTCTGTGAACTGAATGCACACATTGTGAAGAACTTTCTGAGAATGCTTCTCTCTAGATTTTAGGTGAAGATATTCCGTTTCAAAGCATAGGCCTCAAAGTGCTCCGAATATCCAGTTGCAGATTTTACAAAAAGGGTGTTTCCAAACCGCTCTTTCAAAAGGAAGGTTCAACCGTGTGAGTTGAATGACTGCATCGTGAAGAACTTTCTGAGAATGCTTCTGTCTAGTTCTTACGTGAGGATATTTCCTATTCCAGCTTAGGCGTCAAAGCGCTCCAAATAAACACTTGCAAATTCTACAAAAGGAGTGTTTCAAAAGAGTTCTATCAAAAGGACCGTTCAAGTCTGTGAGTTGAATGCACTTATCTTGCAGAAGTTTCCTGGAAGGCTTCTGTCTAGTTTTTATGTGAAGACATTTCCTTTTCCAGCATAGGCCTCAAAGCGCTCCAAATATCCACTTGCAGATACTACCAAAAGAGTGTTTCAAAACTGCTCTATCAAAAGCAAGCTTCAACACTGTGAGTAGAATGCACTCATCACAAAGAAGTTTCTGAGAATGCTTCTGTCTAGTTTTATGTGAAGATATTTCCTTTTCCAACATAGGCCTCAAAGCGCTCCAAATAAACACTTGCAGATTCTACAAAAGGAGTGTTTCAAAACTGCTCTTTTGACAGGAACGTTCAAGTCTATGAGTTGAATGCACTCATCACACAGAAGTTTCTGAGAATGCTTCTGTCTAGTTTTTATGTGAAGATATTTCCTTTTCCAGCATAGGCCTGAAAACGCTCCAAAGATCCTCTTGCAGATTCTACAAAAAGAGTGTTTCAAAACTGTTCTATCAAAAGGTTGGTTCAGCTCTGTGAGTTGAATGAATGCATCATGAAGAACTTTCTGAGAATGCTTCTCTGTAGTTTTTAGGTGAAGATATTCCATATCCCAGCACAGGCCTCGAAGTGCTCCAAATAACCACATGCAGAATTTACCAAAAGAGTGTTTGAAAACTGCTCTTTCTACAGGTAAGTTCAAGTCTGTGAGTTGAATGCACTCAACACAAAGAAGTTTCTGAGAATGCTTCCGTCTAGTTTCTATATGAAGATATTTCCTTTTCCAACATAGATCTCAAAGTGCTCCAAATAAACACTTGCAGATTCTACAAAAGGAGTGTTTCAAAACTGCTCTTTCTATAGGTAAGTTCAAGTCTGTGAGTTAAATGCACTCAACACAAAGAAGTTTCTGAGAATGCTTCTGTTCAGTTTTTATGTGAAGATATTTCCTTTTCCAGGATAGGCCTCTAACGGCTCCAAATATCCACTTGCAGATTCTACAAAAAGAGTGTTTCCAAACTTCTCTATCGATTGGTAGGTTCAACTCTGTGAGTTGAATGAACTCATCACAAAGAAGTTGCTGAGAATCCTTCTCTGTAGTTTTTATTTGAAGATATCTCCTTTTCAACATAGGCCTCCGGGTGCTCCGAGTAAACACTTGCAGATTCTACAAACTTAATGTTTCAAAACTGTTCTATCAAAAGGAACTTTCAAGTCTGTGAGTTGAATGCACTCATTGCAAAGAAGTTTCTCAGAATGCTTCCGTCTAGTTTTTAGGTGAGGATATTTCATTTCCCAGCATAGGCCTCAAAGCTCTCCAAATATCCACATGAAGATTCTATAAGAAGAGTGTTTCCAAACTGCTCTATCACAAGGAAGCTTCAAGTCTGTGAGTTGAATGCACTCATCCCAAAGAAGTTTCTGAGAATGCTTCCGTCTAGTTTTTATATGAAGATATTTCCTTTTCCAACATAGGCCTCAAAGCGCTCCAAATAAACCCATACAGATTCTACAAAAGGAGTGTTTCAAAACTGTTCTATCAAAGGGAACGTTCAAGTCTGTGAGATGAATGCACTCATCACACAGAAGTTTCTCAGAATGCTTCTGTCTAGTTTTTAGGTGAAGAGATTTCATTTCCCAGCATAGGCCTCGAAGCACTCCAAATATCCACTTGCAGATTCTACGAAAAGAGTGTTTCAAAGCTGCTCTTTCAAAAGCAAGGATCAAGTCTGTGTGTTGAATGCACTCATCAGAAAGAGGTTTCTGAGAATGCTTCTGTCTAGTTCTTACGTGAAGAAATTTCCTTTTCCAGCTTAGGCCTCAAAGCGTTCCCAATAAACACTTGCAAATTCTACAAAAGGAGTGTTTCAAAAGATTTCTATCAAAAGGAACGTTCAAGTCTGTGAGTTGAATGCACTTGTCATACAGAAGTTTCCTGGAATGCTTCTGTCTAGTTTTTATGTGAAGACATTTCCTTTTCCAGCATAGGCCTCAAAGCGCTCCAAATATCCACTTGCAGATTCTACCAAAAGAGTGTTTCAAAACTGCTCTATCAAAAGCAAGCTTCAACACCGTGAGTAGAATGCACTCATCACAAAGAAGTTTCTGAGAATGCTTCTGTCTTGTTTTTATGTGAAGATATTTCCTTTTCCAACATAGGCCTCAAAGCGCTCCAAATAAACACATGCAGATTCTACAAAAGGGGTGTTTCAAAACTGTTCTATCAAAGGGAAAGTTCAAATCTGTGAGTTGAATGCACTCTTCACACAGAAGTTTCTGAGAATGCTTCTGTCTAGTTTTTATGTGAAGAAATTTCCTTTTCCAGCATAGGCCTCAAAGCGCTCCAAATATCCTCCTGCAGATTCTACAAAAAGAATTTATCAAAACTGTTCTATCAAAAGGAATGTTCAACTCTGTGAGTTGAATGAATGCATCGTGAAGAACTTTCTGAGAATGCTTCTCTGTAGTTTTTAGGTGAAGATATTCCATATCCCAGAACAGGCCCCGTAGTGCTCCAAATAACCACTTGCAGATTTTACAAAAAGAGTGTTTCAAAACTGCTCTTTCTATAGGTAACTTCAAGTCTGTGAGTTGAATGCACTCAACACAAAGAAGTTTCTGAGAATGTTTTTGTTCAGTTCTTATGTGAAGATATTTCCTTTTCCAGCATAGGCCTCAAACGGCTCCAAATATCCACTTGCAGATTCTACAAAAAGAGTGTTTCCAAACTTCTCTATCAATTGGTAGGTACAACTCTGTGAGATGAATGAACTCATCACAAAGAAGTTTCTGAGAATCCTTCTCTCTAGTTTTTATGTGAAGATATTTCCTTTTCCAACATAGGCCTCAAGGTGCTTCGAATAAACACTTGCAGATTCTACAAATGTAATGTTTCAAAACTGTTCTACCAAAAGGAATGTTCAAGTCTGTGAGTTGAATGCACTCATCGCAAAGAAGTTTCTCAGAATGCTTCCGTCTAGTTTTTAGGTGAAGGGATTTCATTTCCCAGCATAGGCCTCAAAGCGCTCCAAATATCCACACGAAGATTCTATAAGAAGAGTGTTTCCAAACTGCTTTATCAAAAGGAAGCTTCAAGTCTGTGAGTTGAATCCACTCATCACAAAGAAGTTTCTGAGAAGGCTTCCGTCTAGTTTCCATATGAAGATATTTCCTTTTCCAGCATAGGCCTCAAAGTGCTCCAAATAAACACTTGCAGATTCTACAAAAGGAGTGTTTCAAAACTGTTCTATCAAAGGGAACGTTCAATTCTGTGAGTTGAATGCACTCATCAAACAGAAGTTTCTCAGAACGCTTCTGTCTAGTTTTTAGGTGAAGAGATTTCATTTCCAAGCATAGGCCTCAAAGCGCTACAAATATCCACTTGAAGATTCTACGAAAAGAGTGTTTCAAAGCTGCTCTTTCAAAAGCAAGGTTCAAGTCTGTGTGTTGAATGCACTCATCAGAGAGAAGTTTCTGAGAATGCTTCTGTCTAGTTCTTACGTGAAGATATTTCCTTTTCCAGCTTAGGCCTCAAAGCGCTCCAAATATCCTCTTGCAGATTGTACAAAAAGAGTTTTTCAGAACTGTTCTGTCAAAAGGAAGGTTCAACTCTGTGAGTTGAATGAATGCATCATGAAGAACTTTCTTAGAATGCTTCTCAGTAGTTTTTAGGTGAAGATATTCCATATCCCAACACAAGCCTTGAAGTGCTCCAAATAACCACTTGCAGATTTTACCAAAAGAGTGTTTCAAAACTGCTCTTTCTATAGGTAAGTTGAAGTCTGTGAGTTGAATGCACTCAACACAAAGAAGTTTCTGAGAATGCTTCTGTTCAGTTTTCATGTGAAGATATTTCCTTTTCCAGCATAGGCCTCAAACGCCTCCAAATATCCACTTGCAGATTCTACAAAAAGAGTGTTTCCAAACTTCTCCATCAATGGGTAGGTTCAACTCTGTGAGTTGAATGAACTCATAACAAAGAAGTTTCTGAGAATCCCTCTCTCTAGTTTTTATGTGAAGATATTTCCTTTTAAACATAGGCCTCAGGGTGCTCAAAATAAACACTTGCAGATTCTACAAACTTAATGTTTCAAAACTGTTCTATCAAAAGGAACTTTGAAGTCTGTGAGTTGAATGCACTCATTGCAAAGAAGTTTCTCAGAATGCTTCCGTCTAGTTTTTAGGTGAAGAAATTTCACTTCCCCGCATAGGCCTCAAAGCGCTCCTAATATCCACTTGCAGATTCTACAAAAGGAGTGTTTCCAAACTTCTCTGTCAATTGGCAGGTTCAACTCTGTGAGTTGAATGAATTCATCACAAAGAAGTTTCTGAGAATCCTTCTCTCTAGTTTTTATGTGAAGATATTTCCTTTTCCAACATAGGCCTCAAGGTGCTCCGAATAAACACTTGCAGATTCTACAACAGGAGTGTTTCAAAACTGTTCTATCAAAGGGAACGTTCAAATCTGTGACTTGAATGCACTCATCACAGAGAAGTTTCTCAGAATGCTTCTGTCTAGTTTTTAGGTGAAGAGATTTCATTTCCCAGCATAGGCCTCAAAGCGCTCCAAATATCCACTTGTAGATTCTATGAGAAGAGTGTCTCCAAACTGCTCTTTCGAAAGGAAGCTTCAAGTCTGTGAGTTGAATGCACTCATCACAAAGAAGTTTCTGAGAATCCTTCCGTCTAGTTTCTATATGATGATATTTCCTTTTCCAACATAGGCCTCAAAGTGCTCCAGATAAACACTTGCAGATTCTACAAAAGGAGTGTTTCAAAACTGCTCTTTCTATAGGTAAGTTCAAGTCTGTGAGTTGAATGCACTCAACACAAAGAAGTTTCTGAGAATGCTTCTGTTCAGTTTTTATGTGAAGATATTTCCTTTTCCAGCATAGGCCTCAAACGGCTCCAAATATCCACTTGCAGATTCTACAAAAACAGTGTTTCCAAGCTTCTCTGTCAATGGGTAGGTTCAACTCTGTGAGTTGAATGAACTCATCTAAAAGAAGTTTCTGAGAATACTTCTCTCTATTTTTTATGTGAAGATATTTCCTTTTCCAACATAGGCCTCATGGTACTCCGAGTAAACACTTGCAGATTCTACAAACTTAATGTTTCCAAACTGTTCTATCAAAAGGAACGTTCAAGTCTGTGAGTTGAATGCACTCACTCATTGCAAAGAAGTTTCTCAGAATGCTTCCGTCTAGTTTTTAGGTGAAGAGATTTCATTTCCCAGCATAGGCCTCAAAGCGCTCCAAATATCCACTTGAAGATTCTACGAAAAGAGTGTTTCCAAACTGCTCTTTCAAAAGCAAGGTTGAAGTCTGTGTGTTGAATGCACTCATCAGAAAGAAGTTTCTGAGAATGCTTTTGTCTAGTTCTTTCGTGAAGATATTTCCTTTTCCAGCTTATGCCTCAAAACGCTCCAAATAATCACTTGCAAATTCTTCAAAAGGAGTGTTTCAAAAGAGTTCTATCAAAACGAACGTTCAAGTCTGTGAGTTGAATGCACTTATCATACAGAAGTTTCCTGGAATGCTTCTGTTCAGTTTTTATGTGAAGACATTTCCTTTTCCAGCATAGGCCTCAAAGCGCTCCAAATATCCACTTGCAGATTCTACCAAAAGAGTGTTGCAAAACTGCTCTATCAAAAGCAAACTTCAACGCTGTGAGTAGAATGCACTCATCACAAAGAAGTTTCTGAGAATGCACCTGTCTAGTTTTTATGTGAAGATATTTCCTTTTCCAACATAGGCCTGAAAGCGCTCCAAATAAACACTTGCAGATTCTACAAAAGGAGTGTTTAAAAACTGCTCTTTCAAGAGGAACGTTCAAGTCTGTGAGTTGAATGCACTTATCACACAGAAGTTTCTGAGAATGCTTCTGTCTAGTTTTTATGTGAAGATATTTCCTTTTCCAGCATATGCCTCAAAACTCTCCAAATATCCTCTTGCAGATTCTACAAAAAGAGTGTTTCAAAACTGTTCTATCAAAAGGAAGGTTCAACTCTGTGAGTTCAAAGAATGCATCATGAAGAATTTTCTGAGAATGCTTCTCTGTAGTTTTTAGGTGAAGATATTCCATATCCCAGCACAGGCCTCGAAGTACTCCAAATAACCACTTGCAGATTTTACCAAAAGGGTTTTTCAAAACTGCTCTTTCTATAGGTAAATTTAAGTCTGTGAGTTGAATGCACTCATCACAAGGAAGTTTCTGAGAATGCTACCGTCTAGTTTCTATATGAAGATATTTCCTTTTCCAACATAGGCCTCAAAGTGCTCCAAATAAACACTTGCAGATTCTACAAAAAGTGTGTTTCCAAACTTCTCTATCAATTGGTAGGTTCAACTCTGTGAGTTGAATGAACTCATGACAAAGAAGTTTCTGAGAATCCTTCTCTCTTGTTTTTATGTGAAGATATTTCCTTTTCCAACATAGGCCTCAAGGTGCTCCGAATAAACACTAGCAGTTTCTACAAACATAATGTTTCAAAACTGTTCTATCAAAAGGAACGTTGAAGTCTGTGAGTTGAATGCACTCATCACAAAGAAGTTTCTCAGAATGCTTCCGTCTAGTTTTTAGGTGAAGAGATTTCATTTCCCTGCATAGGCCTCAAAGCGCTCCAAATATCCACTTGCAGATTCTATAAGAAGAGTGTTTCCAAACTCCTTTTTGAAAGGAAGCTTCAAGACTATGAGTTGAATGCACTCAACACAAAGAAGTTTCTGAGAATCCTTCTCTCTAGTTTTTATGTGAAGATATTTCCTTTTCCAACATAGGCCTCAAGGTGCTCCGAGTAAACACTTGCAGAATCTACAAAAGGAGTGTTTCAAAACTGTTCTATCAAAGGGAACGTTCAAGTCTGTGAGTTGAATGCACTCATCACACAGATGTTTCTCAGAATGCTTCTGTCTAGTTTTATGTGAAGAGATTTCATTTCCCAGCATAGGCCTCAAAGCGCTCCAAATATCCACTTGCAGATTCTACGAAGAGTGTTTCAAAGCTGCTCTTTCAAAAGCAAGGTTCAAGTCTGTGTGTTGAATGCACTCATCAGAAAGAAGTTTCTGAGAATGCTTCTGTCTAGTTCTTACGTGAAGATATTTCCTTTTACAGCTTAGGCCTCAAAGCGCTCCAAATAAACACTTGCAAATTCTACAAAAGGAGTGTTTCAAAAGAGTTCTATTGAAAGGAACGTTCAAGTCTGCGAGTTGAATGCACTTATCATACAGAAGTTTCCTAGAATGCTTCTGTCTAGTTTTTATGTGAAGACATTTCCTTTTCCAGCATAGGCCTCAAAGCCCTCCAAATATCCACTTGCAGATCCTACCAAAAGAGTGTGTCAAAACTGCTCTATTGAAAGCAAGCTTCAACGCTGTGAGTAGAATACACTCATCACAAAGAAGTTTCTGAGAATGCTTCTGTCTAGTTTTTATGTGAAGATATTTCCTTTTCCAACATTGGCCTCAAAGTGCTCCAAATAAACACTTGCAGATTCTACAAAAGGAGTGTTTCAAAACTGCTCTTTTGAGAGGAACGTTCAAGTCTGTGAGTTGAATGCACTCATCACACAGAAGTTTCTGAGAATGCTTCTGTCTAGTTTTTATGTGAAGATATTTCCTTTTCCAACATAGGCCTCAAGGTGCTCCGAATAACCACTTGCAGATTCTACAAAAGGAGTGTTTCAAAACTGTTCTATCAAAGGGAACGTTCAAGTCTGTGAGTTGAATGCACTCATCACACAGAAGTTTCTCAGAATGCTTCTGTCTAGTTTTCAGGTGAAGAGATTTCATTTCCCAGCATAGGCCTCAAAGCGCTCCAAATATCCAATTGCAGATTCTATGAAAAGAGTGTTTCAAAGCTGCTCTTTCAAAAGCAAGGTTCAAGTCTGTGTGTTGAATGCACTCATCACAAAGAAGTTTCTGAGAATGCTTCTGTCTAGTTCTTACGTGAAGATATTTCCTTTTCCAGCTTAGGCCTCCAAGCGCTCCAAATAAACACTTGAAAGTTCTACAAAAGGAGTGTTTCAAAAGAGTTCTGTCAAAAGGAACGTTCAAGTCTCTGAGTTGAATGTACTTTTCATACAGAAGTTTCCTGGAATGCTTCTGTCTAGTTTTTATGTGAAGACATTTCCTTTTCCAGCATAGGCCTCAAAGCGCTCCAAATATCCACTTGCAGATTCTACCAAAAGAGTGTTTCAAAACTGCTCTATCAAAAGCAAGCTTCAACACTGTGAGTAGAATGCACTCATCACAAAGAAGTTTCTGAGAATGCTTCTGTCTAGTTTTTATGGGAAGATATTTCCTTTTCCAACATAGGCCTGAAAGCGCTCCAAATAAACACTTGCAGATTCTACAAAAGGAGTGTTTCAAAACTGCTCTTTTGAGAGGAACGTTCAAGTCTGTGAGTTGAATGCACTCATCACACAGAAGTTTCTGAGAATGCTTCTGTCTAGTTTTTATGTGAAGATATTTCCTTTTCCAGCATAGGCCTCAAAACGCTCCAAATATCCTCTTGCAGATTCTACAAAAAGAGTGTTTCAAAACTGTTCTATCAAAAGGAATGTTCAACTCTGTGAGTTGAATGAATGCATTGTGAAGAACTTTCTGAGAATGCTTCTCTGTAGTTTTTAGGTGAAGACATTCCATATCCCAGCACAGGCCTCGAATTGCTCCAAATAACCACTTGCAGATTTTACCAAAATAGTGTTTCCAAACTTCTCTTTCTATAGGTAAGTTCAAGTCTGTGAGTTGAATGCACTCAAAGAAGTTTCTGAGAATGCTTCTGTTCAGTTTTTATGTGAAGATATTTCCTTTTCCAGCATAGGCCTCAAACGGCTCAAAATATCCACTTGCAGATTCTACAAAAAGAGTGTTTCCAAACTTCTCTGTCAATTGGTAGGTTCAACTCTGTGAGTTGAATGAACTCATCACAAAGAAGTTTCTGAGAATCCTTCTATCTAGTTTTTATGTGAAGATATTTCCTTTTCCAACATAGGCCTCAAGGTGCTCCGAATAAACACTTGCAGATTCTACCAACATAATGTTTCAAAACTGTTCTCTCAAAAGGAACGTTGAAGTCTATGAGTTGAATGCACTCATCACAAAGAAGTTTCTCGGAATGATTCCATCTAGTTTTTAGGTGAAGAGATTTCATTTCCCAGCATAGGCCTCAAAGCGCTCCAAATATCCACTTGCAGATTCTATAAGAAGAGTGTTTACAAACTGCTCTTTTGAAAGGAAGCTTCAAGTCTGTGAGTTGAATGCACTCATCACAAAGAAGTTTCTGAGAATGCTTCCGTCTAGTTTCTATATGAAGATATTTCCTTTTCCAAAAAAGGCCTCAAAGTGCTCCAAATAAACACTTGCAGGTTCTACAAAACGAGTGTTTCAAAACTGCTCTTTCTATTGGTAAGTTCAAGTCCGTGAGTTGAATGCACTCAACACAAAGAAGTTTCTGAGAATGCTTCTGTTCAGTTTTTATGTGAAGATATTTCCTTTTCCAGCATAGGCCTCAAACGGCTTCAAATATCCACTTGCAGATTCTACAAAAAGAGTGTTTCCAAACTTCTCTATCAATTGGTAGTTTCAACTCTGTGAGTTGAATGAACTCATCACAAAGAAGTTTCTGAGAATCCTTCTCTCTAGTTTTTATGTGAAGATATTTCCTTTTCCAACATAGGCCTCAAGGTGTTCCGAATAAACACTTGCAGATTCTACAAACATAATGTTTCAAAACTGTTCTCTCAAAAGGAACGTTGAAGTCTGTGAGTTGAATGCACTCATCACAAAGTCGTTTCTCAGAATGCTTCCGTCTAATTTTTAGGTGAAGAGATTTCATTTCCCAGCATAGGCCTCAAAGCGCTCCAAATATCCACTTGCAGATTCTAGGAAAAGAGTGTTTCAAAGCTGCTCTGTCAAAAGCAAGGTTCAAGTCTGTGTCTTGAATGCACTCATCAGAAAGAAGTTTCTGAGAATGCTTCTGTCTAGATCTTACGTGAAGATATTTCCTTTTCCAGCTTAGGCCTCAAAGCGCTCCAAATAAACACTTGCAAATTCTACAAAAGGAGTGTTTCAAAAGAGTTCTATCAAAAGGAACATTCAAGTCTGTGAGTTGAATGCACTTATCATACAGAAGATTCCTGGAATGCTTCTGTCTAGTTTTTATGTGAAGACATTTCCTTTTCCAGCATAGGCCTCAAAGCGCTCAAAATATCCACTTGCAGATTCTACCAAAAGAGTGTTTCAAAACTGCTCTATCAAAAGCAAGCTTCAACACTGTGAGTAGAATGCACTCATCACAAAGAAGTTTCTGAGAATGCTTCTGTCTAGTTTTTATGTGAAGATATTTCCTTTTCCAGCATAGGCCTCAAAACGCTCCAAATATCCTCTTGCAGATTCTACAAAAAGAGTGTTTCAAAACTGTTCTATCAAAAGGAAGGTTCAACCCTGTGAGTTGAATGAATGTGTCCTGAAAAACTTTCTGAGAATGCTTCTCTGTAGTTTATAGTTGAAGATATTCCATATCCCAGCACAGGCCTCGAAGCGCTCCAAATATCCACTTGCAGATTCTATAAGAAGAGTGTTTACAAACTGCTCTTTCGAAAGGAAGCTTCAAGTCTGTGAGTTGAATGCACTTATCATACAGAAGTTTCCTGGAATGCTTCTGTCTAGTTTTTATGTGAAGACATTTCCTTTTCCAGCATAGGCCTCAAAGCGCTCCAAATATCCACTTGCAGATTCTACCAAAAGAGTGTTTCAGAACTGCTCTATCAAATCAAGCTTCAACACTGTGAGTAGAATGCACTCATCACAAAGAAGTTTCTGAGAATGCTTCTGTCTAGTTTTTATGTGAAGATATTTCCTTTTCCAGCATAGGCCTCAAAACGCTCCAAATATCCTTTTGCAGATTCTACAAAAAGAGTGTTTCAAAACTGTTCTATCAAAAGGAAGGTTCAACTCTGTGAGTTGAATGAATGCGTCCTGAAGAACTTTCTGAGAATGCTTCTCTGTAGTTTTTAGTTGAAGATATTCCATATCCCACCACAGGCCTCGAAGCGCTCCAAATATCCACTTGCAGATTCTATAAGAAGAGTGTTTACAAACTGCTCTTTCGAAGGGAAGCTTCAAGTCTGTGAGTTGAATGCACTCATCACAAAGAAGTTTCTGAGAATGCTTCCGTCTAGTTTCTAAATGAAGATATTTCCTTTTCCAACATAGGCCTCAAAGTGCTCCAAATAAACACTTCCAGATTCTACAAAAGGAGTGTTTCAAAACTGCTCTTTCTATAGGTAAGTTCAAGTCTGTGAGTTGAATGCACTCAACACAAAGAAATTTCTGAGAATGCTTCTGTTCAGTTTTTATGTGAAGATATTTCCTTTTCCAGCATAGGCCTCAAATGGCTCCAGATATCCACTTGCACATTCCACAAAAAGAGTGTTTCCAAACTTCTCTATCAATTGGTAGGTTCAACTCTCTGAGTTGAATGAACTCATCCAAAAAGTTTCTGAGAATCCTTCTCTCTAGTTTTTATGTGAAGATATTTCCTTTTCCAACATAGGCCTCAAGGTGCTCCGAATAAACACTTGCAGGTTCTACAAAAGGAGTGTTTCAAAACTGTTCTATCAAAGGGAACGTTCAAATCTGTGAGTTGAATGCACTCATCTCACAGAAGTTTGTCAGAATGCTTCTGTCTAGTTTCTAGGTGAAGAGATTTCATTTCCCAGCGTAGGCCTCAAAGCGCTCCAAATATCCACTTGCAGATTCTACGAAAAGAGTGTTTCAAAGCTGCTCTTTCAAAAGCAAGGTTCAAGTCTGTGTGTTGAATGCACTCATCAGAAAGAAGTTTCTGAGAATGTTTCTGCTCAGTTTTTATGTGAAGATTTTTCTTTTCCAGCATAGGCCTCAAACGGCTCCAAATATCCTCTTGCAGATTCTACAAAAAGAGTGTTTCCAAACTTCTCTATCAATTGGTAGGTGCAACTCTGTGAGTTGAATGAACTCATCACAAAGAAGTTTCTGAGAATCCTTCTCTCTAGTTTTTATGTGAAGGTATTTCATTTTCCAACATTGGCTTCAAGGTGCTCCGAATAAACACTTGCAGATTCTACAAAAGGAGAGTTTCAAAACTGCTCTTTTGAGAGGAACGTTCAAGTCTGTGAGTTGAATGCACTCATCACACAGAAGTTTCTGAGAATGCTTCTGTCTAGTTTTTATGTGAAGACATTTCCTTTTCCAGCATAGGCCTCAAAACGCTCCAAATATCCTCTTGCAGATTCTACAAAAAGAGTGTTTCAAAACTGTCCTATCAAAAGGAAGGTTCAACTCTGTGAGTTGAATGAATGCATCGAGAAGAACTTTCTGAGAATGCTTCTCTGTAGTTTTTAGGTGAAGATATTCCATATCCCAGCACAGGCCTCGAAGTCCTCCAAATAACCACTTGCAGATTTTACCAAAAGAGTGTTTCAAAACTGCTCTTTCTATAGGTAAGTTCAAGTCTGTGAGTTGAATGCACTCAACACAAAGAAGTTTCTGAAAATGCTTCTGTTCAGTTTTTATGTGAAGATATTTCCTTTTCCAGCATAGGCCTCAAACGGCTCCAAATATCCACTTGCAGATTCTACAAAAAGAGTGTTTCCAAACTTCTCTATCAATTGGTAGGTTCAACTCTGTGAGTTGAATGAACTCATCACAAAGAAGTTTCTGAGAATCCTTCTCTCTAGTTTTTATGTGAAGATATTTCCTTTTCCAACATCGGCCTCAAATCGCTCCAAATAAACACATGCAGATTCTACAAAAGGAATGTTTCAAAACTGTTCTATCAAAGCGAACGTTCAAGTCTGTGAGTTGAATGCACTCATCACACAGAAGTTTCTCAGAATGCTTCTGTCTAGTTTTTAGGTGAAGAGATTTCATTTCCCAGCATAGGCCTCAAGGCGCTCCAAATATCCACTTGCAGATTCTACGAAAAGAGTGTTTCCAAACTTCTGTATCAATTGGTAGGTTCAACTCTGTGAGTTGAATGAACTCATCACAAAGAAGTTTCTGAGAATCCTTCTCTCTAGTTTTTATGTGAAGACATTTCCTTTTCCAACATGGGCCTCAAGGTGCTCCGAATAAACACTTGCAGATTCTACAAACATAATGTTTCAAAACTGTTCTATCAAAAGGAACGTTGAAGTCTGTGAGTTGAATGCACTCATCACAAAGAAGTTTCTCAGAATGCTTCCGTCTAGTTTTTAGGTGAAGAGATTTCATTTCCCAGCATAGGCCTCAAAGCGCTCCAAATATCCACTTGCAGATTCTATAAGAAGAGTGTTTCCAAACTGCTCTTTCGAAAGGAAGCTTCAAGTCTGTGAGTTGAATGCACTCATCCCAAAGATGTTTCTGAGAATGCTTCCGTCTAGTTTCTATATGAAGATATTTCCTTTTCCAACATAGGCCTCAAAGTGCTCCAAATAAACACTTGCACATTCTACAAAAGGAGTGTTTCAAAACTGCTCTTTCTATAGGTAAGTGGAAGTCTGTGAGTTGAATTCACTCAACACAAAGAAGTTTCTGAGAATGCTTCTGTTCAGTTTTTATGTGAAGATATTTCCTTTTCCAGCATGGGCTTCAAACGGCTCCAAATATCCACTTTGAGACCCTACAAAAAGAGTGTTTACAAACTTCTCTATCAATTGGCGGGTTCAACTCTGTGAGTTGAATGAACTCATCACAAAGAAGTATCTGAGAATCCTTCTCTCTAGTTTTTATTTGAAGACATTTCCTTTTCCAACATAGGCCTCAAGGTGCTCCGAATGAACACTTGCAGATTCTACAAAAGGAGTGTTTCAAAACTGTTCTATCAAAAGGAACATACAAGTCTGTGAGTTGAATGCACTCATCACACAGATGTTTCTCAGAATGCTTCTGTCTAGTTTTTAGGTGAAGAGATTTCATTTCCCAGCATAGGCCACAAAGCGCTCCAAATATCCACTTGCAGATTCTACGAAAAGAGTGTTTCAAAGCTGCTCTTACAAAAGCAAGGTTCAAGTCTGTGTGTTGAATGCACTCGTCAGAAAGAAGTTTCTGAGAATGCTTCTGTCTAGTTCTTACGTGAAGATATTTCCTTTTCCAGCTTAGGCCTCAAAGCGCTCCAAATAAACACTTGCAAATTGTACAAAAGCAGTGTTTCAAAAGAGTTCTATCAAAAGAAACGTTCAAGTCTGTGAGTTGAATGCACTTATCATACAGAAGTTTCCTGGAATGCTTCTGTCTAGTTTTTATGTGAAGACATTTCCTTTTCCAGCATAGGCCTCAAAGCGCTCCAAATATCCACTTGCAGATTCTACCAAAAGAGTGTTTCAAAACTGCTCTATCAAATGCAAGCTTCAACACTGTGAGTAGAATGCACTCATCACAAAGAAGTTTCTGAGAATGCTTCTGTCTAGTTTTTATGTGAAGATATTTCCTTTTCCAGCATAGGCCTCAAAATGCTCCAAATATCCTCTTGCAGATTCTACAAAGAGTGTTTCAAAACTGTTCTATCAAAAGGAAGGTTCAACTCTGTGAGTTGAATGAATGCATCGTGAAGAACTTTCTGAGAATGCTTCTCTGTAGTTCTTAGGTGAAGACATTCCATATCCCAGCACAGGCCTCGAAGTGCTCCAAATAACCACTTGCAGATTTTACCAAAAGAGTGTTTCAAAACTGCTCTATCAAATGCAAGCTTCAACACTGTGAGCAGAATGCACTCATCACAAAGAAGTTTCTGAGAATGCTTCTGTCTAGTTTTTATGTGAAGATATTTCCTTTTCCAACATAGGCCTCAATGCGCTCCAAATAAACACTTGCAGATTCTACAAAAGGAGTGTTTCAAGACTGCTCTTTCGAGAGGAACGTTCAAGTCTGTGAGTTGAATGCACTCATCACACAGAAGTTTCTGAGAATGCTTCTGTCTAGTTTTTATGTGAAGATATTTCCTTTTCCAGCATAGGCCTGAAAACGCTCCAAATATCCTCTTGCAGATTC
This sequence comes from Pongo pygmaeus, assembly GCF_028885625.2. Lineage (NCBI taxonomy): Eukaryota > Metazoa > Chordata > Mammalia > Primates > Hominidae > Pongo > Pongo pygmaeus. The sequence goes on along the minus strand of NC_072386.2, from coordinate 15,584,373 downwards.
TACAAAAAGAGTGTTTCAAAACTGTTCTATCAAAAGGAAGGTTCAACTCTGTGAGTTGAATGAATGAATCGTGAGGAACTTTCTGAGAATGCTTCTCTGTAGTTTTTAGGTGAAGATATTCCATATCCCAGCACAGGCCTCGAAGTGCTCCAAATAACCACTTGCAGATTTTACCAAAAGAGTGTTTCAAAACTGCTCTTTCTATAGGTAAGTTCAAGTCTGTGAGTTGAATGCACTCAACACAAAGAAGTTTCTGAGAATGCTTCTGTTCAGTTTTTATGTGAAGATATTTCCTTTTCCAGCATAGGCCTCAAACGGCTCCAAATATCCACTTGCAGATTCTACAAAAAGAGTGTTTCCAAACTTCTCTATCAATTGGTAGGTTCAACTCTGTGAGTTGAATGAACTCATCACAAAGAAGTTTCTGAGAATCCTTCTCTCTAGTTTTTATGTGAAGATATTTCCTTTTCCAACATAGGCCTCAAGGTGCTCCGAATAAACACTTGCAAATTCTACAAAAGGAGTGTTTCAAAACTGTTCTATCAAAGGGAACGTTCAAGTCTGTGAGTTGAATGCACTCATCACACAGAAGTTTCTCAGAATGCTTCTGTCTAGTTTTTAGGTGAAGAGATTTCATTTCCCAGCATAGGCCTCAAAGCGCTCCAAATATCCACTTGCAGATTCTACGAAAAGAGTGTTTCAAAGCTGCTCTTCCAAAAGCAAGTTCAAGTCTGTGTGTTGAATGCACTCATCAGAAAGAAGTTTCTGAGAATGCTTCTGTCTAGTTCTTTTTTTTTTTTTTTATAGCCAATTTCGCATGTTTTTATTGCTAAATTACATATAGAGTGTCCTAGATATTTTTTTTTCTTTTATTATTATTATTATTATTATCATTCTTATACTTTAGGTTTTATGGTACATGTGCGCAATGTGCAGGTAAGTTACATATGTATACATGTGCCATGCTGGTGCGCTGCACCCACCAACTTGTCATCTAGCATTAGGTATGTCCCCCAATGCTATCCCTTCCCCCTCCCCCCACCCCACAACAGTCCCCAGAATGTGATGTTCCCCTTCCTGTGTCCATGTGTTCTCATTGTTCAATTCCCACCTATGAGTGAGAATATGCGGTGTTTGGTTTTTTGTTCTTGCGATAGTTTACTGAGAATGAAGATTTCCAGTTTCATCCATGTCCCTACAAATGACGTGAACTCATCATTTTTTATGGCTGCATAGTATTCCATGGTGTATATGTGCCACATTTTCTTAATCCACTCTATCATTGTTGGACATTTGGGTTGGTTCCAAGTCTTTGCTATTGTGAATAATGCGGCAATAAACATACGTGTGCATGTGTCTTTATAGCAGCATGATTTATAGTCCTTTGGGTATATACCCAGTAAAAGGATGGCTGGGTCGAATGGAATTTCTAGTTCTAGATCCCTGAGGAATCGCCACACTGACTTCCACAAGGGTTGAACTAGTTTACAGTCCCACCAACAGTGTAAAAGTGTTCCTATTTCTCCACATCCTCTCCAGCACCTGTTGTTTCCTGACTTTTTAATGATCGCCATTCTAACTGGTGTGAGATGGTATCTCATTGTGGTTTTGATTTGCATTTCTCTGATGGCCAGTGATGGTGAGCATTTTTTCATGTGTTTTTTGGCTGCATAAATGTCTTCTTTTGAGAAGTGTCTGTTCATGTCCTTCGCCCACTTGTTGATGGGGTTGTTTGTTTTTTTCTTGTAAATTTGTTGGAGTTCATTGTAGATTCTGGATATTAGCCCTTTGTCAGATGAGTAGGTTGCGAAAATGTTCTCCCATTTTGTAGGTTGCCTGTTCACTCTGATGGTAGTTTCCTTTGCTGTGCAGAAGCTCTTTAGTTTAATTAGATCCCATTTGTCAATTTTGGCTTTTGTTGCCATTGCTTTTGGTGTTTTAGACATGAAGTCCTTGCCCATGCCTATGTCCTGAATGGTAATGCCTAGGTTTTCTTCTAGGGTTTTTATGGTTTTAGGTCTAACATTTAAGTCTTTAATCCATCTTGAATTGATTTTTGTATAAGGTGTAAGGAAGGGATCCAGTTTCAGCTTTCTACATATGGCTAGCCAGTTTTCCAAGCACCATTTATTAAATAGGGAATCCTTTCCCCATTTCTTGTTTTTGTCAGGTTTGTCAAAGATCAGATACTTGTAGATATGTGGCGTTATTTCTGACGGCTCTGTTCTGTTCCATTCATCTATATCTCTGTTTTGGTACCAGTACCATACTGTTTTGGTTACTGTAGCCTTGTAGTATAGTTTGAAGTCAGGTAGTGTGATGCCTCCAGCTTTGTTGTTTTGGCTTAGGATTGACTTGGTGATGCGGGCTCTTTTTTGGTTCCATATGAACTTTAAAGTAGTTTTTTCCAATTCTGTGAAGAAAGTCATTGGTAGCTTGATGGGGATGGCATTGAATCTGTAAATTACCTTGGGAAGGATGGCCATTTTCACGATATTGATTCTTCCTACCCATGAGCATGGAATGTTCTTCCATTTGTTTGTATCCTCTTTTATTTCCTTGAGCAGTGGTTTGTAGTTCTCCTTGAAGAGGTCTTTCACATCCCTTGTAAGTTGGATTCCTAGGTATTTTATTCTCTTTGAAGCAATTGTGAATGGGAGTTCACTCATGATTTGGCTCTCTGTTTGTCTGTTATTGATGTATAAGAATGCTTGTGATTTTTGCACATTGATTTTGTATCCTGAGACTTTGCTGAAGTTGCTTATGAGCTTAAGGAGATTTTGGGCTGAGACAATGGGGTTTTCTAGATATACTATCATGTCATCTGCAAACAAGGACAATTTGACTTCCTCTTTTCCTAATTGAATACCCTTGATTTCCTTCTCCTGCCTAATTGCCCTGGCCAGAACTTCCAACACTATGTTGAATAGAAGTGGCGAGAGAGGGCATCCCTGTCTTGTGCCAGTTTTCAAAGGGAATGCTTCCAGTTTTTGCCCATTCAGTATGATATTGGCTGCGGGTTTGTCATAAATAGCTCTTATTATTTTGAGATACGTCCCCTCCATTCCTAATTTATTGAGAGTTTTTAGCATGAAGCGTTGTTGAATTTTGTCAAAGGCCTTTTCTGCATCTATTGAGATAATCATGTGGTTTTTGTCTTTGGTTCTGTTTATATGCTGGATTACATTTATTGATTTGCGTATATTGAACCAGCCTTGCATCCCAGGGATGAAGCCCACTTGATCATGGTGGATAAGCTTTTTGATGTGCTTCTGGATTCTGTTTGCCAGTATCTTATTGAGGATTTTTGCATCAATGTTCATCAAGGATATTGGTCTAAAATTCTCTTTTTTTGTTGTGTCTCTGCCAGGCTTTGGTATCAGGATGATGCTGGCCTCATAAAATGAGTTAGGGAGGATTCCCTCTTTTTCTATTGATTGGAATAGTTTCAGAAGGAATGGTACCAGCTCCTCCTTGTACCTCTGGTAGAATTCGGCTGTGAACCCATCTGGTCCTGGACTTTTTTTGGTTGGTAAGCTATTGATTATTGCCACAATTTCAGCTCCTGTTATTGGTCTATTCAGAGATTCAACTTCTTCCTGGTTTAGTCTTGGGAGGGTGTATGTGTTGAGGAATTTATCCATTTCTTCTAGATTTTCTAGTTTATTTGCATAGAGGTGTTTGTAATATTCTCTGATGGTAGTTTGTATTTCTGTGGGATCGGTGGTGATATACCCTTTATCATTTTTTATTGCATCTATTTGATTCTTCTCTCTTTTTTTCTTTATTAATCTTGCTAGCGGTCTATCAATTTTGTTGATCCTTTCAAAAAACCAGCTCCTGGATTCATTGATTTTTTGAAGGGTTTTTTGTGTCTCTATTTCCTTCAGTTCTGCTCTGATTTTAGTTATTTCTTGCCTTCTGCTAGCTTTTGAATGTGTTTGCTCTTGCTTTTCTAGTTCTTTTAATTGTGATGTTAGGATGTCAATTTTGCATCTTTCCTGCTTTCTCTTGTGGGCATTTAGTGCTATAAATTTCCCTCTACACACTGCTTTGAATGCATCCCAGAGATTCTGGTATGTTGTGTCTTGGTTCTAGTTGGTTTCAAAGAACATCTTTATTTCTGCCTTCATTTCGTTATGTACCCAGTAGTCATTCAGGAGCAGGTTGTTCAGTTTCCACGTAGTTGAGCGGTTTTGAGTGAGATTCTTAATCCTGAGTTCTAGCTTGATTGCACTGTGATCTGAGAGACAGTTTGTTACAATTTCTTTTCTTTTACATTTATTGAGGAGATCTTTACTTCCAAGTATATGGTCAATTTTGGAATAGGTGTGGTGTGGTGCTGAAAAAAATGTATATTCTGTTGATTTGGGGTGGAGAGTTCTGTAGATGTCTATTAGGTCTGCTTGGTGCAGAGCTGAGTTCAATTCCTGGGTATCCTTGTTGACTTTCTGTCTCGTTGATCTGTCTAATGTTGACAGTGGGGTGTTAAAGTCTCCCATTATTAATGTGTGGGAGTCTAAGTCTCTTTGTAGGTCACTCAGGACTTGCTTTATGAATCTGGGTGCTCCTGTATTGGGTGCATATATATTTAGGATAGTTAGCTCTTCTTGTTGAATTAATCCCTTTACCATTATGTAATGGCCTTCTTTGTCTCTTTTGATCTTTGTTGGTTTAAAGTCTGTTTTATCAGAGACTAGGATTGCAACCCCTGCCTTTTTTTGTTTTCCATTTGCTTGGTAGATCTTCCTCCATCCTTTTATTTTGAGCCTATGTGTGTCTCTGCACGTGAGATGGGTTTCCTGAATACAGCACACTGATGGGTCTTGAGTCTTTATCCAGTTTGCCAGTCTGTGTCTTTTAATTGGAGCATTTAGTCCATTTACATTTAAAGTTAATATTGTTATGTGTGAATCTGATCCTGTCATTATGATGTTAGCTGGATATTTTTCTCGTTAGTTGATGCAGTCTCTTCCTAGTCTCGATGGTCTTTACATTTCGGTATGATTTTGCAGTGGCTGGTACCGGTTGTGCCTTTCCATGTTTAGCGCTTCCTTCAGGAGCTCTTTTAGGGCAGGCCTGGTGGTGACAAAATCTCTCAGCATTTGCTTGTCTGTAAAGTATTTTATTTCTCCTTCACTTATGAAGCTTCATTTGGCAGGATATGAAATTCTGGGTTGAAAATACTTTTCTTTAAGAATGTTGAATATTGGCATCCACTCTCTTCTGGCTTGTAGGGTTTCTGCCGAGAGATCCGCTGTTAGTCTGATGGGCTTCCCTTTGATGGTAACCCGACCTTTCTCTCTGGCTGCCCTTAACATTTTTTCCTTCATTTCAACTTTGGTGAATCTGACAATTATGTGTCTTGGAGTTGCTCTTCTCGAGGAGTATCTTTGTGGCGTTCTCTGTATTTCCTGAATCTGAATGTTGGCCTGACTTGCTAGATTGGGGAAGTTCTCCTGGATAATATCCTGCAGAGTGTTTTCCAACTTGTTTCCATTCTCCCCGTCACTTTCAGGTACACCAATCAGACGTAGATTTGGTCTTTTCACATAGTCCCACATTTCTTGGAGGCTTTGCTCGTTTCTTTTTATTCTTTTTTCTCTAAACTTCTCTTCTCGCTTCATTTAATTCATTTCATCTTCCAGGGCTGATACCCTTTCTTCCATTTGGTCGCATCGGCTCCTGAGGCTTCTGCATTCTTCACGTAGTTCTCGAGCCTTGGTTTTCAGCTCCATCAGCTCCTTTAAGCACTTCTCTGTATTGGTTATTCTAGTTATACATTCTTCTAAATTTTTTTCAAAGTTTTCAACTTCTTTGCCTTTGGTTTGAATTTCCTCCCGTAGCTCGGAGTAATTTGATCGTCTGAAGCCTTCTTCTCTCAGCTCGTCAAAGTCATTCTCCGTCCAGCTTTGTTCCATTGCTGGTGAGGAACTGCGTTCCTTTGGAGGAGGAGAGGTAATCCAGTTTTTAGAGTTTCCAGTTTTTCTGCTCTGTTTTTTCCCCAACTTTGTGGTTTTATCTACTTTTGGTCTTTGATGATGGTGATGTACGATGGGTTTTTGGTGTGGATGTCCTTTCTGTTAGTTTTCCTTCTAACAGACAGAACCCTCAGCTGCAGATCTGTTGGAGTACCTGGCCGGCCGTGTGAGGTGTCAGTCTGCCCCTGCTGGGGGATGCCTCCCAGTTAGGCTGCTCGGGGGTCAGGGGTCAGGAACCCACTTGAGGAGGCAGTCAGCAGGTTCTCAGATCTCCAGCTGCATGCTGGGAGAACCAATGCTCTCCTCACAGCTGTCAGACAGGGACATTTAAGTCTGCAGAGGTTACTGCTGTCTTTTTGTTTGTCTGTGCCCTGCCCTCAGAGGTGGAGCCTACAGAGGCAGGCAGGCCTCCTTGAGCTGCGGTGGGCTCCACCCAGTTCAAGCTTCCAGGCTGCTTTGTTTACCTAAGCGAGCCTGGGCAATGGCGGGCGCCCCTCCCCCAGCCTCGCTGCCGACTTGCTGTTTGATCTCAGACTGCTGTGCTAGCAATCAGCGAGACTCCATGGGCGTAGGACCCTCTGAGCCAGGTGCGGGCTATACTCTCCTGGGGCACCGTATCCTAAGCCCGTCGGAAAAGCACAGTATTAGGGTGGGAGTGGCCCGATTCTCCAGGTGCCGTCTGTCACCCCTGGAAGGGGAACTCCCTGACCCCTTGCATTTCCCGAGTGAGGCAATGCCTCACCCCTGCTTTGGCTGGCGCACGGTGCGCTCACCCACTGACCTGCGCCCACTGTCTGGCACTGCCTCGTGAGATGAACACGGTACCTCAGATGGAAATGCAGAAATCACCCGTCTTCTGCGTCGCTCGCGATGGGAGCTGTAGACCGGAGCTGTTCCTATTCGGCCATCTTGGCTCCTCCTCCGCTTCTGTCTAGTTCTTACGTGAAGTTATTTCCTTTTCCAGCTTAGGCCTCAAAGCGCTCCAAATAAACAATTGCAAATTCTACAAAACGAGTGTTTCAAAACTGCTCTTTTGAGAGGAACGTTCAAGTCTGTGAGTTGAATGCACTCATCACACAGAAGTTTCTCAGAATGCTTCTGTCTAGTTTTTAGGTGAAGAGATTTCATTTCCCAGCATAGGCCTCAAAGCGCTCCAAATACCAACTTGCAGATTCTACGAAAAGAGTGTTTCAAAGCTGCTCTTTCAAAAGCAAGGTTCAAGTCTGTGTGCTGAATGCACTCATCAGAAAGAAGTTTCTGAGAATGCTTCTGTCTATTTCTTACGTGAAGATATTTCCTTTTCCAGCTTAGGCCTCAAAGCGCTCCAAATAAACACTTGCAAATTCCACAAAAGGAGTGTTTCAAAAGAGTTCTATCAAAAGGAACGTTCAAGTCTGTGAGTTGAATGCACTTATCATACAGAAGTTTCCTGGAATGCTTCTGTCTAGTTTTTATGTGAAGACATTTCCTTTTCCAGCATAGGCCTCAAAGCCCTCCAAATATCCATTTGCAGATTCTACCAAAAGAGTGTTTCAAAACTGCTCTATCAAAAGCAAGCTTCAACACTGTGAGTAGAATGCACTCATCATAAAGAAGTTTCGGAGAATGCTTCTGTCTAGTTTTTATGTGAAGATATTTCCTTTTCCAACATAGGCCTCAAAGCGCTCCAAATAAACACTTGCAGATTCTACAAAAGGAGTGTTTCAAAACTGCTCTTTTGAGAGGAACGTTCAAGTCTGTGAGTTGAATGCACTCATCACACAGAAGTTTCTGAGAATGCTTCTGTCTAGTTTTTATGTGAAGATATTTCCTTTTCCAGCATAGGCCTCAAAACGCTCCAAATATCCTCTTGCAGATTCTACAAAAAGAGTGTTTCAAAACTGTTCTATCAAAAGGAAGGTTCAACTCTGTGAGTTGAATGAATCCATCGTGAGGAACTTTCTGAGAATGCTTCTCTGTAGTTTTTAGGTGAAGATATTCCATATCCCAGCAGAGGCCTCGAAGTGTTCCAAATAACCACTTGCAGATTTTACCAAAAGAGTGTTTCAAAACTGCTCTTTCTATAGGTAAGTTCAAGTCTGTGAGTTGAATGCACTCAACACAAAGAAGTTTCCGAGAATGCTTCTGTTCAGTTTTTATGCGAAGATATTTCCTTTTCCAGCATAGGAATCAAACGGCTCCGAATATCCACTTGCAGATTCTACAAAAAGAGTGTTTCCAAACTTCTCTATCAATGGGTAGGTTCAACTCCATGAGTTGAATGAACTCATCACAAAGAAGTTTCTGAGAATGCTTCTGTCTAGTTTTTATGTGAAGATATTTCCTTTTCCAATATAGGCCTCAAGGTGCTCCGAATAAACACTTGCAGATTCTACAAAAGGAGTGTTTCAAAACTGTTCTATCAAAGGGAACTTTCAAGTCTGTGAGTTGAATGCACTCATCACACAGAAGTTTCTCAGAATGCTTCTGTCTAGTTTTTAGGTGAAGAGATTTCATTTCCCAGCATAGGCCTCAAAGCGCTCCAAATATCCACTTGCAGATTCTACGAAAAGAGTGTTTCAAAGCTGCTCTTTCAAAAGCAAGGTTCAAGTCTGTGTGTTGAATGCACTCATCATAAGGAAGTTTCTGAGAATACTTCTGTCTAGTTCTTACGTGAAGATATTTCCTTTTCCAGCTTAGGCCTCAAAGTGCTCCAAATAAACACTTGCAGATTCCACAAAAGGAGTGTTTCAAAAGAGTTCTATCAAAAGGAACGTTCAAGTCTGTGAGTTGAATGCACTTATCATACAGAAGTTTCCTGGAATGCTTCTGTCTAGTTTTTATGTGAAGACATTTCCTTTTCCACCATAGGCCTCAAAGCCCTCCAAATATCCACTTGCAGATTCTACCAAAAGAGTGTTTCAAAACTGCTCTATCAAAAGCAAGCTTCAACACTGTGAGTAGAATGCACTCATCACAAAGAAGTTTCGGAGAATGCTTCTGTCTAGTTTTTATGTGAAGATACTTCCTTTTCCAACATAGGCCTCAAAGCGCTCCAAATAAACACTTGCAGATTCTACAAAAGGAGTGTTTCAAAACTGCTCTTTCGAGAGGAACGTTCAAGTCTGTGAGTTGAATGCACTCATCACACAGAAGTTTCTGAGAATGCTTCTGTCTAGTTTTTATGTGAAGATATTTCCTTTTCCAGCATAGGCCTCAAAACGCTCCAAATATCCTCTTGCAGATTCTACAAAAAGAGTGTTTCAAAACTGTTCTATCAAAAGGAAGGTTCAACTCTGTGAGTTGAACGAATGCATCGTGAAGAACTTTCTGAGAATGCTTCTCTGTAGTTTTTAGGTGAAGATATTCCATATCCCAGCCCAGGCCTCGAAGTGCTCCAAATAACCACTTGCAGATTTTACCAAAAGAGTGTTTCAAAACTGCTCTATCAAAAGCAAGCTTCAACACTGTGAGTAGAATGCACTCATCACAAAGAAGTTTCGGAGAATGCTTCTGTCTAGTTTTTATGTGAAGATATTTCCTTTTCCAGCATAGGCCTCAAAACGCTCTAAATATCCTCTTGCAGATTCTACAAAAAGAGTGTTTCAAAACTGTTCTATCAAAAGGAAGGTTCAACTCTGTGAGTTGAATGAATCCATCGTGAGGAACTTTCTGAGAATGCTTCTGTGTAGTTTTTAGGTGAAGATATTCCATATCCCAGCAGAGGCCTCGAAGTGCTCCAAATAACCACTTGCAGATTTTACCAAAAGAGTGTTTCAAAACTGCTCTTTCTATAGGTAAGTTCAAGTCTGTGAGTTGAATGCACTCAACACAAAGAAGTTTCTGAGAATGCTTCTGTTCAGTTTTTATGTGAAGATATTTCCTTTTCCAGCATAGGCCTCAAACGGCTCCGAATATCCACTTGCAGATTCTACAAAAAGAGTGTTTCCAAACTTCTCTATCAATGGGTAGGTTCAACTCTGTGAGTTGAATGAACTCATCACAAAGAAGTTTCTGAGAATCCTTCTGTCTAGTTTTTATGTGAAGATATTTCCTTTTCCAATATAGGCCTCAAGGTGCTCCGAATAAACACTTGCAGATTCTACAAAAGGAGTGTTTCAAAACTGTTCTATCAAAGGGAACTTTCAAGTCTGTGAGTTGAATGCACTCATCACACAGAAGTTTCTCAGAATGCTTCTGTCTAGTTTTTAGGTGAAGAGATTTCATTTCCCAGCATAGGCCTCAAAGCGCTCCAAATATCCACTTGCAGATTCTACGAAAAGAGTGTTTCAAAGCTGCTCTTTCAAAAGCAAGGTTCAAGTCTGTGTGTTGAATGCACTCATCATAAGGAAGTTTCTGAGAATACTTCTGTCTAGTTCTTACGTGAAGATATTTCCTTTTCCAGCTTAGGCCTCAAAGTGCTCCAAATAAACACTTGCAGATTCCACAAAAGGAGTGTTTCAAAAGAGTTCTATCAAAAGGAACGTTCAAGTCTGTGAGTTGAATGCACTTATCATACAGAAGTTTCCTGGAATGCTTCTGTCTAGTTTTTATGTGAAGACATTTCCTTTTCCACCATAGGCCTCAAAGCCCTCCAAATATCCACTTGCAGATTCTACCAAAAGAGTGTTTCAAAACTGCTCTATCAAAAGCAAGCTTCAACACTGTGAGTAGAATGCACTCATCACAAAGAAGTTTCGGAGAATGCTTCTGTCTAGTTTTTATGTGAAGATACTTCCTTTTCCAACATAGGCCTCAAAGCGCTCCAAATAAACACTTGCAGATTCTACAAAAGGAGTGTTTCAAAACTGCTCTTTCGAGAGGAACGTTCAAGTCTGTGAGTTGAATGCACTCATCACACAGAAGTTTCTGAGAATGCTTCTGTCTAGTTTTTATGTGAAGATATTTCCTTTTCCAGCATAGGCCTCAAAACGCTCCAAATATCCTCTTGCAGATTCTACAAAAAGAGTGTTTCAAAACTGTTCTATCAAAAGGAAGGTTCAACTCTGTGAGTTGAACGAATGCATCGTGAAGAACTTTCTGAGAATGCTTCTCTGTAGTTTTTAGGTGAAGATATTCCATATCCCAGCCCAGGCCTCGAAGTGCTCCAAATAACCACTTGCAGATTTTACCAAAAGAGTGTTTCAAAACTGCTCTATCAAAAGCAAGCTTCAACACTGTGAGTAGAATGCACTCATCACAAAGAAGTTTCGGAGAATGCTTCTGTCTAGTTTTTATGTGAAGATATTTCCTTTTCCAGCATAGGCCTCAAAACGCTCCAAATATCCTCTTGCAGATTCTACAAAAAGAGTGTTTCAAAACTGTTCTATCAAAAGGAAGGTTCAACTCTGTGAGTTGAATGAATCCATCGTGAGGAACTTTCTGAGAATGCTTCTGTGTAGTTTTTAGGTGAAGATATTCCATATCCCAGCAGAGGCCTCGAAGTGCTCCAAATAACCACTTGCAGATTTTACCAAAAGAGTGTTTCAAAACTGCTCTTTCTATAGGTAAGTTCAAGTCTGTGAGTTGAATGCACTCAACACAAAGAAGTTTCTGAGAATGCTTCTGTTCAGTTTTTATGTGAAGATATTTCCTTTTCCAGCATAGGCCTCAAACGGCTCCGAATATCCACTTGCAGATTCTACAAAAAGAGTGTTTCCAAACTTCTCTATCAATGGGTAGGTTCAACTCTGTGAGTTGAATGAACTCATCACAAAGAAGTTTCTGAGAATCCTTCTGTCTAGTTTTTATGTGAAGATATTTCCTTTTCCAATATAGGCCTCAAGGTGCTCCGAATAAACACTTGCAGATTCTACAAAAGGAGTGTTTCAAAACTGTTCTATCAAAGGGAACTTTCAAGTCAGTGAGTTGAATGCACTCATCACACAGAAGTTTCTCAGAATGCTTCTATCTAGTTTTTAGGTGAAGAGATTTCATTTCCCAGCATAGGCCTCAAAGCGCTCCAAATATCCACTTGCAGATTCTACGAAAAGAGTGTTTCAAAGCTGCTCTTTCAAAAGTAAGGTTCAAGTCTGTGTGTTGAATGCACTCATCAGAAAGAAGTTTCTGAGAATACTTCTGTCTAGTTCTTACGTGAAGATATTTCCTTTTCCAGCTTAGGCCTCAAAGCGCTCCAAATAAACACTTGCAAATTCCACGAAAGGAGTGTTTCAAAAGAGTTCTATCAAAAGGAACGTTCAAGTCTGTGAGTTGAATGCACTTATCATACAGAAGTTTCCTGGAATGCTTCTGTCTAGTTTTTATGTGAAGACATTTCCTTTTCCACCATAGGCCTCAAAGCCCTCCAAATATCCACTTGCAGATTCTACCAAAAGAGTGTTTCAAAACTGCTCTATCAAAAGCAAGCTTCAACACTGTGAGTAGAATGCACTCATCACAAAGAAGTTTCGGAGAATGCTTCTGTCTAGTTTTTATGTGAAGATACTTCCTTTTCCAACATAGGCCTCAAAGCGCTCCAAATAAACACTTGCAGATCCTACAAAAGGAGTGTTTCAAAACTGCTCTTTCGAGAGGAACGTTCAAGTCTGTGAGTTGAATGCACTCATCACACAGAAGTTTCTGAGAATGCTTCTGTCTAGTTTTTATGTGAAGATATTTCCTTTTCCAGCATAGGCCTCAAAACGCTCCAAATATCCTCTTGCAGATTCTACAAAAAGAGTGTTTCAAAACTGTTCTATCAAAAGGAAGGTTCAACTCTGTGAGTTGAATGAATGCATCGTGAAGAACTTTCTGAGAATGCTTCTGTGTAGTTTTTAGGTGAAGATATTCCATATCCCAGCCCAGGCCCCGAAGTGCTCCAAATAACCACTTGCAGATTTTACCGAAAGAGTGTTTCAAAACTGCTCTTTTATAGGTAAGTTCAAGTCTGTGAGTTGAATGCACTCAACACAAAGAAGTTTCTGAGAATGCTTCTGTTCAGTTTTTATGTGAAGATATTTCCTTTTCCAGCATAGGCCTCAAACGGCTCCGAATATCCACTTGCAGATTCTACAAAAAGAGTTTCCAAACTTCTCTATCAATGGGTAGGTTCAACGCTGTGAGTTGAATGAACTCATCACAAAGAAGTTTCTGAGAATGCTTCTGTCTAGTTTTTATGTGAAGATATTTCCTTTTCCAACATAGGCCTCAAGGTGCTCCGAATAAACACTTGCAGATTCTACAAAAGGAGTGTTTCAAAACTGTTCTATCAAAGGGAACGTTCAAGTCTGTGAGTTGAATGCACTCATCACACAGAAGTTTCTCAGAATGCTTCTGTCTAGTTTTTAGGTGAAGAGATTTCATTTCCCAGCATAGGCCTCAAAGCGCTCCAAATATCCAATTGCAGATTCTACGAAAAGAGTGTTTCAAAGCTGCTCTTTCAAAAGCAAGGTTCAAGTCTGTGTATTGAATGCACTCATCAGAAAGAAGTTTCTGAGAATGCTTCTGTCTAGTTCTTACGTGAAGATATTTCCTTTTCCAGCTTAGGCCTCAAAGCGCTCCAAATAAACACTTGCAAATTCCACAAAAGGAGTGTTTCAAAAGAGTTCTATCAAAAGGAACGTTCAAGTCTGTGAGTTGAATGCACTTATCATACAGAAGTTTCCTGGAATGCTTCTGTCTTGTTTTTATGTGAAGACATTTCCTTTTCCAGCATAGGCCTCAAAGCCCTCCAAATATCCACTTGCAGATTCTACCAAAAGAGTGTTTCAAAACTGCTCTATCAAAAGCAAGCTTCAACACTGTGAGTAGAATGCACTCATCACAAAGAAGTTTCGGAGAATGCTTCTGTCTAGTTTTTATGTGAAGATATTTCCTTTTCCAACATAGGCCTCAAAGCGCTCCAAATAAACACTTGCAGATTCTACAAAAGGAGTGTTTCAAAACTGCTCTTTCGAGAGGAACGTTCAACTCTGTGAGTTGAATGAATCCATCGTGAGGAACTTTCTGAGAATGCTTCTGTGTAGTTTTTAGGTGAAGATATTCCATATCCCAGCAGAGGCCTCGAAGTGCTCCAAATAACCACTTGCAGATTTTACCAAAAGAGTGTTTCAAAACTGCTCTTTCTATAGGTAAGTTCAAGTCTGTGAGTTGAATGCACTCAACAGAAAGAAGTTTCTGAGAATGCTTCTGTTCAGTTTTTATGCGAAGATATTTCCTTTTCCAGCATAGGCCTCAAACGGCTCCGAGTATCCACTTGCAGATTCTACAAAAAGAGTGTTTCCAAACTTCTCTATCAATTGGTAGGTTCAACTCTGTGAGTTGAATGAACTCAACACAAAGAAGTTTCTGAGAATCCTTCTGTCTAGTTTTTATGTGAAGATATTTCCTTTTCCAACATAGGCCTCAAGGTGCTCCGAATAAACACTTGCAGATTCTACAAAAGGAGTGTTTCAAAACTGTTCTATCAAAGGGAACTTTCAAGTCTGTGAGTTGAATGCACTCATCACACAGAAGTTTCTCAGAATGCTTCTGTCTAGTTTTTAGGTGAAAAGATTTCATTTCCCAGCATAGGCCTCAAAGCGCTCCAAATATCCACTTGCAGATTCTACGAAAAGAGTGTTTCAAAGCTGCTCTTTCAAAAGCAAGGTTGAAGTCTGTGTGTTGAATGCACTCATCAGAACGAAGTTTCTGAGAATACTTCTGTCTAGTTCTTACGTGAAGATATTTCCTTTTCCAGCTTAGGCCTCAAAGCGCTCCAAATAAACACTTGCAAATTCCACAAAAGGAGTGTTTCAAAAGAGTTCTATCAAAAGGAACGTTCAAGTCTGTGAGTTGAATGCACTTATCATACAGAAGTTTCCTGGAATGCTTCTGTCTAGTTTTTATGTGAAGACATTTCCTTTTCCAGCATAGGTCTCAAAGCCCTCCAAATATCCACTTGCAGATTCTACCAAAAGAGTGTTTCAAAACTGCTCTATCAAATGCAAGCTTCAACACTGTGAGTAGAATGCACTCATCACAAAGAAGTTTCGGAGAATGCTTCTGTCTAGTTTTTATGTGAAGATACTTCCTTTTCCAACATAGGCCTCAAAGCGCTCCAAATAAACACTTGCAGATTCTACAAAAGGAGTGTTTCAAAACTGCTCTTTCGAGAGGAACGTTCAAGTCTGTGAGTTGAATGCACTCATCACACAGAAGTTTCTGAGAATGCTTCTGTCTAGTTTTTATGTGAAGATATTTCCTTTTCCAGCATAGGCCTCAAAACGCTCCAAATATCCTCTTGCAGATTCTACAAAAAGAGTGTTTCAAAACTGTTCTATCAAAAGGAAGGTTCAACTCTGTGAGTTGAATGAATGCATCGTGAAGAACTTTCTGAGAATGCTTCTGTGTAGTTTTTAGGTGAAGATATTCCATATCCCAGCCCAGGCCTCGAAGTGCTCCAAATAACCACTTGCAGATTTTACCAAAAGAGTGTTTCAAAACTGCTCTTTCTATAGGTAAGTTCAAGTCTGTGAGTTGAATTCACTCAACACAAAGAAGTTTCTGAGAATGCTTCTGTTCAGTTTTTATGTGAAGATATTTCCTTTTCCAGCATAGGCCTCAAACGGCTCCGAATATCCACTTGCAGATTCTACAAAAAGAGTTTCCAAACTTCTCTATCAATGGGTAGGTTCAACGCTGTGAGTTGAATGAACTCATCCAAAGAAGTTTCTGAGAATGCTTCTGTCTAGTTTTTATGTGAAGATATTTCCTTTTCCAACATAGGCCCCAAGGTGCTCCGAATAAACACTTGCAGATTCTACAAAAGCAGTGTTTCAAAACTGTTCTATCAAAGGGAACGTTCAAGTCTGTGAGTTGAATGCACTCATCACACAGAAGTTTCTCAGAATGCTTCTGTCTAGTTTTTAGGTGAAGAGATTTCATTTCCCAGCATAGGCCTCAAAGCGCTCCAAATATCCACTTGCAGATTCTACGAAAAGAGTGTTTCAAAGCTGCTCTTTCAAAAGCAAGGTTCAAGTCTGTGTATTGAATGCACTCATCAGAAAGAAGTTTCTGAGAATGCTTCTGTCTAGTTCTTACGTGAAGATATTTCCTTTTCCAGCTTAGGCCTCAAAGCGCTCCAAATAAACACTTGCAAATTCCACAAAAGTAGTGTTTCAAAAGAGTTCTATCAAAAGGAACGTTCAAGTCTGTGAGTTGAATGCACTTATCATACAGAAGTTTCCTGGAATGCTTCTGTCTAGTTTTTATGTGAAGACATTTCCTTTTCCAGCATAGGCCTCAAAGCCCTCCAAATATCCATTTGCAGATTCTACCAAAAGAGTGTTTCAAAACTGCTCTATCAAAAGCAAGCTTCAACACTGTGAGTAGAATGCACTCATCACAAAGAAGTTTCGGAGAATGCTTCTGTCTAGTTTGTATGTGAAGATATTTCCTTTTCCAACATAGGCCTCAAAGCGCTCCAAATAAACACTTGCAGATTCTACAAAAGGAGTGTTTCAAAACTGCTCTTTTGAGAGGAACGTTCAAGTCTGTGAGTTGAATGCACTCATCACACAGAAGTTTCTGAGAATGCTTCTGTCTAGTTTTTATGTGAAGATATTTCCTTTTCCAGCATAGGCCTCAAAACGCTCCAAATATCCTCTTGCAGATTCTACAAAAAGAGTGTTTCAAAACTGTTCTATCAAAAGGAAGGTTCAACTCTGTGAGTTGAATGAATCCATCGTGAGGAACTTTCTGAGAATGCTTCTGTGTAGTTTTTAGGTGAAGATATTCCATATCCCAGCACAGGCCTCGAAGTGCTCCAAATAACCACTTGCAGATTTTACCAAAAGAGTGTTTCAAAACTGCTCTTTCTATAGGTAAGTTCAAGTCTGTGAGTTGAATGCACTCAACACAAAGAAGTTTCTGAGAATGCTTCTGTTCAGTTTTTATGTGAAGATATTTCCTTTTCCAGCATAGGCCTCAAACGGCTCCGAATATCCACTTGCAGATTCTACAAAAAGAGTGTTTCCAAACTTCTCTATCAATGGGTAGGTTCAACTCTGTGAGTTGAATGAACTCATCACAAAGAAGTTTCTGAGAATGCTTCTGTCTAGTTTTTATGTGAAGATATTTCCTTTTCCAATATAGGCCTCAAGGTGCTCCGAATAAACACTTGCAGATTCTACAAAAGGAGTGTTTCAAAACTGTTCTATCAAAGGGAACTTTCAAGTCTGTGAGTTGAATGCACTCATCACACAGAAGTTTCTCAGAATGCTTCTGTCTAGTTTTTAGGTGAAGAGATTTCATTTCCCAGCATAGGCCTCAAAGCGCTCCAAATATCCACTTGCAGATTCTACGAAAAGAGTGTTTCAAAGCTGCTCTTTCAAAAGCAAGGTTCAAGTCTGTGTGTTGAATGCACTCATCAGAAAGAAGTTTCTGAGAATACCTCTGTCTAGTTCTTACGTGAAGATATTTCCTTTTCCAGCTTAGGCCTCAAAGTGCTCCAAATAAACACTTGCAGATTCCACAAAAGGAGTGTTTCAAAAGAGTTCTATCAAAAGGAACGTTCAAGTCTGTGAGTTGAATGCACTTATCATACAGAAGTTTCCTGGAATGCTTCTGTCTAGTTTTTATGTGAAGACATTTCCTTTTCCACCATAGGCCTCAAAGCCCTCCAGATATCCACTTGCAGATTCTACGAAAAGGGTGTTTCAAAACTGCTCTATCAAAAGCAAGCTTCAACACTGTGAGTAGAATGCGGTCATCACAAAGAAGTTTCGGAGAATGCTTCTGTCTAGTTTTTATGTGAAGACACTTCCTTTTCCAACATAGGCCTCAAAGCGCTCCAAATAAACACTTGCAGATTCTACAAAAGGAGTGTTTCAAAACTGCTCTTTCGAGAGGAACGTTCAAGTCTGTGAGTTGAATGCACTCATCACACAGAAGTTTCTGAGAATGCTTCTGTCTAGTTTTTATGTGAAGATATTTCCTTTTCCAGCATAGGCCTCAAAACGCTCCAAATATCCTCTTGCAGATTCTACAAAAAGAGTGTTTCAAAACTGTTCTATCAAAAGGAAGGTTCAACTCTGTGAGTTGAACGAATGCATCGGGAAGAACTTTCTGAGAATGCTTCTCTGTAGTTTTTAGGTGAAGATATTCCATCTCCCAGCCCAGGCCTCGAAGTGCTCCAAATAACCACTTGCAGATTTTACCAAAAGAGTGTTTCAAAACTGCTCTATCAAAAGCAAGCTTCAACACTGTGAGTAGAATGCACTCATCACAAAGAAGTTTCGGAGAATGCTTCTGTCTAGTTTTTATGTGAAGATATTTCCTTTTCCAACATAGGCCTCAAAGCGCTCCAAATAAACACTTGAAGATTCTACAAAAGGAGTGTTTAAAAACTGCCCTTTTGAGAGGAACGTTCAAGTCTGTGAGTTGAATGCACTCAACAGAAAGAAGTTTCTGAGAATGCTTCTGTTCAGTTTTTATGCGAAGATATTTCCTTTTCCAGCATAGGCCTCAAACGGCTCCAAAGATCCACTTGCAGATTCTACAAAAGGAGTGTTTCCAAACTTCTCTATCAATGGGTAGGTTGATCTCTGTGAGTTGAATGAACTCATCACAAAGAAGTTTCTGAGAATGCTTCTGTCTAGTTTTTATGTGAAGATATTTCCTTTTCCAACATAGGCCTCAAGGTGCTCCGAATAAACACTTGCAGATTCTACAAAAGGAGTGTTTCAAAACTGCTCTTTCTATATTTAAGTTGAAGTCCGTGAGTTGAATGTACTCAACACAAAAAGTTTCTGAGAATGCTTCTGTTCAGTTTTTATGTGAAGATATTTCCTTTTCCAACATAGGCCTCAAGGTGCTGCGAATAAACACTTGCAGATTCTACAAAAGGAGTGTTTCAAAACTGTTCTATCAAAGGGAACTTTCAAGTCTGTGAGTTGAATGCACTCATCACACAGAAGTTTCTCAGAATGCTTCTGTCTAGTTTTTAGGTGAAGAGATTTCATTTCCCAGCATAGGCCTCAAAGCGCTCCAAATATCCACTTGCAGATTCTACGAAAAGAGTGTTTCAAAGCTGCTCTTTCAAAAGCAAGGTTCAAGTCTGTGTGTTGAATGCACTCATCAGAAAGAAGTTTCTGAGAATACTTCTGTCTAGTTCTTACGTGAAGATATTTCCTTTTCCAACTTAGGCCTCAAAGCGCTCCAAATAAACACTTGCAAATTCCACAAAAGGAGTGTTTCAAAAGAGTTCTATCAAAAGGAACGTTCAAGTCTGTGAGTTGAATGCACTTATCATACAGAAGTTTCCTGGAATGCTTCTGTCTAGTTTTTATGTGAAGACATTTCCTTTTCCACCATAGGCCTCAAAGCCCTCCAAATATCCATTTGCAGATTCTACCAAAAGAGTGTTTCAAAACTGCTCTATCAAAAGCAAGCTTCAACACTGTGAGTAGAATGCACTCATCACAAAGAAGTTTCGGAGAATGCTTCTGTCTAGTTTTTATGTGAAGATATTTCCTTTTCCAACATAGGCCTCAAAGCGCTCCAAATAAACACTTGCAGATTCTACAAAAGGAGTGTTTCAAAACTGCTCTTTCGAGAGGAACGTTCAAGTCTGTGAGTTGAATGCACTCATCACACAGAAGTTTCTGAGAATGCTTCTGTCTAGTTTTTACGTGAAGATATTTCCTTTTCCAGCATAGGCCTCAAAACGCTCCAAATATCCTCTTGCAGATTCTACAAAAAGAGTGTTTCAAAACTGTTCTATCAAAAGGAAGGTTCAACTCTGTGAGTTGAATGAATGCATCGTGAAGAACTTTCTGAGAATGCTTCTGTGTAGTTTTTAGGTGAAGATATTCCATATCCCAGCACAGGCCTCGAAGGGCTCCAAATAACCACTTGCAGATTTTACCAAAAGAGTGTTTCAAAACTGCTCTTTCTATAGGTAAGTTCAAGTCTGTGAGTTGAATGCACTCAACACAAAGAAGTTTCTGAGAATGTTTCTGTTCAGTTTTTATGTGAAGATATTTCCTTTTCCAGCATAGGCCTCAAACGGCTCCGAATATCCACTTGCAGATTCTACAAAAAGAGTGTTTCCAAACTTCTCTATCAGTGGGTAGGTTCAACGCTGTGAGTTGAATGAACTCATCACAAAGAAGTTTCTGAGAATGCTTCTGTCTTGTTTTTATGTGAAGATATTTCCTTTTCCAACATAGGCCTCAAGGTGCTCCTAATAAACACTTGCAGATTCTACAAAAGGAGTGTTTCAAAACTGTTCTATCAAAGGGAACGTTCAAGTCTGTGAGTTGAATGCACTCATCACACAGAAGTTTCTCAGAATGCTTCTGTCTAGTTTTTAGGTGAAGAGATTTCATTTCCCAGCATAGGCCTCAAAGCGCTCCAAATATCCACTTGCAGATTCTACGAAAAGAGTGTTTCAAAGCTGCTCTTTCAAAAGCAAGGTTCAAGTCTGTGTGTTGAATGCACTCATCAGAAAGAAGTTTCTGAGAATGCTTCTGTCTAGTTCTTAAGTGAAGATATTTCCTTTTCCAGCTTAGGCCTCAAAGCGCTCCAAATAAACACTTGCAAATTCCACAAAAGGAGTGTTTCAAAAGAGGTCTATCAAAAGGAACGTTCAAGTCTGTGAGTTGAATGCACTTATCATACAGAAGTTTCCTGGAATGCTTCTGTCTAGTTTTTATGTGAAGACATTTCCTTTTCCAGCATAGGCCTCAAAGCCCTCCAAATATCCACTTGCAGATTCTACCAAAAGAGTGTTTCAAAACTGCTCTATCAAAAGCAAGCTTCAACACTGTGAGTAGAATGCACTCATCACAAAGAAGTTTCGGAGAATGCTTCTGTCTAGTTTGTATGTGAAGATATTTCCTTTTCCAACATAGGCCTCAAAGCGCTCCAAATAAACACTTGCAGATTCTACAAAAGGAGTGTTTCAAAACTGCTCTTTCGAGAGGAACGTTCAAGTCTGTGAGTTGAATGCACTCATCACACAGAAGTTTCTGAGAATGCTTCTGTCTAGTTTTTATGTGAAGATATTTCCTTTTCCAGCATAGGCCTCAAAACGCTCCAAATATCCTCTTGCAGATTCTACAAAAAGAGTGTTTCAAAACTGTTCTATCAAAAGGAAGGTTCAACTCCGTGAGTTGAATGAATGCATCATGAAGAACTTTCTGAGAATGCTTCTGTGTAGTTTTTAGGTGAAGATATTCCATATCCCAGCCCAGGCCTCGAAGTGCTCCAAATAACCACATGCAGATTTTACCAAAAGAGTGTTTCAAAACTGCTCTTTCTATAGGTAAGTTCAAGTCTGTGAGTTGAATGCACTCAACACAAAGAAGTTTCTGAGAATGCTTCTGTTCAGTTTTTATGTGAAGATATTTCCTTTTCCAGCATAGGCCTCAAACGGCTCCAAATATCCACTTGCAGATTCTACAAAAAGAGTGTTTCCAAAATTCTCTATCAATGGGTAGGTTCAACTCTGTGAGTTGAATGAACTCATCACAAAGAAGTTTCTGAGAATCCTTCTCTCTAGTTTTTATGTGAAGATATTTCCTTTTCCAACATAGGCCTCAAGGTGCTCCGAATAAACACTTGCAGATTCTACAAAAGGAGTGTTTCAAAACTGTTCTATCAAAGGGAACGTTCAAGTCTGTGAGTTGAATGCACTCATCACACAGAAGTTTCTCAGAATGCTTCTGTCTAGTTTTTAGGTGAAGAGATTTCATTTCCCAGCATAGGCCTCAAAGCGCTCCAAATATCCACTTGCAGATTCTACGAAAAGAGTGTTTCAAAGCTGCTCTTTCAAAAGCATGGTTCAAGTCTGTGTGTTGAATGCACTCATCAGAAAGAAGTTTCTGAGAATGCTTCTGTCTAGTTCTTACGTGAAGATATTTCCTTTTCCAGCTTAGGCCTCAAAGCACTACATATAAACACTTGCAAATTCTACAAAAGGAGTGTTTCAAAAGAGTTCTATCAAAAGGAACGTTCAAGTCTGTGAGTTGAATGCACTTATCATACAGAAGTTTCCTGGAATGCTTCTGTCTAGTTTTTATGTGAAGACATTTCCTTTTCCAGCGTATGCCTCAAAGCCCTCCAAATATCCATTTGCAGATTCTACCAAAAGAGTGTTTCAAAACTGCTCTATCAAAAGCAAGCTTCAACACTGTGAGTAGAATGCACTCATCACAAAGAAGTTTCGGAGAATGCTTCTGTCTAGTTTGTATGTGAAGATATTTCCTTTTCCAACATAGGCCTCAAAGCGCTCCAAATAAACACTTGCAGATTCTACAAAAGGAGTGTTTCAAAACTGCTCTTTCGAGAGGAACGTTCAAGTCTGTGAGTTGAATGCACTCATCACACAGAAGTTTCTGAGAATGCTTCTGTCTAGTTTTTATGTGAAGATATTTCCTTTTCCAGCATAGGCCTCAAAACGCTCCAAATATCCTCTTGCAGATTCTACAAAAAGAGTGTTTCAAAACTGTTCCATCAAAAGGAAGGTTCAACTCTGTGAGTTGAATGAATGCATCGTGAAGAACTTTCTGAGAATGCTTCTGTGTAGTTTTTAGGTGAAGATATTCCATATCCCAGCACAGGCCTCGAAGTGCTCCAAATAACCACTTGCAGATTTTACCAAAAGAGTGTTTCAAAACTGCTCTTTCTATAGGTAAGTTCAAGTCTGTGAGTTGAATGCACTCAACACAAAGAAGTTTCTGAGAATGCTTCTGTTCAGTTTTTATGTGAAGATATTTCCTTTTCCAGCATAGGCCTCAAACGGCTCCAAAGATCCACTTGCAGATTCTACAAAAAGAGTGTTTCCAAACTTCTCTATCAATGGGTAGGTTCAACTCTGTGAGTTGAATGAACTCATCACAAAGAAGTTTCTGAGAATCCTTCTCTCTAGTTTTTATGTGAAGATATTTCCTTTTCCAACATAGGCCTCAAGGTGCTCCGAATAAACACTTGCAGATTCTACAAAAGGAGTGTTTCAAAACTGTTCTATCAAAGGGAACGTTCAAGTCTGTGAGTTGAATGCACTCATCACACAGAAGTTTCTCAGAATGCTTCTGTCTAGTTTTTAGGTGAAGAGATTTCATTTCCCAGCATAGGCCTCAAAGCGCTCCAAATATCCACTTGCAGATTCTACGAAAAGTGTGTTTCAAAGCTGCTCTTTCAAAAGCAAGGTTCAAGTCTGTGTGTTGAATGCACTCATCAGAAAGAAGTTTCTGAGAATGCTTCTGTCTAGTTCTTACGTGAAGATATTTCCTTTTCCAGCTTAGGACTCAAAGCGCTCCAAATAAACACTTGCAAATTCCACAAAAGGAGTGTTTCAAAAGAGTTCTATCAAAAGGAACGTTCAGGTCTGTGAGTTGAATGCACTTATCATACAGAAGTTTCCTGGAATGCTTCTGTCTAGTTTTTATGTGAAGACATTTCCTTTTCCAGCATAGGCCTCAAAGCCCTCCAAATATCCACTTGCAGATTCTACCAAAAGAGTGTTTCAAAACTGCTCTATCAAAAGCAAGCTTCAACACTGTGAGTAGAATGCACTCATCACAAAGAAGTTTCGGAGAATGCTTCTGTCTAGTTTTTATGTGAAGATATTTCCTTTTCCAACATAGGCCTCAAAGCGCTCCAAATAAACATTTGCAGATTCTACAAAAGGAGTGTTTCAAAACTGCTCTTTCGAGAGGAACGTTCAAGTCTGTGAGTTGAATGCACTCATCACACAGAAGTTTCTGAGAATGCTTCTGTCTAGTTTTTATGTGAAGATATTTCCTTTTCCAGCATAGGCCTCAAAACGCTCCAAATATCCTCTTGCAGATTCTACAAAAAGAGTGTTTCAAAACTGTTCTATCAAAAGGAAGGTTCAACTCCGGGAGTTGAATGAATGCATCGTGAAGAACTTTCTGAGAATGCTTCTGTGTAGTTTTTAGGTGAAGATATTCCATATCCCAGCCCAGGCCTCGAAGTGCTCCAAATAACCACTTGCAGATTTTACCAAAAGAGTGTTTCAAAACTGCTCTTTCTATAGGTAAGTTCAAGTCTGTGAGTTGAATGCACTCAACACAAAGAAGTTTCTGAGAATGCTTCTGTTCAGTTTTTATGTGAAGATATTTCCTTTTCCAGCATAGGCCTCAAACGGCTCCGAATATCCACTTGCAGATTCTACAAAAAGAGTGTTTCCAAACTTCTCTATCAATGGGTAGGTTCAACTCTGTGAGTTGAATGAACTCATCACAAAGAAGTTTCTGAGAATCCTTCTCTCTAGTTTTTATGTGAAGATATTTCCTTTTCCAACGTAGGCCTCAATGTGCTCCGAATAAACACTTGCAGATTCTACAAAAGGAGTGTTTCAAAACTGTTCTATCAAAGGGAACGTTCAAGTCTGTGAGTTGAATGCACTCATCACACAGAAGTTTCTCAGAATGCTTCTGTCTAGTTTTTAGGTGAAGAGATTTCATTTCCCAGCATAGGCCTCAAAGCGCTCCAAATATCCACTTGCAGATTCTACGAAAAGAGTGTTTCAAAGCTGCTCTTTCAAAAGCAAGGTTCAAGTCTGTGTGTTGAATGCACTCATCAGAAAGAAGTTTCTGAGAATGCTTCTGTCTAGTTCTTAAGTGAAGATATTTCCTTTTCCAGCTTAGGCCTCAAAGCGCTCCAAATAAACACTTGCAAATTCCACAAAAGGAGTGTTTCAAAAGAGTTCTATCAAAAGGAACGTTCAAGTCTGTGAGTTGAATGCACTTATCATACAGAAGTTTCCTGGAATGCTTCTGTCTAGTTTTTATGTGAAGACATTTCCTTTTCCAGCATAGGCCTCAAAGCCCTCCAAATATCCACTTGCAGATTCTACCAAAAGAGTGTTTCAATACTGCTCTATCAAAAGCAAGCTTCAACACTGTGAGTAGAATGCACTCATCACAAAGAAGTTTCGGAGAATGCTTCTGTCTAGTTTGTATGTGAAGATATTTCCTTTTCCAACATAGGCCTCAAAGCGCTCCAAATAAACACTTGCAGATTCTACAAAAGGAGTGTTTCAAAACTGCTCTTTCGAGAGGAACGTTCAAGTCTGTGAGTTGAATGCACTCATCACACAGAAGTTTCTGAGAATGCTTCTGTCTAGTTTTTATGTGAAGATATTTCCTTTTCCAGCATAGGCCTCAAAACGCTCCAAATATCCTCTTGCAGATTCTACAAAAAGAGTGTTTCAAAACTGTTCTATCAAAAGGAAGGTTCAACTCCGTGAGTTGAATGAATGCATCATGAAGAACTTTCTGAGAATGCTTCTGTGTAGTTTTTAGGTGAAGATATTCCATATCCCAGCCCAGGCCTCGAAGTGCTCCAAATAACCACATGCAGATTTTACCAAAAGAGTGTTTCAAAACTGCTCTTTCTATAGGTAAGTTCAAGTCTGTGAGTTGAATGCACTCAACACAAAGAAGTTTCTGAGAATGCTTCTGTTCAGTTTTTATGTGAAGATATTTCCTTTTCCAGCATAGGCCTCAAACGGCTCCGAATATCCACTTGCAGATTCTACAAAAAGAGTGTTTCCAAACTTCTCTATCAATGGGTAGGTTCAACTCTGTGAGTTGAATGAACTCATCACAAAGAAGTTTCTGAGAATCCTTCTCTCTAGTTTTTATGTGAAGATATTTCCTTTTCCAACGTAGGCCTCAATGTGCTCCTAATAAACACTTGCAGATTCTACAAAAGGAGTGTTTCAAAACTGTTCTATCAAAGGGAACGTTCAAGTCTGTGAGTTGAATGCACTCATCACACAGAAGTTTCTCAGAATGCTTCTGTCTAGTTTTTAGGTGAAGAGATTTCATTTCCCAGCATAGGCCTCAAAGCGCTCCAAATATCCACTTGCAGATTCTACGAAAAGAGTGTTTCAAAGCTGCTCTTTCAAAAGCAAGGTTCAAGTCTGTGTGTTGAATGCACTCATCAGAAAGAAGTTTCTGAGAATGCTTCTGTCTAGTTCTTAAGTGAAGTTATTTCCTTTTCCAGCTTAGGCCTCAAAGCGCTCCAAATAAACACTTGCAAATTCCACAAAAGGAGTGTTTCAAAAGAGTTCTATCAAAAGGAACGTTCAAGTCTGTGAGTTGAATGCACTTATCATACAGAAGTTTCCTGGAATGCTTCTGTCTAGTTTTTATGTGAAGACATTTCCTTTTCCAGCATAGGCCTCAAAGCCCTCCAAATATCCACTTGCAGATTCTACCAAAAGAGTGTTTCAAAACTGCTCTATCAAAAGCAAGCTTCAACACTGTGAGTAGAATGCACTCATCACAAAGAAGTTTCGGAGAATGCTTCTGTCTAGTTTGTATGTGAAGATATTTTCTTTTCCAACATAGGCCTCAAAGCGCTCCAAATGAACACTTGCAGATTCTACAAAAGGAGTGTTTCAAAACTGCTCTTTCGAGAGGAACGTTCAAGTCTGTGAGTTGAATGCACTCATCACACAGAAGTTTCTGAGAATGCTTCTGTCTAGTTTTTATGTGAAGATATTTCCTTTTCCAGCATAGGCCTCAAAACGCTCCAAATATCCTCTTGCAGATTCTACAAAAAGAGTGTTTCAAAACTGTTCTATCAAAAGGAAGGTTCAACTCTGTGAGTTGAATGAATGCATCGTGAAGAACTTTCTGAGAATGCTTCTCTGTAGTTTTTAGGTGAAGATATTCCATATCCCACCACAGGCCTCGAAGTGCTCCAAATAACCACTTGCAGATTTTACCAAAAGAGTGTTTCAAAACTGCTCTTTCTATAGGTAAGTTCAAGTCTGTGAGTTGAATGCACTCAACACAAAGAAGTTTCTGAGAATGCTTCTGTTCAGTTTTTATGTGAAGATATTTCCTTTTCCAGCATAGGCCTCAAACGGCTCCAAAGATCCACTTGCAGATTCTACAAAAAGAGTGTTTCCAAACTTCTCTATCAATGGGTAGGTTCAACTCTGTGAGTTGAATGAACTCATCACAAAGAAGTTTCTGAGAATCCTTCTCTCTAGTTTTTATGTGAAGATATTTCCTTTTCCAACATAGGCCTCAAGGTGCTCCGAATAAACACTTGCAGATTCTACAAAAGGAGTGTTTCAAAACTGTTCTATCAAAGGGAACGTTCAAGTCTGTGAGTTGAATGCACTCATCACACAGAAGTTTCTCAGAATGCTTCTGTCTAGTTTTTAGGTGAAGAGATTTCATTTCCCAGCATAGGCCTCAAAGCGCTCCAAATATCCACTTGCAGATTCTACGAAAAGAGTGTTTCAAAGCTGCTCTTTCAAAAGCAAGGTTCAAGTCTGTGTGTTGAATGCACTCATCAGAAAGAAGTTTCTGAGAATGCTTCTGTCTAGTTCTTCAGTGAAGATATTTCCTTTTCCAGCTTAGGCCTCAAAGCGCTCCAAATAAACACTTGCAAATTCCACAAAAGGAGTGTTTCAAAAGAGTTCTATCAAAAGGAACGTTCAAGTCTGTGAGTTGAATGCACTTATCATACAGAAGTTTCCTGGAATGCTTCTGTCTAGTTTTTATGTGAAGACATTTCCTTTTCCAGCATAGGCCTCAAAGCCCTCCAAATATCCACTTGCAGATTCTACCAAAAGAGTGTTTCAAAACTGCTCTATCAAAAGCAAGCTTCAACACTGTGAGTAGAATGCACTCATCACAAAGAAGTTTCGGAGAATGCTTCTGTCTAGTTTGTATGTGAAGATATTTCCTTTTCCAACATAGGCCTCAAAGCGCTCCAAATGAACACTTGCAGATTCTACAAAAGGAGTGTTTCAAAACTGCTCTTTCGAGAGGAACGTTCAAGTCTGTGAGTTGAATGCACTCATCACACAGAAGTTTCTGAGAATGCTTCTGTCTAGTTTTTATGTGAAGATATTTCCTTTTCCAGCATAGGCCTCAAAACGCTCCAAATATCCTCTTGCAGATTCTACAAAAAGAGTGTTTCAAAACTGTTCCATCAAAAGGAAGGTTCAGCTCTGTGAGTTGAATGAATGCATCGTGAAGAACTTTCTGAGAATGCTTCTCTGTAGTTTTTAGGTGAAGATATTCCATATCCCACCACAGGCCTCGAAGTGCTCCAAATAACCACTTGCAGATTTTACCAAAAGAGTGTTTCAAAACTGCTCTTTCTATAGGTAAGTTCAAGTCTGTGAGTTGAATGCACTCAACACAAAGAAGTTTCTGAGAATGCTTCTGTTCAGTTTTTATGTGAAGATATTTCCTTTTCCAGCATAGGCCTCAAACGGCTCCAAAGATCCACTTGCAGATTCTACAAAAAGAGTGTTTCCAAACTTCTCTATCAATGGGTAGGTTCAACTCTGTGAGTTGAATGAACTCATCACAAAGAAGTTTCTGAGAATCCTTCTCTCTAGTTTTTATGTGAAGATATTTCCTTTTCCAACATAGGCCTCAAGGTGCTCCGAATAAACACTTGCAGATTCTACAAAAGGAGTGTTTCAAAACTGTTCTATCAAAGGGAACGTTCAAGTCTGTGAGTTGAATGCACTCATCACACAGAAGTTTCTCAGAATGCTTCTGTCTAGTTTTTAGGTGAAGAGATTTCATTTCCCAGCATAGGCCACAAAGCGCTCCAAATATCCACTTGCAGATTCTACGAAAAGTGTGTTTCAAAGCTGCTCTTTCAAAAGCAAGGTTCAAGTCTGTGTGTTGAATGCACTCATCAGAAAGAAGTTTCTGAGAATGCTTCTGTCTAGTTCTTACGTGAAGATATTTCCTTTTCCAGCTTAGGACTCAAAGCGCTCCAAATAAACACTTGCAAATTCCACAAAAGGAGTGTTTCAAAAGAGTTCTATCAAAAGGAACGTTCAGGTCTGTGAGTTGAATGCACTTATCATACAGAAGTTTCCTGGAATGCTTCTGTCTAGTTTTTATGTGAAGACATTTCCTTTTCCACCATAGGCCTCAAAGCCCTCCAAATATCCACTTGCAGATTCTACCAAAAGAGTGTTTCAAAACTGCTCTATCAAAAGCAAGCTTCAACACTGTGAGTAGAATGCACTCATCACAAAGAAGTTTCGGAGAATGCTTCTGTCTTTTTTTATGTGAAGATACCTCCTTTTCCAACATAGGCCTCAAAGCGCTCCAAATAAACACTTGCAGATTCTACAAAAGGAGTGTTTCAAAACTGCTCTTTCGAGAGGAACGTTCAAGTCTGTGAGTTGAATGCACTCATCACACAGAAGTTTCTGAGAATGCTTCTGTCTAGTTTTTATGTGAAGATATTTCCTTTTCCAGCATAGGCCTCAAAACGCTCCAAATATCCTCTTGCAGATTCTACAAAAAGAGTGTTTCAAAACTGTTCTATCAAAAGGAAGGTTCAACTCTGTGAGTTGAATGAATGCATCGTGAAGAACTTTCTGAGAATGCTTCTCTGTAGTTTTTAGGTGAAGATATTCCATATCCCACCACAGGCCTCGAAGTGCTCCAAATAACCACTTGCAGATTTTACCAAAAGAGTGTTTCAAAACTGCTCTTTCTATAGGTAAGTTCAAGTCTGTGAGTTGAATGCACTCAACACAAAGAAGTTTCTGAGAATGCTTCTGTTCAGTTTTTATGTGAAGATATTTCCTTTTCCAGCATAGGCCTCAAACGGCTCCAAAGATCCACTTGCAGATTCTACAAAAAGAGTGTTTCCAAACTTCTCTATCAATGGGTAGGTTCAACTCTGTGAGTTGAATGAACTCATCACAAAGAAGTTTCTGAGAATCCTTCTCTCTAGTTTTTATGTGAAGATATTTCCTTTTCCAACATAGGCCTCAAGGTGCTCCGAATAAACACTTGCAGATTCTACAAAAGGAGTGTTTCAAAACTGTTCTATCAAAGGGAACGTTCAAGTCTGTGAGTTGAATGCACTCATCACACAGAAGTTTCTCAGAATGCTTCTGTCTAGTTTTTAGGTGAAGAGATTTCATTTCCCAGCATAGGCCACAAAGCGCTCCAAATATCCACTTGCAGATTCTACGAAAAGTGTGTTTCAAAGCTGCTCTTTCAAAAGCAAGGTTCAAGTCTGTGTGTTGAATGCACTCATCAGAAAGAAGTTTCTGAGAATGCTTCTGTCTAGTTCTTACGTGAAGATATTTCCTTTTCCAGCTTAGGACTCAAAGCGCTCCAAATAAACACTTGCAAATTCCACAAAAGGAGTGTTTCAAAAGAGTTCTATCAAAAGGAACGTTCAGGTCTGTGAGTTGAATGCACTTATCATACAGAAGTTTCCTGGAATGCTTCTGTCTAGTTTTTATGTGAAGACATTTCCTTTTCCACCATAGGCCTCAAAGCCCTCCAAATATCCACTTGCAGATTCTACCAAAAGAGTGTTTCAAAACTGCTCTATCAAAAGCAAGCTTCAACACTGTGAGTAGAATGCACTCATCACAAAGAAGTTTCGGAGAATGCTTCTGTCTTTTTTTATGTGAAGATACCTCCTTTTCCAACATAGGCCTCAAAGCGCTCCAAATAAACACTTGCAGATTCTACAAAAGGAGTGTTTCAAAACTGCTCTTTCGAGAGGAACGTTCAAGTCTGTGAGTTGAATGCACTCATCACACAGAAGTTTCTGAGAATGCTTCTGTCTAGTTTTTATGTGAAGATATTTCCTTTTCCAGCATAGGCCTCAAAACGCTCCAAATATCCTCTTGCAGATTCTACAAAAAGAGTGTTTCAAAACTGTTCCATCAAAAGGAAGGTTCAACTCTGTGAGTTGAATGAATGCATCGTGAAGAACTTTCTGAGAATGCTTCTGTGTAGTTTTTAGGTGAAGATATTCCATATCCCAGCACAGGCCTCGAAGTGCTCCAAATAACCACTTGCAGATTTTACCAAAAGAGTGTTTCAAAACTGCTCTTTCTATAGGTAAGTTCAAGTCTGTGAGTTGAATGCACTCAACACAAAGAAGTTTCTGAGAATGCTTCTGTTCAGTTTTTATGTGAAGATATTTCCTTTTCCAGCATAGGCCTCAAACGGCTCCAAAGATCCACTTGCAGATTCTACAAAAAGAGTGTTTCCAAACTTCTCTATCAATGGGTAGGTTCAACTCTGTGAGTTGAATGAACTCATCACAAAGAAGTTTCTGAGAATCCTTCTCTCTAGTTTTTATGTGAAGATATTTCCTTTTCCAACATAGGCCTCAAGGTGCTCCGAATAAACACTTGCAGATTCTACAAAAGGAGTGTTTCAAAACTGTTCTATCAAAGGGAACGTTCAAGTCTGTGAGTTGAATGCACTCATCACACAGAAGTTTCTCAGAATGCTTCTGTCTAGTTTTTAGGTGAAGAGATTTCATTTCCCAGCATAGGCCTCAAAGCGCTCCAAATATCCACTTGCAGATTCTACGAAAAGTGTGTTTCAAAGCTGCTCTTTCAAAAGCAAGGTTCAAGTCTGTGTGTTGAATGCACTCATCAGAAAGAAGTTTCTGAGAATGCTTCTGTCTAGTTCTTACGTGAAGATATTTCCTTTTCCAGCTTAGGACTCAAAGCGCTCCAAATAAACACTTGCAAATTCCACAAAAGGAGTGTTTCAAAAGAGTTCTATCAAAAGGAACGTTCAGGTCTGTGAGTTGAATGCACTTATCATACAGAAGTTTCCTGGAATGCTTCTGTCTAGTTTTTATGTGAAGACATTTCCTTTTCCAGCATAGGCCTCAAAGCCCTCCAAATATCCACTTGCAGATTCTACCAAAAGAGTGTTTCAAAACTGCTCTATCAAAAGCAAGCTTCAACACTGTGAGTAGAATGCACTCATCACAAAGAAGTTTCGGAGAATGCTTCTGTCTAGTTTTTATGTGAAGATATTTCCTTTTCCAACATAGGCCTCAAAGCGCTCCAAATAAACATTTGCAGATTCTACAAAAGGAGTGTTTCAAAACTGCTCTTTCGAGAGGAACGTTCAAGTCTGTGAGTTGAATGCACTCATCACACAGAAGTTTCTGAGAATGTTTCTGTCTAGTTTTTATGTGAAGATATTTCCTTTTCCAGCATAGGCCTCAAAACGCTCCAAATATCCTCTTGCAGATTCTACAAAAAGAGTGTTTCAAAACTGTTCTATCAAAAGGAAGGTTCAACTCTGGGAGTTGAATGAATGCATCGTGAAGAACTTTCTGAGAATGCTTCTGTGTAGTTTTTAGGTGAAGATATTCCATATCCCAGCCCAGGCCTCGAAGTGCTCCAAATAACCACTTGCAGATTTTACCAAAAGAGTGTTTCAAAACTGCTCTTTCTATAGGTAAGTTCAAGTCTGTGAGTTGAATGCACTCAACACAAAGAAGTTTCTGAGAATGCTTCTGTTCAGTTTTTATGTGAAGATATTTCCTTTTCCAGCATAGGCCTCAAACGGCTCCGAATATCCACTTGCAGATTCTACAAAAAGAGTGTTTCCAAACTTCTCTATCAATGGGTAGGTTCAACTCTGTGAGTTGAATGAACTCATCACAAAGAAGTTTCTGAGAATCCTTCTCTCTAGTTTTTATGTGAAGATATTTCCTTTTCCAACGTAGGCCTCAATGTGCTCCGAATAAACACTTGCAGATTCTACAAAAGGAGTGTTTCAAAACTGTTCTATCAAAGGGAACGTTCAAGTCTGTGAGTTGAATGCACTCATCACACAGAAGTTTCTCAGAATGCTTCTGTCTAGTTTTTAGGTGAAGAGATTTCATTTCCCAGCATAGGCCTCAAAGCGCTCCAAATATCCACTTGCAGATTCTACGAAAAGAGTGTTTCAAAGCTGCTCTTTCAAAAGCAAGGTTCAAGTCTGTGTGTTGAATGCACTCATCAGAAAGAAGTTTCTGAGAATGCTTCTGTCTAGTTCTTAAGTGAAGATATTTCCTTTTCCAGCTTAGGCCTCAAAGCGCTCCAAATAAACACTTGCAAATTCCACAAAAGGAGTGTTTCAAAAGAGTTCTATCAAAAGGAACGTTCAAGTCTGTGAGTTGAATGCACTTATCATACAGAAGTTTCCTGGAATGCTTCTGTCTAGTTTTTATGTGAAGACATTTCCTTTTCCAGCATAGGCCTCAAAGCCCTCCAAATATCCACTTGCAGATTCTACCAAAAGACTGTTTCAAAACTGCTCTATCAAAAGCAAGCTTCAACACTGTGAGTAGAATGCACTCATCACAAAGAAGTTTCGGAGAATGCTTCTGTCTAGTTTGTATGTGAAGATATTTCCTTTTCCAACATAGGCCTCAAAGCGCTCCAAATAAACACTTGCAGATTCTACAAAAGGAGTGTTTCAAAACTGCTCTTTCGAGAGGAACGTTCAAGTCTGTGAGTTGAATGCACTCATCACACAGAAGTTTCTGAGAATGCTTCTGTCTAGTTTTTATGTGAAGATATTTCCTTTACCAGCATAGGCCTCAAAACGCTCCAAATATCCTCTTGCAGATTCTACAAAAAGAGTGTTTCAAAACTGTTCTATCAAAAGGAAGGTTCAACTCCGTGAGTTGAATGAATGCATCATGAAGAACTTTCTGAGAATGCTTCTGTGTAGTTTTTAGGTGAAGATATTCCATATCCCAGCCCAGGCCTCGAAGTGCTCCAAATAACCACATGCAGATTTTACCAAAAGAGTGTTTCAAAACTGCTCTTTCTATAGGTAAGTTCAAGTCTGTGAGTTGAATGCACTCAACACAAAGAAGTTTCTGAGAATGCTTCTGTTCAGTTTTTATGTGAAGATATTTCCTTTTCCAGCATAGGCCTCAAACGGCTCCGAATATCCACTTGCAGATTCTACAAAAAGAGTGTTTCCAAACTTCTCTATCAATGGGTAGGTTCAACTCTGTGAGTTGAATGAACTCATCACAAAGAAGTTTCTGAGAATCCTTCTCTCTAGTTTTTATGTGAAGATATTTCCTTTTCCAACGTAGGCCTCAATGTGCTCCGAATAAACACTTGCAGATTCTACAAAAGGAGTGTTTCAAAACTGTTCTATCAAAGGGAACGTTCAAGTCTGTGAGTTGAATGCACTCATCACACAGAAGTTTCTCAGAATGCTTCTGTCTAGTTTTTAGGTGAAGAGATTTCATTTCCCAGCATAGGCCTCAAAGCGCTCCAAATATCCACTTGCAGATTCTACGAAAAGAGTGTTTCAAAGCTGCTCTTTCAAAAGCAAGGTTCAAGTCTGTGTGTTGAATGCACTCATCAGAAAGAAGTTTCTGAGAATGCTTCTGTCTAGTTCTTACGTGAAGATATTTCCTTTTCCAGCTTAGGCCTCAAAGCGCTCCAAATAAACACTTGCAAATTCCACAAAAGGAGTGTTTCAAAAGAGTTCTATCAAAAGGAACGTTCAAGTCTGTGAGTTGAATGCACTTATCATACAGAAGTTTCCTGGAATGCTTCTGTCTAGTTTTTATGTGAAGACATTTCCTTTTCCAGCATAGGCCTCAAAGCCCTCCAAATATCCACTTGCAGATTCTACCAAAAGAGTGTTTCAAAACTGCTCTATCAAAAGCAAGCTTCAACACTGTGAGTAGAATGCACTCATCACAAAGAAGTTTCGGAGAATGCTTCTGTCTAGTTTTTATGTGAAGATATTTCCTTTTCCAACATAGGCCTCAAAGCGCTCCAAATAAACACTTGCAGATTCTACAAAAGGAGTGTTTCAAAACTGCTCTTTCGAGAGGAACGTTCAAGTCTGTGAGTTGAATGCACTCATCACACAGAAGTTTCTGAGAATGCTTCTGTCTAGTTTTTATGTGAAGATATTTCCTTTTCCAGCATAGGCCTCAAAACGCTCCAAATATCCTCTTGCAGATTCTACAAAAAGAGTGTTTCAAAACTGTTCTATCAAAAGGAAGGTTCATCTCCGCGAGTTGAATGAATGCATCGTGAAGAACTTTCTGAGAATGCTTCTGTGTAGTTTTTAGGTGAAGATATTCCATATCCCAGCACAGGCCTCGAAGT
The DNA here is from genome assembly GCF_028885625.2 of Pongo pygmaeus. Lineage (NCBI taxonomy): Eukaryota > Metazoa > Chordata > Mammalia > Primates > Hominidae > Pongo > Pongo pygmaeus. Next base: position 15,549,549 of record NC_072386.2, on the reverse strand, counting down.
GCTCCAAATAACCACTTGCAGATTTTACCAAAAGAGTGTTTCAAAACTGCTCTTTCTATAGGTAAGTTCAAGTCTGTGAGTTGAATGCACTCAACACAAAGAAGTTTCTGAGAATGCTTCTGTTCAGTTTTTATGTGAAGATATTTCCTTTTCCAGCATAGGCCTCAAACGGCTCCAAATATCCACTTGCAGATTCTACAAAAAGAGTGTTTCCAAAATTCTCTATCAATGGGTAGGTTCAACTCTGTGAGTTGAATGAACTCATCACAAAGAAGTTTCTGAGAATCCTTCTCTCTAGTTTTTATGTGAAGATATTTCCTTTTCCAACATAGGCCTCAAGGTGCTCCGAATAAACACTTGCAGATTCTACAAAAGGAGTGTTTCAAAACTGTTCTATCAAAGGGAACGTTCAAGTCTGTGAGTTGAATGCACTCATCACACAGAAGTTTCTCAGAATGCTTCTGTCTAGTTTTTAGGTGAAGAGATTTCATTTCCCAGCATAGGCCTCAAAGCGCTCCAAATATCCACTTGCAGATTCTACGAAGAGAGTGTTTCAAAGCTGCTCTTTCAAAAGCAAGGTTCAAGTCTGTGTGTTGAATGCACTCATCAGAAAGAAGTTTCTGAGAATGCTTCTGTCTAGTTCTTACGTGAAGATATTTCCTTTTCCAGCTTAGGCCTCAAAGCACTACATATAAACACTTGCAAATTCCACAAAAGGAGTGTTTCAAAAGAGTTCTATCGAAAGGAACGTTCAAGTCTGTGAGTTGAATGCACTTATCATACAGAAGTTTCCTGGAATGCTTCTGTCTAGTTTTTATGTGAAGACATTTCCTTTTCCACCATAGGCCTCAAAGCCCTCCAAATATCCACTTGCAGATTCTACCAAAAGAGTGTTTCAAAACTGCTCTATCAAAAGCAAGCTTCAACACTGTGAGTAGAATGCACTCATCACAAAGAAGTTTCGGAGAATGCTTCTGTCTTTTTTTATGTGAAGATACCTCCTTTTCCAACATAGGCCTCAAAGCGCTCCAAATAAACACTTGCAGATTCTACAAAAGGAGTGTTTCAAAACTGCTCTTTCGAGAGGAACGTTCAAGTCTGTGAGTTGAATGCACTCATCACACAGAAGTTTCTGAGAATGCTTCTGTCTAGTTTTTATGTGAAGATATTTCCTTTTCCAGCATAGGCCTCAAAACGCTCCAAATATCCTCTTGCAGATTCTACAAAAAGAGTGTTTCAAAACTGTTCCATCAAAAGGAAGGTTCAACTCTGTGAGTTGAATGAATGCATCGTGAAGAACTTTCTGAGAATGCTTCTGTGTAGTTTTTAGGTGAAGATATTCCATATCCCAGCACAGGCCTCGAAGTGCTCCAAATAACCACTTGCAGATTTTACCAAAAGAGTGTTTCAAAACTGCTCTTTCTATAGGTAAGTTCAAGTCTGTGAGTTGAATGCACTCAACACAAAGAAGTTTCTGAGAATGCTTCTGTTCAGTTTTTATGTGAAGATATTTCCTTTTCCAGCATAGGCCTCAAACGGCTCCAAAGATCCACTTGCAGATTCTACAAAAAGAGTGTTTCCAAACTTCTCTATCAATGGGTAGGTTCAACTCTGTGAGTTGAATGAACTCATCACAAAGAAGTTTCTGAGAATCCTTCTCTCTAGTTTTTATGTGAAGATATTTCCTTTTCCAACATAGGCCTCAAGGTGCTCCGAATAAACACTTGCAGATTCTACAAAAGGAGTGTTTCAAAACTGTTCTATCAAAGGGAACGTTCAAGTCTGTGAGTTGAATGCACTCATCACACAGAAGTTTCTCAGAATGCTTCTGTCTAGTTTTTAGGTGAAGAGATTTCATTTCCCAGCATAGGCCTCAAAGCGCTCCAAATATCCACTTGCAGATTCTACGAAAAGTGTGTTTCAAAGCTGCTCTTTCAAAAGCAAGGTTCAAGTCTGTGTGTTGAATGCACTCATCAGAAAGAAGTTTCTGAGAATGCTTCTGTCTAGTTCTTACGTGAAGATATTTCCTTTTCCAGCTTAGGACTCAAAGCGCTCCAAATAAACACTTGCAAATTCCACAAAAGGAGTGTTTCAAAAGAGTTCTATCAAAAGGAACGTTCAGGTCTGTGAGTTGAATGCACTTATCATACAGAAGTTTCCTGGAATGCTTCTGTCTAGTTTTTATGTGAAGACATTTCCTTTTCCAGCATAGGCCTCAAAGCCCTCCAAATATCCACTTGCAGATTCTACCAAAAGAGTGTTTCAAAACTGCTCTATCAAAAGCAAGCTTCAACACTGTGAGTAGAATGCACTCATCACAAAGAAGTTTCGGAGAATGCTTCTGTCTAGTTTTTATGTGAAGATATTTCCTTTTCCAACATAGGCCTCAAAGCGCTCCAAATAAACATTTGCAGATTCTACAAAAGGAGTGTTTCAAAACTGCTCTTTCGAGAGGAACGTTCAAGTCTGTGAGTTGAATGCACTCATCACACAGAAGTTTCTGAGAATGTTTCTGTCTAGTTTTTATGTGAAGATATTTCCTTTTCCAGCATAGGCCTCAAAACGCTCCAAATATCCTCTTGCAGATTCTACAAAAAGAGTGTTTCAAAACTGTTCTATCAAAAGGAAGGTTCAACTCTGGGAGTTGAATGAATGCATCGTGAAGAACTTTCTGAGAATGCTTCTGTGTAGTTTTTAGGTGAAGATATTCCATATCCCAGCCCAGGCCTCGAAGTGCTCCAAATAACCACTTGCAGATTTTACCAAAAGAGTGTTTCAAAACTGCTCTTTCTATAGGTAAGTTCAAGTCTGTGAGTTGAATGCACTCAACACAAAGAAGTTTCTGAGAATGCTTCTGTTCAGTTTTTATGTGAAGATATTTCCTTTTCCAGCATAGGCCTCAAACGGCTCCGAATATCCACTTGCAGATTCTACAAAAAGAGTGTTTCCAAACTTCTCTATCAATGGGTAGGTTCAACTCTGTGAGTTGAATGAACTCATCACAAAGAAGTTTCTGAGAATCCTTCTCTCTAGTTTTTATGTGAAGATATTTCCTTTTCCAACGTAGGCCTCAATGTGCTCCGAATAAACACTTGCAGATTCTACAAAAGGAGTGTTTCAAAACTGTTCTATCAAAGGGAACGTTCAAGTCTGTGAGTTGAATGCACTCATCACACAGAAGTTTCTCAGAATGCTTCTGTCTAGTTTTTAGGTGAAGAGATTTCATTTCCCAGCATAGGCCTCAAAGCGCTCCAAATATCCACTTGCAGATTCTACGAAAAGAGTGTTTCAAAGCTGCTCTTTCAAAAGCAAGGTTCAAGTCTGTGTGTTGAATGCACTCATCAGAAAGAAGTTTCTGAGAATGCTTCTGTCTAGTTCTTAAGTGAAGATATTTCCTTTTCCAGCTTAGGCCTCAAAGCGCTCCAAATAAACACTTGCAAATTCCACAAAAGGAGTGTTTCAAAAGAGTTCTATCAAAAGGAACGTTCAAGTCTGTGAGTTGAATGCACTTATCATACAGAAGTTTCCTGGAATGCTTCTGTCTAGTTTTTATGTGAAGACATTTCCTTTTCCAGCATAGGCCTCAAAGCCCTCCAAATATCCACTTGCAGATTCTACCAAAAGACTGTTTCAAAACTGCTCTATCAAAAGCAAGCTTCAACACTGTGAGTAGAATGCACTCATCACAAAGAAGTTTCGGAGAATGCTTCTGTCTAGTTTGTATGTGAAGATATTTCCTTTTCCAACATAGGCCTCAAAGCGCTCCAAATAAACACTTGCAGATTCTACAAAAGGAGTGTTTCAAAACTGCTCTTTCGAGAGGAACGTTCAAGTCTGTGAGTTGAATGCACTCATCACACAGAAGTTTCTGAGAATGCTTCTGTCTAGTTTTTATGTGAAGATATTTCCTTTACCAGCATAGGCCTCAAAACGCTCCAAATATCCTCTTGCAGATTCTACAAAAAGAGTGTTTCAAAACTGTTCTATCAAAAGGAAGGTTCAACTCCGTGAGTTGAATGAATGCATCATGAAGAACTTTCTGAGAATGCTTCTGTGTAGTTTTTAGGTGAAGATATTCCATATCCCAGCCCAGGCCTCGAAGTGCTCCAAATAACCACATGCAGATTTTACCAAAAGAGTGTTTCAAAACTGCTCTTTCTATAGGTAAGTTCAAGTCTGTGAGTTGAATGCACTCAACACAAAGAAGTTTCTGAGAATGCTTCTGTTCAGTTTTTATGTGAAGATATTTCCTTTTCCAGCATAGGCCTCAAACGGCTCCGAATATCCACTTGCAGATTCTACAAAAAGAGTGTTTCCAAACTTCTCTATCAATGGGTAGGTTCAACTCTGTGAGTTGAATGAACTCATCACAAAGAAGTTTCTGAGAATCCTTCTCTCTAGTTTTTATGTGAAGATATTTCCTTTTCCAACGTAGGCCTCAATGTGCTCCGAATAAACACTTGCAGATTCTACAAAAGGAGTGTTTCAAAACTGTTCTATCAAAGGGAACGTTCAAGTCTGTGAGTTGAATGCACTCATCACACAGAAGTTTCTCAGAATGCTTCTGTCTAGTTTTTAGGTGAAGAGATTTCATTTCCCAGCATAGGCCTCAAAGCGCTCCAAATATCCACTTGCAGATTCTACGAAAAGAGTGTTTCAAAGCTGCTCTTTCAAAAGCAAGGTTCAAGTCTGTGTGTTGAATGCACTCATCAGAAAGAAGTTTCTGAGAATGCTTCTGTCTAGTTCTTACGTGAAGATATTTCCTTTTCCAGCTTAGGCCTCAAAGCGCTCCAAATAAACACTTGCAAATTCCACAAAAGGAGTGTTTCAAAAGAGTTCTATCAAAAGGAACGTTCAAGTCTGTGAGTTGAATGCACTTATCATACAGAAGTTTCCTGGAATGCTTCTGTCTAGTTTTTATGTGAAGACATTTCCTTTTCCAGCATAGGCCTCAAAGCCCTCCAAATATCCACTTGCAGATTCTACCAAAAGAGTGTTTCAAAACTGCTCTATCAAAAGCAAGCTTCAACACTGTGAGTAGAATGCACTCATCACAAAGAAGTTTCGGAGAATGCTTCTGTCTAGTTTTTATGTGAAGATATTTCCTTTTCCAACATAGGCCTCAAAGCGCTCCAAATAAACACTTGCAGATTCTACAAAAGGAGTGTTTCAAAACTGCTCTTTCGAGAGGAACGTTCAAGTCTGTGAGTTGAATGCACTCATCACACAGAAGTTTCTGAGAATGCTTCTGTCTAGTTTTTATGTGAAGATATTTCCTTTTCCAGCATAGGCCTCAAAACGCTCCAAATATCCTCTTGCAGATTCTACAAAAAGAGTGTTTCAAAACTGTTCTATCAAAAGGAAGGTTCATCTCCGCGAGTTGAATGAATGCATCGTGAAGAACTTTCTGAGAATGCTTCTGTGTAGTTTTTAGGTGAAGATATTCCATATCCCAGCACAGGCCTCGAAGTGCTCCAAATAACCACTTGCAGATTTTACCAAAAGAGTGTTTCAAAACTGCTCTTTCTATAGGTAAGTTCAAGTCTGTGAGTTGAATGCACTCAACACAAAGAAGTTTCTGAGAATGCTTCTGTTCAGTTTTTATGTGAAGATATTTCCTTTTCCAGCATAGGCCTCAAACGGCTCCAAATATCCACTTGCAGATTCTACAAAAAGAGTGTTTCCAAAATTCTCTATCAATGGGTAGGTTCAACTCTGTGAGTTGAATGAACTCATCACAAAGAAGTTTCTGAGAATCCTTCTCTCTAGTTTTTATGTGAAGATATTTCCTTTTCCAACATAGGCCTCAAGGTGCTCCGAATAAACACTTGCAGATTCTACAAAAGGAGTGTTTCAAAACTGTTCTATCAAAGGGAACGTTCAAGTCTGTGAGTTGAATGCACTCATCACACAGAAGTTTCTCAGAATGCTTCTGTCTAGTTTTTAGGTGAAGAGATTTCATTTCCCAGCATAGGCCTCAAAGCGCTCCAAATATCCACTTGCAGATTCTACGAAGAGAGTGTTTCAAAGCTGCTCTTTCAAAAGCAAGGTTCAAGTCTGTGTGTTGAATGCACTCATCAGAAAGAAGTTTCTGAGAATGCTTCTGTCTAGTTCTTACGTGAAGATATTTCCTTTTCCAGCTTAGGCCTCAAAGCACTACATATAAACACTTGCAAATTCCACAAAAGGAGTGTTTCAAAAGAGTTCTATCGAAAGGAACGTTCAAGTCTGTGAGTTGAATGCACTTATCATACAGAAGTTTCCTGGAATGCTTCTGTCTAGTTTTTATGTGAAGACATTTCCTTTTCCAGCGTATGCCTCAAAGCCCTCCAAATATCCATTTGCAGATTCTACCAAAAGAGTGTTTCAAAACTGCTCTATCAAAAGCAAGCTTCAACACTGTGAGTAGAATGCACTCATCACAAAGAAGTTTCGGAGAATGCTTCTGTCTAGTTTGTATGTGAAGATATTTCCTTTTCCAACATAGGCCTGAAAGCGCTCCAAATAAACACTTGCAGATTCTACAAAAGGAGTGTTTCAAAACTGCTCTTTCGAGAGGAACGTTCAAGTCTGTGAGTTGAATGCACTCATCGCACAGAAGTTTCTGAGAATGCTTCTGTCTAGTTTTTATGTGAAGATATTTCCTTTTCCAGCATAGGCCTCAAAACGCTCCAAATATCCTCTTGCAGATTCTACAAAAAGAGTGTTTCAAAACTGTTCTATCAAAAGGAAGGTTCATCTCCGTGAGTTGAATGAATGCATCGTGAAGAACTTTCTGAGAATGCTTCTGTGTAGTTTTTAGGTGAAGATATTCCATATCCCAGCACAGGCCTCGAAGTGCTCCAAATAACCACTTGCAGATTTTACCAAAAGAGTGTTTCAAAACTGCTCTTTCTATAGGTAAGTTCAAGTCTGTGAGTTGAATGCACTCAACACAAAGAAGTTTCTGAGAATGCTTCTGTTCAGTTTTTATGTGAAGATATTTCCTTTTCCAGCATAGGCCTCAAACGGCTCCAAATATCCACTTGCAGATTCTACAAAAAGAGTGTTTCCAAAATTCTCTATCAATGGGTAGGTTCAACTCTGTGAGTTGAATGAACTCATCACAAAGAAGTTTCTGAGAATCCTTCTCTCTAGTTTTTATGTGAAGATATTTCCTTTTCCAACATAGGCCTCAAGGTGCTCCGAATAAACACTTGCAGATTCTACAAAAGGAGTGTTTCAAAACTGTTCTATCAAAGGGAACGTTCAAGTCTGTGAGTTGAATGCACTCATCACACAGAAGTTTCTCAGAATGCTTCTGTCTAGTTTTTAGGTGAAGAGATTTCATTTCCCAGCATAGGCCTCAAAGCGCTCCAAATATCCACTTGCAGATTCTACGAAGAGAGTGTTTCAAAGCTGCTCTTTCAAAAGCAAGGTTCAAGTCTGTGTGTTGAATGCACTCATCAGAAAGAAGTTTCTGAGAATGCTTCTGTCTAGTTCTTACGTGAAGATATTTCCTTTTCCAGCTTAGGCCTCAAAGCACTACATATAAACACTTGCAAATTCTACAAAAGGAGTGTTTCAAAAGAGTTCTATCAAAAGGAACGTTCAAGTCTGTGAGTTGAATGCACTTATCATACAGAAGTTTCCTGGAATGCTTCTGTCTAGTTTTTATGTGAAGACATTTCCTTTTCCAGCGTATGCCTCAAAGCCCTCCAAATATCCATTTGCAGATTCTACCAAAAGAGTGTTTCAAAACTGCTCTATCAAAAGCAAGCTTCAACACTGTGAGTAGAATGCACTCATCACAAAGAAGTTTCGGAGAATGCTTCTGTCTTTTTTTATGTGAAGATACTTCCTTTTCCAACATAGGCCTCAAAGCGCTCCAAATAAACACTTGCAGATTCTACAAAAGGAGTATTTCAAAACTGCTCTTTCGAGAGGAACGTTCAAGTCTGTGAGTTGAATGCACTCATCACACAGAAGTTTCTGAGAATGCTTCTGTCTAGTTTTTAGGTGAAGAGATTTCATTTCCCAGCATAGGCCTCAAAGCGCTCCAAATATCCACTTGCAGATTCTACGAAAAGTGTGTTTCAAAGCTGCTTTTTCAAAAGCAAGGTTCAAGTCTGTGTGTTGAATGCACTCATCAGAAAGAAGTTTCTGAGAATGCTTCTGTCTAGTTCTTACGTGAAGATATTGCCTTTTCCAGCTTAGGCCTAAAAGCGCTCCAAATAAACACTTGCAAATTCCAGAAAAGGAGTGTTTCAAAAGAGTTCTATCAAAAGGAACGTTCAAGTCTGTGAGTTGAATGCACTTATCATACAGAAGTTTCTGAGAGTGCTTCTGTCTAGTTTTTATGTGAAGATATTTCCTTTTCCAGCATAGGCCTGAAAACGCTCCAAATATCCTCTTGCAGATTCTACAAAAAGAGTGTTTCAAAACTGTTCTATCAAAAGGAAGGTTCAACTCCGTGAGTTGAATGAATGCATCGTGAAGAACTTTCTGAGAATGCTTCTGTGTAGTTTTTAGGTGAAGATATTCCATATCCCAGCACAGGCCTCGAAGTGCTCCAAATAACCACTTGCAGATTTTACCAAAAGAGTGTTTCAAAACTGCTCTTTCTATAGGTAAGTTCAAGTCTGTGAGTTGAATGCACTCAACACAAAGAAGTTTCTGAGAATGCTTCTGTTCAGTTTTTATGTGAAGATATTTCCTTTTCCAGCATAGGCCTCAAACGGCTCCGAATATCCACTTGCAGATTCTACAAAAAGAGTGTTTCCAAACTTCTCTATCAATGGGTAGGTTCAACTCTGTGAGTTGAATGAACTCATCACAAAGAAGTTTCTGAGAATCCTTCTCTCTAGTTTTTATGTCAAGATATTTCCTTTTCCAACATAGGCCTCAAGGTGCTCCGAATAAACACTTGCAGATTCTACAAAAGGAGTGTTTCAAAACTGTTCTATCAAAGGGAACGTTCAAGTCTGTGAGTTGAATGCACTCATCACACAGAAGTTTCTCAGAATGCTTCTGTCTAGTTTTTAGGTGAAGAGATTTCATTTCCCAGCATAGGCCTCAAAGCGCTCCAAATATCCACTTGCAGATTCTACGAAAAGAGTGTTTCAAAGCTGCTCTTTCAAAAGCAAGGTTCAAGTCTGTGTGTTGAATGCACTCATCAGAAAGAAGTTTCTGAGAATGCTTCTGTCTAGTTCTTACGTGAAGATATTTCCTTTTCCAGGTTAGGCCTCTAAGAGCTCCAAATAAACACTTGCAAATTCCACAAAAGGAGTGTTTCGAAAGAGTTCTATCAAAAGGAACGTTCAAGTCTGTGAGTTGAATGCACTTATCATACAGAAGTTTCCTGGAATGCTTCTGTCTAGTTTTTATGTGAAGACATTTCCTTTTCCAGCATAGGCCTCAAAGCCCTCCAAATATCCACTTGCAGATTCTACCAAAAGAGTGTTTCAAAACTGCTCTATCAAAAGCAAGCTTCAACACTGTGAGTAGAATGCACTCATCACAAAGAAGTTTCGGAGAATGCTTCTGTCTAGTTTTTATGTGAAGATATTTCCTTTTCCAACGTAGGCCTCAAAGCGCTCCAAATGAACACTTGCAGATTCTACAAAAGGAGTGTTTCAAAACTGCTCTTTCGAGAGGAATGTTCAAGTCTGTGAGTTGAATGCACTCATCACACAGAAGTTTCTGAGAATGCTTCTGTCTAGTTTTTATGTGAAGATATTTCCTTTTCCAGCATAGGCCTCAAAACGCTCCAAATATCCTCTTGCAGATTCTACAAAAAGAGTGTTTCAAAACTGTTCTATCAAAAGGAAGGTTCAACTCTGTGAGTTGAATGAATGCATCGTGAAGAACTTTCTGAGAATGCTTCTCTGTAGTTTTTAGGTGAAGATATTCCATATCCCAGCACAGGCCTCGAAGTGCTCCAAATAACCACTTGCAGATTTTACCAAAAGAGTGTTTCCAAACTGCTCTTTCTATAGGTAAGTTCAAGTCTGTGAGTTGAATGCACTCAACACAAAGAAGTTTCTGAGAATTCTTCTGTCTAGTTCTTACGTGAAGATATTTCCTTTTCCAGCTTAGGCCTCAAAGCACTACATATAAAAAATTACAAATTCTATAAAAGGAATGTTTCAAATGAGTTCTATCAAAAGGAACGTTCAAGTCTGTGAGTTGAATGCACTTATCATACAGAAGTTTCCTGGAATGCTTCTGTCTAGTTTTTATGTGAAGACATTTCCTTTTCCAGCATAGGCCTCAAAGCCCTCCAAATATCCACTTGCAGATTCTACCAAAAGAGTGTTTCAAAACTGCTCTATCAAAAGCAAGCTTCAACACAGTGAGTAGAATGCACTCATCACAAAGAAGTTTCGGAGAATGCTCCTGTCTAGTTTTTATGTGAAGATATTTCCTTTTCCAACATAGGCCTCAAAGCGCTCCAAATAAACACTTGCAGATTCTACAAAAGGAGTGTTTCAAAACTGCTCTTTTGAGAGGAACGTTCAAGTCTGTGAGTTGAATGCACTCATCACACAGAAGTTTCTGAGAATGCTTCTGTCTAGTTTTTATGTGAAGATATTTCCTTTTCCAGCATAGGCCTCAAAACGCTCCAAATATCCTCTTGCAGATTCTACAAAAAGAGTGTTTCAAAACTGTTCTATCAAAAGGAAGCTTCAACTCTGTGAGTTGAATGAATGCATCGTGAAGAACTTTCTGAGAATACTTCTGTGTAGTTTTTAGGCGAAGATATTCCATATCCCAGCGCAGGCCTCGAAGTGCTCCAAATAACCACTTGCAGATTTTACCAAAAGAGTGTTTCAAAACTTCTCTTTCCAGAGGTAAGTTCAACTCTGTGAGTTGAATGCACTCAACACAAAGAAGTTTCTGAGAATGCTTCTGTTCAGTTTTTATGTGAAGATATTTCCTTTTCCAGCATAGGCCTCAAACGGCTCCGAATATCCACTTGCAGATTCTACAAAAAGAGTGTTTCCAAACTTCTCTATCAATGGGTAGGTTCAACTCTGTGAGTTGAATGAACTCACCACAAAGAAGTTTCTGAGAATGCTTCTGTCTAGTTTTTATGTGAAGATATTTCCTTTTCCAACGTAGGCCTCAAGGTGCTCCGAATAAACACTTGCAGATTCTACAAAAGGAGTGTTTCAAAACTGTTCTATCAAAGGGAACGTTCAAGTCTGTGAGTTGAATGCACTCATCACACAGAAGTTTCTCAGAATGCTTCTGTCTAGTTTTTAGGTGAAGAGATTTCATTTCCCAGCATAGGCCTCAAAGCGCTCCAAATATCCACTTGCAGATTCTACGAAAAGAGTGTTTCAAAGCTGCTCTTTCAAAAGCAAGGTTCAAGTCTGTGTGTTGAATGCACTCATCAGAAAGAAGTTTCTGAGAATGCTTCTGTCTAGTTCTTACGTGAAGATATTTCCTTTTCCAGCTTAGGCCTCAAAGCGCTCCAAATAAACACTTGCAAATACTACAAAAGGAGTGTTTCAAAAGAGTTCTATCAAAAGGAAGGTTCAAGTCTGTGAGTTGAATGTACTTATCATACAGAAGTTTCCTGGAATGCTTCTGTCTAGTTTTTATGTGAAGACATTTCCTTTTCCAGCATAGGCCTCAAAGCCCTCCAAATATCCACTTGCAGATTCTACCAAAAGAGTGTTTCCAAACTGCTCTATCTAAAGCAAGCTTCAACACTGTGAGTAGAATGCACTCATCACAAAGAAGTTTCGGAGAATGTTTCTGTCTAGTTTTTATGTGAAGATATTTCCTTTTCCAGCATAGGCCTCAAAACGCTCCAAATATCCTCTTGCAGATTCTACAAAAAGAGTGTTTCAAAACTGTTCTCTCAAAAGGAAGGTTCAACTCTGTGAGTTGAATGAACGCATCGTGAAGAACTTTCTGAGAATGCTTCTGTGTAGTTTTAAGTGAAGATATTCCATATCCCAGCCCAGGCCTCGAAGTGCTCCAAATAACCACTTGCAGATTTTACCAAAAGAGTGTTTCAAAACTGCTCTTTCTATAGGTAAGTTCAAGTCTGTGAGTTGAATGCACTCAACACAAAGAAGTTTCTGAGAATGCTTCTGTTCAGTTTTTATGTGAAGATATTTCCTTTTCCAGCATAGGCCTCAAACGGCTCCAAATATCCACTTGCAGATTCTACAAAAAGAGTGTTTCCAAACTTCTCTATCAATGGGTAGGTTCAACTCTGTGAGTTGAATGAACTCATCACAAAGAAGTTTCTGAGAATGCTTCTGTCTAGTTTGTATGTGAAGATATTTCCTTTTCCAACGTTGGCCTCAAGGTGCTCCGAATAAACACTTGCAGATTCTACAAAAGGAGTGTTTCAAAACTGTTCTATCAAAGAGAACGTTCAAGTCTGTGAGTTGAATGCACTCATCACACAGAAGTTTCTCAGAATGCTTCTGTCTAGTTTTTAGGTGAAGAGATTTCATTTCCCAGCATAGGCCTCAAAGCGCTCCAAATATCCACTTGCAGATTCTACGAAAAGAGTGTTTCAAAGCTGCTCTTTCAAAAGCAAGGTTCAAGTCTGTGTGTTGAATGCACTCATCAGAAAGAAGTTTCTGAGAATGCTTCTGTCTAGTTCTTACGTGAAGATATTTCCTTTTCCAGCTTAGGCCTCAAAGCACTACATATAAACACTTGCAAATTCTACAAAAGGAGTGTTTCAAAAGAGTTCTATCAAAAGGAACGTTCAAGTCTGTGAGTTGAATGCACTTATCATACAGAAGTTTCCTGGAATGCTTCTGTCTAGTTTTTATGTGAAGACATTTCCTTTTCCAGCGTATGCCTCAAAGCCCTCCAAATATCCATTTGCAGATTCTACCAAAAGAGTGTTTCAAAACTGCTCTATCAAAAGCAAGCTTCAACACTGTGAGTAGAATGCACTCATCACAAAGAAGTTTCGGAGAATGCTTCTGTCTAGTTTGTATGTGAAGATATTTCCTTTTCCAACATAGGCCTCAAAGCGCTCCAAATAAACACTTGCAGATTCTACAAAAGGAGTGTTTCAAAACTGCTCTTTTGAGAGGAACGTTCAAGTCTGTGAGTTGAATGCACTCATCACACAGAAGTTTCTGAGAATGCTTCTGTCTAGTTTTTATGTGAAGATATTTCCTTTTCCAGCATAGGCCTCAAAACGCTCCAAATATCCTCTTGCAGATTCTACAAAAAGAGTGTTTCAAAACTGTTCCATCAAAAGGAAGGTTCAACTCTGTGAGTTGAATGAATGCATCGTGAAGAACTTTCTGAGAATGCTTCTGTGTAGTTTTTAGGTGAAGATATTCCATATCCCAGCACAGGCCTCGAAGTGCTCCAAATAACCACTTGCAGATTTTACCAAAAGAGTGTTTCAAAACTGCTCTTTCTATAGGTAAGTTCAAGTCTGTGAGTTGAATGCACTCAACACAAAGAAGTTTCTGAGAATGCTTCTGTTCAGTTTTTATGTGAAGATATTTCCTTTTCCAGCATAGGCCTCAAACGGCTCCAAAGATCCACTTGCAGATTCTACAAAAAGAGTGTTTCCAAACTTCTCTATCAATGGGTAGGTTCAACTCTGTGAGTTGAATGAACTCATCACAAAGAAGTTTCTGAGAATCCTTCTCTCTAGTTTTTATGTGAAGATATTTCCTTTTCCAACATAGGCCTCAAGGTGCTCCGAATAAACACTTGCAGATTCTACAAAAGGAGTGTTTCAAAACTGTTCTATCAAAGGGAACGTTCAAGTCTGTGAGTTGAATGCACTCATCACACAGAAGTTTCTCAGAATGCTTCTGTCTAGTTTTTAGGTGAAGAGATTTCATTTCCCAGCATAGGCCTCAAAGCGCTCCAAATATCCACTTGCAGATTCTACGAAAAGTGTGTTTCAAAGCTGCTCTTTCAAAAGCAAGGTTCAAGTCTGTGTGTTGAATGCACTCATCAGAAAGAAGTTTCTGAGAATGCTTCTGTCTAGTTCTTACGTGAAGATATTTCCTTTTCCAGCTTAGGACTCAAAGCGCTCCAAATAAACACTTGCAAATTCCACAAAAGGAGTGTTTCAAAAGAGTTCTATCAAAAGGAACGTTCAGGTCTGTGAGTTGAATGCACTTATCATACAGAAGTTTCCTGGAATGCTTCTGTCTAGTTTTTATGTGAAGACATTTCCTTTTCCAGCATAGGCCTCAAAGCCCTCCAAATATCCACTTGCAGATTCTACCAAAAGAGTGTTTCAAAACTGCTCTATCAAAAGCAAGCTTCAACACTGTGAGTAGAATGCACTCATCACAAAGAAGTTTCGGAGAATGCTTCTGTCTAGTTTTTATGTGAAGATATTTCCTTTTCCAACATAGGCCTCAAAGCGCTCCAAATAAACATTTGCAGATTCTACAAAAGGAGTGTTTCAAAACTGCTCTTTCGAGAGGAACGTTCAAGTCTGTGAGTTGAATGCACTCATCACACAGAAGTTTCTGAGAATGCTTCTGTCTAGTTTTTATGTGAAGATATTTCCTTTTCCAGCATAGGCCTCAAAACGCTCCAAATATCCTCTTGCAGATTCTACAAAAAGAGTGTTTCAAAACTGTTCTATCAAAAGGAAGGTTCAACTCCGGGAGTTGAATGAATGCATCGTGAAGAACTTTCTGAGAATGCTTCTGTGTAGTTTTTAGGTGAAGATATTCCATATCCCAGCCCAGGCCTCGAAGTGCTCCAAATAACCACTTGCAGATTTTACCAAAAGAGTGTTTCAAAACTGCTCTTTCTATAGGTAAGTTCAAGTCTGTGAGTTGAATGCACTCAACACAAAGAAGTTTCTGAGAATGCTTCTGTTCAGTTTTTATGTGAAGATATTTCCTTTTCCAGCATAGGCCTCAAACGGCTCCGAATATCCACTTGCAGATTCTACAAAAAGAGTGTTTCCAAACTTCTCTATCAATGGGTAGGTTCAACTCTGTGAGTTGAATGAACTCATCACAAAGAAGTTTCTGAGAATCCTTCTCTCTAGTTTTTATGTGAAGATATTTCCTTTTCCAACGTAGGCCTCAATGTGCTCCGAATAAACACTTGCAGATTCTACAAAAGGAGTGTTTCAAAACTGTTCTATCAAAGGGAACGTTCAAGTCTGTGAGTTGAATGCACTCATCACACAGAAGTTTCTCAGAATGCTTCTGTCTAGTTTTTAGGTGAAGAGATTTCATTTCCCAGCATAGGCCTCAAAGCGCTCCAAATATCCACTTGCAGATTCTACGAAAAGAGTGTTTCAAAGCTGCTCTTTCAAAAGCAAGGTTCAAGTCTGTGTGTTGAATGCACTCATCAGAAAGAAGTTTCTGAGAATGCTTCTGTCTAGTTCTTAAGTGAAGATATTTCCTTTTCCAGCTTAGGCCTCAAAGCGCTCCAAATAAACACTTGCAAATTCCACAAAAGGAGTGTTTCAAAAGAGTTCTATCAAAAGGAACGTTCAAGTCTGTGAGTTGAATGCACTTATCATACAGAAGTTTCCTGGAATGCTTCTGTCTAGTTTTTATGTGAAGACATTTCCTTTTCCAGCATAGGCCTCAAAGCCCTCCAAATATCCACTTGCAGATTCTACCAAAAGAGTGTTTCAAAACTGCTCTATCAAAAGCAAGCTTCAACACTGTGAGTAGAATGCACTCATCACAAAGAAGTTTCGGAGAATGCTTCTGTCTAGTTTGTATGTGAAGATATTTCCTTTTCCAACATAGGCCTCAAAGCGCTCCAAATGAACACTTGCAGATTCTACAAAAGGAGTGTTTCAAAACTGCTCTTTCGAGAGGAACGTTCAAGTCTGTGAGTTGAATGCACTCATCACACAGAAGTTTCTGAGAATGCTTCTGTCTAGTTTTTATGTGAAGATATTTCCTATTCCAGCATAGGCCTCAAAACGCTCCAAATATCCTCTTGCAGATTCTACAAAAAGAGTGTTTCAAAACTGTTCTATCAAAAGGAAGGTTCAACTCTGTGAGTTGAATGAATGCATCGTGAAGAACTTTCTGAGAATGCTTCTCTGTAGTTTTTAGGTGAAGGTATTCCATATCCCACCACAGGCCTCGAAGTGCTCCAAATAACCACTTGCAGATTTTACCAAAAGAGTGTTTCAAAACTGCTCTTTCTATAGGTAAGTTCAAGTCTGTGAGTTGAATGCACTCAACACAAAGAAGTTTCTGAGAATGCTTCTGTTCAGTTTTTATGTGAAGATATTTCCTTTTCCAGCATAGGCCTCAAACGGCTCCAAAGATCCACTTGCAGATTCTACAAAAAGAGTGTTTCCAAACTTCTCTATCAATGGGTAGGTTCAACTCTGTGAGTTGAATGAACTCATCACAAAGAAGTTTCTGAGAATCCTTCTCTCTAGTTTTTATGTGAAGATATTTCCTTTTCCAACATAGGCCTCAAGGTGCTCCGAATAAACACTTGCAGATTCTACAAAAGGAGTGTTTCAAAACTGTTCTATCAAAGGGAACGTTCAAGTCTGTGAGTTGAATGCACTCATCACACAGAAGTTTCTCAGAATGCTTCTGTCTAGTTTTTAGGTGAAGAGATTTCATTTCCCAGCATAGGCCTCAAAGCGCTCCAAATATCCACTTGCAGATTCTACGAAAAGAGTGTTTCAAAGCTGCTCTTTCAAAAGCAAGGTTCAAGTCTGTGTGTTGAATGCACTCATCAGAAAGAAGTTTCTGAGAATGCTTCTGTCTAGTTCTTCAGTGAAGATATTTCCTTTTCCAGCTTAGGCCTCAAAGCGCTCCAAATAAACACTTGCAAATTCCACAAAAGGAGTGTTTCAAAAGAGTTCTATCAAAAGGAACGTTCAAGTCTGTGAGTTGAATGCACTTATCATACAGAAGTTTCCTGGAATGCTTCTGTCTAGTTTTTATGTGAAGACATTTCCTTTTCCAGCATAGGCCTCAAAGCCCTCCAAATATCCACTTGCAGATTCTACCAAAAGAGTGTTTCAAAACTGCTCTATCAAAAGCAAGCTTCAACACTGTGAGTAGAATGCACTCATCACAAAGAAGTTTCGGAGAATGCTTCTGTCTTTTTTTATGTGAAGATACTTCCTTTTCCAACATAGGCCTCAAAGCGCTCCAAATAAACACTTGCAGATTCTACAAAAGGAGTATTTCAAAACTGCTCTTTCGAGAGGAACGTTCAAGTCTGTGAGTTGAATGCACTCATCACACAGAAGTTTCTGAGAATGCTTCTGTCTAGTTTTTAGGTGAAGAGATTTCATTTCCCAGCATAGGCCTCAAAGCGCTCCAAATATCCACTTGCAGATTCTACGAAAAGTGTGTTTCAAAGCTGCTTTTTCAAAAGCAAGGTTCAAGTCTGTGTGTTGAATGCACTCATCAGAAAGAAGTTTCTGAGAATGCTTCTGTCTAGTTCTTACGTGAAGATATTGCCTTTTCCAGCTTAGGCCTAAAAGCGCTCTAAATAAACACTTGCAAATTCCAGAAAAGGAGTGTTTCAAAAGAGTTCTATCAAAAGGAACGTTCAAGTCTGTGAGTTGAATGCACTTATCATACAGAAGTTTCTGAGAGTGCTTCTGTCTAGTTTTTATGTGAAGATATTTCCTTTTCCAGCATAGGCCTGAAAACGCTCCAAATATCCTCTTGCAGATTCTACAAAAAGAGTGTTTCAAAACTGTTCTATCAAAAGGAAGGTTCAACTCCGTGAGTTGAATGAATGCATCGTGAAGAACTTTCTGAGAATGCTTCTGTGTAGTTTTTAGGTGAAGATATTCCATATCCCAGCACAGGCCTCGAAGTGCTCCAAATAACCACTTGCAGATTTTACCAAAAGAGTGTTTCAAAACTGCTCTTTCTATAGGTAAGTTCAAGTCTGTGAGTTGAATGCACTCAACACAAAGAAGTTTCTGAGAATGCTTCTGTTCAGTTTTTATGTGAAGATATTTCCTTTTCCAGCATAGGCCTCAAACGGCTCCGAATATCCACTTGCAGATTCTACAAAAAGAGTGTTTCCAAACTTCTCTATCAATGGGTAGGTTCAACTCTGTGAGTTGAATGAACTCATCACAAAGAAGTTTCTGAGAATCCTTCTCTCTAGTTTTTATGTGAAGATATTTCCTTTTCCAACGTAGGCCTCAATGTGCTCCGAATAAACACCTGCAGATTCTACAAAAGGAGTGTTTCAAAACTGTTCTATCAAAGGGAACGTTCAAGTCTGTGAGTTGAATGCACTCATCACACAGAAGTTTCTCAGAATGCTTCTGTCTAGTTTTTAGGTGAAGAGATTTCATTTCCCAGCATAGGCCTCAAAGCGCTCCAAATATCCACTTGCAGATTCTACGAAAAGAGTGTTTCAAAGCTGCTCTTTCAAAAGCAAGGTTCAAGTCTGTGTGTTGAATGCACTCATCAGAAAGAAGTTTCTGAGAATGCTTCTGTCTAGTTCTTAAGTGAAGATATTTCCTTTTCCAGCTTAGGCCTCAAAGCGCTCCAAATAAACACTTGCAAATTCCACAAAAGGAGTGTTTCAAAAGAGTTCTATCAAAAGGAACGTTCAAGTCTGTGAGTTGAATGCACTTATCATACAGAAGTTTCCTGGAATGCTTCTGTCTAGTTTTTATGTGAAGACATTTCCTTTTCCAGCATAGGCCTCAAAGCCCTCCAAATATCCACTTGCAGATTCTACCAAAAGAGTGTTTCAAAACTGCTCTATCAAAAGCAAGCTTCAACACTGTGAGTAGAATGCACTCATCACAAAGAAGTTTCGGAGAATGCTTCTGTCTAGTTTTTATGTGAAGATATTTCCTTTTCCAACATAGGCCTCAAAGCGCTCCAAATAAACATTTGCAGATTCTACAAAAGGAGTGTTTCAAAACTGCTCTTTCGAGAGGAACGTTCAAGTCTGTGAGTTGAATGCACTCATCACACAGAAGTTTCTGAGAATGCTTCTGTCTAGTTTTTATGTGAAGATATTTCCTTTTCCAGCATAGGCCTCAAAACGCTCCAAATATCCTCTTGCAGATTCTACAAAAAGAGTGTTTCAAAACTGTTCTATCAAAAGGAAGGTTCAACTCCGGGAGTTGAATGAATGCATCGTGAAGAACTTTCTGAGAATGCTTCTGTGTAGTTTTTAGGTGAAGATATTCCATATCCCAGCCCAGGCCTCGAAGTGCTCCAAATAACCACTTGCAGATTTTACCAAAAGAGTGTTTCAAAAATGCTCTTTCTATAGGTAAGTTCAAGTCTGTGAGTTGAATGCACTCAACAGAAAGAAGTTTCTGAGAATGCTTCTGTTCAGTTTTTATGTGAAGATATTTCCTTTTCCAGCATAGGCCTCAAACGGCTCCGAATATCCACTTGCAGATTCTACAAAAAGAGTGTTTCCAAACTTCTCTATCAATGGGTAGGTTCAACTCTGTGAGTTGAATGAACTCATCACAAAGAAGTTTCTGAGAATCCTTCTCTCTAGTTTTTATGTGAAGATATTTCCTTTTCCAACGTAGGCCTCAATGTGCTCCGAATAAACACTTGCAGATTCTACAAAAGGAGTGTTTCAAAACTGTTCTATCAAAAGGAAGGTTCAACTCTGTGAGTTGAATGAATGCATCGTGAAGAACTTTCTGAGAATGCTTCTCTGTAGTTTTTAGGTGAAGATATTCCATATCCCAGCACAGGCCTCGAAGTGCTCCAAGTAACCACTTCCAGATTTTACCAAAAGAGTGTTTCAAAACTGCTCTTTATATAGGTAAGTTCAAGTCTGTGAGTTGAATGCACTCAACACAAAGAAGTTTCTGAGAATGCTTCTGTCTAGTTCTTACGTGAAGATATTTCCTTTTCCAGCTTAGGCCTCAAAGCACTACATATAAACAATTACAAATTCTACAAAAGGAGTGTTTCAAAAGAGTTTTATCAAAAGGAACGTTCAAGTCTGTGAGTTGAATGCACTTATCATACAGAAGTTTCCTGGAATGCTTCTGTCTAGTTTTTATGTGAAGACATTTCCTTTTCCAGCATATGCCTCAAAGCCCTCCAAATATCCATTTGCAGATTCTACCAAAAGAGTGTTTCAAAACTGCTCTATCAAAAGCAAGCTTCAACACCATGAGTAGAATGCACTCATCACAAAGAAGTTTCGGAGAATGCTTCTGTCTAGTTTTTATGTGAAGATATTTCCTTTTCCAACATAGGCCTCAAAGCGCTCCAAATAAACACTTGCAGATTCTACAAAAGGAGTGTTTCAAAACTGCTCTTTCGAGAGGAACGTTCAAGTCTGTGAGTTGAATGCACTCATCACACAGAAGTTTCTGAGAATGCTTCTGTCTAGTTTTTATGTGAAGATATTTCCTTTTCCAGCATAGGCCTCAAAACGCTCCAAATATCCTCTTGCAGATTCTACAAAAAGAGTGTTTCAAAACTGTTCTATCAAAAGGAAGGTTCAACTCTGTGAGTTGAATGAATGCATCGTGAAGAACTTTCTGAGAATGCTTCTGTGTAGTTTTTAGGTGAAGATATTCCATATCCCAGCACAGGCCTCGAAGTGCTCCAAATAACCACTTGCAGATTTTACCAAAAGAGTGTTTCAAAACTGCTCTTTCTATAGGTAAGTTCAAGTCTGTGAGTTGAATGCACTCAACACAAAGAAGTTTCTGAGAATGCTTCTGTTCAGTTTTTATGTGAAGATATTTCCTTTTCCAGCATAGGCCTCAAACGGCTCCAAATATCCACTTGCAGATTCTACAAAAAGAGTGTTTCCAAACTTCTCTATCAATGGGTAGGTTCAACTCTGTGAGTTGAATGAACTCATCACAAAGAAGTTTCTGAGAATCCTTCTCTCTAGTTTTCATGTGAAGATATTTCCTTTTCCAACGTAGGCCTCAATGTGCTCCGAATAAACACTTGCAGATTCTACAAAAGGAGTGTTTCAAAACTGTTCTATCAAAGGGAACGTTCAAGTCTGTGAGTTGAATGCACTCATCACACAGAAGTTTCTCAGAATGCTTCTGTCTAGTTTTTAGGTGAAGAGATTTCATTTCCCAGCATAGGCCTCAAAGCGCTCCAAATATCCACTTGCAGATCCTACGAAAAGAGTGTTTCAAAGCTGCTCTTTCAAAAGCAAGGTTCAAGTCTGTGTGTTGAATGCACTCATCAGAAAGAAGTTTCTGAGAATGCTTCTGTCTAGTTCTTAAGTGAAGATATTTCCTTTTCCAGCTTAGGCCTCAAAGCGCTCCAAATAAACACTTGCAGATTCTACAAAAGGAGTATTTCAAAACTGCTATTTCGAGAGGAACGTTCAAGTCTGTGAGTTGAATGCACTCATCACACAGAAGTTTCTGAGAATGCTTCTGTCTAGTTTTTATGTGAAGATATTTCCTTTTCCAGCATAGGCCTCAAAACGCTCCAAATATCCTCTTGCAGATTCTACAAAAAGAGTGTTTCAAAACTGTTCTATCAAAAGGAAGGTTCAACTCCGTGAGTTGAATGAATGCATCATGAAGAACTTTCTGAGAATGCTTCTGTGTAGTTTTTAGGTGAAGATATTCCATATCCCAGCCCAGGCCTCGAAGTGCTCCAAATAACCACATGCAGATTTTACCAAAAGAGTGTTTCAAAACTGCTCTTTCTATAGGTAAGTTCAAGTCTGTGAGTTGAATGCACTCAACACAAAGAAGTTTCTGAGAATGCTTCTGTTCAGTTTTTATGTGAAGATATTTCTTTTCCAGCATAGGCCTCAAACGGCTCCGAATATCCACTTGCAGATTCTACAAAAAGAGTGTTTCCAAACTTCTCTATCAATTGGTAGGTTCAACTCTGTGAGTTGAATGAACTCATCACAAAGAAGTTTCTGAGAATGCTTCTGTCTAGTTTTTATGTGAAGATATTTCCTTTTCCAACATAGGCCTCAAGGTGCTCCGAATAAACACTTGCAGATTCTACAAAAGGAGTGTTTCAAAACTGTTCTATCAAAGGGAACTTTCAAGTCTGTGAGTTGAATGCACTCATCACACAGAAGTTTCTCAGAATGCTTCTGTCTAGTTTTTAGGTGAAGAGATTTCATTTCCCAGCATAGGCCTCAAAGCGCTCCAAATATCCACTTGCAGATTCTACGAAAAGAGTGTTTCAAAGCTGCTCTTTCAAAGCAAGGTTCAAGTCTGTGTGTTGAATGCACTCATCAGAAAGAAGTTTCTGAGAATGCTTCTGTCTAGTTCTTACGTGAAGATATTTCCTTTTCCAGGTTAGGCCTCTAAGAGCTCCAAATAAACACTTGCAAATTCCACAAAAGGAGTGTTTCGAAAGAGTTCTATCAAAAGGAACGTTCAAGTCTGTGAGTTGAATGCACTTATCATACAGAAGTTTCCTGGAATGCTTCTGTCTAGTTTTTATGTGAAGACATTTCCTTTTCCAGCATAGGCCTCAAAGCCCTCCAAATATCCACTTGCAGATTCTACCAAAAGAGTGTTTCAAAACTGCTCTATCAAAAGCAAGCTTCAACACTGTGAGTAGAATGCACTCATCACAAAGAAGTTTCGGAGAATGCTTCTGTCTAGTTTTTATGTGAAGATATTTCCTTTTCCAACGTAGGCCTCAAAGCGCTCCAAATGAACACTTGCAGATTCTACAAAAGGAGTGTTTCAAAACTGCTCTTTCGAGAGGAATGTTCAAGTCTGTGAGTTGAATGCACTCATCACACAGAAGTTTCTGAGAATGCTTCTGTCTAGTTTTTATGTGAAGATATTTCCTTTTCCAGCATAGGCCTCAAAACGCTCCAAATATCCTCTTGCAGATTCTACAAAAAGAGTGTTTCAAAACTGTTCTATCAAAAGGAAGGTTCAACTCTGTGAGTTGAATGAATGCATCGTGAAGAACTTTCTGAGAATGCTTCTCTGTAGTTTTTAGGTGAAGATATTCCATATCCCAGCACAGGCCTCGAAGTGCTCCAAATAACCACTTGCAGATTTTACCAAAAGAGTGTTTCCAAACTGCTCTTTCTATAGGTAAGTTCAAGTCTGTGAGTTGAATGCACTCAACACAAAGAAGTTTCTGAGAATTCTTCTGTCTAGTTCTTACGTGAAGATATTTCCTTTTCCAGCTTAGGCCTCAAAGCACTACATATAAAAAATTACAAATTCTATAAAAGGAATGTTTCAAATGAGTTCTATCAAAAGGAACGTTCAAGTCTGTGAGTTGAATGCACTTATCATACAGAAGTTTCCTGGAATGCTTCTGTCTAGTTTTTATGTGAAGACATTTCCTTTTCCAGCATAGGCCTCAAAGCCCTCCAAATATCCACTTGCAGATTCTACCAAAAGAGTGTTTCAAAACTGCTCTATCAAAAGCAAGCTTCAACACAGTGAGTAGAATGCACTCATCACAAAGAAGTTTCGGAGAATTCTCCTGTCTAGTTTTTATGTGAAGATATTTCCTTTTCCAACATAGGCCTCAAAGCGCTCCAAATAAACACTTGCAGATTCTACAAAAGGAGTGTTTCAAAACTGCTCTTTTGAGAGGAACGTTCAAGTCTGTGAGTTGAATGCACTCATCACACAGAAGTTTCTGAGAATGCTTCTGTCTAGTTTTTATGTGAAGATATTTCCTTTTCCAGCATAGGCCTCAAAACGCTCCAAATATCCTCTTGCAGATTCTACAAAAAGAGTGTTTCAAAACTGTTCTATCAAAAGGAAGCTTCAACTCTGTGAGTTGAATGAATGCATCGTGAAGAACTTTCTGAGAATACTTCTGTGTAGTTTTTAGGCGAAGATATTCCATATCCCAGCGCAGGCCTCGAAGTGCTCCAAATAACCACTTGCAGATTTTACCAAAAGAGTGTTTCAAAACTTCTCTTTCCAGAGGTAAGTTCAACTCTGTGAGTTGAATGCACTCAACACAAAGAAGTTTCTGAGAATGCTTCTGTTCAGTTTTTATGTGAAGATATTTCCTTTTCCAGCATAGGCCTCAAACGGCTCCGAATATCCACTTGCAGATTCTACAAAAAGAGTGTTTCCAAACTTCTCTATCAATGGGTAGGTTCAACTCTGTGAGTTGAATGAACTCACCACAAAGAAGTTTCTGAGAATGCTTCTGTCTAGTTTTTATGTGAAGATATTTCCTTTTCCAACGTAGGCCTCAAGGTGCTCCGAATAAACACTTGCAGATTCTACAAAAGGAGTGTTTCAAAACTGTTCTATCAAAGGGAACGTTCAAGTCTGTGAGTTGAATGCACTCATCACACAGAAGTTTCTCAGAATGCTTCTGTCTAGTTTTTAGGTGAAGAGATTTCATTTCCCAGCATAGGCCTCAAAGCGCTCCAAATATCCACTTGCAGATTCTACGAAAAGAGTGTTTCAAAGCTGCTCTTTCAAAAGCAAGGTTCAAGTCTGTGTGTTGAATGCACTCATCAGAAAGAAGTTTCTGAGAATGCTTCTGTCTAGTTCTTACGTGAAGATATTTCCTTTTCCAGCTTAGGCCTCAAAGCGCTCCAAATAAACACTTGCAAATACTACAAAAGGAGTGTTTCAAAAGAGTTCTATCAAAAGGAAGGTTCAAGTCTGTGAGTTGAATGTACTTATCATACAGAAGTTTCCTGGAATGCTTCTGTCTAGTTTTTATGTGAAGACATTTCCTTTTCCAGCATAGGCCTCAAAGCCCTCCAAATATCCACTTGCAGATTCTACCAAAAGAGTGTTTCCAAACTGCTCTATCTAAAGCAAGCTTCAACACTGTGAGTAGAATGCACTCATCACAAAGAAGTTTCGGAGAATGTTTCTGTCTAGTTTTTATGTGAAGATATTTCCTTTTCCAGCATAGGCCTCAAAACGCTCCAAATATCCTCTTGCAGATTCTACAAAAAGAGTGTTTCAAAACTGTTCTATCAAAAGGAAGGTTCAACTCTGTGAGTTGAATGAACGCATCGTGAAGAACTTTCTGAGAATGCTTCTGTGTAGTTTTAAGTGAAGATATTCCATATCCCAGCCCAGGCCTCGAAGTGCTCCAAATAACCACTTGCAGATTTTACCAAAAGAGTGTTTCAAAACTGCTCTTTCTATAGGTAAGTTCAAGTCTGTGAGTTGAATGCACTCAACACAAAGAAGTTTCTGAGAATGCTTCTGTTCAGTTTTTATGTGAAGATATTTCCTTTTCCAGCATAGGCCTCAAACGGCTCCAAATATCCACTTGCAGATTCTACAAAAAGAGTGTTTCCAAACTTCTCTATCAATGGGTAGGTTCAACTCTGTGAGTTGAATGAACTCATCACAAAGAAGTTTCTGAGAATGCTTCTGTCTAGTTTGTATGTGAAGATATTTCCTTTTCCAACGTTGGCCTCAAGGTGCTCCGAATAAACACTTGCAGATTCTACAAAAGGAGTGTTTCAAAACTGTTCTATCAAAGAGAACGTTCAAGTCTGTGAGTTGAATGCACTCATCACACAGAAGTTTCTCAGAATGCTTCTGTCTAGTTTTTAGGTGAAGAGATTTCATTTCCCAGCATAGGCCTCAAAGCGCTCCAAATATCCACTTGCAGATTCTACGAAAAGAGTGTTTCAAAGCTGCTCTTTCAAAAGCAAGGTTCAAGTCTGTGTGTTGAATGCACTCATCAGAAAGAAGTTTCTGAGAATGCTTCTGTCTAGTTCTTACGTGAAGATATTTCCTTTTCCAGCTTAGGCCTCAAAGCACTACATATAAACACTTGCAAATTCTACAAAAGGAGTGTTTCAAAAGAGTTCTATCAAAAGGAACGTTCAAGTCTGTGAGTTGAATGTACTTATCATACAGAAGTTTCCTGGAATGCTTCTGTCTAGTTTTTATGTGAAGACATTTCCTTTTCCAGCGTATGCCTCAAAGCCCTCCAAATATCCATTTGCAGATTCTACCAAAAGAGTGTTTCAAAACTGCTCTATCAAAAGCAAGCTTCAACACTGTGAGTAGAATGCACTCATCACAAAGAAGTTTCGGAGAATGCTTCTGTCTTTTTTTATGTGAAGATACTTCCTTTTCCAACATAGGCCTCAAAGCGCTCCAAATAAACACTTGCAGATTCTACAAAAGGAGTATTTCAAAACTGCTCTTTCGAGAGGAACGTTCAAGTCTGTGAGTTGAATGCACTCATCACACAGAAGTTTCTGAGAATGCTTCTGTCTAGTTTTTATGTGAAGATATTTCCTTTTCCAGCATAGGCCTCAAAACGCTCCAAATATCCTCTTGCAGATTCTACAAAAAGAGTGTTTCAAAACTGTTCCATCAAAAGGAAGGTTCAACTCTGTGAGTTGAATGAATGCATCGTGAAGAACTTTCTGAGAATGCTTCTGTGTAGTTTTTAGGTGAAGATATTCCATATCCCAGCACAGGCCTCGAAGTGCTCCAAATAACCACTTGCAGATTTTACCAAAAGAGTGTTTCAAAACTGCTCTTTCTATAGGTAAGTTCAAGTCTGTGAGTTGAATGCACTCAACACAAAGAAGTTTCTGAGAATGCTTCTGTTCAGTTTTTATGTGAAGATATTTCCTTTTCCAGCATAGGCCTCAAACGGCTCCAAAGATCCACTTGCAGATTCTACAAAAAGAGTGTTTCCAAACTTCTCTATCAATGGGTAGGTTCAACTCTGTGAGTTGAATGAACTCATCACAAAGAAGTTTCTGAGAATCCTTCTCTCTAGTTTTTATGTGAAGATATTTCCTTTTCCAACATAGGCCTCAAGGTGCTCCGAATAAACACTTGCAGATTCTACAAAAGGAGTGTTTCAAAACTGTTCTATCAAAGGGAACGTTCAAGTCTGTGAGTTGAATGCACTCATCACACAGAAGTTTCTCAGAATGCTTCTGTCTAGTTTTTAGGTGAAGAGATTTCATTTCCCAGCATAGGCCTCAAAGCGCTCCAAATATCCACTTGCAGATTCTACGAAAAGTGTGTTTCAAAGCTGCTCTTTCAAAAGCAAGGTTCAAGTCTGTGTGTTGAATGCACTCATCAGAAAGAAGTTTCTGAGAATGCTTCTGTCTAGTTCTTACGTGAAGATATTTCCTTTTCCAGCTTAGGACTCAAAGCGCTCCAAATAAACACTTGCAAATTCCACAAAAGGAGTGTTTCAAAAGAGTTCTATCAAAAGGAACGTTCAGGTCTGTGAGTTGAATGCACTTATCATACAGAAGTTTCCTGGAATGCTTCTGTCTAGTTTTTATGTGAAGACATTTCCTTTTCCAGCATAGGCCTCAAAGCCCTCCAAATATCCACTTGCAGATTCTACCAAAAGAGTGTTTCAAAACTGCTCTATCAAAAGCAAGCTTCAACACTGTGAGTAGAATGCACTCATCACAAAGAAGTTTCGGAGAATGCTTCTGTCTAGTTTTTATGTGAAGATATTTCCTTTTCCAACATAGGCCTCAAAGCGCTCCAAATAAACATTTGCAGATTCTACAAAAGGAGTGTTTCAAAACTGCTCTTTCGAGAGGAACGTTCAAGTCTGTGAGTTGAATGCACTCATCACACAGAAGTTTCTGAGAATGCTTCTGTCTAGTTTTTATGTGAAGATATTTCCTTTTCCAGCATAGGCCTCAAAACGCTCCAAATATCCTCTTGCAGATTCTACAAAAAGAGTGTTTCAAAACTGTTCTATCAAAAGGAAGGTTCAACTCCGGGAGTTGAATGAATGCATCGTGAAGAACTTTCTGAGAATGCTTCTGTGTAGTTTTTAGGTGAAGATATTCCATATCCCAGCCCAGGCCTCGAAGTGCTCCAAATAACCACTTGCAGATTTTACCAAAAGAGTGTTTCAAAACTGCTCTTTCTATAGGTAAGTTCAAGTCTGTGAGTTGAATGCACTCAACACAAAGAAGTTTCTGAGAATGCTTCTGTTCAGTTTTTATGTGAAGATATTTCCTTTTCCAGCATAGGCCTCAAACGGCTCCGAATATCCACTTGCAGATTCTACAAAAAGAGTGTTTCCAAACTTCTCTATCAATGGGTAGGTTCAACTCTGTGAGTTGAATGAACTCATCACAAAGAAGTTTCTGAGAATCCTTCTCTCTAGTTTTTATGTGATGATATTTCCTTTTCCAACGTAGGCCTCAATGTGCTCCGAATAAACACTTGCAGATTCTACAAAAGGAGTGTTTCAAAACTGTTCTATCAAAGGGAACGTTCAAGTCTGTGAGTTGAATGCACTCATCACACAGAAGTTTCTCAGAATGCTTCTGTCTAGTTTTTAGGTGAAGAGATTTCATTTCCCAGCATAGGCCTCAAAGCGCTCCAAATATCCACTTGCAGATTCTACGAAAAGAGTGTTTCAAAGCTGCTCTTTCAAAAGCAAGGTTCAAGTCTGTGTGTTGAATGCACTCATCAGAAAGAAGTTTCTGAGAATGCTTCTGTCTAGTTCTTAAGTGAAGATATTTCCTTTTCCAGCTTAGGCCTCAAAGCGCTCCAAATAAACACTTGCAAATTCCACAAAAGGAGTGTTTCAAAAGAGTTCTATCAAAAGGAACGTTCAAGTCTGTGAGTTGAATGCACTTATCATACAGAAGTTTCCTGGAATGCTTCTGTCTAGTTTTTATGTGAAGACATTTCCTTTTCCAGCATAGGCCTCAAAGCCCTCCAAATATCCACTTGCAGATTCTACCAAAAGAGTGTTTCAAAACTGCTCTATCAAAAGCAAGCTTCAACACTGTGAGTAGAATGCACTCATCACAAAGAAGTTTCGGAGAATGCTTCTGTCTAGTTTGTATGTGAAGATATTTCCTTTTCCAACATAGGCCTCAAAGCGCTCCAAATAAACACTTGCAGATTCTACAAAAGGAGTGTTTCAAAACTGCTCTTTCGAGAGGAACGTTCAAGTCTGTGAGTTGAATGCACTCATCACACAGAAGTTTCTGAGAATGCTTCTGTCTAGTTTTTATGTGAAGATATTTCCTTTTCCAGCATAGGCCTCAAAACGCTCCAAATATCCTCTTGCAGATTCTACAAAAAGAGTGTTTCAAAACTGTTCTATCAAAAGGAAGGTTCAACTCCGTGAGTTGAATGAATGCATCATGAAGAACTTTCTGAGAATGCTTCTGTGTAGTTTTTAGGTGAAGATATTCCATATCCCAGCCCAGGCCTCGAAGTGCTCCAAATAACCACATGCAGATTTTACCAAAAGAGTGTTTCAAAACTGCTCTTTCTATAGGTAAGTTCAAGTCTGTGAGTTGAATGCACTCAACACAAAGAAGTTTCTGAGAATGCTTCTGTTCAGTTTTTATGTGAAGATATTTCCTTTTCCAGCATAGGCCTCAAACGGCTCCGAATATCCACTTGCAGATTCTACAAAAAGAGTGTTTCCAAACTTCTCTATCAATGGGTAGGTTCAACTCTGTGAGTTGAATGAACTCATCACAAAGAAGTTTCTGAGAATCCTTCTCTCTAGTTTTTATGTGAAGATATTTCCTTTTCCAACGTAGGCCTCAATGTGCTCCTAATAAACACTTGCAGATTCTACAAAAGGAGTGTTTCAAAACTGTTCTATCAAAGGGAACGTTCAAGTCTGTGAGTTGAATGCACTCATCACACAGAAGTTTCTCAGAATGCTTCTGTCTAGTTTTTAGGTGAAGAGATTTCATTTCCCAGCATAGGCCTCAAAGCGCTCCAAATATCCACTTGCAGATTCTACGAAAAGAGTGTTTCAAAGCTGCTCTTTCAAAAGCAAGGTTCAAGTCTGTGTGTTGAATGCACTCATCAGAAAGAAGTTTCTGAGAATGCTTCTGTCTAGTTCTTAAGTGAAGATATTTCCTTTTCCAGCTTAGGCCTCAAAGCGCTCCAAATAAACACTTGCAAATTCCACAAAAGGAGTGTTTCAAAAGAGTTCTATCAAAAGGAACGTTCAAGTCTGTGAGTTGAATGCACTTATCATACAGAAGTTTCCTGGAATGCTTCTGTCTAGTTTTTATGTGAAGACATTTCCTTTTCCAGCATAGGCCTCAAAGCCCTCCAAATATCCACTTGCAGATTCTACCAAAAGAGTGTTTCAAAACTGCTCTATCAAAAGCAAGCTTCAACACTGTGAGTAGAATGCACTCATCACAAAGAAGTTTCGGAGAATGCTTCTGTCTAGTTTGTATGTGAAGATATTTCCTTTTCCAACATAGGCCTCAAAGCGCTCCAAATGAACACTTGCAGATTCTACAAAAGGAGTGTTTCAAAACTGCTCTTTCGAGAGGAACGTTCAAGTCTGTGAGTTGAATGCACTCATCACACAGAAGTTTCTGAGAATGCTTCTGTCTAGTTTTTATGTGAAGATATTTCCTTTTCCAGCATAGGCCTCAAAACGCTCCAAATATCCTCTTGCAGATTCTACAAAAAGAGTGTTTCAAAACTGTTCTATCAAAAGGAAGGTTCAACTCTGTGAGTTGAATGAATGCATCGTGAAGAACTTTCTGAGAATGCTTCTCTGTAGTTTTTAGGTGAAGATATTCCATATCCCACCACAGGCCTCGAAGTGCTCCAAATAACCACTTGCAGATTTTACCAAAAGAGTGTTTCAAAACTGCTCTTTCTATAGGTAAGTTCAAGTCTGTGAGTTGAATGCACTCAACACAAAGAAGTTTCTGAGAATGCTTCTGTTCAGTTTTTATGTGAAGATATTTCCTTTTCCAGCATAGGCCTCAAACGGCTCCAAAGATCCACTTGCAGATTCTACAAAAAGAGTGTTTCCAAACTTCTCTATCAATGGGTAGGTTCAACTCTGTGAGTTGAATGAACTCATCACAAAGAAGTTTCTGAGAATCCTTCTCTCTAGTTTTTATGTGAAGATATTTCCTTTTCCAACATAGGCCTCAAGGTGCTCCGAATAAACACTTGCAGATTCTACAAAAGGAGTGTTTCAAAACTGTTCTATCAAAGGGAACGTTCAAGTCTGTGAGTTGAATGCACTCATCACACAGAAGTTTCTCAGAATGCTTCTGTCTAGTTTTTAGGTGAAGAGATTTCATTTCCCAGCATAGGCCTCAAAGCGCTCCAAATATCCACTTGCAGATTCTACGAAAAGAGTGTTTCAAAGCTGCTCTTTCAAAAGCAAGGTTCAAGTCTGTGTGTTGAATGCACTCATCAGAAAGAAGTTTCTGAGAATGCTTCTGTCTAGTTCTTCAGTGAAGATATTTCCTTTTCCAGCTTAGGCCTCAAAGCGCTCCAAATAAACACTTGCAAATTCCACAAAAGGAGTGTTTCAAAAGAGTTCTATCAAAAGGAACGTTCAAGTCTGTGAGTTGAATGCACTTATCATACAGAAGTTTCCTGGAATGCTTCTGTCTAGTTTTTATGTGAAGACATTTCCTTTTCCAGCATAGGCCTCAAAGCCCTCCAAATATCCACTTGCAGATTCTACCAAAAGAGTGTTTCAAAACTGCTCTATCAAAAGCAAGCTTCAACACTGTGAGTAGAATGCACTCATCACAAAGAAGTTTCGGAGAATGCTTCTGTCTAGTTTGTATGTGAAGATATTTCCTTTTCCAACATAGGCCTCAAAGCGCTCCAAATGAACACTTGCAGATTCTACAAAAGGAGTGTTTCAAAACTGCTCTTTCGAGAGGAACGTTCAAGTCTGTGAGTTGAATGCACTCATCACACAGAAGTTTCTGAGAATGCTTCTGTCTAGTTTTTATGTGAAGATATTTCCTTTTCCAGCATAGGCCTCAAAACGCTCCAAATATCCTCTTGCAGATTCTACAAAAAGAGTGTTTCAAAACTGTTCTATCAAAAGGAAGGTTCAACTCTGTGAGTTGAATGAATGCATCGTGAAGAACTTTCTGAGAATGCTTCTCTGTAGTTTTTAGGTGAAGATATTCCATATCCCACCACAGGCCTCGAAGTGCTCCAAATAACCACTTGCAGATTTTACCAAAAGAGTGTTTCAAAACTGCTCTTTCTATAGGTAAGTTCAAGTCTGTGAGTTGAATGCACTCAACACAAAGAAGTTTCTGAGAATGCTTCTGTTCAGTTTTTATGTGAAGATATTTCCTTTTCCAGCATAGGCCTCAAACGGCTCCAAAGATCCACTTGCAGATTCTACAAAAAGAGTGTTTCCAAACTTCTCTATCAATGGGTAGGTTCAACTCTGTGAGTTGAATGAACTCATCACAAAGAAGTTTCTGAGAATCCTTCTCTCTAGTTTTTATGTGAAGATATTTCCTTTTCCAACATAGGCCTCAAGGTGCTCCGAATAAACACTTGCAGATTCTACAAAAGGAGTGTTTCAAAACTGTTCTATCAAAGGGAACGTTCAAGTCTGTGAGTTGAATGCACTCATCACACAGAAGTTTCTCAGAATGCTTCTGTCTAGTTTTTAGGTGAAGAGATTTCATTTCCCAGCATAGGCCTCAAAGCGCTCCAAATATCCACTTGCAGATTCTACGAAAAGTGTGTTTCAAAGCTGCTCTTTCAAAAGCAAGGTTCAAGTCTGTGTGTTGAATGCACTCATCAGAAAGAAGTTTCTGAGAATGCTTCTGTCTAGTTCTTACGTGAAGATATTTCCTTTTCCAGCTTAGGACTCAAAGCGCTCCAAATAAACACTTGCAAATTCCACAAAAGGAGTGTTTCAAAAGAGTTCTATCAAAAGGAACGTTCAGGTCTGTGAGTTGAATGCACTTATCATACAGAAGTTTCCTGGAATGCTTCTGTCTAGTTTTTATGTGAAGACATTTCCTTTTCCAGCATAGGCCTCAAAGCCCTCCAAATATCCACTTGCAGATTCTACCAAAAGAGTGTTTCAAAACTGCTCTATCAAAAGCAAGCTTCAACACTGTGAGTAGAATGCACTCATCACAAAGAAGTTTCGGAGAATGCTTCTGTCTAGTTTTTATGTGAAGATATTTCCTTTTCCAACATAGGCCTCAAAGCGCTCCAAATAAACATTTGCAGATTCTACAAAAGGAGTGTTTCAAAACTGCTCTTTCGAGAGGAACGTTCAAGTCTGTGAGTTGAATGCACTCATCACACAGAAGTTTCTGAGAATGCTTCTGTCTAGTTTTTATGTGAAGATATTTCCTTTTCCAGCATAGGCCTCAAAACGCTCCAAATATCCTCTTGCAGATTCTACAAAAAGAGTGTTTCAAAACTGTTCTATCAAAAGGAAGGTTCAACTCCGGGAGTTGAATGAATGCATCGTGAAGAACTTTCTGAGAATGCTTCTGTGTAGTTTTTAGGTGAAGATATTCCATATCCCAGCCCAGGCCTCGAAGTGCTCCAAATAACCACTTGCAGATTTTACCAAAAGAGTGTTTCAAAACTGCTCTTTCTATAGGTAAGTTCAAGTCTGTGAGTTGAATGCACTCAACACAAAGAAGTTTCTGAGAATGCTTCTGTTCAGTTTTTATGTGAAGATATTTCCTTTTCCAGCATAGGCCTCAAACGGCTCCGAATATCCACTTGCAGATTCTACAAAAAGAGTGTTTCCAAACTTCTCTATCAATGGGTAGGTTCAACTCTGTGAGTTGAATGAACTCATCACAAAGAAGTTTCTGAGAATCCTTCTCTCTAGTTTTTATGTGAAGATATTTCCTTTTCCAACGTAGGCCTCAATGTGCTCCGAATAAACACTTGCAGATTCTACAAAAGGAGTGTTTCAAAACTGTTCTATCAAAGGGAACGTTCAAGTCTGTGAGTTGAATGCACTCATCACACAGAAGTTTCTCAGAATGCTTCTGTCTAGTTTTTAGGTGAAGAGATTTCATTTCCCAGCATAGGCCTCAAAGCGCTCCAAATATCCACTTGCAGATTCTACGAAAAGAGTGTTTCAAAGCTGCTCTTTCAAAAGCAAGGTTCAAGTCTGTGTGTTGAATGCACTCATCAGAAAGAAGTTTCTGAGAATGCTTCTGTCTAGTTCTTAAGTGAAGATATTTCCTTTTCCAGCTTAGGCCTCAAAGCGCCCCAAATAAACACTTGCAAATTCCACAAAAGGAGTGTTTCAAAAGAGTTCTATCAAAAGGAACGTTCAAGTCTGTGAGTTGAATGCACTTATCATACAGAAGTTTCCTGGAATGCTTCTGTCTAGTTTTTATGTGAAGACATTTCCTTTTCCAGCATAGGCCTCAAAGCCCTCCAAATATCCACTTGCAGATTCTACCAAAAGACTGTTTCAAAACTGCTCTATCAAAAGCAAGCTTCAACACTGTGAGTAGAATGCACTCATCACAAAGAAGTTTCGGAGAATGCTTCTGTCTAGTTTGTATGTGAAGATATTTCCTTTTCCAACATAGGCCTCAAAGCGCTCCAAATAAACACTTGCAGATTCTACAAAAGGAGTGTTTCAAAACTGCTCTTTCGAGAGGAACGTTCAAGTCTGTGAGTTGAATGCACTCATCACACAGAAGTTTCTGAGAATGCTTCTGTCTAGTTTTTATGTGAAGATATTTCCTTTACCAGCATAGGCCTCAAAACGCTCCAAATATCCTCTTGCAGATTCTACAAAAAGAGTGTTTCAAAACTGTTCTATCAAAAGGAAGGTTCAACTCCGTGAGTTGAATGAATGCATCATGAAGAACTTTCTGAGAATGCTTCTGTGTAGTTTTTAGGTGAAGATATTCCATATCCCAGCCCAGGCCTCGAAGTGCTCCAAATAACCACATGCAGATTTTACCAAAAGAGTGTTTCAAAACTGCTCTTTCTATAGGTAAGTTCAAGTCTGTGAGTTGAATGCACTCAACACAAAGAAGTTTCTGAGAATGCTTCTGTTCAGTTTTTATGTGAAGATATTTCCTTTTCCAGCATAGGCCTCAAACGGCTCCGAATATCCACTTGCAGATTCTACAAAAAGAGTGTTTCCAAACTTCTCTATCAATGGGTAGGTTCAACTCTGTGAGTTGAATGAACTCATCACAAAGAAGTTTCTGAGAATCCTTCTCTCTAGTTTTTATGTGAAGATATTTCCTTTTCCAACGTAGGCCTCAATGTGCTCCGAATAAACACTTGCAGATTCTACAAAAGGAGTGTTTCAAAACTGTTCTATCAAAGGGAACGTTCAAGTCTGTGAGTTGAATGCACTCATCACACAGAAGTTTCTCAGAATGCTTCTGTCTAGTTTTTAGGTGAAGAGATTTCATTTCCCAGCATAGGCCTCAAAGCGCTCCAAATATCCACTTGCAGATTCTACGAAAAGAGTGTTTCAAAGCTGCTCTTTCAAAAGCAAGGTTCAAGTCTGTGTGTTGAATGCACTCATCAGAAAGAAGTTTCTGAGAATGCTTCTGTCTAGTTCTTAAGTGAAGATATTTCCTTTTCCAGCTTAGGCCTCAAAGCGCTCCAAATAAACACTTGCAAATTCCACAAAAGGAGTGTTTCAAAAGAGTTCTATCAAAAGGAACGTTCAAGTCTGTGAGTTGAATGCACTTATCATACAGAAGTTTCCTGGAATGCTTCTGTCTAGTTTTTATGTGAAGACATTTCCTTTTCCAGCATAGGCCTCAAAGCCCTCCAAATATCCACTTGCAGATTCTACCAAAAGAGTGTTTCAAAACTGCTCTATCAAAAGCAAGCTTCAACACTGTGAGTAGAATGCACTCATCACAAAGAAGTTTCGGAGAATGCTTCTGTCTAGTTTGTATGTGAAGATATTTCCTTTTCCAACATAGGCCTCAAAGCGCTCCAAATGAACACTTGCAGATTCTACAAAAGGAGTGTTTCAAAACTGCTCTTTCGAGAGGAACGTTCAAGTCTGTGAGTTGAATGCACTCATCACACAGAAGTTTCTGAGAATGCTTCTGTCTAGTTTTTATGTGAAGATATTTCCTTTTCCAGCATAGGCCTCAAAACGCTCCAAATATCCTCTTGCAGATTCTACAAAAAGAGTGTTTCAAAACTGTTCTATCAAAAGGAAGGTTCAACTCTGTGAGTTGAATGAATGCATCGTGAAGAACTTTCTGAGAATGCTTCTCTGTAGTTTTTAGGTGAAGATATTCCATATCCCACCACAGGCCTCGAAGTGCTCCAAATAACCACTTGCAGATTTTACCAAAAGAGTGTTTCAAAACTGCTCTTTCTATAGGTAAGTTCAAGTCTGTGAGTTGAATGCACTCAACACAAAGAAGTTTCTGAGAATGCTTCTGTTCAGTTTTTATGTGAAGATATTTCCTTTTCCAGCATAGGCCTCAAACGGCTCCAAAGATCCACTTGCAGATTCTACAAAAAGAGTGTTTCCAAACTTCTCTATCAATGGGTAGGTTCAACTCTGTGAGTTGAATGAACTCATCACAAAGAAGTTTCTGAGAATCCTTCTCTCTAGTTTTTATGTGAAGATATTTCCTTTTCCAACATAGGCCTCAAGGTGCTCCGAATAAACACTTGCAGATTCTACAAAAGGAGTGTTTCAAAACTGTTCTATCAAAGGGAACGTTCAAGTCTGTGAGTTGAATGCACTCATCACACAGAAGTTTCTCAGAATGCTTCTGTCTAGTTTTTAGGTGAAGAGATTTCATTTCCCAGCATAGGCCTCAAAGCGCTCCAAATATCCACTTGCAGATTCTACGAAAAGAGTGTTTCAAAGCTGCTCTTTCAAAAGCAAGGTTCAAGTCTGTGTGTTGAATGCACTCATCAGAAAGAAGTTTCTGAGAATGCTTCTGTCTAGTTCTTCAGTGAAGATATTTCCTTTTCCAGCTTAGGCCTCAAAGCGCTCCAAATAAACACTTGCAAATTCCACAAAAGGAGTGTTTCAAAAGAGTTCTATCAAAAGGAACGTTCAAGTCTGTGAGTTGAATGCACTTATCATACAGAAGTTTCCTGGAATGCTTCTGTCTAGTTTTTATGTGAAGACATTTCCTTTTCCAGCATAGGCCTCAAAGCCCTCCAAATATCCACTTGCAGATTCTACCAAAAGAGTGTTTCAAAACTGCTCTATCAAAAGCAAGCTTCAACACTGTGAGTAGAATGCACTCATCACAAAGAAGTTTCGGAGAATGCTTCTGTCTAGTTTGTATGTGAAGATATTTCCTTTTCCAACATAGGCCTCAAAGCGCTCCAAATGAACACTTGCAGATTCTACAAAAGGAGTGTTTCAAAACTGCTCTTTCGAGAGGAACGTTCAAGTCTGTGAGTTGAATGCACTCATCACACAGAAGTTTCTGAGAATGCTTCTGTCTAGTTTTTATGTGAAGATATTTCCTTTTCCAGCATAGGCCTCAAAACGCTCCAAATATCCTCTTGCAGATTCTACAAAAAGAGTGTTTCAAAACTGTTCTATCAAAAGGAAGGTTCAACTCTGTGAGTTGAATGAATGCATCGTGAAGAACTTTCTGAGAATGCTTCTCTGTAGTTTTTAGGTGAAGATATTCCATATCCCACCACAGGCCTCGAAGTGCTCCAAATAACCACTTGCAGATTTTACCAAAAGAGTGTTTCAAAACTGCTCTTTCTATAGGTAAGTTCAAGTCTGTGAGTTGAATGCACTCAACACAAAGAAGTTTCTGAGAATGCTTCTGTTCAGTTTTTATGTGAAGATATTTCCTTTTCCAGCATAGGCCTCAAACGGCTCCAAAGATCCACTTGCAGATTCTACAAAAAGAGTGTTTCCAAACTTCTCTATCAATGGGTAGGTTCAACTCTGTGAGTTGAATGAACTCATCACAAAGAAGTTTCTGAGAATCCTTCTCTCTAGTTTTTATGTGAAGATATTTCCTTTTCCAACATAGGCCTCAAGGTGCTCCGAATAAACACTTGCAGATTCTACAAAAGGAGTGTTTCAAAACTGTTCTATCAAAGGGAACGTTCAAGTCTGTGAGTTGAATGCACTCATCACACAGAAGTTTCTCAGAATGCTTCTGTCTAGTTTTTAGGTGAAGAGATTTCATTTCCCAGCATAGGCCTCAAAGCGCTCCAAATATCCACTTGCAGATTCTACGAAAAGTGTGTTTCAAAGCTGCTCTTTCAAAAGCAAGGTTCAAGTCTGTGTGTTGAATGCACTCATCAGAAAGAAGTTTCTGAGAATGCTTCTGTCTAGTTCTTACGTGAAGATATTTCCTTTTCCAGCTTAGGACTCAAAGCGCTCCAAATAAACACTTGCAAATTCCACAAAAGGAGTGTTTCAAAAGAGTTCTATCAAAAGGAACGTTCAGGTCTGTGAGTTGAATGCACTTATCATACAGAAGTTTCCTGGAATGCTTCTGTCTAGTTTTTATGTGAAGACATTTCCTTTTCCAGCATAGGCCTCAAAGCCCTCCAAATATCCACTTGCAGATTCTACCAAAAGAGTGTTTCAAAACTGCTCTATCAAAAGCAAGCTTCAACACTGTGAGTAGAATGCACTCATCACAAAGAAGTTTCGGAGAATGCTTCTGTCTAGTTTTTATGTGAAGATATTTCCTTTTCCAACATAGGCCTCAAAGCGCTCCAAATAAACATTTGCAGATTCTACAAAAGGAGTGTTTCAAAACTGCTCTTTCGAGAGGAACGTTCAAGTCTGTGAGTTGAATGCACTCATCACACAGAAGTTTCTGAGAATGCTTCTGTCTAGTTTTTATGTGAAGATATTTCCTTTTCCAGCATAGGCCTCAAAACGCTCCAAATATCCTCTTGCAGATTCTACAAAAAGAGTGTTTCAAAACTGTTCTATCAAAAGGAAGGTTCAACTCCGGGAGTTGAATGAATGCATCGTGAAGAACTTTCTGAGAATGCTTCTGTGTAGTTTTTAGGTGAAGATATTCCATATCCCAGCCCAGGCCTCGAAGTGCTCCAAATAACCACTTGCAGATTTTACCAAAAGAGTGTTTCAAAACTGCTCTTTCTATAGGTAAGTTCAAGTCTGTGAGTTGAATGCACTCAACACAAAGAAGTTTCTGAGAATGCTTCTGTTCAGTTTTTATGTGAAGATATTTCCTTTTCCAGCATAGGCCTCAAACGGCTCCGAATATCCACTTGCAGATTCTACAAAAAGAGTGTTTCCAAACTTCTCTATCAATGGGTAGGTTCAACTCTGTGAGTTGAATGAACTCATCACAAAGAAGTTTCTGAGAATCCTTCTCTCTAGTTTTTATGTGAAGATATTTCCTTTTCCAACGTAGGCCTCAATGTGCTCCGAATAAACACTTGCAGATTCTACAAAAGGAGTGTTTCAAAACTGTTCTATCAAAGGGAACGTTCAAGTCTGTGAGTTGAATGCACTCATCACACAGAAGTTTCTCAGAATGCTTCTGTCTAGTTTTTAGGTGAAGAGATTTCATTTCCCAGCATAGGCCTCAAAGCGCTCCAAATATCCACTTGCAGATTCTACGAAAAGAGTGTTTCAAAGCTGCTCTTTCAAAAGCAAGGTTCAAGTCTGTGTGTTGAATGCACTCATCAGAAAGAAGTTTCTGAGAATGCTTCTGTCTAGTTCTTAAGTGAAGATATTTCCTTTTCCAGCTTAGGCCTCAAAGCGCCCCAAATAAACACTTGCAAATTCCACAAAAGGAGTGTTTCAAAAGAGTTCTATCAAAAGGAACGTTCAAGTCTGTGAGTTGAATGCACTTATCATACAGAAGTTTCCTGGAATGCTTCTGTCTAGTTTTTATGTGAAGACATTTCCTTTTCCAGCATAGGCCTCAAAGCCCTCCAAATATCCACTTGCAGATTCTACCAAAAGACTGTTTCAAAACTGCTCTATCAAAAGCAAGCTTCAACACTGTGAGTAGAATGCACTCATCACAAAGAAGTTTCGGAGAATGCTTCTGTCTAGTTTGTATGTGAAGATATTTCCTTTTCCAACATAGGCCTCAAAGCGCTCCAAATAAACACTTGCAGATTCTACAAAAGGAGTGTTTCAAAACTGCTCTTTCGAGAGGAACGTTCAAGTCTGTGAGTTGAATGCACTCATCACACAGAAGTTTCTGAGAATGCTTCTGTCTAGTTTTTATGTGAAGATATTTCCTTTACCAGCATAGGCCTCAAAACGCTCCAAATATCCTCTTGCAGATTCTACAAAAAGAGTGTTTCAAAACTGTTCTATCAAAAGGAAGGTTCAACTCCGTGAGTTGAATGAATGCATCATGAAGAACTTTCTGAGAATGCTTCTGTGTAGTTTTTAGGTGAAGATATTCCATATCCCAGCCCAGGCCTCGAAGTGCTCCAAATAACCACATGCAGATTTTACCAAAAGAGTGTTTCAAAACTGCTCTTTCTATAGGTAAGTTCAAGTCTGTGAGTTGAATGCACTCAACACAAAGAAGTTTCTGAGAATGCTTCTGTTCAGTTTTTATGTGAAGATATTTCCTTTTCCAGCATAGGCCTCAAACGGCTCCGAATATCCACTTGCAGATTCTACAAAAAGAGTGTTTCCAAACTTCTCTATCAATGGGTAGGTTCAACTCTGTGAGTTGAATGAACTCATCACAAAGAAGTTTCTGAGAATCCTTCTCTCTAGTTTTTATGTGAAGATATTTCCTTTTCCAACGTAGGCCTCAATGTGCTCCGAATAAACACTTGCAGATTCTACAAAAGGAGTGTTTCAAAACTGTTCTATCAAAGGGAACGTTCAAGTCTGTGAGTTGAATGCACTCATCACACAGAAGTTTCTCAGAATGCTTCTGTCTAGTTTTTAGGTGAAGAGATTTCATTTCCCAGCATAGGCCTCAAAGCGCTCCAAATATCCACTTGCAGATTCTACGAAAAGAGTGTTTCAAAGCTGCTCTTTCAAAAGCAAGGTTCAAGTCTGTGTGTTGAATGCACTCATCAGAAAGAAGTTTCTGAGAATGCTTCTGTCTAGTTCTTACGTGAAGATATTTCCTTTTCCAGCTTAGGCCTCAAAGCGCTCCAAATAAACACTTGCAAATTCCACAAAAGGAGTGTTTCAAAAGAGTTCTATCAAAAGGAACGTTCAAGTCTGTGAGTTGAATGCACTTATCATACAGAAGTTTCCTGGAATGCTTCTGTCTAGTTTTTATGTGAAGACATTTCCTTTTCCAGCATAGGCCTCAAAGCCCTCCAAATATCCACTT
Source organism: Pongo pygmaeus (assembly GCF_028885625.2). NCBI lineage: Eukaryota > Metazoa > Chordata > Mammalia > Primates > Hominidae > Pongo > Pongo pygmaeus. The sequence continues at coordinate 15,508,671 of NC_072386.2, read as the reverse complement.
GCAGATTCTACCAAAAGAGTGTTTCAAAACTGCTCTATCAAAAGCAAGCTTCAACACTGTGAGTAGAATGCACTCATCACAAAGAAGTTTCGGAGAATGCTTCTGTCTAGTTTTTATGTGAAGATATTTCCTTTTCCAACATAGGCCTCAAAGCGCTCCAAATAAACACTTGCAGATTCTACAAAAGGAGTGTTTCAAAACTGCTCTTTCAAGAGGAACGTTCAAGTCTGTGAGTTGAATGCACTCATCACACAGAAGTTTCTGAGAATGCTTCTGTCTAGTTTTTATGTGAAGATATTTCCTTTTCCAGCATAGGCCTCAAAACGCTCCAAATATCCTCTTGCAGATTCTACAAAAAGAGTGTTTCAAAACTGTTCTATCAAAAGGAAGGTTCATCTCCGCGAGTTGAATGAATGCATCGTGAAGAACTTTCTGAGAATGCTTCTGTGTAGTTTTTAGGTGAAGATATTCCATATCCCAGCACAGGCCTCGAAGTGCTCCAAATAACCACTTGCAGATTTTACCAAAAGAGTGTTTCAAAACTGCTCTTTCTATAGGTAAGTTCAAGTCTGTGAGTTGAATGCACTCAACACAAAGAAGTTTCTGAGAATGCTTCTGTTCAGTTTTTATGTGAAGATATTTCCTTTTCCAGCATAGGCCTCAAACGGCTCCAAATATCCACTTGCAGATTCTACAAAAAGAGTGTTTCCAAAATTCTCTATCAATGGGTAGGTTCAACTCTGTGAGTTGAATGAACTCATCACAAAGAAGTTTCTGAGAATCCTTCTCTCTAGTTTTTATGTGAAGATATTTCCTTTTCCAACATAGGCCTCAAGGTGCTCCGAATAAACACTTGCAGATTCTACAAAAGGAGTGTTTCAAAACTGTTCTATCAAAGGGAACGTTCAAGTCTGTGAGTTGAATGCACTCATCACACAGAAATTTCTCAGAATGCTTCTGTCTAGTTTTTAGGTGAAGAGATTTCATTTCCCAGCATAGGCCTCAAAGCGCTCCAAATATCCACTTGCAGATTCTACGAAGAGAGTGTTTCAAAGCTGCTCTTTCAAAAGCAAGGTTCAAGTCTGTGTGTTGAATGCACTCATCAGAAAGAAGTTTCTGAGAATGCTTCTGTCTAGTTCTTACGTGAAGATATTTCCTTTTCCAGCTTAGGCCTCAAAGCACTACATATAAACACTTGCAAATTCTACAAAAGGAGTGTTTCAAAAGAGTTCTATCGAAAGGAACGTTCAAGTCTGTGAGTTGAATGCACTTATCATACAGAAGTTTCCTGGAATGCTTCTGTCTAGTTTTTATGTGAAGACATTTCCTTTTCCAGCGTATGCCTCAAAGCCCTCCAAATATCCATTTGCAGATTCTACCAAAAGAGTGTTTCAAAACTGCTCTATCAAAAGCAAGCTTCAACACTGTGAGTAGAATGCACTCATCACAAAGAAGTTTCGGAGAATGCTTCTGTCTAGTTTGTATGTGAAGATATTTCCTTTTCCAACATAGGCCTGAAAGCGCTCCAAATAAACACTTGCAGATTCTACAAAAGGAGTGTTTCAAAACTGCTCTTTCGAGAGGAACGTTCAAGTCTGTGAGTTGAATGCACTCATCGCACAGAAGTTTCTGAGAATGCTTCTGTCTAATTTTTATGTGAAGATATTTCCTTTTCCAGCATAGGCCTCTAAACGCTCCAAATATCCTCTTGCAGATTCTACAAAAAGAGTGTTTCAAAACTGTTCTATCAAAAGGAAGGTTCATCTCCGTGAGTTGAATGAATGCATCGTGAAGAACTTTCTGAGAATGCTTCTGTGTAGTTTTTAGGTGAAGATATTCCATATCCCAGCACAGGCCTCGAAGTGCTCCAAATAACCACTTGCAGATTTTACCAAAAGAGTGTTTCAAAACTGCTCTTTCTATAGGTAAGTTCAAGTCTGTGAGTTGAATGCACTCAACACAAAGAAGTTTCTGAGAATGCTTCTGTTCAGTTTTTATGTGAAGATATTTCCTTTTCCAGCATAGGCCTCAAACGGCTCCAAATATCCACTTGCAGATTCTACAAAAAGAGTGTTTCCAAAATTCTCTATCAATGGGTAGGTTCAACTCTGTGAGTTGAATGAACTCATCACAAAGAAGTTTCTGAGAATCCTTCTCTCTAGTTTTTATGTGAAGATATTTCCTTTTCCAACATAGGCCTCAAGGTGCTCCGAATAAACACTTGCAGATTCTACAAAAGGAGTGTTTCAAAACTGTTCTATCAAAGGGAACGTTCAAGTCTGTGAGTTGAATGCACTCATCACACAGAAGTTTCTCAGAATGCTTCTGTCTAGTTTTTAGGTGAAGAGATTTCATTTCCCAGCATAGGCCTCAAAGCGCTCCAAATATCCACTTGCAGATTCTACGAAGAGAGTGTTTCAAAGCTGCTCTTTCAAAAGCAAGGTTCAAGTCTGTGTGTTGAATGCACTCATCAGAAAGAAGTTTCTGAGAATGCTTCTGTCTAGTTCTTACGTGAAGATATTTCCTTTTCCAGCTTAGGCCTCAAAGCACTACATATAAACACTTGCAAATTCTACAAAAGGAGTGTTTCAAAAGAGTTCTATCAAAAGGAACGTTCAAGTCTGTGAGTTGAATGCACTTATCATACAGAAGTTTCCTGGAATGCTTCTGTCTAGTTTTTATGTGAAGACATTTCCTTTTCCAGCGTATGCCTCAAAGCCCTCCAAATATCCATTTGCAGATTCTACCAAAAGAGTGTTTCAAAACTGCTCTATCAAAAGCAAGCTTCAACACTGTGAGTAGAATGCACTCATCACAAAGAAGTTTCGGAGAATGCTTCTGTCTTTTTTTATGTGAAGATACTTCCTTTTCCAACATAGGCCTCAAAGCGCTCCAAAAAAACACTTGCAGATTCTACAAAAGGAGTATTTCAAAACTGCTCTTTCGAGAGGAACGTTCAAGTCTGTGAGTTGAATGCACTCATCACACAGAAGTTTCTGAGAATGCTTCTGTCTAGTTTTTAGGTGAAGAGATTTCATTTCCCAGCATAGGCCTCAAAGCGCTCCAAATATCCACTTGCAGATTCTACGAAAAGTGTGTTTCAAAGCTGCTTTTTCAAAAGCAAGGTTCAAGTCTGTGTGTTGAATGCACTCATCAGAAAGAAGTTTCTGAGAATGCTTCTGTCTAGTTCTTACGTGAAGATATTGCCTTTTCCAGCTTAGGCCTAAAAGCCCTCCAAATAAACACTTGCAAATTCCAGAAAAGGAGTGTTTCAAAAGAGTTCTATCAAAAGGAACGTTCAAGTCTGTGAGTTGAATGCACTTATCATACAGAAGTTTCTGAGAGTGCTTCTGTCTAGTTTTTATGTGAAGATATTTCCTTTTCCAGCATAGGCCTGAAAACGCTCCAAATATCCTCTTGCAGATTCTACAAAAAGAGTGTTTCAAAACTGTTCTATCAAAAGGAAGGTTCAACTCCGTGAGTTGAATGAATGCATCGTGAAGAACTTTCTGAGAATGCTTCTGTGTAGTTTTTAGGTGAAGATATTCCATATCCCAGCACAGGCCTCGAAGTGCTCCAAATAACCACTTGCAGATTTTACCAAAAGAGTGTTTCAAAACTGCTCTTTCTATAGGTAAGTTCAAGTCTGTGAGTTGAATGCACTCAACACAAAGAAGTTTCTGAGAATGCTTCTGTTCAGTTTTTATGTGAAGATATTTCCTTTTCCAGCATAGGCCTCAAACGGCTCCGAATATCCACTTGCAGATTCTACAAAAAGAGTGTTTCCAAACTTCTCTATCAATGGGTAGGTTCAACTCTGTGAGTTGAATGAACTCATCACAAAGAAGTTTCTGAGAATCCTTCTCTCTAGTTTTTATGTGAAGATATTTCCTTTTCCAACGTAGGCCTCAATGTGCTCCGAATAAAAACCTGCAGATTCTACAAAAGGAGTGTTTCAAAACTGTTCTATCAAAGGGAACGTTCAAGTCTGTGAGTTGAATGCACTCATCACACAGAAGTTTCTCAGAATGCTTCTGTCTAGTTTTTAGGTGAAGAGATTTCATTTCCCAGCATAGGCCTCAAAGCGCTCCAAATATCCACTTGCAGATTCTACGAAAAGAGTGTTTCAAAGCTGCTCTTTCAAAAGCAAGGTTCAAGTCTGTGTGTTGAATGCACTCATCAGAAAGAAGTTTCTGAGAATGCTTCTGTCTAGTTCTTAAGTGAAGATATTTCCTTTTCCAGCTTAGGCCTCAAAGCGCTCCAAATAAACACTTGCAAATTCCACAAAAGGAGTGTTTCAAAAGAGTTCTATCAAAAGGAACGTTCAAGTCTGTGAGTTGAATGCACTTATCATACAGAAGTTTCCTGGAATGCTTCTGTCTAGTTTTTATGTGAAGACATTTCCTTTTCCAGCATAGGCCTCAAAGCCCTCCAAATATCCACTTGCAGATTCTACCAAAAGAGTGTTTCAAAACTGCTCTATCAAAAGCAAGCTTCAACACTGTGAGTAGAATGCACTCATCACAAAGAAGTTTCGGAGAATGCTTCTGTCTAGTTTTTATGTGAAGATATTTCCTTTTCCAACATAGGCCTCAAAGCGCTCCAAATAAACATTTGCAGATTCTACAAAAGGAGTGTTTCAAAACTGCTCTTTCGAGAGGAACGTTCAAGTCTGTGAGTTGAATGCACTCATCACACAGAAGTTTCTGAGAATGCTTCTGTCTAGTTTTTATGTGAAGATATTTCCTTTTCCAGCATAGGCCTCAAAACGCTCCAAATATCCTCTTGCAGATTCTACAAAAAGAGTGTTTCAAAACTGTTCTATCAAAAGGAAGGTTCAACTCCGGGAGTTGAATGAATGCATCGTGAAGAACTTTCTGAGAATGCTTCTGTGTAGTTTTTAGGTGAAGATATTCCATATCCCAGCCCAGGCCTCGAAGTGCTCCAAATAACCACTTGCAGATTTTACCAAAAGAGTGTTTCAAAACTGCTCTTTCTATAGGTAAGTTCAAGTCTGTGAGTTGAATGCACTCAACAGAAAGAAGTTTCTGAGAATGCTTCTGTTCAGTTTTTATGTGAAGATATTTCCTTTTCCAGCATAGGCCTCAAACGGCTCCGAATATCCACTTGCAGATTCTACAAAAAGAGTGTTTCCAAACTTCTCTATCAATGGGTAGGTTCAACTCTGTGAGTTGAATGAACTCATCACAAAGAAGTTTCTGAGAATCCTTCTCTCTAGTTTTTATGTGAAGATATTTCCTTTTCCAACGTAGGCCTCAATGTGCTCCGAATAAACACTTGCAGATTCTACAAAAGGAGTGTTTCAAAACTGTTCTATCAAAAGGAAGGTTCAACTCTGTGAGTTGAATGAATGCATCGTGAAGAACTTTCTGAGAATGCTTCTCTGTAGTTTTTAGGTGAAGATATTCCATATCCCAGCACAGGCCTCGAAGTGCTCCAAATAACCACTTCCAGATTTTACCAAAAGAGTGTTTCAAAACTGCTCTTTATATAGGTAAGTTCAAGTCTGTGAGTTGAATGCACTCAACACAAAGAAGTTTCTGAGAATGCTTCTGTCTAGTTCTTACGTGAAGATATTTCCTTTTCCAGCTTAGGCCTCAAAGCACTACATATAAACAATTACAAATTCTACAAAAGGAGTGTTTCAAAAGAGTTCTATCAAAAGGAACGTTCAAGTCTGTGAGTTGAATGCACTTATCATACAGAAGTTTCCTGGAATGCTTCTGTCTAGTTTTTATGTGAAGACATTTCCTTTTCCAGCATATGCCTCAAAGCCCTCCAAATATCCATTTGCAGATTCTACCAAAAGAGTGTTTCAAAACTGCTCTATCAAAAGCAAGCTTCAACACCATGAGTAGAATGCACTCATCACAAAGAAGTTTCGGAGAATGCTTCTGTCTAGTTTTTATGTGAAGATATTTCCTTTTCCAACATAGGCCTCAAAGCGCTCCAAATAAACACTTGCAGATTCTACAAAAGGAGTGTTTCAAAACTGCTCTTTCGAGAGGAACGTTCAAGTCTGTGAGTTGAATGCACTCATCACACAGAAGTTTCTGAGAATGCTTCTGTCTAGTTTTTATGTGAAGATATTTCCTTTTCCAGCATAGGCCTCAAAACGCTCCAAATATCCTCTTGCAGATTCTACAAAAAGAGTGTTTCAAAACTGTTCTATCAAAAGGAAGGTTCAACTCTGTGAGTTGAATGAATGCATCGTGAAGAACTTTCTGAGAATGCTTCTGTGTAGTTTTTAGGTGAAGATATTCCATATCCCAGCACAGGCCTCGAAGTGCTCCAAATAACCACTTGCAGATTTTACCAAAAGAGTGTTTCAAAACTGCTCTTTCTATAGGTAAGTTCAAGTCTGTGAGTTGAATGCACTCAACACAAAGAAGTTTCTGAGAATGCTTCTGTTCAGTTTTTATGTGAAGATATTTCCTTTTCCAGCATAGGCCTCAAACGGCTCCAAATATCCACTTGCAGATTCTACAAAAAGAGTGTTTCCAAACTTCTCTATCAATGGGTAGGTTCAACTCTGTGAGTTGAATGAACTCATCACAAAGAAGTTTCTGAGAATCCTTCTCTCTAGTTTTTATGTGAAGATATTTCCTTTTCCAACGTAGGCCTCAATGTGCTCCGAATAAACACTTGCAGATTCTACAAAAGGAGTGTTTCAAAACTGTTCTATCAAAGGGAACGTTCAAGTCTGTGAGTTGAATGCACTCATCACACAGAAGTTTCTCAGAATGCTTCTGTCTAGTTTTTAGGTGAAGAGATTTCATTTCCCAGCATAGGCCTCAAAGCGCTCCAAATATCCACTTGCAGATCCTACGAAAAGAGTGTTTCAAAGCTGCTCTTTCAAAAGCAAGGTTCAAGTCTGTGTGTTGAATGCACTCATCAGAAAGAAGTTTCTGAGAATGCTTCTGTCTAGTTCTTAAGTGAAGATATTTCCTTTTCCAGCTTAGGCCTCAAAGCGCTCCAAATAAACACTTGCAAATTCCACAAAAGGAGTGTTTCAAAAGAGTTCTATCAAAAGGAACGTTCAAGTCTGTGAGTTGAATGCACTTATCATACAGAAGTTTCCTGGAATGCTTCTGTCTAGTTTTTATGTGAAGACATTTCCTTTTCCAGCATAGGCCTCAAAGCCCTCCAAATATCCACTTGCAGATTCTACCAAAAGAGTGTTTCAAAACTGCTCTATCAAAAGCAAGCTTCAACACTGTGAGTAGAATGCACTCATCACAAAGAAGTTTCGGAGAATGCTTCTGTCTAGTTTGTATGTGAAGATATTTCCTTTTCCAACATAGGCCTCAAAGCGCTCCAAATAAACACTTGCAGATTCTACAAAAGGAGTATTTCAAAACTGCTATTTCGAGAGGAACGTTCAAGTCTGTGAGTTGAATGCACTCATCACACAGAAGTTTCTGAGAATGCTTCTGTCTAGTTTTTATGTGAAGATATTTCCTTTTCCAGCATAGGCCTCAAAACGCTCCAAATATCCTCTTGCAGATTCTACAAAAAGAGTGTTTCAAAACTGTTCTATCAAAAGGAAGGTTCAACTCCGTGAGTTGAATGAATGCATCGTGAAGAACTTTCTGAGAATGCTTCTGTGTAGTTTTTAGGTGAAGATATTCCATATCCCAGCCCAGGCCTCGAAGTGCTCCAAATAACCACATGCAGATTTTACCAAAAGAGTGTTTCAAAACTGCTCTTTCTATAGGTAAGTTCAAGTCTGTGAGTTGAATGCACTCAACACAAAGAAGTTTCTGAGAATGCTTCTGTTCAGTTTTTATGTGAAGATATTTCTTTTCCAGCATAGGCCTCAAACGGCTCCGAATATCCACTTGCAGATTCTACAAAAAGAGTGTTTCCAAACTTCTCTATCAATTGGTAGGTTCAACTCTGTGAGTTGAATGAACTCATCACAAAGAAGTTTCTGAGAATGCTTCTGTCTAGTTTTTATGTGAAGATATTTCCTTTTCCAACATAGGCCTCAAGGTGCTCCGAATAAACACTTGCAGATTCTACAAAAGGAGTGTTTCAAAACTGTTCTATCAAAGGGAACTTTCAAGTCTGTGAGTTGAATGCACTCATCACACAGAAGTTTCTCAGAATGCTTCTGTCTAGTTTTTAGGTGAAGAGATTTCATTTCCCAGCATAGGCCTCAAAGCGCTCCAAATATCCACTTGCAGATTCTACGAAAAGAGTGTTTCAAAGCTGCTCTTTCAAAGCAAGGTTCAAGTCTGTGTGTTGAATGCACTCATCAGAAAGAAGTTTCTGAGAATGCTTCTGTCTAGTTCTTACGTGAAGATATTTCCTTTTCCAGGTTAGGCCTCTAAGAGCTCCAAATAAACACTTGCAAATTCCACAAAAGGAGTGTTTCGAAAGAGTTCTATCAAAAGGAACGTTCAAGTCTGTGAGTTGAATGCACTTATCATACAGAAGTTTCCTGGAATGCTTCTGTCTAGTTTTTATGTGAAGACATTTCCTTTTCCAGCATAGGCCTCAAAGCCCTCCAAATATCCACTTGCAGATTCTACCAAAAGAGTGTTTCAAAACTGCTCTATCACAAGCAAGCTTCAACACTGTGAGTAGAATGCACTCATCACAAAGAAGTTTCGGAGAATGCTTCTGTCTAGTTTTTATGTGAAGATATTTCCTTTTCCAACGTAGGCCTCAAAGCGCTCCAAATGAACACTTGCAGATTCTAAAAAAGGAGTGTTTCAAAACTGCTCTTTCGAGAGGAATGTTCAAGTCTGTGAGTTGAATGCACTCATCACACAGAAGTTTCTGAGAATGCTTCTGTCTAGTTTTTATGTGAAGATATTTCCTTTTCCAGCATAGGCCTCAAAACGCTCCAAATATCCTCTTGCAGATTCTACAAAAAGAGTGTTTCAAAACTGTTCTAACAAAAGGAAGGTTCAACTCTGTGAGTTGAATGAATGCATCGTGAAGAACTTTCTGAGAATGCTTCTCTGTAGTTTTTAGGTGAAGATATTCCATATCCCAGCACAGGCCTCGAAGTGCTCCAAATAACCACTTGCAGATTTTACCAAAAGAGTGTTTCAAAACTGCTCTTTCTATAGGTAAGTTCAAGTCTGTGAGTTGAATGCACTCAACACAAAGAAGTTTCTGAGAATTCTTCTGTCTAGTTCTTACGTGAAGATATTTCCTTTTCCAGCTTAGGCCTCAAAGCACTACATATAAAAAATTACAAATTCTATAAAAGGAATGTTTCAAATGAGTTCTATCAAAAGGAACGTTCAAGTCTGTGAGTTGAATGCACTTATCATACAGAAGTTTCCTGGAATGCTTCTGTCTAGTTTTTATGTGAAGACATTTCCTTTTCCAGCATAGGCCTCAAAGCCCTCCAAATATCCACTTGCAGATTCTACCAAAAGAGTGTTTCAAAACTGCTCTATCAAAAGCAAGCTTCAACACTGTGAGTAGAATGCACTCATCACAAAGAAGTTTCGGAGAATGCTCCTGTCTAGTTTTTATGTGAAGATATTTCCTTTTCCAACATAGGCCTCAAAGCGCTCCAAATAAACACTTGCAGATTCTACAAAAGGAGTGTTTCAAAACTGCTCTTTTGAGAGGAACGTTCAAGTCTGTGAGTTGAATGCACTCATCACACAGAAGTTTCTGAGAATGCTTCTGTCTAGTTTTTATGTGAAGATATTTCCTTTTCCAGCATAGGCCTCAAAACGCTCCAAATATCCTCTTGCAGATTCTACAAAAAGAGTGTTTCAAAACTGTTCTATCAAAAGGAAGCTTCAACTCTGTGAGTTGAATGAATGCATCGTGAAGAACTTTCTGAGAATACTTCTGTGTAGTTTTTAGGCGAAGATATTACATATCCCAGCGCAGGCCTCGAAGTGCTCCAAATAACCACTTGCAGATTTTACCAAAAGAGTGTTTCAAAACTTCTCTTTCCAGAGGTAAGTTCAACTCTGTGAGTTGAATGCACTCAACACAAAGAAGTTTCTGAGAATGCTTCTGTTCAGTTTTTATGTGAAGATATTTCCTTTTCCAGCATAGGCCTCAAACGGCTCCGAATATCCACTTGCAGATTCTACAAAAAGAGTGTTTCCAAACTTCTCTATCAATGGGTAGGTTCAACTCTGTGAGTTGAATGAACTCACCACAAAGAAGTTTCTGAGAATGCTTCTGTCTAGTTTTTATGTGAAGATATTTCCTTTTCCAACGTAGGCCTCAAGGTGCTCCGAATAAACACTTGCAGATTCTACAAAAGGAGTGTTTCAAAACTGTTCTATCAAAGGGAACGTTCAAGTCTGTGAGTTGAATGCACTCATCACACAGAAGTTTCTCAGAATGCTTCTGTCTAGTTTTTAGGTGAAGAGATTTCATTTCCCAGCATAGGCCTCAAAGCGCTCCAAATATCCACTTGCAGATTCTACGAAAAGAGTGTTTCAAAGCTGCTCTTTCAAAAGCAAGGTTCAAGTCTGTGTGTTGAATGCACTCATCAGAAAGAAGTTTCTGAGAATGCTTCTGTCTAGTTCTTACGTGAAGATATTTCCTTTTCCAGCTTAGGCCTCAAAGCGCTCCAAATAAACACTTGCAAATACTACAAAAGGAGTGTTTCAAAAGAGTTCTATCAAAAGGAAGGTTCAAGTCTGTGAGTTGAATGTACTTATCATACAGAAGTTTCCTGGAATGCTTCTGTCTAGTTTTTATGTGAAGACATTTCCTTTTCCAGCATAGGCCTCAAAGCCCTCCAAATATCCACTTGCAGATTCTACCAAAAGAGTGTTTCCAAACTGCTCTATCTAAAGCAAGCTTCAACACTGTGAGTAGAATGCACTCATCACAAAGAAGTTTCGGAGAATGTTTCTGTCTAGTTTTTATGTGAAGATATTTCCTTTTCCAGCATAGGCCTCAAAACGCTCCAAATACCCTCTTGCAGATTCTACAAAAAGAGTGTTTCAAAACTGTTCTATCAAAAGGAAGGTTCAACTCTGTGAGTTGAATGAACGCATCGTGAAGAACTTTCTGAGAATGCTTCTGTGTAGTTTTAAGTGAAGATATTCCATATCCCAGCACAGGCCTCGAAGTGCTCCAAATAACCACTTGCAGATTTTACCAAAAGAGTGTTTCAAAACTGCTCTTTCTATAGGTAAGTTCAAGTCTGTGAGTTGAATGCACTCAACACAAAGAAGTTTCTGAGAATGCTTCTGTTCAGTTTTTATGTGAAGATATTTCCTTTTCCAGCATAGGCCTCAAACGGCTCCAAATATCCACTTGCAGATTCTACAAAAAGAGTGTTTCCAAACTTCTCTATCAATGGGTAGGTTCAACTCTGTGAGTTGAATGAACTCATCACAAAGAAGTTTCTGAGAATGCTTCTGTCTAGTTTGTATGTGAAGATATTTCCTTTTCCAACGTTGGCCTCAAGGTGCTCCGAATAAACACTTGCAGATTCTACAAAAGGAGTGTTTCAAAACTGTTCTATCAAAGAGAACGTTCAAGTCTGTGAGTTGAATGCACTCATCACACAGAAGTTTCTCAGAATGCTTCTGTCTAGTTTTTAGGTGAAGAGATTTCATTTCCCAGCATAGGCCTCAAAGCGCTCCAAATATCCACTTGCAGATTCTACGAAAAGAGTGTTTCAAAGCTGCTCTTTCAAAAGCAAGGTTCAAGTCTGTGTGTTGAATGCACTCATCAGAAAGAAGTTTCTGAGAATGCTTCTGTCTAGTTCTTACGTGAAGATATTTCCTTTTCCAGCTTAGGCCTCATAGCACTACATATAAACACTTGCAAATTCTACAAAAGGAGTGTTTCAAAAGAGTTCTATCAAAAGGAACGTTCAAGTCTGTGAGTTGAATGCACTTATCATACAGAAGTTTCCTGGAATGCTTCTGTCTAGTTTTTATGTGAAGACATTTCCTTTTCCAGCGTATGCCTCAAAGCCCTCCAAATATCCATTTGCAGATTCTACCAAAAGAGTGTTTCAAAACTGCTCTATCAAAAGCAAGCTTCAACACTGTGAGTAGAATGCACTCATCACAAAGAAGTTTCGGAGAATGCTTCTGTCTTTTTTTATGTGAAGATACTTCCTTTTCCAACATAGGCCTCAAAGCGCTCCAAATAAACACTTGCAGATTCTACAAAAGGAGTATTTCAAAACTGCTCTTTCGAGAGGAACGTTCAAGTCTGTGAGTTGAATGCACTCATCACACAGAAGTTTCTGAGAATGCTTCTGTCTAGTTTTTATGTGAAGATATTTCCTTTTCCAGCATAGGCCTCAAAACGCTCCAAATATCCTCTTGCAGATTCTACAAAAAGAGTGTTTCAAAACTGTTCTATCAAAAGGAAGGTTCAACTCCGTGAGTTGAATGAATGCATCGTGAAGAACTTTCTGAGAATGCTTCTGTGTAGTTTTTAGGTGAAGATATTCCATATCCCAGCACAGGCCTCGAAGTGCTCCAAATAACCACTTGCAGATTTTACCAAAAGAGTGTTTCAAAACTGCTCTTTCTATAGGTAAGTTCAAGTCTGTGAGTTGAATGCACTCAACACAAAGAAGTTTCTGAGAATGCTTCTGTTCAGTTTTTATGTGAAGATATTTCCTTTTCCAGCATAGGCCTCAAACGGCTCCAAATATCCACTTGCAGATTCTACAAAAAGAGTGTTTCCAAACTTCTTTATCAATGGGTAGGTTCAACCCTGTGAGTTGAATGAACTCGTCACAAAGAAGTTTCTGAGAATCCTTCTCTCTAATTTTTATGTGAAGATATTTCCTTTTCCAACATAGGCCTCAAGGTGCTCCGAATAAACACTTGCAGATTCTACAAAAGGAGTGTTTCAAAACTGTTCTATCAAAGGGAACGTTCAAGTCTGTGAGTTGAATGCACTCATCACACAGAAGTTTCTCAGAATGCTTCTGTCTAGTTTTTAGGTGAAGAGATTTCATTTCCCAGCATAGGCCTCAAAGCGCTCCAAATATCCACTTGCAGATTCTACGAAAAGTGTGTTTCAAAGCTGCTTTTTCAAAAGCAAGGTTCAAGTCTGTGTGTTGAATGCACTCATCAGAAAGAAGTTTCTGAGAATGCTTCTGTCTAGTTCTTACGTGAAGATATTGCCTTTTCCAGCTTAGGCCTAAAAGCGCTCCAAATAAACACTTGCAAATTCCAGAAAAGGAGTGTTTCAAAAGAGTTCTATCAAAAGGAACGTTCAAGTCTGTGAGTTGAATGCACTTATCATACAGAAGTTTCTGAGAGTGCTTCTGTCTAGTTTTTATGTGAAGATATTTCCTTTTCCAGCATAGGCCTCAAAACGCTCCAAATATCCTCTTGCAGATTCTACAAAAAGAGTGTTTCAAAACTGTTCTATCAAAAGGAAGGTTCAACTCCGTGAGTTGAATGAATGCATCGTGAAGAACTTTCTGAGAATGCTTCTGTGTAGTTTTTAGGTGAAGATATTCCATATCCCAGCACAGGCCTCGAAGTGCTCCAAATAACCACTTGCAGATTTTACCAAAAGAGTGTTTCAAAACTGCTCTTTCTATAGGTAAGTTCAAGTCTGTGAGTTGAATGCACTCAACACAAAGAAGTTTCTGAGAATGCTTCTGTTCAGTTTTTATGTGAAGATATTTCCTTTTCCAGCATAGGCCTCAAACGGCTCCGAATATCCACTTGCAGATTCTACAAAAAGAGTGTTTCCAAACTTCTCTATCAATGGGTAGGTTCAACTCTGTGAGTTGAATGAACTCATCACAAAGAAGTTTCTGAGAATCCTTCTCTCTAGTTTTTATGTGAAGATATTTCCTTTTCCAACGTAGGCCTCAATGTGCTCCGAATAAACACCTGCAGATTCTACAAAAGGAGTGTTTCAAAACTGTTCTATCAAAGGGAACGTTCAAGTCTGTGAGTTGAATGCACTCATCACACAGAAGTTTCTCAGAATGCTTCTGTCTAGTTTTTAGGTGAAGAGATTTCATTTCCCAGCATAGGCCTCAAAGCGCTCCAAATATCCACTTGCAGATTCTACGAAAAGAGTGTTTCAAAGCTGCTCTTTCAAAAGCAAGGTTCAAGTCTGTGTGTTGAATGCACTCATCAGAAAGAAGTTTCTGAGAATGCTTCTGTCTAGTTCTTAAGTGAAGATATTTCCTTTTCCAGCTGAGGCCTCAAAGCGCTCCAAATAAACACTTGCAAATTCCACAAAAGGAGTGTTTCAAAAGAGTTCTATCAAAAGGAACGTTCAAGTCTGTGAGTTGAATGCACTTATCATACAGAAGTTTCCTGGAATGCTTCTGTCTAGTTTTTATGTGAAGACATGTCCTTTTCCAGCATAGGCCTCAAAGCCCTCCAAATATCCACTTGCAGATTCTACCAAAAGAGTGTTTCAAAACTGCTCTATCAAAAGCAAGCTTCAACACTGTGAGTAGAATGCACTCATCACAAAGAAGTTTCGGAGAATGCTTCTGTCTAGTTTGTATGTGAAGATATTTCCTTTTCCAACATAGGCCTCAAAGCGCTCCAAATAAACACTTGCAGATTCTACAAAAGGAGTGTTTCAAAACTGCTCTTTCGAGAGGAACGTTCAAGTCTGTGAGTTGAATGCACTCATCACACAGAAGTTTCTGAGAATGCTTCTGTCTAGTTTTTATGTGAAGATATTTCCTTTTCCAGCATAGGCCTCAAAACGCTCCAAATATCCTCTTGCAGATTCTACAAAAAGAGTGTTTCAAAACTGTTCTATCAAAAGGAAGGTTCAACTCTGTGAGTTGAATGAATGCATCGTGAAGAACTTTCTGAGAATGCTTCTCTGTAGTTTTTAGGTGAAGATATTCCATATCCCAGCACAGGCCTCGAAGTGCTCCAAATAACCACTTCCAGATTTTACCAAAAGAGTGTTTCAAAACTGCTCTTTATATAGGTAAGTTCAAGTCTGTGAGTTGAATGCACTCAACACAAAGAAGTTTCTGAGAATGCTTCTGTCTAGTTCTTACGTGAAGATATTTCCTTTTCCAGCTTAGGCCTCAAAGCACTACATATAAACAATTACAAATTCTACAAAAGGAGTGTTTCAAAAGAGTTCTATCAAAAGGAACGTTCAAGTCTGTGAGTTGAATGCACTTATCATACAGAAGTTTCCTGGAATGCTTCTGTCTAGTTTTTATGTGAAGACATTTCCTTTTCCAGCATATGCCTCAAAGCCCTCCAAATATCCATTTGCAGATTCTACCAAAAGAGTGTTTCAAAACTGCTCTATCAAAAGCAAGCTTCAACACCATGAGTAGAATGCACTCATCACAAAGAAGTTTCGGAGAATGCTTCTGTCTAGTTTTTATGTGAAGATATTTCCTTTTCCAACATAGGCCTCAAAGCGCTCCAAATAAACACTTGCAGATTCTACAAAAGGAGTGTTTCAAAACTGCTCTTTCGAGAGGAACGTTCAAGTCTGTGAGTTGAATGCACTCATCACACAGAAGTTTCTGAGAATGCTTCTGTCTAGTTTTTATGTGAAGATATTTCCTTTTCCAGCATAGGCCTCAAAACGCTCCAAATATCCTCTTGCAGATTCTACAAAAAGAGTGTTTCAAAACTGTTCTATCAAAAGGAAGGTTCAACTCTGTGAGTTGAATGAATGCATCGTGAAGAACTTTCTGAGAATGCTTCTGTGTAGTTTTTAGGTGAAGATATTCCATATCCCAGCACAGGCCTCGAAGTGCTCCAAATAACCACTTGCAGATTTTACCAAAAGAGTGTTTCAAAACTGCTCTTTCTATAGGTAAGTTCAAGTCTGTGAGTTCAATGCACTCAACACAAAGAAGTTTCTGAGAATGCTTCTGTTCAGTTTTTATGTGAAGATATTTCCTTTTCCAGCATAGGCCTCAAACGGCTCCAAATATCCACTTGCAGATTCTACAAAAAGAGTGTTTCCAAACTTCTCTATCAATGGGTAGGTTCAACTCTGTGAGTTGAATGAACTCATCACAAAGAAGTTTCTGAGAATCCTTCTCTCTAGTTTTTATGTGAAGATATTTCCTTTTCCACCGTAGGCCTCAATGTGCTCCGAATAAACACTTGCAGATTCTACAAAAGGAGTGTTTCAAAACTGTTCTATCAAAGGGAACGTTCAAGTCTGTGAGTTGAATGCACTCATCACACAGAAGTTTCTCAGAATGCTTCTGTCTAGTTTTTAGGTGAAGAGATTTCATTTCCCAGCATAGGCCTCAAAGCGCTCCAAATATCCACTTGCAGATCCTACGAAAAGAGTGTTTCAAAGCTGCTCTTTCAAAAGCAAGGTTCAAGTCTGTGTGTTGAATGCACTCATCAGAAAGAAGTTTCTGAGAATGCTTCTGTCTAGTTCTTAAGTGAAGATATTTCCTTTTCCAGCTTAGGCCTCAAAGCGCTCCAAATAAACACTTGCAAATTCCACAAAAGGAGTGTTTCAAAAGAGTTCTATCAAAAGGAACGTTCAAGTCTGTGAGTTGAATGCACTTATCATACAGAAGTTTCCTGGAATGCTTCTGTCTAGTTTTTATGTGAAGACATTTCCTTTTCCAGCATAGGCCTCAAAGCCCTCCAAATATCCACTTGCAGATTCTACCAAAAGAGTGTTTCAAAACTGCTCTATCAAAAGCAAGCTTCAACACTGTGAGTAGAATGCACTCATCACAAAGAAGTTTCGGAGAATGCTTCTGTCTAGTTTGTATGTGAAGATATTTCCTTTTCCAACATAGGCCTCAAAGCGCTCCAAATAAACACTTGCAGATTCTACAAAAGGAGTATTTCAAAACTGCTATTTCGAGAGGAACGTTCAAGTCTGTGAGTTGAATGCACTCATCACACAGAAGTTTCTGAGAATGCTTCTGTCTAGTTTTTATGTGAAGATATTTCCTTTTCCAGCATAGGCCTCAAAACGCTCCAAATATCCTCTTGCAGATTCTACAAAAAGAGTGTTTCAAAACTGTTCTATCAAAAGGAAGGTTCAACTCCGTGAGTTGAATGAATGCATCATGAAGAACTTTCTGAGAATGCTTCTGTGTAGTTTTTAGGTGAAGATATTCCATATCCCAGCCCAGGCCTCGAAGTGCTCCAAATAACCACATGCAGATTTTACCAAAAGAGTGTTTCAAAACTGCTCTTTCTATAGGTAAGTTCAAGTCTGTGAGTTGAATGCACTCAACACAAAGAAGTTTCTGAGAATGCTTCTGTTCAGTTTTTATGTGAAGATATTTCTTTTCCAGCATAGGCCTCAAACGGCTCCGAATATCCACTTGCAGATTCTACAAAAAGAGTGTTTCCAAACTTCTCTATCAATTGGTAGGTTCAACTCTGTGAGTTGAATGAACTCATCACAAAGAAGTTTCTGAGAATGCTTCTGTCTAGTTTTTATGTGAAGATATTTCCTTTTCCAACATAGGCCTCAAGGTGCTCCGAATAAACACTTGCAGATTCTACAAAAGGAGTGTTTCAAAACTGTTCTATCAAAGGGAACTTTCAAGTCTGTGAGTTGAATGCACTCATCACACAGAAGTTTCTCAGAATGCTTCTGTCTAGTTTTTAGGTGAAGAGATTTCATTTCCCAGCATAGGCCTCAAAGCGCTCCAAATATCCACTTGCAGATTCTACGAAAAGAGTGTTTCAAAGCTGCTCTTTCAAAGCAAGGTTCAAGTCTGTGTGTTGAATGCACTCATCAGAAAGAAGTTTCTGAGAATGCTTCTGTCTAGTTCTTACGTGAAGATATTTCCTTTTCCAGGTTAGGCCACTAAGAGCTCCAAATAAACACTTGCAAATTCCACAAAAGGAGTGTTTCGAAAGAGTTCTATCAAAAGGAACGTTCAAGTCTGTGAGTTGAATGCACTTATCATACAGAAGTTTCCTGGAATGCTTCTGTCTAGTTTTTATGTGAAGACATTTCCTTTTCCAGCATAGGCCTCAAAGCCCTCCAAATATCCACTTGCAGATTCTACCAAAAGAGTGTTTCAAAACTGCTCTATCAAAAGCAAGCTTCAACACTGTGAGTAGAATGCACTCATCACAAAGAAGTTTCGGAGAATGCTTCTGTCTAGTTTTTATGTGAAGATATTTCCTTTTCCAACGTAGGCCTCAAAGCGCTCCAAATGAACACTTGCAGATTCTACAAAAGGAGTGTTTCAAAACTGCTCTTTCGAGAGGAATGTTCAAGTCTGTGAGTTGAATGCACTCATCACACAGAAGTTTCTGAGAATGCTTCTGTCTAGTTTTTATGTGAAGATATTTCCTTTTCCAGCATAGGCCTCAAAACGCTCCAAATATCCTCTTGCAGATTCTACAAAAAGAGTGTTTCAAAACTGTTCTATCAAAAGGAAGGTTCAACTCTGTGAGTTGAATGAATGCATCGTGAAGAACTTTCTGAGAATGCTTCTCTGTAGTTTTTAGGTGAAGATATTCCATATCCCAGCACAGGCCTCGAAGTGCTCCAAATAACCACTTGCAGATTTTACCAAAAGAGTGTTTCAAAACTGCTCTTTCTATAGGTAAGTTCAAGTCTGTGAGTTGAATGCACTCAACACAAAGAAGTTTCTGAGAATTCTTCTGTCTAGTTCTTACGTGAAGATATTTCCTTTTCCAGCTTAGGCCTCAAAGCACTACATATAAAAAATTACAAATTCTACAAAAGGAGTGTTTCAAATGAGTTCTATCAAAAGGAACGTTCAAGTCTGTGAGTTGAATGCACTTATCATACAGAAGTTTCCTGGAATGCTTCTGTCTAGTTTTTATGTGAAGACATTTCCTTTTCCAGCATAGGCCTCAAAGCCCTCCAAATATCCACTTGCAGATTCTACCAAAAGAGTGTTTCAAAACTGCTCTATCAAAAGCAAGCTTCAACACTGTGAGTAGAATGCACTCATCACAAAGATGTTTCGGAGAATGCTCCTGTCTAGTTTTTATGTGAAGATATTTCCTTTTCCAACATAGGCCTCAAAGCGCTCCAAATAAACACTTGCAGATTCTACAAAAGGAGTGTTTCAAAACTGCTCTTTTGAGAGGAACGTTCAAGTCTGTGAGTTGAATGCACTCATCACACAGAAGTTTCTGAGAATGCTTCTGTCTAGTTTTTATGTGAAGATATTTCCTTTTCCAGCATAGGCCTCAAAACGCTCCAAATATCCTCTTGCAGATTCTACAAAAAGAGTGTTTCAAAACTGTTCTATCAAAAGGAAGCTTCAACTCTGTGAGTTGAATGAATGCATCGTGAAGAACTTTCTGAGAATACTTCTGTGTAGTTTTTAGGCGAAGATATTCCATATCCCAGCGCAGGCCTCGAAGTGCTCCAAATAACCACTTGCAGATTTTACCAAAAGAGTGTTTCAAAACTTCTCTTTCCAGAGGTAAGTTCAACTCTGTGAGTTGAATGCACTCAACACAAAGAAGTTTCTGAGAATGCTTCTGTTCAGTTTTTATGTGAAGATATTTCCTTTTCCAGCATAGGCCTCAAACGGCTCCGAATATCCACTTGCAGATTCTACAAAAAGAGTGTTTCCAAACTTCTCTATCAATGGGTAGGTTCAACTCTGTGAGTTGAATGAACTCACCACAAAGAAGTTTCTGAGAATGCTTCTGTCTAGTTTTTATGTGAAGATATTTCCTTTTCCAACGTAGGCCTCAAGGTGCTCCGAATAAACACTTGCAGATTCTACAAAAGGAGTGTTTCAAAACTGTTCTATCAAAGGGAACGTTCAAGTCTGTGAGTTGAATGCACTCATCACACAGAAGTTTCTCAGAATGCTTCTGTCTAGTTTTTAGGTGAAGAGATTTCATTTCCCAGCATAGGCCTCAAAGCGCTCCAAATATCCACTTGCAGATTCTACGAAAAGAGTGTTTCAAAGCTGCTCTTTCAAAAGCAAGGTTCAAGTCTGTGTGTTGAATGCACTCATCAGAAAGAAGTTTCTGAGAATGCTTCTGTCTAGTTCTTACGTGAAGATATTTCCTTTTCCAGCTTAGGCCTCAAAGCGCTCCAAATAAACACTTGCAAATACTACAAAAGGAGTGTTTCAAAAGAGTTCTATCAAAAGGAAGGTTCAAGTCTGTGAGTTGAATGTACTTATCATACAGAAGTTTCCTGGAATGCTTCTGTCTAGTTTTTATGTGAAGACATTTCCTTTTCCAGCATAGGCCTCAAAGCCCTCCAAATATCCACTTGCAGATTCTACCAAAAGAGTGTTTCCAAACTGCTCTATCTAAAGCAAGCTTCAACACTGTGAGTAGAATGCACTCATCACAAAGAAGTTTCGGAGAATGTTTCTGTCTAGTTTTTATGTGAAGATATTTCCTTTTCCAGCATAGGCCTCAAAACGCTCCAAATATCCTCTTGCAGATTCTACAAAAAGAGTGTTTCAAAACTGTTCTATCAAAAGGAAGGTTCAACTCTGTGAGTTGAATGAACGCATCGTGAAGAACTTTCTGAGAATGCTTCTGTGTAGTTTTAAGTGAAGATATTCCATATCCCAGCCCAGGCCTCGAAGTGCTCCAAATAACCACTTGCAGATTTTACCAAAAGAGTGTTTCAAAACTGCTCTTTCTATAGGTAAGTTCAAGTCTGTGAGTTGAATGCACTCAACACAAAGAAGTTTCTGAGAATGCTTCTGTTCAGTTTTTATGTGAAGATATTTCCTTTTCCAGCATAGGCCTCAAACGGCTCCAAATATCCACTTGCAGATTCTACAAAAAGAGTGTTTCCAAACTTCTCTATCAATGGGTAGGTTCAACTCTGTGAGTTGAATGAACTCATCACAAAGAAGTTTCTGAGAATGCTTCTGTCTAGTTTGTATGTGAAGATATTTCCTTTTCCAACGTTGGCCTCAAGGTGCTCCGAATAAACACTTGCAGATTCTACAAAAGGAGTGTTTCAAAACTGTTCTATCAAAGAGAACGTTCAAGTCTGTGAGTTGAATGCACTCATCACACAGAAGTTTCTCAGAATGCTTCTGTCTAGTTTTTAGGTGAAGAGATTTCATTTCCCAGCATAGGCCTCAAAGCGCTCCAAATATCCACTTGCAGATTCTACGAAAAGAGTGTTTCAAAGCTGCTCTTTCAAAAGCAAGGTTCAAGTCTGTGTGTTGAATGCACTCATCAGAAAGAAGTTTCTGAGAATGCTTCTGTCTAGTTCTTACGTGAAGATATTTCCTTTTCCAGCTTAGGCCTCATAGCGCTCCAAATAAACACTTGCAAATACCACAAAAGGAGTGTTTCAAAAGAGTTCTATCAAAAGGAACGTTCAAGTCTGTGAGTTGAATGCACTTATCATACAGAAGTTTCCTGGAATGCTTCTGTCTAGTTTTTATGTGAAGACATTTCCTTTTCCAGCATAGGCCTCAAAGCCCTCCAAATATCCACTTGCAGATTCTACCAAAAGAGTGTTTCAAAACTGCTCTATCAAAAGCAAGCTTCAACACTGTGAGTAGAATGCACTCATCACAAAGTAGTTTCGGAGAATGCTTCTGTCTAGTTTGTATGTGAAGATATTTCCTTTTCCAACATAGGCCTCAAAGCGCTCCAAATAAACACTTGCAGATTCTACAAAAGGAGTGTTTCAAAACTGCTCTTTTGAGAGGAACGTTCAAGTCTGTGAGTTGAATGCACTCATCACACAGAAGTTTCTGAGAATGCTTCTGTCTAGTTTTTATGTGAAGATATTTCCTTTTCCAGCATAGGCCTCAAAACGCTCCAAATATCCTCTTGCAGATTCTACAAAAAGAGTGTTTAAAAAACTGTTCTATCAAAAGGAAGGTTCAACTCTGTGAGTTGAATGAATGCATCGTCAAGAACTTTCTGAAAATGCTTCTGTGTACTTTTTAGGTGAAGATATTCCCTATCCCAGCACAGGCCTCGAAGTGCTCCAAATAACCACTTGCAGCTTTTACCAAAAGAGTGTTTCAAAACTGCTCTTTCTATAGGTAAGTTCAAGTCTGTGAGTTGAATGCACTCATCACACAGAAGTTTCTCAGAATGCTTCTGTCTAGTTTTTAGGTGAAGAGATTTCATTTCCCAGCATAGGCCTCAAAGCACTCCAAATATCCACTTGCAGATTCTATGAAAAGAGTGTTTCAAAGCTGCTCTTTCAAAAGCAAAGTTCAAGTCTGTGTGTTGAATCCACTCATCAGAAAGAAGTTTCTGAGAATGCTTCTGTCTAGTTCTTACGTGAAGATATTTCCTTTTCCAGCTTAGGCCTCAAAGCCCTACATATAAACACTTGCAAGTTCTACAAAAGGAGTGTTTCAAAAGAGTTCTATCAAAAGGAACGTTCAAGTCTGTGAGTTGAATGCACTTATCATACAGAAGTTTCCTGGAATGCTTCTGTCTAGTTTTTATGTGAAGACATTTCCTTTTCCAGTATATGCCTCAAAGCCCTCCAAATATCCATTTGCAGATCCTACCAAAAGAGTGTTTCAAAACTGCTCTATCAAAAGCAAGCTTCAACACTGTGAGTAGAATGCACTCATCACAAAGAAGTTTCGGAGAATGCTTCTGTCTAGTTTGTATGTGAAGATATTTCCTTTTCCAACATAGGCCTCAAAGCGCTCCAAATAAACACTTGCAGATTCTACAAAAGGAGTGTTTCAAAACTGCTCTTTCGAGAGGAACGTTCAAGTCTGTGAGTTGAATGCACTCATCACACAGAAGTTTCTGAGAATGCTTCTGTCTAGTTTTTATGTGAAGATATTTCCTTTTCCAGCATAGGCCTCAAAACGCTCCAAATATCCTCTTGCAGATTCTACAAAAAGAGTGTTTCAAAACTGTTCTATCAAAAGGAAGGTTCAACTCTGTGAGTTGAATGAATGCATCGTGAAGAACTTTCTGAGAATGCTTCTGTGTAGTTTTTAGGTGAAGATATTCCATATCCCAGCACAGGCCTCGAAGTGCTCCAAATAACCACTTGCAGATTTTACCAAAAGAGTGTTTCAAAACTGCTCTTTCTATAGGTAAGTTCAAGTCTGTGAGTTGAATGCACTCAACACAAAGAAGTTTCTGAGAATGCTTCTGTTCAGTTTTTATGTGAAGATATTTCCTTTTCCAGCATAGGCCTCAAACGGCTCCAAATATCCACTTGCAGATTCTACAAAAAGAGTGTTTCCAAACTTCTCTATCAATGGGTAGGTTCAACTCTGTGAGTTGAATGAACTCATCACAAAGAAGTTTCTGAGAATGCTTCTGTCTAGTTTTTATGTGAAGATATTTCCTTTTCCAACATAGGCCTCAAGGTGCTCCGAATAAACACTTGCAGATTCTACAAAAGGAGTGTTTCAAAACTGTTCTATCAAAGGGAACTTTCAAGTCTGTGAGTTGAATGCACTCATCACACAGAAGTTTCTCAGAATGCTTCTGTCTAGTTTTTAGGTGAAGAGATTTCATTTCCCAGCATAGGCCTCAAAGCGCTTCAAGTATCCACCTGCAGATTCTACGAAAAGAGTGTTTCAAAGCTGCTCTTTCAAAGCAAGGTTCAAGTCTGTGTGTTGAATGCACTCATCAGAAAGAAGTTTCTGAGAATGCTTCTGTCTAGTTCTTACGTGAAGATATTTCCTTTTCCAGCTTAGGCCTCAAAGCGCTCCAAATAACCACTTGCAAATTCCACAAAAGGAGTGTTTCAAAAGAGTTCCATGAAAAGGAACTTTCAAGTCTGTGAGTTGAATGCACTTATCATACAGAAGTTTCCTGGAATGCTTCTGTCTAGTTTTTATGTGAAGACATCTCCTTTTCCAGCATAGGCCTCAAATCCCTCCAAATATCCACTTGCAGATTCTACCAAAAGAGTGTTTCAAAACTGCTCTATCAAAAGCAAGCTTCAACACTGTGAGTAGAATGCACTCATCACAAAGAAGTTTCGGAGAATGCTTCTGTCTAGTTTTTATGTGAAGATATTTCCTTTTCCAACATAGGCCTCAAAGCGCTCCAAATAAACACTTGCAGATTCTACAAAAGGAGTGTTTCAAAACTGCTCTTTCGAGAGGAACGTTCAAGTCTGTGAGTTGAATGCACTCATCACACAGAAGTTTCTGAGAATGCTTCTGTCTAGTTTTTATGTGAAGATATTTCCTTTTCCAGCATAGGCCTCAAAACGCTCCAAATATCCTCTTGCAGATTCTACAAAAAGAGTGTTTCAAAACTGTTCTATCAAAAGGAAGGTTCAACTCTGTGAGTTGAATGAATGCATCATGAAGAACTTTCTGAGAATGCTTCTCTGTAGTTTTTAGGTGAAGATATTCCAAATCCCAGCACAGGCCTCGAAGTGCTCCAAATAACCACTTGCAGATTTTACCAAAAGAGTGTTTCAAAACTTCTCTTTCTATAGGTAAGTTCAAGTCTGTGAGTTGAATGCACTCAACACAAAGAAGTTTCTGAGAATGCTTCTGTTCAGTTTTTATGTGAAGATATTTCCTTTTCCAGCATAGGCCTCAAACGGCTCCAAATATCCACTTGCAGATTCTACAAAAAGAGTGTTTCCAAACTTCTCTATCAATTGGTAGGTTCAACTCTGTGAGTTGAATGAACTCATCACAAAGAAGTTTCTGAGAATCCTTCTCAGTAGTTTTTATGTGAAGTTATTTCCTTTTCCAACATAGGCCTCAAGGTGCTCCGAATAAACACTTGCAGATTCTACAAAAGGAGTGTTTCAAAACTGTTCTATCAAAGGGATCGTTCAAGTCTGTGAGCTGAATGCACTCATCACACAGAAGTTTCTCAGAATGCTTCTGTCTAGTTTTTAGGTGAAGAGATGTGATTTCCCAGCATAGGCCTCAAAGCGCTCCAAATATCCACTTGCAGATTCTACGAAAAGAGTGTTTCAAAGCTGCTCTTTCAAAAGCAAGGTTCAAGTCTGTGTGTTGAATGCACTCATCAGAAAGAAGTTTCTGAGAATGCTTCTGTCTAGTTCTTACGTGAAGATATTTCCTTTTCCAGCTTAGGCCTCAAAGCGCTCCAAATAAACACTTGCAAATTCCACAAAAGGAGTGTTTCAAAAGAGTTCTATCAAAAGGAACGTTCAAGTCTGTGAGTTGAATGCACTTATCATACAGAAGTTTCCTGGAATGCTTCTGTCTAGTTTTTATGTGAAGACATTTCCTTTTCCAGCATAGGCCTCAAAGCCCTCCAAATATCCACTTGCAGATTCTACCAAAAGAGTGTTTCAAAACTGCTCTATCAAAAGCAAGCTTCAACCCTGTGAGTAGAATGCACTCATCACAAAGAAGTTTCGGAGAATGCTTCTGTCTAGTTTGTATGTGAAGATATTTCCTTTTCCAACATAGGCCTCAAAGCGCTCCAAATAAACACTTGCAGATTCTACAAAAGGAGTGTTTCAAAACTGCTCTTTCGAGAGGAACGTTCAAGTCTGTGAGTTGAATGCACTCATCACACAGAAGTTTCTGAGAATGCTTCTGTCTAGTTTTTATGTGAAGATATTTCCTTTTCCAGCATAGGCCTCAAAACGCTCCAAATGTCCTCTTGCAGATTCTACAAAAAGAGTGTTTCAAAACTGTTCTATCAAAAGGAAGGTTCATCTCCGTGAGTTGAATGAATGCATCGTGAAGAACTTTCTGAGAATGCTTCTGTGTAGTTTTTAGGTGAAGATATTCCATATCCCAGCACAGGCCTCGAAGTGCTCCAAATAACCACTTGCAGATTTTACCAAAAGAGTGTTTCAAAACTGCTCTTTCTATAGGTAAGTTCAAGTCTGTGAGTTGAATGCACTCAACACAAAGAAGTTTCTGAGAATGCTTCTGTTCAGTTTTTATGTGAAGATATTTCCTTTTCCAGCATAGGCCTCAAACGGCTCCAAATATCCACTTGCAGATTCTACAAAAAGAGTGTTTCCAAAATTCTCTATCAATGGGTAGGTTCAACTCTGTGAGTTGAATGAACTCATCACAAAGAAGTTTCTGAGAATCCTTCTCTCTAGTTTTTATGTGAAGATATTTCCTTTTCCAACATAGGCCTCAAGGTGCTCCGAATAAACACTTGCAGATTCTACAAAAGGAGTGTTTCAAAACTGTTCTATCAAAGGGAACGTTCAAGTCTGTGAGTTGAATGCACTCATCACACAGAAGTTTCTCAGAATGCTTCTGTCTAGTTTTTAGGTGAAGAGATTTCATTTCCCAGCATAGGCCTCAAAGCGCTCCAAATATCCACTTGCAGATTCTACGAATAGAGTGTTTCAAAGCTGCTCTTTCAAAAGCAAGGTTCAAGTCTGTGTGTTGAATGCACTCATCAGAAAGAAGTTTCTGAGAATGCTTCTGTCTAGTTCTTACGTGAAGATATTTCCTTTTCCAGCTTAGGCCTCAAAGCACTACATATAAACACTTGCAAATTCTACAAAAGGAGTGTTTCAAAAGAGTTCTATCAAAAGGAACGTTCAAGTCTGTGAGTTGAATGCACTTATCATACAGAAGTTTCCTGGAATGCTTCTGTCTAGTTTTTATGTGAAGACATTTCCTTTTCCAGCGTATGCCTCAAAGCCCTCCAAATATCCATTTGCAGATTCTACCAAAAGAGTGTTTCAAAACTGCTCTATCAAAAGCAAGCTTCAACACTGTGAGTAGAATGCACTCATCACAAAGAAGTTTCGGAGAATGCTTCTGTCTTTTTTTATGTGAAGATACTTCCTTTTCCAACATAGGCCTCAAAGCGCTCCAAATAAACACTTGCAGATTCTACAAAAGGAGTATTTCAAAACTGCTCTTTCGAGAGGAACGTTCAAGTCTGTGAGTTGAATGCACTCATCACACAGAAGTTTCTGAGAATGCTTCTGTCTAGTTTTTATGTGAAGATATTTCCTTTTCCAGCATAGGCCTCAAAACGCTCCAAATATCCTCTTGCAGATTCTACAAAAAGAGTGTTTCAAAACTGTTCTATCAAAAGGAAGGTTCAACTCCGTGAGTTGAATGAATGCATCGTGAAGAACTTTCTGAGAATGCTTCTGTGTAGTTTTTAGGTGAAGATATTCCATATCCCAGCCCAGGCCTCGAAGTGCTCCAAATAACCACTTGCAGATTTTACCAAAAGAGTGTTTCAAAACTGCTCTTTCTATAGGTAAGTTCAAGTCTGTGAGTTGAATGCACTCAACAGAAAGAAGTTTCTGAGAATGCTTCTGTTCAGTTTTTATGTGAAGATATTTCCTTTTCCAGCATAGGCCTCAAACGGCTCCGAATATCCACTTGCAGATTCTACAAAAAGAGTGTTTCCAAACTTCTCTATCAATGGGTAGGTTCAACTCTGTGAGTTGAATGAACTCATCACAAAGAAGTTTCTGAGAATCCTTCTCTCTAGTTTTTATGTGAAGATATTTCCTTTTCCAACGTAGGCCTCAATGTGCTCCGAATAAACACTTGCAGATTCTACAAAAGGAGTGTTTCAAAACTGTTCTATCAAAGGGAACGTTCAAGTCTGTGAGTTGAATGCACTCATCACACAGAAGTTTCTCAGAATGCTTCTGTCTAGTTTTTAGGTGAAGAGATTTCATTTCCCAGCATAGGCCTCAAAGCGCTCCAAATATCCACTTGCAGATTCTACGAAAAGAGTGTTTCAAAGCTGCTCTTTCAAAAGCAAGGTTCAAGTCTGTGTGTTGAATGCACTCATCAGAAAGAAGTTTCTGAGAATGCTTCTGTCTAGTTCTTAAGTGAAGATATTTCCTTTTCCAGCTTAGGCCTCAAAGCGCTCCAAATAAACACTTGCAAATTCCACAAAAGGAGTGTTTCAAAAGAGTTCTATCAAAAGGAACGTTCAAGTCTGTGAGTTGAATGCACTTATCATACAGAAGTTTCCTGGAATGCTTCTGTCTAGTTTTTATGTGAAGACATGTCCTTTTCCAGCATAGGCCTCAAAGCCCTCCAAATATCCACTTGCAGATTCTACCAAAAGAGTGTTTCAAAACTGCTCTATCAAAAGCAAGCTTCAACACTGTGAGTAGAATGCACTCATCACAAAGAAGTTTCGGAGAATGCTTCTGTCTAGTTTGTATGTGAAGATATTTCCTTTTCCAACATAGTCCTCAAAGCGCTCCAAATAAACACTTGCAGATTCTACAAAAGGAGTGTTTCAAAACTGCTCTTTCGAGAGGAACGTTCAAGTCTGTGAGTTGAATGCACTCATCACACAGAAGTTTCTGAGAATGCTTCTGTCTAGTTTTTATGTGAAGATATTTCCTTTTCCAGCATAGGCCTCAAAACGCTCCAAATATCCTCTTGCAGATTCTACAAAAAGAGTGTTTCAAAACTGTTCTATCAAAAGGAAGGTTCAACTCTGTGAGTTGAATGAATGCATCGTGAAGAACTTTCTGAGAATGCTTCTCTGTAGTTTTTAGGTGAAGATATTCCATATCCCAGCACAGGCCTCGAAGTGCTCCAAATAACCACTTCCAGATTTTACCAAAAGAGTGTTTCAAAACTGCTCTTTATATAGGTAAGTTCAAGTCTGTGAGTTGAATGCACTCAACACAAAGAAGTTTCTGAGAATGCTTCTGTCTAGTTCTTACGTGAAGATATTTCCTTTTCCAGCTTAGGCCTCAAAGCACTACATATAAACAATTACAAATTCTACAAAAGGAGTGTTTCAAAAGAGTTCTATCAAAAGGAACGTTCAAGTCTGTGAGTTGAATGCACTTATCATACAGAAGTTTCCTGGAATGCTTCTGTCTAGTTTTTATGTGAAGACATTTCCTTTTCCAGCATATGCCTCAAAGCCCTCCAAATATCCATTTGCAGATTCTACCAAAAGAGTGTTTCAAAACTGCTCTATCAAAAGCAAGCTTCAACACCATGAGTAGAATGCACTCATCACAAAGAAGTTTCGGAGAATGCTTCTGTCTAGTTTTTATGTGAAGATATTTCCTTTTCCAACATAGGCCTCAAAGCGCTCCAAATAAACACTTGCAGATTCTACAAAAGGAGTGTTTCAAAACTGCTCTTTCGAGAGGAACGTTCAAGTCTGTGAGTTGAATGCACTCATCACACAGAAGTTTCTGAGAATGCTTCTGTCTAGTTTTTATGTGAAGATATTTCCTTTTCCAGCATAGGCCTCAAAACGCTCCAAATATCCTCTTGCAGATTCTACAAAAAGAGTGTTTCAAAACTGTTCTATCAAAAGGAAGGTTCAACTCTGTGAGTTGAATGAATGCATCGTGAAGAACTTTCTGAGAATGCTTCTGTGTAGTTTTTAGGTGAAGATATTCCATATCCCAGCACAGGCCTCGAAGTGCTCCAAATAACCACTTCCAGATTTTACCAAAAGAGTGTTTCAAAACTGCTCTTTCTATAGGTAAGTTCAAGTCTGTGAGTTGAATGCACTCAACACAAAGAAGTTTCTGAGAATGCTTCTGTTCAGTTTTTATGTGAAGATATTTCCTTTTCCAGCATAGGCCTCAAACGGCTCCAAATATCCACTTGCAGATTCTACAAAAAGAGTGTTTCCAAACTTCTCTATCAATGGGTAGGTTCAACTCTGTGAGTTGAATGAACTCATCACAAAGAAGTTTCTGAGAATCCTTCTCTCTAGTTTTTATGTGAAGATATTTCCTTTTCCAACGTAGGCCTCAATGTGCTCCGAATAAACACTTGCAGATTCAACAAAAGGAGTGTTTCAAAACTGTTCTATCAAAGGGAACGTTCAAGTCTGTGAGTTGAATGCACTCATCACACAGAAGTTTCTCAGAATGCTTCTGTCTAGTTTTTAGGTGAAGAGATTTCATTTCCCAGCATAGGCCTCAAAGCGCTCCAAATATCCACTTGCAGATCCTACGAAAAGAGTGTTTCAAAGCTGCTCTTTCAAAAGCAAGGTTCAAGTCTGTGTGTTGAATGCACTCATCAGAAAGAAGTTTCTGAGAATGCTTCTGTCTAGTTCTTAAGTGAAGATATTTCCTTTTCCAGCTTAGGCCTCAAAGCGCGCCAAATAAACACTTGCAAATTCCACAAAAGGAGTGTTTCAAAAGAGTTCTATCAAAAGGAACGTTCAAGTCTGTGAGTTGAATGCACTTATCATACAGAAGTTTCCTGGAATGCTTCTGTCTAGTTTTTATGTGAAGACATTTCCTTTTCCAGCATAGGCCTCAAAGCCCTCCAAATATCCACTTGCAGATTCTACCAAAAGAGTGTTTCAAAACTGCTCTATCAAAAGCAAGCTTCAACACTGTGAGTAGAATGCACTCATCACAAAGAAGTTTCGGAGAATGCTTCTGTCTAGTTTGTATGTGAAGATATTTCCTTTTCCAACATAGGCCTCAAAGCGCTCCAAATAAACACTTGCAGATTCTACAAAAGGAGTATTTCAAAACTGCTATTTCGAGAGGAACGTTCAAGTCTGTGAGTTGAATGCACTCATCACACAGAAGTTTCTGAGAATACTTCTGTCTAGTTTTTATGTGAAGATATTTCCTTTTCCAGCATAGGCCTCAAAACGCTCCAAATATCCTCTTGCAGATTCTACAAAAAGAGTGTTTCAAAACTGTTCTATCAAAAGGAAGGTTCAACTCCGTGAGTTGAATGAATGCATCATGAAGAACTTTCTGAGAATGCTTCTGTGTAGTTTTTAGGTGAAGATATTCCATATCCCAGCCCAGGCCTCGAAGTGCTCCAAATAACCACATGCAGATTTTACCAAAAGAGTGTTTCAAAACTGCTCTTTCTATAGGTAAGTTCAAGTCTGTGAGTTGAATGCACTCAACACAAAGAAGTTTCTGAGAATGCTTCTGTTCAGTTTTTATGTGAAGATATTTCTTTTCCAGCATAGGCCTCAAACGGCTCCGAATATCCACTTGCAGATTCTACAAAAAGAGTGTTTCCAAACTTCTCTATCAATTGGTAGGTTCAACTCTGTGAGTTGAATGAACTCATCACAAAGAAGTTTCTGAGAATGCTTCTGTCTAGTTTTTATGTGAAGATATTTCCTTTTCCAACATAGGCCTCAAGGTGCTCCGAATAAACACTTGCAGATTCTACAAAAGGAGTGTTTCAAAACTGTTCTATCAAAGGGAACTTTCAAGTCTGTGAGTTGAATGCACTCATCACACAGAAGTTTCTCAGAATGCTTCTGTCTAGTTTTTAGGTGAAGAGATTTCATTTCCCAGCATAGGCCTCAAAGCGCTCCAAATATCCACTTGCAGATTCTACGAAAAGAGTGTTTCAAAGCTGCTCTTTCAAAGCAAGGTTCAAGTCTGTGTGTTGAATGCACTCATCAGAAAGAAGTTTCTGAGAATGCTTCTGTCTAGTTCTTACGTGAAGATATTTCCTTTTCCAGGTTAGGCCTCTAAGAGCTCCAAATAAACACTTGCAAATTCCACAAAAGGAGTGTTTCGAAAGAGTTCTATCAAAAGGAACGTTCAAGTCTGTGAGTTGAATGCACTTATCATACAGAAGTTTCCTGGAATGCTTCTGTCTAGTTTTTATGTGAAGACATTTCCTTTTCCAGCATAGGCCTCAAAGCCCTCCAAATATCCACTTGCAGATTCTACCAAAAGAGTGTTTCAAAACTGCTCTATCAAAAGCAAGCTTCAACACTGTGAGTAGAATGCACTCATCACAAAGAAGTTTCGGAGAATGCTCCTGTCTAGTTTTTATGTGAAGATATTTCCTTTTCCAACATAGGCCTCAAAGCGCTCCAAATAAACACTTGCAGATTCTACAAAAGGAGTGTTTCAAAACTGCTCTTTTGAGAGGAACGTTCAAGTCTGTGAGTTGAATGCACTCATCACACAGAAGTTTCTGAGAATGCTTCTGTCTAGTTTTTATGTGAAGATATTTCCTTTTCCAGCATAGGCCTGAAAACGCTCCAAAGATCCTCTTGCAGATTCTACAAAAAGAGTGTTTCAAAACTGTTCTATCAAAAGGAAGCTTCAACTCTGTGAGTTGAATGAATGCATCGTGAAGAACTTTCTGAGAATACTTCTGTGTAGTTTTTAGGCGAAGATATTCCATATCCCAGCGCAGGCCTCGAAGTGCTCCAAATAACCACTTGCAGATTTTACCAAAAGAGTGTTTCAAAACTTCTCTTTCCAGAGGTAAGTTCAACTCTGTGAGTTGAATGCACTCAACACAAAGAAGTTTCTGAGAATGCTTCTGTTCAGTTTTTATGTGAAGATATTTCCTTTTCCAGCATAGGCCTCAAACGGCTCCGAATATCCACTTGCAGATTCTACAAAAAGAGTGTTTCCAAACTTCTCTATCAATGGGTAGGTTCAACTCTGTGAGTTGAATGAACTCACCACAAAGAAGTTTCTGAGAATGCTTCTGTCTAGTTTTTATGTGAAGATATTTCCTTTTCCAACGTAGGCCTCAAGGTGCTCCGAATAAACACTTGCAGATTCTACAAAAGGAGTGTTTCAAAACTGTTCTATCAAAGGGAACGTTCAAGTCTGTGAGTTGAATGCACTCATCACACAGAAGTTTCTCAGAATGCTTCTGTCTAGTTTTTAGGTGAAGAGATTTCATTTCCCAGCATAGGCCTCAAAGCGCTCCAAATATCCACTTGCAGATTCTACGAAAAGAGTGTTTCAAAGCTGCTCTTTCAAAAGCAAGGTTCAAGTCTGTGTGTTGAATGCACTCATCAGAAAGAAGTTTCTGAGAATGCTTCTGTCTAGTTCTTACGTGAAGATATTTCCTTTTCCAGCTTAGGCCTCAAAGCGCTCCAAATAAACACTTGCAAATACTACAAAAGGAGTGTTTCAAAAGAGTTCTATCAAAAGGAAGGTTCAAGTCTGTGAGTTGAATGTACTTATCATACAGAAGTTTCCTGGAATGCTTCTGTCTAGTTTTTATGTGAAGACATTTCCTTTTCCAGCATAGGCCTCAAAGCCCTCCAAATATCCACTTGCAGATTCTACCAAAAGAGTGTTTCCAAACTGCTCTATCTAAAGCAAGCTTCAACACTGTGAGTAGAATGCACTCATCACAAAGAAGTTTCGGAGAATGTTTCTGTCTAGTTTTTATGTGAAGATATTTCCTTTTCCAGCATAGGCCTCAAAACGCTCCAAATATCCTCTTGCAGATTCTACAAAAAGAGTGTTTCAAAACTGTTCTATCAAAAGGAAGGTTCAACTCTGTGAGTTGAATGAACGCATCGTGAAGAACTTTCTGAGAATGCTTCTGTGTAGTTTTAAGTGAAGATATTCCATATCCCAGCCCAGGCCTCGAAGTGCTCCAAATAACCACTTGCAGATTTTACCAAAAGAGTGTTTCAAAACTGCTCTTTCTATAGGTAAGTTCAAGTCTGTGAGTTGAATGCACTCAACACAAAGAAGTTTCTGAGAATGCTTCTGTTCAGTTTTTATGTGAAGATATTTCCTTTTCCAGCATAGGCCTCAAACGGCTCCAAATATCCACTTGCAGATTCTACAAAAAGAGTGTTTCCAAACTTCTCTATCAATGGGTAGGTTCAACTCTGTGAGTTGAATGAACTCATCACAAAGAAGTTTCTGAGAATGCTTCTGTCTAGTTTGTATGTGAAGATATTTCCTTTTCCAACGTTGGCCTCAAGGTGCTCCGAATAAACACTTGCAGATTCTACAAAAGGAGTGTTTCAAAACTGTTCTATCAAAGAGAACGTTCAAGTCTGTGAGTTGAATGCACTCATCACACAGAAGTTTCTCAGAATGCTTCTGTCTAGTTTTTAGGTGAAGAGATTTCATTTCCCAGCATAGGCCTCAAAGCGCTCCAAATATCCACTTGCAGATTCTACGAAAAGAGTGTTTCAAAGCTGCTCTTTCAAAAGCAAGGTTCAAGTCTGTGTGTTGAATGCACTCATCAGAAAGAAGTTTCTGAGAATGCTTCTGTCTAGTTCTTACGTGAAGATATTTCCTTTTCCAGCTTAGGCCTCAAAGCACTACATATAAACACTTGCAAATTCTACAAAAGGAGTGTTTCAAAAGAGTTCTATCAAAAGGAACGTTCAAGTCTGTGAGTTGAATGCACTTATCATACAGAAGTTTCCTGGAATGCTTCTGTCTAGTTTTTATGTGAAGACATTTCCTTTTCCAGCGTATGCCTCAAAGCCCTCCAAATATCCATTTGCAGATTCTACCAAAAGAGTGTTTCAAAACTGCTCTATCAAAAGCAAGCTTCAACACTGTGAGTAGAATGCACTCATCACAAAGAAGTTTCGGAGAATGCTTCTGTCTTTTTTTATGTGAAGATACTTCCTTTTCCAACATAGGCCTCAAAGCGCTCCAAATAAACACTTGCAGATTCTACAAAAGGAGTATTTCAAAACTGCTCTTTCGAGAGGAACGTTCAAGTCTGTGAGTTGAATGCACTCATCACACAGAAGTTTCTGAGAATGCTTCTGTCTAGTTTTTATGTGAAGATATTTCCTTTTCCAGCATAGGCCTCAAAACGCTCCAAATATCCTCTTGCAGATTCTACAAAAAGAGTGTTTCAAAACTGTTCTATCAAAAGGAAGGTTCAACTCCGGGAGTTGAATGAATGCATCGTGAAGAACTTTCTGAGAATGCTTCTGTGTAGTTTTTAGGTGAAGATATTCCATATCCCAGCCCAGGCCTCGAAGTGCTCCAAATAACCACTTGCAGATTTTACCAAAAGAGTGTTTCAAAACTGCTCTTTCTATAGGTAAGTTCAAGTCTGTGAGTTGAATGCACTCAACAGAAAGAAGTTTCTGAGAATGCTTCTGTTCAGTTTTTATGTGAAGATATTTCCTTTTCCAGCATAGGCCTCAAACGGCTCCGAATATCCACTTGCAGATTCTACAAAAAGAGTGTTTCCAAACTTCTCTATCAATGGGTAGGTTCAACTCTGTGAGTTGAATGAACTCATCACAAAGAAGTTTCTGAGAATCCTTCTCTCTAGTTTTTATGTGAAGATATTTCCTTTTCCAACGTAGGCCTCAATGTGCTCCGAATAAACACTTGCAGATTCTACAAAAGGAGTGTTTCAAAACTGTTCTATCAAAGGGAACGTTCAAGTCTGTGAGTTGAATGCACTCATCACACAGAAGTTTCTCAGAATGCTTCTGTCTAGTTTTTAGGTGAAGAGATTTCATTTCCCAGCATAGGCCTCAAAGCGCTCCAAATATCCACTTGCAGATTCTACGAAAAGA
This sequence comes from Pongo pygmaeus, assembly GCF_028885625.2. Classification (NCBI taxonomy): domain Eukaryota; kingdom Metazoa; phylum Chordata; class Mammalia; order Primates; family Hominidae; genus Pongo; species Pongo pygmaeus. Next base: position 15,473,611 of record NC_072386.2, on the reverse strand, counting down.
GTGTTTCAAAGCTGCTCTTTCAAAAGCAAGGTTCAAGTCTGTGTGTTGAATGCACTCATCAGAAAGAAGTTTCTGAGAATGCTTCTGTCTAGTTCTTAAGTGAAGATATTTCCTTTTCCAGCTTAGGCCTCAAAGCGCTCCAAATAAACACTTGCAAATTCCACAAAAGGAGTGTTTCAAAAGAGTTCTATCAAAAGGAACGTTCAAGTCTGTGAGTTGAATGCACTTATCATACAGAAGTTTCCTGGAATGCTTCTGTCTAGTTTTTATGTGAAGACATGTCCTTTTACAGCATAGGCCTCAAAGCCCTCCAAATATCCACTTGCAGATTCTACCAAAAGAGTGTTTCAAAACTGCTCTATCAAAAGCAAGCTTCAACACTGTGAGTAGAATGCACTCATCACAAAGAAGTTTCGGAGAATGCTTCTGTCTAGTTTGTATGTGAAGATATTTCCTTTTCCAACATAGTCCTCAAAGCGCTCCAAATAAACACTTGCAGATTCTACAAAAGGAGTGTTTCAAAACTGCTCTTTCGAGAGGAACGTTCAAGTCTGTGAGTTGAATGCACTCATCACACAGAAGTTTCTGAGAATGCTTCTGTCTAGTTTTTATGTGAAGATATTTCCTTTTCCAGCATAGGCCTCAAAACGCTCCAAATATCCTCTTGCAGATTCTACAAAAAGAGTGTTTCAAAACTGTTCTATCAAAAGGAAGGTTCAACTCTGTGAGTTGAATGAATGCATCGTGAAGAACTTTCTGAGAATGCTTCTCTGTAGTTTTTAGGTGAAGATATTCCATATCCCAGCACAGGCCTCGAAGTGCTCCAAATAACCACTTCCAGATTTTACCAAAAGAGTGTTTCAAAACTGCTCTTTATATAGGTAAGTTCAAGTCTGTGAGTTGAATGCACTCAACACAAAGAAGTTTCTGAGAATGCTTCTGTCTAGTTCTTACGTGAAGATATTTCCTTTTCCAGCTTAGGCCTCAAAGCACTACATATAAACAATTACAAATTCTACAAAAGGAGTGTTTCAAAAGAGTTCTATCAAAAGGAACGTTCAAGTCTGTGAGTTGAATGCACTTATCATACAGAAGTTTCCTGGAATGCTTCTGTCTAGTTTTTATGTGAAGACATTTCCTTTTCCAGCATATGCCTCAAAGCCCTCCAAATATCCATTTGCAGATTCTACCAAAAGAGTGTTTCAAAACTGCTCTATCAAAAGCAAGCTTCAACACCATGAGTAGAATGCACTCATCACAAAGAAGTTTCGGAGAATGCTTCTGTCTAGTTTTTATGTGAAGATATTTCCTTTTCCAACATAGGCCTCAAAGCGCTCCAAATAAACACTTGCAGATTCTACAAAAGGAGTGTTTCAAAACTGCTCTTTCGAGAGGAACGTTCAAGTCTGTGAGTTGAATGCACTCATCACACAGAAGTTTCTGAGAATGCTTCTGTCTAGTTTTTATGTGAAGATATTTCCTTTTCCAGCATAGGCCTCAAAACGCTCCAAATATCCTCTTGCAGATTCTACAAAAAGAGTGTTTCAAAACTGTTCTATCAAAAGGAAGGTTCAACTCTGTGAGTTGAATGAATGCATCGTGAAGAACTTTCTGAGAATGCTTCTGTGTAGTTTTTAGGTGAAGATATTCCATATCCCAGCACAGGCCTCGAAGTGCTCCAAATAACCACTTGCAGATTTTACCAAAAGAGTGTTTCAAAACTGCTCTTTCTATAGGTAAGTTCAAGTCTGTGAGTTGAATGCACTCAACACAAAGAAGTTTCTGAGAATGCTTCTGTTCAGTTTTTATGTGAAGATACTTCCTTTTCCAGCATAGGCCTCAAACGGCTCCAAATATCCACTTGCAGATTCTACAAAAAGAGTGTTTCCAAACTTCTCTATCAATGGGTAGGTTCAACTCTGTGAGTTGAATGAACTCATCACAAAGAAGTTTCTGAGAATCCTTCTCTCTAGTTTTTATGTGAAGATATTTCCTTTTCCAACGTAGGCCTCAATGTGCTCCGAATAAACACTTGCAGATTCTACAAAAGGAGTGTTTCAAAACTGTTCTATCAAAGGGAACGTTCAAGTCTGTGAGTTGAATGCACTCATCACACAGAAGTTTCTCAGAATGCTTCTGTCTAGTTTTTAGGTGAAGAGATTTCATTTCCCAGCATAGGCCTCAAAGCGCTCCAAATATCCACTTGCAGATCCTACGAAAAGAGTGTTTCAAAGCTGCTCTTTCAAAAGCAAGGTTCAAGTCTGTGTGTTGAATGCACTCATCAGAAAGAAGTTTCTGAGAATGCTTCTGTCTAGTTCTTAAGTGAAGATATTTCCTTTTCCAGCTTAGGCCTCAAAGCGCTCCAAATAAACACTTGCAAATTCCACAAAAGGAGTGTTTCAAAAGAGTTCTATCAAAAGGAACGTTCAAGTCTGTGAGTTGAATGCACTTATCATACAGAAGTTTCCTGGAATGCTTCTGTCTAGTTTTTATGTGAAGACATTTCCTTTTCCAGCATAGGCCTCAAAGCCCTCCAAATATCCACTTGCAGATTCTACCAAAAGAGTGTTTCAAAACTGCTCTATCAAAAGCAAGCTTCAACACTGTGAGTAGAATGCACTCATCACAAAGAAGTTTCGGAGAATGCTTCTGTCTAGTTTGTATGTGAAGATATTTCCTTTTCCAACATAGGCCTCAAAGCGCTCCAAATAAACACTTGCAGATTCTACAAAAGGAGTATTTCAAAACTGCTATTTCGAGAGGAACGTTCAAGTCTGTGAGTTGAATGCACTCATCACACAGAAGTTTCTGAGAATGCTTCTGTCTAGTTTTTATGTGAAGATATTTCCTTTTCCAGCATAGGCCTCAAAACGCTCCAAATATCCTCTTGCAGATTCTACAAAAAGAGTGTTTCAAAACTGTTCTATCAAAAGGAAGGTTCAACTCCGTGAGTTGAATGAATGCATCATGAAGAACTTTCTGAGAATGCTTCTGTGTAGTTTTTAGGTGAAGATATTCCATATCCCAGCCCAGGCCTCGAAGTGCTCCAAATAACCACATGCAGATTTTACCAAAAGAGTGTTTCAAAACTGCTCTTTCTATAGGTAAGTTCAAGTCTGTGAGTTGAATGCACTCAACACAAAGAAGTTTCTGAGAATGCTTCTGTTCAGTTTTTATGTGAAGATATTTCTTTTCCAGCATAGGCCTCAAACGGCTCCGAATATCCACTTGCAGATTCTACAAAAAGAGTGTTTCCAAACTTCTCTATCAATTGGTAGGTTCAACTCTGTGAGTTGAATGAACTCATCACAAAGAAGTTTCTGAGAATGCTTCTGTCTAGTTTTTATGTGAAGATATTTCCTTTTCCAACATAGGCCTCAAGGTGCTCCGAATAAACACTTGCAGATTCTACAAAAGGAGTGTTTCAAAACTGTTCTATCAAAGGGAACTTTCAAGTCTGTGAGTTGAATGCACTCATCACACAGAAGTTTCTCAGAATGCTTCTGTCTAGTTTTTAGGTGAAGAGATTTCATTTCCCAGCATAGGCCTCAAAGCGCTCCAAATATCCACTTGCAGATTCTACGAAAAGAGTGTTTCAAAGCTGCTCTTTCAAAGCAAGGTTCAAGTCTGTGTGTTGAATGCACTCATCAGAAAGAAGTTTCTGAGAATGCTTCTGTCTAGTTCTTACGTGAAGATATTTCCTTTTCCAGGTTAGGCCACTAAGAGCTCCAAATAAACACTTGCAAATTCCACAAAAGGAGTGTTTCGAAAGAGTTCTATCAAAAGGAACGTTCAAGTCTGTGAGTTGAATGCACTTATCATACAGAAGTTTCCTGGAATGCTTCTGTCTAGTTTTTATGTGAAGACATTTCCTTTTCCAGCATAGGCCTCAAAGCCCTCCAAATATCCACTTGCAGATTCTACCAAAAGAGTGTTTCAAAACTGCTCTATCAAAAGCAAGCTTCAACACTGTGAGTAGAATGCACTCATCACAAAGAAGTTTCGGAGAATGCTTCTGTCTAGTTTTTATGTGAAGATATTTCCTTTTCCAACGTAGGCCTCAAAGCGCTCCAAATGAACACTTGCAGATTCTACAAAAGGAGTGTTTCAAAACTGCTCTTTCGAGAGGAATGTTCAAGTCTGTGAGTTGAATGCACTCATCACACAGAAGTTTCTGAGAATGCTTCTGTCTAGTTTTTATGTGAAGATATTTCCTTTTCCAGCATAGGCCTCAAAACGCTCCAAATATCCTCTTGCAGATTCTACAAAAAGAGTGTTTCAAAACTGTTCTATCAAAAGGAAGGTTCAACTCTGTGAGTTGAATGAATGCATCGTGAAGAACTTTCTGAGAATGCTTCTCTGTAGTTTTTAGGTGAAGATATTCCATATCCCAGCACAGGCCTCGAAGTGCTCCAAATAACCACTTGCAGATTTTACCAAAAGAGTGTTTCAAAACTGCTCTTTCTATAGGTAAGTTCAAGTCTGTGAGTTGAATGCACTCAACACAAAGAAGTTTCTGAGAATTCTTCTGTCTAGTTCTTACGTGAAGATATTTCCTTTTCCAGCTTAGGCCTCAAAGCACTACATATAAAAAATTACAAATTCTACAAAAGGAGTGTTTCAAATGAGTTCTATCAAAAGGAACGTTCAAGTCTGTGAGTTGAATGCACTTATCATACAGAAGTTTCCTGGAATGCTTCTGTCTAGTTTTTATGTGAAGACATTTCCTTTTCCAGCATAGGCCTCAAAGCCCTCCAAATATCCACTTGCAGATTCTACCAAAAGAGTGTTTCAAAACTGCTCTATCAAAAGCAAGCTTCAACACTGTGAGTAGAATGCACTCATCACAAAGAAGTTTCGGAGAATGCTCCTGTCTAGTTTTTATGTGAAGATATTTCCTTTTCCAACATAGGCCTCAAAGCGCTCCAAATAAACACTTGCAGATTCTACAAAAGGAGTGTTTCAAAACTGCTCTTTTGAGAGGAACGTTCAAGTCTGTGAGTTGAATGCACTCATCACACAGAAGTTTCTGAGAATGCTTCTGTCTAGTTTTTATGTGAAGATATTTCCTTTTCCAGCATAGGCCTGAAAACGCTCCAAAGATCCTCTTGCAGATTCTACAAAAAGAGTGTTTCAAAACTGTTCTATCAAAAGGAAGGTTCAACTCTGTGAGTTGAATGAATGCATCGTGAAGAACTTTCTGAGAATACTTCTGTGTAGTTTTTAGGCGAAGATATTCCATATCCCAGCGCAGGCCTCGAAGTGCTCCAAATAACCACTTGCAGATTTTACCAAAAGAGTGTTTCAAAACTTCTCTTTCCAGAGGTAAGTTCAACTCTGTGAGTTGAATGCACTCAACACAAAGAAGTTTCTGAGAATGCTTCTGTTCAGTTTTTATGTGAAGATATTTCCTTTTCCAGCATAGGCCTCAAACGGCTCCGAATATCCACTTGCAGATTCTACAAAAAGAGTGTTTCCAAACTTCTCTATCAATGGGTAGGTTCAACTCTGTGAGTTGAATGAACTCACCACAAAGAAGTTTCTGAGAATGCTTCTGTCTAGTTTTTATGTGAAGATATTTCCTTTTCCAACGTAGGCCTCAAGGTGCTCCGAATAAACACTTGCAGATTCTACAAAAGGAGTGTTTCAAAACTGTTCTATCAAAGGGAACGTTCAAGTCTGTGAGTTGAATGCACTCATCACACAGAAGTTTCTCAGAATGCTTCTGTCTAGTTTTTAGGTGAAGAGATTTCATTTCCCAGCATAGGCCTCAAAGCGCTCCAAATATCCACTTGCAGATTCTACGAAAAGAGTGTTTCAAAGCTGCTCTTTCAAAAGCAAGGTTCAAGTCTGTGTGTTGAATGCACTCATCAGAAAGAAGTTTCTGAGAATGCTTCTGTCTAGTTCTTACGTGAAGATATTTCCTTTTCCAGCTTAGGCCTCAAAGCGCTCCAAATAAACACTTGCAAATACTACAAAAGGAGTGTTTCAAAAGAGTTCTATCAAAAGGAAGGTTCAAGTCTGTGAGTTGAATGTACTTATCATACAGAAGTTTCCTGGAATGCTTCTGTCTAGTTTTTATGTGAAGACATTTCCTTTTCCAGCATAGGCCTCAAAGCCCTCCAAATATCCACTTGCAGATTCTACCAAAAGAGTGTTTCCAAACTGCTCTATCTAAAGCAAGCTTCAACACTGTGAGTAGAATGCACTCATCACAAAGAAGTTTCGGAGAATGTTTCTGTCTAGTTTTTATGTGAAGATATTTCCTTTTCCAGCATAGGCCTCAAAACGCTCCAAATATCCCCTTGCAGATTCTACAAAAAGAGTGTTTCAAAACTGTTCTATCAAAAGGAAGGTTCAACTCTGTGAGTTGAATGAACGCATCGTGAAGAACTTTCTGAGAATGCTTCTGTGTAGTTTTAAGTGAAGATATTCCATATCCCAGCCCAGGCCTCGAAGTGCTCCAAATAACCACTTGCAGATTTTACCAAAAGAGTGTTTCAAAACTGCTCTTTCTATAGGTAAGTTCAAGTCTGTGAGTTGAATGCACTCAACACAAAGAAGTTTCTGAGAATGCTTCTGTTCAGTTTTTATGTGAAGATATTTCCTTTTCCAGCATAGGCCTCAAACGGCTCCAAATATCCACTTGCAGATTCTACAAAAAGAGTGTTTCCAAACTTCTCTATCAATGGGTAGGTTCAACTCTGTGAGTTGAATGAACTCATCACAAAGAAGTTTCTGAGAATGCTTCTGTCTAGTTTGTATGTGAAGATATTTCCTTTTCCAACGTTGGCCTCAAGGTGCTCCGAATAAACACTTGCAGATTCTACAAAAGGAGTGTTTCAAAACTGTTCTATCAAAGAGAACGTTCAAGTCTGTGAGTTGAATGCACTCATCACACAGAAGTTTCTCAGAATGCTTCTGTCTAGTTTTTAGGTGAAGAGATTTCATTTCCCAGCATAGGCCTCAAAGCGCTCCAAATATCCACTTGCAGATTCTACGAAAAGAGTGTTTCAAAGCTGCTCTTTCAAAAGCAAGGTTCAAGTCTGTGTGTTGAATGCACTCATCAGAAAGAAGTTTCTGAGAATGCTTCTGTCTAGTTCTTACGTGAAGATATTTCCTTTTCCAGCTTAGGCCTCATAGCGCTCCAAATAAACACTTGCAAATACCACAAAAGGAGTGTTTCAAAAGAGTTCTATCAAAAGGAACGTTCAAGTCTGTGAGTTGAATGCACTTATCATACAGAAGTTTCCTGGAATGCTTCTGTCTAGTTTTTATGTGAAGACATTTCCTTTTCCAGCATAGGCCTCAAAGCCCTCCAAATATCCACTTGCAGATTCTACCAAAAGAGTGTTTCAAAACTGCTCTATCAAAAGCAAGCTTCAACACTGTGAGTAGAATGCACTCATCACAAAGTAGTTTCGGAGAATGCTTCTGTCTAGTTTGTATGTGAAGATATTTCCTTTTCCAACATAGACCTCAAAGCGCTCCAAATAAACACTTGCAGATTCTACAAAAGGAGTATTTCAAAACTGCTCTTTTGAGAGGAACGTTCAAGTCTGTGAGTTGAATGCACTCATCACACAGAAGTTTCTGAGAATGCTTCTGTCTAGTTTTTATGTGAAGATATTTCCTTTTCCAGCATAGGCCTCAAAACGCTCCAAATATCCTCTTGCAGATTCTACAAAAAGAGTGTTTAAAAAACTGTTCTATCAAAAGGAAGGTTCAACTCTGTGAGTTGAATGAATGCATCGTCAAGAACTTTCTGAAAATGCTTCTGTGTACTTTTTAGGTGAAGATATTCCCTATCCCAGCACAGGCCTCGAAGTGCTCCAAATAACCACTTGCAGCTTTTACCAAAAGAGTGTTTCAAAACTGCTCTTTCTATAGGTAAGTTCAAGTCTGTGAGTTGAATGCACTCATCACACAGAAGTTTCTCAGAATGCTTCTGTCTAGTTTTTAGGTGAAGAGATTTCATTTCCCAGCATAGGCCTCAAAGCACTCCAAATATCCACTTGCAGATTCTATGAAAAGAGTGTTTCAAAGCTGCTCTTTCAAAAGCAAAGTTCAAGTCTGTGTGTTGAATCCACTCATCAGAAAGAAGTTTCTGAGAATGCTTCTGTCTAGTTCTTACGTGAAGATATTTCCTTTTCCAGCTTAGGCCTCAAAGCCCTACATATAAACACTTGCAAGTTCTACAAAAGGAGTGTTTCAAAAGAGTTCTATCAAAAGGAACGTTCAAGTCTGTGAGTTGAATGCACTTATCATACAGAAGTTTCCTGGAATGCTTCTGTCTAGTTTTTATGTGAAGACATTTCCTTTTCCAGTATATGCCTCAAAGCCCTCCAAATATCCATTTGCAGATCCTACCAAAAGAGTGTTTCAAAACTGCTCTATCAAAAGCAAGCTTCAACACTGTGAGTAGAATGCACTCATCACAAAGAAGTTTCGGAGAATGCTTCTGTCTAGTTTGTATGTGAAGATATTTCCTTTTCCAACATAGGCCTCAAAGCGCTCCAAATAAACACTTGCAGATTCTACAAAAGGAGTGTTTCAAAACTGCTCTTTCGAGAGGAACGTTCAAGTCTGTGAGTTGAATGCACTCATCACACAGAAGTTTCTGAGAATGCTTCTGTCTAGTTTTTATGTGAAGATATTTCCTTTTCCAGCATAGGCCTCAAAACGCTCCAAATATCCTCTTGCAGATTCTACAAAAAGAGTGTTTCAAAACTGTTCTATCAAAAGGAAGGTTCAACTCTGTGAGTTGAATGAATGCATCGTGAAGAACTTTCTGAGAATGCTTCTGTGTAGTTTTTAGGTGAAGATATTCCATATCCCAGCGCAGGCCTCGAAGTGCTCCACATAACCACTTGCAGATTTTACCAAAAGAGTGTTTCAAAACTGCTCTTTCTATAGGTAAGTTCAAGTCTGTGAGTTGAATGCACTCAACACAAAGAAGTTTCTGAGAATGCTTCTGTTCAGTTTTTATGTGAAGATATTTCCTTTTCCAGCATAGGCCTCAAACGGCTCCAAATATCCACTTGCAGATTCTACAAAAAGAGTGTTTCCAAACTTCTCTATCAATGGGTAGGTTCAACTCTGTGAGTTGAATGAACTCATCACAAAGAAGTTTCTGAGAATGCTTCTGTCTAGTTTTTATGTGAAGATATTTCCTTTTCCAACATAGGCCTCAAGGTGCTCCGAATAAACACTTGCAGATTCTACAAAAGGAGTGTTTCAAAACTGTTCTATCAAAGGGAACTTTCAAGTCTGTGAGTTGAATGCACTCATCACACAGAAGTTTCTCAGAATGCTTCTGTCTAGTTTTTAGGTGAAGAGATTTCATTTCCCAGCATAGGCCTCAAAGCGCTTCAAGTATCCACTTGCAGATTCTACGAAAAGAGTGTTTCAAAGCTGCTCTTTCAAAGCAGGGTTCAAGTCTGTGTGTTGAATGCACTCATCAGAAAGAAGTTTCTGAGAATGCTTCTGTCTAGTTCTTACGTGAAGATATTTCCTTTTCCAGCTTAGGCCTCAAAGCGCTCCAAATAACCACTTGCAAATTCCACAAAAGGAGTGTTTCAAAAGAGTTCCATGAAAAGGAACTTTCAAGTCTGTGAGTTGAATGCACTTATCATACAGAAGTTTCCTGGAATGCTTCTGTCTAGTTTTTATGTGAAGACATCTCCTTTTCCAGCATAGGCCTCAAAGCCCTCCAAATATCCACTTGCAGATTCTACCAAAAGAGTGTTTCAAAACTGCTCTATCAAAAGCAAGCTTCAACACTGTGAGTAGAATGCACTCATCACAAAGAAGTTTCGGAGAATGCTTCTGTCTAGTTTTTATGTGAAGATATTTCCTTTTCCAACATAGGCCTCAAAGCGCTCCAAATAAACACTTGCAGATTCTACAAAAGGAGTGTTTCAAAACTGCTCTTTCGAGAGGAACGTTCAAGTCTGTGAGTTGAATGCACTCATCACACAGAAGTTTCTGAGAATGCTTCTGTCTAGTTTTTATGTGAAGATATTTCCTTTTCCAGCATAGGCCTCAAAACGCTCCAAATATCCTCTTGCAGATTCTACAAAAAGAGTGTTTCAAAACTGTTCTATCAAAAGGAAGGTTCAACTCTGTGAGTTGAATGAATGCATCGTGAAGAACTTTCTGAGAATGCTTCTCTGTAGTTTTTAGGTGAAGATATTCCAAATCCCAGCACAGGCCTCGAAGTGCTCCAAATAACCACTTGCAGATTTTACCAAAAGAGTGTTTCAAAACTTCTCTTTCTATAGGTAAGTTCAAGTCTGTGAGTTGAATGCACTCAACACAAAGAAGTTTCTGAGAATGCTTCTGTTCAGTTTTTATGTGAAGATATTTCCTTTTCCAGCATAGGCCTCAAACGGCTCCAAATATCCACTTGCAGATTCTACAAAAAGAGTGTTTCCAAACTTCTCTATCAATTGGTAGGTTCAACTCTGTGAGTTGAATGAACTCATCACAAAGAAGTTTCTGAGAATCCTTCTCAGTAGTTTTTATGTGAAGTTATTTCCTTTTCCAACATAGGCCTCAAGGTGCTCCGAATAAACACTTGCAGATTCTACAAAAGGAGTGTTTCAAAACTGTTCTATCAAAGGGATCGTTCAAGTCTGTGAGTTGAATGCACTCATCACACAGAAGTTTCTCAGAATGCTTCTGTCTAGTTTTTAGGTGAAGAGATGTGATTTCCCAGCATAGGCCTCAAAGCGCTCCAAATATCCACTTGCAGATTCTACGAAAAGAGTGTTTCAAAGCTGCTCTTTCAAAAGCAAGGTTCAAGTCTGTGTGTTGAATGCACTCATCAGAAAGAAGTTTCTGAGAATGCTTCTGTCTAGTTCTTACGTGAAGATATTTCCTTTTCCAGCTTAGGCCTCAAAGCGCTCCAAATAAACACTTGCAAATTCCACAAAAGGAGTGTTTCAACAGAGTTCTATCAAAAGGAACGTTCAAGTCTGTGAGTTGAATGCACTTATCATACAGAAGTTTCCTGGAATGCTTCTGTCTAGTTTTTATGTGAAGACATTTCCTTTTCCAGCATAGGCCTCAAAGCCCTCCAAATATCCACTTGCAGATTCTACCAAAAGAGTGTTTCAAAACTGCTCTATCAAAAGCAAGCTTCAACCCTGTGAGTAGAATGCACTCATCACAAAGAAGTTTCGGAGAATGCTTCTGTCTAGTTTGTATGTGAAGATATTTCCTTTTCCAACATAGTCCTCAAAGCGCTCCAAATAAACACTTGCAGATTCTACAAAAGGAGTGTTTCAAAACTGCTCTTTCGAGAGGAACGTTCAAGTCTGTGAGTTGAATGCACTCATCACACAGAAGTTTCTGAGAATGCTTCTGTCTAGTTTTTATGTGAAGATATTTCCTTTTCCAGCATAGGCCTCAAAACGCTCCAAATATCCTCTTGCAGATTCTTCAAAAAGAGTGTTTCAAAACTGTTCTATCAAAAGGAAGGTTCAACTCTGTGAGTTGAATGAATGCATCGTGAAGAACTTTCTGAGAATGCTTCTCTGTAGTTTTTAGGTGAAGATATTCCATATCCCAGCACAGGCCTCGAAGTGCTCCAAATAACCACTTGCAGATTTTACCAAAAGAGTGTTTCAAAACTTCTCTTTCTATAGGTAAGTTCAAGTCTGTGAGTTGAATACACTCAACACAAAGAAGTTTCTGAGAATGCTTCTGTTCAGTTTTTATGTGAAGATATTTCCATTTCCAGCATAGGCCTCAAACGGCTCCAAATATCCACTTGCAGATTCTACAAAAAGAGTGTTTCCAAACTTCTCTATCAATTGGTAGGTTCAACTCTGTGAGTTGAATGAACTCATCACAAAGAAGTTTCTGAGAATCCTTCTCTCTAGTTTTTATGTGAAGATATTTCCTTTTCCAACATAGGCCTCAATGTGCTCCGAATAAACACTTGCAGATTCTACAAAAGGAGTGTTTCAAAACTGTTCTATCAAAGGGAACGTTCAAGTCTGTGAGTTGAATGCACTCATCACACAGAAGTTTCTCAGAATGCTTCTGTCTAGTTTTTAGGTGAAGAGATGTCATTTCCCAGCATAGGCCTCAAAGCGCTCCAAATATCCACTTGCAGATTCTACGAAAAGAGTGTTTCAAAGCTGCTCTTTCAAAAGCAAGGTTCAAGTCTGTGTGTTGAATGCACTCATCAGAAAGAAGTTTCTGAGAATGCTTCTGTCTAGTTCTTACGTGAAGATATTTCCTTTTCCAGCTTAGGCCTCAAAGCGCTCCAAATAAACACTTGCAAATTCCACAAAAGGAGTGTTTCAAAAGAGGTCTATCAAAAGGAACGTTCAAGTCTGTGAGTTGAATGCACTTATCATACAGAAGTTTCCTGGAATGCTTCTGTCTAGTTTTTATGTGAAGACATCTCCTTTTCCAGCATAGGCCTCAAAGCCCTCCAAATATCCACTTGCAGATTCTACCAAAAGAGTGTTTCAAAACTGCTCTATCAAAAGCAAGCTTCAACACTGTGAGTAGAATGCACTCATCACAAAGAAGTTTCGGAGAATGCTTCTGTCTAGTTTTTATGTGAAGATATTTCCTTTTCCAACATAGGCCTCAAAGCGCTCCAAATAAACACTTGCAGATTCTACAAAAGGAGTGTTTCAAAACTGCTCTTTCGAGAGGAACGTTCAAGTCTGTGAGTTGAATGCACTCATCACACAGAAGTTTCTGAGAATGCTTCTGTCTAGTTTTTATGTGAAGATATTTCCTTTTCCAGCATAGGCCTCAAAACGCTCCAAATATCCTCTTGCAGATTCTACAAAAAGAGTGTTTCAAAACTGTTCTATCAAAAGGAAGGTTCAACTCTGTGAGTTGAATGAATGCATCGTGAAGAACTTTCTGAGAATGCTTCTCTGTAGTTTTTAGGTGAAGATATTCCATATCCCAGCACAGGCCTCGAAGTGCTCCAAATAACCACTTGCAGATTTTACCAAAAGAGTGTTTCAAAACTTCTCTTTCTATTGGTAAGTTCAAGTCTGTGAGTTGAATGCACTCAACACAAAGAAGTTTCTGAGAATGCTTCTGTTCAGTTTTTATGTGAAGATATTTCCTTTTCCAGCATAGGCCTCAAACGGCTCCAAATATCCACTTGCAGATTCTACAAAAAGAGTGTTTCCAAACTTCTCTATCAATTGGTAGGTTCAACTCTGTGAGTTGAATGAACTCATCACAAAGAAGTTTCTGAGAATCCTTCTCAGTAGTTTTTATGTGAAGTTATTTCCTTTTCCAACATAGGCCTCAAGTTGCTCCGAATAAACACTTGCAGATTCTACAAAAGGAGTGTTTCAAAACTGTTCTATCAAAGGGATCGTTCAAGTCTGTGAGTTGAATGCACTCATCACACAGAAGTTTCTCAGAATGCTTCTGTCTAGTTTTTAGGTGAAGAGATGTGATTTCCCAGCATAGGCCTCAAAGCGCTCCAAATATCCACTTGCAGATTCTACGAAAAGAGTGTTTCAAAGCTGCTCTTTCAAAAGCAAGGTTCAAGTCTGTGTGTTGAATGCACTCATCAGAAAGAAGTTTCTGAGAATGCTTCTGTCTAGTTCTTACGTGAAGATATTTCCTTTTCCAGCTTAGGCCTCAAAGCGCTCCAAATAAACACTTGCAAATTCCACAAAAGGAGTGTTTCAAAAGAGTTCTATCAAAAGGAACGTTCAAGTCTGTGAGTTGAATGCACTTATCATACAGAAGTTTCCTGGAATGCTTCTGTCTAGTTTTTATGTGAAGACATTTCCTTTTCCAGCATAGGCCTCAAAGCCCTCCAAATATCCACTTGCAGATTCTACCAAAAGAGTGTTTCAAAACTGCTCTATCAAAAGCAAGCTTCAACCCTGTGAGTAGAATGCACTCATCACAAAGAAGTTTCGGAGAATGCTTCTGTCTAGTTTGTATGTGAAGATATTTCCTTTTCCAACATAGGCCTCAAAGCGCTCCAAATAAACACTTGCAGATTCTACAAAAGAAGTGTTTCAAAACTGCTCTTTCGAGAGGAACGTTCAAGTCTGTGAGTTGAATGCACTCATCACACAGAAGTTTCTGAGAATGCTTCTGTCTAGTTTTTATGTGAAGATATTTCCTTTTCCAGCATAGGCCTCAAAACGCTCCAAATATCCTCTTGCAGATTCTTCAAAAAGAGTGTTTCAAAACTGTTCTATCAAAAGGAAGGTTCAACTCTGTGAGTTGAATGAATGCATCGTGAATAACTTTCTGAGAATGCTTCTCTGTAGTTTTTAGGTGAAGATATTCCATATCCCAGCACAGGCCTCGAAGTGCTCCAAATAACCACTTGCAGATTTTACCAAAAGAGTGTTTCAAAACTTCTCTTTCTATAGGTAAGTTCAAGTCTGTGAGTTGAATACACTCAACACAAAGAAGTTTCTGAGAATGCTTCTGTTCAGTTTTTATGTGAAGATATTTCCATTTCCAGCATAGGCCTCAAACGGCTCCAAATATCCACTTGCAGATTCTACAAAAAGAGTGTTTCCAAACTTCTCTATCAATTGGTAGGTTCAACTCTGTGAGTTGAATGAACTCATCACAAAGAAGTTTCTGAGAATCCTTCTCAGTAGTTTTTATGTGAAGTTATTTCCTTTTCCAACATAGGCCTCAAGTTGCTCCGAATAAACACTTGCAGATTCTACAAAAGGAGTGTTTCAAAACTGTTCTATCAAAGGGATCGTTCAAGTCTGTGAGTTGAATGCACTCATCACACAGAAGTTTCTCAGAATGCTTCTGTCTAGTTTTTAGGTGAAGAGATGTGATTTCCCAGCATAGGCCTCAAAGCGCTCCAAATATCCACTTGCAGATTCTACGAAAAGAGTGTTTCAAAGCTGCTCTTTCAAAAGCAAGGTTCAAGTCTGTGTGTTGAATGCACTCATCAGAAAGAAGTTTCTGAGAATGCTTCTGTCTAGTTCTTACGTGAAGATATTTCCTTTTCCAGCTTAGGCCTCAAAGCGCTCCAAATAAACACTTGCAAATTCCACAAAAGGAGTGTTTCAAAAGAGGTCTATCAAAAGGAACGTTCAAGTCTGTGAGTTGAATGCACTTATCATACAGAAGTTTCCTGGAATGCTTCTGTCTAGTTTTTATGTGAAGACATTTCCTTTTCCAGCATAGGCCTCAAAGCCCTCCAAATATCCACTTGCAGATTCTACCAAAAGAGTGTTTCAAAACTGCTCTATCAAAAGCAAGCTTCAACCCTGTGAGTAGAATGCACTCATCACAAAGAAGTTTCGGAGAATGCTTCTGTCTAGTTTGTATGTGAAGATATTTCCTTTTCCAACATAGGCCTCAAAGCGCTCCAAATAAACACTTGCAGATTCTACAAAAGGAGTGTTTCAAAACTGCTCTTTCGAGAGGAACGTTCAAGTCTGTGAGTTGAATGCACTCATCACACAGAAGTTTCTGAGAATGCTTCTGTCTAGTTTTTATGTGAAGATATTTCCTTTTCCAGCATAGGCCTCAAAACGCTCCAAATATCCTCTTGCAGATTCTTCAAAAAGAGTGTTTCAAAACTGTTCTATCAAAAGGAAGGTTCAACTCTGTGAGTTGAATGAATGCATCGTGAATAACTTTCTGAGAATGCTTCTCTGTAGTTTTTAGGTGAAGATATTCCATATCCCAGCACAGGCCTCGAAGTGCTCCAAATAACCACTTGCAGATTTTACCAAAAGAGTGTTTCAAAACTTCTCTTTCTATAGGTAAGTTCAAGTCTGTGAGTTGAATACACTCAACACAAAGAAGTTTCTGAGAATGCTTCTGTTCAGTTTTTATGTGAAGATATTTCCATTTCCAGCATAGGCCTCAAACGGCTCCAAATATCCACTTGCAGATTCTACAAAAAGAGTGTTTCCAAACTTCTCTATCAATTGGTAGGTTCAACTCTGTGAGTTGAATGAACTCATCACAAAGAAGTTTCTGAGAATCCTTCTCTCTAGTTTTTATGTGAAGATATTTCCTTTTCCAACATAGGCCTCAATGTGCTCCGTATAAACACTTGCAGATTCTACAAAAGGAGTGTTTCAAAACTGTTCTATCAAAGGGAACGTTCAAGTCTGTGAGTTGAATGCACTCATCACACAGAAGTTTCTCAGAATGCTTCTGTCTAGTTTTTAGGTGAAGAGATGTCATTTCCCAGCATAGGCCTCAAAGCGCTCCAAATATCCACTTGCAGATTCTACGAAAAGAGTGTTTCAAAGCTGCTCTTTCAAAAGCAAGGTTCAAGTCTGTGTGTTGAATGCACTCATCAGAAAGAAGTTTCTGAGAATGCTTCTGTCTAGTTCTTACGTGAAGATATTTCCTTTTCCAGCTTAGGACTCAAAGCGCTCCAAATAAACACTTGCAAATTCCACAAAAGGAGTGTTTCAAAAGAGGTCTATCAAAAGGAACGTTCAAGTCTGTGAGTTGAATGCACTTATCATACAGAAGTTTCCTGGAATGCTTCTGTCTAGTTTTTATGTGAAGACATCTCCTTTTCCAGCATAGGCCTCAAAGCCCTCCAAATATCCACTTGCAGATTCTACCAAAAGAGTGTTTCAAAACTGCTCTATCAAAAGCAAGCTTCAACACTGTGAGTAGAATGCACTCATCACAAAGAAGTTTCGGAGAATGCTTCTGTCTAGTTTTTATGTGAAGATATTTCCTTTTCCAACATAGGCCTCAAAGCGCTCCAAATAAACACTTGCAGATTCTACAAAAGGAGTGTTTCAAAACTGCTCTTTCGAGAGGAACGTTCAAGTCTGTGAGTTGAATGCACTCATCACACAGAAGTTTCTGAGAATGCTTCTGTCTAGTTTTTATGTGAAGATATTTCCTTTTCCAGCATAGGCCTCAAAACGCTCCAAATATCCTCTTGCAGATTCTACAAAAAGAGTGTTTCAAAACTGTTCTATCAAAAGGAAGGTTCAACTCTGTGAGTTGAATGAATGCATCGTGAAGAACTTTCTGAGAATGCTTCTCTGTAGTTTTTAGGTGAAGATATTCCATATCCCAGCACAGGCCTCGAAGTGCTCCAAATAACCACTTGCAGATTTTACCAAAAGAGTGTTTCAAAACTTCTCTTTCTATTGGTAAGTTCAAGTCTGTGAGTTGAATGCACTCAACACAAAGAAGTTTCTGAGAATGCTTCTGTTCAGTTTTTATGTGAAGATATTTCCTTTTCCAGCATAGGCCTCAAACGGCTCCAAATATCCACTTGCAGATTCTACAAAAAGAGTGTTTCCAAACTTCTCTATCAATTGGTAGGTTCAACTCTGTGAGTTGAATGAACTCATCACAAAGAAGTTTCTGAGAATCCTTCTCAGTAGTTTTTATGTGAAGTTATTTCCTTTTCCAACATAGGCCTCAAGGTGCTCCGAATAAACACTTGCAGATTCTACAAAAGGAGTGTTTCAAAACAGTTCTATCAAAGGGATCGTTCAAGTCTGTGAGTTGAATGCACTCATCACACAGAAGTTTCTCAGAATGCTTCTGTCTAGTTTTTAGGTGAAGAGATTTCATTTCCCAGCATAGGCCTCAAAGCGCTCCAAATATCCCCTTGCAGATTCTACGAAAAGAGTGTTTCAAAGCTGCTCTTTCAAAAGCAATGTTCAAGTCTGTGTGTTGAATGCACTCATCAGAAAGAAGTTTCTGAGAATGCTTCTGTCTAGTTCTTACGTGAAGATATTTCCTTTTCCAGCTTAGGCCTCAAAGCGCTCCAAATAAACACTTGCAAATTCCAACAAAGGAGTGTTTCAAAAGAGGTCTATCAAAAGGAATGTTCAAGTCTGTGAGTTGAATGCACTTATCATACAGAAGTTTCCTGGAATGCTTCTGTCTAGTTTTTATGTGAAGACATTTCCTTTTCCAGCATAGGCCTCAAAGCCCTCCAAATATCCACTTGCAGATTCTACCAAAAGAGTGTTTCAAAACTGCTCTATCAAAAGCAAGC
Source organism: Pongo pygmaeus (assembly GCF_028885625.2). NCBI lineage: Eukaryota > Metazoa > Chordata > Mammalia > Primates > Hominidae > Pongo > Pongo pygmaeus. The sequence continues at coordinate 15,455,628 of NC_072386.2, read as the reverse complement.
TTCAACACTGTGAGTAGAATGCACTCATCACAAAGAAGTTTCGGAGAATGCTTCTGTCTAGTTTGTATGTGAAGATATTTCCTTTTCCAACATAGGCCTCAAAGCGCTCCAAATAAACACTTGCAGATTCTACAAAAGGAGTGTTTCAAAACTGCTCTTTCGAGAGGAACGTTCAAGTCTGTGAGTTGAATGCACTCATCACACAGAAGTTTCTGAGAATGCTTCTGTCTAGTTTTTATGTGAAGATATTTCCTTTTCCAGCATAGGCCTCAAAACGCTCCAAATATCCTCTTGCAGATTCTACAAAAAGAGTGTTCCAAAACTGTTCTATCAAAAGGAAGGTTCAACTCTGTGAGTTGAATGAGTGCATCGTGAAGAACTTTCTGAGAATGCTTCTCTGTAGTTTTTAGGTGAAGATATTCCATATCCCAGCACAGGCCTCGAAGTGCTCCAAATAACCACTTGCAGATTTTACCAAAAGAGTGTTTCAAAACTGCTCTTTCTATAGGTAAGTTCAAGTCTGTGAGTTGAATGCACTCAACACAAAGAAGTTTCTGAGAATGCTTCTGTTCAGTTTTTATGTGAAGATATTTCTTTTTCCAGCATAGGCCTCAAACGGCTCCAAATATCCACTTGCAGATTCTACAAAAAGAGTGTTTCCAAACTTCTCTATCAATTGGTAGGTTCAACTCTGTGAGTTGAATGAACTCATCACAAAGAAGTTTCTGAGAATCCTTCTCTCTAGTTTTTATGTGAAGATATTTCCTTTTCCAACATAGGCCTCAATGTGCTCCGAATAAACACTTGCAGATTCTACAAAAGGAGTGTTTCAAAACTGTTCTATCAAAGGGAACGTTCAAGTCTGTGAGTTGAATGCACTCATCACACAGAAGTTTCTCAGAATGCTTCTGTCTAGTTTTTAGGTGAAGAGATGTCATTTCCCAGCATAGGCCTCAAAGCGCTCCAAATATCCACTTGCAGATTCTACGAAAAGAGTGTTTCAAAGCTGCTCTTTCAAAAGCAAGGTTCAAGTCTGTGTGTTGAATGCACTCATCAGAAAGAAGTTTCTGAGAATGCTTCTGTCTAGTTCTTACGTGAAGATATTTCCTTTTCCAGCTTAGGCCTCAAAGCGCTCCAAATAAACACTTGCAAATACCACAAAAGGAGTGTTTCAAAAGAGTTCTATCAAAAGGAACGTTCAAGTCTGTGAGTTGAATGCACTTATCATACAGAAGTTTCCTGGAATGCTTCTGTCTAGTTTTTATGTGAAGACATTTCCTTTTCCAGCATAGGCCTCAAAGCCCTCCAAATATCCACTTGCAGATTCTACCAAAAGAGTGTTTCAAAACTGCTCTATCAAAAGCAAGCTTCAACACTGTGAGTAGAATGCACTCATCACAAAGAAGTTTCGGAGAATGCTTCTGTCTAGTTTTTATGTGAAGATATTTCCTTTTCAAACATAGGCCTCAAAGCGCTCCAAATAAACACTTGCAGATTCTACAAAAGGAGTGTTTCAAAACTGCTCTTTCGAGAGGAACGTTCAAGTCTGTGAGTTGAATGCACTCATCACACAGAAGGTTCCGAGAATGCTTCTGTCTAGTTTTTATGTGAAGATATTTCCTTTTCCAGCATAGGCCTCAAAACGCTCCAAATATCCTCTTGCAGATTCTACAAAAAGAGTGTTTCAAAACTGTTCTATCAAAAGGAAGGTTCAACTCTGTGAGTTGAATGAATCCATCGTGAGGAACTTTCTGAGAATGCTTCTCTGTAGTTTTTAGGTGAAGATATTCCATATCCCAGCACAGGCCTCGAAGTGCTCCAAATAACCACTTGCAGATTTTACCAAAAGAGTGTTTCAAAACTGCTCTTTCTATAGGTAAGTTCAAGTCTGTGAGTTGAATGCACTCAACACAAAGAAGTTTCTGAGAATGCTTCTGTTCAGTTTTTATGTGAAGATATTTCCTTTTCCAGCATAGGCCTCAAACGGCTCCAAATATCCACTTGCAGATTCTACAAAAAGAGTGTTTCCAAACTTCTCTATCAATTGGTAGGTTCAACTCTGTGAGTTGAATGAACTCATCCCAAAGAAGTTTCTGAGAATGCTTCTGTCTAGTTTTTATGTGAAGATATTTCCTTTTCCAACATAGGCCTCAATGTGCTCCGAATAAACACTTGCAGATTCTACAAAAGGAGTGTTTCAAAACTGTTCTATCAAAGGGAACGTTCAAGTCTGTGAGTTGAATGCACTCATCACACAGAAGTTTCTCAGAATGCTTCTGTCTAGTTTTTAGGTGAAGAGATGTCATTTCCCAGCATAGGCCTCAAAGCGCTCCAAATATCCACTTGCAGATTCTACGAAAAGAGTGTTTCAAAGCTGCTCTTTCAAAAGCAAGGTTCAAGTCTGTGTGTTGAATGCACTCATCAGAAAGAAGTTTCTGAGAATGCTTCTGTCTAGTTCTTACGTGAAGATATTTCCTTTTCCAGCTTAGGCCTCAAAGCGCTCCAAATAAACACTTGCAAATACCACAAAAGGAGTGTTTCAAAAGAGTTCTATCAAAAGGAACGTTCAAGTCTGTGAGTTGAATGCACTTATCATACAGAAGTTTCCTGGAATGCTTCTGTCTAGTTTTTATGTGAAGACATTTCCTTTTCCAGCATAGGCCTCAAAGCCCTCCAAATATCCACTTGCAGATTCTACCAAAAGAGTGTTTCAAAACTGCTCTATCAAAAGCAAGCTTCAACACTGTGAGTAGAATGCACTCATCACAAAGAAGTTTCGGAGAATGCTTCTGTCTAGTTTTTATGTGAAGATATTTCCTTTTCCAACATAGGCCTCAAAGCGCTCCAAATAAACACTTGCAGATTCTACAAAAGGAGTGTTTCAAAACTGCTCTTTCGAGAGGAACGTTCAAGTCTGTGAGTTGAATGCACTCATCACACAGAAGGTTCCGAGAATGCTTCTGTCTAGTTTTTAATGTGAAGATATTTCCTTTTCCAGCATAGGCCTCAAAACGCTCCAAATATCCTCTTGCAGATTCTACAAAAAGAGTGTTTCAAAACTGTTCTATCAAAAGGAAGGTTCAACTCTGTGAGTTGAATGAATCCATCGTGAGGAACTTTCTGAGAATGCTTCTCTGTAGTTTTTAGGTGAAGATATTCCATATCCCAGCACAGGCCTCGAAGTGCTCCAAATAACCACTTGCAGATTTTACCAAAAGAGTGTTTCAAAACTTCTCTTTCTATAGGTAAGTTCAAGTCTGTGAGTTGAATGCACTCAACACAAAGAAGTTTCTGAGAATGCTTCTGTTCAGTTTTTATGTGAAGATATTTCCTTTTCCAGCATAGGCCTCAAACGGCTCCAAATATCCACTTGCAGATTCTACAAAAAGAGTGTTTCCAAACTTCTCTATCAATTGGTAGGTTCAACTCTGTGAGTTGAATGAACTCATCCCAAAGAAGTTTCTGAGAATGCTTCTGTCTAGTTTTTATGTGAAGATATTTCCTTTTCCAACATAGGCCTCAAGGTGCTCCGAATAAACACTTGCAGATTCTACAAAAGGAGTGTTTCAAAACTGTTCTATCAAAAGGAACGTTCAAGTCTGTGAGTTGAATGCACTCATCACACAGAAGTTTCTCAGAATGCTTCTGTCTAGTTTTTAGGTGAAGAGATGTCATTTCCCAGCATAGGCCTCAAAGCGCTCCAAATATCCACTTGCAGATTCTACGAAAAGAGTGTTTCAAAGCTGCTCTTTCAAAAGCAAGGTTCAAGTCTGTGTGTTGAATGCACTCATCAGAAAGAAGTTTCTGAGAATGCTTCTGTCTAGTTCTTACGTGAAGATATTTCCTTTTCCAGCTTAGGCCTCAAAGCGCTCCAAATAAACACTTGCAAATTCCACAAAAGGAGTGTTTCAAAAGAGTTCTATCAAAAGGAACGTTCAAGTCTGTGAGTTGAATGCACTTATCATACAGAAGTTTCCTGGAATGCTTCTGTCTAGTTTTTATGTGAAGACATTTCCTTTTCCAGCATAGGCCTCAAAGCCCTCCAAATATCCACTTGCAGATTCTACCAAAAGAGTGTTTCAAAACTGCTCTATCAAAAGCAAGCTTCAACACTGTGAGTAGAATGCACTCATCACAAAGAAGTTTCGGAGAATGCTTCTGTCTAGTTTGTATGTGAAGATATTTCCTTTTCCAACATAGGCCTCAAAGCGCTCCAAATAAACACTTGCAGATTCTACAAAAGGAGTGTTTCAAAACTGCTCTTTCAAGAGGAACGTTCAAGTCTGTGAGTTGAATGCACTCATCACACAGAAGTTTCTGAGAATGCTTCTGTCTAGTTTTTATGTGAAGATATTTCCTTTTCCAGCATAGGCCTCAAAACCCTCCAAATATCCTCTTGCAGATTCTTCAAAAAGAGTGTTTCAAAACTGTTCTATCAAAAGGAAGGTTCAACTCTGTGAGTTGAATGAATGCATCGTGAAGAACTTTCTGAGAATGCTTCTCTGTAGTTTTTAGGTGAAGATATTCCATATCCCAGCACAGGCCTCGAAGTGCTCCAAATAACCACTTGCAGATTTTACCAAAAGAGTGTTTCAAAACTTCTCTTTCTATAGGTAAGTTCAGGTCTGTGAGTTGAATACACTCAACACAAAGAAGTTTCTGAGAATGCTTCTGTTCAGTTTTTATGTGAAGATATTTCCATTTCCAGCATAGGCCTCAAACGGCTCCAAATATCCACTTGCAGATTCTACAAAAAGAGTGTTTCCAAACTTCTCTATCAATTGGTAGGTTCAACTCTGTGAGTTGAATGAACTCATCACAAAGAAGTTTCTGAGAATCCTTCTCTCTAGTTTTTATGTGAAGATATTTCCTTTTCCAACATAGGCCTCAATGTGCTCCGAATAAACACTTGCAGATTCTACAAAAGGAGTGTTTCAAAACTGTTCTATCAAAGGGAACGTTCAAGTCTGTGAGTTGAATGCACTCATCACACAGAAGTTTCTCAGAATGCTTCTGTCTAGTTTTTAGGTGAAGAGATGTCATTTCCCAGCATAGGCCTCAAAGCGCTCCAAATATCCACTTGCAGATTCTACGAAAAGAGTGTTTCAAAGCTGCTCTTTCAAAAGCAAGGTTCAAGTCTGTGTGTTGAATGCACTCATCAGAAAGAAGTTTCTGAGAATGCTTCTGTCTAGTTCTTACGTGAAGATATTTCCTTTTCCAGCTTAGGCCTCAAAGCGCTCCAAATAAACACTTGCAAATTCCACAAAAGGAGTGTTTCAAAAGAGGTCTATCAAAAGGAACGTTCAAGTCTGTGAGTTGAATGCACTTATCATACAGAAGTTTCCTGGAATGCTTCTGTCTAGTTTTTATGTGAAGACATTTCCTTTTCCAGCATAGGCCTCAAAGCCCTCCAAATATCCACTTGCAGATTCTACCAAAAGAGTGTTTCAAAACTGCTCTATCAAAAGCAAGCTTCAACACTGTGAGTAGAATGCACTCATCACAAAGAAGTTTCGGAGAATGCTTCTGTCTAGTTTGTATGTGAAGATATTTCCTTTACCAACATAGGCCTCAAAGCGCTCCAAATAAACACTTGCAGATTCTACAAAAGGAGTGTTTCAAAACTGCTCTTTCGAGAGGAACGTTCAAGTCTGTGAGTTGAATGCACTCATCACACAGAAGTTTCTGAGAATGCTTCTGTCTAGTTTTTATGTGAAGATATTTCCTTTTCCAGCATAGGCCTCAAAACGCTCCAAATATCCTCTTGCAGATTCTTCAAAAAGAGTGTTTCAAAACTGTTCTATCAAAAGGAAGGTTCAACTCTGTGAGTTGAATGAATGCATCGTGAAGAACTTTCTGAGAATGCTTCTCTGTAGTTTTTAGGTGAAGATATTCCATATCCCAGCACAGGCCTCGAAGTGCTCCAAATAACCACTTGCAGATTTTACCAAAAGAGTGTTTCAAAACTTCTCTTTCTATAGGTAAGTTCAAGTCTGTGAGTTGAATACACTCAACACAAAGAAGTTTCTGAGAATGCTTCTGTTCAGTTTTTATGTGAAGATATTTCCTTTTCCAGCATAGGCCTCAAACGGCTCCAAATATCCACTTGCAGATTCTACAAAAAGAGTGTTTCCAAACTTCTCTATCAATTGGTAAGTTCAACTCTGTGAGTTGAATGAACTCATCACAAAGAAGTTTCTGAGAATCCTTCTCTCTAGTTTTTATGTGAAGATATTTCCTTTTCCAACATAGGCCTCAATGTGCTCCGAATAAACACTTGCAGATTCTACAAAAGGAGTGTTTCAAAACTGTTCTATCAAAGGGAACGTTCAAGTCTGTGAGTTGAATGCACTCATCACACAGAAGTTTCTCAGAATGCTTCTGTCTAGTTTTTAGGTGAAGAGATGTCATTTCCCAGCATAGGCCTCAAAGCGCTCCAAATATCCACTTGCAGATTCTACGAAAAGAGTGTTTCAAAGCTGCTCTTTCAAAAGCAAGGTTCAAGTCTGTGTGTTGAATGCACTCATCAGAAAGAAGTTTCTGAGAATGCTTCTGTCTAGTTCTTACGTGAAGATATTTCCTTTTCCAGCTTAGGCCTCAAAGCGCTCCAAATAAACACTTGCAAATTCCACAAAAGGAGTGTTTCAAAAGAGGTCTATCAAAAGGAACGTTCAAGTCTGTGAGTTGAATGCACTTATCATACAGAAGTTTCCTGGAATGCTTCTGTCTAGTTTTTATGTGAAGACATCTCCTTTTCCAGCATAGGCCTCAAAGCCCTCCAAATATCCACTTGCAGATTCTACCAAAAGAGTGTTTCAAAACTGCTCTATCAAAAGCAAGCTTCAACACTGTGAGTAGAATGCACTCATCACAAAGAAGTTTCGGAGAATGCTTCTGTCTAGTTTTTATGTGAAGATATTTCCTTTTCCAACATAGGCCTCAAAGCGCTCCAAATAAACACTTGCAGATTCTACAAAAGGAGTGTTTCAAAACTGCTCTTTCGAGAGGAACGTTCAAGTCTGTGAGTTGAATGCACTCATCACACAGAAGTTTCTGAGAATGCTTCTGTCTAGTTTTTATGTGAAGATATTTCCTTTTCCAGCATAGGCCTCAAAACGCTCCAAATATCCTCTTGCAGATTCTACAAAAAGAGTGTTTCAAAACTGTTCTATCAAAAGGAAGGTTCAACTCTGTGAGTTGAATGAATGCATCGTGAAGAACTTTCTGAGAATGCTTCTCTGTAGTTTTTAGGTGAAGATATTCCATATCCCAGCACAGGCCTCGAAGTGCTCCAAATAACCACTTGCAGATTTTACCAAAAGAGTGTTTCAAAACTTCTCTTTCTATTGGTAAGTTCAAGTCTGTGAGTTGAATGCACTCAACACAAAGAAGTTTCTGAGAATGCTTCTGTTCAGTTTTTATGTGAAGATATTTCCTTTTCCAGCATAGGCCTCAAACGGCTCCAAATATCCACTTGCAGATTCTACAAAAAGAGTGTTTCCAAACTTCTCTATCAATTGGTAGGTTCAACTCTGTGAGTTGAATGAACTCATCACAAAGAAGTTTCTGAGAATCCTTCTCAGTAGTTTTTATTTGAAGTTATTTCCTTTTCCAACATAGGCCTCAAGGTGCTCCGAATAAACACTTGCAGATTCTACAAAAGGAGTGTTTCAAAACTGTTCTATCAAAGGGATCGTTCAAGTCTGTGAGTTGAATGCACTCATCACACAGAAGTTTCTCAGAATGCTTCTGTCTAGTTTTTAGGTGAAGAGATGTGATTTCCCAGCATAGGCCTCAAAGCGCTCCAAATATCCACTTGCAGATTCTACGAAAAGAGTGTTTCACAGCTGCTCTTTCAAAAGCAAGGTTCAAGTCTGTGTGTTGAATGCACTCATCAGAAAGAAGTTTCTGAGAATGCTTCTGTCTAGTTCTTACGTGAAGATATTTCCTTTTCCAGCTTAGGCCTCAAAGCGCTCCAAATAAACACTTGCAAATTCCACAAAAGGAGTGTTTCAAAAGAGTTCTATCAAAAGGAACGTTCAAGTCTGTGAGTTGAATGCACTTATCATACAGAAGTTTCCTGGAATGCTTCTGTCTAGTTTTTATGTGAAGACATTTCCTTTTCCAGCATAGGCCTCAAAGCCCTCCAAATATCCACTTGCAGATTCTACCAAAAGAGTGTTTCAAAACTGCTCTATCAAAAGCAAGCTTCAACACTGTGAGTAGAATGCACTCATCACAAAGAAGTTTCGGAGAATGCTTCTGTCTAGTTTTTATGTGAAGATATTTCCTTTTCCAACATAGGCCTCAAAGCGCTCCAAATAAACACTTGCAGATTCTACAAAAGGAGTGTTTCAAAACTGCTCTTTCGAGAGGAACGTTCAAGTCTGTGAGTTGAATGCACTCATCACACAGAAGTTTCTGAGAATGCTTCTGTCTAGTTTTTATGTGAAGATATTTCCTTTTCCAGCATAGGCCTCAAAACGCTCCAAATATCCTCTTGCAGATTCTTCAAAAAGAGTGTTTCAAAACTGTTCTATCAAAAGGAAGGTTCAACTCTGTGAGTTGAATGAATGCATCGTGAAGAACTTTCTGAGAATGCTTCTCTGTAGTTTTTAGGTGAAGATATTCCATATCCCAGCACAGGCCTCGAAGTGCTCCAAATAACCACTTGCAGATTTTACCAAAAGAGTGTTTCAAAACTTCTCTTTCTATAGGTAAGTTCAAGTCTGTGAGTTGAATACACTCAACACAAAGAAGTTTCTGAGAATGCTTCTGTTCAGTTTTTATGTGAAGATATTTCCATTTCCAGCATAGGCCTCAAACGGCTCCAAATATCCACTTGCAGATTCTACAAAAAGAGTGTTTCCAAACTTCTCTATCAATTGGTAGGTTCAACTCTGTGAGTTGAATGAACTCATCACAAAGAAGTTTCTGAGAATGCTTCTGTCTAGTTTTTATGTGAAGATATTTCCTTTTCCAACATAGGCCTCAAGGTGCTCCGAATAAACACTTGCAGATTCTACAAAAGGAGTGTTTCAAAACTGTTCTATCAAAGGGAACGTTCAAGTCTGTGAGTTGAATGCACTCATCACACAGAAGTTTCTCAGAATGCTTCTGTCTAGTTTTTAGGTGAAGAGATTTCATTTCCCAGCATAGGCCTCAAAGCGCTCCAAATATCCCCTTGCAGATTCTACGAAAAGAGTGTTTCAAAGCTGCTCTTTCAAAAGCAATGTTCAAGTCTGTGTGTTGAATGCACTCATCAGAAAGAAGTTTCTGAGAATGCTTCTGTCTAGTTCTTACGTGAAGATATTTCCTTTTCCAGCTTAGGCCTCAAAGCGCTCCAAATAAACACTTGCAAATTCCACAAAAGGAGTGTTTCAAAAGAGGTCTATCAAAAGGAATGTTCAAGTCTGTGAGTTGAATGCACTTATCATACAGAAGTTTCCTGGAATGCTTCTGTCTAGTTTTTATGTGAAGACATTTCCTTTTCCAGCATAGGCCTCAAAGCCCTCCAAATATCCACTTGCAGATTCTACCAAAAGAGTGTTTCAAAACTGCTCTATCAAAAGCAAGCTTCAACCCTGTGAGTAGAATGCACTCATCACAAAGAAGTTTCGGAGAATGCTTCTGTCTAGTTTGTATGTGAAGATATTTCCTTTTCCAACATAGGCCTCAAAGCGCTCCAAATAAACACTTGCAGATTCTACAAAAGGAGTGTTTCAAAACTGCTCTTTCGAGAGGAACGTTCAAGTCTGTGAGTTGAATGCACTCATCACACAGAAGTTTCTGAGAATGCTTCTGTCTAGTTTTTATGTGAAGATATTTCCTTTTCCAGCATAGGCCTCAAAACGCTCCAAATATCCTCTTGCAGATTCTACAAAAAGAGTGTTCCAAAACTGTTCTATCAAAAGGAAGGTTCAGCTCTGTGAGTTGAATGAGTGCATCGTGAAGAACTTTCTGAGAATGCTTCTCTGTAGTTTCTAGGTGAAGATATTCCATATCCCAGCACAGGCCTCGAAGTGCTCCAAATAACCACTTGCAGATTTTACCAAAAGAGTGTTTCAAAACTGCTCTTTCTATAGGTAAGTTCAAGTCTGTGAGTTGAATGCACTCAACACAAAGAAGTTTCTGAGAATGCTTCTGTTCAGTTTTTATGTGAAGATATTTCTTTTTCCAGCATAGGCCTCAAACGGCTCCAAATATCCACTTGCAGATTCTACAAAAAGAGTGTTTCCAAACTTCTCTATCAATTGGTAGGTTCAACTCTGTGAGTTGAATGAACTCATCCCAAAGAAGTTTCTGAGAATGCTTCTGTCTAGTTTTTATGTGAAGATATTTCCTTTTCCAACATAGGCCTCAAGGTGCTCCGAATAAACACTTGCAGATTCTACAAAAGGAGTGTTTCAAAACTGTTCTATCAAAAGGAACGTTCAAGTCTGTGAGTTGAATGCACTCATCACAAAGAAGTTTCTCAGAATGCTTCTGTCTAGTTTTTAGGTGAAGAGATGTCATTTCCCAGCATAGGCCTCAAAGCGCTCCAAATATCCACTTGCAGATTCTACGAAAAGAGTGTTTCAAAGCTGCTCTTTCAAAAGCAAGGTTCAAGTCTGTGTGTTGAATGCACTCATCAGAAAGAAGTTTCTGAGAATGCTTCTGTCTAGTTCTTACGTGAAGATATTTCCTTTTCCAGCTTAGGCCTCAAAGCGCTCCAAATAAACACTTGCAAATTCCACAAAAGGAGTGTTTCAAAAGAGTTCTATCAAAAGGAACGTTGAAGTCTGTGAGTTGAATGCACTTATCATACAGAAGTTTCCTGGAATGCTTCTGTCTAGTTTTTATGTGAAGACATTTCCTTTTCCAGCATAGGCCTCAAAGCCCTCCAAATATCCACTTGCAGATTCTACCAAAAGAGTGTTTCAAAACTGCTCTATCAAAAGCAAGCTTCAACACTGTGAGTAGAATGCACTCATCACAAAGAAGTTTCGGAGAATGCTTCTGTCTAGTTTTTATGTGAAGATATTTCCTTTTCCAACATAGGCCTCAAAGCGCTCCAAATAAACACTTGCAGATTCTACAAAAGGAGTGTTTCAAAACTGCTCTTTCGAGAGGAACGTTCAAGTCTGTGAGTTGAATGCACTCATCACACAGAAGTTTCTGAGAATGCTTCTGTCTAGTTTTTATGTGAAGATATTTCCTTTTCCAGCATAGGCCTCAAAACGCTCCAAATATCCTCTTGCAGATTCTTCAAAAAGAGTGTTTCAAAACTGTTCTATCAAAAGGAAGGTTCAACTCTGTGAGTTGAATGAATGCATCGTGAAGAACTTTCTGAGAATGCTTCTCTGTAGTTTTTAGGTGAAGATATTCCATATCCCAGCACAGGCCTCGAAGTGCTCCAAATAACCACTTGCAGATTTTACCAAAAGAGTGTTTCAAAACTGCTCTTTCTATAGGTAAGTTCAAGTCTGTGAGTTGAATACACTCAACACAAAGAAGTTTCTGAGAATGCTTCTGTTCAGTTTTTATGTGAAGATATTTCCTTTTCCAGCATAGGCCTCAAACGGCTCCAAATATCCACTTGCAGATTCTACAAAAAGAGTGTTTCCAAACTTCTCTATCAATTGGTAGGTTCAACTCTGTGAGTTGAATGAACTCATCACAAAGAAGTTTCTGAGAATCCTTCTCAGTAGTTTTTATGTGAAGTTATTTCCTTTTCCAACATAGGCCTCAAGGTGCTCCGAATAAACACTTGCAGATTCTACAAAAGGAGTGTTTCAAAACTGTTCTATCAAAGGGATCGTTCAAGTCTGTGAGTTGAATGCACTCATCACACAGAAGTTTCTCAGAATGCTTCTGTCTAGTTTTTAGGTGAAGAGATGTGATTTCCCAGCATAGGCCTCAAAGCGCTCCAAATATCCACTTGCAGATTCTACGAAAAGAGTGTTTCACAGCTGCTCTTTCAAAAGCAAGGTTCAAGTCTGTGTGTTGAATGCACTCATCAGAAAGAAGTTTCTGAGAATGCTTCTGTCTAGTTCTTACGTGAAGATATTTCCTTTTCCAGCTTAGGCCTCAAAGCGCTCCAAATAAACACTTGCAAATTCCACAAAAGGAGTGTTTCAAAAGAGTTCTATCAAAAGGAACGTTCAAGTCTGTGAGTTGAATGCACTTATCATACAGAAGTTTCCTGGAATGCTTCTGTCTAGTTTTTATGTGAAGACATTTCCTTTTCCAGCATAGGCCTCAAAGCCCTCCAAATATCCACTTGCAGATTCTACCAAAAGAGTGTTTCAAAACTGCTCTATCAAAAGCAAGCTTCAACACTGTGAGTAGAATGCACTCATCACAAAGAAGTTTCGGAGAATGCTTCTGTCTAGTTTTTATGTGAAGATATTTCCTTTTCCAACATAGGCCTCAAAGCGCTCCAAATAAACACTTGCAGATTCTACAAAAGGAGTGTTTCAAAACTGCTCTTTCGAGAGGAACGTTCAAGTCTGTGAGTTGAATGCACTCATCACACAGAAGTTTCTGAGAATGCTTCTGTCTAGTTTTTATGTGAAGATATTTCCTTTTCCAGCATAGGCCTCAAAACGCTCCAAATATCCTCTTGCAGATTCTTCAAAAAGAGTGTTTCAAAACTGTTCTATCAAAAGGAAGGTTCAACTCTGTGAGTTGAATGAATGCATCGTGAAGAACTTTCTGAGAATGCTTCTCTGTAGTTTTTAGGTGAAGATATTCCATATCCCAGCACAGGCCTCGAAGTGCTCCAAATAACCACTTGCAGATTTTACCAAAAGAGTGTTTCAAAACTTCTCTTTCTATAGGTAAGTTCAAGTCTGTGAGTTGAATACACTCAACACAAAGAAGTTTCTGAGAATGCTTCTGTTCAGTTTTTATGTGAAGATATTTCCATTTCCAGCATAGGCCTCAAACGGCTCCAAATATCCACTTGCAGATTCTACAAAAAGAGTGTTTCCAAACTTCTCTATCAATTGGTAGGTTCAACTCTGTGAGTTGAATGAACTCATCCCAAAGAAGTTTCTGAGAATGCTTCTGTCTAGTTTTTATGTGAAGATATTTCCTTTTCCAACATAGGCCTCAAGGTGCTCCGAATAAACACTTGCAGATTCTACAAAAGGAGTGTTTCAAAACTGTTCTATCAAAGGGAACGTTCAAGTCTGTGAGTTGAATGCACTCATCACACAGAAGTTTCTCAGAATGCTTCTGTCTAGTTTTTAGGTGAAGAGATGTCATTTCCCAGCATAGGCCTCAAAGCGCTCCAAATATCCACTTGCAGATTCTACGAAAAGAGTGTTTCAAAGCTGCTCTTTCAAAAGCAAGGTTCAAGTCTGTGTGTTGAATGCACTCATCAGAAAGAAGTTTCTGAGAATGCTTCTGTCTAGTTCTTACGTGAAGATATTTCCTTTTCCAGCTTAGGCCTCAAAGCGCTCCAAATAAACACTTGCAAATACCACAAAAGGAGTGTTTCAAAAGAGTTCTATCAAAAGGAACGTTCAAGTCTGTGAGTTGAATGCACTTATCATACAGAAGTTTCCTGGAATGCTTCTGTCTAGTTTTTATGTGAAGACATTTCCTTTTCCAGCATAGGCCTCAAAGCCCTCCAAATATCCACTTGCAGATTCTACCAAAAGAGTGTTTCAAAACTGCTCTATCAAAAGCAAGCTTCAACACTGTGAGTAGAATGCACTCATCACAAAGAAGTTTCGGAGAATGCTTCTGTCTAGTTTTTATGTGAAGATATTTCCTTTTCAAACATAGGCCTCAAAGCGCTCCAAATAAACACTTGCAGATTCTACAAAAGGAGTGTTTCAAAACTGCTCTTTCGAGAGGAACGTTCAAGTCTGTGAGTTGAATGCACTCATCACACAGAAGGTTCCGAGAATGCTTCTGTCTAGTTTTTATGTGAAGATATTTCCTTTTCCAGCATAGGCCTCAAAACGCTCCAAATATCCTCTTGCAGATTCTACAAAAAGAGTGTTTCAAAACTGTTCTATCAAAAGGAAGGTTCAACTCTGTGAGTTGAATGAATCCATCGTGAGGAACTTTCTGAGAATGCTTCTCTGTAGTTTTTAGGTGAAGATATTCCATATCCCAGCACAGGCCTCGAAGTGCTCCAAATAACCACTTGCAGATTTTACCAAAAGAGTGTTTCAAAACTGCTCTTTCTATAGGTAAGTTCAAGTCTGTGAGTTGAATGCACTCAACACAAAGAAGTTTCTGAGAATGCTTCTGTTCAGTTTTTATGTGAAGATATTTCCTTTTCCAGCATAGGCCTCAAACGGCTCCAAATATCCACTTGCAGATTCTACAAAAAGAGTGTTTCCAAACTTCTCTATCAATTGGTAGGTTCAACTCTGTGAGTTGAATGAACTCATCCCAAAGAAGTTTCTGAGAATGCTTCTGTCTAGTTTTTATGTGAAGATATTTCCTTTTCCAACATAGGCCTCAATGTGCTCCGAATAAACACTTGCAGATTCTACAAAAGGAGTGTTTCAAAACTGTTCTATCAAAGGGAACGTTCAAGTCTGTGAGTTGAATGCACTCATCACACAGAAGTTTCTCAGAATGCTTCTGTCTAGTTTTTAGGTGAAGAGATGTCATTTCCCAGCATAGGCCTCAAAGCGCTCCAAATATCCACTTGCAGATTCTACGAAAAGAGTGTTTCAAAGCTGCTCTTTCAAAAGCAAGGTTCAAGTCTGTGTGTTGAATGCACTCATCAGAAAGAAGTTTCTGAGAATGCTTCTGTCTAGTTCTTACGTGAAGATATTTCCTTTTCCAGCTTAGGCCTCAAAGCGCTCCAAATAAACACTTGCAAATACCACAAAAGGAGTGTTTCAAAAGAGTTCTATCAAAAGGAACGTTCAAGTCTGTGAGTTGAATGCACTTATCATACAGAAGTTTCCTGGAATGCTTCTGTCTAGTTTTTATGTGAAGACATTTCCTTTTCCAGCATAGGCCTCAAAGCCCTCCAAATATCCACTTGCAGATTCTACCAAAAGAGTGTTTCAAAACTGCTCTATCAAAAGCAAGCTTCAACACTGTGAGTAGAATGCACTCATCACAAAGAAGTTTCGGAGAATGCTTCTGTCTAGTTTTTATGTGAAGATATTTCCTTTTCCAACATAGGCCTCAAAGCGCTCCAAATAAACACTTGCAGATTCTACAAAAGGAGTGTTTCAAAACTGCTCTTTCGAGAGGAACGTTCAAGTCTGTGAGTTGAATGCACTCATCACACAGAAGGTTCCGAGAATGCTTCTGTCTAGTTTTTAATGTGAAGATATTTCCTTTTCCAGCATAGGCCTCAAAACGCTCCAAATATCCTCTTGCAGATTCTACAAAAAGAGTGTTTCAAAACTGTTCTATCAAAAGGAAGGTTCAACTCTGTGAGTTGAATGAATCCATCGTGAGGAACTTTCTGAGAATGCTTCTCTGTAGTTTTTAGGTGAAGATATTCCATATCCCAGCACAGGCCTCGAAGTGCTCCAAATAACCACTTGCAGATTTTACCAAAAGAGTGTTTCAAAACTTCTCTTTCTATAGGTAAGTTCAAGTCTGTGAGTTGAATGCACTCAACACAAAGAAGTTTCTGAGAATGCTTCTGTTCAGTTTTTATGTGAAGATATTTCCTTTTCCAGCATAGGCCTCAAACGGCTCCAAATATCCACTTGCAGATTCTACAAAAAGAGTGTTTCCAAACTTCTCTATCAATTGGTAGGTTCAACTCTGTGAGTTGAATGAACTCATCCCAAAGAAGTTTCTGAGAATGCTTCTGTCTAGTTTTTATGTGAAGATATTTCCTTTTCCAACATAGGCCTCAAGGTGCTCCGAATAAACACTTGCAGATTCTACAAAAGGAGTGTTTCAAAACTGTTCTATCAAAAGGAACGTTCAAGTCTGTGAGTTGAATGCACTCATCACACAGAAGTTTCTCAGAATGCTTCTGTCTAGTTTTTAGGTGAAGAGATGTCATTTCCCAGCATAGGCCTCAAAGCGCTCCAAATATCCACTTGCAGATTCTACGAAAAGAGTGTTTCAAAGCTGCTCTTTCAAAAGCAAGGTTCAAGTCTGTGTGTTGAATGCACTCATCAGAAAGAAGTTTCTGAGAATGCTTCTGTCTAGTTCTTACGTGAAGATATTTCCTTTTCCAGCTTAGGCCTCAAAGCGCTCCAAATAAACACTTGCAAATTCCACAAAAGGAGTGTTTCAAAAGAGTTCTATCAAAAGGAACGTTCAAGTCTGTGAGTTGAATGCACTTATCATACAGAAGTTTCCTGGAATGCTTCTGTCTAGTTTTTATGTGAAGACATTTCCTTTTCCAGCATAGGCCTCAAAGCCCTCCAAATATCCACTTGCAGATTCTACCAAAAGAGTGTTTCAAAACTGCTCTATCAAAAGCAAGCTTCAACACTGTGAGTAGAATGCACTCATCACAAAGAAGTTTCGGAGAATGCTTCTGTCTAGTTTGTATGTGAAGATATTTCCTTTTCCAACATAGGCCTCAAAGCGCTCCAAATAAACACTTGCAGATTCTACAAAAGGAGTGTTTCAAAACTGCTCTTTCAAGAGGAACGTTCAAGTCTGTGAGTTGAATGCACTCATCACACAGAAGTTTCTGAGAATGCTTCTGTCTAGTTTTTATGTGAAGATATTTCCTTTTCCAGCATAGGCCTCAAAACCCTCCAAATATCCTCTTGCAGATTCTTCAAAAAGAGTGTTTCAAAACTGTTCTATCAAAAGGAAGGTTCAACTCTGTGAGTTGAATGAATGCATCGTGAAGAACTTTCTGAGAATGCTTCTCTGTAGTTTTTAGGTGAAGATATTCCATATCCCAGCACAGGCCTCGAAGTGCTCCAAATAACCACTTGCAGATTTTACCAAAAGAGTGTTTCAAAACTTCTCTTTCTATAGGTAAGTTCAGGTCTGTGAGTTGAATACACTCAACACAAAGAAGTTTCTGAGAATGCTTCTGTTCAGTTTTTATGTGAAGATATTTCCATTTCCAGCATAGGCCTCAAACGGCTCCAAATATCCACTTGCAGATTCTACAAAAAGAGTGTTTCCAAACTTCTCTATCAATTGGTAGGTTCAACTCTGTGAGTTGAATGAACTCATCACAAAGAAGTTTCTGAGAATCCTTCTCTCTAGTTTTTATGTGAAGATATTTCCTTTTCCAACATAGGCCTCAATGTGCTCCGAATAAACACTTGCAGATTCTACAAAAGGAGTGTTTCAAAACTGTTCTATCAAAGGGAACGTTCAAGTCTGTGAGTTGAATGCACTCATCACACAGAAGTTTCTCAGAATGCTTCTGTCTAGTTTTTAGGTGAAGAGATGTCATTTCCCAGCATAGGCCTCAAAGCGCTCCAAATATCCACTTGCAGATTCTACGAAAAGAGTGTTTCAAAGCTGCTCTTTCAAAAGCAAGGTTCAAGTCTGTGTGTTGAATGCACTCATCAGAAAGAAGTTTCTGAGAATGCTTCTGTCTAGTTCTTACGTGAAGATATTTCCTTTTCCAGCTTAGGCCTCAAAGCGCTCCAAATAAACACTTGCAAATTCCACAAAAGGAGTGTTTCAAAAGAGGTCTATCAAAAGGAACGTTCAAGTCTGTGAGTTGAATGCACTTATCATACAGAAGTTTCCTGGAATGCTTCTGTCTAGTTTTTATGTGAAGACATTTCCTTTTCCAGCATAGGCCTCAAAGCCCTCCAAATATCCACTTGCAGATTCTACCAAAAGAGTGTTTCAAAACTGCTCTATCAAAAGCAAGCTTCAACACTGTGAGTAGAATGCACTCATCACAAAGAAGTTTCGGAGAATGCTTCTGTCTAGTTTGTATGTGAAGATATTTCCTTTACCAACATAGGCCTCAAAGCGCTCCAAATAAACACTTGCAGATTCTACAAAAGGAGTGTTTCAAAACTGCTCTTTCGAGAGGAACGTTCAAGTCTGTGAGTTGAATGCACTCATCACACAGAAGTTTCTGAGAATGCTTCTGTCTAGTTTTTATGTGAAGATATTTCCTTTTCCAGCATAGGCCTCAAAACGCTCCAAATATCCTCTTGCAGATTCTTCAAAAAGAGTGTTTCAAAACTGTTCTATCAAAAGGAAGGTTCAACTCTGTGAGTTGAATGAATGCATCGTGAAGAACTTTCTGAGAATGCTTCTCTGTAGTTTTTAGGTGAAGATATTCCATATCCCAGCACAGGCCTCGAAGTGCTCCAAATAACCACTTGCAGATTTTACCAAAAGAGTGTTTCAAAACTTCTCTTTCTATAGGTAAGTTCAAGTCTGTGAGTTGAATACACTCAACACAAAGAAGTTTCTGAGAATGCTTCTGTTCAGTTTTTATGTGAAGATATTTCCTTTTCCAGCATAGGCCTCAAACGGCTCCAAATATCCACTTGCAGATTCTACAAAAAGAGTGTTTCCAAACTTCTCTATCAATTGGTAGGTTCAACTCTGTGAGTTGAATGAACTCATCACAAAGAAGTTTCTGAGAATCCTTCTCTCTAGTTTTTATGTGAAGATATTTCCTTTTCCAACATAGGCCTCAATGTGCTCCGAATAAACACTTGCAGATTCTACAAAAGGAGTGTTTCAAAACTGTTCTATCAAAGGGAACGTTCAAGTCTGTGAGTTGAATGCACTCATCACACAGAAGTTTCTCAGAATGCTTCTGTCTAGTTTTTAGGTGAAGAGATGTCATTTCCCAGCATAGGCCTCAAAGCGCTCCAAATATCCACTTGCAGATTCTACGAAAAGAGTGTTTCAAAGCTGCTCTTTCAAAAGCAAGGTTCAAGTCTGTGTGTTGAATGCACTCATCAGAAAGAAGTTTCTGAGAATGCTTCTGTCTAGTTCTTACGTGAAGATATTTCCTTTTCCAGCTTAGGCCTCAAAGCGCTCCAAATAAACACTTGCAAATTCCACAAAAGGAGTGTTTCAAAAGAGGTCTATCAAAAGGAACGTTCAAGTCTGTGAGTTGAATGCACTTATCATACAGAAGTTTCCTGGAATGCTTCTGTCTAGTTTTTATGTGAAGACATCTCCTTTTCCAGCATAGGCCTCAAAGCCCTCCAAATATCCACTTGCAGATTCTACCAAAAGAGTGTTTCAAAACTGCTCTATCAAAAGCAAGCTTCAACACTGTGAGTAGAATGCACTCATCACAAAGAAGTTTCGGAGAATGCTTCTGTCTAGTTTTTATGTGAAGATATTTCCTTTTCCAACATAGGCCTCAAAGCGCTCCAAATAAACACTTGCAGATTCTACAAAAGGAGTGTTTCAAAACTGCTCTTTCGAGAGGAACGTTCAAGTCTGTGAGTTGAATGCACTCATCACACAGAAGTTTCTGAGAATGCTTCTGTCTAGTTTTTATGTGAAGATATTTCCTTTTCCAGCATAGGCCTCAAAACGCTCCAAATATCCTCTTGCAGATTCTACAAAAAGAGTGTTTCAAAACTGTTCTATCAAAAGGAAGGTTCAACTCTGTGAGTTGAATGAATGCATCGTGAAGAACTTTCTGAGAATGCTTCTCTGTAGTTTTTAGGTGAAGATATTCCATATCCCAGCACAGGCCTCGAAGTGCTCCAAATAACCACTTGCAGATTTTACCAAAAGAGTGTTTCAAAACTTCTCTTTCTATTGGTAAGTTCAAGTCTGTGAGTTGAATGCACTCAACACAAAGAAGTTTCTGAGAATGCTTCTGTTCAGTTTTTATGTGAAGATATTTCCTTTTCCAGCATAGGCCTCAAACGGCTCCAAATATCCACTTGCAGATTCTACAAAAAGAGTGTTTCCAAACTTCTCTATCAATTGGTAGGTTCAACTCTGTGAGTTGAATGAACTCATCACAAAGAAGTTTCTGAGAATCCTTCTCAGTAGTTTTTATTTGAAGTTATTTCCTTTTCCAACATAGGCCTCAAGGTGCTCCGAATAAACACTTGCAGATTCTACAAAAGGAGTGTTTCAAAACTGTTCTATCAAAGGGATCGTTCAAGTCTGTGAGTTGAATGCACTCATCACACAGAAGTTTCTCAGAATGCTTCTGTCTAGTTTTTAGGTGAAGAGATGTGATTTCCCAGCATAGGCCTCAAAGCGCTCCAAATATCCACTTGCAGATTCTACGAAAAGAGTGTTTCACAGCTGCTCTTTCAAAAGCAAGGTTCAAGTCTGTGTGTTGAATGCACTCATCAGAAAGAAGTTTCTGAGAATGCTTCTGTCTAGTTCTTACGTGAAGATATTTCCTTTTCCAGCTTAGGCCTCAAAGCGCTCCAAATAAACACTTGCAAATTCCACAAAAGGAGTGTTTCAAAAGAGTTCTATCAAAAGGAACGTTCAAGTCTGTGAGTTGAATGCACTTATCATACAGAAGTTTCCTGGAATGCTTCTGTCTAGTTTTTATGTGAAGACATTTCCTTTTCCAGCATAGGCCTCAAAGCCCTCCAAATATCCACTTGCAGATTCTACCAAAAGAGTGTTTCAAAACTGCTCTATCAAAAGCAAGCTTCAACACTGTGAGTAGAATGCACTCATCACAAAGAAGTTTCGGAGAATGCTTCTGTCTAGTTTTTATGTGAAGATATTTCCTTTTCCAACATAGGCCTCAAAGCGCTCCAAATAAACACTTGCAGATTCTACAAAAGGAGTGTTTCAAAACTGCTCTTTCGAGAGGAACGTTCAAGTCTGTGAGTTGAATGCACTCATCACACAGAAGTTTCTGAGAATGCTTCTGTCTAGTTTTTATGTGAAGATATTTCCTTTTCCAGCATAGGCCTCAAAACGCTCCAAATATCCTCTTGCAGATTCTTCAAAAAGAGTGTTTCAAAACTGTTCTATCAAAAGGAAGGTTCAACTCTGTGAGTTGAATGAATGCATCGTGAAGAACTTTCTGAGAATGCTTCTCTGTAGTTTTTAGGTGAAGATATTCCATATCCCAGCACAGGCCTCGAAGTGCTCCAAATAACCACTTGCAGATTTTACCAAAAGAGTGTTTCAAAACTTCTCTTTCTATAGGTAAGTTCAAGTCTGTGAGTTGAATACACTCAACACAAAGAAGTTTCTGAGAATGCTTCTGTTCAGTTTTTATGTGAAGATATTTCCATTTCCAGCATAGGCCTCAAACGGCTCCAAATATCCACTTGCAGATTCTACAAAAAGAGTGTTTCCAAACTTCTCTATCAATTGGTAGGTTCAACTCTGTGAGTTGAATGAACTCATCACAAAGAAGTTTCTGAGAATGCTTCTGTCTAGTTTTTATGTGAAGATATTTCCTTTTCCAACATAGGCCTCAAGGTGCTCCGAATAAACACTTGCAGATTCTACAAAAGGAGTGTTTCAAAACTGTTCTATCAAAGGGAACGTTCAAGTCTGTGAGTTGAATGCACTCATCACACAGAAGTTTCTCAGAATGCTTCTGTCTAGTTTTTAGGTGAAGAGATTTCATTTCCCAGCATAGGCCTCAAAGCGCTCCAAATATCCCCTTGCAGATTCTACGAAAAGAGTGTTTCAAAGCTGCTCTTTCAAAAGCAATGTTCAAGTCTGTGTGTTGAATGCACTCATCAGAAAGAAGTTTCTGAGAATGCTTCTGTCTAGTTCTTACGTGAAGATATTTCCTTTTCCAGCTTAGGCCTCAAAGCGCTCCAAATAAACACTTGCAAATTCCACAAAAGGAGTGTTTCAAAAGAGGTCTATCAAAAGGAATGTTCAAGTCTGTGAGTTGAATGCACTTATCATACAGAAGTTTCCTGGAATGCTTCTGTCTAGTTTTTATGTGAAGACATTTCCTTTTCCAGCATAGGCCTCAAAGCCCTCCAAATATCCACTTGCAGATTCTACCAAAAGAGTGTTTCAAAACTGCTCTATCAAAAGCAAGCTTCAACACTGTGAGTAGAATGCACTCATCACAAAGAAGTTTCGGAGAATGCTTCTGTCTAGTTTGTATGTGAAGATATTTCCTTTTCCAACATAGGCCTCAAAGCGCTCCAAATAAACACTTGCAGATTCTACAAAAGGAGTGTTTCAAAACTGCTCTTTCGAGAGGAACGTTCAAGTCTGTGAGTTGAATGCACTCATCACACAGAAGTTTCTGAGAATGCTTCTGTCTAGTTTTTATGTGAAGATATTTCCTTTTCCAGCATAGGCCTCAAAACGCTCCAAATATCCTCTTGCAGATTCTACAAAAAGAGTGTTCCAAAACTGTTCTATCAAAAGGAAGGTTCAGCTCTGTGAGTTGAATGAGTGCATCGTGAAGAACTTTCTGAGAATGCTTCTCTGTAGTTTCTAGGTGAAGATATTCCATATCCCAGCACAGGCCTCGAAGTGCTCCAAATAACCACTTGCAGATTTTACCAAAAGAGTGTTTCAAAACTGCTCTTTCTATAGGTAAGTTCAAGTCTGTGAGTTGAATGCACTCAACACAAAGAAGTTTCTGAGAATGCTTCTGTTCAGTTTTTATGTGAAGATATTTCTTTTTCCAGCATAGGCCTCAAACGGCTCCAAATATCCACTTGCAGATTCTACAAAAAGAGTGTTTCCAAACTTCTCTATCAATTGGTAGGTTCAACTCTGTGAGTTGAATGAACTCATCCCAAAGAAGTTTCTGAGAATGCTTCTGTCTAGTTTTTATGTGAAGATATTTCCTTTTCCAACATAGGCCTCAAGGTGCTCCGAATAAACACTTGCAGATTCTACAAAAGGAGTGTTTCAAAACTGTTCTATCAAAAGGAACGTTCAAGTCTGTGAGTTGAATGCACTCATCACAAAGAAGTTTCTCAGAATGCTTCTGTCTAGTTTTTAGGTGAAGAGATGTCATTTCCCAGCATAGGCCTCAAAGCGCTCCAAATATCCACTTGCAGATTCTACGAAAAGAGTGTTTCAAAGCTGCTCTTTCAAAAGCAAGGTTCAAGTCTGTGTGTTGAATGCACTCATCAGAAAGAAGTTTCTGAGAATGCTTCTGTCTAGTTCTTACGTGAAGATATTTCCTTTTCCAGCTTAGGCCTCAAAGCGCTCCAAATAAACACTTGCAAATTCCACAAAAGGAGTGTTTCAAAAGAGTTCTATCAAAAGGAACGTTGAAGTCTGTGAGTTGAATGCACTTATCATACAGAAGTTTCCTGGAATGCTTCTGTCTAGTTTTTATGTGAAGACATTTCCTTTTCCAGCATAGGCCTCAAAGCCCTCCAAATATCCACTTGCAGATTCTACCAAAAGAGTGTTTCAAAACTGCTCTATCAAAAGCAAGCTTCAACACTGTGAGTAGAATGCACTCATCACAAAGAAGTTTCGGAGAATGCTTCTGTCTAGTTTTTATGTGAAGATATTTCCTTTTCCAACATAGGCCTCAAAGCGCTCCAAATAAACACTTGCAGATTCTACAAAAGGAGTGTTTCAAAACTGCTCTTTCGAGAGGAACGTTCAAGTCTGTGAGTTGAATGCACTCATCACACAGAAGTTTCTGAGAATGCTTCTGTCTAGTTTTTATGTGAAGATATTTCCTTTTCCAGCATAGGCCTCAAAACGCTCCAAATATCCTCTTGCAGATTCTTCAAAAAGAGTGTTTCAAAACTGTTCTATCAAAAGGAAGGTTCAACTCTGTGAGTTGAATGAATGCATCGTGAAGAACTTTCTGAGAATGCTTCTCTGTAGTTTTTAGGTGAAGATATTCCATATCCCAGCACAGGCCTCGAAGTGCTCCAAATAACCACTTGCAGATTTTACCAAAAGAGTGTTTCAAAACTGCTCTTTCTATAGGTAAGTTCAAGTCTGTGAGTTGAATACACTCAACACAAAGAAGTTTCTGAGAATGCTTCTGTTCAGTTTTTATGTGAAGATATTTCCTTTTCCAGCATAGGCCTCAAACGGCTCCAAATATCCACTTGCAGATTCTACAAAAAGAGTGTTTCCAAACTTCTCTATCAATTGGTAGGTTCAACTCTGTGAGTTGAATGAACTCATCACAAAGAAGTTTCTGAGAATCCTTCTCAGTAGTTTTTATGTGAAGTTATTTCCTTTTCCAACATAGGCCTCAAGGTGCTCCGAATAAACACTTGCAGATTCTACAAAAGGAGTGTTTCAAAACTGTTCTATCAAAGGGATCGTTCAAGTCTGTGAGTTGAATGCACTCATCACACAGAAGTTTCTCAGAATGCTTCTGTCTAGTTTTTAGGTGAAGAGATGTGATTTCCCAGCATAGGCCTCAAAGCGCTCCAAATATCCACTTGCAGATTCTACGAAAAGAGTGTTTCACAGCTGCTCTTTCAAAAGCAAGGTTCAAGTCTGTGTGTTGAATGCACTCATCAGAAAGAAGTTTCTGAGAATGCTTCTGTCTAGTTCTTACGTGAAGATATTTCCTTTTCCAGCTTAGGCCTCAAAGCGCTCCAAATAAACACTTGCAAATTCCACAAAAGGAGTGTTTCAAAAGAGTTCTATCAAAAGGAACGTTCAAGTCTGTGAGTTGAATGCACTTATCATACAGAAGTTTCCTGGAATGCTTCTGTCTAGTTTTTATGTGAAGACATTTCCTTTTCCAGCATAGGCCTCAAAGCCCTCCAAATATCCACTTGCAGATTCTACCAAAAGAGTGTTTCAAAACTGCTCTATCAAAAGCAAGCTTCAACACTGTGAGTAGAATGCACTCATCACAAAGAAGTTTCGGAGAATGCTTCTGTCTAGTTTTTATGTGAAGATATTTCCTTTTCCAACATAGGCCTCAAAGCGCTCCAAATAAACACTTGCAGATTCTACAAAAGGAGTGTTTCAAAACTGCTCTTTCGAGAGGAACGTTCAAGTCTGTGAGTTGAATGCACTCATCACACAGAAGTTTCTGAGAATGCTTCTGTCTAGTTTTTATGTGAAGATATTTCCTTTTCCAGCATAGGCCTCAAAACGCTCCAAATATCCTCTTGCAGATTCTTCAAAAAGAGTGTTTCAAAACTGTTCTATCAAAAGGAAGGTTCAACTCTGTGAGTTGAATGAATGCATCGTGAAGAACTTTCTGAGAATGCTTCTCTGTAGTTTTTAGGTGAAGATATTCCATATCCCAGCACAGGCCTCGAAGTGCTCCAAATAACCACTTGCAGATTTTACCAAAAGAGTGTTTCAAAACTTCTCTTTCTATAGGTAAGTTCAAGTCTGTGAGTTGAATACACTCAACACAAAGAAGTTTCTGAGAATGCTTCTGTTCAGTTTTTATGTGAAGATATTTCCATTTCCAGCATAGGCCTCAAACGGCTCCAAATATCCACTTGCAGATTCTACAAAAAGAGTGTTTCCAAACTTCTCTATCAATTGGTAGGTTCAACTCTGTGAGTTGAATGAACTCATCCCAAAGAAGTTTCTGAGAATGCTTCTGTCTAGTTTTTATGTGAAGATATTTCCTTTTCCAACATAGGCCTCAAGGTGCTCCGAATAAACACTTGCAGATTCTACAAAAGGAGTGTTTCAAAACTGTTCTATCAAAGGGAACGTTCAAGTCTGTGAGTTGAATGCACTCATCACACAGAAGTTTCTCAGAATGCTTCTGTCTAGTTTTTAGGTGAAGAGATTTCATTTCCCAGCATAGGCCTCAAAGCGCTCCAAATATCCCCTTGCAGATTCTACGAAAAGAGTGTTTCAAAGCTGCTCTTTCAAAAGCAATGTTCAAGTCTGTGTGTTGAATGCACTCATCAGAAAGAAGTTTCTGAGAATGCTTCTGTCTAGTTCTTACGTGAAGATATTTCCTTTTCCAGCTTAGGCCTCAAAGCGCTCCAAATAAACACTTGCAAATTCCACAAAAGGAGTGTTTCAAAAGAGGTCTATCAAAAGGAATGTTCAAGTCTGTGAGTTGAATGCACTTATCATACAGAAGTTTCCTGGAATGCTTCTGTCTAGTTTTTATGTGAAGACATTTCCTTTTCCAGCATAGGCCTCAAAGCCCTCCAAATATCCACTTGCAGATTCTACCAAAAGAGTGTTTCAAAACTGCTCTATCAAAAGCAAGCTTCAACACTGTGAGTAGAATGCACTCATCACAAAGAAGTTTCGGAGAATGCTTCTGTCTAGTTTGTATGTGAAGATATTTCCTTTTCCAAAATAGGCCTCAAAGCGCTCCAAATAAACACTTGCAGATTCTACAAAAGGAGTGTTTCAAAACTGCTCTTTCGAGAGGAACGTTCAAGTCTGTGAGTTGAATGCACTCATCACACAGAAGTTTCTGAGAATGCTTCTGTCTAGTTTTTATGTGAAGATATTTCCTTTTCCAGCATAGGCCTCAAAACGCTCCAAATATCCTCTTGCAGATTCTACAAAAAGAGTGTTCCAAAACTGTTCTATCAAAAGGAAGGTTCAACTCTGTGAGTTGAATGAGTGCATCGTGAAGAACTTTCTGAGAATGCTTCTCTGTAGTTTTTAGGTGAAGATATTCCATATCCCAGCACAGGCCTCGAAGTGCTCCAAATAACCACTTGCAGATTTTACCAAAAGAGTGTTTCAAAACTGCTCTTTCTATAGGTAAGTTCAAGTCTGTGAGTTGAATGCACTCAACACAAAGAAGTTTCTGAGAATGCTTCTGTTCAGTTTTTATGTGAAGATATTTCTTTTTCCAGCATAGGCCTCAAACGGCTCCAAATATCCACTTGCAGATTCTACAAAAAGAGTGTTTCCAAACTTCTCTATCAATTGGTAGGTTCAACTCTGTGAGTTGAATGAACTCATCCCAAAGAAGTTTCTGAGAATGCTTCTGTCTAGTTTTTATGTGAAGATATTTCCTTTTCCAACATAGGCCTCAAGGTGCTCCGAATAAACACTTGCAGATTCTACAAAAGGAGTGTTTCAAAACTGTTCTATCAAAAGGAACGTTCAAGTCTGTGAGTTGAATGCACTCATCACAAAGAAGTTTCTCAGAATGCTTCTGTCTAGTTTTTAGGTGAAGAGATGTCATTTCCCAGCATAGGCCTCAAAGCGCTCCAAATATCCACTTGCAGATTCTACGGAAAGAGTGTTTCAAAGCTGCTCTTTCAAAAGCAAGGTTCAAGTCTGTGTGTTGAATGCACTCATCAGAAAGAAGTTTCTGAGAATGCTTCTGTCTAGTTCTTACGTGAAGATATTTCCTTTTCCAGCTTAGGCCTCAAAGCGCTCCAAATAAACACTTGCAAATTCCACAAAAGGAGTGTTTCAAAAGAGTTCTATCAAAAGGAACGTTCAAGTCTGTGAGTTGAATGCACTTATCATACAGAAGTTTCCTGGAATGCTTCTGTCTAGTTTTTATGTGAAGACATTTCCTTTTCCAGCATAGGCCTCAAAGCCCTCCAAATATCCACTTGCAGATTCTACCAAAAGAGTGTTTCAAAACTGCTCTATCAAAAGCAAGCTTCAACACTGTGAGTAGAATGCACTCATCACAAAGAAGTTTCGGAGAATGCTTCTGTCTAGTTTTTATGTGAAGATATTTCCTTTTCCAACATAGGCCTCAAAGCGCTCCAAATAAACACTTGCAGATTCTACAAAAGGAGTGTTTCAAAACTGCTCTTTCGAGAGGAACGTTCAAGTCTGTGAGTTGAATGCACTCATCACACAGAAGTTTCTGAGAATGCTTCTGTCTAGTTTTTATGTGAAGATATTTCCTTTTCCAGCATAGGCCTCAAAACGCTCCAAATATCCTCTTGCAGATTCTTCAAAAAGAGTGTTTCAAAACTGTTCTATCAAAAGGAAGGTTCAACTCTGTGAGTTGAATGAATGCATCGTGAAGAACTTTCTGAGAATGCTTCTCTGTAGTTTTTAGGTGAAGATATTCCATATCCCAGCACAGGCCTCGAAGTGCTCCAAATAACCACTTGCAGATTTTACCAAAAGAGTGTTTCAAAACTTCTCTTTCTATAGGTAAGTTCGAGTCTGTGAGTTGAATACACTCAACACAAAGAAGTTTCTGAGAATGCTTCTGTTCAGTTTTTATGTGAAGATATTTCCATTTCCAGCATAGGCCTCAAATGGCTCCAAATATCCACTTGCAGATTCTACAAAAAGAGTGTTTCCAAACTTCTCTATCAATTGGTAGGTTCAACTCTGTGAGTTGAATGAACTCATCCCAAAGAAGTTTCTGAGAATGCTTCTGTCTAGTTTTTATGTGAAGATATTTCCTTTTCCAACATAGGCCTCAAGGTGCTCCGAATAAACAATTGCAGATTCTACAAAAGGAGTGTTTCAAAACTGTTCTATCAAAGGGAACGTTCAAGTCTGTGAGTTGAATGCACTCCTCACACAGAAGTTTCTCAGAATGCTTCTGTCTAGTTTTTAGGTGAAGAGATTTCATTTCCCAGCATAGGCCTCAAAGCGCTCTAAATATCACCTTGCAGATTCTACGAAAAGAGTGTTTCAAAGCTGCTCTTTCAAAAGCAAGGTTCAAGTCTGTGTGTTGAATGCACTCATCAGAAAGAAGTTTCTGAGAATGCTTCTGTCTAGTTCTTACGTGAAGATATTTCCTTTTCCAGCTTAGGCCTCAAAGCGCTCCAAATAAACACTTGCAAATTCCACAAAAGGAGTGTTTCAAAAGAGTTCTATCAAAAGGAACGTTCAAGTCTGTGAGTTGAATGCACTTATCATACAGAAGTTTCCTGGAATGCTTCTGTCTAGTTTTTATATGAAGACATTTCATTTACCAGCATAGGCCTCAAAGCCCTCCAAATATCCACTTGCAGATTCTACCAAAAGAGTGTTTCAAAACTGCTCTATCAAAAGCAAGCTTCAACACTGTGAGTAGAATGCACTCATCACAAAGAAGTTTCGGAGAATGCTTCTGTCTAGTTTGTATGTGAAGATATTTCCTTTTCCAACATAGGCCTCAAAGCGCTCCAAATAAACACTTGCAGATTCTACAAAAGGAGTGTTTCAAAACTGCTCTTTCGAGAGGAACGTTCAAGTCTGTGAGTTGAATGCACTCATCACACAGAAGTTTCTGAGAATGCTTCTGTCTAGTTTTTATGTGAAGATATTTCCTTTTCCAGCATAGGCCTCAAAACGCTCCAAATATCCTCTTGCAGATTCTACAAAAAGAGTGTTTCAAAACTGTTCTATCAAAAGGAAGGTTCAACTCTGTGAGTTGAATGAGTGCATCGTGAAGAACTTTCTGAGAATGCTTCTGTGTAGTTTTTAGGTGAAGATATCCCAGCACAGGCCTCGAAGTGCTCCAAATAACCACTTGCAGATTTTACCAAAAGAGTGTTTCAAAACTGCTCTTTCTATAGGTAAGTTCAAGTCTGTGAGTTGAATGCACTCAACACAAAGAAGTTGCTGAGAATGCTTCTGTTCAGTTTTTATGTGAAGATATATCCTTTTCCAACATAGGCCTCAAGGTGCTCCGAATAAACACTTGCAGATTCTACAAAAGGAGTGTTTCAAAACTGTTCTATCAAAGGGAACGTTCAAGTCTGTGAGTTGAATGCACTCATCACACAGAAGTTTCTCAGAATGCTTCTGTCTAGTTTTTAGGTGAAGAGATTTCATTTCCCAGCATAGGCCTCAAAGCGCTCCAATTATCCACTTGCAGATTCTACGAAAAGAGTGTTTCAAAGCTGCTCTTTCAAAACCAAGGTTCAAGTCTGTGTGTTGAATGCACTCATCAGAAAGAAGTTTCTGAGAATGCTTCTGTCTAGTTCTTACGTGAAGATATTTCCTTTTCCAGCTTAGGCCACAAAGCGCTCCAAAGAAACACTTGCAAATTCCACAAAAGGAGTGTTTCAAAAGAGTTCTATCAAAAGGAACGTTCAAGTCTGTGAGTTGAATGCACTTATCATACAGAAGTTTCCTGGAATGCTTCTGTCTAGTTTTTATGTGAAGACATCTCCTTTTCCAGCATAGGCCTCAAAGCCCTCCAAATATCCACTTGCAGATTCTACCAAAAGAGTGTTTCAAAACTGCTCTATCAAAAGCAAGCTTCAACACTGTGAGTAGAATGCACTCATCACAAAGAAGTTTCGGAGAATGCTTCTGTCTAGTTTTTATGTGAAGATATCTCCTTTTAAAACATAGGCCTCAAAGCGCTCCAAATAAACACTTGCAGATTCTACAAAAGGAGTGTTTCAAAACTGCTCTTTCGAGAGGAACGTTCACGTCTGTGAGTTGAATACACTCAACACACAGAAGTTTCTGAGAATGCTTCTGTCTAGTTTTTATGTGAAGATATTTCCTTTTCCAGCATAGGCCTCAAAACGCTCCAAATATCCTCTTGCAGATTCTACAAAAAGAGTGTTTCAAAACTGTTCTATCAAAAGGAAGGTTCAACTCTGTGAGTTGAATGAATGCATCGTGAAGAACTTTCTGAGAATGCTTCTGTGTAGTTTTTAGGTGAAGATATTCCATATCCCAGCACAGGCCTCGAAGTGCTCCAAATAACCACTTGCAGATTTTACCAAAAGAGTGTTTCAAAACTGCTCTTTCTATAGGTAAGTTCAAGTCTGTGAGTTGAATGCACTCAACACAAAGAAGTTTCTGAGAATGCTCCTGTTCAGTTTTTATGTGAAGATATTTCCTTTTCCAGCATACGCCCCAAACGGCTACAAATATCCACTTGCAGATTCTACAAAAATAGTGTTTCAAAACTGTTCTATCAAAAGGATGGTTCAAATCTGTGAGTTGAATGAATGCATCGGGAAGAACTTTCTGAGCATGCTTCTCTGTAGTTTTTAGGTGAAGATATTCCATATCCCAGCACAGGCCTCGAAGTGCTCCAAATAACCACTTGCAGATTTTACCAAAAGAGTGTTTCAAAACTGCTCTTTCTATAGGTAAGTTCAAGTCTGTGAGTTGAATGCACTCAACACAAAGAAGTTTCTGAGAATGCTTCTGTTCAGTTTTTATGTGAAGATATTTCCTTTTCCAGCATAGGCCTCAAACGGCTCCAAATATCCACTTGCAGATTCTACAAAAAGAGTGTTTCCAAACTTCTCTATCAATGGGTAGGTTCAACTCTGTGAGTTGAATGAACTCATCACAAAGAAGTTTCTGAGAATCCTTCTCTCTAGTTTTTATGTGAAGATATTTCCTTTTCCAACATAGGCCTCAAGGTGCTCTGAATAAACACTTGCAGATTCTACAAAAGGAGTGTTTCAAAACTGTTCTATCAAAGGGAACGTTCAAGTCTGTGAGTTGAATGCACTCGTCACACAGAAGTTTCTCAGAATGCTTCTGTCTAGTTTTTAGGTGAAGAGATGTCATTTCCCAGCATAGGCCTCAAAGCGCTCCAAATATCCACTTGCAGATTCTACGAAAAGAGTGTTTCAAAGCTGCTCTTTCAAAAGCAAGGTTCAAGTCTGTGTGTTGAATGCACTCATCAGAAAGAAGTTTCTGAGAATGCTTCTGTCTAGTTCTTACGTGAAGATATTTCCTTTTCCAGCTTAGGCCTCAAAGCGCTCCAAATAAACACTTGCAAATTCCACAAAAGGAGTGTTTCAAAAGAGTTCTATCAAAAGGAACGTTCAAGTCTGTGAGTTGAATGCACTTATCATACAGAAGTTTCCTGGAATGCTTCTGTCTAGTTTTTATGTGAAGACATTTCCTTTTCCAGCATAGGCCTCAAAGCCCTCCAAATATCCACTTGCAGATTCTACCAAAAGAGTGTTTCAAAACTGCTCTATCAAAAGCAAGCTTCAACACTGTGAGTAGAATGCACTCATCACAAAGAAGTTTCGGAGAATGCTTCTGTCTAGTTTGTATGTGAAGATATTTCCTTTTCCAACATAGGCCTCAAAGCGCTCCAAATAAACACTTGCAGATTCTACAAAAGGAGTGTTTCAAAACTGCTCTTTCAAGAGGAACGTTCACGTCTGTGAGTTGAATGCACTCATCACACAGAAGTTTCTGAGAATGCTTCTGTCTTGTTTTTATGTGAAGATATTTCCTTTTCCAGCATAGGCCTCAAAACGCTCCAAATATCCTCTTGCAGATTCTACAAAAAGAGTGTTTCAAAACTGTTCTATCAAAAGGAAGGTTCAACTCTGTGAGTTGAGCGAATGCATCGTGAAGAACTTTCTGAGAATGCTTCTCTGTAGTTTTTAGGTGAAGATATTCCATATCCCAGCACAGGCCTCGAAGTGCTCCAAATAACCACTTGCAGATTTTACCAAAAGAGTGTTTCAAAACCGCTCTTTCTATAGGTAAGTTCAAGTCTGTGAGTTGAATGCACTCAACACAAAGAAGTTTCTGAGAATGCTTCTGTTCAGTTTTTATGTGAAGATATTTCTTTTTCCAGCATAGGCCTCAAACGGCTCCAAAGATCCACTTGCAGATTCTACAAAAAGAGTGTTTCCAAACTTCTCTATCAATTGGTAGGTTCAACTCTGTGAGTTGAATGAACTCATCACAAAGAAGTTTCTGAGAATCCTTCTCTCTAGTTTTTATGTCAAGATATTTCCTTTTCCAACATAGGCCTCAAGGTGCTCTGAATAAACACTTGCAGATTCTACAAAAGGAGTGTTTCAAAACTGTTCTATCAAAGGGAACGTTCAAGTCTGTGAGTTGAATGCACTCATCACACAGAAGTTTCTCAGAATGCTTCTGTCTAGTTTTTAGGTGAAGATTTCCCAGCATAGGCCTCAAAGCGCTCCAAATATCCACTTGCAGATTCTACGAAAAGAGTGTTTCAAAGCTGCTCTTTCAAAAGCAAGGTTCAAGTCTGTGTGTTGAATGCACTCATCAGAAAGAAGTTTCTGAGAATGCTTCTGTCTAGTTCTTACGTGAAGATATTTCCTTTTCCAGCTTAGGCCTCAAAGCACTACATATAAACACTTGCAAATTCTACAAAAGGAGTGTTTCAAAAGAGTTCTATCAAAAGGAACGTTCAAGTCTGTGAGTTGAATGCACTTATCATACAGAAGTTTCCTGGAATGCTTCTGTCTAGTTTTTATGTGAAGACATTTCCTTTTCCAGCGTATGCCTCAAAGCCCTCCAAATACCCATTTGCAGATTCTACCAAAAGAGTGTTTCAAAACTGCTCTATCAAAAGCAAGCTTCAACACTGTGAGTAGAATGCACTCATCACAAAGAAGTTTCGGAGAATGCTTCTGTCTTTTTTTATGTGAAGATACTTCCTTTTCCAACATAGGCCTCAAAGCGCTCCAAATAAACACTTGCAGATTCTACAAAAGGAGTATTTCAAAACTGCTCTTTCGAGAGGAACGTTCAAGTCTGTGAGTTGAATGCACTCATCACACAGAAGTTTCTGAGAATGCTTCTGTCTAGTTTTTATGTGAAGATATTTCCTTTTCCAGCATAGGCCTCAAAACGCTCCAAATATCCTCTTGCAGATTCTACAAAAAGAGTGTTTCAAAACTGTTCTATCAAAAGGAAGGTTCAACTCCGTGAGTTGAATGAATGCATCGTGAAGAACTTTCTGAGAATGCTTCTGTGTAGTTTTTAGGTGAAGATATTCCATATCCCAGCACAGGCCTCGAAGTGCTCCAAATAACCACTTGCAGATTTTACCAAAAGAGTGTTTCAAAACTGCTCTTTCTATAGGTAAGTTCAAGTCTGTGAGTTGAATGCACTCAACACAAAGAAGTTTCTGAGAATGCTTCTGTTCAGTTTTTATGTGAAGATATTTCCTTTTCCAGCATAGGCCTCAAACGGCTCCAAATATCCACTTGCAGATTCTACAAAAAGAGTGTTTCCAAACTTCTTTATCAATGGGTAGGTTCAACCCTGTGAGTTGAATGAACTCGTCACAAAGAAGTTTCTGAGAATCCTTCTCTCTAATTTTTATGTGAAGATATTTCCTTTTCCAACATAGGCCTCAAGGTGCTCCGAATAAACACTTGCAGATTCTACAAAAGGAGTGTTTCAAAACTGTTCTATCAAAGGGAACGTTCAAGTCTGTGAGTTGAATGCACTCATCACACAGAAGTTTCTCAGAATGCTTCTGTCTAGTTTTTAGGTGAAGAGATTTCATTTCCCAGCATAGGCCTCAAAGCGCTCCAAATATCCACTTGCAGATTCTACGAAAAGTGTGTTTCAAAGCTGCTTTTTCAAAAGCAAGGTTCAAGTCTGTGTGTTGAATGCACTCATCAGAAAGAAGTTTCTGAGAATGCTTCTGTCTAGTTCTTACGTGAAGATATTTCCTTTTCCAGCTTAGGCCTAAAAGCGCTCCAAATAAACACTTGCAAATTCCAGAAAAGGAGTGTTTCAAAAGAGTTCTATCAAAAGGAACGTTCAAGTCTGTGAGTTGAATGCACTTATCATACAGAAGTTTCTGAGAGTGCTTCTGTCTAGTTTTTATGTGAAGATATTTCCTTTTCCAGCATAGGCCTCAAAACGCTCCAAATATCCTCTTGCAGATTCTACAAAAAGAGTGTTTCAAAACTGTTCTATCAAAAGGAAGGTTCAACTCCGTGAGTTGAATGAATGCATCGTGAAGAACTTTCTGAGAATGCTTCTGTGTAGTTTTTAGGTGAAGATATTCCATATCCCAGCACAGGCCTCGAAGTGCTCCAAATAACCACTTGCAGATTTTACCAAAAGAGTGTTTCAAAACTGCTCTTTCTATAGGTAAGTTCAAGTCTGTGAGTTGAATGCACTCAACACAAAGAAGTTTCTGAGAATGCTTCTGTTCAGTTTTTATATGAAGATATTTCCTTTTCCAGCATAGGCCTCAAACGGCTCCGAATATCCACTTGCAGATTCTACAAAAAGAGTGTTTCCAAACTTCTCTATCAATGGGTAGGTTCAACTCTGTGAGTTGAATGAACTCATCACAAAGAAGTTTCTGAGAATCCTTCTCTCTAGTTTTTATGTGAAGATATTTCCTTTTCCAACGTAGGCCTCAATGTGCTCCGAATAAACACCTGCAGATTCTACAAAAGGAGTGTTTCAAAACTGTTCTATCAAAGGGAACGTTCAAGTCTGTGAGTTGAATGCACTCATCACACAGAAGTTTCTCAGAATGCTTCTGTCTAGTTTTTAGGTGAAGAGATTTCATTTCCCAGCATAGGCCTCAAAGCGCTCCAAATATCCACTTGCAGATTCTACGAAAAGAGTGTTTCAAAGCTGCTCTTTCAAAAGCAAGGTTCAAGTCTGTGTGTTGAATGCACTCATCAGAAAGAAGTTTCTGAGAATGCTTCTGTCTAGTTCTTAAGTGAAGATATTTCCTTTTCCAGCTTAGGCCTCAAAGCGCTCCAAATAAACACTTGCAAATTCCACAAAAGGAGTGTTTCAAAAGAGTTCTATCAAAAGGAACGTTCAAGTCTGTGAGTTGAATGCACTTATCATACAGAAGTTTCCTGGAATGCTTCTGTCTAGTTTTTATGTGAAGACATTTCCTTTTCCAGCATAGGCCTCAAAGCCCTCCAAATATCCACTTGCAGATTCTACCAAAAGAGTGTTTCAAAACTGCTCTATCAAAAGCAAGCTTCAACACTGTGAGTAGAATGCACTCATCACAAAGAAGTTTCGGAGAATGCTTCTGTCTAGTTTTTATGTGAAGATATTTCCTTTTCCAACATAGGCCTCAAAGCGCTCCAAATAAACATTTGCAGATTCTACAAAAGGAGTGTTTCAAAACTGCTCTTTCGAGAGGAACGTTCAAGTCTGTGAGTTGAATGCACTCATCACACAGAAGTTTCTGAGAATGCTTCTGTCTAGTTTTTATGTGAAGATATTTCCTTTTCCAGCATAGGCCTCAAAACGCTCCAAATATCCTCTTGCAGATTCTACAAAAAGAGTGTTTCAAAACTGTTCTATCAAAAGGAAGGTTCAACTCCGGGAGTTGAATGAATGCATCGTGAAGAACTTTCTGAGAATGCTTCTGTGTAGTTTTTAGGTGAAGATATTCCATATCCCAGCCCAGGCCTCGAAGTGCTCCAAATAACCACTTGCAGATTTTACCAAAAGAGTGTTTCAAAACTGCTCTTTCTATAGGTAAGTTGAAGTCTGTGAGTTGAATGCACTCAACAGAAAGAAGTTTCTGAGAATGCTTCTGTTCAGTTTTTATGTGAAGATATTTCCTTTTCCAGCATAGGCCTCAAACGGCTCCGAATATCCACTTGCAGATTCTACAAAAAGAGTGTTTCCAAACTTCTCTATCAATGGGTAGGTTCAACTCTGTGAGTTGAATGAACTCATCACAAAGAAGTTTCTGAGAATCCTTCTCTCTAGTTTTTATGTGAAGATATTTCCTTTTCCAACGTAGGCCTCAATGTGCTCCGAATAAACACTTGCAGATTCTACAAAAGGAGTGTTTCAAAACTGTTCTATCAAAGGGAACGTTCAAGTCTGTGAGTTGAATGCACTCATCACACAGAAGTTTCTCAGAATGCTTCTGTCTAGTTTTTAGGTGAAGAGATTTCATTTCCCAGCATAGGCCTCAAAGCGCTCCAAATATCCACTTGCAGATTCTACGAAAAGAGTGTTTCAAAGCTGCTCTTTCAAAAGCAAGGTTCAAGTCTGTGTGTTGAATGCACTCATCAGAAAGAAGTTTCTGAGAATGCTTCTGTCTAGTTCTTAAGTGAAGATATTTCCTTTTCCAGCTTAGGCCTCAAAGCGCTCCAAATAAACACTTGCAAATTCCACAAAAGGAGTGTTTCAAAAGAGTTCTATCAAAAGGAACGTTCAAGTCTGTGAGTTGAATGCACTTATCATACAGAAGTTTCCTGGAATGCTTCTGTCTAGTTTTTATGTGAAGACATGTCCTTTTCCAGCATAGGCCTCAAAGCCCTCCAAATATCCACTTGCAGATTCTACCAAAAGAGTGTTTCAAAACTGCTCTATCAAAAGCAAGCTTCAACACTGTGAGTAGAATGCACTCATCACAAAGAAGTTTCGGAGAATGCTTCTGTCTAGTTTGTATGTGAAGATATTTCCTTTTCCAACATAGTCCTCAAAGCGCTCCAAATAAACACTTGCAGATTCTACAAAAGGAGTGTTTCAAAACTGCTCTTTCGAGAGGAACGTTCAAGTCTGTGAGTTGAATGCACTCATCACACAGAAGTTTCTGAGAATGCTTCTGTCTAGTTTTTATGTGAAGATATTTCCTTTTCCAGCATAGGCCTCAAAACGCTCCAAATATCCTCTTGCAGATTCTACAAAAAGAGTGTTTCAAAACTGTTCTATCAAAAGGAAGGTTCAACTCTGTGAGTTGAATGAATGCATCGTGAAGAACTTTCTGAGAATGCTTCTCTGTAGTTTTTAGGTGAAGATATTCCATATCCCAGCACAGGCCTCGAAGTGCTCCAAATAACCACTTCCAGATTTTACCAAAAGAGTGTTTCAAAACTGCTCTTTATATAGGTAAGTTCAAGTCTGTGAGTTGAATGCACTCAACACAAAGAAGTTTCTGAGAATGCTTCTGTCTAGTTCTTACGTGAAGATATTTCCTTTTCCAGCTTAGGCCTCAAAGCACTACATATAAACAATTACAAATTCTACAAAAGGAGTGTTTCAAAAGAGTTCTATCAAAAGGAACGTTCAAGTCTGTGAGTTGAATGCACTTATCATACAGAAGTTTCCTGGAATGCTTCTGTCTAGTTTTTATGTGAAGACATTTCCTTTTCCAGCATATGCCTCAAAGCCCTCCAAATATCCATTTGCAGATTCTACCAAAAGAGTGTTTCAAAACTGCTCTATCAAAAGCAAGCTTCAACACCATGAGTAGAATGCACTCATCACAAAGAAGTTTCGGAGAATGCTTCTGTCTAGTTTTTATGTGAAGATATTTCCTTTTCCAACATAGGCCTCAAAGCGCTCCAAATAAACACTTGCAGATTCTACAAAAGGAGTGTTTCAAAACTGCTCTTTCGAGAGGAACGTTCAAGTCTGTGAGTTGAATGCACTCATCACACAGAAGTTTCTGAGAATGCTTCTGTCTAGTTTTTATGTGAAGATATTTCCTTTTCCAGCATAGGCCTCAAAACGCTCCAAATATCCTCTTGCAGATTCTACAAAAAGAGTGTTTCAAAACTGTTCTATCAAAAGGAAGGTTCAACTCTGTGAGTTGAATGAATGCATCGTGAAGAACTTTCTGAGAATGCTTCTGTGTAGTTTTTAGGTGAAGATATTCCATATCCCAGCACAGGCCTCGAAGTGCTCCAAATAACCACTTGCAGATTTTACCAAAAGAGTGTTTCAAAACTGCTCTTTCTATAGGTAAGTTCAAGTCTGTGAGTTGAATGCACTCAACACAAAGAAGTTTCTGAGAATGCTTCTGTTCAGTTTTTATGTGAAGATATTTCCTTTTCCAGCATAGGCCTCAAACGGCTCCAAATATCCACTTGCAGATTCTACAAAAAGAGTGTTTCCAAACTTCTCTATCAATGGGTAGGTTCAACTCTGTGAGTTGAATGAACTCATCACAAAGAAGTTTCTGAGAATCCTTCTCTCTAGTTTTTATGTGAAGATATTTCCTTTTCCAACGTAGGCCTCAATGTGCTCCGAATAAACACGTGCAGATTCTACAAAAGGAGTGTTTCAAAACTGTTCTATCAAAGGGAACGTTCAAGTCTGTGAGTTGAATGCACTCATCACACAGAAGTTTCTCAGAATGCTTCTGTCTAGTTTTTAGGTGAAGAGATTTCATTTCCCAGCATAGGCCTCAAAGCGCTCCAAATATCCACTTGCAGATCCTACGAAAAGAGTGTTTCAAAGCTGCTCTTTCAAAAGCAAGGTTCAAGTCTGTGTGTTGAATGCACTCATCAGAAAGAAGTTTCTGAGAATGCTTCTGTCTAGTTCTTAAGTGAAGATATTTCCTTTTCCAGCTTAGGCCTCAAAGCGCTCCAAATAAACACTTGCAAATTCCACAAAAGGAGTGTTTCAAAAGAGTTCTATCAAAAGGAACGTTCAAGTCTGTGAGTTGAATGCACTTATCATACAGAAGTTTCCTGGAATGCTTCTGTCTAGTTTTTATGTGAAGACATTTCCTTTTCCAGCATAGGCCTCAAAGCCCTCCAAATATCCACTTGCAGATTCTACCAAAAGAGTGTTTCAAAACTGCTCTATCAAAAGCAAGCTTCAACACTGTGAGTAGAATGCACTCATCACAAAGAAGTTTCGGAGAATGCTTCTGTCTAGTTTGTATGTGAAGATATTTCCTTTTCCAACATAGGCCTCAAAGCGCTCCAAATAAACACTTGCAGATTCTACAAAAGGAGTATTTCAAAACTGCTATTTCGAGAGGAACGTTCAAGTCTGTGAGTTGAATGCACTCATCACACAGAAGTTTCTGAGAATGCTTCTGTCTAGTTTTTATGTGAAGATATTTCCTTTTCCAGCATAGGCCTCAAAACGCTCCAAATATCCTCTTGCAGATTCTACAAAAAGAGTGTTTCAAAACTGTTCTATCAAAAGGAAGGTTCAACTCCGTGAGTTGAATGAATGCATCATGAAGAACTTTCTGAGAATGCTTCTGTGTAGTTTTTAGGTGAAGATATTCCATATCCCAGCCCAGGCCTCGAAGTGCTCCAAATAACCACATGCAGATTTTACCAAAAGAGTGTTTCAAAACTGCTCTTTCTATAGGTAAGTTCAAGTCTGTGAGTTGAATGCACTCAACACAAAGAAGTTTCTGAGAATGCTTCTGTTCAGTTTTTATGTGAAGATATTTCTTTTCCAGCATAGGCCTCAAACGGCTCCGAATATCCACTTGCAGATTCTACAAAAAGAGTGTTTCCAAACTTCTCTATCAATTGGTAGGTTCAACTCTGTGAGTTGAATGAACTCATCACAAAGAAGTTTCTGAGAATGCTTCTGTCTAGTTTTTATGTGAAGATATTTCCTTTTCCAACATAGGCCTCAAGGTGCTCCGAATAAACACTTGCAGATTCTACAAAAGGAGTGTTTCAAAACTGTTCTATCAAAGGGAACTTTCAAGTCTGTGAGTTGAATGCACTCATCACACAGAAGTTTCTCAGAATGCTTCTGTCTAGTTTTTAGGTGAAGAGATTTCATTTCCCAGCATAGGCCTCAAAGCGCTCCAAATATCCACTTGCAGATTCTACGAAAAGAGTGTTTCAAAGCTGCTCTTTCAAAGCAAGGTTCAAGTCTGTGTGTTGAATGCACTCATCAGAAAGAAGTTTCTGAGAATGCTTCTGTCTAGTTCTTACGTGAAGATATTTCCTTTTCCAGGTTAGGCCACTAAGAGCTCCAAATAAACACTTGCAAATTCCACAAAAGGAGTGTTTCGAAAGAGTTCTATCAAAAGGAACGTTCAAGTCTGTGAGTTGAATGCACTTATCATACAGAAGTTTCCTGGAATGCTTCTGTCTAGTTTTTATGTGAAGACATTTCCTTTTCCAGCATAGGCCTCAAAGCCCTCCAAATATCCACTTGCAGATTCTACCAAAAGAGTGTTTCAAAACTGCTCTATCAAAAGCAAGCTTCAACACTGTGAGTAGAATGCACTCATCACAAAGAAGTTTCGGAGAATGCTTCTGTCTAGTTTTTATGTGAAGATATTTCCTTTTCCAACGTAGGCCTCAAAGCGCTCCAAATGAACACTTGCAGATTCTACAAAAGGAGTGTTTCAAAACTGCTCTTTCGAGAGGAATGTTCAAGTCTGTGAGTTGAATGCACTCATCACACAGAAGTTTCTGAGAATGCTTCTGTCTAGTTTTTATGTGAAGATATTTCCTTTTCCAGCATAGGCCTCAAAACGCTCCAAATATCCTCTTGCAGATTCTACAAAAAGAGTGTTTCAAAACTGTTCTATCAAAAGGAAGGTTCAACTCTGTGAGTTGAATGAATGCATCGTGAAGAACTTTCTGAGAATGCTTCTCTGTAGTTTTTAGGTGAAGATATTCCATATCCCAGCACAGGCCTCGAAGTGCTCCAAATAACCACTTGCAGATTTTACCAAAAGAGTGTTTCAAAACTGCTCTTTCTATAGGTAAGTTCAAGTCTGTGAGTTGAATGCACTCAACACAAAGAAGTTTCTGAGAATTCTTCTGTCTAGTTCTTACGTGAAGATATTTCCTTTTCCAGCTTAGGCCTCAAAGCACTACATATAAAAAATTACAAATTCTACAAAAGGAGTGTTTCAAATGAGTTCTATCAAAAGGAACGTTCAAGTCTGTGAGTTGAATGCACTTATCATACAGAAGTTTCCTGGAATGCTTCTGTCTAGTTTTTATGTGAAGACATTTCCTTTTCCAGCATAGGCCTCAAAGCCCTCCAAATATCCACTTGCAGATTCTACCAAAAGAGTGTTTCAAAACTGCTCTATCAAAAGCAAGCTTCAACACTGTGAGTAGAATGCACTCATCACAAAGAAGTTTCGGAGAATGCTCCTGTCTAGTTTTTATGTGAAGATATTTCCTTTTCCAACATAGGCCTCAAAGCGCTCCAAATAAACACTTGCAGATTCTACAAAAGGAGTGTTTCAAAACTGCTCTTTTGAGAGGAACGTTCAAGTCTGTGAGTTGAATGCACTCATCACACAGAAGTTTCTGAGAATGATTCTGTCTAGTTTTTATGTGAAGATATTTCCTTTTCCAGCATAGGCCTCAAAACGCTCCAAATATCCTCTTGCAGATTCTACAAAAAGAGTGTTTCAAAACTGTTCTATCAAAAGGAAGCTTCAACTCTGTGAGTTGAATGAATGCATCGTGAAGAACTTTCTGAGAATACTTCTGTGTAGTTTTTAGGCGAAGATATTCCATATCCCAGCGCAGGCCTCGAAGTGCTCCAAATAACCACTTGCAGATTTTACCAAAAGAGTGTTTCAAAACTTCTCTTTCCAGAGGTAAGTTCAACTCTGTGAGTTGAATGCACTCAACACAAAGAAGTTTCTGAGAATGCTTCTGTTCAGTTTTTATGTGAAGATATTTCCTTTTCCAGCATAGGCCTCAAACGGCTCCGAATATCCACTTGCAGATTCTACAAAAAGAGTGTTTCCAAACTTCTCTATCAATGGGTAGGTTCAACTCTGTGAGTTGAATGAACTCACCACAAAGAAGTTTCTGAGAATGCTTCTGTCTAGTTTTTATGTGAAGATATTTCCTTTTCCAACGTAGGCCTCAAGGTGCTCCGAATAAACACTTGCAGATTCTACAAAAGGAGTGTTTCAAAACTGTTCTATCAAAGGGAACGTTCAAGTCTGTGAGTTGAATGCACTCATCACACAGAAGTTTCTCAGAATGCTTCTGTCTAGTTTTTAGGTGAAGAGATTTCATTTCCCAGCATAGGCCTCAAAGCGCTCCAAATATCCACTTGCAGATTCTACGAAAAGAGTGTTTCAAAGCTGCTCTTTCAAAAGCAAGGTTCAAGTCTGTGTGTTGAATGCACTCATCAGAAAGAAGTTTCTGAGAATGCTTCTGTCTAGTTCTTACGTGAAGATATTTCCTTTTCCAGCTTAGGCCTCAAAGCGCTCCAAATAAACACTTGCAAATACTACAAAAGGAGTGTTTCAAAAGAGTTCTATCAAAAGGAAGGTTCAAGTCTGTGAGTTGAATGTACTTATCATACAGAAGTTTCCTGGAATGCTTCTGTCTAGTTTTTATGTGAAGACATTTCCTTTTCCAGCATAGGCCTCAAAGCCCTCCAAATATCCACTTGCAGATTCTACCAAAAGAGTGTTTCCAAACTGCTCTATCTAAAGCAAGCTTCAACACTGTGAGTAGAATGCACTCATCACAAAGAAGTTTCGGAGAATGTTTCTGTCTAGTTTTTATGTGAAGATATTTCCTTTTCCAGCATAGGCCTCAAAACGCTCCAAATATCCTCTTGCAGATTCTACAAAAAGAGTGTTTCAAAACTGTTCTATCAAAAGGAAGGTTCAACTCTGTGAGTTGAATGAACGCATCGTGAAGAACTTTCTGAGAATGCTTCTGTGTAGTTTTAAGTGAAGATATTCCATATCCCAGCCCAGGCCTCGAAGTGCTCCAAATAACCACTTGCAGATTTTACCAAAAGAGTGTTTCAAAACTGCTCTTTCTATAGGTAAGTTCAAGTCTGTGAGTTGAATGCACTCAACACAAAGAAGTTTCTGAGAATGCTTCTGTTCAGTTTTTATGTGAAGATATTTCCTTTTCCAGCATAGGCCTCAAACGGCTCCAAATATCCACTTGCAGATTCTACAAAAAGAGTGTTTCCAAACTTCTCTATCAATGGGTAGGTTCAACTCTGTGAGTTGAATGAACTCATCACAAAGAAGTTTCTGAGAATGCTTCTGTCTAGTTTGTATGTGAAGATATTTCCTTTTCCAACGTTGGCCTCAAGGTGCTCCGAATAAACACTTGCAGATTCTACAAAAGGAGTGTTTCAAAACTGTTCTATCAAAGGGATCGTACAAGTCTGTGAGTTGAATGCACTCATCACACAGAAGTTTCTCAGAATGCTTCTGTCTAGTTTTTAGGTGAAGAGATTTCATTTCCCAGCATAGGCCTCAAAGCGCTCCAAATATCCCCTTGCAGATTCTACGAAAAGAGTGTTTCAAAGCTGCTCTTTCAAAAGCAATGTTCAAGTCTGTGTGTTGAATGCACTCATCAGAAAGAAGTTTCTGAGAATGCTTCTGTCTAGTTCTTACGTGAAGATATTTCCTTTTCCAGCTTAGGCCTCAA
Source organism: Pongo pygmaeus (assembly GCF_028885625.2). Classification (NCBI taxonomy): domain Eukaryota; kingdom Metazoa; phylum Chordata; class Mammalia; order Primates; family Hominidae; genus Pongo; species Pongo pygmaeus. The sequence continues at coordinate 15,412,108 of NC_072386.2, read as the reverse complement.
AGCGCTCCAAATAAACACTTGCAAATACCACAAAAGGAGTGTTTCAAAAGAGGTCTATCAAAAGGAATGTTCAAGTCTGTGAGTTGAATGCACTTATCATACAGAAGTTTCCTGGAATGCTTCTGTCTAGTTTTTATGTGAAGACATTTCCTTTTCCAGCATAGGCCTCAGAGCCCTCCAAATATCCACTTGCAGATTCTACCAAAAGAGTGTTTCAAAACTGCTCTATCAAAAGCAAGCTTCAACACTGTGAGTAGAATGCACTCATCACAAAGAAGTTTCGGAGAATGCTTCTGTCTAGTTTGTATGTGAAGATATTTCCTTTTCCAACATAGGCCTCAAAGCGCTCCAAATAAACACTTGCAGATTCTACAAAAGGAGTGTTTCAAAACTGCTCTTTCGAGAGGAACGTTCAAGTCTGTGAGTTGAATGCACTCATCACACAGAAGTTTCTGAGAATGCTTCTGTCTAGTTTTTATGTGAAGATATTTCCTTTTCCAGCATAGGCCTCAAAACGCTCCAAATATCCTCTTGCAGATTCTACAAAAAGAGTGTTCCAAAACTGTTCTATCAAAAGGAAGGTTCAACTCTGTGAGTTGAATGAGTGCATCGTGAAGAACTTTCTGAGAATGCTTCTCTGTAGTTTTTAGGTGAAGATATTCCATATCCCAGCACAGGCCTCGAAGTGCTCCAAATAACCACTTGCAGATTTTACCAAAAGAGTGTTTCAAAACTGCTCTTTCTATAGGTAAGTTCAAGTCTGTGAGTTGAATGCACTCAACACAAAGAAGTTTCTGAGAATGCTTCTGTTCAGTTTTTATGTGAAGATATTTCTTTTTCCAGCATAGGCCTCAAACGGCTCCAAATATCCACTTGCAGATTCTACAAAAAGAGTGTTTCCAAACTTCTCTATCAATTGGTAGGTTCAACTCTGTGAGTTGAATGAACTCATCACAAAGAAGTTTCTGAGAATCCTTCTCTCTAGTTTTTATGTGAAGATATTTCCTTTTCCAACATAGGCCTCAATGTGCTCCGAATAAACACTTGCAGATTCTACAAAAGGAGTGTTTCAAAACTGTTCTATCAAAGGGAACGTTCAAGTCTGTGAGTTGAATGCACTCATCACACAGAAGTTTCTCAGAATGCTTCTGTCTAGTTTTTAGGTGAAGAGATGTCATTTCCCAGCATAGGCCTCAAAGCGCTCCAAATATCCACTTGCAGATTCTACGAAAAGAGTGTTTCAAAGCTGCTCTTTCAAAAGCAAGGTTCAAGTCTGTGTGTTGAATGCACTCATCAGAAAGAAGTTTCTGAGAATGCTTCTGTCTAGTTCTTACGTGAAGATATTTCCTTTTCCAGCTTAGGCCTCAAAGCGCTCCAAATAAACACTTGCAAATACCACAAAAGGAGTGTTTCAAAAGAGTTCTATCAAAAGGAACGTTCAAGTCTGTGAGTTGAATGCACTTATCATACAGAAGTTTCCTGGAATGCTTCTGTCTAGTTTTTATGTGAAGACATTTCCTTTTCCAGCATAGGCCTCAAAGCCCTCCAAATATCCACTTGCAGATTCTACCAAAAGAGTGTTTCAAAACTGCTCTATCAAAAGCAAGCTTCAACACTGTGAGTAGAATGCACTCATCACAAAGAAGTTTCGGAGAATGCTTCTGTCTAGTTTTTATGTGAAGATATTTCCTTTTCAAACATAGGCCTCAAAGCGCTCCAAATAAACACTTGCAGATTCTACAAAAGGAGTGTTTCAAAACTGCTCTTTCGAGAGGAACGTTCAAGTCTGTGAGTTGAATGCACTCATCACACAGAAGGTTCCGAGAATGCTTCTGTCTAGTTTTTATGTGAAGATATTTCCTTTTCCAGCATAGGCCTCAAAACGCTCCAAATATCCTCTTGCAGATTCTACAAAAAGAGTGTTTCAAAACTGTTCTATCAAAAGGAAGGTTCAACTCTGTGAGTTGAATGAATCCATCGTGAGGAATTTTCTGAGAATGCTTCTCTGTAGTTTTTAGGTGAAGATATTCCATATCCCAGCACAGGCCTCGAAGTGCTCCAAATAACCACTTGCAGATTTTACCAAAAGAGTGTTTCAAAACTGCTCTTTCTATAGGTAAGTTCAAGTCTGTGAGTTGAATGCACTCAACACAAAGAAGTTTCTGAGAATGCTTCTGTTCAGTTTTTATGTGAAGATATTTCCTTTTCCAGCATAGGCCTCAAACGGCTCCAAATATCCACTTGCAGATTCTACAAAAAGAGTGTTTCCAAACTTCTCTATCAATTGGTAGGTTCAACTCTGTGAGTTGAATGAACTCATCCCAAAGAAGTTTCTGAGAATGCTTCTGTCTAGTTTTTATGTGAAGATATTTCCTTTTCCAACATAGGCCTCAATGTGCTCCGAATAAACACTTGCAGATTCTACAAAAGGAGTGTTTCAAAACTGTTCTATCAAAGGGAACGTTCAAGTCTGTGAGTTGAATGCACTCATCACACAGAAGTTTCTCAGAATGCTTCTGTCTAGTTTTTAGGTGAAGAGATGTCATTTCCCAGCATAGGCCTCAAAGCGCTCCAAATATCCACTTGCAGATTCTACGAAAATAGTGTTTCAAAGCTGCTCTTTCAAAAGCAAGGTTCAAGTCTGTGTGTTGAATGCACTCATCAGAAAGAAGTTTCTGAGAATGCTTCTGTCTAGTTCTTACGTGAAGATATTTCCTTTTCCAGCTTAGGCCTCAAAGCGCTCCAAATAAACACTTGCAAATACCACAAAAGGAGTGTTTCAAAAGAGTTCTATCAAAAGGAACGTTCAAGTCTGTGAGTTGAATGCACTTATCATACAGAAGTTTCCTGGAATGCTTCTGTCTAGTTTTTATGTGAAGACATTTCCTTTTCCAGCATAGGCCTCAAAGCCCTCCAAATATCCACTTGCAGATTCTACCAAAAGTGTGTTTCAAAACTGCTCTATCAAAAGCAAGCTTCAACACTGTGAGTAGAATGCACTCATCACAAAGAAGTTTCGGAGAATGCTTCTGTCTAGTTTTTATGTGAAGATATTTCCTTTTCCAACATAGGCCTCAAAGCGCTCCAAATAAACACTTGCAGATTCTACAAAAGGAGTGTTTCAAAACTGCTCTTTCGAGAGGAACGTTCAAGTCTGTGAGTTGAATGCACTCATCACACAGAAGGTTCCGAGAATGCTTCTGTCTAGTTTTTATGTGAAGATATTTCCTTTTCCAGCATAGGCCTCAAAACGCTCCAAATATCCTCTTGCAGATTCTACAAAAAGAGTGTTTCAAAACTGTTCTATCAAAAGGAAGGTTCAACTCTGTGAGTTGAATGAATCCATCGTGAGGAACTTTCTGAGAATGCTTCTCTGTAGTTTTTAGGTGAAGATATTCCATATCCCAGCACAGGCCTCGAAGTGCTCCAAATAACCACTTGCAGATTTTACCAAAAGAGTGTTTCAAAACTTCTCTTTCTATTGGTAAGTTCAAGTCTGTGAGTTGAATGCACTCAACACAAAGAAGTTTCTGAGAATGCTTCTGTTCAGTTTTTATGTGAAGATATTTCCTTTTCCAGCATAGGCCTCAAACGGCTCCAAATATCCACTTGCAGATTCTACAAAAAGAGTGTTTCCAAACTTCTCTATCAATTGGTAGGTTCAACTCTGTGAGTTGAATGAACTCATCCCAAAGAAGTTTCTGAGAATGCTTCTGTCTAGTTTTTATGTGAAGATATTTCCTTTTCCAACATAGGCCTCAAGGTGCTCCGAATAAACACTTGCAGATTCTACAAAAGGAGTGTTTCAAAACTGTTCTATCAAAAGGAACGTTCAAGTCTGTGAGTTGAATGCACTCATCACACAGAAGTTTCTCAGAATGCTTCTGTCTAGTTTTTAGGTGAAGAGATGTCATTTCCCAGCATAGGCCTCAAAGCGCTCCAAATATCCACTTGCAGATTCTACGAAAAGAGTGTTTCAAAGCTGCTCTTTCAAAAGCAAGGTTCAAGTCTGTGTGTTGAATGCACTCATCAGAAAGAAGTTTCTGAGAATGCTTCTGTCTAGTTCTTACGTGAAGATATTTCCTTTTCCAGCTTAGGCCTCAAAGCGCTCCAAATAAACACTTGCAAATTCCACAAAAGGAGTGTTTCAAAAGAGTTCTATCAAAAGGAACGTTCAAGTCTGTGAGTTGAATGCACTTATCATACAGAAGTTTCCTGGAATGCTTCTGTCTAGTTTTTATGTGAAGACATTTCCTTTTCCAGCATAGGCCTCAAAGCCCTCCAAATATCCACTTGCAGATTCTACCAAAAGAGTGTTTCAAAACTGCTCTATCAAAAGCAAGCTTCAACACTGTGAGTAGAATGCACTCATCACAAAGAAGTTTCGGAGAATGCTTCTGTCTAGTTTGTATGTGAAGATATTTCCTTTTCCAACATAGGCCTCAAAGCGCTCCAAATAAACACTTGCAGATTCTACAAAAGGAGTGTTTCAAAACTGCTCTTTCAAGAGGAACGTTCAAGTCTGTGAGTTGAATGCACTCATCACACAGAAGTTTCTGAGAATGCTTCTGTCTAGTTTTTATGTGAAGATATTTCCTTTTCCAGCATAGGCCTCAAAACCCTCCAAATATCCTCTTGCAGATTCTTCAAAAAGAGTGTTTCAAAACTGTTCTATCAAAAGGAAGGTTCAACTCTGTGAGTTGAATGAATGCATCGTGAAGAACTTTCTGAGAATGCTTCTCTGTAGTTTTTAGGTGAAGATATTCCATATCCCAGCACAGGCCTCGAAGTGCTCCAAATAACCACTTGCAGATTTTACCAAAAGAGTGTTTCAAAACTTCTCTTTCTATAGGTAAGTTCAGGTCTGTGAGTTGAATACACTCAACACAAAGAAGTTTCTGAGAATGCTTCTGTTCAGTTTTTATGTGAAGATATTTCCATTTCCAGCATAGGCCTCAAACGGCTCCAAATATCCACTTGCAGATTCTACAAAAAGAGTGTTTCCAAACTTCTCTATCAATTGGTAGGTTCAACTCTGTGAGTTGAATGAACTCATCACAAAGAAGTTTCTGAGAATCCTTCTCTCTAGTTTTTATGTGAAGATATTTCCTTTTCCAACATAGGCCTCAATGTGCTCCGAATAAACACTTGCAGATTCTACAAAAGGAGTGTTTCAAAACTGTTCTATCAAAGGGAACGTTCAAGTCTGTGAGTTGAATGCACTCATCACACAGAAGTTTCTCAGAATGCTTCTGTCTAGTTTTTAGGTGAAGAGATGTCATTTCCCAGCATAGGCCTCAAAGCGCTCCAAATATCCACTTGCAGATTCTACGAAAAGAGTGTTTCAAAGCTGCTCTTTCAAAAGCAAGGTTCAAGTCTGTGTGTTGAATGCACTCATCAGAAAGAAGTTTCTGAGAATGCTTCTGTCTAGTTCTTACGTGAAGATATTTCCTTTTCCAGCTTAGGCCTCAAAGCGCTCCAAATAAACACTTGCAAATTCCACAAAAGGAGTGTTTCAAAAGAGGTCTATCAAAAGGAACGTTCAAGTCTGTGAGTTGAATGCACTTATCATACAGAAGTTTCCTGGAATGCTTCTGTCTAGTTTTTATGTGAAGACATTTCCTTTTCCAGCATAGGCCTCAAAGCCCTCCAAATATCCACTTGCAGATTCTACCAAAAGAGTGTTTCAAAACTGCTCTATCAAAAGCAAGCTTCAACACTGTGAGTAGAATGCACTCATCACAAAGAAGTTTCGGAGAATGCTTCTGTCTAGTTTGTATGTGAAGATATTTCCTTTACCAACATAGGCCTCAAAGCGCTCCAAATAAACACTTGCAGATTCTACAAAAGGAGTGTTTCAAAACTGCTCTTTCGAGAGGAACGTTCAAGTCTGTGAGTTGAATGCACTCATCACACAGAAGTTTCTGAGAATGCTTCTGTCTAGTTTTTATGTGAAGATATTTCCTTTTCCAGCATAGGCCTCAAAACGCTCCAAATATCCTCTTGCAGATTCTTCAAAAAGAGTGTTTCAAAACTGTTCTATCAAAAGGAAGGTTCAACTCTGTGAGTTGAATGAATGCATCGTGAAGAACTTTCTGAGAATGCTTCTCTGTAGTTTTTAGGTGAAGATATTCCATATCCCAGCACAGGCCTCGAAGTGCTCCAAATAACCACTTGCAGATTTTACCAAAAGAGTGTTTCAAAACTTCTCTTTCTATAGGTAAGTTCAAGTCTGTGAGTTGAATACACTCAACACAAAGAAGTTTCTGAGAATGCTTCTGTTCAGTTTTTATGTGAAGATATTTCCATTTCCAGCATAGGCCTCAAACGGCTCCAAATATCCACTTGCAGATTCTACAAAAAGAGTGTTTCCAAACTTCTCTATCAATTGGTAGGTTCAACTCTGTGAGTTGAATGAACTCATCACAAAGAAGTTTCTGAGAATCCTTCTCTCTAGTTTTTATGTGAAGATATTTCCTTTTCCAACATAGGCCTCAATGTGCTCCGAATAAACACTTGCAGATTCTACAAAAGGAGTGTTTCAAAACTGTTCTATCAAAGGGAACGTTCAAGTCTGTGAGTTGAATGCACTCATCACACAGAAGTTTCTCAGAATGCTTCTGTCTAGTTTTTAGGTGAAGAGATGTCATTTCCCAGCATAGGCCTCAAAGCGCTCCAAATATCCACTTGCAGATTCTACGAAAAGAGTGTTTCAAAGCTGCTCTTTCAAAAGCAAGGTTCAAGTCTGTGTGTTGAATGCACTCATCAGAAAGAAGTTTCTGAGAATGCTTCTGTCTAGTTCTTACGTGAAGATATTTCCTTTTCCAGCTTAGGCCTCAAAGCGCTCCAAATAAACACTTGCAAATTCCACAAAAGGAGTGTTTCAAAAGAGGTCTATCAAAAGGAACGTTCAAGTCTGTGAGTTGAATGCACTTATCATACAGAAGTTTCCTGGAATGCTTCTGTCTAGTTTTTATGTGAAGACATCTCCTTTTCCAGCATAGGCCTCAAAGCCCTCCAAATATCCACTTGCAGATTCTACCAAAAGAGTGTTTCAAAACTGCTCTATCAAAAGCAAGCTTCAACACTGTGAGTAGAATGCACTCATCACAAAGAAGTTTCGGAGAATGCTTCTGTCTAGTTTTTATGTGAAGATATTTCCTTTTCCAACATAGGCCTCAAAGCGCTCCAAATAAACACTTGCAGATTCTACAAAAGGAGGGTTTCAAAACTGCTCTTTCGAGAGGAACGTTCAAGTCTGTGAGTTGAATGCACTCATCACACAGAAGTTTCTGAGAATGCTTCTGTCTAGTTTTTATGTGAAGATATTTCCTTTTCCAGCATAGGCCTCAAAACGCTCCAAATATCCTCTTGCAGATTCTACAAAAAGAGTGTTTCAAAACTGTTCTATCAAAAGGAAGGTTCAACTCTGTGAGTTGAATGAATGCATCGTGAAGAACTTTCTGAGAATGCTTCTCTGTAGTTTTTAGGTGAAGATATTCCATATCCCAGCACAGGCCTCGAAGTGCTCCAAATAACCACTTGCAGATTTTACCAAAAGAGTGTTTCAAAACTTCTCTTTCTATTGGTAAGTTCAAGTCTGTGAGTTGAATGCACTCAACACAAAGAAGTTTCTGAGAATGCTTCTGTTCAGTTTTTATGTGAAGATATTTCCTTTTCCAGCATAGGCCTCAAACGGCTCCAAATATCCACTTGCAGATTCTACAAAAAGAGTGTTTCCAAACTTCTCTATCAATTGGTAGGTTCAACTCTGTGAGTTGAATGAACTCATCACAAAGAAGTTTCTGAGAATCCTTCTCAGTAGTTTTTATGTGAAGTTATTTCCTTTTCCAACATAGGCCTCAAGGTGCTCCGAATAAACACTTGCAGATTCTACAAAAGGAGTGTTTCAAAACTGTTCTATCAAAGGGATCGTTCAAGTCTGTGAGTTGAATGCACTCATCACACAGAAGTTTCTCAGAATGCTTCTGTCTAGTTTTTAGGTGAAGAGATGTGATTTCCCAGCATAGGCCTCAAAGCGCTCCAAATATCCACTTGCAGATTCTACGAAAAGAGTGTTTCACAGCTGCTCTTTCAAAAGCAAGGTTCAAGTCTGTGTGTTGAATGCACTCATCAGAAAGAAGTTTCTGAGAATGCTTCTGTCTAGTTCTTACGTGAAGATATTTCCTTTTCCAGCTTAGGCCTCAAAGCGCTCCAAATAAACACTTGCAAATTCCACAAAAGGAGTGTTTCAAAAGAGTTCTATCAAAAGGAACGTTCAAGTCTGTGAGTTGAATGCACTTATCATACAGAAGTTTCCTGGAATGCTTCTGTCTAGTTTTTATGTGAAGACATTTCCTTTTCCAGCATAGGCCTCAAAGCCCTCCAAATATCCACTTGCAGATTCTACCAAAAGAGTGTTTCAAAACTGCTCTATCAAAAGCAAGCTTCAACACTGTGAGTAGAATGCACTCATCACAAAGAAGTTTCGGAGAATGCTTCTGTCTAGTTTTTATGTGAAGATATTTCCTTTTCCAACATAGGCCTCAAAGCGCTCCAAATAAACACTTGCAGATTCTACAAAAGGAGTGTTTCAAAACTGCTCTTTCGAGAGGAACGTTCAAGTCTGTGAGTTGAATGCACTCATCACACAGAAGTTTCTGAGAATGCTTCTGTCTAGTTTTTATGTGAAGATATTTCCTTTTCCAGCATAGGCCTCAAAACGCTCCAAATATCCTCTTGCAGATTCTTCAAAAAGAGTGTTTCAAAACTGTTCTATCAAAAGGAAGGTTCAACTCTGTGAGTTGAATGAATGCATCGTGAAGAACTTTCTGAGAATGCTTCTCTGTAGTTTTTAGGTGAAGATATTCCATATCCCAGCACAGGCCTCGAAGTGCTCCAAATAACCACTTGCAGATTTTACCAAAAGAGTGTTTCAAAACTTCTCTTTCTATAGGTAAGTTCAAGTCTGTGAGTTGAATACACTCAACACAAAGAAGTTTCTGAGAATGCTTCTGTTCAGTTTTTATGTGAAGATATTTCCATTTCCAGCATAGGCCTCAAACGGCTCCAAATATCCACTTGCAGATTCTACAAAAAGAGTGTTTCCAAACTTCTCTATCAATTGGTAGGTTCAACTCTGTGAGTTGAATGAACTCATCACAAAGAAGTTTCTGAGAATGCTTCTGTCTAGTTTTTATGTGAAGATATTTCCTTTTCCAACATAGGCCTCAAGGTGCTCCGAATAAACACTTGCAGATTCTACAAAAGGAGTGTTTCAAAACTGTTCTATCAAAGGGAACGTTCAAGTCTGTGAGTTGAATGCACTCATCACACAGAAGTTTCTCAGAATGCTTCTGTCTAGTTTTTAGGTGAAGAGATTTCATTTCCCAGCATAGGCCTCAAAGCGCTCCAAATATCCCCTTGCAGATTCTACGAAAAGAGTGTTTCAAAGCTGCTCTTTCAAAAGCAATGTTCAAGTCTGTGTGTTGAATGCACTCATCAGAAAGAAGTTTCTGAGAATGCTTCTGTCTAGTTCTTACGTGAAGATATTTCCTTTTCCAGCTTAGGCCTCAAAGCGCTCCAAATAAACACTTGCAAATTCCACAAAAGGAGTGTTTCAAAAGAGGTCTATCAAAAGGAATGTTCAAGTCTGTGAGTTGAATGCACTTATCATACAGAAGTTTCCTGGAATGCTTCTGTCTAGTTTTTATGTGAAGACATTTCCTTTTCCAGCATAGGCCTCAAAGCCCTCCAAATACCCACTTGCAGATTCTACCAAAAGAGTGTTTCAAAACTGCTCTATCAAAAGCAAGCTTCAACACTGTGAGTAGAATGCACTCATCACAAAGAAGTTTCGGAGAATGCTTCTGTCTAGTTTGTATGTGAAGATATTTCCTTTTCCAACATAGGCCTCAAAGCGCTCCAAATAAACACTTGCAGATTCTACAAAAGGAGTGTTTCAAAACTGCTCTTTCGAGAGGAACGTTCAAGTCTGTGAGTTGAATGCACTCATCACACAGAAGTTTCTGAGAATGCTTCTGTCTAGTTTTTATGTGAAGATATTTCCTTTTCCAGCATAGGCCTCAAAACGCTCCAAATATCCTCTTGCAGATTCTACAAAAAGAGTGTTCCAAAACTGTTCTATCAAAAGGAAGGTTCAACTCTGTGAGTTGAATGAGTGCATCGTGAAGAACTTTCTGAGAATGCTTCTCTGTAGTTTCTAGGTGAAGATATTCCATATCCCAGCACAGGCCTCGAAGTGCTCCAAATAACCACTTGCAGATTTTACCAAAAGAGTGTTTCAAAACTGCTCTTTCTATAGGTAAGTTCAAGTCTGTGAGTTGAATGCACTCAACACAAAGAAGTTTCTGAGAATGCTTCTGTTCAGTTTTTATGTGAAGATATTTCTTTTTCCAGCATAGGCCTCAAACGGCTCCAAATATCCACTTGCAGATTCTACAAAAAGAGTGTTTCCAAACTTCTCTATCAATTGGTAGGTTCAACTCTGTGAGTTGAATGAACTCATCCCAAAGAAGTTTCTGAGAATGCTTCTGTCTAGTTTTTATGTGAAGATATTTCCTTTTCCAACATAGGCCTCAAGGTGCTCCGAATAAACACTTGCAGATTCTACAAAAGGAGTGTTTCAAAACTGTTCTATCAAAAGGAACGTTCAAGTCTGTGAGTTGAATGCACTCATCACAAAGAAGTTTCTCAGAATGCTTCTGTCTAGTTTTTAGGTGAAGAGATGTCATTTCCCAGCATAGGCCTCAAAGCGCTCCAAATATCCACTTGCAGATTCTACGAAAAGAGTGTTTCAAAGCTGCTCTTTCAAAAGCAAGGTTCAAGTCTGTGTGTTGAATGCACTCATCAGAAAGAAGTTTCTGGGAATGCTTCTGTCTAGTTCTTACGTGAAGATATTTCCTTTTCCAGCTTAGGCCTCAAAGCGCTCCAAATAAACACTTGCAAATTCCACAAAAGGAGTGTTTCAAAAGAGTTCTATCAAAAGGAACGTTGAAGTCTGTGAGTTGAATGCACTTATCATACAGAAGTTTCCTGGAATGCTTCTGTCTAGTTTTTATGTGAAGACATTTCCTTTTCCAGCATAGGCCTCAAAGCCCTCCAAATATCCACTTGCAGATTCTACCAAAAGAGTGTTTCAAAACTGCTCTATCAAAAGCAAGCTTCAACACTGTGAGTAGAATGCACTCATCACAAAGAAGTTTCGGAGAATGCTTCTGTCTAGTTTTTATGTGAAGATATTTCCTTTTCCAACATAGGCCTCAAAGCGCTCCAAATAAACACTTGCAGATTCTACAAAAGGAGTGTTTCAAAACTGCTCTTTCGAGAGGAACGTTCAAGTCTGTGAGTTGAATGCACTCATCACACAGAAGTTTCTGAGAATGCTTCTGTCTAGTTTTTATGTGAAGATATTTCCTTTTCCAGCATAGGCCTCAAAACGCTCCAAATATCCTCTTGCAGATTCTTCAAAAAGAGTGTTTCAAAACTGTTCTATCAAAAGGAAGGTTCAACTCTGTGAGTTGAATGAATGCATCGTGAAGAACTTTCTGAGAATGCTTCTCTGTAGTTTTTAGGTGAAGATATTCCATATCCCAGCACAGGCCTCGAAGTGCTCCAAATAACCACTTGCAGATTTTACCAAAAGAGTGTTTCAAAACTTCTCTTTCTATAGGTAAGTTCGAGTCTGTGAGTTGAATACACTCAACACAAAGAAGTTTCTGAGAATGCTTCTGTTCAGTTTTTATGTGAAGATATTTCCATTTCCAGCATAGGCCTCAAATGGCTCCAAATATCCACTTGCAGATTCTACAAAAAGAGTGTTTCCAAACTTCTCTATCAATTGGTAGGTTCAACTCTGTGAGTTGAATGAACTCATCCCAAAGAAGTTTCTGAGAATGCTTCTGTCTAGTTTTTATGTGAAGATATTTCCTTTTCCAACATAGGCCTCAAGGTGCTCCGAATAAACAATTGCAGATTCTACAAAAGGAGTGTTTCAAAACTGTTCTATCAAAGGGAACGTTCAAGTCTGTGAGTTGAATGCACTCCTCACACAGAAGTTTCTCAGAATGCTTCTGTCTAGTTTTTAGCTGAAGAGATTTCATTTCCCAGCATAGGCCTCAAAGCGCTCTAAATATCACCTTGCAGATTCTACGAAAAGAGTGTTTCAAAGCTGCTCTTTCAAAAGCAAGGTTCAAGTCTGTGTGTTGAATGCACTCATCAGAAAGAAGTTTCTGAGAATGCTTCTGTCTAGTTCTTACGTGAAGATATTTCCTTTTCCAGCTTAGGCCTCAAAGCGCTCCAAATAAACACTTGCAAATTCCACAAAAGGAGTGTTTCAAAAGAGTTCTATCAAAAGGAACGTTCAAGTCTGTGAGTTGAATGCACTTATCATGCAGAAGTTTCCTGGAATGCTTCTGTCTAGTTTTTATATGAAGACATTTCATTTACCAGCATAGGCCTCAAAGCCCTCCAAATATCCACTTGCAGATTCTACCAAAAGAGTGTTTCAAAACTGCTCTATCAAAAGCAAGCTTCAACACTGTGAGTAGAATGCACTCATCACAAAGAAGTTTCGGAGAATGCTTCTGTCTAGTTTGTATGTGAAGATATTTCCTTTTCCAACATAGGCCTCAAAGCGCTCCAAATAAACACTTGCAGATTCTACAAAAGGAGTGTTTCAAAACTGCTCTTTCGAGAGGAACGTTCAAGTCTGTGAGTTGAATGCACTCATCACACAGAAGTTTCTGAGAATGCTTCTGTCTAGTTTTTATGTGAAGATATTTCCTTTTCCAGCATAGGCCTCAAAACGCTCCAAATATCCTCTTGCAGATTCTACAAAAAGAGTGTTTCAAAACTGTTCTATCAAAAGGAAGGTTCAACTCTGTGAGTTGAATGAGTGCATCGTGAAGAACTTTCTGAGAATGCTTCTGTGTAGTTTTTAGGTGAAGATATCCCAGCACAGGCCTCGAAGTGCTCCAAATAACCACTTGCAGATTTTACCAAAAGAGTGTTTCAAAACTGCTCTTTCTATAGGTAAGTTCAAGTCTGTGAGTTGAATGCACTCAACACAAAGAAGTTGCTGAGAATGCTTCTGTTCAGTTTTTATGTGAAGATATATCCTTTTCCAACATAGGCCTCAAGGTGCTCCGAATAAACACTTGCAGATTCTACAAAAGGAGTGTTTCAAAACTGTTCTATCAAAGGGAACGTTCAAGTCTGTGAGTTGAATGCACTCATCACACAGAAGTTTCTCAGAATGCTTCTGTCTAGTTTTTAGGTGAAGAGATTTCATTTCCCAGCATAGGCCTCAAAGCGCTCCAATTATCCACTTGCAGATTCTACGAAAAGAGTGTTTCAAAGCTGCTCTTTCAAAACCAAGGTTCAAGTCTGTGTGTTGAATGCACTCATCAGAAAGAAGTTTCTGAGAATGCTTCTGTCTAGTTCTTACGTGAAGATATTTCCTTTTCCAGCTTAGGCCACAAAGCGCTCCAAAGAAACACTTGCAAATTCCACAAAAGGAGTGTTTCAAAAGAGTTCTATCAAAAGGAACGTTCAAGTCTGTGAGTTGAATGCACTTATCATACAGAAGTTTCCTGGAATGCTTCTGTCTAGTTTTTATGTGAAGACATCTCCTTTTCCAGCATAGGCCTCAAAGCCCTCCAAATATCCACTTGCAGATTCTACCAAAAGAGTGTTTCAAAACTGCTCTATCAAAAGCAAGCTTCAACACTGTGAGTAGAATGCACTCATCACAAAGAAGTTTCGGAGAATGCTTCTGTCTAGTTTTTATGTGAAGATATCTCCTTTTAAAACATAGGCCTCAAAGCGCTCCAAATAAACACTTGCAGATTCTACAAAAGGAGTGTTTCAAAACTGCTCTTTCGAGAGGAACGTTCACGTCTGTGAGTTGAATACACTCAACACACAGAAGTTTCTGAGAATGCTTCTGTCTAGTTTTTATGTGAAGATATTTCCTTTTCCAGCATAGGCCTCAAAACGCTCCAAATATCCTCTTGCAGATTCTACAAAAAGAGTGTTTCAAAACTGTTCTATCAAAAGGAAGGTTCAACTCTGTGAGTTGAATGAATGCATCGTGAAGAACTTTCTGAGAATGCTTCTGTGTAGTTTTTAGGTGAAGATATTCCATATCCCAGCACAGGCCTCGAAGTGCTCCAAATAACCACTTGCAGATTTTACCAAAAGAGTGTTTCAAAACTGCTCTTTCTATAGGTAAGTTCAAGTCTGTGAGTTGAATGCACTCAACACAAAGAAGTTTCTGAGAATGCTCCTGTTCAGTTTTTATGTGAAGATATTTCCTTTTCCAGCATACGCCCCAAACGGCTCCAAATATCCACTTGCAGATTCTACAAAAATAGTGTTTCAAAACTGTTCTATCAAAAGGATGGTTCAAATCTGTGAGTTGAATGAATGCATCGGGAAGAACTTTCTGAGCATGCTTCTCTGTAGTTTTTAGGTGAAGATATTCCATATCCCAGCACAGGCCTCGAAGTGCTCCAAATAACCACTTGCAGATTTTACCAAAAGAGTGTTTCAAAACTGCTCTTTCTATAGGTAAGTTCAAGTCTGTGAGTTGAATACACTCAACACAAAGAAGTTTCTGAGAATGCTTCTGTTCAGTTTTTATGTGAAGATATTTCCTTTTCCAGCATAGGCCTCAAACGGCTCCAAATATCCACTTGCAGATTCTACAAAAAGAGTGTTTCCAAACTTCTCTATCAATTGGTAGGTTCAACTCTGTGAGTTGAATGAACTCATCACAAAGAAGTTTCTGAGAATCCTTCTCAGTAGTTTTTATGTGAAGTTATTTCCTTTTCCAACATAGGCCTCAAGGTGCTCCGAATAAACACTTGCAGATTCTACAAAAGGAGTGTTTCAAAACTGTTCTATCAAAGGGATCGTTCAAGTCTGTGAGTTGAATGCACTCATCACACAGAAGTTTCTCAGAATGCTTCTGTCTAGTTTTTAGGTGAAGAGATGTGATTTCCCAGCATAGGCCTCAAAGCGCTCCAAATATCCACTTGCAGATTCTACGAAAAGAGTGTTTCACAGCTGCTCTTTCAAAAGCAAGGTTCAAGTCTGTGTGTTGAATGCACTCATCAGAAAGAAGTTTCTGAGAATGCTTCTGTCTAGTTCTTACGTGAAGATATTTCCTTTTCCAGCTTAGGCCTCAAAGCGCTCCAAATAAACACTTGCAAATTCCACAAAAGGAGTGTTTCAAAAGAGTTCTATCAAAAGGAACGTTCAAGTCTGTGAGTTGAATGCACTTATCATACAGAAGTTTCCTGGAATGCTTCTGTCTAGTTTTTATGTGAAGACATTTCCTTTTCCAGCATAGGCCTCAAAGCCCTCCAAATATCCACTTGCAGATTCTACCAAAAGAGTGTTTCAAAACTGCTCTATCAAAAGCAAGCTTCAACACTGTGAGTAGAATGCACTCATCACAAAGAAGTTTCGGAGAATGCTTCTGTCTAGTTTTTATGTGAAGATATTTCCTTTTCCAACATAGGCCTCAAAGCGCTCCAAATAAACACTTGCAGATTCTACAAAAGGAGTGTTTCAAAACTGCTCTTTCGAGAGGAACGTTCAAGTCTGTGAGTTGAATGCACTCATCACACAGAAGTTTCTGAGAATGCTTCTGTCTAGTTTTTATGTGAAGATATTTCCTTTTCCAGCATAGGCCTCAAAACGCTCCAAATATCCTCTTGCAGATTCTTCAAAAAGAGTGTTTCAAAACTGTTCTATCAAAAGGAAGGTTCAACTCTGTGAGTTGAATGAATGCATCGTGAAGAACTTTCTGAGAATGCTTCTCTGTAGTTTTTAGGTGAAGATATTCCATATCCCAGCACAGGCCTCGAAGTGCTCCAAATAACCACTTGCAGATTTTACCAAAAGAGTGTTTCAAAACTTCTCTTTCTATAGGTAAGTTCAAGTCTGTGAGTTGAATACACTCAACACAAAGAAGTTTCTGAGAATGCTTCTGTTCAGTTTTTATGTGAAGATATTTCCATTTCCAGCATAGGCCTCAAACGGCTCCAAATATCCACTTGCAGATTCTACAAAAAGAGTGTTTCCAAACTTCTCTATCAATTGGTAGGTTCAACTCTGTGAGTTGAATGAACTCATCACAAAGAAGTTTCTGAGAATGCTTCTGTCTAGTTTTTATGTGAAGATATTTCCTTTTCCAACATAGGCCTCAAGGTGCTCCGAATAAACACTTGCAGATTCTACAAAAGGAGTGTTTCAAAACTGTTCTATCAAAGGGAACGTTCAAGTCTGTGAGTTGAATGCACTCATCACACAGAAGTTTCTCAGAATGCTTCTGTCTAGTTTTTAGGTGAAGAGATTTCATTTCCCAGCATAGGCCTCAAAGCGCTCCAAATATCCCCTTGCAGATTCTACGAAAAGAGTGTTTCAAAGCTGCTCTTTCAAAAGCAATGTTCAAGTCTGTGTGTTGAATGCACTCATCAGAAAGAAGTTTCTGAGAATGCTTCTGTCTAGTTCTTACGTGAAGATATTTCCTTTTCCAGCTTAGGCCTCAAAGCGCTCCAAATAAACACTTGCAAATTCCACAAAAGGAGTGTTTCAAAAGAGGTCTATCAAAAGGAACGTTCAAGTCTTTGAGTTGAAGGCACTTATCATACAGAAGTTTCCTGGAATGCTTCTGTCTAGTTTTTATGTGAAGACATTTCCTTTTCCAGCATAGGCCTCAAAGCCCTCCAAATATCCACTTGCAGATTCTACCAAAAGAGTGTTTCAAAACTGCTCTATCAAAAGCAAGCTTCAACACTGTGAGTAGAATGCACTCATCACAAAGAAGTTTCGGAGAATGCTTCTGTCTAGTTTGTATGTGAAGATATTTCCTTTTCCAACATAGGCCTCAAAGCGCTCCAAATAAACACTTGCAGATTCTACAAAAGGAGTGTTTCAAAACTGCTCTTTCGAGAGGAACGTTCAAGTCTGTGAGTTGAATGCACTCATCACACAGAAGTTTCTGAGAATGCTTCTGTCTAGTTTTTAGGTGAAGATATTTCCTTTTCCAGCATAGGCCTCAAAACGCTCCAAATATCCTCTTGCAGATTCTACAAAAAGAGTGTTTCAAAACTGTTCTATCAAAAGGAAGGTTCAACTCTGTGAGTTGAGCGAATGCATCGTGAAGAACTTTCTGAGAATGCTTCTCTGTAGTTTTTAGGTGAAGATATTCCATATCCCAGCACAGGCCTCGAAGTGCTCCAAATAACCACTTGCAGATTTTACCAAAAGAGTGTTTCAAAACCGCTCTTTCTATAGGTAAGTTCAAGTCTGTGAGTTGAATGCACTCAACACAAAGAAGTTTCTGAGAATGCTTCTGTTCAGTTTTTATGTGAAGATATTTCTTTTTCCAGCATAGGCCTCAAACGGCTCCAAAGATCCACTTGCAGATTCTACAAAAAGAGTGTTTCCAAACTTCTCTATCAATTGGTAGGTTCAACTCTGTGAGTTGAATGAACTCATCACAAAGAAGTTTCTGAGAATCCTTCTCTCTAGTTTTTATGTCAAGATATTTCCTTTTCCAACATAGGCCTCAAGGTGCTCCGAATAAACACTTGCAGATTCTACAAAAGGAGTGTTTCAAAACTGTTCTATCAAAGGGAACGTTCAAGTCTGTGAGTTGAATGCACTCATCACACAGAAGTTTCTCAGAATGCTTCTGTCTAGTTTTTAGGTGAAGAGATTTCATTTCCCAGCATAGGCCTCAAAGCGCTCCAAATATCCACTTGCAGATTCTACGAAAAGAGTGTTTCAAAGCTGCTCTTTCAAAAGCAAGGTTCAAGTCTGTGTGTTGAATGCACTCATCAGAAAGAAGTTTCTGAGAATGCTTCTGTCTAGTTCTTACGTGAAGATATTTCCTTTTCCAGCTTAGGCCTCAAAGCGCTCCAAATAAACACTTGCAAATTCCACAAAAGGAGTGTTTCAAAAGAGTTCTATCAAAAGGAACGTTCAAGTCTGTGAGTTGAATGCACTTATCATACAGAAGTTTCCTGGAATGCTTCTGTCTAGTTTTTATGTGAAGACATTTCCTTTTCCAGCATAGGCCTCAAAGCCCTCCAAATATCCACTTGCAGATTCTACCAAAAGAGTGTTTCAAAACTGCTCTATCAAAAGCAAGCTTCAACACTGTGAGTAGAATGCACTCATCACAAAGAAGTTTCGGAGAATGCTTCTGTCTAGTTTTTATGTGAAGATATTTCCTTTTCCAACATAGGCCTCAAAGCGCTCCAAATAAACACTTGCAGATTCTACAAAAGGAGTGTTTCAAAACTGCTCTTTCGAGAGGAACGTTCAAGTCTGTGAGTTGAATGCACTCATCACACAGAAGTTTCTGAGAATGCTTCTGTCTAGTTTTTATGTGAAGATATTTCCTTTTCCAGCATAGGCCTCAAAACGCTCCAAATATCCTCTTGCAGATTCTACAAAAAGAGTGTTTCAAAACTGTTCTATCAAAAGGAAGGTTCAACTCTGTGAGTTGAGCGTATGCATCATGAAGAACTTTCTGAGAATGCTTCTCTGTAGTTTTTAGGTGAAGATATTCCATATCCCAGCACACGCCTCGAAGTGCTCCAAATAACCACTTGCAGATTTTACCAAAAGAGTGTTTCAAAACTGCTCTTTCTATAGGTAAGTTCAAGTCTGTGAGTTGAATGCACTCAACACAAAGAAGTTTCTGAGAATGCTTCTGTTCAGTTTTTATGTGAAGATATTTCTTTTTCCAGCATAGGCCTCAAACGGCTCCAAAGATCCACTTGCAGATTCTACAAAAAGAGTGTTTCCAAACTTCTCTATCAATTGGTAGGTTCAACTCTGTGAGTTGAATGAACTCATCACAAAGAAGTTTCTGAGAATCCTTCTCTCTAGTTTTTATGTGAAGATATTTCCTTTTCCAACATAGGCCTCAAGGTGCTCCGAATAAACACTTGCAGATTCTACAAAAGGAGTGTTTCAAAACTGTTCTATCAAAGGGAACGTTCAAGTCTGTGAGTTGAATGCACTCATCACACAGAAGTTTCTCAGAATGCTTCTGTCTAGTTTTTAGGTGAAGAGATGTCATTTCCCAGCATAGGCCTCAAAGCGCTCCAAATATCCACTTGCAGATTCTACGAAAAGAGTGTTTCAAAGCTGCTCTTTCAAAAGCAAGGTTCAAGTCTGTGTGTTGAATACACTCATCAGAAAGAAGTTTCTGAGAATGCTTCTGTCTAGTTCTTACGTGAAGATATTTCCTTTTCCAGCTTAGGCCTCAAAGCGCTCCAAATAAACACTTGCAAATTCCACAAAAGGAGTGTTTCAAAAGAGTTCTATCAAAAGGAACGTTCAAGTCTGTGAGTTGAATGCACGTATCATACAGAAGTTTCCTGGAATGCTTCTGTCTAGTTTTTATGTGAAGACATCTCCTTTTCCAGCATAGGCCTCAAAGCCCTCCAAATATCCACTTGCAGATTCTACCAAAAGAGTGTTTCAAAACTGCTCTATCAAAAGCAAGCTTCAACACTGTGAGTAGAATGCACTCATCACAAAGAAGTTTCGGAGAATGCTTCTGTCTAGTTTTTATGTGAAGATATTTCCTTTTCCAACATAGGCCTCAAAGCGCTCCAAATAAACACTTGCAGATTCTACAAAAGGAGTGTTTCAAAACTGCTCTTTCGAGAGGAACGTTCAAGTCTGTGAGTTGAATGCACTCATCACACAGAAGTTTCTGAGAATGCTTCTGTCTAGTTTTTATGTGAAGATATTTCCTTTTCCAGCATAGGCCTCAAAACGCTCCAAATATCCTCTTGCAGATTCTACAAAAAGAGTGTTTCAAAACTGTTCTATCAAAAGGAAGGTTCAACTCTGTGAGTTGAATGAATGCATCGTGAAGAACTTTCTGAGAATGCTTCTCTGTAGTTTTTAGGTGAAGATATTCCATATCCCAGCACAGGCCTCGAAGTGCTCCAAATAACCACTTGCAGATTTTACCAAAAGAGTGTTTCAAAACTTCTCTTTCTATTGGTAATTTCAAGTCTGTGAGTTGAATGCACTCAACACAAAGAAGTTTCTGAGAATGCTTCTGTTCAGTTTTTATGTGAAGATATTTCCTTTTCCAGCATAGGCCTCAAACGGCTCCAAATATCCACTTGCAGATTCTACAAAAAGAGTGTTTCCAAACTTCTCTATCAATTGGTAGGTTCAACTCTGTGAGTTGAATGAACTCATCACAAAGAAGTTTCTGAGAATCCTTCTCTCTAGTTTTTATGTGAAGTTACTTCCTTTTCCAACATAGGCCTCAAGGTGCTCCGAATAAACACTTGCAGATTCTACAAAAGGAGTGTTTCAAAACTGTTCTATCAAAGGGAACGTTCAAGTCTGTGAGTTGAATGCACTCATCACACAGAAGTTTCTCAGAATGCTTCTGTCTAGTTTTTAGGTGAAGAGATGTGATTTACCAGCATAGGCCTCAAAGCGCTCCAAATATCCCCTTGCAGATTCTACGAAAAGAGTGTTTCAAAGCTGCTCTTTCAAAAGCAATGTTCAAGTCTGTGTGTTGAATGCACTCATCAGAGAGAAGTTTCTGAGAATGCTTCTGTCTAGTTCTTACGTGAAGATATTTCCTTTTCCAGCTTAGGCCTCAAAGCGCTCCAAATAAACACTTGCAAATTCCACAAAAGGAGTGTTTCAAAAGAGGTCTATCAAAAGGAATGTTCAAGTCTGTGAGTTGAATGCACTTATCATACAGAAGTTTCCTGGAATGCTTCTGTCTAGTTTTTATGTGAAGACATTTCCTTTTCCAGCATAGGCCTCAAAGCCCTCCAAATATCCACTTGCAGATTCTACCAAAAGAGTGTTTCAAAACTGCTCTATCAAAAGCAAGCTTCAACACTGTGAGTAGAATGCACTCATCACAAAGAAGTTTCGGAGAATGCTTCTGTCTAGTTTGTATGTGAAGATATTTCCTTTTCCAACATAGGCCTCAAAGCGCTCCAAATAAACACTTGCAGATTCTGCAAAAGGAGTGTTTCAAAACTGCTCTTTCGAGAGGAACGTTCAAGTCTGTGAGTTGAATGCACTCATCACACAGAAGTTTCTGAGAATGCTTCTGTCTAGTTTTTATGTGAAGATATTTCCTTTTCCAGCATAGGCCTCAAAACGCTCCAAATATCCTCTTGCAGATTCTACAAAAAGAGTGTTCCAAAACTGTTCTATCAAAAGGAAGGTTCAACTCTGTGAGTTGAATGAGTGCATCGTGAAGAACTTTCTGAGAATGCTTCTCTGTAGTTTTTAGGTGAAGATATTCCATATCCCAGCACAGGCCTCGAAGTGCTCCAAATAACCACTTGCAGATTTTACCAAAAGAGTGTTTCAAAACTGCTCTTTCTATAGGTAAGTTCAAGTCTGTGAGTTGAATGCACTCAACACAAAGAAGTTTCTGAGAATGCTTCTGTTCAGTTTTTATGTGAAGATATTTCTTTTTCCAGCATAGGCCTCAAACGGCTCCAAATATCCACTTGCAGATTCTACAAAAAGAGTGTTTCCAAACTTCTCTATCAATTGGTAGGTTCAACTCTGTGAGTTGAATGAACTCATCACAAAGAAGTTTCTGAGAATCCTTCTCAGTAGTTTTTATGTGAAGTTATTTCCTTTTCCAACATAGGCCTCAAGGTGCTCCGAATAAACACTTGCAGATTCTACAAAAGGAGTGTTTCAAAACTGTTCTATCAAAGGGATCGTTCAAGTCTGTGAGTTGAATGCACTCATCACACAGAAGTTTCTCAGAATGCTTCTGTCTAGTTTTTAGGTGAAGAGATGTGATTTCCCAGCATAGGCCTCAAAGCGCTCCAAATATCCACTTGCAGATTCTACGAAAAGAGTGTTTCAAAGCTGCTCTTTCAAAAGCAAGGTTCAAGTCTGTGTGTTGAATGCACTCATCAGAAAGAAGTTTCTGAGAATGCTTCTGTCTAGTTCTTACGTGAAGATATTTCCTTTTCCAGCTTAGGCCTCAAAGCGCTCCAAATAAACACTTGCAAATTCCACAAAAGGAGTGTTTCAAAAGAGTTCTATCAAAAGGAACGTTCAAGTCTGTGAGTTGAATGCACTTATCATACAGAAGTTTCCTGGAATGCTTCTGTCTAGTTTTTATGTGAAGACCTTTCCTTTTCCAGCATAGGCCTCAAAGCCCTCCAAATATCCACTTGCAGATTCTACCAAAAGAGTGTTTCAAAACTGCTCTATCAAAAGCAAGCTTCAACACTGTGAGTAGAATGCACTCATCACAAAGAAGTTTCGGAGAATGCTTCTGTCTAGTTTTTATGTGAAGATATTTCCTTTTCCAACATAGGCCTCAAAGCGCTCCAAATAAACACTTGCAGATTCTACAAAAGGAGTGTTTCAAAACTGCTCTTTCGAGAGGAACGTTCAAGTCTGTGAGTTGAATGCACTCATCACACAGAAGTTTCTGAGAATGCTTCTGTCTAGTTTTTATGTGAAGATATTTCCTTTTCCAGCATAGGCCTCAAAACGCTCCAAATATCCTCTTGCAGATTCTTCAAAAAGAGTGTTTCAAAACTGTTCTATCAAAAGGAAGGTTCAACTCTGTGAGTTGAATGAATGCATCGTGAAGAACTTTCTGAGAATGCTTCTCTGTAGTTTTTAGGTGAAGATATTCCATATCCCAGCACAGGCCTCGAAGTGCTCCAAATAACCACTTGCAGATTTTACCAAAAGAGTGTTTCAAAACTTCTCTTTCTATAGGTAAGTTCAAGTCTGTGAGTTGAATACACTCAACACAAAGAAGTTTCTGAGAATGCTTCTGTTCAGTTTTTATGTGAAGATATTTCCATTTCCAGCATAGGCCTCAAACGGCTCCAAATATCCACTTGCAGATTCTACAAAAAGAGTGTTTCCAAACTTCTCTATCAATTGGTAGGTTCAACTCTGTGAGTTGAATGAACTCATCACAAAGAAGTTTCTGAGAATGCTTCTGTCTAGTTTTTATGTGAAGATATTTCCTTTTCCAACATAGGCCTCAAGGTGCTCCGAATAAACACTTGCAGATTCTACAAAAGGAGTGTTTCAAAACTGTTCTATCAAAGGGAACGTTCAAGTCTGTGAGTTGAATGCACTCATCACACAGAAGTTTCTCAGAATGCTTCTGTCTAGTTTTTAGGTGAAGAGATTTCATTTCCCAGCATAGGCCTCAAAGCGCTCCAAATATCCCCTTGCAGATTCTACGAAAAGAGTGTTTCAAAGCTGCTCTTTCAAAAGCAATGTTCAAGTCTGTGTGTTGAATGCACTCATCAGAAAGAAGTTTCTGAGAATGCTTCTGTCTAGTTCTTACGTGAAGATATTTCCTTTTCCAGCTTAGGCCTCAAAGCGCTCCAAATAAACACTTGCAAATTCCACAAAAGGAGTGTTTCAAAAGAGGTCTATCAAAAGGAACGTTCAAGTCTGTGAGTTGAATGCACTTATCATACAGAAGTTTCCTGGAATGCTTCTGTCTAGTTTTTATGTGAAGACATCTCCTTTTCCAGCATAGGCCTCAAAGCCCTCCAAATATCCACTTGCAGATTCTACCAAAAGAGTGTTTCAAAACTGCTCTATCAAAAGCAAGCTTCAACACTGTGAGTAGAATGCACTCATCACAAAGAAGTTTCGGAGAATGCTTCTGTCTAGTTTGTATGTGAAGATATTTCCTTTTCCAACATAGGCCTCAAAGCGCTCCAAATAAACACTTGCAGATTCTACAAAAGGAGTGTTTCAAAACTGCTCTTTCGAGAGGAACGTTCAAGTCTGTGAGTTGAATGCACTCATCACACAGAAGTTTCTGAGAATGCTTCTGTCTAGTTTTTATGTGAAGATATTTCCTTTTCCAGCATAGGCCTCAAAACGCTCCAAATATCCTCTTGCAGATTCTACAAAAAGAGTGTTTCAAAACTGTTCTATCAAAAGGAAGGTTCAACTCTGTGAGTTGAATGAATGCATCGTGAAGAACTTTCTGAGAATGCTTCTCTGTAGTTTTTAGGTGAAGATATTCCATATCCCAGCACAGGCCTCGAAGTGCTCCAAATAACCACTTGCAGATTTTACCAAAAGAGTGTTTCAAAACTGCTCTTTCTATACGTAAGTTCAAGTCTGTGAGTTGAATGCACTCAACACAAAGAAGTTTCTGAGAATGCTCCTGTTCAGTTTTTATGTGAAGATATTTCCTTTTCCAGCATACGCCCCAAACGGCTCCAAATATCCACTTGCAGATTCTACAAAAATAGTGTTTCAAAACTGTTCTATCAAAAGGATGGTTCAAATCTGTGAGTTGAATGAATGCATCGGGAAGAACTTTCTGAGCATGCTTCTCTGTAGTTTTTAGGTGAAGATATTCCATATCCCAGCACAGGCCTCGAAGTGCTCCAAATAACCACTTGCAGATTTTACCAAAAGAGTGTTTCAAAACTGCTCTTTCTATAGGTAAGTTCAAGTCTGTGAGTTGAATACACTCAACACAAAGAAGTTTCTGAGAATGCTTCTGTTCAGTTTTTATGTGAAGATATTTCCTTTTCCAGCATAGGCCTCAAACGGCTCCAAATATCCACTTGCAGATTCTACAAAAAGAGTGTTTCCAAACTTCTCTATCAATTGGTAGGTTCAACTCTGTGAGTTGAATGAACTCATCACAAAGAAGTTTCTGAGAATCCTTCTCAGTAGTTTTTATGTGAAGTTATTTCCTTTTCCAACATAGGCCTCAAGGTGCTCCGAATAAACACTTGCAGATTCTACAAAAGGAGTGTTTCAAAACTGTTCTCTCAAAGGGATCGTTCAAGTCTGTGAGTTGAATGCACTCATCACACAGAAGTTTCTCAGAATGCTTCTGTCTAGTTTTTAGGTGAAGAGATGTGATTTCCCAGCATAGGCCTCAAAGCGCTCCAAATATCCACTTGCAGATTCTACGAAAAGAGTGTTTCACAGCTGCTCTTTCAAAAGCAAGGTTCAAGTCTGTGTGTTGAATGCACTCATCAGAAAGAAGTTTCTGAGAATGCTTCTGTCTAGTTCTTACGTGAAGATATTTCCTTTTCCAGCTTAGGCCTCAAAGCGCTCCAAATAAACACTTGCAAATTCCACAAAAGGAGTGTTTCAAAAGAGTTCTATCAAAAGGAACGTTCAAGTCTGTGAGTTGAATGCACTTATCATACAGAAGTTTCCTGGAATGCTTCTGTCTAGTTTTTATGTGAAGACATTTCCTTTTCCAGCATAGGCCTCAAAGCCCTCCAAATATCCACTTGCAGATTCTACCAAAAGAGTGTTTCAAAACTGCTCTATCAAAAGCAAGCTTCAACACTGTGAGTAGAATGCACTCATCACAAAGAAGTTTCGGAGAATGCTTCTGTCTAGTTTTTATGTGAAGATATTTCCTTTTCCAACATAGGCCTCAAAGCGCTCCAAATAAACACTTGCAGATTCTACAAAAGGAGTGTTTCAAAACTGCTCTTTCGAGAGGAACGTTCAAGTCTGTGAGTTGAATGCACTCATCACACAGAAGTTTCTGAGAATGCTTCTGTCTAGTTTTTATGTGAAGATATTTCCTTTTCCAGCATAGGCCTCAAAACGCTCCAAATATCCTCTTGCAGATTCTTCAAAAAGAGTGTTTCAAAACTGTTCTATCAAAAGGAAGGTTCAACTCTGTGAGTTGAATGAATGCATCGTGAAGAACTTTCTGAGAATGCTTCTCTGTAGTTTTTAGGTGAAGATATTCCATATCCCAGCACAGGCCTCGAAGTGCTCCAAATAACCACTTGCAGATTTTACCAAAAGAGTGTTTCAAAACTTCTCTTTCTATAGGTAAGTTCAAGTCTGTGAGTTGAATACACTCAACACAAAGAAGTTTCTGAGAATGCTTCTGTTCAGTTTTTATGTGAAGATATTTCCATTTCCAGCATAGGCCTCAAACGGCTCCAAATATCCACTTGCAGATTCTACAAAAAGAGTGTTTCCAAACTTCTCTATCAATTGGTAGGTTCAACTCTGTGAGTTGAATGAACTCATCACAAAGAAGTTTCTGAGAATGCTTCTGTCTAGTTTTTATGTGAAGATATTTCCTTTTCCAACATAGGCCTCAAGGTGCTCCGAATAAACACTTGCAGATTCTACAAAAGGAGTGTTTCAAAACTGTTCTATCAAAGGGAACGTTCAAGTCTGTGAGTTGAATGCACTCATCACACAGAAGTTTCTCAGAATGCTTCTGTCTAGTTTTTAGGTGAAGAGATTTCATTTCCCAGCATAGGCCTCAAAGCGCTCCAAATATCCCCTTGCAGATTCTACGAAAAGAGTGTTTCAAAGCTGCTCTTTCAAAAGCAATGTTCAAGTCTGTGTGTTGAATGCACTCATCAGAAAGAAGTTTCTGAGAATGCTTCTGTCTAGTTCTTACGTGAAGATATTTCCTTTTCCAGCTTAGGCCTCAAAGCGCTCCAAATAAACACTTGCAAATTCCACAAAAGGAGTGTTTCAAAAGAGGTCTATCAAAAGGAATGTTCAAGTCTGTGAGTTGAATGCACTTATCATACAGAAGTTTCCTGGAATGCTTCTGTCTAGTTTTTATGTGAAGACATTTCCTTTTCCAGCATAGGCCTCAAAGCCCTCCAAATATCCACTTGCAGATTCTACCAAAAGAGTGTTTCAAAACTGCTCTATCAAAAGCAAGCTTCAACACTGTGAGTAGAATGCACTCATCACAAAGAAGTTTCGGAGAATGCTTCTGTCTAGTTTGTATGTGAAGATATTTCCTTTTCCAACATAGGCCTCAAAGCGCTCCAAATAAACACTTGCAGATTCTACAAAAGGAGTGTTTCAAAACTGCTCTTTCGAGAGGAACGTTCAAGTCTGTGAGTTGAATGCACTCATCACACAGAAGTTTCTGAGAATGCTTCTGTCTAGTTTTTATGTGAAGATATTTCCTTTTCCAGCATAGGCCTCAAAACGCTCCAAATATCCTCTTGCAGATTCTACAAAAAGAGTGTTCCAAAACTGTTCTATCAAAAGGAAGGTTCAACTCTGTGAGTTGAATGAGTGCATCGTGAAGAACTTTCTGAGAATGCTTCTCTGTAGTTTTTAGGTGAAGATATTCCATATCCCAGCACAGGCCTCGAAGTGCTCCAAATAACCACTTGCAGATTTTACCAAAAGAGTGTTTCAAAACTGCTCTTTCTATAGGTAAGTTCAAGTCTGTGAGTTGAATGCACTCAACACAAAGAAGTTTCTGAGAATGCTTCTGTTCAGTTTTTATGTGAAGATATTTCTTTTTCCAGCATAGGCCTCAAACGGCTCCAAATATCCACTTGCAGATTCTACAAAAAGAGTGTTTCCAAACTTCTCTATCAATTGGTAGGTTCAACTCTGTGAGTTGAATGAACTCATCCCAAAGAAGTTTCTGAGAATGCTTCTGTCTAGTTTTTATGTGAAGATATTTCCTTTTCCAGCATAGGCCTCAAAACGCTCCAAATATCCTCTTGCAGATTCTACAAAAAGAGTGTTTCAAAACTGTTCTATCAAAAGGAAGGTTCAACTCTGTGAGTTGAATGAGTGCATCGTGAAGAACTTTCTGAGAATGCTTCTGTGTAGTTTTTAGGTGAAGATATCCCAGCACAGGCCTCGAAGTGCTCCAAATAACCACTTGCAGATTTTACCAAAAGAGTGTTTCAAAACTGCTCTTTCTATAGGTAAGTTCAAGTCTGTGAGTTGAATGCACTCAACACAAAGAAGTTGCTGAGAATGCTTCTGTTCAGTTTTTATGTGAAGATATATCCTTTTCCAACATAGGCCTCAAGGTGCTCCGAATAAACACTTGCAGATTCTACAAAAGGAGTGTTTCAAAACTGTTCTATCAAAGGGAACGTTCAAGTCTGTGAGTTGAATGCACTCATCACACAGAAGTTTCTCAGAATGCTTCTGTCTAGTTTTTAGGTGAAGAGATTTCATTTCCCAGCATAGGCCTCAAAGCGCTCCAATTATCCACTTGCAGATTCTACGAAAAGAGTGTTTCAAAGCTGCTCTTTCAAAACCAAGGTTCAAGTCTGTGTGTTGAATGCACTCATCAGAAAGAAGTTTCTGAGAATGCTTCTGTCTAGTTCTTACGTGAAGATATTTCCTTTTCCAGCTTAGGCCACAAAGCGCTCCAAAGAAACACTTGCAAATTCCACAAAAGGAGTGTTTCAAAAGAGTTCTATCAAAAGGAACGTTCAAGTCTGTGAGTTGAATGCACTTATCATACAGAAGTTTCCTGGAATGCTTCTGTCTAGTTTTTATGTGAAGACATCTCCTTTTCCAGCATAGGCCTCAAAGCCCTCCAAATATCCACTTGCAGATTCTACCAAAAGAGTGTTTCAAAACTGCTCTATCAAAAGCAAGCTTCAACACTGTGAGTAGAATGCACTCATCACAAAGAAGTTTCGGAGAATGCTTCTGTCTAGTTTTTATGTGAAGATATCTCCTTTTAAAACATAGGCCTCAAAGCGCTCCAAATAAACACTTGCAGATTCTACAAAAGGAGTGTTTCAAAACTGCTCTTTCGAGAGGAACGTTCACGTCTGTGAGTTGAATACACTCAACACACAGAAGTTTCTGAGAATGCTTCTGTCTAGTTTTTATGTGAAGATATTTCCTTTTCCAGCATAGGCCTCAAAACGCTCCAAATATCCTCTTGCAGATTCTACAAAAAGAGTGTTTCAAAACTGTTCTATCAAAAGGAAGGTTCAACTCTGTGAGTTGAATGAATGCATCGTGAAGAACTTTCTGAGAATGCTTCTGTGTAGTTTTTAGGTGAAGATATTCCATATCCCAGCACAGGCCTCGAAGTGCTCCAAATAACCACTTGCAGATTTTACCAAAAGAGTGTTTCAAAACTGCTCTTTCTATAGGTAAGTTCAAGTCTGTGAGTTGAATGCACTCAACACAAAGAAGTTTCTGAGAATGCTCCTGTTCAGTTTTTATGTGAAGATATTTCCTTTTCCAGCATACGCCCCAAACGGCTCCAAATATCCACTTGCAGATTCTACAAAAATAGTGTTTCAAAACTGTTCTATCAAAAGGATGGTTCAAATCTGTGAGTTGAATGAATGCATCGGGAAGAACTTTCTGAGCATGCTTCTCTGTAGTTTTTAGGTGAAGATATTCCATATCCCAGCACAGGCCTCGAAGTGCTCCAAATAACCACTTGCAGATTTTACCAAAAGAGTGTTTCAAAACTGCTCTTTCTATAGGTAAGTTCAAGTCTGTGAGTTGAATGCACTCAACACAAAGAAGTTTCTGAGAATGCTTCTGTTCAGTTTTTATGTGAAGATATTTCCTTTTCCAGCATAGGCCTCAAACGGCTCCAAATATCCACTTGCAGATTCTACAAAAAGAGTGTTTCCAAACTTCTCTATCAATGGGTAGGTTCAACTCTGTGAGTTGAATGAACTCATCACAAAGAAGTTTCTGAGAATCCTTCTCTCTAGTTTTTATGTGAAGATATTTCCTTTTCCAACATAGGCCTCAAGGTGCTCTGAATAAACACTTGCAGATTCTACAAAAGGAGTGTTTCAAAACTGTTCTATCAAAGGGAACGTTCAAGTCTGTGAGTTGAATGCACTCGTCACACAGAAGTTTCTCAGAATGCTTCTGTCTAGTTTTTAGGTGAAGAGATGTCATTTCCCAGCATAGGCCTCAAAGCGCTCCAAATATCCACTTGCAGATTCTACGAAAAGAGTGTTTCAAAGCTGCTCTTTCAAAAGCAAGGTTCAAGTCTGTGTGTTGAATGCACTCATCAGAAAGAAGTTTCTGAGAATGCTTCTGTCTAGTTCTTACGTGAAGATATTTCCTTTTCCAGCTTAGGCCTCAAAGCGCTCCAAATAAACACTTGCAAATTCCACAAAAGGAGTGTTTCAAAAGAGTTCTATCAAAAGGAACGTTCAAGTCTGTGAGTTGAATGCACTTATCATACAGAAGTTTCCTGGAATGCTTCTGTCTAGTTTTTATGTGAAGACATTTCCTTTTCCAGCATAGGCCTCAAAGCCCTCCAAATATCCACTTGCAGATTCTACCAAAAGAGTGTTTCAAAACTGCTCTATCAAAAGCAAGCTTCAACACTGTGAGTAGAATGCACTCATCACAAAGAAGTTTCGGAGAATGCTTCTGTCTAGTTTGTATGTGAAGATATTTCCTTTTCCAACATAGGCCTCAAAGCGCTCCAAATAAACACTTGCAGATTCTACAAAAGGAGTGTTTCAAAACTGCTCTTTCAAGAGGAACGTTCAAGTCTGTGAGTTGAATGCACTCATCACACAGAAGTTTCTGAGAATGCTTCTGTCTTGTTTTTATGTGAAGATATTTCCTTTTCCAGCATAGGCCTCAAAACGCTCCAAATATCCTCTTGCAGATTCTACAAAAAGAGTGTTTCAAAACTGTTCTATCAAAAGGAAGGTTCAACTCTGTGAGTTGAGCGAATGCATCGTGAAGAACTTTCTGAGAATGCTTCTCTGTAGTTTTTAGGTGAAGATATTCCATATCCCAGCACAGGCCTCGAAGTGCTCCAAATAACCACTTGCAGATTTTACCAAAAGAGTGTTTCAAAACCGCTCTTTCTATAGGTAAGTTCAAGTCTGTGAGTTGAATGCACTCAACACAAAGAAGTTTCTGAGAATGCTTCTGTTCAGTTTTTATGTGAAGATATTTCTTTTTCCAGCATAGGCCTCAAACGGCTCCAAAGATCCACTTGCAGATTCTACAAAAAGAGTGTTTCCAAACTTCTCTATCAATTGGTAGGTTCAACTCTGTGAGTTGAATGAACTCATCACAAAGAAGTTTCTGAGAATCCTTCTCTCTAGTTTTTATGTCAAGATATTTCCTTTTCCAACATAGGCCTCAAGGTGCTCTGAATAAACACTTGCAGATTCTACAAAAGGAGTGTTTCAAAACTGTTCTATCAAAGGGAACGTTCAAGTCTGTGAGTTGAATGCACTCATCACACAGAAGTTTCTCAGAATGCTTCTGTCTAGTTTTTAGGTGAAGAGATTTCATTTCCCAGCATAGGCCTCAAAGCGCTCCAAATATCCACTTGCAGATTCTACGAAAAGAGTGTTTCAAAGCTGCTCTTTCAAAAGCAAGGTTCAAGTCTGTGTGTTGAATGCACTCATCAGAAAGAAGTTTCTGAGAATGCTTCTGTCTAGTTCTTACGTGAAGATATTTCCTTTTCCAGCTTAGGCCTCAAAGCGCTCCAAATAAACACTTGCAAATTCCACAAAAGGAGTGTTTCAAAAGAGTTCTATCAAAAGGAACGTTCAAGTCTGTGAGTTGAATGCACTTATCATACAGAAGTTTCCTGGAATGCTTCTGTCTAGTTTTTATGTGAAGACATTTCCTTTTCCAGCATAGGCCTCAAAGCCCTCCAAATATCCACTTGCAGATTCTACCAAAAGAGTGTTTCAAAACTGCTCTATCAAAAGCAAGCTTCAACACTGTGAGTAGAATGCACTCATCACAAAGAAGTTTCGGAGAATGCTTCTGTCTAGTTTGTATGTGAAGATATTTCCTTTTCCAACATAGGCCTCAAAGCGCTCCAAATAAACACTTGCAGATTCTACAAAAGGAGTGTTTCAAAACTGCTCTTTCAAGAGGAACGTTCAAGTCTGTGAGTTGAATGCACTCATCACACAGAAGTTTCTGAGAATGCTTCTGTCTTGTTTTTATGTGAAGATATTTCCTTTTCCAGCATAGGCCTCAAAACGCTCCAAATATCCTCTTGCAGATTCTACAAAAAGAGTGTTTCAAAACTGTTCTATCAAAAGGAAGGTTCAACTCTGTGAGTTGAGCGAATGCATCGTGAAGAACTTTCTGAGAATGCTTCTCTGTAGTTTTTAGGTGAAGATATTCCATATCCCAGCACAGGCCTCGAAGTGCTCCAAATAACCACTTGCAGATTTTACCAAAAGAGTGTTTCAAAACCGCTCTTTCTATAGGTAAGTTCAAGTCTGTGAGTTGAATGCACTCAACACAAAGAAGTTTCTGAGAATGCTTCTGTTCAGTTTTTATGTGAAGATATTTCTTTTTCCAGCATAGGCCTCAAACGGCTCCAAAGATCCACTTGCAGATTCTACAAAAAGAGTGTTTCCAAACTTCTCTATCAATTGGTAGGTTCAACTCTGTGAGTTGAATGAACTCATCACAAAGAAGTTTCTGAGAATCCTTCTCTCTAGTTTTTATGTCAAGATATTTCCTTTTCCAACATAGGCCTCAAGGTGCTCCGAATAAACACTTGCAGATTCTACAAAAGGAGTGTTTCAAAACTGTTCTATCAAAGGGAACGTTCAAGTCTGTGAGTTGAATGCACTCATCACACAGAAGTTTCTCAGAATGCTTCTGTCTAGTTTTTAGGTGAAGAGATTTCATTTCCCAGCATAGGCCTCAAAGCGCTCCAAATATCCACTTGCAGATTCTACGAAAAGAGTGTTTCAAAGCTGCTCTTTCAAAAGCAAGGTTCAAGTCTGTGTGTTGAATGCACTCATCAGAAAGAAGTTTCTGAGAATGCTTCTGTCTAGTTCTTACGTGAAGATATTTCCTTTTCCAGCTTAGGCCTCAAAGCGCTCCAAATAAACACTTGCAAATTCCACAAAAGGAGTGTTTCAAAAGAGTTCTATCAAAAGGAACGTTCAAGTCTGTGAGTTGAATGCACTTATCATACAGAAGTTTCCTGGAATGCTTCTGTCTAGTTTTTATGTGAAGACATTTCCTTTTCCAGCATAGGCCTCAAAGCCCTCCAAATATCCACTTGCAGATTCTACCAAAAGAGTGTTTCAAAACTGCTCTATCGAAAGCAAGCTTCAACACTGTGAGTAGAATGCACTCATCACAAAGAAGTTTCGGAGAATGCTTCTGTCTAGTTTTTATGTGAAGATATTTCCTTTTCCAACATAGGCCTCAAAGCGCTCCAAATAAACACTTGCAGATTCTACAAAAGGAGTGTTTCAAAACTGCTCTTTCGAGAGGAACGTTCAAGTCTGTGAGTTGAATGCACTCATCACACAGAAGTTTCTGAGAATGCTTCTGTCTAGTTTTTATGTGAAGATATTTCCTTTTCCAGCATAGGCCTCAAAACGCTCCAAATATCCTCTTGCAGATTCTACAAAAAGAGTGTTTCAAAACTGTTCTATCAAAAGGAAGGTTCAACTCTGTGAGTTGAGCGAATGCATCATGAAGAACTTTCTGAGAATGCTTCTCTGTAGTTTTTAGGTGAAGATATTCCATATCCCAGCACACGCCTCGAAGTGCTCCAAATAACCACTTGCAGATTTTACCAAAAGAGTGTTTCAAAACTGCTCTTTCTATAGGTAAGTTCAAGTCTGTGAGTTGAATGCACTCAACACAAAGAAGTTTCTGAGAATGCTTCTGTTCAGTTTTTATGTGAAGATATTTCTTTTTCCAGCATAGGCCTCAAACGGCTCCAAAGATCCACTTGCAGATTCTACAAAAAGAGTGTTTCCAAACTTCTCTATCAATTGGTAGGTTCAACTCTGTGAGTTGAATGAACTCATCACAAAGAAGTTTCTGAGAATCCTTCTCTCTAGTTTTTATGTCAAGATATTTCCTTTTCCAACATAGGCCTCAAGGTGCTCCGAATAAACACTTGCAGATTCTACAAAAGGAGTGTTTCAAAACTGTTCTATCAAAGGGAACGTTCAAGTCTGTGAGTTGAATGCACTCATCACACAGAAGTTTCTCAGAATGCTTCTGTCTAGTTTTTAGGTGAAGAGATTTCATTTCCCAGCATAGGCCTCAAAGCGCTCCAAATATCCACTTGCAGATTCTACGAAAAGAGTGTTTCAAAGCTGCTCTTTCAAAAGCAAGGTTCAAGTCTGTGTGTTGAATGCACTCATCAGAAAGAAGTTTCTGAGAATGCTTCTGTCTAGTTCTTACGTGAAGATATTTCCTTTTCCAGCTTAGGCCTCAAAGCGCTCCAAATAAACACTTGCAAATTCCACAAAAGGAGTGTTTCAAAAGAGTTCTATCAAAAGGAACGTTCAAGTCTGTGAGTTGAATGCACTTATCATACAGAAGTTTCCTGGAATGCTTCTGTCTAGTTTTTATGTGAAGACATTTCCTTTTCCAGCATAGGCCTCAAAGCCCTCCAAATATCCACTTGCAGATTCTACCAAAAGAGTGTTTCAAAACTGCTCTATCGAAAGCAAGCTTCAACACTGTGAGTAGAATGCACTCATCACAAAGAAGTTTCGGAGAATGCTTCTGTCTAGTTTGTATGTGAAGATATTTCCTTTTCCAACATAGGCCTCAAAGCGCTCCAAATAAACACTTGCAGATTCTACAAAAGGAGTGTTTCAAAACTGTTCTATCAAAGGGAACGTTCAAGTCTGTGAGTTGAATGCACTCATCACACAGAAGTTTCTCAGAATGCTTCTGTCTAGTTTTTAGGTGAAGAGATGTCATTTCCCAGCATAGCCCTCAAAGCGCTCCAAATATCCACTTGCAGATTCTACGAAAAGAGTGTTTCAAAGCTGCTCTTTCCAAAGCAAGGTTCAAGTCTGTGTGTTGAATGCACTCATTGGAAAGAAGTTTCTGAGAATGCTTCTGTCTAGTTCTTACGTGAAGATATTTCCTTTTCCAGCTTAGGCCTCAAAGCGCTCCAAATAAACACTTGCAAATTCCACAAAAGGAGTGTTTCAAAAGAGTTCTATCAAAAGGAACGTTCAAGTCTTTGAGTTGAAGGCACTTATCATACAGAAGTTTCCTGGAATGCTTCTGTCTAGTTTTTATGTGAAGACATTTCCTTTTCCAGCATAGGCCTCAAAGCCCTCCAAATATCCATTTGCAGATTCTACCAAAAGAGTGTTTCAAAACTGCTCTATCAAAAGCAAGCTTCAACACTGTGAGTAGAATGCACTCATCACAAAGAAGTTTCGGAGAATGCTTCTGTCTAGTTTGTATGTGAAGATATTTCCTTTTCCAACATAGGCCTCAAAGCGCTCCAAATAAACACTTGCAGATTCTACAAAAGGAGTGTTTCAAAACTGCTCTTTCGAGAGGAACGTTCAAGTCTGTGAGTTGAATGCACTCATCACACAGAAGTTTCTGAGAATGCTTCTGTCTAGTTTTTAGGTGAAGATATTTCCTTTTCCAGCATAGGCCTCAAAACGCTCCAAATATCCTCTTGCAGATTCTACAAAAAGAGTGTTTCAAAACTGTTCTATCAAAAGGAAGGTTCAACTCTGTGAGTTGAGCGAATGCATCGTGAAGAACTTTCTGAGAATGCTTCTCTGTAGTTTTTAGGTGAAGATATTCCATATCCCAGCACAGGCCTCGAAGTGCTCCAAATAACCACTTGCAGATTTTACCAAAAGAGTGTTTCAAAACTGCTCTTTCTATAGGTAAGTTCAAGTCTGTGAGGTGAATGCACTCAACACAAAGAAGTTTCTGAGAATGCTTCTGTTCAGTTTTTATGTGAAGATATTTCTTTTTCCAGCATAGGCCTCAAACGGCTCCAAAGATCCACTTGCAGATTCTACAAAAAGAGTGTTTCCAAACTTCTCTATCAATTGGTAGGTTCAACTCTGTGAGTTGAATGAACTCATCACAAAGAAGTTTCTGAGAATCCTTCTCTCTAGTTTTTATGTGAAGATATTTCCTTTTCCAACATAGGCCTCAAGGTGCTCTGAATAAACACTTGCAGATTCTACAAAAGGAGTGTTTCAAAACTGTTCTATCAAAGGGAACGTTCAAGTCTGTGAGTTGAATGCACTCGTCACACAGAAGTTTCTCAGAATGCTTCTGTCTAGTTTTTAGGTGAAGAGATGTCATTTCCCAGCATAGGCCTCAAAGCGCTCCAAATATCCACTTGCAGATTCTACGAAAAGAGTGTTTCAAAGCTGCTCTTTCAAAAGCAAGGTTCAAGTCTGTGTGTTGAATGCACTCATCAGAAAGAAGTTTCTGAGAATGCTTCTGTCTAGTTCTTACGTGAAGATATTTCCTTTTCCAGCTTAGGCCTCAAAGCGCTCCAAATAAACACTTGCAAATTCCACAAAAGGAGTGTTTCAAAAGAGTTCTATCAAAAGGAACGTTCAAGTCTGTGAGTTGAATGCACTTATCATACAGAAGTTTCCTGGAATGCTTCTGTCTAGTTTTTATGTGAAGACATTTCCTTTTCCAGCATAGGCCTCAAAGCCCTCCAAATATCCACTTGCAGATTCTACCAAAAGAGTGTTTCAAAACTGCTCTATCAAAAGCAAGCTTCAACACTGTGAGTAGAATGCACTCATCACAAAGAAGTTTCGGAGAATGCTTCTGTCTAGTTTGTATGTGAAGATATTTCCTTTTCCAACATAGGCCTCAAAGCGCTCCAAATAAACACTTGCAGATTCTACAAAAGGAGTGTTTCAAAACTGCTCTTTCAAGAGGAACGTTCAAGTCTGTGAGTTGAATGCACTCATCACACAGAAGTTTCTGAGAATGCTTCTGTCTTGTTTTTATGTGAAGATATTTCCTTTTCCAGCATAGGCCTCAAAACGCTCCAAATATCCTCTTGCAGATTCTACAAAAAGAGTGTTTCAAAACTGTTCTATCAAAAGGAAGGTTCAACTCTGTGAGTTGAGCGAATGCATCGTGAAGAACTTTCTGAGAATGCTTCTCTGTAGTTTTTAGGTGAAGATATTCCATATCCCAGCACAGGCCTCGAAGTGCTCCAAATAACCACTTGCAGATTTTACCAAAAGAGTGTTTCAAAACCGCTCTTTCTATAGGTAAGTTCAAGTCTGTGAGTTGAATGCACTCAACACAAAGAAGTTTCTGAGAATGCTTCTGTTCAGTTTTTATGTGAAGATATTTCTTTTTCCAGCATAGGCCTCAAACGGCTCCAAAGATCCACTTGCAGATTCTACAAAAAGAGTGTTTCCAAACTTCTCTATCAATTGGTAGGTTCAACTCTGTGAGTTGAATGAACTCATCACAAAGAAGTTTCTGAGAATCCTTCTCTCTAGTTTTTATGTCAAGATATTTCCTTTTCCAACATAGTCCTCAAGGTGCTCCGAATAAACACTTGCAGATTCTACAAAAGGAGTGTTTCAAAACTGTTCTATCAAAGGGAACGTTCAAGTCTGTGAGTTGAATGCACTCATCACACAGAAGTTTCTCAGAATGCTTCTGTCTAGTTTTTAGGTGAAGAGATTTCATTTCCCAGCATAGGCCTCAAAGCGCTCCAAATATCCACTTGCAGATTCTACGAAAAGAGTGTTTCAAAGCTGCTCTTTCAAAAGCAAGGTTCAAGTCTGTGTGTTGAATGCACTCATCAGAAAGAAGTTTCTGAGAATGCTTCTGTCTAGTTCTTACGTGAAGATATTTCCTTTTCCAGCTTAGGCCTCAAAGCGCTCCAAATAAACACTTGCAAATTCCACAAAAGGAGTGTTTCAAAAGAGTTCTATCAAAAGGAACGTTCAAGTCTGTGAGTTGAATGCACTTATCATACAGAAGTTTCCTGGAATGCTTCTGTCTAGTTTTTATGTGAAGACATTTCCTTTTCCAGCATAGGCCTCAAAGCCCTCCAAATATCCACTTGCAGATTCTACCAAAAGAGTGTTTCAAAACTGCTCTATCAAAAGCAAGCTTCAACACTGTGAGTAGAATGCACTCATCACAAAGAAGTTTCGGAGAATGCTTCTGTCTAGTTTTTATGTGAAGATATTTCCTTTTCCAACATAGGCCTCAAAGCGCTCCAAATAAACACTTGCAGATTCTACAAAAGGAGTGTTTCAAAACTGCTCTTTCGAGAGGAACGTTCAAGTCTGTGAGTTGAATGCACTCATCACACAGAAGTTTCTGAGAATGCTTCTGTCTAGTTTTTATGTGAAGATATTTCCTTTTCCAGCATAGGCCTCAAAACGCTCCAAATATCCTCTTGCAGATTCTACAAAAAGAGTGTTTCAAAACTGTTCTATCAAAAGGAAGGTTCAACTCTGTGAGTTGAGCGTATGCATCATGAAGAACTTTCTGAGAATGCTTCTCTGTAGTTTTTAGGTGAAGATATTCCATATCCCAGCACACGCCTCGAAGTGCTCCAAATAACCACTTGCAGATTTTACCAAAAGAGTGTTTCAAAACTGCTCTTTCTATAGGTAAGTTCAAGTCTGTGAGTTGAATGCACTCAACACAAAGAAGTTTCTGAGAATGCTTCTGTTCAGTTTTTATGTGAAGATATTTCTTTTTCCAGCATAGGCCTCAAACGGCTCCAAAGATCCACTTGCAGATTCTACAAAAAGAGTGTTTCCAAACTTCTCTATCAATTGGTAGGTTC
Source organism: Pongo pygmaeus (assembly GCF_028885625.2). Taxonomy (NCBI): domain Eukaryota; kingdom Metazoa; phylum Chordata; class Mammalia; order Primates; family Hominidae; genus Pongo; species Pongo pygmaeus. The sequence continues at coordinate 15,373,746 of NC_072386.2, read as the reverse complement.
AACTCTGTGAGTTGAATGAACTCATCACAAAGAAGTTTCTGAGAATCCTTCTCTCTAGTTTTTATGTGAAGATATTTCCTTTTCCAACATAGGCCTCAAGGTGCTCCGAATAAACACTTGCAGATTCTACAAAAGGAGTGTTTCAAAACTGTTCTATCAAAGGGAACTTTCAAGTCTGTGAGTTGAATGCACTCATCACACAGAAGTTTCTCAGAATGCTTCTGTCTAGTTTTTAGGTGAAGAGATGTCATTTCCCAGCATAGGCCTCAAAGCGCTCCAAATATCCACTTGCAGATTCCACGAAAAGAGTGTTTCAAAGCTGCTCTTTCCAAAGCAAGGTTCAAGTCTGTGTGTTGAATGCACTCATCAGAAAGAAGTTTCTGAGAATGCTTCTGTCTAGTTCTTACGTGAAGATATTTCCTTTTCCAGCTTAGGCCTCAAAGCGCTCCAAATAAACACTTGCAAATTCCACAAAAGGAGTGTTTTAAAAGAGTTCTATCAAAAGGAACGTTCAAGTCTGTGAGTTGAATGCACTTATCATACAGAAGTTTCCTGGAATGCTTCTGTCTAGTTTTTATGTTAAGACATTTCCTTTTCCAGCATAGGCCTCAAAGCCCTCCAAATATCCACTTGCAGATTCTACCAAAAGAGTGTTTCAAAACTGCTCTATCAAAAGCAAGCTTCAACACTGTGAGTAGATTGCACTCATCACAAAGAAGTTTCGGAGAATGCTTCTGTCTAGTTTGTATGTGAAGATATTTCCTTTTCCAACATAGGCCTCAAAGCGCTCCAAATAAACACTTGCAGATTCTACAAAAGGAGTGTTTCAAAACTGCTCTTTTGAGAGGAACGTTCAAGTCTGTGAGTTGAATGCACTCATCACACAGAAGTTTCTGAGAATGCTTCTGTCTAGTTTTTATGTGAAGATATTTCCTTTTCCAGCATAGGCCTCAAAACGCTCCAAATATCCTCTTGCAGATTCTACAAAAAGAGTGTTTCAAAACTGTTCTATCAAAAGGAAGGTTCAACTCTGTGACTTGAGCGAATGCATCGTGAAGAACTTTCTGAGAATGCTTCTCTGTAGTTTTTAGGTGAAGATATTCCATATCCCAGCACAGGCTTCGAAGTGCTCCAAATAACCACTTGCAGATTTTACCAAAAGAGTGTTTCAAAACTGCTCTTTCTATAGGTAAGTTCAAGTCTGTGAGTTGAATGCACTCAACACAAAGAAGTTTCTGAGAATGCTTCTGTTCAGTTTTTATGTGAAGATATTTCTTTTTCCAGCATAGGCCTCAAACGGCTCCAAAGATCCACTTGCAGATTCTACAAAAAGAGTGTTTCCAAACTTCTCTATCAATTGGTAGGTTCAACTCTGTGAGTTGAATGAACTCATCACAAAGAAGTTTCTGAGAATCCTTCTCTCTAGTTTTTATGTGAAGATATTTCCTTTTCCAACATAGGCCTCAAGGTGCTCCGAATAAACACTTGCAGATTCTACAAAAGGAGTGTTTCAAAACTGTTCTATCAAAGGGAACGTTCAAGTCTGTGAGTTGAATGCACTCATCACACAGAAGTTTCTCAGAATGCTTCTGTCTAGTTTTTAGGTGAAGAGATGTCATTTCCCAGCATAGGCCTCAAAGCGCTCCAAATATCCACTTGCAGATTCTACGAAAAGAGTGTTTCAAAGCTGCTCTTTCAAAAGCAAGGTTCAAGTCTGTGTGTTGAATACACTCATCAGAAAGAAGTTTCTGAGAATGCTTCTGTCTAGTTCTTACGTGAAGATATTTCCTTTTCCAGCTTAGGCCTCAAAGCGCTCCAAATAAACACTTGCAAATTCCACAAAAGGAGTGTTTCAAAAGAGTTCTATCAAAAGGAACGTTCAAGTCTGTGAGTTGAATGCACTTATCATACAGAAGTTTCCTGGAATGCTTCTGTCTAGGTTTTATGTGAAGACATCTCCTTTTCCAGCATAGGCCTCAAAGCCCTCCAAATATCCACTTGCAGATTCTACCAAAAGAGTGTTTCAAAACTGCTCTATCAAAAGCAAGCTTCAACACTGTGAGTAGAATGCACTCATCACAAAGAAGTTTCGGAGAATGCTTCTGTCTAGTTTTTATGTGAAGATATTTCCTTTTCCAACATAGGCCTCAAAGCGCTCCAAATAAACACTTGCAGATTCTACAAAAGGAGTGTTTCAAAACTGCTCTTTCGAGAGGAACGTTCAAGTCTGTGAGTTGAATGCACTCATCACACAGAAGTTTCTGAGAATGCTTCTGTCTAGTTTTTATGTGAAGATATTTCCTTTTCCAGCATAGGCCTCAAAACGCTCCAAATATCCTCTTGCAGATTCTACAAAAAGAGTGTTTCAAAACTGTTCTATCAAAAGGAAGGTTCAACTCTGTGAGTTGAATGAATGCATCGTGAAGAACTTTCTGAGAATGCTTCTCTGTAGTTTTTAGGTGAAGATATTCCATATCCCAGCACAGGCCTCGAAGTGCTCCAAATAACCACTTGCAGATTTTACCAAAAGAGTGTTTCAAAACTTCTCTTTCTATTGGTAATTTCAAGTCTGTGAGTTGAATGCACTCAACACAAAGAAGTTTCTGAGAATGCTTCTGTTCAGTTTTTATGTGAAGATATTTCCTTTTCCAGCATAGGCCTCAAACGGCTCCAAATATCCACTTGCAGATTCTACAAAAAGAGTGTTTCCAAACTTCTCTATCAATTGGTAGGTTCAACTCTGTGAGTTGAATGAACTCATCACAAAGAAGTTTCTGAGAATCCTTCTCTCTAGTTTTTATGTGAAGTTACTTCCTTTTCCAACATAGGCCTCAAGGTGCTCCGAATAAACACTTGCAGATTCTACAAAAGGAGTGTTTCAAAACTGTTCTATCAAAGGGAACGTTCAAGTCTGTGAGTTGAATGCACTCATCACACAGAAGTTTCTCAGAATGCTTCTGTCTAGTTTTTAGGAGAAGAGATGTGATTTCCCAGCATAGGCCTCAAAGCGCTCCAAATATCCCCTTGCAGATTCTACGAAAAGAGTGTTTCAAAGCTGCTCTTTCAAAAGCAATGTTCAAGTCTGTGTGTTGAATGCACTCATCAGAGAGAAGTTTCTGAGAATGCTTCTGTCTAGTTCTTACGTGAAGATATTTCCTTTTCCAGCTTAGGCCTCAAAGCGCTCCAAATAAACACTTGCAAATTCCACAAAAGGAGTGTTTCAAAAGAGGTCTATCAAAAGGAATGTTCAAGTCTGTGAGTTGAATGCACTTATCATACAGAAGTTTCCTGGAATGCTTCTGTCTAGTTTTTATGTGAAGACATTTCCTTTTCCAGCATAGGCCTCAAAGCCCTCCAAATATCCACTTGCAGATTCTACCAAAAGAGTGTTTCAAAACTGCTCTATCAAAAGCAAGCTTCAACACTGTGAGTAGAATGCACTCATCACAAAGAAGTTTCGGAGAATGCTTCTGTCTAGTTTGTATGTGAAGATATTTCCTTTTCCAACATAGGCCTCAAAGCGCTCCAAATAAACACTTGCAGATTCTGCAAAAGGAGTGTTTCAAAACTGCTCTTTCGAGAGGAACGTTCAAGTCTGTGAGTTGAATGCACTCATCACACAGAAGTTTCTGAGAATGCTTCTGTCTAGTTTTTATGTGAAGATATTTCCTTTTCCAGCATAGGCCTCAAAACGCTCCAAATATCCTCTTGCAGATTCTACAAAAAGAGTGTTCCAAAACTGTTCTATCAAAAGGAAGGTTCAACTCTGTGAGTTGAATGAGTGCATCGTGAAGAACTTTCTGAGAATGCTTCTCTGTAGTTTTTAGGTGAAGATATTCCATATCCCAGCACAGGCCTCGAAGTGCTCCAAATAACCACTTGCAGATTTTACCAAAAGAGTGTTTCAAAACTGCTCTTTCTATAGGTAAGTTCAAGTCTGTGAGTTGAATGCACTCAACACAAAGAAGTTTCTGAGAATGCTTCTGTTCAGTTTTTATGTGAAGATATTTCTTTTTCCAGCATAGGCCTCAAACGGCTCCAAATATCCACTTGCAGATTCTACAAAAAGAGTGTTTCCAAACTTCTCTATCAATTGGTAGGTTCAACTCTGTGAGTTGAATGAACTCATCACAAAGAAGTTTCTGAGAATCCTTCTCAGTAGTTTTTATGTGAAGTTATTTCCTTTTCCAACATAGGCCTCAAGGTGCTCCGAATAAACACTTGCAGATTCTACAAAAGGAGTGTTTCAAAACTGTTCTATCAAAGGGAACGTTCAAGTCTGTGAGTTGAATGCACTCATCACACAGAAGTTTCTCAGAATGCTTCTGTCTAGTTTTTAGGTGAAGAGATGTGATTTCCCAGCATAGGCCTCAAAGCGCTCCAAATATCCACTTGCAGATTCTACGAAAAGAGTGTTTCAAAGCTGCTCTTTCAAAAGCAAGGTTCAAGTCTGTGTGTTGAATGCACTCATCAGAAAGAAGTTTCTGAGAATGCTTCTGTCTAGTTCTTACGTGAAGATATTTCCTTTTCCAGCTTAGGCCTCAAAGCGCTCCAAATAAACACTTGCAAATTCCACAAAAGGAGTGTTTCAAAAGAGTTCTATCAAAAGGAACGTTCAAGTCTGTGAGTTGAATGCACTTATCATACAGAAGTTTCCTGGAATGCTTCTGTCTAGTTTTTATGTGAAGACATTTCCTTTTCCAGCATAGGCCTCAAAGCCCTCCAAATATCCACTTGCAGATTCTACCAAAAGAGTGTTTCAAAACTGCTCTATCAAAAGCAAGCTTCAACACTGTGAGTAGAATGCACTCATCACAAAGAAGTTTCGGAGAATGCTTCTGTCTAGTTTTTATGTGAAGATATTTCCTTTTCCAACATAGGCCTCAAAGCGCTCCAAATAAACACTTGCAGATTCTACAAAAGGAGTGTTTCAAAACTGCTCTTTCGAGAGGAACGTTCAAGTCTGTGAGTTGAATGCACTCATCACACAGAAGTTTCTGAGAATGCTTCTGTCTAGTTTTTATGTGAAGATATTTCCTTTTCCAGCATAGGCCTCAAAACGCTCCAAATATCCTCTTGCAGATTCTACAAAAAGAGTGTTTCAAAACTGTTCTATCAAAAGGAAGGTTCAACTCTGTGAGTTGAATGAATGCATCGTGAAGAACTTTCTGAGAATGCTTCTCTGTAGTTTTTAGGTGAAGATATTCCATATCCCAGCACAGGCCTCGAAGTGCTCCAAATAACCACTTGCAGATTTTACCAAAAGAGTGTTTCAAAACTTCTCTTTCTATTGGTAAGTTCAAGTCTGTGAGTTGAATGCACTCAACACAAAGAAGTTTCTGAGAATGCTTCTGTTCAGTTTTTATGTGAAGATATTTCCTTTTCCAGCATAGGCCTCAAACGGCTCCAAATATCCACTTGCAGATTCTACAAAAAGAGTGTTTCCAAACTTCTCTATCAATTGGTAGGTTCAACTCTGTGAGTTGAATGAACTCATCACAAAGAAGTTTCTGAGAATCCTTCTCTCTAGTTTTTATGTGAAGTTACTTCCTTTTCCAACATAGGCCTCAAGGTGCTCCGAATAAACACTTGCAGATTCTACAAAAGGAGTGTTTCAAAACTGTTCTATCAAAGGGAACGTTCAAGTCTGTGAGTTGAATGCACTCATCACACAGAAGTTTCTCAGAATGCTTCTGTCTAGTTTTTAGGAGAAGAGATGTGATTTCCCAGCATAGGCCTCAAAGCGCTCCAAATATCCCCTTGCAGATTCTACGAAAAGAGTGTTTCAAAGCTGCTCTTTCAAAAGCAATGTTCAAGTCTGTGTGTTGAATGCACTCATCAGAGAGAAGTTTCTGAGAATGCTTCTGTCTAGTTCTTACGTGAAGATATTTCCTTTTCCAGCTTAGGCCTCAAAGCGCTCCAAATAAACACTTGCAAATTCCACAAAAGGAGTGTTTCAAAAGAGGTCTATCAAAAGGAATGTTCAAGTCTGTGAGTTGAATGCACTTATCATACAGAAGTTTCCTGGAATGCTTCTGTCTAGTTTTTATGTGAAGACATTTCCTTTTCCAGCATAGGCCTCAAAGCCCTCCAAATATCCACTTGCAGATTCTACCAAAAGAGTGTTTCAAAACTGCTCTATCAAAAGCAAGCTTCAACACTGTGAGTAGAATGCACTCATCACAAAGAAGTTTCGGAGAATGCTTCTGTCTAGTTTGTATGTGAAGATATTTCCTTTTCCAACATAGGCCTCAAAGCGCTCCAAATAAACACTTGCAGATTCTGCAAAAGGAGTGTTTCAAAACTGCTCTTTCGAGAGGAACGTTCAAGTCTGTGAGTTGAATGCACTCATCACACAGAAGTTTCTGAGAATGCTTCTGTCTAGTTTTTATGTGAAGATATTTCCTTTTCCAGCATAGGCCTCAAAACGCTCCAAATATCCTCTTGCAGATTCTACAAAAAGAGTGTTCCAAAACTGTTCTATCAAAAGGAAGGTTCAACTCTGTGAGTTGAATGAGTGCATCGTGAAGAACTTTCTGAGAATGCTTCTCTGTAGTTTTTAGGTGAAGATATTCCATATCCCAGCACAGGCCTCGAAGTGCTCCAAATAACCACTTGCAGATTTTACCAAAAGAGTGTTTCAAAACTGCTCTTTCTATAGGTAAGTTCAAGTCTGTGAGTTGAATGCACTCAACACAAAGAAGTTTCTGAGAATGCTTCTGTTCAGTTTTTATGTGAAGATATTTCTTTTTCCAGCATAGGCCTCAAACGGCTCCAAATATCCACTTGCAGATTCTACAAAAAGAGTGTTTCCAAACTTCTCTATCAATTGGTAGGTTCAACTCTGTGAGTTGAATGAACTCATCACAAAGAAGTTTCTGAGAATCCTTCTCAGTAGTTTTTATGTGAAGTTATTTCCTTTTCCAACATAGGCCTCAAGGTGCTCCGAATAAACACTTGCAGATTCTACAAAAGGAGTGTTTCAAAACTGTTCTATCAAAGGGAACGTTCAAGTCTGTGAGTTGAATGCACTCATCACACAGAAGTTTCTCAGAATGCTTCTGTCTAGTTTTTAGGTGAAGAGATGTGATTTCCCAGCATAGGCCTCAAAGCGCTCCAAATATCCACTTGCAGATTCTACGAAAAGAGTGTTTCAAAGCTGCTCTTTCAAAAGCAAGGTTCAAGTCTGTGTGTTGAATGCACTCATCAGAAAGAAGTTTCTGAGAATGCTTCTGTCTAGTTCTTACGTGAAGATATTTCCTTTTCCAGCTTAGGCCTCAAAGCGCTCCAAATAAACACTTGCAAATTCCACAAAAGGAGTGTTTCAAAAGAGTTCTATCAAAAGGAACGTTCAAGTCTGTGAGTTGAATGCACTTATCATACAGAAGTTTCCTGGAATGCTTCTGTCTAGTTTTTATGTGAAGACATTTCCTTTTCCAGCATAGGCCTCAAAGCCCTCCAAATATCCACTTGCAGATTCTACCAAAAGAGTGTTTCAAAACTGCTCTATCAAAAGCAAGCTTCAACACTGTGAGTAGAATGCACTCATCACAAAGAAGTTTCGGAGAATGCTTCTGTCTAGTTTTTATGTGAAGATATTTCCTTTTCCAACATAGGCCTCAAAGCGCTCCAAATAAACACTTGCAGATTCTACAAAAGGAGTGTTTCAAAACTGCTCTTTCGAGAGGAACGTTCAAGTCTGTGAGTTGAATGCACTCATCACACAGAAGTTTCTGAGAATGCTTCTGTCTAGTTTTTATGTGAAGATATTTCCTTTTCCAGCATAGGCCTCAAAACGCTCCAAATATCCTCTTGCAGATTCTACAAAAAGAGTGTTTCAAAACTGTTCTATCAAAAGGAAGGTTCAACTCTGTGAGTTGAATGAATGCATCGTGAAGAACTTTCTGAGAATGCTTCTCTGTAGTTTTTAGGTGAAGATATTCCATATCCCAGCACAGGCCTCGAAGTGCTCCAAATAACCACTTGCAGATTTTACCAAAAGAGTGTTTCAAAACTTCTCTTTCTATTGGTAAGTTCAAGTCTGTGAGTTGAATGCACTCAACACAAAGAAGTTTCTGAGAATGCTTCTGTTCAGTTTTTATGTGAAGATATTTCCTTTTCCAGCATAGGCCTCAAACGGCTCCAAATATCCACTTGCAGATTCTACAAAAAGAGTGTTTCCAAACTTCTCTATCAATTGGTAGGTTCAACTCTGTGAGTTGAATGAACTCATCACAAAGAAGTTTCTGAGAATCCTTCTCAGTAGTTTTTATGTGAAGTTATTTCCTTTTCCAACATAGGCCTCAAGGTGCTCCGAATAAACACTTGCAGATTCTACAAAAGGAGTGTTTCAAAACTGTTCTATCAAAGGGATCGTTCAAGTCTGTGAGTTGAATGCACTCATCACACAGAAGTTTCTCAGAATGCTTCTGTCTAGTTTTTAGGTGAAGAGATGTGATTTCCCAGCATAGGCCTCAAAGCGCTCCAAATATCCAATTGCAGATCCTACGAAAAGAGTGTTTCACAGCTGCTCTTTCAAAAGCAAGGTTCAAGTCTGTGTGTTGAATGCACTCATCAGAAAGAAGTTTCTGAGAATGCTTCTGTCTAGTTCTTACGTGAAGATATTTCCTTTTCCAGCTTAGGCCTCAAAGCGCTCCAAATAAACACTTGCAAATTCCACAAAAGGAGTGTTTCAAAAGAGGTCTATCAAAAGGAACGTTCAAGTCTGTGAGTTGAATGCACTTATCATACAGAAGTTTCCTGGAATGCTTCTGTCTAGTTTTTATGTGAAGACATCTCCTTTTCCAGCATAGGCCTCAAAGCCCTCCAAATATCCACTTGCAGATTCTACAAAAGGAGTGTTTCAAAACTGTTCTATCAAAGGGAACGTTCAAGTCTGTGAGTTGAATGCACTCATCACACAGAAGTTTCTCAGAATGCTTCTGTCTAGTTTTTAGGTGAAGAGATATTTCCCAGCATAGGCCTCAAAGCGCTCCAAATATCCACTTGCAGATTCTACGAAAAGAGTGTTTCAAAGCTGCTCTTTCAAAAGCAAGGTTCAAGTCTGTGTGTTGAATGCACTCATCAGAAAGAAGTTTCTGAGAATGCTTCTGTCTAGTTCTTACGTGAAGATATTTCCTTTTCCAGCTTAGGCCTCAAAGCGCTCCAAATAAACACTTGCAAATTCCACAAAAGGAGTGTTTCAAAAGAGGTCTATCAAAAGGAACGTTCAAGTCTGTGAGTTGAATGCACTTATCATACAGAAGTTTCCTGGAATGCTTCTGTCTAGTTTTTATGTGAAGACATCTCCTTTTCCAGCATAGGCCTCAAAGCCCTCCAAATATCCACTTGCAGATTCTACCAAAAGAGTGTTTCAAAACTGCTCTATCAAAAGCAAGCTTCAACACTGTGAGTAGAATGCACTCATCACAAAGAAGTTTCGGAGAATGCTTCTGTCTAGTTTTTATGTGAAGATATTTCCTTTTCCAACATAGGCCTCAAAGCGCTCCAAATAAACACTTGCACATTCTACAAAAGGAGTGTTTCAAAACTGCTCTTTCGAGAGGAACGTTCAAGTCTGTGAGTTGAATGCACTCATCACACAGAAGTTTCTGAGAATGCTTCTGTCTAGTTTTTATGTGAAGATATTTCCTTTTCCAGCATAGGCCTCAAAACGCTCCAAATATCCTCTTGCAGATTCTACAAAAAGAGTGTTTCAAAACTGTTCTATCAAAAGGAAGGTTCAACTCTGTGAGTTGAATGAATGCATCGTGAAGAACTTTCTGAGAATGCTTCTCTGTAGTTTTTAGGTGAAGATATTCCATATCCCAGCACAGGCCTCGAAGTGCTCCAAATAACCACTTGCAGATTTTACCAAAAGAGTGTTTCAAAACTTCTCTTTCTATTGGTAAGTTCAAGTCTGTGAGTTGAATGCACTCAACACAAAGAAGTTTCTGAGAATGCTTCTGTTCAGTTTTTATGTGAAGATATTTCCTTTTCCAGCATAGGCCTCAAACGGCTCCAAATATCCACTTGCAGATTCTACAAAAAGAGTGTTTCCAAACTTCTCTATCAATTGGTAGGTTCAACTCTGTGAGTTGAATGAACTCATCACAAAGAAGTTTCTGAGAATCCTTCTCAGTAGTTTTTATGTGAAGTTATTTCCTTTTCCAACATAGGCCTCAAGGTGCTCCGAATAAACACTTGCAGATTCTACAAAAGGAGTGTTTCAAAACTGTTCTATCAAAGGGATCGTTCAAGTCTGTGAGTTGAATGCACTCATCACACAGAAGTTTCTCAGAATGCTTCTGTCTAGTTTTTAGGTGAAGAGATGTGATTTCCCAGCATAGGCCTCAAAGCGCTCCAAATATCCAATTGCAGATTCTACGAAAAGAGTGTTTCACAGCTGCTCTTTCAAAAGCAAGGTTCAAGTCTGTGTGTTGAATGCACTCATCAGAAAGAAGTTTCTGAGAATGCTTCTGTCTAGTTCTTACGTGAAGATATTTCCTTTTCCAGCTTAGGCCTCAAAGCGCTCCAAATAAACACTTGCAAATTCCACAAAAGGAGTGTTTCAAAAGAGTTCTATCAAAAGGAACGTTCAAGTCTGTGAGTTGAATGCACTTATCATACAGAAGTTTCCTGGAATGCTTCTGTCTAGTTTTTATGTGAAGACCTTTCCTTTTCCAGCATAGGCCTCAAAGCCCTCCAAATATCCACTTGCAGATTCTACCAAAAGAGTGTTTCAAAACTGCTCTATCAAAAGCAAGCTTCAACACTGTGAGTAGAATGCACTCATCACAAAGAAGTTTCGGAGAATGCTTCTGTCTAGTTTTTATGTGAAGATATTTCCTTTTCCAACATAGGCCTCAAAGCGCTCCAAATAAACACTTGCAGATTCTACAAAAGGAGTGTTTCAAAACTGCTCTTTCGAGAGGAACGTTCAAGTCTGTGAGTTGAATGCACTCATCACACAGAAGTTTCTGAGAATGCTTCTGTCTAGTTTTTATGTGAAGATATTTCCTTTTCCAGCATAGGCCTCAAAACGCTCCAAATATCCTCTTGCAGATTCTTCAAAAAGAGTGTTTCAAAACTGTTCTATCAAAAGGAAGGTTCAACTCTGTGAGTTGAATGAATGCATCGTGAAGAACTTTCTGAGAATGCTTCTCTGTAGTTTTTAGGTGAAGATATTCCATATCCCAGCACAGGCCTCGAAGTGCTCCAAATAACCACTTGCAGATTTTACCAAAAGAGTGTTTCAAAACTTCTCTTTCTATAGGTAAGTTCAAGTCTGTGAGTTGAATACACTCAACACAAAGAAGTTTCTGAGAATGCTTCTGTTCAGTTTTTATGTGAAGATATTTCCATTTCCAGCACAGGCCTCAAACGGCTCCAAATATCCACTTGCAGATTCTACAAAAAGAGTGTTTCCAAACTTCTCTATCAATTGGTAGGTTCAACTCTGTGAGTTGAATGAACTCATCACAAAGAAGTTTCTGAGAATGCTTCTGTCTAGTTTTTATGTGAAGATATTTCCTTTTCCAACATAGGCCTCAAGGTGCTCCGAATAAACACTTGCAGATTCTACAAAAGGAGTGTTTCAAAACTGTTCTATCAAAGGGAACGTTCAAGTCTGTGAGTTGAATGCACTCATCACACAGAAGTTTCTCAGAATGCTTCTGTCTAGTTTTTAGGTGAAGAGATGTCATTTCCCAGCATAGGCCTCAAAGCGCTCCAAATATCCCCTTGCAGATTCTACGAAAAGAGTGTTTCAAAGCTGCTCTTTCAAAAGCAATGTTCAAGTCTGTGTGTTGAATGCACTCATCAGAAAGAAGTTTCTGAGAATGCTTCTGTCTAGTTCTTACGTGAAGATATTTCCTTTTCCAGCTTAGGCCTCAAAGCGCTCCAAATAAACACTTGCAAATACCACAAAAGGAGTGTTTCAAAAGAGTTCTATCAAAAGGAACGTTCAAGTCTGTGAGTTGAATGCACTTATCATACAGAAGTTTCCTGGAATGCTTCTGTCTAGTTTTTATGTGAAGACATTTCCTTTTCCAGCATAGGCCTTAAAGCCCTCCAAATATCCACTTGCAGATTCTACCAAAAGAGTGTTTCAAAACTGCTCTATCAAAAGCAAGCTTCAACACTGTGAGTAGAATGCACTCATCACAAAGAAGTTTCGGAGAATGCTTCTGTCTAGTTTTTATGTGAAGATATTTCCTTTTCCAACATAGGCCTCAAAGCGCTCCAAATAAACACTTGCAGATTCTACAAAAGGAGTGTTTCAAAACTGCTCTTTCGAGAGGAACGTTCAAGTCTGTGAGTTGAATGCACTCATCACACAGAAGGTTCCGAGAATGCTTCTGTCTAGTTTTTATGTGAAGATATTTCCTTTTCCAGCATAGGCCTCAAAACGCTCCATATATCCTCTTGCAGATTCTTCAAAAAGAGTGTTTCAAAACTGTTCTATCTAAAGGAAGGTTCAACTCTGTGAGTTGAATGAATGCATCGTGAAGAACTTTCTGAGAATGCTTCTCTGTAGTTTTTAGGTGAAGATATTCCATATCCCAGCACAGGCCTCGAAGTGCTCCAAATAACCACTTGCAGATTTTACCAAAAGAGTGTTTCAAAACTTCTCTTTCTATAGGTAAGTTCAAGTCTGTGAGTTGAATACACTCAACACAAAGAAGTTTCTGAGAATGCTTCTGTTCAGTTTTTATGTGAAGATATTTCCATTTCCAGCATAGGCCTCAAACGGCTCCAAATATCCACTTGCAGATTCTACAAAAAGAGTGTTTCCAAACTTCTCTATCAATTGGTAGGTTCAACTCTGTGAGTTGAATGAACTCATCACAAAGAAGTTTCTGAGAATGCTTCTGTCTAGTTTTTATGTGAAGATATTTCCTTTTCCAAAATAGGCCTCAAGGTGCTCCGAATAAACACTTGCAGATTCTACAAAAGGAGTGTTTCAAAACTGTTCTATCAAAGGGAACGTTCAAGTCTGTGAGTTGAATGCACTCATCACACAGAAGTTTCTCAGAATGCTTCTGTCTAGTTTTTAGGTGAAGAGATGTCATTTCCCAGCATAGGCCTCAAAGCGCTCCAAATATCCACTTGCAGATTCTACGAAAAGAGTGTTTCAAAGCTGCTCTTTCAAAAGCAAGGTTCAAGTCTGTGTGTTGAATGCACTCATCAGAGAGAAGTTTCTGAGAATGCTTCTGTCTAGTTCTTACGTGAAGATATTTCCTTTTCCAGCTTAGGCCTCAAAGCGCTCCAAATAAACACTTGCAAATTCCACAAAAGGAGTGTTTCAAAAGAGGTCTATCAAAAGGAACGTTCAAGTCTGTGAGTTGAATGCACTTATCATACAGAAGTTTCCTGGAATGCTTCTGTCTAGTTTTTATGTGAAGACATCTCCTTTTCCAGCATAGGCCTCAAAGCCCTCCAAATATCCACTTGCAGATTCTACAAAAGGAGTGTTTCAAAACTGTTCTATCAAAGGGAACGTTCAAGTCTGTGAGTTGAATGCACTCATCACACAGAAGTTTCTCAGAATGCTTCTGTCTAGTTTTTAGGTGAAGAGATGTCATTTCCCAGCATAGGCCTCAAAGCGCTCCAAATATCCACTTGCAGATTCTACGAAAAGAGTGTTTCAAAGCTGCTCTTTCAAAAGCAAGGTTCAAGTCTGTGTGTTGAATGCACTCATCAGAAAGAAGTTTCTGAGAATGCTTCTGTCTAGTTCTTACGTGAAGATATTTCCTTTTCCAGCTTAGGCCTCAAAGCGCTCCAAATAAACACTTGCAAATTCCACAAAAGGAGTGTTTCAAAAGAGGTCTATCAAAAGGAACGTTCAAGTCTGTGAGTTGAATGCACTTATCATACAGAAGTTTCCTGGAATGCTTCTGTCTAGTTTTTATGTGAAGACATCTCCTTTTCCAGCATAGGCCTCAAAGCCCTCCAAATATCCACTTGCAGATTCTACCAAAAGAGTGTTTCAAAACTGCTCTATCAAAAGCAAGCTTCAACACTGTGAGTAGAATGCACTCATCACAAAGAAGTTTCGGAGAATGCTTCTGTCTAGTTTTTATGTGAAGATATTTCCTTTTCCAACATAGGCCTCAAAGCGCTCCAAATAAACACTTGCACATTCTACAAAAGGAGTGTTTCAAAACTGCTCTTTCGAGAGGAACGTTCAAGTCTGTGAGTTGAATGCACTCATCACACAGAAGTTTCTGAGAATGCTTCTGTCTAGTTTTTATGTGAAGATATTTCCTTTTCCAGCATAGGCCTCAAAACGCTCCAAATATCCTCTTGCAGATTCTACAAAAAGAGTGTTTCAAAACTGTTCTATCAAAAGGAAGGTTCAACTCTGTGAGTTGAATGAATGCATCGTGAAGAACTTTCTGAGAATGCTTCTCTGTAGTTTTTAGGTGAAGATATTCCATATCCCAGCACAGGCCTCGAAGTGCTCCAAATAACCACTTGCAGATTTTACCAAAAGAGTGTTTCAAAACTTCTCTTTCTATTGGTAAGTTCAAGTCTGTGAGTTGAATGCACTCAACACAAAGAAGTTTCTGAGAATGCTTCTGTTCAGTTTTTATGTGAAGATATTTCCTTTTCCAGCATAGGCCTCAAACGGCTCCAAATATCCACTTGCAGATTCTACAAAAAGAGTGTTTCCAAACTTCTCTATCAATTGGTAGGTTCAACTCTGTGAGTTGAATGAACTCATCACAAAGAAGTTTCTGAGAATGCTTCTGTCTAGTTTTTATGTGAAGATATTTCCTTTTCCAACATAGGCCTCAAGGTGCTCCGAATAAACACTTGCAGATTCTACAAAAGGAGTGTTTCAAAACTGTTCTATCAAAGGGAACGTTCAAGTCTGTGAGTTGAATGCACTCATCACACAGAAGTTTCTCAGAATGCTTCTGTCTAGTTTTTAGGTGAAGAGATTTCATTTCCCAGCATAGGCCTCAAAGCGCTCCAAATATCCACTTGCAGATTCTACGAAAAGAGTGTTTCAAAGCTGCTCTTTCAAAAGCAAGGTTCAAGTCTGTGTGTTGAATGCACTCATCAGAGAGAAGTTTCTGAGAATGCTTCTGTCTAGTTCTTACGTGAAGATATTTCCTTTTCCAGCTTAGGCCTCAAAGCGCTCCAAATAAACACTTGCAAATTCCACAAAAGGAGTGTTTCAAAAGAGGTCTATCAAAAGGAACGTTCAAGTCTGTGAGTTGAATGCACTTATCATACAGAAGTTTCCTGGAATGCTTCTGTCTAGTTTTTATGTGAAGACATCTCCTTTTCCAGCATAGGCCTCAAAGCCCTCCAAATATCCACTTGCAGATTCTACCAAAAGAGTGTTTCAAAACTGCTCTATCAAAAG
Organism: Pongo pygmaeus; assembly: GCF_028885625.2. Lineage (NCBI taxonomy): Eukaryota > Metazoa > Chordata > Mammalia > Primates > Hominidae > Pongo > Pongo pygmaeus. The sequence goes on along the minus strand of NC_072386.2, from coordinate 15,358,367 downwards.
CAAGCTTCAACACTGTGAGTAGAATGCACTCATCACAAAGAAGTTTCGGAGAATGCTTCTGTCTAGTTTTTATGTGAAGATATTTCCTTTTCCAACATAGGCCTCAAAGCGCTCCAAATAAACACTTGCAGATTCTACAAAAGGAGTGTTTCAAAACTGCTCTTTCGAGAGGAACGTTCAAGTCTGTGAGTTGAATGCACTCATCACACAGAAGTTTCTGAGAATGCTTCTGTCTAGTTTTTATGTGAAGATATTTCCTTTTCCAGCATAGGCCTCAAAACGCTCCAAATATCCTCTTGCAGATTCTACAAAAAGAGTGTTTCAAAACTGTTCTATCAAAAGGAAGGTTCAACTCTGTGAGTTGAATGAATGCATCGTGAAGAACTTTCTGAGAATGCTTCTCTGTAGTTTTTAGGTGAAGATATTCCATATCCCAGCACAGGCCTCGAAGTGCTCCAAATAACCACTTGCAGATTTTACCAAAAGAGTGTTTCAAAACTTCTCTTTCTATTGGTAAGTTCAAGTCTGTGAGTTGAATGCACTCAACACAAAGAAGTTTCTGAGAATGCTTCTGTTCAGTTTTTATGTGAAGATATTTCCTTTTCCAGCATAGGCCTCAAACGGCTCCAAATATCCACTTGCAGATTCTACAAAAAGAGTGTTTCCAAACTTCTCTATCAATTGGTAGGTTCAACTCTGTGAGTTGAATGAACTCATCACAAAGAAGTTTCTGAGAATCCTTCTCAGTAGTTTTTATGTGAAGTTATTTCCTTTTCCAACATAGGCCTCAAGGTGCTCCGAATAAACACTTGCAGATTCTACAAAAGGAGTGTTTCAAAACTGTTCTATCAAAGGGATCGTTCAAGTCTGTGAGTTGAATGCACTCATCACACAGAATTTTCTCAGAATGCTTCTGTCTAGTTTTTAGGTGAAGAGATGTGATTTCCCAGCATAGGCCTCAAAGCGCTCCAAATATCCAATTGCAGATTCTACGAAAAGAGTGTTTCACAGCTGCTCTTTCAAAAGCAAGGTTCAAGTCTGTGTGTTGAATGCACTCATCAGAAAGAAGTTTCTGAGAATGCTTCTGTCTAGTTCTTACGTGAAGATATTTCCTTTTCCAGCTTAGGCCTCAAAGCGCTCCAAATAAACACTTGCAAATTCCACAAAAGGAGTGTTTCAAAAGAGTTCTATCAAAAGGAACGTTCAAGTCTGTGAGTTGAATGCACTTATCATACAGAAGTTTCCTGGAATGCTTCTGTCTAGTTTTTATGTGAAGACCTTTCCTTTTCCAGCATAGGCCTCAAAGCCCTCCAAATATCCACTTGCAGATTCTACCAAAAGAGTGTTTCAAAACTGCTCTATCAAAAGCAAGCTTCAACACTGTGAGTAGAATGCACTCGTCACAAAGAAGTTTCGGAGAATGCTTCTGTCTAGTTTTTATGTGAAGATATTTCCTTTTCCAACATAGGCCTCAAAGCGCTCCAAATAAACACTTGCAGATTCTACAAAAGGAGTGTTTCAAAACTGCTCTTTCGAGAGGAACGTTCAAGTCTGTGAGTTGAATGCACTCATCACACAGAAGTTTCTGAGAATGCTTCTGTCTAGTTTTTCTGTGAAGATATTTCCTTTTCCAGCATAGGCCTCAAAACGCTCCAAATATCCTCTTGCAGATTCTACAAAAAGAGTGTTTCAAAACTGTTCTATCAAAAGGAAGGTTCAACTCTGTGAGTTGAATGAATGCATCGTGAAGAACTTTCTGAGAATGCTTCTGTGTAGTTTTTAGGTGAAGATATTCCATATCCCAGCACAGGCCTCGAAGTGCTCCAAATAACCACTTGCAGATTTTACCAAAAGAGTGTTTCAAAACTGCTCTTTCTATAGGTAAGTTCAAGTCTGTGAGTTGAATGCACTCAACACAAAGAAGTTTCTCAGAATGCTCCTGTTCAGTTTTTATGTGAAGATATTTCCTTTTCCAGCATACGCCCCAAACGGCTCCAAATATCCACTTGCAGATTCTACAAAAATAGTGTTTCAAAACTGTTCTATCAAAAGGATGGTTCAAATCTGTGAGTTGAATGAATGCATCGGGAAGAACTTTCTGAGCATGCTTCTCTGTAGTTTTTAGGTGAAGATATTCCATATCCCAGCACAGGCCTCGAAGTGCTCCAAATAACCACTTGCAGATTTTACCAAAAGAGTGTTTCAAAACTGCTCTTTCTATAGGTAAGTTCAAGTCTGTGAGTTGAATGCACTCAACACAAGTTTCTGAGAATGCTTCTGTTCAGTTTTTATGTGAAGATATTTCCTTTTCCAGCATAGGCCTCAAACGGCTCCAAATATCCACTTGCAGATTCTACAAAAAGAGTGTTTCCAAACTTCTCTATCAATGGGTAGGTTCAACTCTGTGAGTTGAATGAACTCATCACAAAGAAGTTTCTGAGAATCCTTCTCTCTAGTTTTTATGTGAAGATATTTCCTTTTCCAACATAGGCCTCAAGGTGCTCCGAATAAACACTTGCAGATTCTACAAAAGGAGTGTTTCAAAACTGTTCTATCAAAGGGAACGTTCAAGTCTGTGAGTTGAATGCACTCATCACACAGAAGTTTCTCAGAATGCTTCTGTCTAGTTTTTAGGTGAAGAGATGTCATTTCCCAGCATAGGCCTCAAAGCGCTCCAAATATCCACTTGCAGATTCTACGAAAAGAGTGTTTCAAAGCTGCTCTTTCAAAAGCAAGGTTCAAGTCTGTGTGTTGAATACACTCATCAGAAAGAAGTTTCTGAGAATGCTTCTGTCTAGTTCTTACGTGAAGATATTTCCTTTTCCAGCTTAGGCCTCAAAGCGCTCCAAATAAACACTTGCAAATTCCACAAAAGGAGTGTTTCAAAAGAGTTCTATCAAAAGGAACGTTCAAGTCTGTGAGTTGAATGCACTTATCATACAGAAGTTTCCTGGAATGCTTCTGTCTAGTTTTTATGTGAAGACATCTCCTTTTCCAGCATAGGCCTCAAAGCCCTCCAAATATCCACTTGCAGATTCTACCAAAAGAGTGTTTCAAAACTGCTCTATCAAAAGCAAGCTTCAACACTGTGAGTAGAATGCACTCATCACAAAGAAGTTTCGGAGAATGCTTCTGTCTAGTTTTTATGTGAAGATATTTCCTTTTCCAACATAGGCCTCAAAGCGCTCCAAATAAACACTTGCAGATTCTACAAAAGGAGTGTTTCAAAACTGCTCTTTCGAGAGGAACGTTCAAGTCTGTGAGTTGAATGCACTCATCACACAGAAGTTTCTGAGAATGCTTCTGTCTAGTTTTTATGTGAAGATATTTCCTTTTCCAGCATAGGCCTCAAAACGCTCCAAATATCCTCTTGCAGATTCTACAAAAAGAGTGTTTCAAAACTGTTCTATCAAAAGGAAGGTTCAACTCTGTGAGTTGAATGAATGCATCGTGAAGAACTTTCTGAGAATGCTTCTCTGTAGTTTTTAGGTGAAGATACTCCATATCCCAGCACAGGCCTCGAAGTGCTCCAAATAACCACTTGCAGATTTTACCAAAAGAGTGTTTCAAAACTTCTCTTTCTATTGGTAATTTCAAGTCTGTGAGTTGAATGCACTCAACACAAAGAAGTTTCTGAGAATGCTTCTGTTCAGTTTTTATGTGAAGATATTTCCTTTTCCAGCATAGGCCTCAAACGGCTCCAAATATCCACTTGCAGATTCTACAAAAAGAGTGTTTCCAAACTTCTCTATCAATTGGTAGGTTCAACTCTGTGAGTTGAATGAACTCATCACAAAGAAGTTTCTGAGAATCCTTCTCTCTAGTTTTTATGTGAAGTTATTTCCTTTTCCAACATAGGCCTCAAGGTGCTCCGAATAAACACTTGCAGATTCTACAAAAGGAGTGTTTCAAAACTGTTCTATCAAAGGGAACGTTCAAGTCTGTGAGTTGAATGCACTCATCACACAGAAGTTTCTCAGAATGCTTCTGTCTAGTTTTTAGGTGAAGAGATGTGATTTCCCAGCATAGGCCTCCAAGCGCTCCAAATATCCCCTTGCAGATTCTACGAAAAGAGTGTTTCAAAGCTGCTCTTTCAAAAGCAATGTTCAAGTCTGTGTGTTGAATGCACTCATCAGAGAGAAGTTTCTGAGAATGCTTCTGTCTAGTTCTTACGTGAAGATATTTCCTTTTCCAGCTTAGGCCTCAAAGCGCTCCAAATAAACACTTGCAAATTCCACAAAAGGAGTGTTTCAAAAGAGGTCTATCAAAAGGAATGTTCAAGTCTGTGAGTTGAATGCACTTATCATACAGAAGTTTCCTGGAATGCTTCTGTCTAGTTTTTATGTGAAGACATTTCCTTTTCCAGCATAGGCCTCAAAGCCCTCCAAATATCCACTTGCAGATTCTACCAAAAGAGTGTTTCAAATCTGCTCTATCAAAAGCAAGCTTCAACACTGTGAGTAGAATGCACTCATCACAAAGAAGTTTCGGAGAATGCTTCTGTCTAGTTTGTATGTGAAGATATTTCCTTTTCCAACATAGGCCTCAAAGCGCTCCAAATAAACACTTGCAGATTCTGCAAAAGGAGTGTTTCAAAACTGCTCTTTCGAGAGGAACGTTCAAGTCTGTGAGTTGAATGCACTCATCACACAGAAGTTTCTGAGAATGCTTCTGTCTAGTTTTTATGTGAAGATATTTCCTTTTCCAGCATAGGCCTCAAAACGCTCCAAATATCCTCTTGCAGATTCTACAAAAAGAGTGTTCCAAAACTGTTCTATCAAAAGGAAGGTTCAACTCTGTGAGTTGAATGAGTGCATCGTGAAGAACTTTCTGAGAATGCTTCTCTGTAGTTTTTAGGTGAAGATATTCCATATCCCAGCACAGGCCTCGAAGTGCTCCAAATAACCACTTGCAGATTTTACCAAAAGAGTGTTTCAAAACTGCTCTTTCTATAGGTAAGTTCAAGTCTGTGAGTTGAATGCACTCAACACAAAGAAGTTTCTGAGAATGCTTCTGTTCAGTTTTTATGTGAAGATATTTCTTTTTCCAGCATAGGCCTCAAACGGCTCCAAATATCCACTTGCAGATTCTACAAAAAGAGTGTTTCCAAACTTCTCTATCAATTGGTAGGTTCAACTCTGTGAGTTGAATGAACTCATCACAAAGAAGTTTCTGAGAATCCTTCTCAGTAGTTTTTATGTGAAGTTATTTCCTTTTCCAACATAGGCCTCAAGGTGCTCCGAATAAACACTTGCAGATTCTACAAAAGGAGTGTTTCAAAACTGTTCTATCAAAGGGATCGTTCAAGTCTGTGAGTTGAATGCACTCATCACACAGAAGTTTCTCAGAATGCTTCTGTCTAGTTTTTAGGTGAAGAGATGTGATTTCCCAGCATAGGCCTCAAAGCGCTCCAAATATCCACTTGCAGATTCTACGAAAAGAGTGTTTCAAAGCTGCTCTTTCAAAAGCAAGGTTCAAGTCTGTGTGTTGAATGCACTCATCAGAAAGAAGTTTCTGAGAATGCTTCTGTCTAGTTCTTACGTGAAGATATTTCCTTTTCCAGCTTAGGCCTCAAAGCGCTCCAAATAAACACTTGCAAATTCCAGAAAAGGAGTGTTTCAAAAGAGTTCTATCAAAAGGAACGTTCAAGTCTGTGAGTTGAATGCACTTATCATACAGAAGTTTCCTGGAATGCTTCTGTCTAGTTTTTATGTGAAGACATCTCCTTTTCCAGCATAGGCCTCAAAGCCCTCCAAATATCCACTTGCAGATTCTACCAAAAGAGTGTTTCAAAACTGCTCTATCAAAAGCAAGCTTCAACACTGTGAGTAGAATGCACTCATCACAAAGAAGTTTCGGAGAATGCTTCTGTCTAGTTTGTATGTGAAGATATTTCCTTTTCCAACATAGGCCTCAAAGCGCTCCAAATAAACACTTGCAGATTCTACAAAAGGAGTGTTTCAAAACTGCTCTTTCGAGAGGAACGTTCAAGTCTGTGAGTTGAATGCACTCATCACACAGAAGTTTCTGAGAATGCTTCTGTCTAGTTTTTATGTGAAGATATTTCCTTTTCCAGCATAGGCCTCAAAACGCTCCAAATATCCTCTTGCAGATTCTTCAAAAAGAGTGTTTCAAAACTGTTCTATCAAAAGGAAGGTTCAACTCTGTGAGTTGAATGAATGCATCGTGAAGAACTTTCTGAGAATGCTTCTCTGTAGTTTTTAGGTGAAGATATTCCATATCCCAGCACAGGCCTCGAAGTGCTCCAAATAACCACTTGCAGATTTTACCAAAAGAGTGTTTCAAAACTTCTCTTTCTATAGGTAAGTTCAAGTCTGTGAGTTGAATACACTCAACACAAAGAAGTTTCTGAGAATGCTTCTGTTCAGTTTTTATGTGAAGATATTTCCATTTCCAGCGTAGGCCTCAAACGGCTCCAAATATCCACTTGCAGATTCTACAAAAAGAGTGTTTCCAAACTTCTCTATCAATTGGTAGGTTCAACTCTGTGAGTTGAATGAACTCATCACAAAGAAGTTTCTGAGAATCCTTCTCTCTAGTTTTTATGTGAAGATATTTCCTTTTCCAACATAGGCCTCAATGTGCTCCGAATAAACACTTGCAGATTCTACAAAAGGAGTGTTTCAAAACTGTTCTATCAAAGGGAACGTTCAAGTCTGTGAGTTGAATGCACTCATCACACAGAAGTTTCTCAGAATGCTTCTGTCTAGTTTTTAGGTGAAGAGATGTCATTTCCCAGCATAGGCCTCAAAGCGCTCCAAATATCCACTTGCAGATTCTACGAAAAGAGTGTTTCAAAGCTGCTCTTTCAAAAGCAAGGTTCAAGTCTGTGTGTTGAATGCACTCATCAGAAAGAAGTTTCTGAGAATGCTTCTGTCTAGTTCTTACGTGAAGATATTTCCTTTTCCAGCTTAGGCCTCAAAACGCTCCAAATAAACACTTGCAAATTCCACAAAAGGAGTGTTTCAAAAGAGGTCTATCAAAAGGAACGTTCAAGTCTGTGAGTTGAATGCACTTATCATACAGAAGTTTCCTGGAATGCTTCTGTCTAGTTTTTATGTGAAGACATCTCCTTTTCCAGCATAGGCCTCAAAGCCCTCCAAATATCCACTTGCAGATTCTACCAAAAGAGTGTTTCAAAACTGCTCTATCAAAAGCAAGCTTCAACACTGTGAGTAGAATGCACTCATCACAAAGAAGTTTCGGAGAATGCTTCTGTCTAGTTTTTATGTGAAGATATTTCCTTTTCCAACATAGGCCTCAAAGCGCTCCAAATAAACACTTGCAGATTCTACAAAAGGAGTGTTTCAAAACTGCTCTTTTGAGAGGAACGTTCAAGTCTGTGAGTTGAATGCACTCATCACACAGAAGTTTCTGAGAATGCTTCTGTCTAGTTTTTATGTGAAGATATTTCCTTTTCCAGCATAGGCCTCAAAACGCTCCAAATATCCTCTTGCAGATTCTACAAAAAGAGTGTATCAAAACTGTTCTATCAAAAGGAAGGTTCAACTCTGTGAGTTGAATGAATGCATCGTGAAGAACTTTCTGAGAATGCTTCTCTGTAGTTTTTAGGTGAAGATATTCCATATCCCAGCACAGGCCTCGAAGTGCTCCAAATAACCACTTGCAGATTTTACCAAAAGAGTGTTTCAAAACTTCTCTTTCTATTGGTAAGTTCAAGTCTGTGAGTTGAATGCACTCAACACAAAGAAGTTTCTGAGAATGCTTCTGTTCAGTTTTTATGTGAAGATATTTCCTTTTCCAGCATAGGCCTCAAACGGCTCCAAATATCCACTTGCAGATTCTACAAAAAGAGTGTTTCCAAACTTCTCTATCAATTGGTAGGTTCAACTCTGTGAGTTGAATGAACTCATCACAAAGAAGTTTCTGAGAATCCTTCTCAGTAGTTTTTATGTGAAGTTATTTCCTTTTGCAACATAGGCCTCAAGGTGCTCCGAATAAACACTTGCAGATTCTACAAAAGGAGTGTTTCAAAACTGTTCTATCAAAGGGATCGTTCAAGTCTGTGAGTTGAATGCACTCATCACACAGAAGTTTCTCAGAATGCTTCTGTCTAGTTTTTAGGTGAAGAGATGTGATTTCCCAGCATAGGCCTCAAAGCGCTCCAAATATCCAATTGCAGATTCTACGAAAAGAGTGTTTCACAGCTGCTCTTTCAAAAGCAAGGTTCAAGTCTGTGTGTTGAATGCACTCATCAGAAAGAAGTTTCTGAGAATGCTTCTGTCTAGTTCTTACGTGAAGATATTTCCTTTTCCAGCTTAGGCCTCAAAGCGCTCCAAATAAACACTTGCAAATTCCACAAAAGGAGTGTTTCAAAAGAGTTCTATCAAAAGGAACGTTCAAGTCTGTGAGTTGAATGCACTTATCATACAGAAGTTTCCTGGAATGCTTCTGTCTAGTTTTTATGTGAAGACATTTCCTTTTCCAGCATAGGCCTCAAAGCCCTCCAAATATCCACTTGCAGATTCTACCAAAAGAGTGTTTCAAAACTGCTCTATCAAAAGCAAGCTTCAACACTGTGAGTAGAATGCACTCATCACAAAGAAGTTTCGGAGAATGCTTCTGTCTAGTTTTTATGTGAAGATATTTCCTTTTCCAACATAGGCCTCAAAGCGCTCCAAATAAACACTTGCAGATTCTACAAAAGGAGTGTTTCAAAACTGCTCTTTCGAGAGGAACGTTCAAGTCTGTGAGTTGAATGCACTCATCACACAGAAGTTTCTGAGAATGCTTCTGTCTAGTTTTTATGTGAAGATATTTCCTTTTCCAGCATAGGCCTCAAAACGCTCCAAATATCCTCTTGCAGATTCTTCAAAAAGAGTGTTTCAAAACTGTTCTATCAAAAGGAAGGTTCAACTCTGTGAGTTGAATGAATGCATCGTGAAGAACTTTCTGAGAATGCTTCTCTGTAGTTTTTAGGTGAAGATATTCCATATCCCAGCACAGGCCTCGAAGTGCTCCAAATAACCACTTGCAGATTTTACCAAAAGAGTGTTTCAAAACTTCTCTTTCTATAGGTAAGTTCAAGTCTGTGAGTTGAATACACTCAACACAAAGAAGTTTCTGAGAATGCTTCTGTTCAGTTTTTATGTGAAGATATTTCCATTTCCAGCATAGGCCTCAAACGGCTCCAAATATCCACTTGCAGATTCTACAAAAAGAGTGTTTCCAAACTTCTCTATCAATTGGTAGGTTCAACTCTGTGAGTTGAATGAACTCATCACAAAGAAGTTTCTGAGAATGCTTCTGTCTAGTTTTTATGTGAAGATATTTCCTTTTCCAACATAGGCCTCAAGGTGCTCCGAATAAACACTTGCAGATTCTACAAAAGGAGTGTTTCAAAACTGTTCTATCAAAGGGAACGTTCAAGTCTGTGAGTTGAATGCACTCATCACACAGAAGTTTCTCAGAATGCTTCTGTCTAGTTTTTAGGTGAAGAGATGTCATTTCCCAGCATAGGCCTCAAAGCGCTCCAAATATCCACTTGCAGATTCTACGAAAAGAGTGTTTCAAAGCTGCTCTTTCAAAAGCAAGGTTCAAGTCTGTGTGTTGAATGCACTCATCAGAAAGAAGTTTCTGAGAATGCTTCTGTCTAGTTCTTACGTGAAGATATTTCCTTTTCCAGCTTAGGCCTCAAAGCGCTCCAAATAAACACTTGCAAATTCCACAAAAGGAGTGTTTCAAAAGAGGTCTATCAAAAGGAACGTTCAAGTCTGTGAGTTGAATGCACTTATCATACAGAAGTTTCCTGGAATGCTTCTGTCTAGTTTTTATGTGAAGACATCTCCTTTTCCAGCATAGGCCTCAAAGCCCTCCAAATATCCACTTGCAGATTCTACCAAAAGAGTGTTTCAAAACTGCTCTATCAAAAGCAAGCTTCAACACTGTGAGTAGAATGCACTCATCACAAAGAAGTTTCGGAGAATGCTTCTGTCTAGTTTTTATGTGAAGATATTTCCTTTTCCAACATAGGCCTCAAAGCGCTCCAAATAAACACTTGCAGATTCTACAAAAGGAGTGTTTCAAAACTGCTCTTTCGAGAGGAACGTTCAAGTCTGTGAGTTGAATGCACTCATCACACAGAAGGTTCCGAGAATGCTTCTGTCTAGTTTTTATGTGAAGATATTTCCTTTTCCAGCATAGGCCTCAAAACGCTCCAAATATCCTCTTGCAGATTCTATAAAAAGAGTGTTTCAAAACTGTTCTATCAAAAGGAAGGTTCAACTCTGTGAGTTGAATGAATCCATCGTGAGGAACTTTCTGAGAATGCTTCTCTGTAGTTTTTAGGTGAAGATATTCCATATCCCAGCACAGGCCTCGAAGTGCTCCAAATAACCACTTGCAGATTTTACCAAAAGAGTGTTTCAAAACTTCTCTTTCTATAGGTAAGTTCAAGTCTGTGAGTTGAATGCACTCAACACAAAGAAGTTTCTGAGAATGCTTCTGTTCAGTTTTTATGTGAAGATATTTCCTTTTCCAGCATAGGCCTCAAACGGCTCCAAATATCCACTTGCAGATTCTACAAAAAGAGTGTTTCCAAACTTCTCTATCAATTGGTAGGTTCAACTCTGTGAGTTGAATGAACTCATCACAAAGAAGTTTCTGAGAATCCTTCTCAGTAGTTTTTATGTGAAGTTATTTCCTTTTCCAACATAGGCCTCAAGGTGCTCCGAATAAACACTTGCAGATTCTACAAAAGGAGTGTTTCAAAACTGTTCTATCAAAGGGATCGTTCAAGTCTGTGAGTTGAATGCACTCATCACACAGAAGTTTCTCAGAATGCTTCTGTCTAGTTTTTAGGTGAAGAGATGTGATTTCCCAGCATAGGCCTCAAAGCGCTCCAAATATCCACTTGCAGATTCTACGAAAAGAGTGTTTCACAGCTGCTCTTTCAAAAGGAAGGTTCAAGTCTGTGTGTTGAATGCACTCATCAGAAAGAAGTTTCTGAGAATGCTTCTGTCTAGTTCTTACGTGAAGATATTTCCTTTTCCAGCTTAGGCCTCAAAGCGCTCCAAATAAACACTTGCAAATTCCACAAAAGGAGTGTTTCAAAAGAGTTCTATCAAAAGGAACGTTCAAGTCTGTGAGTTGAATGCACTTATCATACAGAAGTTTCCTGGAATGCTTCTGTCTAGTTTTTATGTGAAGACATTTCCTTTTCCAGCATAGGCCTCAAAGCCCTCCAAATATCCACTTGCAGATTCTACCAAAAGAGTGTTTCAAAACTGCTCTATCAAAAGCAAGCTTCAACACTGTGAGTAGAATGCACTCATCACAAAGAAGTTTCGGAGAATGCTTCTGTCTAGTTTTTATGTGAAGATATTTCCTTTTCCAACATAGGCCTCAAAGCGCTCCAAATAAACACTTGCAGATTCTACAAAAGGAGTGTTTCAAAACTGCTCTTTCGAGAGGAACGTTCAAGTCTGTGAGTTGAATGCACTCATCACACAGAAGTTTCTGAGAATGCTTCTGTCTAGTTTTTATGTGAAGATATTTCCTTTTCCAGCATAGGCCTCAAAACGCTCCAAATATCCTCTTGCAGATTCTTCAAAAAGAGTGTTTCAAAACTGTTCTATCAAAAGGAAGGTTCAACTCTGTGAGTTGAATGAATGCATCGTGAAGAACTTTCTGAGAATGCTTCTCTGTAGTTTTTAGGTGAAGATATTCCATATCCCAGCACAGGCCTCGAAGTGCTCCAAATAACCACTTGCAGATTTTACCAAAAGAGTGTTTCAAAACTTCTCTTTCTATAGGTAAGTTCAAGTCTGTGAGTTGAATACACTCAACACAAAGAAGTTTCTGAGAATGCTTCTGTTCAGTTTTTATGTGAAGATATTTCCATTTCCAGCATAGGCCTCAGACGGCTCCAAATATCCACTTGCAGATTCTACAAAAAGAGTGTTTCCAAACTTCTCTATCAATTGGTAGGTTCAACTCTGTGAGTTGAATGAACTCATCACAAAGAAGTTTCTGAGAATGCTTCTGTCTAGTTTTTATGTGAAGATATTTCCTTTTCCAACATAGGCCTCAAGGTGCTCCGAATAAACACTTGCAGATTCTACAAAAGGAGTGTTTCAAAACTGTTCTATCAAAGGGAACGTTCAAGTCTGTGAATTGAATGCACTCATCACACAGAAGTTTCTCAGAATGCTTCTGTCTAGTTTTTAGGTGAAGAGATTTCATTTCCCAGCATAGGCCTCAAAGCGCTCCAAATATCCCCTTGCAGATTCTACGAAAAGAGTGTTTCAAAGCTGCTCTTTCAAAAGCAATGTTCAAGTCTGTGTGTTGAATGCACTCATCAGAAAGAAGTTTCTGAGAATGCTTCTGTCTAGTTCTTACGTGAAGATATTTCCTTTTCCAGCTTAGGCCTCAAAGCGCTCCAAATAAACACTTGCAAATTCCACAAAAGGAGTGTTTCAAAAGAGGTCTATCAAAAGGAACGTTCAAGTCTGTGAGTTGAATGCACTTATCATACAGAAGTTTCCTGGAATGCTTCTGTCTATTTTTTATGTGAAGACATTTCCTTTTCCAGCATAGGCCTCAAAGCCCTCCAAATATCCACTTGCAGATCCTACCAAAAGAGTGTTTCAAAACTGCTCTATCAAAAGCAAGCTTCAACACTGTGAGTAGAATGCACTCATCACAAAGAAGTTTCGGAGAATGCTTCTGTCTAGTTTGTATGTGAAGATATTTCCTTTTCCAACATAGGCCTCAAAGCGCTCCAAATAAACACTTGCAGATTCTACAAAAGGAGTGTTTCAAAACTGCTCTTTCGAGAGGAACGTTCAAGTCTGTGAGTTGAATGCACTCATCACACAGAAGTTTCTGAGAATGCTTCTGTCTAGTTTTTATGTGAAGATATTTCCTTTTCCAGCATAGGCCTCAAAACGCTCCAAATATCCTCTTGCAGATTCTACAAAAAGAGTGTTCCAAAACTGTTCTATCAAAAGGAAGGTTCAACTCTGTGAGTTGAATGAGTGCATCGTGAAGAACTTTCTGAGAATGCTTCTCTGTAGTTTTTAGGTGAAGATATTCCATATCCCAGCACAGGCCTCGAAGTGCTCCAAATAACCACTTGCAGATTTTACCAAAAGAGTGTTTCAAAACTGCTCTTTCTATAGGTAAGTTCAAGTCTGTGAGTTGAATGCACTCAACACAAAGAAGTTTCTGAGAATGCTTCTGTTCAGTTTTTATGTGAAGATATTTCTTTTTCCAGCATAGGGCTCAAACGGCTCCAAATATCCACTTGCAGATTCTACAAAAAGAGTGTTTCCAAACTTCTCTATCAATTGGTAGGTTCAACTCTGTGAGTTGAATGAACTCATCACAAAGAAGTTTCTGAGAATCCTTCTCTCTAGTTTTTATGTGAAGATATTTCCTTTTCCAACATAGGCCTCAATGTGCTCCGAATAAACACTTGCAGATTCTACAAAAGGAGTGTTTCAAAACTGTTCTATCAAAGGGAACGTTCAAGTCTGTGAGTTGAATGCACTCATCACACAGAAGTTTCTCAGAATGCTTCTGTCTAGTTTTTAGGTGAAGAGATCTCATTTCCCAGCATAGGCCTCAAAGCGCTCCAAATATCCACTTGCAGATTCTGCGAAAAGAGTGTTTCAAAGCTGCTCTTTCAAAAGCAAGGTTCAAGTCTGTGTGTTGAATGCACTCATCAGAAAGAAGTTTCTGAGAATGCTTCTGTCTAGTTCTTACGTGAAGATATTTCCTTTTCCAGCTTAGGCCTCAAAGCGCTCCAAATAAACACTTGCAAATACCACAAAAGGAGTGTTTCAAAAGAGTTCTATCAAAAGGAACGTTCAAGTCTGTGAGTTGAATGCACTTATCATACAGAAGTTTCCTGGAATGCTTCTGTCTAGTTTTTATGTGAAGACATCTCCTTTTCCAGCATAGGCCTCAAAGCCCTCCAAATATCCACTTGCAGATTCTACCAAAAGAGTGTTTCAAAACTGCTCTATCAAAAGCAAGCTTCAACACTGTGAGTAGAATGCACTCATCACAAAGAAGTTTCGGAGAATGCTTCTGTCTAGTTTTTATGTGAAGATATTTCCTTTTCCAACATAGGCCTCAAAGCGCTCCAAATAAACACTTGCAGATTCTACAAAAGGAGTGTTTCAAAACTGCTCTTTCGAGAGGAACGTTCAAGTCTGTGAGTTGAATGCACTCATCACACAGAAGGTTCCGAGAATGCTTCTGTCTAGTTTTTATGTGAAGATATTTCCTTTTCCAGCATAGGCCTCAAAACGCTCCAAATATCCTCTTGCAGATTCTACAAAAAGAGTGTTTCAAAACTGTTCTATCAAAAGGAAGGTTCAACTCTGTGAGTTGAATGAATCCATCGTGAGGAACTTTCTGAGAATGCTTCTCTGTAGTTTTTAGGTGAAGATATTCCATATCCCAGCACAGGCCTCGAAGTGCTCCAAATAACCACTTGCAGATTTTACCAAAAGAGTGTTTCAAAACTTCTCTTTCTATAGGTAAGTTCAAGTCTGTGAGTTGAATGCACTCAACACAAAGAAGTTTCTGAGAATGCTTCTGTTCAGTTTTTATGTGAAGATATTTCCTTTTCCAGCATAGGCCTCAAACGGCTCCAAATATCCACTTGCAGATTCTACAAAAAGAGTGTTTCCAAACTTCTCTATCAATTGGTAGGTTCAACTCTGTGAGTTGAATGAACTCATCCCAAAGAAGTTTCTGAGAATGCTTCTGTCTAGTTTTTATGTGAAGATATTTCCTTTTCCAACATAGGCCTCAAGGTGCTCCGAATAAACACTTGCAGATTCTACAAAAGGAGTGTTTCAAAACTGTTCTATCAAAGGGAACGTTCAAGTCTGTGAGTTGAATGCACTCATCACACAGAAGTTTCTCAGAATGCTTCTGTCTAGTTTATAGGTGAAGAGATTTCATTTCCCAGCATAGGCCTCAAAGCGCTCCAATTATCCACTTGCAGATTCTACGAAAAGAGTGTTTCAAACCTGCTCTTTCAAAACCAAGGTTCAAGTCTGTGTGTTGAATGCACTCATCAGAAAGAAGTTTCTGAGAATGCTTCTGTCTAGTTCTTACGTGAAGATATTTCCTTTTCCAGCTTAGGCCACAAAGCGCTCCAAAGAAACACTTGCAAATTCCACAAAAGGAGTGTTTCAAAAGAGTTCTATCAAAAGGAACGTTCAAGTCTGTGAGTTGAATGCACTTATCATACAGAAGTTTCCTGGAATGCTTCTGTCTAGTTTTTATGTGAAGACATCTCCTTTTCCAGCATAGGCCTCAAAGCCCTCCAAATATCCACTTGCAGATTCTACCAAAAGAGTGTTTCAAAACTGCTCTATCAAAAGCAAGCTTCAACACTGTGAGTAGAATGCACTCATCACAAAGAAGTTTCGGAGAATGCTTCTGTCTAGTTTTTATGTGAAGATAACTCCTTTTAAAACATAGGCCTCAAAGCGCTCCAAATAAACACTTGCAGATTCTACAAAAGGAGTGTTTCAAAACTGCTCTTTCGAGAGGAACGTTCACGTCTGTGAGTTGAATACACTCAACACACAGAAGTTTCTGAGAATGCTTCTGTCTAGTTTTTATGTGAAGATATTTCCTTTTCCAGCATAGGCCTCAAAACGCTCCAAATATCCTCTTGCAGATTCTACAAAAAGAGTGTTTCAAAACTGTTCTATCAAAAGGAAGGTTCAACTCTGTGAGTTGAATGAATGCATCGTGAAGAACTTTCTGAGAATGCTTCTGTGTAGTTTTTAGGTGAAGATATTCCATATCCCAGCACAGGCCTCGAAGTGCTCCAAATAACCACTTGCAGATTTTACCAAAAGAGTGTTTCAAAACTGCTCTTTCTATAGGTACGTTCAAGTCTGTGAGTTGAATGCACTCATCACACAGAAGTTTCTGAGAATGCTTCTGTCTAGTTTTTATGTGAAGATATTTCCTTTTCCAGCATAGGCCTCAAAACGCTCCAAATATCCTCTTGCAGATTCTTCAAAAAGAGTGTTTCAAAACTGTTCTATCAAAAGGAAGGTTCAACTCTGTGAGTTGAATGAATGCATCGTGAAGAACTTTCTGAGAATGCTTCTCTGTAGTTTTTAGGTGAAGATATTCCATATCCCAGCACAGGCCTCGAAGTGCTCCAAATAACCACTTGCAGATTTTACCAAAAGAGTGTTTCAAAACTTCTCTTTCTATAGGTAAGTTCAAGTCTGTGAGTTGAATACACTCAACACAAAGAAGTTTCTGAGAATGCTTCTGTTCAGTTTTTATGTGAAGATATTTCCATTTCCAGCATAGGCCTCAAACGGCTCCAAATATCCACTTGCAGATTCTACAAAAAGAGTGTTTCCAAACTTCTCTATCAATTGGTAGGTTCAACTCTGTGAGTTGAATGAACTCATCACAAAGAAGTTTCTGAGAATGCTTCTGTCTAGTTTTTATGTGAAGATATTTCCTTTTCCAACATAGGCCTCAAGGTGCTCCGAATAAACACTTGCAGATTCTACAAAAGGAGTGTTTCAAAACTGTTCTATCAAAGGGAACGTTCAAGTCTGTGAGTTGAATGCACTCATCACACAGAAGTTTCTCAGAATGCTTCTGTCTAGTTTTTAGGTGAAGAGATGTCATTTCCCAGCATAGGCCTCAAAGCGCTCCAAATATCCACTTGCAGATTCTACGAAAAGAGTGTTTCAAAGCTGCTCCTTCAAAAGCAAGGTTCAAGTCTGTGTGTTGAATGCACTCATCAGAAAGAAGTTTCTGAGAATGCTTCTGTCTAGTTCTTACGTGAAGATATTTCCTTTTCCAGCTTAGGCCTCAAAGCGCTCCAAATAAACACTTGCAAATTCCACAAAAGGAGTGTTTCAAAAGAGGTCTATCAAAAGGAACGTTCAAGTCTGTGAGTTGAATGCACTTATCATACAGAAGTTTCCTGGAATGCTTCTGTCTAGTTTTTATGTGAAGACATCTCCTTTTCCAGCATAGGCCTCAAAGCCCTCCAAATATCCACTTGCAGATTCTACCAAAAGAGTGTTTCAAAACTGCTCTATCAAAAGCAAGCTTCAACACTGTGAGTAGAATGCACTCATCACAAAGAAGTTTCGGAGAATGCTTCTGTCTAGTTTTTATGTGAAGATATTTCCTTTTCCAACATAGGCCTCAAAGCGCTCCAAATAAACACTTGCAGATTCTACAAAAGGAGTGTTTCAAAACTGCTCTTTCGAGAGGAACGTTCAAGTCTGTGAGTTGAATGCACTCATCACACAGAAGGTTCCGAGAATGCTTCTGTCTAGTTTTTATGTGAAGATATTTCCTTTTCCAGCATAGGCCTCAAAACGCTCCAAATATCCTCTTGCAGATTCTACAAAAAGAGTGTTCCAAAACTGTTCTATCAAAAGGAAGGTTCAACTCTGTGAGTTGAATGAGTGCATCGTGAAGAACTTTCTGAGAATGCTTCTCTGTAGTTTTTAGGTGAAGATATTCCATATCCCAGCACAGGCCTCGAAGTGCTCCAAATAACCACTTGCAGATTTTACCAAAAGAGTGTTTCAAAACTGCTCTTTCTATAGGTAAGTTCAAGTCTGTGAGTTGAATGCACTCAACACAAAGAAGTTTCTGAGAATGCTTCTGTTCAGTTTTTATGTGAAGATATTTCTTTTTCCAGCATAGGCCTCAAACGGCTCCAAATATCCACTTGCAGATTCTACAAAAAGAGTGTTTCCAAACTTCTCTATCAATTGGTAGGTTCAACTCTGTGAGTTGAATGAACTCATCACAAAGAAGTTTCTGAGAATCCTTCTCTCTAGTTTTTATGTGAAGATATTTCCTTTTCCAACATAGGCCTCAATGTGCTCCGAATAAACACTTGCAGATTCTACAAAAGGAGTGTTTCAAAACTGTTCTATCAAAGGGAACGTTCAAGTCTGTGAGTTGAATGCACTCATCACACAGAAGTTTCTCAGAATGCTTCTGTCTAGTTTTTAGGTGAAGAGATCTCATTTCCCAGCATAGGCCTCAAAGCGCTCCAAATATCCACTTGCAGATTCTGCGAAAAGAGTGTTTCAAAGCTGCTCTTTCAAAAGCAAGGTTCAAGTCTGTGTGTTGAATGCACTCATCAGAAAGAAGTTTCTGAGAATGCTTCTGTCTAGTTCTTACGTGAAGATATTTCCTTTTCCAGCTTAGGCCTCAAAGCGCTCCAAATAAACACTTGCAAATACCACAAAAGGAGTGTTTCAAAAGAGTTCTATCAAAAGGAACGTTCAAGTCTGTGAGTTGAATGCACTTATCATACAGAAGTTTCCTGGAATGCTTCTGTCTAGTTTTTATGTGAAGACATTTCCTTTTCCAGCATAGGCCTCAAAGCCCTCCAAATATCCACTTGCAGATTCTACCAAAAGAGTGTTTCAAAACTGCTCTATCAAAAGCAAGCTTCAACACTGTGAGTAGAATGCACTCATCACAAAGAAGTTTCGGAGAATGCTTCTGTCTAGTTTTTATGTGAAGATATTTCCTTTTCCAACATAGGCCTCAAAGCGCTCCAAATAAACACTTGCAGATTCTACAAAAGGAGTGTTTCAAAACTGCTCTTTCGAGAGGAACGTTCAAGTCTGTGAGTTGAATGCACTCATCACACAGAAGGTTCCGAGAATGCTTCTGTCTAGTTTTTATGTGAAGATATTTCCTTTTCCAGCATAGGCCTCAAAACGCTCCAAATATCCTCTTGCAGATTCTACAAAAAGAGTGTTTCAAAACTGTTCTATCAAAAGGAAGGTTCAACTCTGTGAGTTGAATGAATCCATCGTGAGGAACTTTCTGAGAATGCTTCTCTGTAGTTTTTAGGTGAAGATATTCCATATCCCAGCACAGGCCTCGAAGTGCTCCAAATAACCACTTGCAGATTTTACCAAAAGAGTGTTTCAAAACTTCTCTTTCTATAGGTAAGTTCAAGTCTGTGAGTTGAATGCACTCAACACAAAGAAGTTTCTGAGAATGCTTCTGTTCAGTTTTTATGTGAAGATATTTCCTTTTCCAGCATAGGCCTCAAACGGCTCCAAATATCCACTTGCAGATTCTACAAAAAGAGTGTTTCCAAACTTCTCTATCAATTGGTAGGTTCAACTCTGTGAGTTGAATGAACTCATCCCAAAGAAGTTTCTGAGAATGCTTCTGTCTAGTTTTTATGTGAAGATATTTCCTTTTCCAACATAGGCCTCAAGGTGCTCCGAATAAACACTTGCAGATTCTACAAAAGGAGTGTTTCAAAACTGTTCTATCAAAGGGAACGTTCAAGTCTGTGAGTTGAATGCACTCATCACACAGAAGTTTCTCAGAATGCTTCTGTCTAGTTTATAGGTGAAGAGATTTCATTTCCCAGCATAGGCCTCAAAGCGCTCCAATTATCCACTTGCAGATTCTACGAAAAGAGTGTTTCAAAGCTGCTCTTTCAAAACCAAGGTTCAAGTCTGTGTGTTGAATGCACTCATCAGAAAGAAGTTTCTGAGAATGCTTCTGTCTAGTTCTTACGTGAAGATATTTCCTTTTCCAGCTTAGGCCACAAAGCGCTCCAAATAAACACTTGCAAATTCCACAAAAGGAGTGTTTCAAAAGAGTTCTATCAAAAGGAACGTTCAAGTCTGTGAGTTGAATGCATTTATCATACAGAAGTTTCCTGGAATGCTTCTGTCTAGTTTTTATGTGAAGACATCTCCTTTTCCAGCATAGGCCTCAAAGCCCTCCAAATATCCACTTGCAGATTCTACCAAAAGAGTGTTTCAAAACTGCTCTATCAAAAGCAAGCTTCAACACTGTGAGTAGAATGCACTCATCACAAAGAAGTTTCGGAGAATGCTTCTGTCTAGTTTTTATGTGAAGATAACTCCTTTTAAAACATAGGCCTCAAAGCGCTCCAAATAAACACTTGCAGATTCTACAAAAGGAGTGTTTCAAAACTGCTCTTTCGAGAGGAACGTTCACGTCTGTGAGTTGAATACACTCAACACACAGAAGTTTCTGAGAATGCTTCTGTCTAGTTTTTATGTGAAGATATTTCCTTTTCCAGCATAGGCCTCAAAACGCTCCAAATATCCTCTTGCAGATTCTACAAAAAGAGTGTTTCAAAACTGTTCTATCAAAAGGAAGGTTCAACTCTGTGAGTTGAATGAATGCATCGTGAAGAACTTTCTGAGAATGCTTCTGTGTAGTTTTTAGGTGAAGATATTCCATATCCCAGCACAGGCCTCGAAGAGCTCCAAATAACCACTTGCAGATTTTACCAAAAGAGTGTTTCAAAACTGCTCTTTCTATAGGTACGTTCAAGTCTGTGAGTTGAATGCACTCATCACACAGAAGTTTCTGAGAATGCTTCTGTCTAGTTTTTATGTGAAGATATTTCCTTTTCCAGCATAGGCCTCAAAACCCTCCAAATATCCTCTTGCAGATTCTTCAAAAAGAGTGTTTCAAAACTGTTCTATCAAAAGGAAGGTTCAACTCTGTGAGTTGAATGAATGCATCGTGAAGAACTTTCTGAGAATGCTTCTCTGTAGTTTTTAGGTGAAGATATTCCATATCCCAGCACAGGCCTCGAAGTGCTCCAAATAACCACTTGCAGATTTTACCAAAAGAGTGTTTCAAAACTTCTCTTTCTATAGGTAAGTTCAAGTCTGTGAGTTGAATACACTCAACACAAAGAAGTTTCTGAGAATGCTTCTGTTCAGTTTTTATGTGAAGATATTTCCATTTCCAGCCTAGGCCTCAAACGGCTCCAAATATCCACTTGCAGATTCTACAAAAAGAGTGTTTCCAAACTTCTCTATCAATTGGTAGGTTCAACTCTGTGAGTTGAATGAACTCATCACAAAGAAGTTTCTGAGAATCCTTCTCTCTAGTTTTTATGTGAAGATATTTCCTTTTCCAACATAGGCCTCAATGTGCTCCGAATAAACACTTGCAGATTCTACAAAAGGAGTGTTTCAAAACTGTTCTATCAAAGGGAACGTTCAAGTCTGTGAGTTGAATGCACTCATCACACAGAAGTTTCTCAGAATGCTTCTGTCTAGTTTTTAGGTGAAGAGATGTCATTTCCCAGCATAGGCCTCAAAGCGCTCCAAATATCCACTTGCAGATTCTACGAAAAGAGTGTTTCAAAGCTGCTCTTTCAAAAGCAAGGTTCAAGTCTGTGTGTTGAATGCACTCATCAGAAAGAAGTTTCTGAGAATGCTTCTGTCTAGTTCTTACGTGAAGATATTTCCTTTTCCAGCTTAGGCCTCAAAGCGCTCCAAATAAACACTTGCAAATTCCACAAAAGGAGTGTTTCAAAAGAGGTCTATCAAAAGGAACGTTCAAGTCTGTGAGTTGAATGCACTTATCATACAGAAGTTTCCTGGAATGCTTCTGTCTAGTTTTTATGTGAAGACATTTCCTTTTCCAGCATAGGCCTCAAAGCCCTCCAAATATCCACTTGCAGATTCTACCAAAAGAGTGTTTCAAAACTGCTCTATCAAAAGCAAGCTTCAACACTGTGAGTAGAATGCACTCATCACAAAGAAGTTTCGGAGAATGCTTCTGTCTAGTTTGTATGTGAAGATATTTCCTTTTCCAACATAGGCCTCAAAGCGCTCCAAATAAACACTTGCAGATTCTACAAAAGGAGTGTTTCAAAACTGCTCTTTCGAGAGGAACGTTCAAGTCTGTGAGTTGAATGCACTCATCACACAGAAGTTTCTGAGAATGCTTCTGTCTAGTTTTTATGTGAAGATATTTCCTTTTCCAGCATAGGCCTCAAAACGCTCCAAATATCCTCTTGCAGATTCTACAAAAAGAGTGTTCCAAAACTGTTCTATCAAAAGGAAGGTTCAACTCTGTGAGTTGAATGAGTGCATCGTGAAGAACTTTCTGAGAATGCTTCTCTGTAGTTTTTAGGTGAAGATATTCCATATCCCAGCACAGGCCTCGAAGTGCTCCAAATAACCACTTGCAGATTTTACCAAAAGAGTGTTTCAAAACTGCTCTTTCTATAGGTAAGTTCAAGTCTGTGAGTTGAATGCACTCAACACAAAGAAGTTTCTGAGAATGCTTCTGTTCAGTTTTTATGTGAAGATATTTCTTTTTCCAGCATAGGCCTCAAACGGCTCCAAATTTCCACTTGCAGATTCTACAAAAAGAGTGTTTCCAAACTTCTCTATCAATTGGTAGGTTCAACTCTGTGAGTTGAATGAACTCATCACAAAGAAGTTTCTGAGAATCCTTCTCTCTAGTTTTTATGTGAAGATATTTCCTTTTCCAACATAGGCCTCAATGTGCTCCGAATAAACACTTGCAGATTCTACAAAAGGAGTGTTTCAAAACTGTTCTATCAAAGGGAACGTTCAAGTCTGTGAGTTGAATGCACTCATCACACAGAAGTTTCTCAGAATGCTTCTGTCTAGTTTTTAGGTGAAGAGATTTCATTTCCCAGCATAGGCCTCAAAGCGCTCCAAATATCCACTTGCAGATTCTGCGAAAAGAGTGTTTCAAAGCTGCTCTTTCAAAAGCAAGGTTCAAGTCTGTGTGTTGAATGCACTCATCAGAAAGAAGTTTCTGAGAATGCTTCTGTCTAGTTCTTACGTGAAGATATTTCCTTTTCCAGCTTAGGCCTCAAAGCGCTCCAAATAAACACTTGCAAATACCACAAAAGGAGTGTTTCAAAAGAGTTCTATCAAAAGGAACGTTCAAGTCTGTGAGTTGAATGCACTTATCATACAGAAGTTTCCTGGAATGCTTCTGTCTAGTTTTTATGTGAAGACATTTCCTTTTCCAGCATAGGCCTCAAAGCCCTCCAAATATCCACTTGCAGATTCTACCAAAAGAGTGTTTCAAAACTGCTCTATCAAAAGCAAGCTTCAACACTGTGAGTAGAATGCACTCATCACAAAGAAGTTTCGGAGAATGCTTCTGTCTAGTTTTTATGTGAAGATATTTCCTTTTCCAACATAGGCCTCAAAGCGCTCCAAATAAACACTTGCAGATTCTACAAAAGGAGTGTTTCAAAACTGCTCTTTCGAGAGGAACGTTCAAGTCTGTGAGTTGAATGCACTCATCACACAGAAGGTTCCGAGAATGCTTCTGTCTAGTTTTTATGTGAAGATATTTCCTTTTCCAGCATAGGCCTCAAAACGCTCCAAATATCCTCTTGCAGATTCTACAAAAAGAGTGTTTCAAAACTGTTCTATCAAAAGGAAGGTTCAACTCTGTGAGTTGAATGAATCCATCGTGAGGAACTTTCTGAGAATGCTTCTCTGTAGTTTTTAGGTGAAGATATTCCATATCCCAGCACAGGCCTCGAAGTGCTCCAAGTAACCACTTGCAGATTTTACCAAAAGAGTGTTTCAAAACTTCTCTTTCTATAGGTAAGTTCAAGTCTGTGAGTTGAATGCACTCAACACAAAGAAGTTTCTGAGAATGCTTCTGTTCAGTTTTTATGTGAAGATATTTCCTTTTCCAGCATAGGCCTCAAACGGCTCCAAATATCCACTTGCAGATTCTACAAAAAGAGTGTTTCCAAACTTCTCTATCAATTGGTAGGTTCAACTCTGTGAGTTGAATGAACTCATCCCAAAGAAGTTTCTGAGAATGCTTCTGTCTAGTTTTTATGTGAAGATATTTCCTTTTCCAACATAGGCCTCAAGGTGCTCCGAATAAACACTTGCAGATTCTACAAAAGGAGTGTTTCAAAACTGTTCTATCAAAAGGAACGTTCAAGTCTGTGAGTTGAATGCACTCATCACACAGAAGTTTCTCAGAATGCTTCTGTCTAGTTTTTAGGTGAAGAGATGTCATTTCCCAGCATAGGCCTCAAAGCGCTCCAAATATCCACTTGCAGATTCTACGAAAAGAGTGTTTCAAAGCTGCTCTTTCAAAAGCAAGGTTCAAGTCTGTGTGTTGAATGCACTCATCAGAAAGAAGTTTCTGAGAATGCTTCTGTCTAGTTCTTACGTGAAGATATTTCCTTTTCCAGCTTAGGCCTCAAAGCGCTCCAAATAAACACTTGCAAATTCCACAAAAGGAGTGTTTCAAAAGAGTTCTATCAAAAGGAACGTTCAAGTCTGTGAGTTGAATGCACTTATCATACAGAAGTTTCCTGGAATGCTTCTGTCTAGTTTTTATGTGAAGACATTTCCTTTTCCAGCATAGGCCTCAAAGCCCTCCAAATATCCACTTGCAGATTCTACCAAAAGAGTGTTTCAAAACTGCTCTATCAAAAGCAAGCTTCAACACTGTGAGTAGAATGCACTCATCACAAAGAAGTTTCGGAGAATGCTTCTGTCTAGTTTTTATGTGAAGATATTTCCTTTTCCAACATAGGCCTCAAAGCGCTCCAAATAAACACTTGCAGATTCTACAAAAGGAGTGTTTCAAAACTGCTCTTTCGAGAGGAACGTTCAAGTCTGTGAGTTGAATGCACTCATCACACAGAAGTTTCTGAGAATGCTTCTGTCTAGTTTTTATGTGAAGATATTTCCTTTTCCAGCATAGGCCTCAAAACGCTCCAAATATCCTCTTGCAGATTCTACAAAAAGAGTGTTTCAAAACTGTTCTATCAAAAGGAAGGTTCAACTCTGTGAGTTGAATGAATGCGTCGTGAAGAACTTTCTGAGAATGCTTCTCTGTAGTTTTTAGGTGAAGATATTCCATACCCCAGCACAGGCCTCGAAGTGCTCCAAATAACCACTTGCAGATTTTACCAAAAGAGTGTTTCAAAACTGCTCTTTCTACAGGTAAGTTCAAGTCTGTGAGTTGAATGCACTCAACACAAAGAAGTTTCTGAGAATGCTTCTGTTCAGTTTTTATGTGAAGTTATTTCCTTTTCCAGCATAGGCCTCAAACGGCTCCAAATATCCACTTGCAGATTCTACAAAAAGAGTGTTTCCAAACTTCTCTATCAATTGGTAGGTTCAACTCTGTGAGTTGAATGAACTCATCACAAAGAAGTTTCTGAGAATCCTTCTCTCTAGTTTTTATGTGAAGATATTTCCTTTTCCAACATAGGCCTCAAGGTGCTCCGAATAAACACTTGCAGATTCTACAAACGTAATGTTTCCAAACTGTTCTATCAAAAGAAACGTTCAAGTCTGTGAGTTGAATGCACTCATCACACAGAAGTTTCTGAGAATGCTTCTGTCTAGTTTTTAGGTGAAGATATTTCCTTTTCCAGCATAGGCCTCAAAACGCTCCAAATATCCTCTTGCAGATTCTACAAAAAGAGTGTTTCAAAACTGTTCTATCAAAAGGAAGGTTCAACTCTGTGAGTTGAATGAATGCATCGTGAAGAACTTTCTGAGAATGCTTCTCTGTAGTTTTTAGGTGAAGATATTCCATATCCCAGCACAGGCCTCGAAGTGCTCCAAATAACCACTTGCAGATTTTACCAAAAGAGTGTTTCAAAACTGCTCTTTCTACAGGTAAGTTCAAGTCTGTGAGTTGAATGCACTCAACACAAAGAACTTTCTGAGAATGCTTCTGTTCAGTTTTTATGTGAAGATATTTCCTTTTCCAGCATAGGCCTCAAACGGCTCCTAATATCCACTTGCAGATTCTACAAAAAGAGTGTTTCCAAACTTCTCTATCAATTGGTAGGTTCAACTCTGTGAGTTGAATGAACTCATCACAAAGAAGTTTCTGAGAATCCTTCTCTCTAGTTTTTATGTGAAGATATTTCCTTTTCCAACATAGGCCTCAAGGTGCTCCGAATAAACACTTGCAGATTCTACAAACGTAATGTTTCCAAACTGTTCTATCAAAAGAAACGTTCAAGTCTGTGAGTTGAATGCACTCATCACACAGAAGTTTCTGAGAATGCTTCTGTCTAGTTTTTAGGTGAAGATATTTCCTTTTCCAGCATAGGCCTCAAAACGCTCCAAATATCCTCTTGCAGATTCTACAAAAAGAGTGTTTCAAAACTGTTCTATCAAAAGGAAGGTTCAACTCTGTGAATTGAATGAATGCATCGTGAAGAACTTTCTGAGAATGCTTCTCTGTAGTTTTTAGGTGAAGATATTCCATATCCCAGCACAGGCCTCGAAGTGCTCCAAATAACCACTTGCCGATTTTACCAAAAGAGTGTTTCAAAACTGCTCTTTCTACAGGTAAGTTCAAGTCTGTGAGTTGAATGCACTCAACACAAAGAAGTTTCTGAGAATGCTTCTGTTCAGTTTTTATGTGAAGATATTTCCTTTTCCAGCATAGGCCTCAAACGGCTCCAAATATCCACTTGCAGATTCTACAAAAAGAGTGTTTCCAAACTTCTCTATCAATTGGTAGGTTCAACTCTGTGAGTTGAATGAACTCATCCCAAAGAAGTTTCTGAGAATGCTTCTGTCTAGTTTTTATGTGAAGATATTTCCTTTTCCAACATAGGCCTCAAGGTGCTCCGAATAAACACTTGCAGATTCTACAAAAGGAGTGTTTCAAAACTGTTCTATCAAAAGGAACGTTCAAGTCTGTGAGTTGAATGCACTCATCACACAGAAGTTTCTCAGAATGCTTCTGTCTAGTTTTTAGGTGAAGAGATGTCATTTCCCAGCATAGGCCTCAAAGCGCTCCAAATATCCACTTGCAGATTCTACGAAAAGAGTGTTTCAAAGCTGCTCTTTCAAAAGCAAGGTTCAAGTCTGTGTGTTGAATGCACTCATCAGAAAGAAGTTTCTGAGAATGCTTCTGTCTAGTTCTTACGTGAAGATATTTCCTTTTCCAGCTTAGGCCTCAAAGCGCTCCAAATAAACACTTGCAAATTCCACAAAAGGAGTGTTTCAAAAGAGTTCTATCAAAAGGAACGTTGAAGTCTGTGAGTTGAATGCACTTATCATACAGAAGTTTCCTGGAATGCTTCTGTCTAGTTTTTATGTGAAGACATTTCCTTTTCCAGCATAGGCCTCAAAGCCCTCCAAATATCCACTTGCAGATTCTACCAAAAGAGTGTTTCAAAACTGCTCTATCAAAAGCAAGCTTCAACACTGTGAGTAGAATGCACTCATCACAAAGAAGTTTCGGAGAATGCTTCTGTCTAGTTTTTATGTGAAGATATTTCCTTTTCCAACATAGGCCTCAAAGCGCTCCAAATAAACACTTGCAGATTCTACAAAAGGAGTGTTTCAAAACTGCTCTTTCGAGAGGAACGTTCAAGTCTGTGAGTTGAATGCACTCATCCACAGAAGTTTCTGAGAATGCTTCTGTCTAGTTTTTATGTGAAGATATTTCCTTTTCCAGCATAGGCCTCAAAACGCTCCAAATATCCTCTTGCAGATTCTTCAAAAAGAGTGTTTCAAAACTGTTCTATCAAAAGGAAGGTTCAACTCTGTGAGTTGAATGAATGCATCGTGAAGAACTTTCTGAGAATGCTTCTCTGTAGTTTTTAGGTGAAGATATTCCATATCCCAGCACAGGCCTCGAAGTGCTCCAAATAACCACTTGCAGATTTTACCAAAAGAGTGTTTCAAAACTTCTCTTTCTATAGGTAAGTTCAAGTCTGTGAGTTGAATACACTCAACACAAAGAAGTTTCTGAGAATGCTTCTGTTCAGTTTTTATGTGAAGATATTTCCATTTCCAGCATAGGCCTCAAACGGCTCCAAATATCCACTTGCAGATTCTACAAAAAGAGTGTTTCCAAACTTCTCTATCAATTGGTAGGTTCAACTCTGTGAGTTGAATGAACTCATCACAAAGAAGTTTCTGAGAATGCTTCTGTCTAGTTTTTATGTGAAGATATTTCCTTTTCCAACATAGGCCTCAAGGTGCTCCGAATAAACACTTGCAGATTCTACAAAAGGAGTGTTTCAAAACTGTTCTATCAAAGGGAACGTTCAAGTCTGTGAGTTGAATGCACTCATCACACAGAAGTTTCTCAGAATGCTTCTGTCTAGTTTTTAGGTGAAGAGATTTCATTTCCCAGCATAGGCCTCAAAGCGCTCCAAATATCCCCTTGCAGATTCTACGAAAAGAGTGTTTCAAAGCTGCTCTTTCAAAAGCAATGTTCAAGTCTGTGTGTTGAATGCACTCATCAGAGAGAAGTTTCTGAGAATGCTTCTGTCTAGTTCTTACGTGAAGATATTTCCTTTTCCAGCTTAGGCCTCAAAGCGCTCCAAATAAACACTTGCAAATTCCACAAAAGGAGTGTTTCAAAAGAGGTCTATCAAAAGGAATGTTCAAGTCTGTGAGTTGAATGCACTTATCATACAGAAGTTTCCTGGAATGCTTCTGTCTAGTTTTTATGTGAAGACATTTCCTTTTCCAGCATAGGCCTCAAAGCCCTCCAAATATCCACTTGCAGATTCTACCAAAAGAGTGTTTCAAAACTGCTCTATCAAAAGCAAGCTTCAACACTGTGAGTAGAATGCACTCATCACAAAGAAGTTTCGGAGAATGCTTCTGTCTAGTTTGTATGTGAAGATATTTCCTTTTCCAACATAGGCCTCAAAGCGCTCCAAATAAACACTTGCAGATTCTACAAAAGGAGTGTTTCAAAACTGCTCTTTCGAGAGGAACGTTCAAGTCTGTGAGTTGAATGCACTCATCACACAGAAGTTTCTGAGAATGCTTCTGTCTAGTTTTTATGTGAAGATATTTCCTTTTCCAGCATAGGCCTCAAAACGCTCCATATATCCTCTTGCAGATTCTTCAAAAAGAGTGTTTCAAAACTGTTCTATCAAAAGGAAGGTTCAACTCTGTGAGTTGAATGAATGCATCGTGAAGAACTTTCTGAGAATGCTTCTCTGTAGTTTTTAGGTGAAGATATTCCATATCCCAGCACAGGCCTCGAAGTGCTCCAAATAACCACTTGCAGATTTTACCAAAAGAGTGTTTCAAAACTTCTCTTTCTATAGGTAAGTTCAAGTCTGTGAGTTGAATACACTCAACACAAAGAAGTTTCTGAGAATGCTTCTGTTCAGTTTTTATGTGAAGATATTTCCATTTCCAGCATAGGCCTCAAACGGCTCCAAATATCCACTTGCAGATTCTACAAAAAGAGTGTTTCCAAACTTCTCTATCAATTGGTAGGTTCAACTCTGTGAGTTGAATGAACTCATCACAAAGAAGTTTCTGAGAATGCTTCTGTCTAGTTTTTATGTGAAGATATTTCCTTTTCCAACATAGGCCTCAAGGTGCTCCGAATAAACACTTGCAGATTCTACAAAAGGAGTGTTTCAAAACTGTTCTATCAAAGGGAACGTTCAAGTCTGTGAGTTGAATGCACTCATCACACAGAAGTTTCTCAGAATGCTTCTGTCTAGTTTTTAGGTGAAGAGATTTCATTTCCCAGCATAGGCCTCAAAGCGCTCCAAATATCCCCTTGCAGATTCTACGAAAAGAGTGTTTCAAAGCTGCTCTTTCAAAAGCAATGTTCAAGTCTGTGTGTTGAATGCACTCATCAGAGAGAAGTTTCTGAGAATGCTTCTGTCTAGTTCTTACGTGAAGATATTTCCTTTTCCAGCTTAGGCCTCAAAGCGCTCCAAATAAACACTTGCAAATTCCACAAAAGGAGTGTTTCAAAAGAGGTCTATAAAAAGGAATGTTCAAGTCTGTGAGTTGAATGCACTTATCATACAGAAGTTTCCTGGAATGCTTCTGTCTAGTTTTTATGTGAAGACATTTCCTTTTCCAGCATAGGCCTCAAAGCCCTCCAAATATCCACTTGCAGATTCTACCAAAAGAGTGTTTCAAAACTGCTCTATCAAAAGCAAGCTTCAACACTGTGAGTAGAATGCACTCATCACAAAGAAGTTTCGGAGAATGCTTCTGTCTAGTTTGTATGTGAAGATATTTCCTTTTCCAACATAGGCCTCAAAGCGCTCCAAATAAACACTTGCAGATTCTACAAAAGGAGTGTTTCAAAACTGCTCTTTCGAGAGGAACGTTCAAGTCTGTGAGTTGAATGCACTCATCACACAGAAGTTTCTGAGAATGCTTCTGTCTAGTTTTTATGTGAAGATATTTCCTTTTCCAGCATAGGCCTCAAAACGCTCCAAATATCCTCTTGCAGATTCTACAAAAAGAGTGTTCCA
This sequence comes from Pongo pygmaeus, assembly GCF_028885625.2. NCBI lineage: Eukaryota > Metazoa > Chordata > Mammalia > Primates > Hominidae > Pongo > Pongo pygmaeus. The sequence goes on along the minus strand of NC_072386.2, from coordinate 15,328,294 downwards.
AAACTGTTCTATCAAAAGGAAGGTTCAACTCTGTGAGTTGAACGAGTGCATCGTGAAGAACTTTCTGAGAATGCTTCTCTGTAGTTTTTAGGTGAAGATATTCCATATCCCAGCACAGGCCTCGAAGTGCTCCAAATAACCACTTGCAGATTTTACCAAAAGAGTGTTTCAAAACTGCTCTTTCTATAGGTAAGTTCAAGTCTGTGAGTTGAATGCACTCAACACAAAGAAGTTTCTGAGAATGCTTCTGTTCAGTTTTTATGTGAAGATATTTCTTTTTCCAGCATAGGCCTCAAACGGCTCCAAATATCCACTTGCAGATTCTACAAAAAGAGTGTTTCCAAACTTCTCTATCAATTGGTAGGTTCAACTCTGTGAGTTGAATGAACTCATCACAAAGAAGTTTCTGAGAATCCTTCTCTCTAGTTTTTATGTGAAGATATTTCCTTTTCCAACATAGGCCTCAATGTGCTCCGAATAAACACTTGCAGATTCTACAAAAGGAGTGTTTCAAAACTGTTCTATCAAAGGGAACGTTCAAGTCTGTGAGTTGAATGCACTCATCACACAGAAGTTTCTCAGAATGCTTCTGTCTAGTTTTTAGGTGAAGAGATGTCATTTCCCAGCATAGGCCTCAAAGCGCTCCAAATATCCACTTGCAGATTCTACGAAAAGAGTGTTTCAAAGCTGCTCTTTCAAAAGCAAGGTTCAAGTCTGTGTGTTGAATGCACTCATCAGAAAGAAGTTTCTGAGAATGCTTCTGTCTAGTTCTTACGTGAAGATATTTCCTTTTCCAGCTTAGGCCTCAAAGCGCTCCAAATAAACACTTGCAAATACCACAAAAGGAGTGTTTCAAAAGAGTTCTATCAAAAGGAACGTTCAAGTCTGTGAGTTGAATGCACTTATCATACAGAAGTTTCCTGGAATGCTTCTGTCTAGTTTTTATGTGAAGACATTTCCTTTTCCAGCATAGGCCTCAAAGCCCTCCAAATATCCACTTGCAGATTCTACCAAAAGAGTGTTTCAAAACTGCTCTATCAAAAGCAAGCTTCAACACTGTGAGTAGAATGCACTCATCACAAAGAAGTTTCGGAGAATGCTTCTGTCTAGTTTTTATGTGAAGATATTTCCTTTTCCAACATAGGCCTCAAAGCGCTCCAAATAAACACTTGCAGATTCTACAAAAGGAGTGTTTCAAAACTGCTCTTTCGAGAGGAACGTTCAAGTCTGTGAGTTGAATGCACTCATCACACAGAAGGTTCCGAGAATGCTTCTGTCTAGTTTTTATGTGAAGATATTTACTTTTCCAGCATAGGCCTCAAAACGCTCCAAATATCCTCTTGCAGATTCTACAAAAAGAGTGTTTCAAAACTGTTCTATCAAAAGGAAGGTTCAACTCTGTGAGTTGAATGAATCCATCGTGAGGAACTTTCTGAGAATGCTTCTCTGTAGTTTTTAGGTGAAGATATTCCATATCCCAGCACAGGCCTCGAAGTGCTCCAAATAACCACTTGCAGATTTTACCAAAAGAGTGTTTCAAAACTTCTCTTTCTATAGGTAAGTTCAAGTCTGTGAGTTGAATGCACTCAACACAAAGAAGTTTCTGAGAATGCTTCTGTTCAGTTTTTATGTGAAGATATTTCCTTTTCCAGCATAGGCCTCAAACGGCTCCAAATATCCACTTGCAGATTCTACAAAAAGAGTGTTTCCAAACTTCTCTATCAATTGGTAGGTTCAACTCTGTGAGTTGAATGAACTCATCCCAAAGAAGTTTCTGAGAATGCTTCTGTCTAGTTTTTATGTGAAGATATTTCCTTTTCCAACATAGGCCTCAAGGTGCTCCGAATAAACACTTGCAGATTCTACAAAAGGAGTGTTTCAAAACTGTTCTATCAAAAGGAACGTTCAAGTCTGTGAGTTGAATGCACTCATCACACAGAAGTTTCTCAGAATGCTTCTGTCTAGTTTTTAGGTGAAGAGATGTCATTTCCCAGCATAGGCCTCAAAGCGCTCCAAATATCCACTTGCAGATTCTACGAAAAGAGTGTTTCAAAGCTGCTCTTTCAAAAGCAAGGTTCAAGTCTGTGTGTTGAATGCACTCATCAGAAAGAAGTTTCTGAGAATGCTTCTGTCTAGTTCTTACGTGAAGATATTTCCTTTTCCAGCTTAGGCCTCAAAGCGCTCCAAATAAACACTTGCAAATTCCACAAAAGGAGTGTTTCAAAAGAGTTCTATCAAAAGGAACGTTGAAGTCTGTGAGTTGAATGCACTTATCATACAGAAGTTTCCTGGAATGCTTCTGTCTAGTTTTTATGTGAAGACATTTCCTTTTCCAGCATAGGCCTCAAAGCCCTCCAAATATCCACTTGCAGATTCTACCAAAAGAGTGTTTCAAAACTGCTCTATCAAAAGCAAGCTTCAACACTGTGAGTAGAATGCACTCATCACAAAGAAGTTTCGGAGAATGCTTCTGTCTAGTTTTTATGTGAAGATATTTCCTTTTCCAACATAGGCCTCAAAGCGCTCCAAATAAACACTTGCAGATTCTACAAAAGGAGTGTTTCAAAACTGCTCTTTCGAGAGGAACGTTCAAGTCTGTGAGTTGAATGCACTCATCACACAGAAGTTTCTGAGAATGCTTCTGTCTAGTTTTTATGTGAAGATATTTCCTTTTCCAGCATAGGCCTCAAAACGCTCCAAATATCCTCTTGCAGATTCTTCAAAAAGAGTGTTTCAAAACTGTTCTATCAAAAGGAAGGTTCAACTCTGTGAGTTGAATGAATGCATCGTGAAGAACTTTCTGAGAATGCTTCTCTGTAGTTTTTAGGTGAAGATATTCCATATCCCAGCACAGGCCTCGAAGTGCTCCAAATAACCACTTGCAGATTTTACCAAAAGAGTGTTTCAAAACTTCTCTTTCTATAGGTAAGTTCGAGTCTGTGAGTTGAATACACTCAACACAAAGAAGTTTCTGAGAATGCTTCTGTTCAGTTTTTATGTGAAGATATTTCCATTTCCAGCATAGGCCTCAAACGGCTCCAAATATCCACTTGCAGATTCTACAAAAAGAGTGTTTCCAAACTTCTCTATCAATTGGTAGGTTCAACTCTGTGAGTTGAATGAACTCATCACAAAGAAGTTTCTGAGAATGCTTCTGTCTAGTTTTTATGTGAAGATATTTCCTTTTCCAACATAGGCCTCAAGGTGCTCCGAATAAACACTTGCAGATTCCACAAAAGGAGTGTTTCAAAACTGTTCTATCAAAGGGAACGTTCAAGTCTGTGAGTTGAATGCACTCATCACACAGAAGTTTCTCAGAATGCTTCTGTCTAGTTTTTAGGTGAAGAGATTTCATTTCCCAGCATAGACCTCAAAGCGCTCCAAATATCCCCTTGCAGATTCTACGAAAAGAGTGTTTCAAAGCTGCTCTTTCAAAAGCAATGTTCAAGTCTGTGTGTTGAATGCACTCATCAGAGAGAAGTTTCTGAGAATGCTTCTGTCTAGTTCTTACGTGAAGATATTTCCTTTTCCAGCTTAGGCCTCAAAGCGCTCCAAATAAACACTTGCAAATTCCACAAAAGGAGTGTTTCAAAAGAGGTCTATCAAAAGGAATGTTCAAGTCTGTGAGTTGAATGCACTTATCATACAGAAGTTTCCTGGAATGCTTCTGTCTAGTTTTTATGTGAAGACATTTCCTTTTCCAGCATAGGCCTCAAAGCCCTCCAAATATCCACTTGCAGATTCTACCAAAAGAGTGTTTCAAAACTGCTCTATCAAAAGCAAGCTTCAACACTGTGAGTAGAATGCACTCATCACAAAGAAGTTTCGGAGAATGCTTCTGTCTAGTTTGTATGTGAAGATATTTCCTTTTCCAACATAGGCCTCAAAGCGCTCCAAATAAACACTTGCAGATTCTGCAAAAGGAGTGTTTCAAAACTGCTCTTTCGAGAGGAACGTTCAAGTCTGTGAGTTGAATGCACTCATCACACAGAAGTTTCTGAGAATGCTTCTGTCTAGTTTTTATGTGAAGATATTTCCTTTTCCAGCATAGGCCTCAAAACGCTCCAAATATCCTCTTGCAGATTCTACAAAAAGAGTGTTCCAAAACTGTTCTATCAAAAGGAAGGTTCAACTCTGTGAGTTGAATGAGTGCATCGTGAAGAACTTTCTGAGAATGCTTCTCTGTAGTTTTTAGGTGAAGATATTCCATATCCCAGCACAGGCCTCGAAGTGCTCCAAATAACCACTTGCAGATTTTACCAAAAGAGTGTTTCAAAACTGCTCTTTCTATAGGTAAGTTCAAGTCTGTGAGTTGAATGCACTCAACACAAAGAAGTTTCTGAGAATGCTTCTGTTCAGTTTTTATGTGAAGATATTTCTTTTTCCAGCATAGGCCTCAAACGGCTCCAAATATCCACTTGCAGATTCTACAAAAAGAGTGTTTCCAAACTTCTCTATCAATTGGTAGGTTCAACTCTGTGAGTTGAATGAACTCATCACAAAGAAGTTTCTGAGAATCCTTCTCTCTAGTTTTTATGTGAAGATATTTCCTTTTCCAACATAGGCCTCAATGTGCTCCGAATAAACACTTGCAGATTCTACAAAAGGAGTGTTTCAAAACTGTTCTATCAAAGGGAACGTTCAAGTCTGTGAGTTGAATGCACTCATCACACAGAAGTTTCTCAGAATGCTTCTGTCTAGTTTTTAGGTGAAGAGATGTCATTTCCCAGCATAGGCCTCAAAGCGCTCCAAATATCCACTTGCAGATTCTACGAAAAGAGTGTTTCAAAGCTGCTCTTTCAAAAGCAAGGTTCAAGTCTGTGTGTTGAATACACCCATCAGAAAGAGGTTTCTGAGAATGCTTCTGTCTAGTTCTTACGTGAAGATATTTCCTTTTCCAGCTTAGGCCTCAAAGCGCTCCAAATAAACACTTGCAAATTCCACAAAAGGAGTGTTTCAAAAGAGTTCTATCAAAAGGAACGTTCAAGTCTGTGAGTTGAATGCACTTATCATACAGAAGTTTCCTGGAATGCTTCTGTCTAGTTTTTATGTGAAGACATCTCCTTTTCCAGCATAGGCCTCAAAGCCCTCCAAATATCCACTTGCAGATTCTACCAAAAGAGTGTTTCAAAACTGCTCTATCAAAAGCAAGCTTCAACACTGTGAGTAGAATGCACTCATCACAAAGAAGTTTCGGAGAATGCTTCTGTCTAGTTTTTATGTGAAGATATTTCCTTTTCCAACATAGGCCTCAAAGCGCTCCAAATAAACACTTGCAGATTCTACAAAAGGAGTGTTTCAAAACTGCTCTTTCGAGAGGAACGTTCAAGTCTGTGAGTTGAATGCACTCATCACACAGAAGTTTCTGAGAATGCTTCTGTCTAGTTTTTCTGTGAAGATATTTCCTTTTCCAGCATAGGCCTCAAAACGCTCCAAATATCCTCTTGCAGATTCTACAAAAAGAGTGTTTCAAAACTGTTCTATCAAAAGGAAGGTTCAACTCTGTGAGTTGAATGAATCCATCGTGAGGAACTTTCTAAGAATGCTTCTCTGTAGTTTTTAGGTGAAGATATTCCATATCCCAGCACAGGCCTCGAAGTGCTCCAAATAACCACTTGCAGATTTTACCAAAAGAGTGTTTCAAAACTTCTCTTTCTATAGGTAAGTTCAAGTCTGTGAGTTGAATGCACTCAACACAAAGAAGTTTCTGAGAATGCTTCTGTTCAGTTTTTATGTGAAGATATTGCCTTTTCCAGCATAGGCCTCAAACGGCTCCAAATATCCACTTGCAGATTCTACAAAAAGAGTGTTTCCAAACTTCTCTATCAATTGGTAGGTTCAACTCTGTGAGTTGAATGAACTCATCACAAAGAAGTTTCTGAGAATGCTTCTGTCTAGTTTTTATGTGAAGATATTTCCTTTTCCAACATAGGCCTCAAGGTGCTCCGAATAAACAATTGCAGATTCTACAAAAGGAGTGTTTCAAAACTGTTCTATCAAAGGGAACGTTCAAGTCTGTGAGTTGAATGCACTCCTCACACAGAAGTTTCTCAGAATGCTTCTGTCTAGTTTTTAGGTGAAGAGATTTCATTTCCCAGCATAGGCCTCAAAGCGCTCTAAATATCACCTTGCAGATTCTACGAAAAGAGTGTTTCAAAGCTGCTCTTTCAAAAGCAAGGTTCAAGTCTGTGTGTTGAATGCACTCATCAGAAAGAAGTTTCTGAGAATGCTTCTGTCTAGTTCTTACGTGAAGATATTTCCTTTTCCAGCTTAGGCCTCAAAGCGCTCCAAATAAACACTTGCAAATTCCACAAAAGGAGTGTTTCAAAAGAGTTCTATCAAAAGGAACGTTCAAGTCTGTGAGTTGAATGCACTTATCATACAGAAGTTTCCTGGAATGCTTCTGTCTAGTTTTTATATGAAGACATTTCCTTTACCAGCATAGGCCTCAAAGCCCTCCAAATATCCACTTGCAGATTCTACCAAAAGAGTGTTTCAAAACTGCTCTATCAAAAGCAAGCTTCAACACTGTGAGTAGAATGCACTCATCACAAAGAAGTTTCGGAGAATGCTTCTGTCTAGTTTGTATGTGAAGATATTTCCTTTTCCAACATAGGCCTCAAAGCGCTCCAAATAAACACTTGCAGATTCTACAAAAGGAGTGTTTCAAAACTGCTCTTTCGAGAGGAACGTTCAAGTCTGTGAGTTGAATGCACTCATCACACAGAAGTTTCTGAGAATGCTTCTGTCTAGTTTTTATGTGAAGATATTTCCTTTTCCAGCATAGGCCTCAAAACGCTCCAAATATCCTCTTGCAGATTCTACAAAAAGAGTGTTTCAAAACTGTTCTATCAAAAGGAAGGTTCAACTCTGTGAGTTGAATGAGTGCATCGTGAAGAACTTTCTGAGAATGCTTCTGTGTAGTTTTTAGGTGAAGATATCCCAGCACAGGCCTCGAAGTGCTCCAAATAACCACTTGCAGATTTTACCAAAAGAGTGTTTCAAAACTGCTCTTTCTATAGGTAAGTTCAAGTCTGTGAGTTGAATGCACTCAACACAAAGAAGTTGCTGAGAATGCTTCTGTTCAGTTTTTATGTGAAGATATATCCTTTTCCAACATAGGCCTCAAGGTGCTCCGAATAAACACTTGCAGATTCTTCAAAAGGAGTGTTTCAAAACTGTTCTATCAAAGGGAACGTTGAAGTCTGTGAGTTGAATGCACTCATCACACAGAAGTTTCTCAGAATGCTTCTGTCTAGTTTTTAGGTGAAGAGATTTCATTTCCCAGCATAGGCCTCAAAGCGCTCCAATTATCCACTTGCAGATTCTACGAAAAGAGTGTTTCAAAGCTGCTCTTTCAAAACCAAGGTTCAAGTCTGTGTGTTGAATGCACTCATCAGAAAGAAGTTTCTGAGAATGCTTCTGTCTAGTTCTTACGTGAAGATATTTCCTTTTCCAGCTTAGGCCTCAAAGCGCTCCAAAGAAACACTTGCAAATTCCACAAAAGGAGTGTTTCAAAAGAGTTCTATCAAAAGGAACGTTCAAGTCTTTGAGTTGAATGCACTTATCATACAGAAGTTTCCTGGAATGCTTCTGTCTAGTTTTTATGTGAAGACATCTCCTTTTCCAGCATAGGCCTCAAAGCCCTCCAAATATCCACTTGCAGATTCTACCAAAAGAGTGTTTCAAAACTGCTCTATCAAAAGCAAGCTTCAACACTGTGAGTAGAATGCACTCATCACAAAGAAGTTTCGGAGAATGCTTCTGTCCAGTTTTTATGTGAAGATATCTCCTTTTAAAACATAGGCCTCAAAGCGCTCCAAATAAACACTTGCAGATTCTACAAAAGGAGTGTTTCAAAACTGCTCTTTCGAGAGGAACGTTCACGTCTGTGAGTTGAATACACTCATCACACAGAAGTTTCTGAGAATGCTTCTGTCTAGTTTTTATGTGAAGATATTTCCTTTTCCAGCATAGGCCTCAAAACGCTCCAAATATCCTCTTGCAGATTCTACAAAAAGAGTGTTTCAAAACTGTTCTATCAAAAGGAAGGTTCAACTCTGTGAGTTGAATGAATGCATCGTGAAGAACTTTCTGAGAATGCTTCTGTGTAGTTTTTAGGTGAAGATATTCCATATCCCAGCACAGGCCTCGAAGTGCTCCAAATAACCACTTGCAGATTTTACCAAAAGAGTGTTTCAAAACTGCTCTTTCTATAGGTAAGTTCAAGTCTGTGAGTTGAATGCACTCAACACAAAGAAGTTTCTGAGAATGCTCCTGTTCAGTTTTTATGTGAAGATATTTCCTTTTCCAGCATACGCCCCAAACGGCTCCAAATATCCACTTGCAGATTCTACAAAAATAGTGTTTCAAAACTGTTCTATCAAAAGGATGGTTCAAATCTGTGAGTTGAATGAATGCATCGGGAAGAACTTTCTGAGCATGCTTCTCTGTAGTTTTTAGGTGAAGATATTCCATATCCCAGCACAGGCCTCGAAGTGCTCCAAATAACCACTTGCAGATTTTACCAAAAGAGTGTTTCAAAACTGCTCTTTCTATAGGTAAGTTCAAGTCTGTGAGTTGAATGCACTCAACACAAAGAAGTTTCTGAGAATGCTTCTGTTCAGTTTTTATGTGAAGATATTTCCTTTTCCAGCATAGGCCTCAAACGGCTCCAAATATCCACTTGCAGATTCTACAAAAAGAGTGTTTCCAAACTTCTCTATCAATGGGTAGGTTCAACTCTGTGAGTTGAATGAACTCATCACAAAGAAGTTTCTGAGAATCCTTCTCTCTAGTTTTTATGTGAAGATATTTCCTTTTCCAACATAGGCCTCAAGGTGCTCCGAATAAACACTTGCAGATTCTACAAAAGGAGTGTTTCAAAACTGTTCTATCAAAGGGAACGTTCAAGTCTGTGAGTTGAATGCACTCATCACACAGAAGTTTCTCAGAATGCTTCTGTCTAGTTTTTAGGTGAAGAGATGTCATTTCCCAGCATAGGCCTCAAAGCGCTCCAAATATCCACTTGCAGATTCTACGAAAAGAGTGTTTCAAAGCTGCTCTTTCAAAAGCAAGGTTCAAGTCTGTGTGTTGAATACACTCATCAGAAAGAAGTTTCTGAGAATGCTTCTGTCTAGTTCTTACGTGAAGATATTTCCTTTTCCAGCTTAGGCCTCAAAGCGCTCCAAATAAACACTTGCAAATTCCACAAAAGGAGTGTTTCAAAAGAGTTCTATCAAAAGGAACGTTCAAGTCTGTGAGTTGAATGCACTTATCATACAGAAGTTTCCTGGAATGCTTCTGTCTAGTTTTTATGTGAAGACATCTCCTTTTCCAGCATAGGCCTCAAAGCCCTCCAAATATCCACTTGCAGATTCTACCAAAAGAGTGTTTCAAAACTGCTCTATCAAAAGCAAGCTTCAACCCTGTGAGTAGAATGCACTCATCACAAAGAAGTTTCGGAGAATGCTTCTGTCTAGTTTGTATGTGAAGATATTTCCTTTTCCAACATAGGCCTCAAAGCGCTCCAAATAAACACTTGCAGATTCTACAAAAGGAGTGTTTCAAAACTGCTCTTTCGAGAGGAACGTTCAAGTCTGTGAGTTGAATGCACTCATCACACAGAAGTTTCTGAGAATGCTTCTGTCTAGTTTTTATGTGAAGATATTTCCTTTTCCAGCATAGGCCTCAAAACGCTCCAAATATCCTCTTGCAAATTCTACAAAAAGAGTGTTTCAAAACTGTTCTATCAAAAGGAAGGTTCAACTCTGTGAGTTGAATGAATGCATCGTGAAGAACTTTCTGAGAATGCTTCTCTGTAGTTTTTAGGTGAAGATATTCCATATCCCAGCACAGGCCTCGAAGTGCTCCAAATAACCACTTGCAGATTTTACCAAAAGAGTGTTTCAAAACTTCTCTTTCTATTGGTAATTTCAAGTCTGTGAGTTGAATGCACTCAACACAAAGAAGTTTCTGAGAATGCTTCTGTTCAGTTTTTATGTGAAGATATTTCCTTTTCCAGCATAGGCCTCAAACGGCTCCAAATATCCACTTGCAGATTCTACAAAAAGAGTGTTTCCAAACTTCTCTATCAATTGGTAGGTTCAACTCTGTGAGTTGAATGAACTCATCACAAAGAAGTTTCTGAGAATCCTTCTCTCTAGTTTTTATGTGAAGTTATTTCCTTTTCCAACATAGGCCTCAAGGTTCTCCGAATAAACACTTGCAGATTCTACAAAAGGAGTGTTTCAAAACTGTTCTATCAAAGGGAACGTTCAAGTCTGTGAGTTGAATGCACTCATCACACAGAAGTTTCTCAGAATGCTTCTGTCTAGTTTTTAGGTGAAGAGATGTGATTTCCCAGCATAGGCCTCAAAGCGCTCCAAATATCCCCTTGCAGATTCTACGAAAAGAGTGTTTCAAAGCTGCTCTTTCAAAAGCAATGTTCAAGTCTGTGTGTTGAATGCACTCATCAGAGAGAAGTTTCTGAGAATGCTTCTGTCTAGTTCTTACGTGAAGATATTTCCTTTTCCAGCTTAGGCCTCAAAGCGCTCCAAATAAACACTTGCAAATTCCACAAAAGGAGTGTTTCAAAAGAGGTCTATCAAAAGGAATGTTCAAGTCTGTGAGTTGAATGCACTTATCATACAGAAGTTTCCTGGAATGCTTCTGTCTAGTTTTTATGTGAAGACATTTCCTTTTCCAGCATAGGCCTCAAAGCCCTCCAAATATCCACTTGCAGATTCTACCAAAAGAGTGTTTCAAAACTGCTCTATCAAAAGCAAGCTTCAACACTGTGAGTAGAATGCACTCATCACAAAGAAGTTTCGGAGAATGCTTCTGTCTAGTTTGTATGTGAAGATATTTCCTTTTCCAACATAGGCCTCAAAGCGCTCCAAATAAACACTTGCAGATTCTGCAAAAGGAGTGTTTCAAAACTGCTCTTTCGAGAGGAACGTTCAAGTCTGTGAGTTGAATGCACTCATCACACAGAAGTTTCTGAGAATGCTTCTGTCTAGTTTTTATGTGAAGATATTTCCTTTTCCAGCATAGGCCTCAAAACGCTCCAAATATCCTCTTGCAGATTCTACAAAAAGAGAGTTCCAAAACTGTTCTATCAAAAGGAAGGTTCAACTCTGTGAGTTGAATGAGTGCATCGTGAAGAACTTTCTGAGAATGCTTCTCTGTAGTTTTTAGGTGAAGATATTCCATATCCCAGCACAGGCCTCGAAGTGCTCCAAATAACCACTTGCAGATTTTACCAAAAGAGTGTTTCAAAACTGCTCTTTCTATAGGTAAGTTCAAGTCTGTGAGTTGAATGCACTCAACACAAAGAAGTTTCTGAGAATGCTTCTGTTCAGTTTTTATGTGAAGATATTTCTTTTTCCAGCATAGGCCTCAAACGGCTCCAAATATCCACTTGCAGATTCTACAAAAAGAGTGTTTCCAAACTTCTCTATCAATTGGTAGGTTCAACTCTGTGAGTTGAATGAACTCATCACAAAGAAGTTTCTGAGAATCCTTCTCTCTAGTTTTTATGTGAAGATATTTCCTTTTCCAACATAGGCCTCCATGTGCTCCGAATAAACACTTGCAGATTCTACAAAAGGAGTGTTTCAAAACTGTTCTATCAAAGGGAACGTTCAAGTCTGTGAGTTGAATGCACTCATCACACAGAAGTTTCTCAGAATGCTTCTGTCTAGTTTTTAGGTGAAGAGATGTCATTTCCCAGCATAGGCCTCAAAGCGCTCCAAATATCCACTTGCAGATTCTACGAAAAGAGTGTTTCAAAGCTGCTCTTTCAAAAGCAAGGTTCAAGTCTGTGTGTTGAATACACTCATCAGAAAGAAGTTTCTGAGAATGCTTCTGTCTAGTTCTTACGTGAAGATATTTCCTTTTCCAGCTTAGGCCTCAAAGCGCTCCAAATAAACACTTGCAAATTCCACAAAAGGAGTGTTTCAAAAGAGTTCTATCAAAAGGAACGTTCAAGTCTGTGAGTTGAATGCACTTATCATACAGAAGTTTCCTGGAATGCTTCTGTCTAGTTTTTATGTGAAGACATCTCCTTTTCCAGCATAGGCCTCAAAGCCTTCCAAATATCCACTTGCAGATTCTACCAAAAGAGTGTTTCAAAACTGCTCTATCAAAAGCAAGCTTTAACACTGTGAGTAGAATGCACTCATCACAAAGAAGTTTCGGAGAATGCTTCTGTCTAGTTTTTATGTGAAGATATTTCCTTTTCCAACATAGGCCTCAAAGCGCTCCAAATAAACACTTGCAGATTCTACAAAAGGAGTGTTTCAAAACTGCTCTTTCGAGAGGAACGTTCAAGTCTGTGAGTTGAATGCACTCATCACACAGAAGTTTCTGAGAATGCTTCTGTCTAGTTTTTATGTGAAGATATTTCCTTTTCCAGCATAGGCCTCAAAACGCTCCAAATATCCTCTTGCAGATTCTACAAAAAGAGTGTTTCAAAACTGTTTTATCAAAAGGAAGGTTCAACTCTGTGAGTTGAATGAATCCATCGTGAGGAACATTCTAAGAATGCTTCTCTGTAGTTTTTAGGTGAAGATATTCCATATCCCAGCACAGGCCTCGAAGTGCTCCAAATAACCACTTGCAGATTTTACCAAAAGAGTGTTTCAAAACTTCTCTTTCTATAGGTAAGTTCAAGTCTGTGAGTTGAATACACTCAACACAAAGAAGTTTCTGAGAATGCTTCTGTTCAGTTTTTATGTGAAGATATTTCCATTTCCAGCATAGGCCTCAAACGGCTCCAAATATCCACTTGCAGATTCTACAAAAAGAGTGTTTCCAAACTTCTCTATCAATTGGTAGGTTCAACTCTGTGAGTTGAATGAACTCATCAGAAAGAAGTTTCTGAGAATGCTTCTGTCTAGTTTTTATGTGAAGATATTTCCCTTTCCAACATTGGCCTCAAGGTGCTCCGAATAAACACTTGCAGATTCTACAAAAGGAGTGTTTCAAAACTGTTCTATCAAAGGGAACGTTCAAGTCTGTGAGTTGAATGCACTCATCACACAGAAGTTTCTCAGAATGCTTCTGTCTAGTTTTTAGGTGAAGAGATGTCATTTCCCAGCATAGGCCTCAAAGCGCTCCAAATATCCACTTGCAGATTCTACGAAAAGAGTGTTTCAAAGCTGCTCTTTCAAAAGCAAGGTTCAAGTCTGTGTGTTGAATACACTCATCAGAAAGAAGTTTCTGAGAATGCTTCTGTCTAGTTCTTACGTGAAGATATTTCCTTTTCCAGCTTAGGCCTCAAAGCGCTCCAAATAAACACTTGCAAATTCCACAAAAGGAGTGTTTCAAAAGAGTTCTATCAAAAGGAACGTTCAAGTCTGTGAGTTGAATGCACTTATCATACAGAAGTTTCCTGGAATGCTTCTGTCTAGTTTTTATGTGAAGACATCTCCTTTTCCAGCATAGGCCTCAAAGCCTTCCAAATATCCACTTGCAGATTCTACCAAAAGAGTGTTTCAAAACTGCTCTATCAAAAGCAAGCTTTAACACTGTGAGTAGAATGCACTCATCACAAAGAAGTTTCGGAGAATGCTTCTGTCTAGTTTTTATGTGAAGATATTTCCTTTTCCAACATAGGCCTCAAAGCGCTCCAAATAAACACTTGCAGATTCTACAAAAGGAGTGTTTCAAAACTGCTCTTTCGAGAGGAACGTTCAAGTCTGTGAGTTGAATGCACTCATCACACAGAAGTTTCTGAGAATGCTTCTGTCTAGTTTTTATGTGAAGATATTTCCTTTTCCAGCATAGGCCTCAAAACGCTCCAAATATCCTCTTGCAGATTCTACAAAAAGAGTGTTTCAAAACTGTTCTATCAAAAGGAAGGTTCAACTCTGTGAGTTGAATGAATCCATCGTGAGGAACATTCTAAGAATGCTTCTCTGTAGTTTTTAGGTGAAGATATTCCATATCCCAGCACAGGCCTCGAAGTGCTCCAAATAACCACTTGCAGATTTTACCAAAAGAGTGTTTCAAAACTTCTCTTTCTATAGGTAAGTTCAAGTCTGTGAGTTGAATACACTCAACACAAAGAAGTTTCTGAGAATGCTTCTGTTCAGTTTTTATGTGAAGATATTTCCATTTCCAGCATAGGCCTCAAACGGCTCCAAATATCCACTTGCAGATTCTACAAAAAGAGTGTTTCCAAACTTCTCTATCAATTGGTAGGTTCAACTCTGTGAGTTGAATGAACTCATCAGAAAGAAGTTTCTGAGAATGCTTCTGTCTAGTTTTTATGTGAAGATATTTCCCTTTCCAACATTGGCCTCAAGGTGCTCCGAATAAACACTTGCAGATTCTACAAAAGGAGTGTTTCAAAACTGTTCTATCAAAGGGAACGTTCAAGTCTGTGAGTTGAATGCACTCATCACACAGAAGTTTCTCAGAATGCTTCTGTCTAGTTTTTAGGTGAAGAGATTTCATTTCCCAGCATAGGCCTCAAAGCGCTCCAAATATCCCCTTGCAGATTCTACGAAAAGAGTGTTTCAAAGCTGCTCTTTCAAAAGCAATGTTCAAGTCTGTGTGTTGAATACACTCATCAGAAAGAAGTTTCTGAGAATGCTTCTGTCTAGTTCTTACGTGAAGATATTTCCTTTTCCAGCTTAGGCCTCAAAGCGCTCCAAATAAACACTTACAAATTCCACAAAAGGAATGTTTCAAAAGAGGTCTATCAAAAGGAACGTTCAAGTCTGTGAGTTGAATGCACTTATCATACAGAAGTTTCCTGGAATGCTTCTGTCTAGTTTTTATGTGAAGACATTTCCTTTTCCAGCAGAGGCCTCAAAGCCCTCCAAATATCCACTTGCAGATTCTACCAAAAGAGTGTTTCAAAACTGCTCTATCAAAAGCAAGCTTCAACACTGTGAGTAGAATGCACTCATCACAAAGAAGTTTCGGAGAATGCTTCTGTCTAGTTTGTATGTGAAGATATTTCCTTTTCCAACATAGGCCTCAAAGCGCTCCAAATAAACACTTGCAGATTCTACAAAAGGAGTGTTTCAAAACTGCTCTTTCGAGAGGAACGTTCAAGTCTGTGAGTTGAATGCACTCATCACACAGAAGTTTCTGAGAATGCTTCTGTCTAGTTTTTATGTGAAGATATTTCCTTTTCCAGCATAGGCCTCAAAACGCTCCAAATATCCTCTTGCAGATTCTACAAAAAGAGTGTTTCAAAACTGTTCTATCAAAAGGAAGGTTCAACTCTGTGAGTTGAATGAGTGCATCGTGAAGAACTTTCTGAGAATGCTTCTGTGTAGTTTTTAGGTGAAGATATCCCAGCACAGGCCTCGAAGTGCTCCAAATAACCACTTGCAGATTTTACCAAAAGAGTGTTTCAAAACTGCTCTTTCTATAGGTAAGTTCAAGTCTGTGAGTTGAATGCACTCAACACAAAGAAGTTGCTGAGAATGCTTCTGTTCAGTTTTTATGTGAAGATATATCCTTTTCCAACATAGGCCTCAAGGTGCTCCGAATAAACACTTGCAGATTCTACAAAAGGAGTGTTTCAAAACTGTTCTATCAAAGGGAACGTTCAAGTCTGTGAGTTGAATGCACTCATCACACAGAAGTTTCTCAGAATGCTTCTGTCTAGTTTTTAGGTGAAGAGATTTCATTTCCCAGCATAGGCCTCAAAGCGCTCCAATTATCCACTTGCAGATTCTACGAAAAGAGTGTTTCAAAGCTGCTCTTTCAAAACCAAGGTTCAAGTCTGTGTGTTGAATGCACTCATCAGAAAGAAGTTTCTGAGAATGCTTCTGTCTAGTTCTTACGTGAAGATATTTCCTTTTCCAGCTTAGGCCACAAAGCGCTCCAAAGAAACACTTGCAAATTCCACAAAAGGAGTGTTTCAAAAGAGTTCTATCAAAAGGAACGTTCAAGTCTGTGAGTTGAATGCACTTATCATACAGAAGTTTCCTGGAATGCTTCTGTCTAGTTTTTATGTGAAGACATCTCCTTTTCCAGCATAGGCCTCAAAGCCCTCCAAATATCCACTTGCAGATTCTACCAAAAGAGTGTTTCAAAACTGCTCTATCAAAAGCAAGCTTCAACACTGTGAGTAGAATGCACTCATCACAAAGAAGTTTCGGAGAATGCTTCTGTCTAGTTTTTATGTGAAGATATCTCCTTTTAAAACATAGGCCTCAAAGCGCTCCAAATAAACACTTGCAGATTCTACAAAAGGAGTGTTTCAAAACTGCTCTTTCGAGAGGAACGTTCACGTCTGTGAGTTGAATACACTCATCACACAGAAGTTTCTGAGAATGCTTCTGTCTAGTTTTTATGTGAAGATATTTCCTTTTCCAGCATAGGCCTCAAAACGCTCCAAATATCCTCTTGCAGATTCTACAAAAAGAGTGTTTCAAAACTGTTCTATCAAAAGGAAGGTTCAACTCTGTGAGTTGAATGAATGCATCGTGAAGAACTTTCTGAGAATGCTTCTGTGTAGTTTTTAGGTGAAGATATTCCATATCCCAGCACAGGCCTCGAAGTGCTCCAAATAACCACTTGCAGATTTTACCAAAAGAGTGTTTCAAAACTGCTCTTTCTATAGGTAAGTTCAAGTCTGTGAGTTGAATGCACTCAACACAAAGAAGTTTCTGAGAATGCTCCTGTTCAGTTTTTATGTGAAGATATTTCCTTTTCCAGCATACGCCCCAAACGGCTCCAAATATCCACTTGCAGATTCTACAAAAATAGTGTTTCAAAACTGTTCTATCAAAAGGATGGTTCAAATCTGTGAGTTGAATGAATGCATCGGGAAGAAATTTCTGAGCATGCTTCTCTGTAGTTTTTAGGTGAAGATATTCCATATCCCAGCACAGGCCTCGAAGTGCTCCAAATAACCACTTGCAGATTTTACCAAAAGGGTGTTTCAAAACTGCTCTTTCTATAGGTAAGTTCAAGTCTGTGAGTTGAATGCACTCAACACAAAGAAGTTTCTGAGAATGCTTCTGTTCAGTTTTTATGTGAAGATATTTCCTTTTCCAGCATAGGCCTCAAACGGCTCCAAATATCCACTTGCAGATTCTACAAAAAGAGTGTTTCCAAACTTCTCTATCAATTGGTAGGTTCAACTCTGTGAGTTGAATGAACTCATCACAAAGAAGTTTCTGAGAATCCTTCTCTCTAGTTTTTATGTGAAGTTATTTCCTTTTCCAACATAGGCCTCAAGGTGCTCCGAATAAACACTTGCAGATTCTACAAAAGGAGTGTTTCAAAACTGTTCTATCAAAGAGAACGTTGAAGTCTGTGAGTTGAATGCACTCATCACACAGAAGTTTCTCAGAATGCTTCTGTCTAGTTTTTAGGTGAAGAGATGTGATTTCCCAGCATAGGCCTCAAAGCGCTCCAAATATCCACTTGCAGATTCTACGAAAAGAGTGTTTCAAAGCTGCTCTTTCAAAACCAAGGTTCAAGTCTGTGTGTTGAATGCACTCATCAGAAAGAAGTTTCTGAGAATGCTTCTGTCTAGTTCTTACGTGAAGATATTTCCTTTTCCAGCTTAGGCCTCAAAGCGCTCCAAATAAACACTTGCAAATTCCACAAAAGGAGTGTTTCAAAAGAGTTCTATCAAAAGGAACGTTCAAGTCTGTGAGTTGAATGCACTTATCATACAGAAGTTTCCTGGAATGCTTCTGTCTAGTTTTTATGTGAAGACATTTCCTTTACCAGCATAGGCCTCAAAGCCCTCCAAATATCCACTTGCAGATTCTACCAAAAGAGTGTTTCAAAACTGCTCTATCAAAAGCAAGCTTCAACACTGTGAGTAGAATGCACTCATCACAAAGAAGTTTCGGAGAATGCTTCTGTCTAGTTTTTATGTGAAGATATTTCCTTTTCCAACATAGGCCTGAAAGCGCTCCAAATTAACACTTGCAGATTCTACAAAAGGAGTGTTTCAAAACTGCTCTTTCGAGAGGAACGTTCAAGTCTGTGAGTTGAATGCACTCATCACACAGAAGTTTCTGAGAATGCTTCTGTCTAGTTTTTATGTGAAGATATTTCCTTTTCCAGCATAGGCCTCAAAACGCTCCAAATATCCTCTTGCAGATTCTACAAAAAGAGTGTTTCAAAACTGTTCTATCAAAAGGAAGGTTCAACTCTGTGAGTTGAACGAACGCATCGTGAAGAACCTTCTGAGAATGCTTCTCTGTAGTTTTTAGGTGAAGATATTCCATATCCCAGCACAGGCCTCGAAGTGCTCCAAATAACCACTTGCAGATTTTACCAAAAGAGTGTTTCAAAACTGCTCTTTCTATAGGTAAGTGCAAGTCTGTGAGTTGAATGCACTCAACACAAAGAAGTTGCTGAGAATGCTTCTGTTCAGTTTTTATGTGAAGATATATCCTTTTCCAACATAGGCCTCAAGGTGCTCCGTATAAACACTTGCAGATTCTACAAAAGGAGTGTTTCAAAACTGTTCTATCAAAGGGAACGTTCAAGTCTGTGAGTTGAATGCACTCATCACACAGAAGTTTCTCAGAATGCTTCTGTCTAGTTTTTAGGTGAAGAGATTTCATTTCCCAGCATAGGCCTCAAAGCGCTCCAATTATCCACTTGCAGATTCTACGAAAAGAGTGTTTCAAAGCTGCTCTTTCAAAACCAAGGTTCAAGTCTGTGTGTTGAATGCACTCATCAGAAAGAAGTTTCTGAGAATGCTTCTGTCTAGTTCTTACGTGAAGATATTTCCTTTTCCAGCTTAGGCCACAAAGCGCTCCAAAGAAACACTTGCAAATTCCACAAAAGGAGTGTTTCAAAAGAGTTCTATCAAAAGGAACGTTCAAGTCTGTGAGTTGAATGCACTTATCATACAGAAGTTTCCTGGAATGCTTCTGTCTAGTTTTTATGTGAAGACATCTCCTTTTCCAGCATAGGCCTCAAAGCCCTCCAAATATCCACTTGCAGATTCTACCAAAAGAGTGTTTCAAAACTGCTCTATCAAAAGCAAGCTTCAACACTGTGAGTAGAATGCACTCATCACAAAGAAGTTTCGGAGAATGCTTCTGTCTAGTTTTTATGTGAAGATATCTCCTTTTAAAACATAGGCCTCAAAGCGCTCCAAATAAACACTTGCAGATTCTACAAAAGGAGTGTTTCAAAACTGCTCTTTCGAGAGGAACGTTCACGTCTGTGAGTTGAATACACTCATCACACAGAAGTTTCTGAGAATGCTTCTGTCTAGTTTTTATGTGAAGATATTTCCTTTTCCAGCATAGGCCTCAAAACGCTCCAAATATCCTCTTGCAGATTCTACAAAAAGAGTGTTTCAAAACTGTTCTATCAAAAGGAAGGTTCAACTCTGTGAGTTGAATGAATGCATCGTGAAGAACTTTCTGAGAATGCTTCTGTGTAGTTTTTAGGTGAAGATATTCCATATCCCAGCACAGGCCTCGAAGTGCTCCAAATAACCACTTGCAGATTTTACCAAAAGAGTGTTTCAAAACTGCTCTTTCTATAGGTAAGTTCAAGTCTGTGAGTTGAATGCACTCAACACAAAGAAGTTTCTGAGAATGCTCCTGTTCAGTTTTTATGTGAAGATATTTCCTTTTCCAGCATACGCCCCAAACGGCTCCAAATATCCACTTGCAGATTCTACAAAAATAGTGTTTCAAAACTGTTCTATCAAAAGGATGGTTCAAATCTGTGAGTTGAATGAATGCATCGGGAAGAACTTTCTGAGCATGCTTCTCTGTAGTTTTTAGGTGAAGATATTCCATATCCCAGCACAGGCCTCGAAGTGCTCCAAATAACCACTTGCAGATTTTACCAAAAGGGTGTTTCAAAACTGCTCTTTCTATAGGTAAGTTCAAGTCTGTGAGTTGAATGCACTCAACACAAAGAAGTTTCTGAGAATGCTTCTGTTCAGTTTTTATGTGAAGATATTTCCTTTTCCAGCATAGGCCTCAAACGGCTCCAAATATCCACTTGCAGATTCTACAAAAAGAGTGTTTCCAAACTTCTCTATCAATTGGTAGGTTCAACTCTGTGAGTTGAATGAACTCATCACAAAGAAGTTTCTGAGAATCCTTCTCTCTAGTTTTTATGTGAAGTTATTTCCTTTTCCAACATAGGCCTCAAGGTGCTCCGAATAAACACTTGCAGATTCTACAAAAGGAGTGTTTCAAAACTGTTCTATCAAAGGGAACGTTGAAGTCTGTGAGTTGAATGCACTCATCACACAGAAGTTTCTCAGAATGCTTCTGTCTAGTTTTTAGGTGAAGAGATGTGATTTCCCAGCATAGGCCTCAAAGCGCTCCAAATATCCACTTGCAGATTCTACGAAAAGAGTGTTTCAAAGCTGCTCTTTCAAAACCAAGGTTCAAGTCTGTGTGTTGAATGCACTCATCAGAAAGAAGTTTCTGAGAATGCTTCTGTCTAGTTCTTACGTGAAGATATTTCCTTTTCCAGCTTAGGCCTCAAAGCGCTCCAAATAAACACTTGCAAATTCCACAAAAGGAGTGTTTCAAAAGAGTTCTATCAAAAGGAACGTTCAAGTCTGTGAGTTGAATGCACTTATCATACAGAAGTTTCCTGGAATGCTTCTGTCTAGTTTTTATGTGAAGACATTTCCTTTACCAGCATAGGCCTCAAAGCCCTCCAAATATCCACTTGCAGATTCTACCAAAAGAGTGTTTCAAAACTGCTCTATCAAAAGCAAGCTTCAACACTGTGAGTAGAATGCACTCATCACAAAGAAGTTTCGGAGAATGCTTCTGTCTAGTTTTTATGTGAAGATATTTCCTTTTCCAACATAGGCCTGAAAGCGCTCCAAATTAACACTTGCAGATTCTACAAAAGGAGTGTTTCAAAACTGCTCTTTCGAGAGGAACGTTCAAGTCTGTGAGTTGAATGCACTCATCACACAGAAGTTTCTGAGAATGCTTCTGTCTAGTTTTTATGTGAAGATATTTCCTTTTCCAGCATAGGCCTCAAAACGCTCCAAATATCCTCTTGCAGATTCTACAAAAAGAGTGTTTCAAAACTGTTCTATCAAAAGGAAGGTTCAACTCTGTGAGTTGAACGAACGCATCGTGAAGAACCTTCTGAGAATGCTTCTCTGTACTTTTTAGGTGAAGATATTCCATATCCCAGCACAGGCCTCGAAGTGCTCCAAATAACCACTTGCAGATTTTACCAAAAGAGTGTTTCAAAACTGCTCTTTCTATAGGTAAGTGCAAGTCTGTGAGTTGAATGCACTCAACACAAAGAAGTTGCTGAGAATGCTTCTGTTCAGTTTTTATGTGAAGATATATCCTTTTCCAACATAGGCCTCAAGGTGCTCCGAATAAACACTTGCAGATTCTACAAAAGGAGTGTTTCAAAACTGTTCTATCAAAGGGAACGTTCAAGTCTGTGAGTTGAATGCACTCATCACACAGAAGTTTCTCAGAATGCTTCTGTCTAGTTTTTAGGTGAAGAGATTTCATTTCCCAGCATAGGCCTCAAAGCGCTCCAATTATCCACTTGCAGATTCTACGAAAAGAGTGTTTCAAAGCTGCTCTTTCAAAACCAAGGTTCAAGTCTGTGTGTTGAATGCACTCATCAGAAAGAAGTTTCTGAGAATGCTTCTGTCTAGTTCTTACGTGAAGATATTTCCTTTTCCAGCTTAGGCCACAAAGCGCTCCAAAGAAACACTTGCAAATTCCACAAAAGGAGTGTTTCAAAAGAGTTCTATCAAAAGGAACGTTCAAGTCTGTGAGTTGAATGCACTTATCATACAGAAGTTTCCTGGAATGCTTCTGTCTAGTTTTTATGTGAAGACATCTCCTTTTCCAGCATAGGCCTCAAAGCCCTCCAAATATCCACTTGCAGATTCTACCAAAAGAGTGTTTCAAAACTGCTCTATCAAAAGCAAGCTTCAACACTGTGAGTAGAATGCACTCATCACAAAGAAGTTTCGGAGAATGCTTCTGTCTAGTTTTTATGTGAAGATATCTCCTTTTAAAACATAGGCCTCAAAGCGCTCCAAATAAACACTTGCAGATTCTACAAAAGGAGTGTTTCAAAACTGCTCTTTCGAGAGGAACGTTCACGTCTGTGAGTTGAATACACTCATCACACAGAAGTTTCTGAGAATGCTTCTGTCTAGTTTTTATGTGAAGATATTTCCTTTTCCAGCATAGGCCTCAAAACGCTCCAAATATCCTCTTGCAGATTCTACAAAAAGAGTGTTTCAAAACTGTTCTATCAAAAGGAAGGTTCAACTCTGTGAGTTGAATGAATGCATCGTGAAGAACTTTCTGAGAATGCTTCTGTGTAGTTTTTAGGTGAAGATATTCCATATCCCAGCACAGGCCTCGAAGTGCTCCAAATAACCACTTGCAGATTTTACCAAAAGAGTGTTTCAAAACTGCTCTTTCTATAGGTAAGTTCAAGTCTGTGAGTTGAATGCACTCAACACAAAGAAGTTTCTGAGAATGCTCCTGTTCAGTTTTTATGTGAAGATATTTCCTTTTCCAGCATACGCCCCAAACGGCTCCAAATATCCACTTGCAGATTCTACAAAAATAGTGTTTCAAAACTGTTCTATCAAAAGGATGGTTCAAATCTGTGAGTTGAATGAATGCATCGGGAAGAACTTTCTGAGCATGCTTCTCTGTAGTTTTTAGGTGAAGATATTCCATATCCCAGCACAGGCCTCGAAGTGCTCCAAATAACCACTTGCAGATTTTACCAAAAGGGTGTTTCAAAACTGCTCTTTCTATAGGTAAGTTCAAGTCTGTGAGTTGAATGCACTCAACACAAAGAAGTTTCTGAGAATGCTTCTGTTCAGTTTTTATGTGAAGATATTTCCTTTTCCAGCATAGGCCTCAAACGGCTCCAAATATCCACTTGCAGATTCTACAAAAAGAGTGTTTCCAAACTTCTCTATCAATTGGTAGGTTCAACTCTGTGAGTTGAATGAACTCATCACAAAGAAGTTTCTGAGAATCCTTCTCTCTAGTTTTTATGTGAAGTTATTTCCTTTTCCAACATAGGCCTCAAGGTGCTCCGAATAAACACTTGCAGATTCTACAAAAGGAGTGTTTCAAAACTGTTCTATCAAAGGGAACGTTGAAGTCTGTGAGTTGAATGCACTCATCACACAGAAGTTTCTCAGAATGCTTCTGTCTAGTTTTTAGGTGAAGAGATGTGATTTCCCAGCATAGGCCTCAAAGCGCTCCAAATATCCACTTGCAGATTCTACGAAAAGAGTGTTTCAAAGCTGCTCTTTCAAAACCAAGGTTCAAGTCTGTGTGTTGAATGCACTCATCAGAAAGAAGTTTCTGAGAATGCTTCTGTCTAGTTCTTACGTGAAGATATTTCCTTTTCCAGCTTAGGCCTCAAAGCGCTCCAAATAAACACTTGCAAATTCCACAAAAGGAGTGTTTCAAAAGAGTTCTATCAAAAGGAACGTTCAAGTCTGTGAGTTGAATGCACTTATCATACAGAAGTTTCCTGGAATGCTTCTGTCTAGTTTTTATGTGAAGACATTTCCTTTACCAGCATAGGCCTCAAAGCCCTCCAAATATCCACTTGCAGATTCTACCAAAAGAGTGTTTCAAAACTGCTCTATCAAAAGCAAGCTTCAACACTGTGAGTAGAATGCACTCATCACAAAGAAGTTTCGGAGAATGCTTCTGTCTAGTTTTTATGTGAAGATATTTCCTTTTCCAACATAGGCCTGAAAGCGCTCCAAATTAACACTTGCAGATTCTACAAAAGGAGTGTTTCAAAACTGCTCTTTCGAGAGGAACGTTCAAGTCTGTGAGTTGAATGCACTCATCACACAGAAGTTTCTGAGAATGCTTCTGTCTAGTTTTTATGTGAAGATATTTCCTTTTCCAGCATAGGCCTCAAAACGCTCCAAATATCCTCTTGCAGATTCTACAAAAAGAGTGTTTCAAAACTGTTCTATCAAAAGGAAGGTTCAACTCTGTGAGTTGAACGAACGCATCGTGAAGAACCTTCTGAGAATGCTTCTCTGTACTTTTTAGGTGAAGATATTCCATATCCCAGCACAGGCCTCGAAGTGCTCCAAATAACCACTTGCAGATTTTACCAAAAGAGTGTTTCAAAACTGCTCTTTCTATAGGTAAGTGCAAGTCTGTGAGTTGAATGCACTCAACACAAAGAAGTTGCTGAGAATGCTTCTGTTCAGTTTTTATGTGAAGATATATCCTTTTCCAACATAGGCCTCAAGGTGCTCCGAATAAACACTTGCAGATTCTACAAAAGGAGTGTTTCAAAACTGTTCTATCAAAGGGAACGTTCAAGTCTGTGAGTTGAATGCACTCATCACACAGAAGTTTCTCAGAATGCTTCTGTCTAGTTTTTAGGTGAAGAGATTTCATTTCCCAGCATAGGCCTCAAAGCGCTCCAATTATCCACTTGCAGATTCTACGAAAAGAGTGTTTCAAAGCTGCTCTTTCAAAACCAAGGTTCAAGTCTGTGTGTTGAATGCACTCATCAGAAAGAAGTTTCTGAGAATGCTTCTGTCTAGTTCTTACGTGAAGATATTTCCTTTTCCAGCTTAGGCCACAAAGCGCTCCAAAGAAACACTTGCAAATTCCACAAAAGGAGTGTTTCAAAAGAGTTCTATCAAAAGGAACGTTCAAGTCTGTGAGTTGAATGCACTTATCATACAGAAGTTTCCTGGAATGCTTCTGTCTAGTTTTTATGTGAAGACATCTCCTTTTCCAGCATAGGCCTCAAAGCCCTCCAAATATCCACTTGCAGATTCTACCAAAAGAGTGTTTCAAAACTGCTCTATCAAAAGCAAGCTTCAACACTGTGAGTAGAATGCACTCATCACAAAGAAGTTTCGGAGAATGCTTCTGTCTAGTTTTTATGTGAAGATATCTCCTTTTAAAACATAGGCCTCAAAGCGCTCCAAATAAACACTTGCAGATTCTACAAAAGGAGTGTTTCAAAACTGCTCTTTCGAGAGGAACGTTCACGTCTGTGAGTTGAATACACTCATCACACAGAAGTTTCTGAGAATGCTTCTGTCTAGTTTTTATGTGAAGATATTTCCTTTTCCAGCATAGGCCTCAAAACGCTCCAAATATCCTCTTGCAGATTCTACAAAAAGAGTGTTTCAAAACTGTTCTATCAAAAGGAAGGTTCAACTCTGTGAGTTGAATGAATGCATCGTGAAGAACTTTCTGAGAATGCTTCTGTGTAGTTTTTAGGTGAAGATATTCCATATCCCAGCACAGGCCTCGAAGTGCTCCAAATAACCACTTGCAGATTTTACCAAAAGAGTGTTTCAAAACTGCTCTTTCTATAGGTAAGTTCAAGTCTGTGAGTTGAATGCACTCAACACAAAGAAGTTTCTGAGAATGCTCCTGTTCAGTTTTTATGTGAAGATATTTCCTTTTCCAGCATACGCCCCAAACGGCTCCAAATATCCACTTGCAGATTCTACAAAAATAGTGTTTCAAAACTGTTCTATCAAAAGGAAGGTTCAACTCTGTGAGTTGAACGAATGCATCGTGAAGAACCTTCTGAGAATGCTTCTCTGTAGTTTTTAGGTGAAGATATTCCATATCCCAGCACAGGCCTCGAAGTGCTCCAAATAACCACTTGCAGATTTTACCAAAAGAGTGTTTCAAAACTGCTCTTTCTATAGGTAAGTTCAAGTCTGTGAGTTGAATACACTCAACACAAAGAAGTTTCTGAGAATGCTTCTGTTCAGTTTTTATGTGAAGATATTTCCATTTCCAGTATAGGCCTCAAACGGCTCCAAATATCCACTTGCAGATTCTACAAAAAGAGTGTTTCCAAACTTCTCTATCAATTGGTAGGTTCAACTCTGTGAGTTGAATGAACTCATCACAAAGAAGTTTCTGAGAATGCTTCTGTCTAGTTTTTATGTGAAGATATTTCCTTTTCCAACATAGGCCTCAAGGTGCTCCGAATAAACACTTGCAGATTCTACAAAAGGAGTGTTTCAAAACTGTTCTATCAAAGGGAACGTTCAAGTCTGTGATTTGAATGCACTCATCACACAGAAGTTTCTCAGAATGCTTCTGTCTAGTTTTTAGGTGAAGAGATGTCATTTCCCAGCATAGGCCTCAAAGCGCTCCAAATATCCACTTGCAGATTCTACGAAAAGAGTGTTTCAAAGCTGCTCTTTCAAAAGCAAGGTTCAAGTCTGTGTGTTGAATGCACTCATCAGAAAGAAGTTTCTGAGAATGCTTCTGTCTAGTTCTTACGTGAAGATATTTCCTTTTCCAGCTTAGGCCTCAAAGCGCTCCAAATAAACACTTGCAAATTCCACAAAAGGAGAGTTTCAAAAGAGTTCTATCAAAAGGAACGTTCAAGTCTGTGAGTTGAATGCACTTATCATACAGAAGTTTCCTGGAATGCTTCTGTCTAGTTTTTATGTGAAGACATTTCCTTTTCCAGCATAGGCCTCAAAGCCCTCCAAATATCCACTTGCAGATTCTACCAAAAGAGTGTTTCAAAACTGCTCTATCAAAAGCAAGCTTCAACACTGTGAGTAGAATGCACTCATCACAAAGAAGTTTCGGAGAATGCTTCTGTCTAGTTTTTATGTGAAGATATTTCCTTTTCCAACATAGGCCTCAAAGCGCTCCAAATAAACACTTGCAGATTCTACAAAAGGAGTGTTTCAAAACTGCTCTTTCGAGAGGAACGTTCAAGTCTGTGAGTTGAATGCACTCATCACACAGAAGTTTCTGAGAATGCTTCTGTCTAGTTTTTCTGTGAAGATATTTCCTTTTCCAGCATAGGCCTCAAAACGCTCCAAATATCCTCTTGCAGATTCTACAAAAAGAGTGTTTCAAAACTGTTCTATCAAAAGGAAGGTTCAACTCTGTGAGTTGAATGAATCCATCGTGAGGAACATTCTAAGAATGCTTCTCTGTAGTTTTTAGGTGAAGATATTCCATATCCCAGCACAGGCCTCGAAGTGCTCCAAATAACCACTTGCAGATTTTACCAAAAGAGTGTTTCAAAACTTCTCTTTCTATAGGTAAGTTCAAGTCTGTGAGTTGAATACACTCAACACAAAGAAGTTTCTGAGAATGCTTCTGTTCAGTTTTTATGTGAAGATATTTCCATTTCCAGCATAGGCCTCAAACGGCTCCAAATATCCACTTGCAGATTCTACAAAAAGAGTGTTTCCAAACTTCTCTATCAATTGGTAGGTTCAACTCTGTGAGTTGAATGAACTCATCAGAAAGAAGTTTCTGAGAATGCTTCTGTCTAGTTTTTATGTGAAGATATTTCCCTTTCCAACATTGGCCTCAAGGTGCTCCGAATAAACACTTGCAGATTCTACAAAAGGAGTGTTTCAAAACTGTTCTATCAAAGGGAACGTTCAAGTCTGTGAGTTGAATGCACTCATCACACAGAAGTTTCTCAGAATGCTTCTGTCTAGTTTTTAGGTGAAGAGATTTCATTTCCCAGCATAGGCCTCAAAGCGCTCCAAATATCCCCTTGCAGATTCTACGAAAAGAGTGTTTCAAAGCTGCTCTTTCAAAAGCAATGTTCAAGTCTGTGTGTTGAATGCACTCATCAGAAAGAAGTTTCTGAGAATGCTTCTGTCTAGTTCTTACGTGAAGATATTTCCTTTTCCAGCTTAGGCCTCAAAGCGCTCCAAATAAACACTTACAAATTCCACAAAAGGAGTGTTTCAAAAGAGGTCTATCAAAAGGAACGTTCAAGTCTGTGAGTTGAATGCACTTATCATACAGAAGTTTCCTGGAATGCTTCTGTCTAGTTTTTATGTGAAGACATCTCCTTTTCCAGCAGAGGCCTCAAATCCCTCCAAATATCCACTTGCAGATTCTACCAAAAGAGTGTTTCAAAACTGCTCTATCAAAAGCAAGCTTCAACACTGTGAGTAGAATGCACTCATCACAAAGAAGTTTCGGAGAATGCTTCTGTCTAGTTTGTATGTGAAGATATTTCCTTTTCCAACATAGGCCTCAAAGCGCTCCAAATAAACACTTGCAGATTCTACAAAAGGAGTGTTTCAAAACTGCTCTTTCGAGAGGAACGTTCAAGTCTGTGAGTTGAATGCACTCATCACACAGAAGTTTCTGAGAATGCTTCTGTCTAGTTTTTATGTGAAGATATTTCCTTTTCCAGCATAGGCCTCAAAACGCTCCAAATATCCTCTTGCAGATTCTACAAAAAGAGTGTTTCAAAACTGTTCTATCAAAAGGAAGGTTCAACTCTGTGAGTTGAATGAGTGCATCGTGAAGAACTTTCTGAGAATGCTTCTGTGTAGTTTTTAGGTGAAGATATCCCAGCACAGGCCTCGAAGTGCTCCAAATAACCACTTGCAGATTTTACCAAAAGAGTGTTTCAAAACTGCTCTTTCTATAGGTAAGTTCAAGTCTGTGAGTTGAATGCACTCAACACAAAGAAGTTGCTGAGAATGCTTCTGTTCAGTTTTTATGTGAAGATATATCCTTTTCCAACATAGGCCTCAAGGTGCTCCGAATAAACACTTGCAGATTCTACAAAAGGAGTTTTTCAAAACTGTTCTATCAAAGGGAACGTTCAAGTCTGTGAGTTGAATGCACTCATCACACAGAAGTTTCTCAGAATGCTTCTGTCTAGTTTTTAGGTGAAGAGATTTCATTTCCCAGCATAGGCCTCAAAGCGCTCCAATTATCCACTTGCAGATTCTACGAAAAGAGTGTTTCAAAGCTGCTCTTTCAAAACCAAGGTTCAAGTCTGTGTGTTGAATGCACTCATCAGAAAGAAGTTTCTGAGAATGCTTCTGTCTAGTTCTTACGTGAAGATATTTCCTTTTCCAGCTTAGGCCACAAAGCGCTCCAAAGAAACACTTGCAAATTCCACAAAAGGAGTGTTTCAAAAGAGTTCTATCAAAAGGAACGTTCAAGTCTGTGAGTTGAATGCACTTATCATACAGAAGTTTCCTGGAATGCTTCTGTCTAGTTTTTATGTGAAGACATCTCCTTTTCCAGCATAGGCCTCAAAGCCCTCCAAATATCCACTTGCAGATTCTACCAAAAGAGTGTTTCAAAACTGCTCTATCAAAAGCAAGCTTCAACACTGTGAGTAGAATGCACTCATCACAAAGAAGTTTCGGAGAATGCTTCTGTCTAGTTTTTATGTGAAGATATCTCCTTTTAAAACATAGGCCTCAAAGCCCTCCAAATAAACACTTGCAGATTCTACAAAAGGAGTGTTTCAAAACTGCTCTTTCGAGAGGAACGTTCACGTCTGTGAGTTGAATACACTCATCACACAGAAGTTTCTGAGAATGCTTCTGTCTAGTTTTTATGTGAAGATATTTCCTTTTCCAGCATAGGCCTCAAAACGCTCCAAATATCCTCTTGCAGATTCTACAAAAAGAGTGTTTCAAAACTGTTCTATCAAAAGGAAGGTTCAACTCTGTGAGTTGAATGAATGCATCGTGAAGAACTTTCTGAGAATGCTTCTGTGTAGTTTTTAGGTGAAGATATTCCATATCCCAGCACAGGCCTCGAAGTGCTCCAAATAACCACTTGCAGATTTTACCAAAAGAGTGTTTCAAAACTGCTCTTTCTATAGGTAAGTTCAAGTCTGTGAGTTGAATGCACTCAACACAAAGAAGTTTCTGAGAATGCTCCTGTTCAGTTTTTATGTGAAGATATTTCCTTTTCCAGCATACGCCCCAAACGGCTCCAAATATCCACTTGCAGATTCTACAAAAATAGTGTTTCAAAACTGTTCTATCAAAAGGATGGTTCAAATCTGTGAGTTGAATGAATGCATCGGGAAGAACTTTCTGAGCATGCTTCTCTGTAGTTTTTAGGTGAAGATATTCCATATCCCAGCACAGGCCTCGAAGTGCTCCAAATAACCACTTGCAGATTTTACCAAAAGAGTGTTTCAAAACTGCTCTTTCTATAGGTAAGTTCAAGTCTGTGAGTTGAATGCACTCAACACAAAGAAGTTTCTGAGAATGCTTCTGTTCAGTTTTTATGTGAAGATATTTCCTTTTCCAGCATAGGCCTCAAACGGCTCCAAATATCCACTTGCAGATTCTACAAAAAGAGTGTTTCCAAACTTCTCTATCAATGGGTAGGTTCAACTCTGTGAGTTGAATGAACTCATCACAAAGAAGTTTCTGAGAATCCTTCTCTCTAGTTTTTATGTGAAGATATTTCCTTTTCCAACATAGGCCTCAAGGTGCTCCGAATAAACACTTGCAGATTCTACAAAAGGAGTGTTTCAAAACTGTTCTATCAAAGGGAACGTTCAAGTCTGTGAGTTGAATGCACTCATCACACAGAAGTTTCTCAGAATGCTTCTGTCTAGTTTTTAGGTGAAGAGATGTCATTTCCCAGCATAGGCCTCAAAGCGCTCCAAATATCCACTTGCAGATTCTACGAAAAGAGTGTTTCAAAGCTGCTCTTTCAAAAGCAAGGTTCAAGTCTGTGTGTTGAATGCACTCATCAGAAAGAAGTTTCTGAGAATGCTTCTGTCTAGTTCTTACGTGAAGATATTTCCTTTTCCAGCTTAGGCCTCAAAGCGCTCCAAATAAACACTTGCAAATTCCACAAAAGGAGTGTTTCAAAAGAGTTCTATCAAAAGGAACGTTCAAGTCTGTGAGTTGAATGCACTTATCATACAGAAGTTTCCTGGAATGCTTCTGTCTAGTTTTTATGTGAAGACATCTCCTTTTCCAGCATAGGCCTCAAAGCCCTCCAAATATCCACTTGCAGATTCTACCAAAAGAGTGTTTCAAAACTGCTCTATCAAAAGCAAGCTTCAACACTGTGAGTAGAATGCACTCATCACAAAGAAGTTTCGGAGAATGCTTCTGTCTAGTTTTTATGTGAAGATATTTCCTTTTCCAACATAGGCCTCAAAGCGCTCCAAATAAACACTTGCAGATTCTACAAAAGGAGTGTTTCAAAACTGCTCTTTCGAGAGGAACGTTCAAGTCTGTGAGTTGAATGCACTCATCACACAGAAGTTTCTGAGAATGCTTCTGTCTAGTTTTTATGTGAAGATATTTCCTTTTCCAGCATAGGCCTCAAAACGCTCCAAATATCCTCTTGCAGATTCTACAAAAAGAGTGTTTCAAAACTGTTCTATCAAAAGGAAGGTTCAACTCTGTGAGTTGAATGAATGCATCGTGAAGAACTTTCTGAGAATGCTTCTCTGTAGTTTTTAGGTGAAGATATTCCATATCCCAGCACAGGCCTCGAAGTGCTCCAAATAACCACTTGCAGATTTTACCAAAAGAGTGTTTCAAAACTTCTCTTTCTATTGGTAATTTCAAGTCTGTGAGTTGAATGCACTCAACACAAAGAAGTTTCTGAGAATGCTTCTGTTCAGTTTTTATGTGAAGATATTTCCTTTTCCAGCATAGGCCTCAAACGGCTCCAAATATCCACTTGCAGATTCTACAAAAAGAGTGTTTCCAAACTTCTCTATCAATTGGTAGGTTCAACTCTGTGAGTTGAATGAACTCATCACAAAGAAGTTTCTGAGAATCCTTCTCTCTAGTTTTTATGTGAAGTTATTTCCTTTTCCAACATAGGCCTCAAGGTGCTCCGAATAAACACTTGCAGATTCTACAAAAGGAGTGTTTCAAAACTGTTCTATCAAAGGGAACGTTGAAGTCTGTGAGTTGAATGCACTCATCACACAGAAGTTTCTCAGAATGCTTCTGTCTAGTTTTTAGGTGAAGAGATGTGATTTCCCAGCATAGGCCTCAAAGCGCTCCAAATATCCACTTGCAGATTCTACGAAAAGAGTGTTTCAAAGCTGCTCTTTCAAAACCAAGGTTCAAGTCTGTGTGTTGAATGCACTCATCAGAAAGAAGTTTCTGAGAATGCTTCTGTCTAGTTCTTACGTGAAGATATTTCCTTTTCCAGCTTAGGCCTCAAAGCGCTCCAAATAAACACCTGCAAATTCCACAAAAGGAGTGTTTCAAAAGAGTTCTATCAAAAGGAACGTTCAAGTCTGTGAGTTGAATGCACTTATCACACAGAAGTTTCCTGGAATGCTTCTGTCTAGTTTTTATGTGAAGACATTTCCTTTACCAGCATAGGCCTCAAAGCCCTCCAAATATCCACTTGCAGATTCTACCAAAAGAGTGTTTCAAAACTGCTCTATCAAAAGCAAGCTTCAACACTGTGAGTAGAATGCACTCATCACAAAGAAGTTTCGGAGAATGCTTCTGTCTAGTTTTTATGTGAAGATATTTCCTTTTCCAACATAGGCCTGAAAGCGCTCCAAATTAACACTTGCAGATTCTACAAAAGGAGTGTTTCAAAACTGCTCTTTCGAGAGGAACGTTCAAGTCTGTGAGTTGAATGCACTCATCACACAGAAGTTTCTGAGAATGCTTCTGTCTAGTTTTTATGTGAAGATATTTCCTTTTCCAGCATAGGCCTCAAAACGCTCCAAATATCCTCTTGCAGATTCTACAAAAAGAGTGTTTCAAAACTGTTCTATCAAAAGGAAGGTTCAACTCTGTGAGTTGAATGAGTGCATCGTGAAGAACTTTCTGAGAATGCTTCTGTGTAGTTTTTAGGTGAAGATATCCCAGCACAGGCCTCGAAGTGCTCCAAATAACCACTTGCAGATTTTACCAAAAGAGTGTTTCAAAACTGCTCTTTCTATAGGTAAGTTCAAGTCTGTGAGTTGAATGCACTCAACACAAAGAAGTTGCTGAGAATGCTTCTGTTCAGTTTTTATGTGAAGATATATCCTTTTCCAACATAGGCCTCAAGGTGCTCCGAATAAACACTTGCAGATTCTACAAAAGGAGTTTTTCAAAACTGTTCTATCAAAGGGAACGTTCAAGTCTGTGAGTTGAATGCACTCATCACACAGAAGTTTCTCAGAATGCTTCTGTCTAGTTTTTAGGTGAAGAGATTTCATTTCCCAGCATAGGCCTCAAAGCGCTCCAATTATCCACTTGCAGATTCTACGAAAAGAGTGTTTCAAAGCTGCTCTTTCAAAACCAAGGTTCAAGTCTGTGTGTTGAATGCACTCATCAGAAAGAAGTTTCTGAGAATGCTTCTGTCTAGTTCTTACGTGAAGATATTTCCTTTTCCAGCTTAGGCCACAAAGCGCTCCAAAGAAACACTTGCAAATTCCACAAAAGGAGTGTTTCAAAAGAGTTCTATCAAAAGGAACGTTCAAGTCTGTGAGTTGAATGCACTTATCATACAGAAGTTTCCTGGAATGCTTCTGTCTAGTTTTTATGTGAAGACATCTCCTTTTCCAGCATAGGCCTCAAAGCCCTCCAAATATCCACTTGCAGATTCTACCAAAAGAGTGTTTCAAAACTGCTCTATCAAAAGCAAGCTTCAACACTGTGAGTAGAATGCACTCATCACAAAGAAGTTTCGGAGAATGCTTCTGTCTAGTTTTTATGTGAAGATATCTCCTTTTAAAACATAGGCCTCAAAGCCCTCCAAATAAACACTTGCAGATTCTACAAAAGGAGTGTTTCAAAACTGCTCTTTCGAGAGGAACGTTCACGTCTGTGAGTTGAATACACTCATCACACAGAAGTTTCTGAGAATGCTTCTGTCTAGTTTTTATGTGAAGATATTTCCTTTTCCAGCATAGGCCTCAAAACGCTCCAAATATCCTCTTGCAGATTCTACAAAAAGAGTGTTTCAAAACTGTTCTATCAAAAGGAAGGTTCAACTCTGTGAGTTGAATGAATGCATCGTGAAGAACTTTCTGAGAATGCTTCTGTGTAGTTTTTAGGTGAAGATATTCCATATCCCAGCACAGGCCTCGAAGTGCTCCAAATAACCACTTGCAGATTTTACCAAAAGAGTGTTTCAAAACTGCTCTTTCTATAGGTAAGTTCAAGTCTGTGAGTTGAATGCACTCAACACAAAGAAGTTTCTGAGAATGCTCCTGTTCAGTTTTTATGTGAAGATATTTCCTTTTCCAGCATACGCCCCAAACGGCTCCAAATATCCACTTGCAGATTCTACAAAAATAGTGTTTCAAAACTGTTCTATCAAAAGGATGGTTCAAATCTGTGAGTTGAATGAATGCATCGGGAAGAACTTTCTGAGCATGCTTCTCTGTAGTTTTTAGGTGAAGATATTCCATATCCCAGCACAGGCCTCGAAGTGCTCCAAATAACCACTTGCAGATTTTACCAAAAGAGTGTTTCAAAACTGCTCTTTCTATAGGTAAGTTCAAGTCTGTGAGTTGAATGCACTCAACACAAAGAAGTTTCTGAGAATGCTTCTGTTCAGTTTTTATGTGAAGATATTTCCTTTTCCAGCATAGGCCTCAAACGGCTCCAAATATCCACTTGCAGATTCTACAAAAAGAGTGTTTCCAAACTTCTCTATCAATGGGTAGGTTCAACTCTGTGAGTTGAATGAACTCATCACAAAGAAGTTTCTGAGAATCCTTCTCTCTAGTTTTTATGTGAAGATATTTCCTTTTCCAACATAGGCCTCAAGGTGCTCCGAATAAACACTTGCAGATTCTACAAAAGGAGTGTTTCAAAACTGTTCTATCAAAGGGAACGTTCAAGTCTGTGAGTTGAATGCACTCATCACACAGAAGTTTCTCAGAATGCTTCTGTCTAGTTTTTAGGTGAAGAGATGTCATTTCCCAGCATAGGCCTCAAAGCGCTCCAAATATCCACTTGCAGATTCTACGAAAAGAGTGTTTCAAAGCTGCTCTTTCAAAAGCAAGGTTCAAGTCTGTGTGTTGAATGCACTCATCAGAAAGAAGTTTCTGAGAATGCTTCTGTCTAGTTCTTACGTGAAGATATTTCCTTTTCCAGCTTAGGCCTCAAAGCGCTCCAAATAAACACTTGCAAATTCCACAAAAGGAGTGTTTCAAAAGAGTTCTATCAAAAGGAACGTTCAAGTCTGTGAGTTGAATGCACTTATCATACAGAAGTTTCCTGGAATGCTTCTGTCTAGTTTTTATGTGAAGACATCTCCTTTTCCAGCATAGGCCTCAAAGCCCTCCAAATATCCACTTGCAGATTCTACCAAAAGAGTGTTTCAAAACTGCTCTATCAAAAGCAAGCTTCAACACTGTGAGTAGAATGCACTCATCACAAAGAAGTTTCGGAGAATGCTTCTGTCTAGTTTTTATGTGAAGATATTTCCTTTTCCAACATAGGCCTCAAAGCGCTCCAAATAAACACTTGCAGATTCTACAAAAGGAGTGTTTCAAAACTGCTCTTTCGAGAGGAACGTTCAAGTCTGTGAGTTGAATGCACTCATCACACAGAAGTTTCTGAGAATGCTTCTGTCTAGTTTTTATGTGAAGATATTTCCTTTTCCAGCATAGGCCTCAAAACGCTCCAAATATCCTCTTGCAGATTCTACAAAAAGAGTGTTTCAAAACTGTTCTATCAAAAGGAAGGTTCAACTCTGTGAGTTGAATGAATGCATCGTGAAGAACTTTCTGAGAATGCTTCTCTGTAGTTTTTAGGTGAAGATATTCCATATCCCAGCACAGGCCTCGAAGTGCTCCAAATAACCACTTGCAGATTTTACCAAAAGAGTGTTTCAAAACTTCTCTTTCTATTGGTAATTTCAAGTCTGTGAGTTGAATGCACTCAACACAAAGAAGTTTCTGAGAATGCTTCTGTTCAGTTTTTATGTGAAGATATTTCCTTTTCCAGCATAGGCCTCAAACGGCTCCAAATATCCACTTGCAGATTCTACAAAAAGAGTGTTTCCAAACTTCTCTATCAATTGGTAGGTTCAACTCTGTGAGTTGAATGAACTCATCACAAAGAAGTTTCTGAGAATCCTTCTCTCTAGTTTTTATGTGAAGTTATTTCCTTTTCCAACATAGGCCTCAAGGTGCTCCGAATAAACACTTGCAGATTCTACAAAAGGAGTGTTTCAAAACTGTTCTATCAAAGGGAACGTTGAAGTCTGTGAGTTGAATGCACTCATCACACAGAAGTTTCTCAGAATGCTTCTGTCTAGTTTTTAGGTGAAGAGATGTGATTTCCCAGCATAGGCCTCAAAGCGCTCCAAATATCCACTTGCAGATTCTACGAAAAGAGTGTTTCAAAGCTGCTCTTTCAAAACCAAGGTTCAAGTCTGTGTGTTGAATGCACTCATCAGAAAGAAGTTTCTGAGAATGCTTCTGTCTAGTTCTTACGTGAAGATATTTCCTTTTCCAGCTTAGGCCTCAAAGCGCTCCAAATAAACACCTGCAAATTCCACAAAAGGAGTGTTTCAAAAGAGTTCTATCAAAAGGAACGTTCAAGTCTGTGAGTTGAATGCACTTATCACACAGAAGTTTCCTGGAATGCTTCTGTCTAGTTTTTATGTGAAGACATTTCCTTTACCAGCATAGGCCTCAAAGCCCTCCAAATATCCACTTGCAGATTCTACCAAAAGAGTGTTTCAAAACTGCTCTATCAAAAGCAAGCTTCAACACTGTGAGTAGAATGCACTCATCACAAAGAAGTTTCGGAGAATGCTTCTGTCTAGTTTTTATGTGAAGATATTTCCTTTTCCAACATAGGCCTGAAAGCGCTCCAAATTAACACTTGCAGATTCTACAAAAGGAGTGTTTCAAAACTGCTCTTTCGAGAGGAACGTTCAAGTCTGTGAGTTGAATGCACTCATCACACAGAAGTTTCTGAGAATGCTTCTGTCTAGTTTTTATGTGAAGATATTTCCTTTTCCAGCATAGGCCTCAAAACGCTCCAAATATCCTCTTGCAGATTCTACAAAAAGAGTGTTTCAAAACTGTTCTATCAAAAGGAAGGTTCAACTCTGTGAGTTGAACGAATGCATCGTGAAGAACCTTCTGAGAATGCTTCTCTGTAGTTTTTAGGTGAAGATATTCCATATCCCAGCACAGGCCTCGAAGTGCTCCAAATAACCACTTGCAGATTTTACCAAAAGAGTGTTTCAAAACTGCTCTTTCTATAGGTAAGTTCAAGTCTGTGAGTTGAATACACTCAACACAAAGAAGTTTCTGAGAATGCTTCTGTTCAGTTTTTATGTGAAGATATTTCCATTTCCAGTATAGGCCTCAAACGGCTCCAAATATCCACTTGCAGATTCTACAAAAAGAGTGTTTCCAAACTTCTCTATCAATGGGTAGGTTCAACTCTGTGAGTTGAATGAACTCATCACAAAGAAGTTTCTGAGAATGCTTCTGTCTAGTTTTTATGTGAAGATATTTCCTTTTCCAACATAGGCCTCAAGGTGCTCCGAATAAACACTTGCAGATTCTACAAAAGGAGTGTTTCAAAACTGTTCTATCAAAGGGAACGTTCAAGTCTGTGATTTGAATGCACTCATCACACAGAAGTTTCTCAGAATGCTTCTGTCTAGTTTTTAGGTGAAGAGATGTCATTTCCCAGCATAGGCCTCAAAGCGCTCCAAATATCCACTTGCAGATTCTACGAAAAGAGTGTTTCAAAGCTGCTCTTTCAAAACCAAGGTTCAAGTCTGTGTGTTGAATGCACTCATCAGAAAGAAGTTTCTGAGAATGCTTCTGTCTAGTTCTTACGTGAAGATATTTCCTTTTCCAGCTTAGGCCTCAAAGCGCTCCAAATAAACACTTGCAAATTCCACAAAAGGAGTGTTTCAAAAGAGTTCTATCAAAAGGAACGTTCAAGTCTGTGAGTTGAATGCACTTATCATACAGAAGTTTCCTGGAATGCTTCTGTCTAGTTTTTATGTGAAGACATTTCCTTTTCCAGCATAGGCCTCAAAGCCCTCCAAATATCCACTTGCAGATTCTACCAAAAGAGTGTTTCAAAACTGCTCTATCAAAAGCAAGCTTCAACCCTGTGAGTAGAATGCACTCATCACAAAGAAGTTTCGGAGAATGCTTCTGTCTAGTTTGTATGTGAAGATATTTCCTTTTCCAACATAGGCCTCAAAGCGCTCCAAATAAACACTTGCAGATTCTACAAAAGGAGTGTTTCAAAACTGCTCTTTCGAGAGGAACGTTCAAGTCTGTGAGTTGAATGCACTCATCACACAGAAGTTTCTGAGAATGCTTCTGTCTAGTTTTTCTGTGAAGATATTTCCTTTTCCAGCATAGGCCTCAAAACGCTCCAAATATCCTCTTGCAGATTCTACAAAAAGAGTGTTTCAAAACTGTTCTATCAAAAGGAAGGTTCAACTCTGTGAGTTGAATGAATCCATCGTGAGGAACTTTCTAAGAATGCTTCTCTGTAGTTTTTAGGTGAAGATATTCCATATCCCAGCACAGGCCTCGAAGTGCTCCAAATAACCACTTGCAGATTTTACCAAAAGAGTGTTTCAAAACTTCTCTTTCTATAGGTAAGTTCAAGTCTGTGAGTTGAATGCACTCAACACAAAGAAGTTTCTGAGAATGCTTCTGTTCAGTTTTTATGTGAAGATATTTCCTTTTCCAGCATAGGCCTCAAACGGCTCCAAATATCCACTTGCAGATTCTACAAAAAGAGTGTTTCCAAACTTCTCTATCAATTGGTAGGTTCAACTCTGTGAGTTGAATGAACTCATCACAAAGAAGTTTCTGAGAATGCTTCTGTCTTGCTTTTATGTGAAGATATTTCCTTTTCCAACATTGGCCTCAAGGTGCTCCGAATAAACACTTGCAGATTCTACAAAAGGAGTGTTTCAAAACTGTTCTATCAAAGGGAACGTTCAAGTCTGTGAGTTGAATGCACTCATCACACAGAAGTTTCTCAGAATGCTTCTGTCTAGTTTTTAGGTGAAGAGATTTCATTTCCCAGCATAGGCCTCAAAGCGCTCCAAATATCACCTTGCAGATTCTACGAAAAGAGTGTTTCAAAGCTGCTCTTTCAAAAGCAATGTTCAAGTCTGTGTGTTGAATGCACTCATCAGAAAGAAGTTTCTGAGAATGCTTCTGTCTAGTTCTTACGTGAAGATATTTCCTTTTCCAGCTTAGGCCTCAAAGCGCTCCAAATAAACACTTGCAAATTCCACAAAAGGAGTGTTTCAAAAGAGTTCTATCAAAAGGAACGTTCAAGTCTGTGAGTTGAATGCACTTATCATACAGAAGTTTCCTGGAATGCTTCTGTCTAGTTTTTATGTGAAGACATTTCCTTTTCCAGCATAGGCCTCAAAGCCCTCCAAATATCCACTTGCAGATTCTACCAAAAGAGTGTTTCAAAACTGCTCTATCAAAAGCAAGCTTCAACCCTGTGAGTAGAATGCACTCATCACAAAGAAGTTTCGGAGAATGCTTCTGTCTAGTTTTTATGTGAAGATATTTCCTTTTCCAACATAGGCCTCAAAGCGCTCCAAATAAACACTTGCAGATTCTACAAAAGGAGTGTTTCAAAACTGCTCTTTCGAGAGGAACGTTCAAGTCTGTGAGTAGAATGCACTCATCACACAGAAGTTTCTGAGAATGCTTCTGTCTAGTTTTTATGTGAAGATATTTCCTTTTCCAGCATAGGCCTCAAAACGCTCCAAATATCCTCTTGCAGATTCTACAAAAAGAGTGTTTCAAAACTGTTCTATCAAAAGGAAGGTTCAACTCTGTGAGTTGAACGAATGCATCGTGAAGAACTTTCTGAGAATGCTTCTCTGTAGTTTTTAGGTGAAGATATTCCATATCCCAGCACAGGCCTCGAAGTGCTCCAAATAACCACTTGCAGATTTTACCAAAAGAGTGTTTCAAAGCTGCTCTTTCTATAGGTAAGTTCAAGTCTGTGAGTTGAATACACTCAACACAAAGAAGTTTCTGAGAATGCTTCTGTTCAGTTTTTATGTGAAGATATTTCCATTTCCAGTATAGGCCTCAAACGGCTCCAAATATCCACTTGCAGATTCTACAAAAAGAGTGTTTCCAAACTTCTCTATCAATTGGTAGGTTCAACTCTGTGAGTTGAATGAACTCATCACAAAGAAGTTTCTGAGAATGCTTCTGTCTAGTTTTTATGTGAAGATATTTCCTTTTCCAACATAGGCCTCAAGGTGCTCCGAATAAACACTTGCAGATTCTACAAAAGGAGTGTTTCAAAACTGTTCTATCAAAGGGAACGTTCAAGTCTGTGATTTGAATGCACTCATCACACAGAAGTTTCTCAGAATGCTTCTGTCTAGTTTTTAGGTGAAGAGATGTCATTTCCCAGCATAGGCCTCAAAGCGCTCCAAATATCCACTTGCAGATTCTACGAAAAGAGTGTTTCAAAGCTGCTCTTTCAAAAGCAAGGTTCAAGTCTGTGTGTTGAATGCACTCATCAGAAAGAAGTTTCTGAGAATGCTTCTGTCTAGTTCTTACGTGAAGATATTTCCTTTTCCAGCTTAGGCCTCAAAGCGCTCCAAATAAACACTTGCAAATTCCACAAAAGGAGTGTTTCAAAAGAGTTCTATCAAAAGGAACGTTCAAGTCTGTGAGTTGAATGCACTTATCATACAGAAGTTTCCTGGAATGCTTCTGTCTAGTTTTTATGTGAAGACATTTCCTTTTCCAGCATAGGCCTCAAAGCCCTCCAAATATCCACTTGCAGATTCTACCAAAAGAGTGTTTCAAAACTGCTCTATCAAAAGCAAGCTTCAACCCTGTGAGTAGAATGCACTCATCACAAAGAAGTTTCGGAGAATGCTTCTGTCTAGTTTGTATGTGAAGATATTTCCTTTTCCAACATAGGCCTCAAAGCGCTCCAAATAAACACTTGCAGATTCTACAAAAGGAGTGTTTCAAAACTGCTCTTTCGAGAGGAACGTTCAAGTCTGTGAGTTGAATGCACTCATCACACAGAAGTTTCTGAGAATGCTTCTGTCTAGTTTTTATGTGAAGATATTTCCTTTTCCAGCATAGGCCTCAAAACGCTCCAAATATCCTCTTGCAGATTCTACAAAAAGAGTGTTTCAAAACTGTTCTATCAAAAGGAAGGTTCAACTCTGTGAGTTGAATGAATCCATCGTGAGGAACTTTCTAAGAATGCTTCTCTGTAGTTTTTAGGTGAAGATATTCCATATCCCAGCACAGGCCTCGAAGTGCTCCAAATAACCACTTGCAGATTTTACCAAAAGAGTGTTTCAAAACTTCTCTTTCTATAGGTAAGTTCAAGTCTGTGAGTTGAATGCACTCAACACAAAGAAGTTTCTGAGAATGCTTCTGTTCAGTTTTTATGTGAAGATATTTCCTTTTCCAGCATAGGCCTCAAACGGCTCCAAATATCCACTTGCAGATTCTACAAAAAGAGTGTTTCCAAACTTCTCTATCAATTGGTAGGTTCAACTCTGTGAGTTGAATGAACTCATCACAAAGAAGTTTCTGAGAATGCTTCTGTCTTGTTTTTATGTGAAGATATTTCCTTTTCCAACATAGGCCTCAAGGTGCTCCGAATAAACACTTGCAGATTCTACAAAAGGAGTGTTTCAAAACTGTTCTATCAAAGGGAACGTTCAAGTCTGTGAGTTGAATGCACTCATCACACAGAAGTTTCTCAGAATGCTTCTGTCTAGTTTTTAGGTGAAGAGATTTCATTTCCCAGCATAGGCCTCAAAGCGCTCCAAATATCACCTTGCAGATTCTACGAAAAGAGTGTTTCAAAGCTGCTCTTTCAAAAGCAATGTTCAAGTCTGTGTGTTGAATGCACTCATCAGAAAGAAGTTTCTGAGAATGCTTCTGT
This sequence comes from Pongo pygmaeus, assembly GCF_028885625.2. Classification (NCBI taxonomy): domain Eukaryota; kingdom Metazoa; phylum Chordata; class Mammalia; order Primates; family Hominidae; genus Pongo; species Pongo pygmaeus. The sequence goes on along the minus strand of NC_072386.2, from coordinate 15,286,689 downwards.
CTAGTTCTTACGTGAAGATATTTCCTTTTCCAGCTTAGGCCTCAAAGCGCTCCAAATAAACACTTGCAAATTCCACAAAAGGAGTGTTTCAAAAGAGTTCTATCAAAAGGAACGTTCAAGTCTGTGAGTTGAATGCACTTATCATACAGAAGTTTCCTGGAATGCTTCTGTCTAGTTTTTATGTGAAGACATTTTCTTTTCCAGCATAGGCCTCAAAGCCCTCCAAATATCCACTTGCAGATTCTACCAAAAGAGTGTTTCAAAACTGCTCTATCAAAAGCAAGCTTCAACACTGTGAGTAGAATGCACTCATCACAAAGAAGTTTCGGAGAATGCTTCTGTCTAGTTTTTATGTGAAGATATTTCCTTTTCCAACATAGGCCTCAAAGCGCTCCAAATAAACACTTGCAGATTCTACAAAAGGAGTGTTTCAAAACTGCTCTTTCGAGAGGAACGTTCAAGTCTGTGAGTTGAATGCACTCATCACACAGAAGTTTCTGAGAATGCTTCTGTCTAGTTTTTATGTGAAGATATTTCCTTTTCCAGCATAGGCCTCAAAACGCTCCAAATATCCTCTTGCAGATTCTACAAAAAGAGTGTTTCAAAACTGTTCTATCAAAAGGAAGGTTCAACTCTGTGAGTTGAACGAATGCATCGTGAAGAACTTTCTGAGAATGCTTCTCTGTAGTTTTTAGGTGAAGATATTCCATATCCCAGCACAGGCCTCGAAGTGCTCCAAATAACCACTTGCAGATTTTACCAAAAGAGTGTTTCAAAACTTCTCTTTCTATAGGTAAGTTCAAGTCTGTGAGTTGAATGCACTCAACACAAAGAAGTTTCTGAGAATGCTTCTGTTCAGTTTTTATGTGAAGATATTTCCTTTTCCAGCATAGGCCTCAAACGGCTCCAAAGATCCACTTGCAGATTCTACAAAAAGAGTGTTTCCAAACTTCTCTATCAATTGGTAGGTTCAACTCTGTGAGATGAATGAACTCATCACAAAGAATTTTCTGAGAATGCTTCTGTCTAGTTTTTATGTGAAGATATTTCCTTTTCCAACATAGGCCTCAAGTGCTCCGAATAAACACTTGCAGATTCTACAAAAGGAGTGTTTCAAAACTGTTCTATCAAAGGGAACGTTCAAGTCTGTGAGTTGAATGCACTCATCACACAGAAGTTTCTCAGAATGCTTCTGTCTAGTTTTTAGGTGAAGAGATGTCATTTCCCAGCATAGGCCTCAAAGCGCTCCAAATATCCACTTGCAGATTCTACGAAAAGAGTGTTTCAAAGCTGCTCTTTCCAAAGCAAGGTTCAAGTCTGTGTGTTGAATGCACTCATCAGAAAGAAGTTTCTGAGAATGCTTCTGTCTAGTTCTTACGTGAAGATATTTCCTTTTCCAGCTTAGGCCTCAAAGCGCTCCAAATAAACACTTGCAAATTCCACAAAAGGAGTGTTTCAAAAGAGTTCTATCAAAAGGAACGTTCATGTCTGTGAGTTGAATGCACTTATCATACAGAAGTTTCCTAGAATGCTTCTGTCTAGTTTTTATGTGAAGACATTTCCTTTTCCAGCATAGGCCTCAAAGCCCTCCAAATATCCACTTGCAGATTCTACCAAAAGAGTGTTTCAAAACTGCTCTATCAAAAGCAAGCTTCAACACTGTGAGTAGAATGCACTCATCACAAAGAAGTTTCTGAGAATGCTTCTGTCTAGTTTTTATGTGAAGATATTTCCTTTTCCAACATAGGCCTCAAAGCGCTCCAAATAAACACTTGCAGATTCTACAAAAGGAGTGTTTCAAAACTGCTCTTTCGAGAGGAACGTTCAAGTCTGTGAGTTGAATGCACCCATCACACAGAAGTTTCTGAGAATGCTTCTGTCTAGTTTTTATGTGAAGATATTTCCTTTTCCAGCATAGGCCTCAAAACGATCCAAATATCCTCTTGCAGATTCTACAAAAAGAGTGTTTCAAAACTGTTCTATCAAAAGGAAGGTTCAACTCTGTGAGTTGAACGAATGCATCGTGAAGAACTTTCTGAGAATGCTTCTCTGTAGTTTTTAGGTGAAGATATTCCATATCCCAGCACAGGCCTCGAAGTGCTCCAAATAACCACTTGCAGATTTTACCAAAAGAGTGTTTCAAAACTGCTCTTTCTATAGGTAAGTTCAAGTCTGTGAGTTGAATGCACTCAACACAAAGAAGTTTCTGAGAATGCTTCTGTTCAGTTTTTATGTGAAGATATTTCTTTTTCCAGCATAGGCCTCAAACGGCTCCAAAGATCCACTTGCAGATTCTACAAAAAGAGTGTTTCCAAACTTCTCTCTCAATTGGTAGGTTCAACTCTGTGAGTTGAATGAACTCATCACAAAGAAGTTTCTGAGAATGCTTCTGTCTAGTTTTTATGTGAAGATATTTCCTTTTCCAACATAGGCCTCAAGGTGCTCCGAATAAACACTTGCAGATTCTACAAAAGGAGTGTTTCAAAACTGTTCTATCAAAGGGAACGTTCAAGTCTGTGAGTTGAATGCACTCATCACACAGAAGTTTCTCAGAATGCTTCTGTCTAGTTTTTAGGTGAAGAGATGTCATTTCCCAGCATAGGCCTCAAAGCGCTCCAAATATCCACTTGCAGATTCTACGAAAAGAGTGTTTCAAAGCTGCTCTTTCCAAAGCAAGGTTCAAGTCTGTGTGTTGAATGCACTCATCAGAAAGAAGTTTCTGAGAATGCTTCTGTCTAGTTCTTACGTGAAGATATTTCCTTTTCCAGCTTAGGCCTCAAAGCGCTCCAAATAAACACTTGCAAATTCCACAAAAGGAGTGTTTCAAAAGAGTTCTATCAAAAGGAACGTTCAAGTCTGTGAGTTGAATGCACTTATCATACAGAAGTTTCCTAGAATGCTTCTGTCTAGTTTTTATGTGAAGACATTTCCTTTTCCAGCATAGGCCTCAAAGCCCTCCAAATAGCCACTTGCAGATTCTACCAAAAGAGTGTTTCAAAACTGCTCTATCAAAAGCAAGCTTCAACACTGTGAGTAGAATGCACTCATCACAAAGAAGTTTCGGAGAATGCTTCTGTCTAGTTTTTATGTGAAGATATTTCCTTTTCCAACATAGACCTCAAAGCGCTCCAAATAAACACTTGCAGATTCTACAAAAGGAGTGTTTCAAAACTGCTCTTTCGAGAGGAACGTTCAAGTCTGTGAGTTGAATGCACCCATCACACAGAAGTTTCTGAGAATGCTTCTGTCTAGTTTTTATGTGAAGATATTTCCTTTTCCAGCATAGGCCTCAAAACGCTCCAAATATCCTCTTGCAGATTCTACAAAAAGAGTGTTTCAAAACTGTTCTATCAAAAGGAAGGTTCAACTCTGTGAGTTGAACGAATGCATCGTGAAGAAATTTCTGAGAATGCTTCTCTGTAGTTTTTAGGTGAAGATATTCCATATCCCAGCACAGGCCTCGAAGTGCTCCAAATAACCACTTGCAGATTTTACCAAAAGAGTGTTTCAAAACTTCTCTTTCTATAGGTAAGTTGAAGTCTGTGAGTTGAATGCACTCAACACAAAGAAGTTTCTGAGAATGCTTCTGTTCAGTTTTTATGTGAAGATATTTCTTTTTCCAGTAAAGGCCTCAAACGGCTCCAAATATCCACTTGCAGATTCTACAAAAAGAGTGATTCCAAACTTCTCTATCAATTGGTAGGTTCAACTCTGTGAGTTGAATGAACTCATCACAAAGAAGTTTCTGAGAATCCTTCTGTCTAGTTTTTATGTGAAGATATTTCCTTTTCCAACATAGGCCTCAAGGTGCTCCGAATAAACACTTGCAGATTCTACAAAAGGAGTGTTTCAAAACTCTTCTATCAAAGGGAACGTTCAAGTCTGTGAGTTGAATGCACTCATCACACAGAAGTTTCTCAGAATGCTTCTGTCTAGTTTTTAGGTGAAGAGATGTCATTTCCCAGCATAGGCCTCAAAGCGCTCCAAATATCCACTTGCAGATTCTACGAAAAGAGTGTTTCAAAGCTGCTCTTTCAAAAGCAAGGTTCAAGTCTGTGTGTTGAATGCACTCATCAGAAAGAAGTTTCTGAGAATGCTTCTGTCTAGTTCTTACGTGAAGATATTTCCTTTTCCAGCTTAGGCCTCAAAGCGCTCCAAATAAACACTTGCAAATTCCACAAAAGGAGTGTTTCAAAAGAGTTCTATCAAAAGGAACGTTCAAGTCTGTGAGTTGAATGCACTTATCATACAGAAGTTTCCTGGAATGCTTCTGTCTAGTTTTTATGTGAAGACATCTCCTTTTCCAGCATAGGCCTCAAAGCCCTCCAAATATCCACTTGCAGATTCTACCAAAAGAGTGTTTCAAAACTGCTCTATCAAAAGCAAGCTTCAACACTGTGAGTAGAATGCACTCATCACAAAGAAGTTTCGGAGAATGCTTCTGTCTAGTTTGTATGTGAAGATATTTCCTTTTCCAACATAGGCCTCAAAGCGCTCCAAATAAACACTTGCAGATTCTACAAAAGGAGTGTTTCAAAACTGCTCTTTCGAGAGGAATGTTCAAGTCTGTGAGTTGAATGCACTCATCACACAGAAGTTTCTGAGAATGCTTCTGTCTAGTTTTTATGTGAAGATATTTCCTTTTCCAGCATAGGCCTCAAAACGATCCAAATATCCTCTTGCAGATTCTACAAAAAGAGTGTTTCAAAACTGTTCTATCAAAAGGAAGGTTCAACTCTGTGAGTTGAATGAATGCATCATGAAGAACTTTCTGAGAATGCTTCTCTGTAGTTTTTAGGTGAAGATATTCCATATCCCAGCACAGGCCTCGAAGTGCTCCAAATAACCACTTGCAGATTTTACCAAAAGAGTGTTTCAAAACTTCTCTTTCTATAGGTAAGTTCAAGTCTGTGAGTTGAATGCACTCAACACAAAGAAGTTTCTGAGAATGCTTCTGTTCAGTTTTTATGTGAAGATATTTCTTTTTCCAGCATAGGCCTCAAACGGCTCCAAATATCCACTTGCAGATTCTACAAAAAGAGTGTTTCCAAACTTCTCTATCAATTGGTAGGTTCAACTCTGTGAGTTGAATGAACTCATCACAAAGAAGTTTCTGAGAATCCTTCTCTCTAGTTTTTATGTGAAGATATTTCCTTTTCCAACATAGGCCTCAATGTGCTCCGAGTAAACACTTGCAGATTCTACAAAAGGAGTGTTTCAAAACTGTTCTATCAAAGGGAACGTTCAAGTCTGTGAGTTCAATGCACTCATCACACAGAAGTTTCTCAGAATGCTTCTGTCTAGTTTTTAGGTGAAGGGATGTCATTTCCCAGCATAGGCCTCGAAGCTCTCCAAATATCCACTTGCAGATTCTACGAAAAGAGTGTTTCAAAGCTGCTCTTTCAAAAGCAAGGTTCAAGTCTGTGTGTTGAATACACTCATCAGAAAGAAGTTTCTGAGAATGCTTCTGTCTAGTTCTTACGTGAAGATATTTCCTTTTCCAGCTTAGGCCTCAAAGCGCTCCAAATAAACACTTGCAAATTCCACAAAAGGAGTGTTTCAAAAGAGTTCCATCAAAAGGAACGTTCAAGTCTGTGAGTTGAATGCACTTATCATACAGAAGTTTCCTGGAATGCTTCTGTCTCGTTTTTATGTGAAGACATCTCCTTTTCCAGCATAGGCCTCAAAGCCCTCCAAATATCCACTTGCAGATTCTACCAAAAGAGTGTTTCAAAACTGCTCTATCAAAAGCAAGCTTCAACACTGTGAGTAGAATGCACTCATCACAAAGAAGTTTCGGAGAATGCTTCTGTCTAGTTTTTATGTGAAGATATTTCCTTTTCCAACATAGGCCTCAAAGCGCTCCAAATAAACACTTGCAGATTCTACAAAAGGAGTGTTTCAAAACTGCTCTTTCGAGAGGAACGTTCAAGTCTGTGAGTTGAATGCACTCATCACACAGAAGTTTCTGAGAATGCTTCTGTCTAGTTTTTATGTGAAGATATTTCCTTTTCCAGCATAGGCCTCAAAACGCTCCAAATATCCTCTTGCAGATTCTTCAAAAAGAGTGTTTCAAAACTGTTCTATCAAAAGGAAGGTTCAACTCTGTGAGTTGAATGAATGCATCGTGAAGAACTTTCTGAGAATGCTTCTGTGTAGTTTTTAGGTGAAGATATCCCAGCACAGGCCTCGAAGTGCTCCAAATAACCACTTGCAGATTTTACCAAAAGAGTGTTTCAAAACTGCTCTTTCTATAGGTAAGTTCAAGTCTGTGAGTTGAATGCACTCAACACAAAGAAGTTGCTGAGAATGCTTCTGTTCAGTTTTTATGTGAAGATATATCCTTTTCCAACATAGGCCTCAAGGTGCTCCGAATAAACACTTGCAGATTCTACAAAAGGAGTGTTTCAAAACTGTTCTATCAAAGGGAACGTTCAAGTCTGTGAGTTGAATGCACTCATCACACAGAAGTTTCTCAGAATGCTTCTGTCTAGTTTTTAGGTGAAGAGATTTCATTTCCCAGCATAGGCCTCAAAGCGCTCCAATTATCCACTTGCAGATTCTACGAAAAGAGTGTTTCAAAGCTGCTCTTTCAAAACCAAGGTTCAATTCTGTGTGTTGAATGCACTCATCAGAAAGAAGTTTCTGAGAATGCTTCTGTCTAGTTCTTACGTGAAGATATTTCCTTTTCCAGCTTAGGCCACAAAGCGCTCCAAAGAAACACTTGCAAATTCCACAAAAGGAGTGTTTCAAAAGAGTTCTATCAAAAGGAACGTTCAAGTCTGTGAGTTGAATGCGCTTATCATACAGAAGTTTCCTGGAATGCTTCTGTCTAGTTTTTATGTGAAGACATCTCCTTTTCCAGCATAGGCCTCAAAGCCCTCCAAATATCCACTTGCAGATTCTACCAAAAGAGTGTTTCAAAACTGCTCTATCAAAAGCAAGCTTCAACACTGTGAGTAGAATGCACTCATCACAAAGAAGTTTCGGAGAATGCTTCTGTCTAGTTTTTATGTGAAGATATCTCCTTTTAAAACATAGGCCTCAAAGCGCTCCAAATAAACACTTGCAGATTCTACAAAAGGAGTGTTTCAAAACTGCTCTTTCGAGAGGAACGTTCACGTCTGTGAGTTGAATACACTCAACACACAGAAGTTTCTGAGAATGCTTCTGTCTAGTTTTTATGTGAAGATATTTCCTTTTCCAGCATAGGCCTCAAAACGCTCCAAATATCCTCTTGCAGATTCTACGAAAAGAGTGTTTCAAAACTGTTCTATCAAAAGGAAGGTTCAACTCTGTGAGTTGAATGAATGCATCGTGAAGAACTTTCTGAGAATGCTTCTGTGTAGTTTTTAGGTGAAGATATTCCATATCCCAGCACAGGCCTCGAAGTGCTCCAAATAACCACTTGCAGATTTTACCAAAAGAGTGTTTCAAAACTGCTCTTTCTATAGGTAAGTTCAAGTCTGTGAGTTGAATGCACTCAACACAAAGAAGTTTCTGAGAATGCTCCTGTTCAGTTTTTATGTGAAGATATTTCCTTTTCCAGCATACGCCCCAAACGGCTCCAAATATCCACTTGCAGATTCTACAAAAATAGTGTTTCAAAACTGTTCTATCAAAAGGATGGTTCAAATCTGTGAGTTGAATGAATGCATCGGGAAGAACTTTCTGAGCATGCTTCTCTGTAGTTTTTAGGTGAAGATATTCCATATCCCAGCACAGGCCTCGAAGTGCTCCAAATAACCACTTGCAGATTTTACCAAAAGAGTGTTTCAAAACTTCTCTTTCTATTGGTAATTTCAAGTCTGTGAGTTGAATGCACTCAACACAAAGAAGTTTCTGAGAATGCTTCTGTTCAGTTTTTATGTGAAGATATTTCCTTTTCCAGCATAGGCCTCAAACGGCTCCAAATATCCACTTGCAGATTCTACAAAAAGAGTGTTTCCAAACTTCTCTATCAATTGGTAGGTTCAACTCTGTGAGTTGAATGAACTCATCACAAAGAAGTTTCTGAGAATCCTTCTCTCTAGTTTTTATGTGAAGTTATTTCCTTTTCCAACATAGGCCTCAAGGTGCTCCGAAGAAACACTTGCAGATTCTACAAAAGGAGTGTTTCAAAACTGTTCTATCAAAGGGAACGTTCAAGTCTGTGAGTTGAATGCACTCATCACACAGAAGTTTCTCAGAATGCTTCTGTCTAGTTTTTAGGTGAAGAGATGTGATTTCCCAGCATAGGCCTCAAAGCGCTCCAAATATCCCCTTGCAGATTCTACGAAAAGAGTGTTTCAAAGCTGCTCTTTCAAAAGCAATGTTCAAGTCTGTGTGTTGAATGCACTCATCAGAGAGAAGTTTCTGAGAATGCTTCTGTCTAGTTCTTACGTGAAGATATTTCCTTTTCCAGCTTAGGCCTCAAAGCGCTCCAAATAAACACTTGCAAATTCCACAAAAGGAGTGTTTCAAAAGAGGTCTATCAAAAGGAACGTTCAAGTCTGTGAGTTGAATGCACTTATCATACAGAAGTTTCCTGGAATGCTTCTGTCTAGTATTTATGTGAAGACATCTCCTTTTCCAGCATAGGCCTCAAAGCCCTCCAAATATCCACTTGCAGATTCTACCAAAAGAGTGTTTCAAAACTGCTCTATCAAAAGCAAGCTTCAACACTGTGAGTAGAATGCACTCATCACAAAGAAGTTTCGGAGAATGCTTCTGTCTAGTTTGTATGTGAAGATATTTCCTTTTCCAACATAGGCCTCAAAGCGCTCCAAATAAACACTTGCAGATTCTACAAAAGGAGTGTTTCAAAACTGCTCTTTCGAGAGGAACGTTCAAGTCTGTGAGTTGAATGCACTCATCACACAGAAGTTTCTGAGAATGCTTCTGTCTAGTTTTTATGTGAAGATATTTCCTTTTCCAGCATAGGCCTCAAAACGCTCCAAATATCCTCTTGCAGATTCTTCAAAAAGAGTGTTTCAAAACTGTTCTATCAAAAGGAAGGTTCAACTCTGTGAGTTGAATGAATGCATCGTGAAGAACTTTCTGAGAATGCTTCTCTGTAGTTTTTAGGTGAAGATATTCCATATCCCAGCACAGGCCTCGAAGTGCTCCAAATAACCACTTGCAGATTTTACCAAAAGAGTGTTTCAAAACTTCTCTTTCTATAGGTAAGTTCAAGTCTGTGAGTTGAATACACTCAACACAAAGAAGTTTCTGAGAATGCTTCTGTTCAGTTTTTATGTGAAGATATTTCCATTTCCAGTATAGGCCTCAAACGGCTCCAAATATCCACTTGCAGATTCTACAAAAAGAGTGTTTCCAAACTTCTCTATCAATTGGTAGGTTCAACTCTGTGAGTTGAATGAACTCATCACAAAGAAGTTTCTGAGAATGCTTCTGTCTAGTTTTTATGTGAAGATATTTCCTTTTCCAACATAGGCCTCAAGGTGCTCCGAATAAACACTTGCAGATTCTACAAAAGGAGTGTTTCAAAACTGTTCTATCAAAGGGAACGTTCAAGTCTGTGATTTGAATGCACTCATCACACAGAAGTTTCTCAGAATGCTTCTGTCTAGTTTTTAGGTGAAGAGATGTCATTTCCCAGCATAGGCCTCAAAGCGCTCCAAATATCCACTTGCAGATTCTACGAAAAGAGTGTTTCAAAGCTGCTCTTTCAAAAGCAAGGTTCAAGTCTGTGTGTTGAATGCACTCATCAGAAAGAAGTTTCTGAGAATGCTTCTGTCTAGTTCTTACGTGAAGATATTTCCTTTTCCAGCTTAGGCCTCAAAGCGCTCCAAATAAACACTTGCAAATTCCACAAAAGGAGTGTTTCAAAAGAGTTCTATCAAAAGGAACGTTCAAGTCTGTGAGTTGAATGCACTTATCATACAGAAGTTTCCTGGAATGCTTCTGTCTAGTTTTTATGTGAAGACATTTCCTTTTCCAGCATAGGCCTCAAAGCCCTCCAAATATCCACTTGCAGATTCTACCAAAAGAGTGTTTCAAAACTGCTCTATCAAAAGCAAGCTTCAACCCTGTGAGTAGAATGCACTCATCACAAAGAAGTTTCGGAGAATGCTTCTGTCTAGTTTGTATGTGAAGATATTTCCTTTTCCAACATAGGCCTCAAAGCGCTCCAAATAAACACTTGCAGATTCTACAAAAGGAGTGTTTCAAAACTGCTCTTTCGAGAGGAACGTTCAAGTCTGTGAGTTGAATGCACTCATCACACAGAAGTTTCTGAGAATGCTTCTGTCTAGTTTTTATGTGAAGATATTTCCTTTTCCAGCATAGGCCTCAAAACGCTCCAAATATCCTCTTGCAGATTCTACAAAAAGAGTGTTTCAAAACTGTTCTATCAAAAGGAAGGTTCAACTCTGTGAGTTGAATGAATCCATCGTGAGGAACTTTCTAAGAATGCTTCTCTGTAGTTTTTAGGTGAAGATATTCCATATCCCAGCACAGGCCTCGAAGTGCTCCAAATAACCACTTGCAGATTTTACCAAAAGAGTGTTTCAAAACTTCTCTTTCTATAGGTAAGTTCAAGTCTGTGAGTTGAATGCACTCAACACAAAGAAGTTTCTGAGAATGCTTCTGTTCAGTTTTTATGTGAAGATATTTCCTTTTCCAGCATAGGCCTCAAACGGCTCCAAATATCCACTTGCAGATTCTACAAAAAGAGTGTTTCCAAACTTCTCTATCAATTGGTAGGTTCAACTCTGTGAGTTGAATGAACTCATCACAAAGAAGTTTCTGAGAATGCTTCTGTCTTGTTTTTATGTGAAGATATTTCCTTTTCCAACATAGGCCTCAAGGTGCTCCGAATAAACACTTGCAGATTCTACAAAAGGAGTGTTTCAAAACTGTTCTATCAAAGGGAACGTTCAAGTCTGTGAGTTGAATGCACTCATCACACAGAAGTTTCTCAGAATGCTTCTGTCTAGTTTTTAGGTGAAGAGATTTCATTTCCCAGCATAGGCCTCAAAGCGCTCCAAATATCACCTTGCAGATTCTACGAAAAGAGTGTTTCAAAGCTGCTCTTTCAAAAGCAATGTTCAAGTCTGTGTGTTGAATGCACTCATCAGAAAGAAGTTTCTGAGAATGCTTCTGTCTAGTTCTTACGTGAAGATATTTCCTTTTCCAGCTTAGGCCTCAAAGCGCTCCAAATAAACACTTGCAAATTCCACAAAAGGAGTGTTTCAAAAGAGTTCTATCAAAAGGAACGTTCAAGTCTGTGAGTTGAATGCACTTATCATACAGAAGTTTCCTGGAATGCTTCTGTCTAGTTTTTATGTGAAGACATTTTCTTTTCCAGCATAGGCCTCAAAGCCCTCCAAATATCCACTTGCAGATTCTACCAAAAGAGTGTTTCAAAACTGCTCTATCAAAAGCAAGCTTCAACACTGTGAGTAGAATGCACTCATCACAAAGAAGTTTCGGAGAATGCTTCTGTCTAGTTTTTATGTGAAGATATTTCCTTTTCCAACATAGGCCTCAAAGCGCTCCAAATAAACACTTGCAGATTCTACAAAAGGAGTGTTTCAAAACTGCTCTTTCGAGAGGAACGTTCAAGTCTGTGAGTTGAATGCACTCATCACACAGAAGTTTCTGAGAATGCTTCTGTCTAGTTTTTATGTGAAGATATTTCCTTTTCCAGCATAGGCCTCAAAACGCTCCAAATATCCTCTTGCAGATTCTACAAAAAGAGTGTTTCAAAACTGTTCTATCAAAAGGAAGGTTCAACTCTGTGAGTTGAACGAATGCATCGTGAAGAACTTTCTGAGAATGCTTCTCTGTAGTTTTTAGGTGAAGATATTCCATATCCCAGCACAGGCCTCGAAGTGCTCCAAATAACCACTTGCAGATTTTACCAAAAGAGTGTTTCAAAACTTCTCTTTCTATAGGTAAGTTCAAGTCTGTGAGTTGAATGCACTCAACACAAAGAAGTTTCTGAGAATGCTTCTGTTCAGTTTTTATGTGAAGATATTTCCTTTTCCAGCATAGGCCTCAAACGGCTCCAAAGATCCACTTGCAGATTCTACAAAAAGAGTGTTTCCAAACTTCTCTATCAATTGGTAGGTTCAACTCTGTGAGATGAATGAACTCATCACAAAGAATTTTCTGAGAATGCTTCTGTCTAGTTTTTATGTGAAGATATTTCCTTTTCCAACATAGGCCTCAAGTGCTCCGAATAAACACTTGCAGATTCTACAAAAGGAGTGTTTCAAAACTGTTCTATCAAAGGGAACGTTCAAGTCTGTGAGTTGAATGCACTCATCACACAGAAGTTTCTCAGAATGCTTCTGTCTAGTTTTTAGGTGAAGAGATGTCATTTCCCAGCATAGGCCTCAAAGCGCTCCAAATATCCACTTGCAGATTCTACGAAAAGAGTGTTTCAAAGCTGCTCTTTCCAAAGCAAGGTTCAAGTCTGTGTGTTGAATGCACTCATCAGAAAGAAGTTTCTGAGAATGCTTCTGTCTAGTTCTTACGTGAAGATATTTCCTTTTCCAGCTTAGGCCTCAAAGCGCTCCAAATAAACACTTGCAAATTCCACAAAAGGAGTGTTTCAAAAGAGTTCTATCAAAAGGAACGTTCATGTCTGTGAGTTGAATGCACTTATCATACAGAAGTTTCCTAGAATGCTTCTGTCTAGTTTTTATGTGAAGACATTTCCTTTTCCAGCATAGGCCTCAAAGCCCTCCAAATATCCACTTGCAGATTCTACCAAAAGAGTGTTTCAAAACTGCTCTATCAAAAGCAAGCTTCAACACTGTGAGTAGAATGCACTCATCACAAAGAAGTTTCTGAGAATGCTTCTGTCTAGTTTTTATGTGAAGATATTTCCTTTTCCAACATAGGCCTCAAAGCGCTCCAAATAAACACTTGCAGATTCTACAAAAGGAGTGTTTCAAAACTGCTCTTTCGAGAGGAACGTTCAAGTCTGTGAGTTGAATGCACCCATCACACAGAAGTTTCTGAGAATGCTTCTGTCTAGTTTTTATGTGAAGATATTTCCTTTTCCAGCATAGGCCTCAAAACGATCCAAATATCCTCTTGCAGATTCTACAAAAAGAGTGTTTCAAAACTGTTCTATCAAAAGGAAGGTTCAACTCTGTGAGTTGAACGAATGCATCGTGAAGAACTTTCTGAGAATGCTTCTCTGTAGTTTTTAGGTGAAGATATTCCATATCCCAGCACAGGCCTCGAAGTGCTCCAAATAACCACTTGCAGATTTTACCAAAAGAGTGTTTCAAAACTGCTCTTTCTATAGGTAAGTTCAAGTCTGTGAGTTGAATGCACTCAACACAAAGAAGTTTCTGAGAATGCTTCTGTTCAGTTTTTATGTGAAGATATTTCTTTTTCCAGCATAGGCCTCAAACGGCTCCAAAGATCCACTTGCAGATTCTACAAAAAGAGTGTTTCCAAACTTCTCTCTCAATTGGTAGGTTCAACTCTGTGAGTTGAATGAACTCATCACAAAGAAGTTTCTGAGAATGCTTCTGTCTAGTTTTTATGTGAAGATATTTCCTTTTCCAACATAGGCCTCAAGGTGCTCCGAATAAACACTTGCAGATTCTACAAAAGGAGTGTTTCAAAACTGTTCTATCAAAGGGAACGTTCAAGTCTGTGAGTTGAATGCACTCATCACACAGAAGTTTCTCAGAATGCTTCTGTCTAGTTTTTAGGTGAAGAGATGTCATTTCCCAGCATAGGCCTCAAAGCGCTCCAAATATCCACTTGCAGATTCTACGAAAAGAGTGTTTCAAAGCTGCTCTTTCCAAAGCAAGGTTCAAGTCTGTGTGTTGAATGCACTCATCAGAAAGAAGTTTCTGAGAATGCTTCTGTCTAGTTCTTACGTGAAGATATTTCCTTTTCCAGCTTAGGCCTCAAAGCGCTCCAAATAAACACTTGCAAATTCCACAAAAGGAGTGTTTCAAAAGAGTTCTATCAAAAGGAACGTTCAAGTCTGTGAGTTGAATGCACTTATCATACAGAAGTTTCCTAGAATGCTTCTGTCTAGTTTTTATGTGAAGACATTTCCTTTTCCAGCATAGGCCTCAAAGCCCTCCAAATAGCCACTTGCAGATTCTACCAAAAGAGTGTTTCAAAACTGCTCTATCAAAAGCAAGCTTCAACACTGTGAGTAGAATGCACTCATCACAAAGAAGTTTCGGAGAATGCTTCTGTCTAGTTTTTATGTGAAGATATTTCCTTTTCCAACATAGACCTCAAAGCGCTCCAAATAAACACTTGCAGATTCTACAAAAGGAGTGTTTCAAAACTGCTCTTTCGAGAGGAACGTTCAAGTCTGTGAGTTGAATGCACCCATCACACAGAAGTTTCTGAGAATGCTTCTGTCTAGTTTTTATGTGAAGATATTTCCTTTTCCAGCATAGGCCTCAAAACGCTCCAAATATCCTCTTGCAGATTCTACAAAAAGAGTGTTTCAAAACTGTTCTATCAAAAGGAAGGTTCAACTCTGTGAGTTGAACGAATGCATCGTGAAGAAATTTCTGAGAATGCTTCTCTGTAGTTTTTAGGTGAAGATATTCCATATCCCAGCACAGGCCTCGAAGTGCTCCAAATAACCACTTGCAGATTTTACCAAAAGAGTGTTTCAAAACTTCTCTTTCTATAGGTAAGTTGAAGTCTGTGAGTTGAATGCACTCAACACAAAGAAGTTTCTGAGAATGCTTCTGTTCAGTTTTTATGTGAAGATATTTCTTTTTCCAGTAAAGGCCTCAAACGGCTCCAAATATCCACTTGCAGATTCTACAAAAAGAGTGATTCCAAACTTCTCTATCAATTGGTAGGTTCAACTCTGTGAGTTGAATGAACTCATCACAAAGAAGTTTCTGAGAATCCTTCTGTCTAGTTTTTATGTGAAGATATTTCCTTTTCCAACATAGGCCTCAAGGTGCTCCGAATAAACACTTGCAGATTCTACAAAAGGAGTGTTTCAAAACTCTTCTATCAAAGGGAACGTTCAAGTCTGTGAGTTGAATGCACTCATCACACAGAAGTTTCTCAGAATGCTTCTGTCTAGTTTTTAGGTGAAGAGATGTCATTTCCCAGCATAGGCCTCAAAGCGCTCCAAATATCCACTTGCAGATTCTACGAAAAGAGTGTTTCAAAGCTGCTCTTTCAAAAGCAAGGTTCAAGTCTGTGTGTTGAATGCACTCATCAGAAAGAAGTTTCTGAGAATGCTTCTGTCTAGTTCTTACGTGAAGATATTTCCTTTTCCAGCTTAGGCCTCAAAGCGCTCCAAATAAACACTTGCAAATTCCACAAAAGGAGTGTTTCAAAAGAGTTCTATCAAAAGGAACGTTCAAGTCTGTGAGTTGAATGCACTTATCATACAGAAGTTTCCTGGAATGCTTCTGTCTAGTTTTTATGTGAAGACATCTCCTTTTCCAGCATAGGCCTCAAAGCCCTCCAAATATCCACTTGCAGATTCTACCAAAAGAGTGTTTCAAAACTGCTCTATCAAAAGCAAGCTTCAACACTGTGAGTAGAATGCACTCATCACAAAGAAGTTTCGGAGAATGCTTCTGTCTAGTTTGTATGTGAAGATATTTCCTTTTCCAACATAGGCCTCAAAGCGCTCCAAATAAACACTTGCAGATTCTACAAAAGGAGTGTTTCAAAACTGCTCTTTCGAGAGGAATGTTCAAGTCTGTGAGTTGAATGCACTCATCACACAGAAGTTTCTGAGAATGCTTCTGTCTAGTTTTTATGTGAAGATATTTCCTTTTCCAGCATAGGCCTCAAAACGATCCAAATATCCTCTTGCAGATTCTACAAAAAGAGTGTTTCAAAACTGTTCTATCAAAAGGAAGGTTCAACTCTGTGAGTTGAATGAATGCATCATGAAGAACTTTCTGAGAATGCTTCTCTGTAGTTTTTAGGTGAAGATATTCCATATCCCAGCACAGGCCTCGAAGTGCTCCAAATAACCACTTGCAGATTTTACCAAAAGAGTGTTTCAAAACTTCTCTTTCTATAGGTAAGTTCAAGTCTGTGAGTTGAATGCACTCAACACAAAGAAGTTTCTGAGAATGCTTCTGTTCAGTTTTTATGTGAAGATATTTCTTCTTCCAGCATAGGCCTCAAACGGCTCCAAATATCCACTTGCAGATTCTACAAAAAGAGTGTTTCCAAACTTCTCTATCAATTGGTAGGTTCAACTCTGTGAGTTGAATGAACTCATCACAAAGAAGTTTCTGAGAATCCTTCTCTCTAGTTTTTATGTGAAGATATTTCCTTTTCCAACATAGGCCTCAATGTGCTCCGAGTAAACACTTGCAGATTCTACAAAAGGAGTGTTTCAAAACTGTTCTATCAAAGGGAACGTTCAAGTCTGTGAGTTCAATGCACTCATCACACAGAAGTTTCTCAGAATGCTTCTGTCTAGTTTTTAGGTGAAGGGATGTCATTTCCCAGCATAGGCCTCGAAGCTCTCCAAATATCCACTTGCAGATTCTACGAAAAGAGTGTTTCAAAGCTGCTCTTTCAAAAGCAAGGTTCAAGTCTGTGTGTTGAATACACTCATCAGAAAGAAGTTTCTGAGAATGCTTCTGTCTAGTTCTTACGTGAAGATATTTCCTTTTCCAGCTTAGGCCTCAAAGCGCTCCAAATAAACACTTGCAAATTCCACAAAAGGAGTGTTTCAAAAGAGTTCCATCAAAAGGAACGTTCAAGTCTGTGAGTTGAATGCACTTATCATACAGAAGTTTCCTGGAATGCTTCTGTCTCGTTTTTATGTGAAGACATCTCCTTTTCCAGCATAGGCCTCAAAGCCCTCCAAATATCCACTTGCAGATTCTACCAAAAGAGTGTTTCAAAACTGCTCTATCAAAAGCAAGCTTCAACACTGTGAGTAGAATGCACTCATCACAAAGAAGTTTCGGAGAATGCTTCTGTCTAGTTTTTATGTGAAGATATTTCCTTTTCCAACATAGGCCTCAAAGCGCTCCAAATAAACACTTGCAGATTCTACAAAAGGAGTGTTTCAAAACTGCTCTTTCGAGAGGAACGTTCAAGTCTGTGAGTTGAATGCACTCATCACACAGAAGTTTCTGAGAATGCTTCTGTCTAGTTTTTATGTGAAGATATTTCCTTTTCCAGCATAGGCCTCAAAACGCTCCAAATATCCTCTTGCAGATTCTTCAAAAAGAGTGTTTCAAAACTGTTCTATCAAAAGGAAGGTTCAACTCTGTGAGTTGAATGAATGCATCGTGAAGAACTTTCTGAGAATGCTTCTGTGTAGTTTTTAGGTGAAGATATCCCAGCACAGGCCTCGAAGTGCTCCAAATAACCACTTGCAGATTTTACCAAAAGAGTGTTTCAAAACTGCTCTTTCTATAGGTAAGTTCAAGTCTGTGAGTTGAATGCACTCAACACAAAGAAGTTGCTGAGAATGCTTCTGTTCAGTTTTTATGTGAAGATATATCCTTTTCCAACATAGGCCTCAAGGTGCTCCGAATAAACACTTGCAGATTCTACAAAAGGAGTGTTTCAAAACTGTTCTATCAAAGGGAACGTTCAAGTCTGTGAGTTGAATGCACTCATCACACAGAAGTTTCTCAGAATGCTTCTGTCTAGTTTTTAGTTGAAGAGATTTCATTTCCCAGCATAGGCCTCAAAGCGCTCCAATTATCCACTTGCAGATTCTACGAAAAGAGTGTTTCAAAGCTGCTCTTTCAAAACCAAGGTTCAATTCTGTGTGTTGAATGCACTCATCAGAAAGAAGTTTCTGAGAATGCTTCTGTCTAGTTCTTACGTGAAGATATTTCCTTTTCCAGCTTAGGCCACAAAGCGCTCCAAAGAAACACTTGCAAATTCCACAAAAGGAGTGTTTCAAAAGAGTTCTATCAAAAGGAACGTTCAAGTCTGTGAGTTGAATGCGCTTATCATACAGAAGTTTCCTGGAATGCTTCTGTCTAGTTTTTATGTGAAGACATCTCCTTTTCCAGCATAGGCCTCAAAGCCCTCCAAATATCCACTTGCAGATTCTACCAAAAGAGTGTTTCAAAACTGCTCTATCAAAAGCAAGCTTCAACACTGTGAGTAGAATGCACTCATCACAAAGAAGTTTCGGAGAATGCTTCTGTCTAGTTTTTATGTGAAGATATCTCCTTTTAAAACATAGGCCTCAAAGCGCTCCAAATAAACACTTGCAGATTCTACAAAAGGAGTGTTTCAAAACTGCTCTTTCGAGAGGAACGTTCACGTCTGTGAGTTGAATACACTCAACACACAGAAGTTTCTGAGAATGCTTCTGTCTAGTTTTTATGTGAAGATATTTCCTTTTCCAGCATAGGCCTCAAAACGCTCCAAATATCCTCTTGCAGATTCTACGAAAAGAGTGTTTCAAAACTGTTCTATCAAAAGGAAGGTTCAACTCTGTGAGTTGAATGAATGCATCGTGAAGAACTTTCTGAGAATGCTTCTGTGTAGTTTTTAGGTGAAGATATTCCATATCCCAGCACAGGCCTCGAAGTGCTCCAAATAACCACTTGCAGATTTTACCAAAAGAGTGTTTCAAAACTGCTCTTTCTATAGGTAAGTTCAAGTCTGTGAGTTGAATGCACTCAACACAAAGAAGTTTCTGAGAATGCTCCTGTTCAGTTTTTATGTGAAGATATTTCCTTTTCCAGCATACGCCCCAAACGGCTCCAAATATCCACTTGCAGATTCTACAAAAATAGTGTTTCAAAACTGTTCTATCAAAAGGATGGTTCAAATCTGTGAGTTGAATGAATGCATCGGGAAGAACTTTCTGAGCATGCTTCTCTGTAGTTTTTAGGTGAAGATATTCCATATCCCAGCACAGGCCTCGAAGTGCTCCAAATAACCACTTGCAGATTTTACCAAAAGAGTGTTTCAAAACTTCTCTTTCTATTGGTAATTTCAAGTCTGTGAGTTGAATGCACTCAACACAAAGAAGTTTCTGAGAATGCTTCTGTTCAGTTTTTATGTGAAGATATTTCCTTTTCCAGCATAGGCCTCAAACGGCTCCAAATATCCACTTGCAGATTCTACAAAAAGAGTGTTTCCAAACTTCTCTATCAATTGGTAGGTTCAACTCTGTGAGTTGAATGAACTCATCACAAAGAAGTTTCTGAGAATCCTTCTCTCTAGTTTTTATGTGAAGTTATTTCCTTTTCCAACATAGGCCTCAAGGTGCTCCGAAGAAACACTTGCAGATTCTACAAAAGGAGTGTTTCAAAACTGTTCTATCAAAGGGAACGTTCAAGTCTGTGAGTTGAATGCACTCATCACACAGAAGTTTCTCAGAATGCTTCTGTCTAGTTTTTAGGTGAAGAGATGTGATTTCCCAGCATAGGCCTCAAAGCGCTCCAAATATCCCCTTGCAGATTCTACGAAAAGAGTGTTTCAAAGCTGCTCTTTCAAAAGCAATGTTCAAGTCTGTGTGTTGAATGCACTCATCAGAGAGAAGTTTCTGAGAATGCTTCTGTCTAGTTCTTACGTGAAGATATTTCCTTTTCCAGCTTAGGCCTCAAAGCGCTCCAAATAAACACTTGCAAATTCCACAAAAGGAGTGTTTCAAAAGAGGTCTATCAAAAGGAACGTTCAAGTCTGTGAGTTGAATGCACTTATCATACAGAAGTTTCCTGGAATGCTTCTGTCTAGTATTTATGTGAAGACATCTCCTTTTCCAGCATAGGCCTCAAAGCCCTCCAAATATCCACTTGCAGATTCTACCAAAAGAGTGTTTCAAAACTGCTCTATCAAAAGCAAGCTTCAACACTGTGAGTAGAATGCACTCATCACAAAGAAGTTTCGGAGAATGCTTCTGTCTAGTTTGTATGTGAAGATATTTCCTTTTCCAACATAGGCCTCAAAGCGCTCCAAATAAACACTTGCAGATTCTACAAAAGGAGTGTTTCAAAACTGCTCTTTCGAGAGGAACGTTCAAGTCTGTGAGTTGAATGCACTCATCACACAGAAGTTTCTGAGAATGCTTCTGTCTAGTTTTTATGTGAAGATATTTCCTTTTCCAGCATAGGCCTCAAAACGCTCCAAATATCCTCTTGCAGATTCTTCAAAAAGAGTGTTTCAAAACTGTTCTATCAAAAGGAAGGTTCAACTCTGTGAGTTGAATGAATGCATCGTGAAGAACTTTCTGAGAATGCTTCTCTGTAGTTTTTAGGTGAAGATATTCCATATCCCAGCACAGGCCTCGAAGTGCTCCAAATAACCACTTGCAGATTTTACCAAAAGAGTGTTTCAAAACTTCTCTTTCTATAGGTAAGTTCAAGTCTGTGAGTTGAATACACTCAACACAAAGAAGTTTCTGAGAATGCTTCTGTTCAGTTTTTATGTGAAGATATTTCCATTTCCAGCATAGGCCACAAACGGCTCCAAATATCCACTTGCAGATTCTACAAAAAGAGTGTTTCCAAACTTCTCTATCAATTGGTAGGTTCAACTCTGTGAGTTGAATGAACTCATCACAAAGAAGTTTCTGAGAATCCTTCTCTCTAGTTTTTATGTGAAGATATTTCCTTTTCCAACATAGGCCTCAATGTGCTCCGAATAAACACTTGCAGATTCTACAAAAGGAGTGTTTCAAAACTGTTCTATCAAAGGGAACGTTCAAGTCTGTGAGTTGAATGCACTCATCACACAGAAGTTTCTCAGAATGCTTCTGTCTAGTTTTTAGGTGAAGAGATGTCATTTCCCAGCATAGGCCTCAAAGCGCTCCAAATATCCACTTGCAGATTCTACGAAAAGAGTGTTTCAAAGCTGCTCTTTCAAAAGCAAGGTTCAAGTCTGTGTGTTGAATGCACTCATCAGAAAGAAGTTTCTGAGAATGCTTCTGTCTAGTTCTTACGTGAAGATATTTCCTTTTCCAGCTTAGGCCTCAAAGCGCTCCAAATAAACACTTGCAAATTCCACAAAAGGAGTGTTTCAAAAGAAGTCTATCAAAAGGAACGTTCAAGTCTGTGAGTTGAATGCACTTATCATACAGAAGTTTCCTGGAATGCTTCTGTCTAGTTTTTATGTGAAGACATCTCCTTTTCCAGCATAGGCCTCAAAGCCCTCCAAATATCCACTTGCAGATTCTACCAAAAGAGTGTTTCAAAACTGCTCTATCAAAAGCAAGCTTCAACACTGTGGGTAGAATGCACTCATCACAAAGAAGTTTCGGAGAATGCTTCTGTCTAGTTTTTATGTGAAGATATTTCCTTTTCCAACATAGGCCTCAAAGCGCTCCAAATAAACACTTGCAGATTCTACAAAAGGAGTGTTTCAAAACTGCTCTTTCGAGAGGAACGTTCAAGTCTGTGAGTTGAATGCACTCATCACACAGAAGTTTCTGAGAATGCTTCTGTCTAGTTTTTATGTGAAGATATTTCCTTTTCCAGCATAGGCCTCAAAACGCTCCAAATATCCTCTTGCAGATTCTACAAAAAGAGTGTTTCAAAACTGTTCTATCAAAAGGAAGGTTCAACTCTGTGAGTTGAATGAATGCATCGGGAAGAACTTTCTGAGAATGCTTCTCTGTAGTTTTTAGGTGAAGATATTCCATATCCCAGCACAGGCCTCGAAGTGCTCCAAATAACCACTTGCAGATTTTACCAAAAGAGTGTTTCAAAACTTCTCTTTCTATTGGTAAGTTCAAGTCTGTGAGTTGAATGCACTCAACACAAAGAAGTTTCTGAGAATGCTTCTGTTCAGTTTTTATGTGAAGATATTTCCTTTTCCAGCATAGGCCTCAAACGGCTCCAAATATCCACTTGCAGATTCTACAAAAAGAGTGTTTCCAAACTTCTCTATCAATTGGTAGGTTCAACTCTGTGAGTTGAATGAACTCATCACAAAGAAGTTTCTGAGAATCCTTCTCAGTAGTTTTTATGTGAAGTTATTTCCTTTTCCAACATAGGCCTCAAGGTGCTCCGAATAAACACTTGCAGATTCTACAAAAGGAGTGTTTCAAAACTGTTCTATCAAAGGGATCGTTCAAGTCTGTGAGTTGAATGCACTCATCACACAGAAGTTTCTCAGAATGCTTCTGTCTAGTTTTTAGGTGAAGAGATGTGATTTCCCAGCATAGGCCTCAAAGCGCTCCAAATATCCAATTGCAGATTCTACGAAAAGAGTGTTTCACAGCTGCTCTTTCAAAAGCAAGGTTCAAGTCTGTGTGTTGAATGCACTCATCAGAAAGAAGTTTCTGAGAATGCTTCTGTCTAGTTCTTACGTGAAGATATTTCCTTTTCCAGCTTAGGCCTCAAAGCGCTCCAAATAAACACTTGCAAATTCCACAAAAGGAGTGTTTCAAAAGAGTTCTATCAAAAGGAACGTTCAAGTCTGTGAGTTGAATGCACTTATCATACAGAAGTTTCCTGGAATGCTTCTGTCTAGTTTTTATGTGAAGACCTTTCCTTTTCCAGCATAGGCCTCAAAGCCCTCCAAATATCCACTTGCAGATTCTACCAAAAGAGTGTTTCAAAACTGCTCTATCAAAAGCAAGCTTCAACACTGTGAGTAGAATGCACTCATCACAAAGAAGTTTCGGAGAATGCTTCTGTCTAGTTTTTATGTGAAGATATTTCCTTTTCCAACATAGGCCTCAAAGCGCTCCAAATAAACACTTGCAGATTCTACAAAAGGAGTGTTTCAAAACTGCTCTTTCGAGAGGAACGTTCAAGTCTGTGAGTTGAATGCACTCATCACACAGAAGTTTCTGAGAATGCTTCTGTCTAGTTTTTATGTGAAGATATTTCCTTTTCCAGCATAGGCCTCAAAACGCTCCAAATATCCTCTTGCAGATTCTTCAAAAAGAGTGTTTCAAAACTGTTCTATCAAAAGGAAGGTTCAACTCTGTGAGTTGAATGAATGCATCGTGAAGAACTTTCTGAGAATGCTTCTCTGTAGTTTTTAGGTGAAGATATTCCATATCCCAGCACAGGCCTCGAAGTGCTCCAAATAACCACTTGCAGATTTTACCAAAAGAGTGTTTCAAAACTTCTCTTTCTATAGGTAAGTTCAAGTCTGTGAGTTGAATACACTCAACACAAAGAAGTTTCTGAGAATGCTTCTGTTCAGTTTTTATGTGAAGATATTTCCATTTCCAGCATAGGCCTCAAACGGCTCCAAATATCCACTTGCAGATTCTACAAAAAGAGTGTTTCCAAACTTCTCTATCAATTGGTAGGTTCAACTCTGTGAGTTGAATGAACTCATCACAAAGAAGTTTCTGAGAATGCTTCTGTCTAGTTTTTATGTGAAGATATTTCCTTTTCCAACATAGGCCTCAAGGTGCTCCGAATAAACACTTGCAGATTCTACAAAAGGAGTGTTTCAAAACTGTTCTATCAAAGGGAACGTTCAAGTCTGTGAGTTGAATGCACTCATCACACAGAAGTTTCTCAGAATGCTTCTGTCTAGTTTTTAGGTGAAGAGATGTCATTTCCCAGCATAGGCCTCAAAGCGCTCCAAATATCCACTTGCAGATTCTACGAAAAGAGTGTTTCAAAGCTGCTCTTTCAAAAGCAAGGTTCAAGTCTGTGTGTTGAATGCACTCATCAGAGAGAAGTTTCTGAGAATGCTTCTGTCTAGTTCTTACGTGAAGATATTTCCTTTTCCAGCTTAGGCCTCAAAGCGCTCCAAATAAACACTTGCAAATTCCACAAAAGGAGTGTTTCAAAAGAGGTCTATCAAAAGGAAAGTTCAAGTCTGTGAGTTGAATGCACTTATCATACAGAAGTTTCCTGGAATGCTTCTGTCTAGTTTTTATGTGAAGACATCTCCTTTTCCAGCATAGGCCTCAAAGCCCTCCAAATATCCACTTGCAGATTCTACAAAAGGAGTGTTTCAAAACTGTTCTATCAAAGGGAACGTTCAAGTCTGTGAGTTGAATGCACTCATCACACAGAAGTTTCTCAGAATGCTTCTGTCTAGTTTTTAGGTGAAGAGATGTCATTTCCCAGCATAGGCCTCAAAGCGCTCCAAATATCCACTTGCAGATTCTACGAAAAGAGTGTTTCAAAGCTGCTCTTTCAAAAGCAAGGTTCAAGTCTGTGTGTTGAATGCACTCATCAGAAAGAAGTTTCTGAGAATGCTTCTGTCTAGTTCTTACGTGAAGATATTTCCTTTTCCAGCTTAGGCCTCAAAGCGCTCCAAATAAACACTTGCAAATTCCACAAAAGGAGTGTTTCAAAAGAGGTCTATCAAAAGGAACGTTCAAGTCTGTGAGTTGAATGCACTTATCATACAGAAGTTTCCTGGAATGCTTCTGTCTAGTTTTTATGTGAAGACATCTCCTTTTCCAGCATAGGCCTCAAAGCCCTCCAAATATCCACTTGCAGATTCTACCAAAAGAGTGTTTCAAAACTGCTCTATCAAAAGCAAGCTTCAACACTGTGAGTAGAATGCACTCATCACAAAGAAGTTTCGGAGAATGCTTCTGTCTAGTTTTTATGTGAAGATATTTCCTTTTCCAACATAGGCCTCAAAGCGCTCCAAATAAACACTTGCAGATTCTACAAAAGGAGTGTTTCAAAACTGCTCTTTCGAGAGGAACGTTCAAGTCTGTGAGTTGAATGCACTCATCACACAGAAGTTTCTGAGAATGCTTCTGTCTAGTTTTTATGTGAAGATATTTCCTTTTCCAGCATAGGCCTCAAAACGCTCCAAATATCCTCTTGCAGATTCTACAAAAAGAGTGTTTCAAAACTGTTCTATCAAAAGGAAGGTTCAACTCTGTGAGTTGAATGAATGCATCGTGAAGAACTTTCTGAGAATGCTTCTCTGTAGTTTTTAGGTGAAGATATTCCATATCCCAGCACAGGCCTCGAAGTGCTCCAAATAACCACTTGCAGATTTTACCAAAAGAGTGTTTCAAAACTTCTCTTTCTATTGGTAAGTTCAAGTCTGTGAGTTGAATGCACTCAACACAAAGAAGTTTCTGAGAATGCTTCTGTTCAGTTTTTATGTGAAGATATTTCCTTTTCCAGCATAGGCCTCAAACGGCTCCAAATATCCACTTGCAGATTCTACAAAAAGAGTGTTTGCAAACTTCTCTATCAATTGGTAGGTTCAACTCTGTGAGTTGAATGAACTCATCACAAAGAAGTTTCTGAGAATCCTTCTCAGTAGTTTTTATGTGAAGTTATTTCCTTTTCCAACATAGGCCTCAAGGTGCTCCGAATAAACACTTGCAGATTCTACAAAAGGAGTGTTTCAAAACTGTTCTATCAAAGGGATCGTTCAAGTCTGTGAGTTGAATGCACTCATCACACAGAAGTTTCTCAGAATGCTTCTGTCTAGTTTTTAGGTGAAGAGATGTGATTTCCCAGCATAGGCCTCAAAGCGCTCCAAATATCCAATTGCAGATTCTACGAAAAGAGTGTTTCACAGCTGCTCTTTCAAAAGCAAGGTTCAAGTCTGTGTGTTGAATGCACTCATCAGAAAGAAGTTTCTGAGAATGCTTCTGTCTAGTTCTTACGTGAAGATACTTCCTTTTCCAGCTTAGGCCTCAAAGCGCTCCAAATAAACACTTGCAAATTCCACAAAAGGAGTGTTTCAAAAGAGTTCTATCAAAAGGAACGTTCAAGTCTGTGAGTTGAATGCACTTATCATACAGAAGTTTCCTGGAATGCTTCTGTCTAGTTTTTATGTGAAGACCTTTCCTTTTCCAGCATAGGCCTCAAAGCCCTCCAAATATCCACTTGCAGATTCTACCAAAAGAGTGTTTCAAAACTGCTCTATCAAAAGCAAGCTTCAACACTGTGAGTAGAATGCACTCATCACAAAGAAGTTTCGGAGAATGCTTCTGTCTAGTTTTTATGTGAAGATATTTCCTTTTCCAACATAGGCCTCAAAGCGCTCCAAATAAACACTTGCAGATTCTACAAAAGGAGTGTTTCAAAACTGCTCTTTCGAGAGGAACGTTCAAGTCTGTGAGTTGAATGCACTCATCACACAGAAGTTTCTGAGAATGCTTCTGTCTAGTTTTTATGTGAAGATATTTCCTTTTCCAGCATAGGCCTCAAAACGCTCCAAATATCCTCTTGCAGATTCTTCAAAAAGAGTGTTTCAAAACTGTTCTATCAAAAGGAAGGTTCAACTCTGTGAGTTGAATGAATGCATCGTGAAGAACTTTCTGAGAATGCTTCTCTGTAGTTTTTAGGTGAAGATATTCCATATCCCAGCACAGGCCTCGAAGTGCTCCAAATAACCACTTGCAGATTTTACCAAAAGAGTGTTTCAAAACTTCTCTTTCTATAGGTAAGTTCAAGTCTGTGAGTTGAATACACTCAACACAAAGAAGTTTCTGAGAATGCTTCTGTTCAGTTTTTATGTGAAGATATTTCCATTTCCAGCATAGGCCTCAAACGGCTCCAAATATCCACTTGCAGATTCTACAAAAAGAGTGTTTCCAAACTTCTCTATCAATTGGTAGGTTCAACTCTGTGAGTTGAATGAACTCATCACAAAGAAGTTTCTGAGAATGCTTCTGTCTAGTTTTTATGTGAAGATATTTCCTTTTCCAACATAGGCCTCAAGGTGCTCCGAATAAACACTTGCAGATTCTACAAAAGGAGTGTTTCAAAACTGTTCTATCAAAGGGAACGTTCAAGTCTGTGAGTTGAATGCACTCATCACACAGAAGTTTCTCAGAATGCTTCTGTCTAGTTTTTAGGTGAAGAGATGTCATTTCCCAGCATAGGCCTCAAAGCGCTCCAAATATCCCCTTGCAGATTCTACGAAAAGAGTGTTTCAAAGCTGCTCTTTCAAAAGCAATGTTCAAGTCTGTGTGTTGAATGCACTCATCAGAAAGAAGTTTCTGAGAATGCTTCTGTCTAGTTCTTACGTGAAGATATTTCCTTTTCCAGCTTAGGCCTCAAAGCGCTCCAAATAAACACTTGCAAATACCACAAAAGGAGTGTTTCAAAAGAGTTCTATCAAAAGGAACGTTCAAGTCTGTGAGTTGAATGCACTTATCATACAGAAGTTTCCTGGAATGCTTCTGTCTAGTTTTTATGTGAAGACATTTCCTTTTCCAGCATAGGCCTCAAAGCCCTCCAAATATCCACTTGCAGATTCTACCAAAAGAGTGTTTCAAAACTGCTCTATCAAAAGCAAGCTTCAACACTGTGAGTAGAATGCACTCATCACAAAGAAGTTTCGGAGAATGCTTCTGTCTAGTTTTTATGTGAAGATATTTCCTTTTCCAACATAGGCCTCAAAGCGCTCCAAATAAACACTTGCAGATTCTACAAAAGGAGTGTTTCAAAACTGCTCTTTCGAGAGGAACGTTCAAGTCTGTGAGTTGAATGCACTCATCACACAGAAGGTTCCGAGAATGCTTCTGTCTAGTTTTTATGTGAAGATATTTCCTTTTCCAGCATAGGCCTCAAAACGCTCCAAATATCCTCTTGCAGATTCTACAAAAAGAGTGTTTCAAAACTTCTATCAAAAGGAAGGTTCAACTCTGTGAGTTGAATGAATCCATCGTGAGGAACTTTCTGAGAATGCTTCTCTGTAGTTTTTAGGTGAAGATATTCCATATCCCAGCACAGGCCTCGAAGTGCTCCAAATAACCACTTGCAGATTTTACCAAAAGAGTGTTTCAAAACTTCTCTTTCTATAGGTAAGTTCAAGTCTGTGAGTTGAATGCACTCAACACAAAGAAGTTTCTGAGAATGCTTCTGTTCAGTTTTTATGTGAAGATATTTCCTTTTCCAGCATAGGCCTCAAACGGCTCCAAATATCCACTTGCAGATTCTACAAAAAGAGTGTTTCCAAACTTCTCTATCAATTGGTAGGTTCAACTCTGTGAGTTGAATGAACTCATCCCAAAGAAGTTTCTGAGAATGCTTCTGTCTAGTTTTTATGTGAAGATATTTCCTTTTCCAACATAGGCCTCAAGGTGCTCCGAATAAACACTTGCAGATTCTACAAAAGGAGTGTTTCAAAACTGTTCTATCAAAAGGAACGTTCAAGTCTGTGAGTTGAATGCACTCATCACACAGAAGTTTCTCAGAATGCTTCTGTCTAGTTTTTAGGTGAAGAGATGTCATTTCCCAGCATAGGCCTCAAAGCGCTCCAAATATCCACTTGCAGATTCTACGAAAAGAGTGTTTCAAAGCTGCTCTTTCAAAAGCAAGGTTCAAGTCTGTGTGTTGAATGCACTCATCAGAAAGAAGTTTCTGAGAATGCTTCTGTCTAGTTCTTACGTGAAGATATTTCCTTTTCCAGTTTAGGCCTCAAAGCGCTCCAAATAAACACTTGCAAATTCCACAAAAGGAGTGTTTCAAAAGAGTTCTATCAAAAGGAACGTTCAAGTCTGTGAGTTGAATGCACTTATCATACAGAAGTTTCCTGGAATGCTTCTGTCTAGTTTTTATGTGAAGACATTTCCTTTTCCAGCATAGGCCTCAAAGCCCTCCAAATATCCACTTGCAGATTCTACCAAAAGAGTGTTTCAAAACTGCTCTATCAAAAGCAAGCTTCAACACTGTGAGTAGAATGCACTCATCACAAAGAAGTTTCGGAGAATGCTTCTGTCTAGTTTTTATGTGAAGATATTTCCTTTTCCAACATAGGCCTCAAAGCGCTCCAAATAAACACTTGCAGATTCTACAAAAGGAGTGTTTCAAAACTGCTCTTTCAAGAGGAACGTTCAAGTCTGTGAGTTGAATGCACTCATCACACAGAAGTTTCTGAGAATGCTTCTGTCTAGTTTTTATGTGAAGATATTTCCTTTTCCAGCATAGGCCTCAAAACCCTCCAAATATCCTCTTGCAGATTCTTCAAAAAGAGTGTTTCAAAACTGTTCTATCAAAAGGAAGGTTCAACTCTGTGAGTTGAATGAATGCATCGTGAAGAACTTTCTGAGAATGCTTCTCTGTAGTTTTTAGGTGAAGATATTCCATATCCCAGCACAGGCCTCGAAGTGCTCCAAATAACCACTTGCAGATTTTACCAAAAGAGTGTTTCAAAACTTCTCTTTCTATAGGTAAGTTCAAGTCTGTGAGTTGAATACACTCAACACAAAGAAGTTTCTGAGAATGCTTCTGTTCAGTTTTTATGTGAAGATATTTCCATTTCCAGCATAGGCCTCAAACGGCTCCAAATATCCACTTGCAGATTCTACAAAAAGAGTGTTTCCAAACTTCTCTATCAATTGGTAGGTTCAACTCTGTGAGTTGAATGAACTCATCACAAAGAAGTTTCTGAGAATCCTTCTCTCTAGTTTTTATGTGAAGATATTTCCTTTTCCAACATAGGCCTCAATGTGCTCCGAAAAAACACTTGCAGATTCTACAAAAGGAGTGTTTCAAAACTGTTCTATCAAAGGGAACGTTCAAGTCTGTGAGTTGAATGCACTCATCACACAGAAGTTTCTCAGAATGCTTCTGTCTAGTTTTTAGGTGAAGAGATGTCATTTCCCAGCATAGGCCTCAAAGCGCTCCAAATATCCACTTGCAGATTCTACGAAAAGAGTGTTTCAAAGCTGCTCTTTCAAAAGCAAGGTTCAAGTCTGTGTGTTGAATGCACTCATCAGAAAGAAGTTTCTGAGAATGCTTCTGTCTAGTTCTTACGTGAAGATATTTCCTTTTCCAGCTTAGGCCTCAAAGCGCTCCAAATAAACACTTGCAAATTCCACAAAAGGAGTGTTTCAAAAGAGGTCTATCAAAAGGAACGTTCAAGTCTGTGAGTTGAATGCACTTATCATACAGAAGTTTCCTGGAATGCTTCTGTCTAGTTTTTATGTGAAGACATTTCCTTTTCCAGCATAGGCCTCAAAGCCCTCCAAATATCCACTTGCAGATTCTACCAAAAGAGTGTTTCAAAACTGCTCTATCAAAAGCAAGCTTCAACACTGTGAGTAGAATGCACTCATCACAAAGAAGTTTCGGAGAATGCTTCTGTCTAGTTTGTATGTGAAGATATTTCCTTTTCCAACATAGGCCTCAAAGCGCTCCAAATAAACACTTGCAGATTCTACAAAAGGAGTGTTTCAAAACTGCTCTTTCGAGAGGAACGTTCAAGTCTGTGAGTTGAATGCACTCATCACACAGAAGTTTCTGAGAATGCTTCTGTCTAGTTTTTATGTGAAGATATTTCCTTTTCCAGCATAGGCCTCAAAACGCTCCAAATATCCTCTTGCAGATTCTTCAAAAAGAGTGTTTCAAAACTGTTCTATCAAAAGGAAGGTTCAACTCTGTGAGTTGAATGAATGCATCGTGAAGAACTTTCTGAGAATGCTTCTCTGTAGTTTTTAGGTGAAGATATTCCATATCCCAGCACAGGCCTCGAAGTGCTCCAAATAACCACTTGCAGATTTTACCAAAAGAGTGTTTCAAAACTTCTCTTTCTATAGGTAAGTTCAAGTCTGTGAGTTGAATACACTCAACACAAAGAAGTTTCTGAGAATGCTTCTGTTCAGTTTTTATGTGAAGATATTTCCATTTCCAGCATAGGCCTCAAACGGCTCCAAATATCCACTTGCAGATTCTACAAAAAGAGTGTTTCCAAACTTCTCTATCAATTGGTAGGTTCAACTCTGTGAGTTGAATGAACTCATCACAAAGAAGTTTCTGAGAATCCTTCTCTCTAGTTTTTATGTGAAGATATTTCCTTTTCCAACATAGGCCTCAATGTGCTCCGAATAAACACTTGCAGATTCTACAAAAGGAGTGTTTCAAAACTGTTCTATCAAAGGGAACGTTCAAGTCTGTGAGTTGAATGCACTCATCACACAGAAGTTTCTCAGAATGCTTCTGTCTAGTTTTTAGGTGAAGAGATGTCATTTCCCAGCATAGGCCTCAAAGCGCTCCAAATATCCACTTGCAGATTCTACGAAAAGAGTGTTTCAAAGCTGCTCTTTCAAAAGCAAGGTTCAAGTCTGTGTGTTGAATGCACTCATCAGAAAGAAGTTTCTGAGAATGCTTCTGTCTAGTTCTTACGTGAAGATATTTCCTTTTCCAGCTTAGGCCTCAAAGCGCTCCAAATAAACACTTGCAAATTCCACAAAAGGAGTGTTTCAAAAGAGGTCTATCAAAAGGAACGTTCAAGTCTGTGAGTTGAATGCACTTATCATACAGAAGTTTCCTGGAATGCTTCTGTCTAGTTTTTATGTGAAGACATCTCCTTTTCCAGCATAGGCCTCAAAGCCCTCCAAATATCCACTTGCAGATTCTACCAAAAGAGTGTTTCAAAACTGCTCTATCAAAAGCAAGCTTCAACACTGTGAGTAGAATGCACTCATCACAAAGAAGTTTCGGAGAATGCTTCTGTCTAGTTTTTATGTGAAGATATTTCCTTTTCCAACATAGGCCTCAAAGCGCTCCAAATAAACACTTGCAGATTCTACAAAAGGAGTGTTTCAAAACTGCTCTTTCGAGAGGAACGTTCAAGTCTGTGAGTTGAATGCACTCATCACACAGAAGTTTCTGAGAATGCTTCTGTCTAGTTTTTATGTGAAGATATTTCCTTTTCCAGCATAGGCCTCAAAACGCTCCAAATATCCTCTTGCAGATTCTACAAAAAGAGTGTTTCAAAACTGTTCTATCAAAAGGAAGGTTCAACTCTGTGAGTTGAATGAATGCATCGTGAAGAACTTTCTGAGAATGCTTCTCTGTAGTTTTTAGGTGAAGATATTCCATATCCCAGCACAGGCCTCGAAGTGCTCCAAATAACCACTTGCAGATTTTACCAAAAGAGTGTTTCAAAACTTCTCTTTCTATTGGTAAGTTCAAGTCTGTGAGTTGAATGCACTCAACACAAAGAAGTTTCTGAGAATGCTTCTGTTCAGTTTTTATGTGAAGATATTTCCTTTTCCAGCATACGCCTCAAACGGCTCCAAATATCCACTTGCAGATTCTACAAAAAGAGTGTTTCCAAACTTCTCTATCAATTGGTAGGTTCAACTCTGTGAGTTGAATGAACTCATCACAAAGAAGTTTCTGAGAATCCTTCTCAGTAGTTTTTATGTGAAGTTATTTCCTTTTCCAACATAGGCCCCAAGGTGCTCCGAATAAACACTTGCAGATTCTACAAAAGGAGTGTTTCAAAACTGTTCTATCAAAGGGATCGTTCAAGTCTGTGAGTTGAATGCACTCATCACACAGAAGTTTCTCAGAATGCTTCTGTCTAGTTTTTAGGTGAAGAGATGTGATTTCCCAGCATAGGCCTCAAAGCGCTCCAAATATCCACTTGCAGATTCTACGAAAAGAGTGTTTCACAGCTGCTCTTTCAAAAGCAAGGTTCAAGTCTGTGTGTTGAATGCACTCATCAGAAAGAAGTTTCTGAGAATGCTTCTGTCTAGTTCTTACGTGAAGATATTTCCTTTTCCAGCTTAGGCCTCAAAGCGCTCCAAATAAACACTTGCAAATTCCACAAAAGGAGTGTTTCAAAAGAGTTCTATCAAAAGGAACGTTCAAGTCTGTGAGTTGAATGCACTTATCATACAGAAGTTTCCTGGAATGCTTCTGTCTAGTTTTTATGTGAAGACATTTCCTTTTCCAGCATAGGCCTCAAAGCCCTCCAAATATCCACTTGCAGATTCTACCAAAAGAGTGTTTCAAAACTGCTCTATCAAAAGCAAGCTTCAACACTGTGAGTAGAATGCACTCATCACAAAGAAGTTTCGGAGAATGCTTCTGTCTAGTTTTTATGTGAAGATATTTCCTTTTCCAACATAGGCCTCAAAGCGCTCCAAATAAACACTTGCAGATTCTACAAAAGGAGTGTTTCAAAACTGCTCTTTCGAGAGGAACGTTCAAGTCTGTGAGTTGAATGCACTCATCACACAGAAGTTTCTGAGAATGCTTCTGTCTAGTTTTTATGTGAAGATATTTCCTTTTCCAGCATAGGCCTCAAAACGCTCCAAATATCCTCTTGCAGATTCTTCAAAAAGAGTGTTTCAAAACTGTTCTATCAAAAGGAAGGTTCAACTCTGTGAGTTGAATGAATGCATCGTGAAGAACTTTCTGAGAATGCTTCTCTGTAGTTTTTAGGTGAAGATATTCCATATCCCAGCACAGGCCTCGAAGTGCTCCAAATAACCACTTGCAGATTTTACCAAAAGAGTGTTTCAAAACTTCTCTTTCTATAGGTAAGTTCAAGTCTGTGAGTTGAATACACTCAACACAAAGAAGTTTCTGAGAATGCTTCTGTTCAGTTTTTATGTGAAGATATTTCCATTTCCAGCATAGGCCTCAAACGGCTCCAAATATCCACTTGCAGATTCTACAAAAAGAGTGTTTCCAAACTTCTCTATCAATTGGTAGGTTCAACTCTGTGAGTTGAATGAACTCATCACAAAGAAGTTTCTGAGAATGCTTCTGTCTAGTTTTTATGTGAAGATATTTCCTTTTCCAACATAGGCCTCAAGGTGCTCCGAATAAACACTTGCAGATTCTACAAAAGGAGTGTTTCAAAACTGTTCTATCAAAGGGAACGTTCAAGTCTGTGAGTTGAATGCACTCATCACACAGAAGTTTCTCAGAATGCTTCTGTCTAGTTTTTAGGTGAAGAGATTTCATTTCCCAGCATAGGCCTCAAAGCGCTCCAAATATCCACTTGCAGATTCTGCGAAAAGAGTGTTTCAAAGCTGCTCTTTCAAAAGCAAGGTTCAAGTCTGTGTGTTGAATGCACTCATCAGAAAGAAGTTTCTGAGAATGCTTCTGTCTAGTTCTTACGTGAAGATATTTCCTTTTCCAGCTTAGGCCTCAAAGCGCTCCAAATAAACACTTGCAAATACCACAAAAGGAGTGTTTCAAAAGAGTTCTATCAAAAGGAACGTTCAAGTCTGTGAGTTGAATGCACTTATCATACAGAAGTTTCCTGGAATGCTTCTGTCTAGTTTTTATGTGAAGACATTTCCTTTTCCAGCATAGGCCTCAAAGCCCTCCAAATATCCACTTGCAGATTCTACCAAAAGAGTGTTTCAAAACTGCTCTATCAAAAGCAAGCTTCAACACTGTGAGTAGAATGCACTCATCACAAAGAAGTTTCGGAGAATGCTTCTGTCTAGTTTTTATGTGAAGATATTTCCTTTTCCAACATAGGCCTCAAAGCGCTCCAAATAAACACTTGCAGATTCTACAAAAGGAGTGTTTCAAAACTGCTCTTTCGAGAGGAACGTTCAAGTCTGTGAGTTGAATGCACTCATCACACAGAAGGTTCCGAGAATGCTTCTGTCTAGTTTTTATGTGAAGATATTTCCTTTTCCAGCATAGGCCTCAAAACGCTCCAAATATCCTCTTGCAGATTCTACAAAAAGAGTGTTTCAAAACTGTTCTATCAAAAGGAAGGTTCAACTCTGTGAGTTGAATGAATCCATCGTGAGGAACTTTCTGAGAATGCTTCTCTGTAGTTTTTAGGTGAAGATACTCCATATCCCAGCACAGGCCTCGAAGTGCTCCAAATAACCACTTGCAGATTTTACCAAAAGAGTGTTTCAAAACTTCTCTTTCTATAGGTAAGTTCAAGTCTGTGAGTTGAATGCACTCAACACAAAGAAGTTTCTGAGAATGCTTCTGTTCAGTTTTTATGTGAAGATATTTCCTTTTCCAGCATAGGCCTCAAACGGCTCCAAATATCCACTTGCAGATTCTACAAAAAGAGTGTTTCCAAACTTCTCTATCAATTGGTAGGTTCAACTCTGTGAGTTGAATGAACTCATCCCAAAGAAGTTTCTGAGAATGCTTCTGTCTAGTTTTTATGTGAAGATATTTCCTTTTCCAACATAGGCCTCAAGGTGCTCCGAATAAACACTTGCAGATTCTACAAAAGGAGTGTTTCAAAAGTGTTCTATCAAAAGGAACGTTCAAGTCTGTGAGTTGAATGTACTCATCACACAGAAGTTTCTCAGAATGCTTCTGTCTAGTTTTTAGGTGAAGAGATGTCATTTCCCAGCATAGGCCTCAAAGCGCTCCAAATATCCACTTGCAGATTCTACGAAAAGAGTGTTTCAAAGCTGCTCTTTCAAAAGCAAGGTTCAAGTCTGTGTGTTGAATGCACTCATCAGAAAGAAGTTTCTGAGAATGCTTCTGTCTAGTTCTTACGTGAAGATATTTCCTTTTCCAGCTTAGGCCTCAAAGCGCTCCAAATAAACACTTGCAAATTCCACAAAAGGAGTGTTTCAAAAGAGTTCTATCAAAAGGAACGTTCAAGTCTGTGAGTTGAATGCACTTATCATACAGAAGTTTCCTGGAATGCTTCTGTCTAGTTTTTATGTGAAGACATTTCCTTTTCCAGCATAGGCCTCAAAGCCCTCCAAATATCCACTTGCAGATTCTACCAAAAGAGTGTTTCAAAACTGCTCTATCAAAAGCAAGCTTCAACACTGTGAGTAGAATGCACTCATCACAAAGAAGTTTCGGAGAATGCTTCTGTCTAGTTTGTATGTGAAGATATTTCCTTTTCCAACATAGGCCTCAAAGCGCTCCAAATAAACACTTGCAGATTCTACAAAAGGAGTGTTTCAAAACTGCTCTTTCGAGAGGAACGTTCAAGTCTGTGAGTTGAATGCACTCATCACACAGAAGTTTCTGAGAATGCTTCTGTCTAGTTTTTATGTGAAGATATTTCCTTTTCCAGCATAGGCCTCAAAACGCTCCAAATATCCTCTTGCAGATTCTACAAAAAGAGTGTTTCAAAACTGTTCTATCAAAAGGAAGGTTCAACTCTGTGAGTTGAATGAGTGCATCGTGAAGAACTTTCTGAGAATGCTTCTGTGTAGTTTTTAGGTGAAGATATCCCAGCACAGGCCTCGAAGTGCTCCAAATAACCACTTGCAGATTTTGCCAAAAGAGTGTTTCAAAACTGCTCTTTCTATAGGTAAGTTCAAGTCTGTGAGTTGAATGCACTCAACACAAAGAAGTTGCTGAGAATGCTTCTGTTCAGTTTTTATGTGAAGATATATCCTTTTCCAACATAGGCCTCAAGGTGCTCCGAATAAACACTTGCAGATTCTACAAAAGGAGTGTTTCAAAACTGTTCTATCAAAGGGAACGTTCAAGTCTGTGAGTTGAATGCACTCATCACACAGAAGTTTCTCAGAATGCTTCTGTCTAGTTTTTAGGTGAAGAGATTTCATTTCCCAGCATAGGCCTCAAAGCGCTCCAATTATCCACTTGCAGATTCTACGAAAAGAGTGTTTCAAAGCTGCTCTTTCAAAACCAAGGTTCAAGTCTGTGTGTTGAATGCACTCATCAGAAAGAAGTTTCTGAGAATGCTTCTGTCTAGTTCTTACGTGAAGATATTTCCTTTTCCAGCTTAGGCCACAAAGCGCTCCAAAGAAACACTTGCAAATTCCACAAAAGGAGTGTTTCAAAAGAGTTCTATCAAAAGGAACGTTCAAGTCTGTGAGTTGAATGCACTTATCATACAGAAGTTTCCTGGAATGCTTCTGTCTAGTTTTTATGTGAAGACATCTCCTTTTCCAGCATAGGCCTCAAAGCCCTCCAAATATCCACTTGCAGATTCTACCAAAAGAGTGTTTCAAAACTGCTCTATCAAAAGCAAGCTTCAACACTGTGAGTAGAATGCACTCATCACAAAGAAGTTTCGGAGAATGCTTCTGTCTAGTTTTTATGTGAAGATATCTCCTTTTAAAACATAGGCCTCAAAGCGCTCCAAATAAACACTTGCAGATTCTACAAAAGGAGTGTTTCAAAACTGCTCTTTCGAGAGGAACGTTCACGTCTGTGAGTTGAATACACTCAACACACAGAAGTTTCTGAGAATGCTTCTGTCTAGTTTTTATGTGAAGATATTTCCTTTTCCAGCATAGGCCTCAAAACGCTCCAAATATCCTCTTGCAGATTCTACAAAAAGAGTGTTTCAAAACTGTTCTATCAAAAGGAAGGTTCAACTCTGTGAGTTGAATGAATGCATCGTGAAGAACTTTCTGAGAATGCTTCTGTGTAGTTTTTAGGTGAAGATATTCCATATCCCAGCACAGGCCTCGAAGTGCTCCAAATAACCACTTGCAGATTTTACCAAAAGAGTGTTTCAAAACTGCTCTTTCTATAGGTAAGTTCAAGTCTGTGAGTTGAATGCACTCAACACAAAGAAGTTTCTGAGAATGCTCCTGTTCAGTTTTTATGTGAAGATACTTCCATTTCCAGCATAGGCCTCAAACGGCTCCAAATATCCACTTGCAGATTCTACAAAAAGAGTGTTTCCAAACTTCTCTATCAATTGGTAGGTTCAACTCTGTGAGTTGAATGAACTCATCACAAAGAAGTTTCTGAGAATGCTTCTGTCTAGTTTTTATGTGAAGATATTTCCTTTTCCAACATAGGCCTCAAGGTGCTCCGAATAAACACTTGCAGATTCTACAAAAGGAGTGTTTCAAAACTGTTCTATCAAAGGGAACGTTCAAGTCTGTGAGTTGAATGCACTCATCACACAGAAGTTTCTCAGAATGCTTCTGTCTAGTTTTTAGGTGAAGAGATGTCATTTCCCAGCATAGGCCTCAAAGCGCTCCAAATATCCCCTTGCAGATTCTACGAAAAGAGTGTTTCAAAGCTGCTCTTTCAAAAGCAATGTTCAAGTCTGTGTGTTGAATGCACTCATCAGAAAGAAGTTTCTGAGAATGCTTCTGTCTAGTTCTTACCTGAAGATATTTCCTTTTCCAGCTTAGGCCTCAAAGCGCTCCAAATAAACACTTGCAAATACCACAAAAGGAGTGTTTCAAAAGAGTTCTATCAAAAGGAACGTTCAAGTCTGTGAGTTGAATGCACTTATCATACAGAAGTTTCCTGGAATGCTTCTGTCTAGTTTTTATGTGAAGACATTTCCTTTTCCAGCATAGGCCTCAAAGCCCTCCAAATATCCACTTGCAGATTCTACCAAAAGAGTGTTTCAAAACTGCTCTATCAAAAGCAAGCTTCAACACTGTGAGTAGAATGCACTCATCACAAAGAAGTTTCGGAGAATGCTTCTGTCTAGTTTTTATGTGAAGATATTTCCTTTTCCAACATAGGCCTCAAAGCGCTCCAAATAAACACTTGCAGATTCTACAAAAGGAGTGTTTCAAAACTGCTCTTTCGAGAGGAACGTTCAAGTCTGTGAGTTGAATGCACTCATCACACAGAAGGTTCCGAGAATGCTTCTGTCTAGTTTTTATGTGAAGATATTTCCTTTTCCAGCATAGGCCTCAAAACGCTCCAAATATCCTCTTGCAGATTCTACAAAAAGAGTGTTTCAAAACTGTTCTATCAAAAGGAAGGTTCAACTCTGTGAGTTGAATGAATCCATCGTGAGGAACTTTCTGAGAATGCTTCTCTGTAGTTTTTAGGTGAAGATATTCCATATCCCAGCACAGGCCTCGAAGTGCTCCAAATAACCACTTGCAGATTTTACCAAAAGAGTGTTTCAAAACTTCTCTTTCTATAGGTAAGTTCAAGTCTGTGAGTTGAATGCACTCAACACAAAGAAGTTTCTGAGAATGCTTCTGTTCAGTTTTTATGTGAAGATATTTCCTTTTCCAGCATAGGCCTCAAACGGCTCCAAATATCCACTTGCAGATTCTACAAAAAGAGTGTTTCCAAACTTCTCTATCAATTGGTAGGTTCAACTCTGTGAGTTGAATGAACTCATCCCAAAGAAGTTTCTGAGAATGCTTCTGTCTAGTTTTTATGTGAAGATATTTCCTTTTCCAACATAGGCCTCAAGGTGCTCCGAATAAACACTTGCAGATTCTACAAAAGGAGTGTTTCAAAACTGTTCTATCAAAAGGAACGTTCAAGTCTGTGAGTTGAATGTACTCATCACACAGAAGTTTCTCAGAATGCTTCTGTCTAGTTTTTAGGTGAAGAGATGTCATTTCCCAGCATAGGCCTCAAAGCGCTCCAAATATCCACTTGCAGATTCTACGAAAAGAGTGTTTCAAAGCTGCTCTTTCAAAAGCAAGGTTCAAGTCTGTGTGTTGAATGCACTCATCAGAAAGAAGTTTCTGAGAATGCTTCTGTCTAGTTCTTACGTGAAGATATTTCCTTTTCCAGCTTAGGCCTCAAAGCGCTCCAAATAAACACTTGCAAATTCCACAAAAGGAGTGTTTCAAAAGAGTTCTATCAAAAGGAACGTTCAAGTCTGTGAGTTGAATGCACTTATCATACAGAAGTTTCCTGGAATGCTTCTGTCTAGTTTTTATGTGAAGACATTTCCTTTTCCAGCATAGGCCTCAAAGCCCTCCAAATATCCACTTGCAGATTCTACCAAAAGAGTGTTTCAAAACTGCTCTATCAAAAGCAAGCTTCAACACTGTGAGTAGAATGCACTCATCACAAAGAAGTTTCGGAGAATGCTTCTGTCTAGTTTTTATGTGAAGATATTTCCTTTTCCAACATAGGCCTCAAAGCGCTCCAAATAAACACTTGCAGATTCTACAAAAGGAGTGTTTCAAAACTGCTCTTTCGAGAGGAACGTTCAAGTCTGTGAGTTGAATGCACTCATCACACAGAAGGTTCCGAGAATGCTTCTGTCTAGTTTTTATGTGAAGATATTTCCTTTTCCAGCATAGGCCTCAAAACGCTCCAAATATCCTCTTGCAGATTCTACAAAAAGAGTGTTTCAAAACTGTTCTATCAAAAGGAAGGTTCAACTCTGTGAGTTGAATGAATCCATCATGAGGAACTTTCTGAGAATGCTTCTCTGTAGTTTTTAGGTGAAGATATTCCATATCCCAGCACAGGCCTCGAAGTGCTCCAAATAACCACTTGCAGATTTTACCAAAAGAGTGTTTCAAAACTTCTCTTTCTATAGGTAAGTTCAAGTCTGTGAGTTGAATGCACTCAACACAAAGAAGTTTCTGAGAATGCTTCTGTTCAGTTTTTATGTGAAGATATTTCCTTTTCCAGCATAGGCCTCAAACGGCTCCAAATATCCACTTGCAGATTCTA
Source organism: Pongo pygmaeus (assembly GCF_028885625.2). Lineage (NCBI taxonomy): Eukaryota > Metazoa > Chordata > Mammalia > Primates > Hominidae > Pongo > Pongo pygmaeus. Next base: position 15,246,796 of record NC_072386.2, on the reverse strand, counting down.
CAAAAAGAGTGTTTCCAAACTTCTCTATCAATTGGTAGGTTCAACTCTGTGAGTTGAATGAACTCATCCCAAAGAAGTTTCTGAGAATGCTTCTGTCTTGTTTTTATGTGAAGATATTTCCTTTTCCAACATAGGCCTCAAGGTGCTCCGAATAAACACTTGCAGATTCTACAAAAGGAGTGTTTCAAAACTGTTCTATCAAAAGGAACGTTCAAGTCTGTGAGTTGAATGTACTCATCACACAGAAGTTTCTCAGAATGCTTCTGTCTAGTTTTTAGGTGAAGAGATGTCATTTCCCAGCATAGGCCTCAAAGCGCTCCAAATATCCACTTGCAGATTCTACGAAAAGAGTGTTTCAAAGCTGCCCTTTCAAAAGCAAGGTTCAAGTCTGTGTGTTGAATGCACTCATCAGAAAGAAGTTTCTGAGAATGCTTCTGTCTAGTTCTTACGTGAAGATATTTCCTTTTCCAGCTTAGGCCTCAAAGCGCTCCAAATAAACACTTGCAAATTCCACAAAAGGAGTGTTTCAAAAGAGTTCTATCAAAAGGAACGTTCAAGTCTGTGAGTTGAATGCACTTATCATACAGAAGTTTCCTGGAATGCTTCTGTCTAGTTTTTATGTGAAGACATTTCCTTTTCCAGCATAGGCCTCAAAGCCCTCCAAATATCCACTTGCAGATTCTACCAAAAGAGTGTTTCAAAACTGCTCTATCAAAAGCAAGCTTCAACACTGTGAGTAGAATGCACTCATCACAAAGAAGTTTCGGAGAATGCTTCTGTCTAGTTTGTATGTGAAGATATTTCCTTTTCCAACATAGGCCTCAAAGCGCTCCAAATAAACACTTGCAGATTCTACAAAAGGAGTGTTTCAAAACTGCTCTTTCGAGAGGAACGTTCAAGTCTGTGAGTTGAATGCACTCATCACACAGAAGTTTCTGAGAATGCTTCTGTCTAGTTTTTATGTGAAGATATTTCCTTTTCCAGCATAGGCCTCAAAACGCTCCAAATATCCTCTTGCAGATTCTACAAAAAGAGTGTTTCAAAACTGTTCTATCAAAAGGAAGGTTCAACTCTGTGAGTTGAATGAGTGCATCGTGAAGAACTTTCTGAGAATGCTTCTGTGTAGTTTTTAGGTGAAGATATCCCAGCACAGGCCTCGAAGTGCTCCAAATAACCACTTGCAGATTTTGCCAAAAGAGTGTTTCAAAACTGCTCTTTCTATAGGTAAGTTCAAGTCTGTGAGTTGAATGCACTCAACACAAAGAAGTTGCTGAGAATGCTTCTGTTCAGTTTTTATGTGAAGATATATCCTTTTCCAACATAGGCCTCAAGGTGCTCCGAATAAACACTTGCAGATTCTACAAAAGGAGTGTTTCAAAACTGTTCTATCAAAGGGAACGTTCAAGTCTGTGAGTTGAATGCACTCATCACACAGAAGTTTCTCAGAATGCTTCTGTCTAGTTTTTAGGTGAAGAGATTTCATTTCCCAGCATAGGCCTCAAAGCGCTCCAATTATCCACTTGCAGATTCTACGAAAAGAGTGTTTCAAAGCTGCTCTTTCAAAACCAAGGTTCAAGTCTGTGTGTTGAATGCACTCATCAGAAAGAAGTTTCTGAGAATGCTTCTGTCTAGTTCTTACGTGAAGATATTTCCTTTTCCAGCTTAGGCCACAAAGCGCTCCAAAGAAACACTTGCAAATTCCACAAAAGGAGTGTTTCAAAAGAGTTCTATCAAAAGGAACGTTCAAGTCTGTGAGTTGAATGCACTTATCATACAGAAGTTTCCTGGAATGCTTCTGTCTAGTTTTTATGTGAAGACATCTCCTTTTCCAGCATAGGCCTCAAAGCCCTCCAAATATCCACTTGCAGATTCTACCAAAAGAGTGTTTCAAAACTGCTCTATCAAAAGCAAGCTTCAACACTGTGAGTAGAATGCACTCATCACAAAGAAGTTTCGGAGAATGCTTCTGTCTAGTTTTTATGTGAAGATATCTCCTTTTAAAACATAGGCCTCAAAGCGCTCCAAATAAACACTTGCAGATTCTACAAAAGGAGTGTTTCAAAACTGCTCTTTCGAGAGGAACGTTCACGTCTGTGAGTTGAATACACTCAACACACAGAAGTTTCTGAGAATGCTTCTGTCTAGTTTTTATGTGAAGATATTTCCTTTTCCAGCATAGGCCTCAAAACGCTCCAAATATCCTCTTGCAGATTCTACAAAAAGAGTGTTTCAAAACTGTTCTATCAAAAGGAAGGTTCAACTCTGTGAGTTGAATGAATGCATCGTGAAGAACTTTCTGAGAATGCTTCTGTGTAGTTTTTAGGTGAAGATATTCCATATCCCAGCACAGGCCTCGAAGTGCTCCAAATAACCACTTGCAGATTTTACCAAAAGAGTGTTTCAAAACTGCTCTTTCTATAGGTAAGTTCAAGTCTGTGAGTTGAATGCACTCAACACAAAGAAGTTTCTGAGAATGCTCCTGTTCAGTTTTTATGTGAAGATACTTCCATTTCCAGCATAGGCCTCAAACGGCTCCAAATATCCACTTGCAGATTCTACAAAAAGAGTGTTTCCAAACTTCTCTATCAATTGGTAGGTTCAACTCTGTGAGTTGAATGAACTCATCACAAAGAAGTTTCTGAGAATGCTTCTGTCTAGTTTTTATGTGAAGATATTTCCTTTTCCAACATAGGCCTCAAGGTGCTCCGAATAAACACTTGCAGATTCTACAAAAGGAGTGTTTCAAAACTGTTCTATCAAAGGGAACGTTCAAGTCTGTGAGTTGAATGCACTCATCACACAGAAGTTTCTCAGAATGCTTCTGTCTAGTTTTTAGGTGAAGAGATGTCATTTCCCAGCATAGGCCTCAAAGCGCTCCAAATATCCCCTTGCAGATTCTACGAAAAGAGTGTTTCAAAGCTGCTCTTTCAAAAGCAATGTTCAAGTCTGTGTGTTGAATGCACTCATCAGAAAGAAGTTTCTGAGAATGCTTCTGTCTAGTTCTTACCTGAAGATATTTCCTTTTCCAGCTTAGGCCTCAAAGCGCTCCAAATAAACACTTGCAAATACCACAAAAGGAGTGTTTCAAAAGAGTTCTATCAAAAGGAACGTTCAAGTCTGTGAGTTGAATGCACTTATCATACAGAAGTTTCCTGGAATGCTTCTGTCTAGTTTTTATGTGAAGACATTTCCTTTTCCAGCATAGGCCTCAAAGCCCTCCAAATATCCACTTGCAGATTCTACCAAAAGAGTGTTTCAAAACTGCTCTATCAAAAGCAAGCTTCAACACTGTGAGTAGAATGCACTCATCACAAAGAAGTTTCGGAGAATGCTTCTGTCTAGTTTTTATGTGAAGATATTTCCTTTTCCAACATAGGCCTCAAAGCGCTCCAAATAAACACTTGCAGATTCTACAAAAGGAGTGTTTCAAAACTGCTCTTTCGAGAGGAACGTTCAAGTCTGTGAGTTGAATGCACTCATCACACAGAAGGTTCCGAGAATGCTTCTGTCTAGTTTTTATGTGAAGATATTTCCTTTTCCAGCATAGGCCTCAAAACGCTCCAAATATCCTCTTGCAGATTCTACAAAAAGAGTGTTTCAAAACTGTTCTATCAAAAGGAAGGTTCAACTCTGTGAGTTGAATGAATCCATCGTGAGGAACTTTCTGAGAATGCTTCTCTGTAGTTTTTAGGTGAAGATATTCCATATCCCAGCACAGGCCTCGAAGTGCTCCAAATAACCACTTGCAGATTTTACCAAAAGAGTGTTTCAAAACTTCTCTTTCTATAGGTAAGTTCAAGTCTGTGAGTTGAATGCACTCAACACAAAGAAGTTTCTGAGAATGCTTCTGTTCAGTTTTTATGTGAAGATATTTCCTTTTCCAGCATAGGCCTCAAACGGCTCCAAATATCCACTTGCAGATTCTACAAAAAGAGTGTTTCCAAACTTCTCTATCAATTGGTAGGTTCAACTCTGTGAGTTGAATGAACTCATCCCAAAGAAGTTTCTGAGAATGCTTCTGTCTAGTTTTTATGTGAAGATATTTCCTTTTCCAACATAGGCCTCAAGGTGCTCCGAATAAACACTTGCAGATTCTACAAAAGGAGTGTTTCAAAACTGTTCTATCAAAAGGAACGTTCAAGTCTGTGAGTTGAATGCACTCATCACACAGAAGTTTCTCAGAATGCTTCTGTCTAATTTTTAGGTGAAGAGATGTCATTTCCCAGCATAGGCCTCAAAGCGCTCCAAATATCCACTTGCAGATTCTACGAAAAGAGTGTTTCAAAGCTGCTCTTTCAAAAGCAAGGTTCAAGTCTGTGTGTTGAATGCACTCATCAGAAAGAAGTTTCTGAGAATGCTTCTGTCTAGTTCTTACGTGAAGATATTTCCTTTTCCAGCTTAGGCCTCAAAGCGCTCCAAATAAACACTTGCAAATTCCACAAAAGGAGTGTTTCAAAAGAGTTCTATCAAAAGGAACGTTCAAGTCTGTGAGTTGAATGCACTTATCATACAGAAGTTTCCTGGAATGCTTCTGTCTAGTTTTTATGTGAAGACATTTCCTTTTCCAGCATAGGCCTCAAAGCCCTCCAAATATCCACTTGCAGATTCTACCAAAAGAGTGTTTCAAAACTGCTCTATCAAAAGCAAGCTTCAACACTGTGAGTAGAATGCACTCATCACAAAGAAGTTTCGGAGAATGCTTCTGTCTAGTTTTTATGTGAAGATATTTCCTTTTCCAACATAGGCCTCAAAGCGCTCCAAATAAACACTTGCAGATTCTACAAAAGGAGTGTTTCAAAACTGCTCTTTCGAGAGGAACGTTCAAGTCTGTGAGTTGAATGCACTCATCACACAGAAGGTTCCGAGAATGCTTCTGTCTAGTTTTTATGTGAAGATATTTCCTTTTCCAGCATAGGCCTCAAAACGCTCCAAATATCCTCTTGCAGATTCTACAAAAAGAGTGTTTCAAAACTGTTCTATCAAAAGGAAGGTTCAACTCTGTGAGTTGAATGAATCCATCGTGAGGAACTTTCTGAGAATGCTTCTCTGTAGTTTTTAGGTGAAGATATTCCATATCCCAGCACAGGCCTCGAAGTGCTCCAAATAACCACTTGCAGATTTTACCAAAAGAGTGTTTCAAAACTTCTCTTTCTATAGGTAAGTTCAAGTCTGTGAGTTGAATGCACTCAACACAAAGAAGTTTCTGAGAATGCTTCTGTTCAGTTTTTATGTGAAGATATTTCCTTTTCCAGCATAGGCCTCAAACGGCTCCAAATATCCACTTGCAGATTCTACAAAAAGAGTGTTTCCAAACTTCTCTATCAATTGGTAGGTTCAACTCTGTGAGTTGAATGAACTCATCCCAAAGAAGTTTCTGAGAATGCTTCTGTCTAGTTTTTATGTGAAGATATTTCCTTTTCCAACATAGGCCTCAAGGTGCTCCGAATAAACACTTGCAGATTCTACAAAAGGAGTGTTTCAAAACTGTTCTATCAAAAGGAACGTTCAAGTCTGTGAGTTGAATGTACTCATCACACAGAAGTTTCTCAGAATGCTTCTGTCTAGTTTTTAGGTGAAGAGATGTCATTTCCCAGCATAGGCCTCAAAGCGCTCCAAATATCCACTTGCAGATTCTACGAAAAGAGTGTTTCAAAGCTGCTCTTTCAAAAGCAAGGTTCAAGTCTGTGTGTTGAATGCACTCATCAGAAAGAAGTTTCTGAGAATGCTTCTGTCTAGTTCTTACGTGAAGATATTTCCTTTTCCAGCTTAGGCCTCAAAGCGCTCCAAATAAACACTTGCAAATTCCACAAAAGGAGTGTTTCAAAAGAGTTCTATCAAAAGGAACGTTCAAGTCTGTGAGTTGAATGCACTTATCATACAGAAGTTTCCTGGAATGCTTCTGTCTAGTTTTTATGTGAAGACATTTCCTTTTCCAGCATAGGCCTCAAAGCCCTCCAAATATCCACTTGCAGATTCTACCAAAAGAGTGTTTCAAAACTGCTCTATCAAAAGCAAGCTTCAACACTGTGAGTAGAATGCACTCATCACAAAGAAGTTTCGGAGAATGCTTCTGTCTAGTTTTTATGTGAAGATATTTCCTTTTCCAACATAGGCCTCAAAGCGCTCCAAATAAACACTTGCAGATTCTACAAAAGGAGTGTTTCAAAACTGCTCTTTCGAGAGGAACGTTCAAGTCTGTGAGTTGAATGCACTCATCACACAGAAGTTTCTGAGAATGCTTCTGTCTAGTTTTTATGTGAAGATATTTCCTTTTCCAGCATAGGCCTCAAAACGCTCCAAATATCCTCTTGCAGATTCTACAAAAAGAGTGTTTCAAAACTGTTCTATCAAAAGGAAGGTTCAACTCTGTGAGTTGAATGAGTGCATCGTGAAGAACTTTCTGAGAATGCTTCTGTGTAGTTTTTAGGTGAAGATATCCCAGCACAGGCCTCGAAGTGCTCCAAATAACCACTTGCAGATTTTACCAAAAGAGTGTTTCAAAACTGCTCTTTCTATAGGTAAGTTCAAGTCTGTGAGTTGAATGCACTCAACACAAAGAAGTTGCTGAGAATGCTTCTGTTCAGTTTTTATGTGAAGATATATCCTTTTCCAACATAGGCCTCAAGGTGCTCCGAATAAACACTTGCAGATTCTACAAAAGGAGTGTTTCAAAACTGTTCTATCAAAGGGAACGTTCAAGTCTGTGAGTTGAATGCACTCATCACACAGAAGTTTCTCAGAATGCTTCTGTCTAGTTTTTAGGTGAAGAGATTTCATTTCCCAGCATAGGCCTCAAAGCGCTCCAATTATCCACTTGCAGATTCTACGAAAAGAGTGTTTCAAAGCTGCTCTTTCAAAACCAAGGTTCAAGTCTGTGTGTTGAATGCACTCATCAGAAAGAAGTTTCTGAGAATGCTTCTGTCTAGTTCTTACGTGAAGATATTTCCTTTTCCAGCTTAGGCCACAAAGCGCTCCAAAGAAACACTTGCAAATTCCACAAAAGGAGTGTTTCAAAAGAGTTCTATCAAAAGGAACGTTCAAGTCTGTGAGTTGAATGCACTTATCATACAGAAGTTTCCTGGAATGCTTCTGTCTAGTTTTTATGTGAAGACATCTCCTTTTCCAGCATAGGCCTCAAAGCCCTCCAAATATCCACTTGCAGATTCTACCAAAAGAGTGTTTCAAAACTGCTCTATCAAAAGCAAGCTTCAACACTGTGAGTAGAATGCACTCATCACAAAGAAGTTTCGGAGAATGCTTCTGTCTAGTTTTTATGTGAAGATATCTCCTTTTAAAACATAGGCCTCAAAGCGCTCCAAATAAACACTTGCAGATTCTACAAAAGGAGTGTTTCAAAACTGCTCTTTCGAGAGGAACGTTCACGTCTGTGAGTTGAATACACTCAACACACAGAAGTTTCTGAGAATGCTTCTGTCTAGTTTTTATGTGAAGATATTTCCTTTTCCAGCATAGGCCTCAAAACGCTCCAAATATCCTCTTGCAGATTCTACAAAAAGAGTGTTTCAAAACTGTTCTATCAAAAGGAAGGTTCAACTCTGTGAGTTGAATGAATGCATCGTGAAGAACTTTCTGAGAATGCTTCTGTGTAGTTTTTAGGTGAAGATATTCCATATCCCAGCACAGGCCTCGAAGTGCTCCAAATAACCACTTGCAGATTTTACCAAAAGAGTGTTTCAAAACTGCTCTTTCTATAGGTAAGTTCAAGTCTGTGAGTTGAATGCACTCAACACAAAGAAGTTTCTGAGAATGCTCCTGTTCAGTTTTTATGTGAAGATACTTCCATTTCCAGCATAGGCCTCAAACGGCTCCAAATATCCACTTGCAGATTCTACAAAAAGAGTGTTTCCAAACTTCTCTATCAATTGGTAGGTTCAACTCTGTGAGTTGAATGAACTCATCACAAAGAAGTTTCTGAGAATGCTTCTGTCTAGTTTTTATGTGAAGATATTTCCTTTTCCAACATAGGCCTCAAGGTGCTCCGAATAAACACTTGCAGATTCTACAAAAGGAGTGTTTCAAAACTGTTCTATCAAAGGGAACGTTCAAGTCTGTGAGTTGAATGCACTCATCACACAGAAGTTTCTCAGAATGCTTCTGTCTAGTTTTTAGGTGAAGAGATGTCATTTCCCAGCATAGGCCTCAAAGCGCTCCAAATATCCCCTTGCAGATTCTACGAAAAGAGTGTTTCAAAGCTGCTCTTTCAAAAGCAATGTTCAAGTCTGTGTGTTGAATGCACTCATCAGAAAGAAGTTTCTGAGAATGCTTCTGTCTAGTTCTTACCTGAAGATATTTCCTTTTCCAGCTTAGGCCTCAAAGCGCTCCAAATAAACACTTGCAAATACCACAAAAGGAGTGTTTCAAAAGAGTTCTATCAAAAGGAACGTTCAAGTCTGTGAGTTGAATGCACTTATCATACAGAAGTTTCCTGGAATGCTTCTGTCTAGTTTTTATGTGAAGACATTTCCTTTTCCAGCATAGGCCTCAAAGCCCTCCAAATATCCACTTGCAGATTCTACCAAAAGAGTGTTTCAAAACTGCTCTATCAAAAGCAAGCTTCAACACTGTGAGTAGAATGCACTCATCACAAAGAAGTTTCGGAGAATGCTTCTGTCTAGTTTTTATGTGAAGATATTTCCTTTTCCAACATAGGCCTCAAAGCGCTCCAAATAAACACTTGCAGATTCTACAAAAGGAGTGTTTCAAAACTGCTCTTTCGAGAGGAACGTTCAAGTCTGTGAGTTGAATGCACTCATCACACAGAAGGTTCCGAGAATGCTTCTGTCTAGTTTTTATGTGAAGATATTTCCTTTTCCAGCATAGGCCTCAAAACGCTCCAAATATCCTCTTGCAGATTCTACAAAAAGAGTGTTTCAAAACTGTTCTATCAAAAGGAAGGTTCAACTCTGTGAGTTGAATGAATCCATCGTGAGGAACTTTCTGAGAATGCTTCTCTGTAGTTTTTAGGTGAAGATATTCCATATCCCAGCACAGGCCTCGAAGTGCTCCAAATAACCACTTGCAGATTTTACCAAAAGAGTGTTTCAAAACTTCTCTTTCTATAGGTAAGTTCAAGTCTGTGAGTTGAATGCACTCAACACAAAGAAGTTTCTGAGAATGCTTCTGTTCAGTTTTTATGTGAAGATATTTCCTTTTCCAGCATAGGCCTCAAACGGCTCCAAATATCCACTTGCAGATTCTACAAAAAGAGTGTTTCCAAACTTCTCTATCAATTGGTAGGTTCAACTCTGTGAGTTGAATGAACTCATCCCAAAGAAGTTTCTGAGAATGCTTCTGTCTAGTTTTTATGTGAAGATATTTCCTTTTCCAACATAGGCCTCAAGGTGCTCCGAATAAACACTTGCAGATTCTACAAAAGGAGTGTTTCAAAACTGTTCTATCAAAAGGAACGTTCAAGTCTGTGAGTTGAATGCACTCATCACACAGAAGTTTCTCAGAATGCTTCTGTCTAGTTTTTAGGTGAAGAGATGTCATTTCCCAGCATAGGCCTCAAAGCGCTCCAAATATCCACTTGCAGATTCTACGAAAAGAGTGTTTCAAAGCTGCTCTTTCAAAAGCAAGGTTCAAGTCTGTGTGTTGAATGCACTCATCAGAAAGAAGTTTCTGAGAATGCTTCTGTCTAGTTCTTACGTGAAGATATTTCCTTTTCCAGCTTAGGCCTCAAAGCGCTCCAAATAAACACTTGCAAATTCCACAAAAGGAGTGTTTCAAAAGAGTTCTATCAAAAGGAACGTTCAAGTCTGTGAGTTGAATGCACTTATCATACAGAAGTTTCCTGGAATGCTTCTGTCTAGTTTTTATGTGAAGACATTTCCTTTTCCAGCATAGGCCTCAAAGCCCTCCAAATATCCACTTGCAGATTCTACCAAAAGAGTGTTTCAAAACTGCTCTATCAAAAGCAAGCTTCAACACTGTGAGTAGAATGCACTCATCACAAAGAAGTTTCGGAGAATGCTTCTGTCTAGTTTTTATGTGAAGATATTTCCTTTTCCAACATAGGCCTCAAAGCGCTCCAAATAAACACTTGCAGATTCTACAAAAGGAGTGTTTCAAAACTGCTCTTTCGAGAGGAACGTTCAAGTCTGTGAGTTGAATGCACTCATCACACAGAAGGTTCCGAGAATGCTTCTGTCTAGTTTTTATGTGAAGATATTTCCTTTTCCAGCATAGGCCTCAAAACGCTCCAAATATCCTCTTGCAGATTCTACAAAAAGAGTGTTTCAAAACTGTTCTATCAAAAGGAAGGTTCAACTCTGTGAGTTGAATGAATCCATCGTGAGGAACTTTCTGAGAATGCTTCTCTGTAGTTTTTAGGTGAAGATATTCCATATCCCAGCACAGGCCTCGAAGTGCTCCAAATAACCACTTGCAGATTTTACCAAAAGAGTGTTTCAAAACTTCTCTTTCTATAGGTAAGTTCAAGTCTGTGAGTTGAATGCACTCAACACAAAGAAGTTTCTGAGAATGCTTCTGTTCAGTTTTTATGTGAAGATATTTCCTTTTCCAGCATAGGCCTCAAACGGCTCCAAATATCCACTTGCAGATTCTACAAAAAGAGTGTTTCCAAACTTCTCTATCAATTGGTAGGTTCAACTCTGTGAGTTGAATGAACTCATCCCAAAGAAGTTTCTGAGAATGCTTCTGTCTAGTTTTTATGTGAAGATATTTTCTTTTCCAACATAGGCCTCAAGGTGCTCCGAATAAACACTTGCAGATTCTACAAAAGGAGTGTTTCAAAACTGTTCTATCAAAAGGAACGTTCAAGTCTGTGAGTTGAATGTACTCATCACACAGAAGTTTCTCAGAATGCTTCTGTCTAGTTTTTAGGTGAAGAGATGTCATTTCCCAGCATAGGCCTCAAAGCGCTCCAAATATCCACTTGCAGATTCTACGAAAAGAGTGTTTCAAAGCTGCTCTTTCAAAAGCAAGGTTCAAGTCTGTGTGTTGAATGCACTCATCAGAAAGAAGTTTCTGAGAATGCTTCTGTCTAGTTCTTACGTGAAGATATTTCCTTTTCCAGCTTAGGCCTCAAAGCGCTCCAAATAAACACTTGCAAATTCCACAAAAGGAGTGTTTCAAAAGAGTTCTATCAAAAGGAACGTTCAAGTCTGTGAGTTGAATGCACTTATCATACAGAAGTTTCCTGGAATGCTTCTGTCTAGTTTTTATGTGAAGACATTTCCTTTTCCAGCATAGGCCTCAAAGCCCTCCAAATATCCACTTGCAGATTCTACCAAAAGAGTGTTTCAAAACTGCTCTATCAAAAGCAAGCTTCAACACTGTGAGTAGAATGCACTCATCACAAAGAAGTTTCGGAGAATGCTTCTGTCTAGTTTGTATGTGAAGATATTTCCTTTTCCAACATAGGCCTCAAAGCGCTCCAAATAAACACTTGCAGATTCTACAAAAGGAGTGTTTCAAAACTGCTCTTTCGAGAGGAACGTTCAAGTCTGTGAGTTGAATGCACTCATCACACAGAAGTTTCTGAGAATGCTTCTGTCTAGTTTTTATGTGAAGATATTTCCTTTTCCAGCATAGGCCTCAAAACGCTCCAAATATCCTCTTGCAGATTCTACAAAAAGAGTGTTTCAAAACTGTTCTATCAAAAGGAAGGTTCAACTCTGTGAGTTGAATGAGTGCATCGTGAAGAACTTTCTGAGAATGCTTCTGTGTAGTTTTTAGGTGAAGATATCCCAGCACAGGCCTCGAAGTGCTCCAAATAACCACTTGCAGATTTTACCAAAAGAGTGTTTCAAAACTGCTCTTTCTATAGGTAAGTTCAAGTCTGTGAGTTGAATGCACTCAACACAAAGAAGTTGCTGAGAATGCTTCTGTTCAGTTTTTATGTGAAGATATATCCTTTTCCAACATAGGCCTCAAGGTGCTCCGAATAAACACTTGCAGATTCTACAAAAGGAGTGTTTCAAAACTGTTCTATCAAAGGGAACGTTCAAGTCTGTGAGTTGAATGCACTCATCACACAGAAGTTTCTCAGAATGCTTCTGTCTAGTTTTTAGGTGAAGAGATTTCATTTCCCAGCATAGGCCTCAAAGCGCTCCAATTATCCACTTGCAGATTCTACGAAAAGAGTGTTTCAAAGCTGCTCTTTCAAAACCAAGGTTCAAGTCTGTGTGTTGAATGCACTCATCAGAAAGAAGTTTCTGAGAATGCTTCTGTCTAGTTCTTACGTGAAGATATTTCCTTTTCCAGCTTAGGCCACAAAGCGCTCCAAAGAAACACTTGCAAATTCCACAAAAGGAGTGTTTCAAAAGAGTTCTATCAAAAGGAACGTTCAAGTCTGTGAGTTGAATGCACTTATCATACAGAAGTTTCCTGGAATGCTTCTGTCTAGTTTTTATGTGAAGACATCTCCTTTTCCAGCATAGGCCTCAAAGCCCTCCAAATATCCACTTGCAGATTCTACCAAAAGAGTGTTTCAAAACTGCTCTATCAAAAGCAAGCTTCAACACTGTGAGTAGAATGCACTCATCACAAAGAAGTTTCGGAGAATGCTTCTGTCTAGTTTTTATGTGAAGATATCTCCTTTTAAAACATAGGCCTCAAAGCGCTCCAAATAAACACTTGCAGATTCTACAAAAGGAGTGTTTCAAAACTGCTCTTTCGAGAGGAACGTTCACGTCTGTGAGTTGAATACACTCAACACACAGAAGTTTCTGAGAATGCTTCTGTCTAGTTTTTATGTGAAGATATTTCCTTTTCCAGCATAGGCCTCAAAACGCTCCAAATATCCTCTTGCAGATTCTACAAAAAGAGTGTTTCAAAACTGTTCTATCAAAAGGAAGGTTCAACTCTGTGAGTTGAATGAATGCATCGTGAAGAACTTTCTGAGAATGCTTCTGTGTAGTTTTTAGGTGAAGATATTCCATATCCCAGCACAGGCCTCGAAGTGCTCCAAATAACCACTTGCAGATTTTACCAAAAGAGTGTTTCAAAACTGCTCTTTCTATAGGTAAGTTCAAGTCTGTGAGTTGAATGCACTCAACACAAAGAAGTTTCTGAGAATGCTCCTGTTCAGTTTTTATGTGAAGATACTTCCATTTCCAGCATAGGCCTCAAACGGCTCCAAATATCCACTTGCAGATTCTACAAAAAGAGTGTTTCCAAACTTCTCTATCAATTGGTAGGTTCAACTCTGTGAGTTGAATGAACTCATCACAAAGAAGTTTCTGAGAATGCTTCTGTCTAGTTTTTATGTGAAGATATTTCCTTTTCCAACATAGGCCTCAAGGTGCTCCGAATAAACACTTGCAGATTCTACAAAAGGAGTGTTTCAAAACTGTTCTATCAAAGGGAACGTTCAAGTCTGTGAGTTGAATGCACTCATCACACAGAAGTTTCTCAGAATGCTTCTGTCTAGTTTTTAGGTGAAGAGATGTCATTTCCCAGCATAGGCCTCAAAGCGCTCCAAATATCCCCTTGCAGATTCTACGAAAAGAGTGTTTCAAAGCTGCTCTTTCAAAAGCAATGTTCAAGTCTGTGTGTTGAATGCACTCATCAGAAAGAAGTTTCTGAGAATGCTTCTGTCTAGTTCTTACCTGAAGATATTTCCTTTTCCAGCTTAGGCCTCAAAGCGCTCCAAATAAACACTTGCAAATACCACAAAAGGAGTGTTTCAAAAGAGTTCTATCAAAAGGAACGTTCAAGTCTGTGAGTTGAATGCACTTATCATACAGAAGTTTCCTGGAATGCTTCTGTCTAGTTTTTATGTGAAGACATTTCCTTTTCCAGCATAGGCCTCAAAGCCCTCCAAATATCCACTTGCAGATTCTACCAAAAGAGTGTTTCAAAACTGCTCTATCAAAAGCAAGCTTCAACACTGTGAGTAGAATGCACTCATCACAAAGAAGTTTCGGAGAATGCTTCTGTCTAGTTTTTATGTGAAGATATTTCCTTTTCCAACATAGGCCTCAAAGCGCTCCAAATAAACACTTGCAGATTCTACAAAAGGAGTGTTTCAAAACTGCTCTTTCGAGAGGAACGTTCAAGTCTGTGAGTTGAATGCACTCATCACACAGAAGGTTCCGAGAATGCTTCTGTCTAGTTTTTATGTGAAGATATTTCCTTTTCCAGCATAGGCCTCAAAACGCTCCAAATATCCTCTTGCAGATTCTACAAAAAGAGTGTTTCAAAACTGTTCTATCAAAAGGAAGGTTCAACTCTGTGAGTTGAATGAATCCATCGTGAGGAACTTTCTGAGAATGCTTCTCTGTAGTTTTTAGGTGAAGATATTCCATATCCCAGCACAGGCCTCGAAGTGCTCCAAATAACCACTTGCAGATTTTACCAAAAGAGTGTTTCAAAACTTCTCTTTCTATAGGTAAGTTCAAGTCTGTGAGTTGAATGCACTCAACACAAAGAAGTTTCTGAGAATGCTTCTGTTCAGTTTTTATGTGAAGATATTTCCTTTTCCAGCATAGGCCTCAAACGGCTCCAAATATCCACTTGCAGATTCTACAAAAAGAGTGTTTCCAAACTTCTCTATCAATTGGTAGGTTCAACTCTGTGAGTTGAATGAACTCATCCCAAAGAAGTTTCTGAGAATGCTTCTGTCTAGTTTTTATGTGAAGATATTTCCTTTTCCAACATAGGCCTCAAGGTGCTCCGAATAAACACTTGCAGATTCTACAAAAGGAGTGTTTCAAAACTGTTCTATCAAAAGGAACGTTCAAGTCTGTGAGTTGAATGTACTCATCACACAGAAGTTTCTCAGAATGCTTCTGTCTAGTTTTTAGGTGAAGAGATGTCATTTCCCAGCATAGGCCTCAAAGCGCTCCAAATATCCACTTGCAGATTCTACGAAAAGAGTGTTTCAAAGCTGCTCTTTCAAAAGCAAGGTTCAAGTCTGTGTGTTGAATGCACTCATCAGAAAGAAGTTTCTGAGAATGCTTCTGTCTAGTTCTTACGTGAAGATATTTCCTTTTCCAGCTTAGGCCTCAAAGCGCTCCAAATAAACACTTGCAAATTCCACAAAAGGAGTGTTTCAAAAGAGTTCTATCAAAAGGAACGTTCAAGTCTGTGAGTTGAATGCACTTATCATACAGAAGTTTCCTGGAATGCTTCTGTCTAGTTTTTATGTGAAGACATTTCCTTTTCCAGCATAGGCCTCAAAGCCCTCCAAATATCCACTTGCAGATTCTACCAAAAGAGTGTTTCAAAACTGCTCTATCAAAAGCAAGCTTCAACACTGTGAGTAGAATGCACTCATCACAAAGAAGTTTCGGAGAATGCTTCTGTCTAGTTTGTATGTGAAGATATTTCCTTTTCCAACATAGGCCTCAAAGCGCTCCAAATAAACACTTGCAGATTCTACAAAAGGAGTGTTTCAAAACTGCTCTTTCGAGAGGAACGTTCAAGTCTGTGAGTTGAATGCACTCATCACACAGAAGTTTCTGAGAATGCTTCTGTCTAGTTTTTATGTGAAGATATTTCCTTTTCCAGCATAGGCCTCAAAACGCTCCAAATATCCTCTTGCAGATTCTACAAAAAGAGTGTTTCAAAACTGTTCTATCAAAAGGAAGGTTCAACTCTGTGAGTTGAATGAGTGCATCGTGAAGAACTTTCTGAGAATGCTTCTGTGTAGTTTTTAGGTGAAGATATCCCAGCACAGGCCTCGAAGTGCTCCAAATAACCACTTGCAGATTTTACCAAAAGAGTGTTTCAAAACTGCTCTTTCTATAGGTAAGTTCAAGTCTGTGAGTTGAATGCACTCAACACAAAGAAGTTGCTGAGAATGCTTCTGTTCAGTTTTTATGTGAAGATATATCCTTTTCCAACATAGGCCTCAAGGTGCTCCGAATAAACACTTGCAGATTCTACAAAAGGAGTGTTTCAAAACTGTTCTATCAAAGGGAACGTTCAAGTCTGTGAGTTGAATGCACTCATCACACAGAAGTTTCTCAGAATGCTTCTGTCTAGTTTTTAGGTGAAGAGATTTCATTTCCCAGCATAGGCCTCAAAGCGCTCCAATTATCCACTTGCAGATTCTACGAAAAGAGTGTTTCAAAGCTGCTCTTTCAAAACCAAGGTTCAAGTCTGTGTGTTGAATGCACTCATCAGAAAGAAGTTTCTGAGAATGCTTCTGTCTAGTTCTTACGTGAAGATATTTCCTTTTCCAGCTTAGGCCACAAAGCGCTCCAAAGAAACACTTGCAAATTCCACAAAAGGAGTGTTTCAAAAGAGTTCTATCAAAAGGAACGTTCAAGTCTGTGAGTTGAATGCACTTATCATACAGAAGTTTCCTGGAATGCTTCTGTCTAGTTTTTATGTGAAGACATCTCCTTTTCCAGCATAGGCCTCAAAGCCCTCCAAATATCCACTTGCAGATTCTACCAAAAGAGTGTTTCAAAACTGCTCTATCAAAAGCAAGCTTCAACACTGTGAGTAGAATGCACTCATCACAAAGAAGTTTCGGAGAATGCTTCTGTCTAGTTTTTATGTGAAGATATCTCCTTTTAAAACATAGGCCTCAAAGCGCTCCAAATAAACACTTGCAGATTCTACAAAAGGAGTGTTTCAAAACTGCTCTTTCGAGAGGAACGTTCACGTCTGTGAGTTGAATACACTCAACACACAGAAGTTTCTGAGAATGCTTCTGTCTAGTTTTTATGTGAAGATATTTCCTTTTCCAGCATAGGCCTCAAAACGCTCCAAATATCCTCTTGCAGATTCTACAAAAAGAGTGTTTCAAAACTGTTCTATCAAAAGGAAGGTTCAACTCTGTGAGTTGAATGAATGCATCGTGAAGAACTTTCTGAGAATGCTTCTGTGTAGTTTTTAGGTGAAGATATTCCATATCCCAGCACAGGCCTCGAAGTGCTCCAAATAACCACTTGCAGATTTTACCAAAAGAGTGTTTCAAAACTGCTCTTTCTATAGGTAAGTTCAAGTCTGTGAGTTGAATGCACTCAACACAAAGAAGTTTCTGAGAATGCTCCTGTTCAGTTTTTATGTGAAGATACTTCCATTTCCAGCATAGGCCTCAAACGGCTCCAAATATCCACTTGCAGATTCTACAAAAAGAGTGTTTCCAAACTTCTCTATCAATTGGTAGGTTCAACTCTGTGAGTTGAATGAACTCATCCCAAAGAAGTTTCTGAGAATGCTTCTGTCTAGTTTTTATGTGAAGATATTTCCTTTTCCAACATAGGCCTCAACGTGCTCCGAATAAACACTTGCAGATTCTACAAAAGGAGTGTTTCAAAACTGTTCTATCAAAAGGAACGTTCAAGTCTGTGAGTTGAATGCACTCATCACACAGAAGTTTCTCAGAATGCTTCTGTCTAGTTTTTAGGTGAAGAGATGTCATTTCCCAGCATAGGCCTCAAAGCGCTCCAAATATCCACTTGCAGATTCTACGAAAAGAGTGTTTCAAAGCTGCTCTTTCAAAAGCAAGGTTCAAGTCTGTGTGTTGAATGCACTCATCAGAAAGAAGTTTCTGAGAATGCTTCTGTCTAGTTCTTACGTGAAGATATTTCCTTTTCCAGTTTAGGCCTCAAAGCGCTCCAAATAAACACTTGCAAATTCCACAAAAGGAGTGTTTCAAAAGAGTTCTATCAAAAGGAACGTTCAAGTCTGTGAGTTGAATGCACTTATCATACAGAAGTTTCCTGGAATGCTTCTGTCTAGTTTTTATGTGAAGACATTTCCTTTTCCAGCATAGGCCTCAAAGCCCTCCAAATATCCACTTGCAGATTCTACCAAAAGAGTGTTTCAAAACTGCTCTATCAAAAGCAAGCTTCAACACTGTGAGTAGAATGCACTCATCACAAAGAAGTTTCGGAGAATGCTTCTGTCTAGTTTTTATGTGAAGATATTTCCTTTTCCAACATAGGCCTCAAAGCGCTCCAAATAAACACTTGCAGATTCTACAAAAGGAGTGTTTCAAAACTGCTCTTTCAAGAGGAACGTTCAAGTCTGTGAGTTGAATGCACTCATCACACAGAAGTTTCTGAGAATGCTTCTGTCTAGTTTTTATGTGAAGATATTTCCTTTTCCAGCATAGGCCTCAAAACCCTCCAAATATCCTCTTGCAGATTCTTCAAAAAGAGTGTTTCAAAACTGTTCTATCAAAAGGAAGGTTCAACTCTGTGAGTTGAATGAATGCATCGTGAAGAACTTTCTGAGAATGCTTCTCTGTAGTTTTTAGGTGAAGATATCCCATATCCCAGCACAGGCCTCGAAGTGCTCCAAATAACCACTTGCAGATTTTACCAAAAGAGTGTTTCAAAACTTCTCTTTCTATAGGTAAGTTCAAGTCTGTGAGTTGAATACACTCAACACAAAGAAGTTTCTGAGAATGCTTCTGTTCAGTTTTTATGTGAAGATATTTCCATTTCCAGCATAGGCCTCAAACGGCTCCAAATATCCACTTGCAGATTCTACAAAAAGAGTGTTTCCAAACTTCTCTATCAATTGGTAGGTTCAACTCTGTGAGTTGAATGAACTCATCACAAAGAAGTTTCTGAGAATCCTTCTCTCTAGTTTTTATGTGAAGATATTTCCTTTTCCAACATAGGCCTCAATGTGCTCCGAATAAACACTTGCAGATTCTACAAAAGGAGTGTTTCAAAACTGTTCTATCAAAGGGAACGTTCAAGTCTGTGAGTTGAATGCACTCATCACACAGAAGTTTCTCAGAATGCTTCTGTCTAGTTTTTAGGTGAAGAGATGTCATTTCCCAGCATAGGCCTCAAAGCGCTCCAAATATCCACTTGCAGATTCTACGAAAAGAGTGTTTCAAAGCTGCTCTTTCAAAAGCAAGGTTCAAGTCTGTGTGTTGAATGCACTCATCAGAAAGAAGTTTCTGAGAATGCTTCTGTCTAGTTCTTACGTGAAGATATTTCCTTTTCCAGCTTAGGCCTCAAAGTGCTCCAAATAAACACTTGCAAATTCCACAAAAGGAGTGTTTCAAAAGAGGTCTATCAAAAGGAACGTTCAAGTCTGTGAGTTGAATGCACTTATCATACAGAAGTTTCCTGGAATGCTTCTGTCTAGTTTTTATGTGAAGACATCTCCTTTTCCAGCATAGGCCTCAAAGCCCTCCAAATATCCACTTGCAGATTCTACCAAAAGAGTGTTTCAAAACTGCTCTATCAAAAGCAAGCTTCAACACTGTGAGTAGAATGCACTCATCACAAAGTAGTTTCGGAGAATGCTTCTGTCTAGTTTTTATGTGAAGATATTTCCTTTTCCAACATAGGCCTCAAAGCGCTCCAAATAAACACTTGCAGATTCTACAAAAGGAGTGTTTCAAAACTGCTCTTTCGAGAGGAACGTTCAAGTCTGTGAGTTGAATGCACTCATCACACAGAAGTTTCTGAGAATGCTTCTGTCTAGTTTTTATGTGAAGATATTTCCTTTTCCAGCATAGGCCTCAAAACGCTCCAAATATCCTCTTGCAGATTCTACAAAAAGAGTGTTTCAAAACTGTTCTATCAAAAGGAAGGTTCAACTCTGTGAGTTGAATGAATGCATCGTGAAGAACTTTCTGAGAATGCTTCTCTGTAGTTTTTAGGTGAAGATATTCCATATCCCAGCACAGGCCTCGAAGTGCTCCAAATAACCACTTGCAGATTTTACCAAAAGAGTGTTTCAAAACTTCTCTTTCTATTGGTAAGTTCAAGTCTGTGAGTTGAATGCACTCAACACAAAGAAGTTTCTGAGAATGCTTCTGTTCAGTTTTTATGTGAAGATATTTCCTTTTCCAGCATAGGCCTCAAACGGCTCCAAATATCCACTTGCAGATTCTACAAAAAGAGTGTTTCCAAACTTCTCTATCAATTGGTAGGTTCAACTCTGTGAGTTGAATGAACTCATCACAAAGAAGTTTCTGAGAATCCTTCTCAGTAGTTTTTATGTGAAGTTATTTCCTTTTCCAACATAGGCCTCAAGGTGCTCCGAATAAACACTTGCAGATTCTACAAAAGGAGTGTTTCAAAACTGTTCTATCAAAGGGATCGTTCAAGTCTGTGAGTTGAATGCACTCATCACACAGAAGTTTCTCAGAATGCTTCTGTCTAGTTTTTAGGTGAAGAGATGTGATTTCCCAGCATAGGCCTCAAAGCGCTCCAAATATCCACTTGCAGATTCTACGAAAAGAGTGTTTCACAGCTGCTCTTTCAAAAGCAAGGTTCAAGTCTGTGTGTTGAATGCACTCATCAGAAAGAAGTTTCTGAGAATGCTTCTGTCTAGTTCTTAAGTGAAGATATTTCCTTTTCCAGCTTAGGCCTCAAAGCGCTCCAAATAAACACTTGCAAATTCCACAAAAGGAGTGTTTCAAAAGAGTTCTATCAAAAGGAACGTTCAAGTCTGTGAGTTGAATGCACTTATCATACAGAAGTTTCCTGGAATGCTTCTGTCTAGTTTTTATGTGAAGACATTTCCTTTTCCAGCATAGGCCTCAAAGCCCTCCAAATATCCACTTGCAGATTCTACCAAAAGAGTGTTTCAAAACTGCTCTATCAAAAGCAAGCTTCAACACTGTGAGTAGAATGCACTCATCACAAAGAAGTTTCGGAGAATGCTTCTGTCTAGTTTTTATGTGAAGATATTTCCTTTTCCAACATAGGCCTCAAAGCGCTCCAAATAAACACTTGCAGATTCTACAAAAGGAGTGTTTCAAAACTGCTCTTTCGAGAGGAACGTTCAAGTCTGTGAGTTGAATGCACTCATCACACAGAAGTTTCTGAGAATGCTTCTGTCTAGTTTTTATGTGAAGATATTTCCTTTTCCAGCATAGGCCTCAAAACGCTCCAAATATCCTCTTGCAGATTCTTCAAAAAGAGTGTTTCAAAACTGTTCTATCAAAAGGAAGGTTCAACTCTGTGAGTTGAATGAATGCATCGTGAAGAACTTTCTGAGAATGCTTCTCTGTAGTTTTTAGGTGAAGATATTCCATATCCCAGCACAGGCCTCGAAGTGCTCCAAATAACCACTTGCAGATTTTACCAAAAGAGTGTTTCAAAACTTCTCTTTCTATAGGTAAGTTCAAGTCTGTGAGTTGAATACACTCAACACAAAGAAGTTTCTGAGAATGCTTCTGTTCAGTTTTTATGTGAAGATATTTCCATTTCCAGCATAGGCCTCAAACGGCTCCAAATATCCACTTGCAGATTCTACAAAAAGAGTGTTTCCAAACTTCTCTATCAATTGGTAGGTTCAACTCTGTGAGTTGAATGAACTCATCACAAAGAAGTTTCTGAGAATGCTTCTGTCTAGTTTTTATGTGAAGATATTTCCTTTTCCAACATAGGCCTCAAGGTGCTCCGAATAAACACTTGCAGATTCTACAAAAGGAGTGTTTCAAAACTGTTCTATCAAAGGGAACGTTCAAGTCTGTGAGTTGAATGCACTCATCACACAGAAGTTTCTCAGAATGCTTCTGTCTAGTTTTTATGTGAAGATATTTCCTTTTCCAGCATAGGCCTCAAAACGCTCCAAATATCCTCTTGCAGATTCTTCAAAAAGAGTGTTTCAAAACTGTTCTATCAAAAGGAAGGTTCAACTCTGTGAGTTGAATGAATGCATCGTGAAGAACTTTCTGAGAATGCTTCTCTGTAGTTTTTAGGTGAAGATATTCCATATCCCAGCACAGGCCTCGAAGTGCTCCAAATAACCACTTGCAGATTTTACCAAAAGAGTGTTTCAAAACTTCTCTTTCTATAGGTAAGTTCAAGTCTGTGAGTTGAATACACTCAACACAAAGAAGTTTCTGAGAATGCTTCTGTTCAGTTTTTATGTGAAGATATTTCCATTTCCAGCATAGGCCTCAAACGGCTCCAAATATCCACTTGCAGATTCTACAAAAAGAGTGTTTCCAAACTTCTCTATCAATTGGTAGGTTCAACTCTGTGAGTTGAATGAACTCATCACAAAGAAGTTTCTGAGAATGCTTCTGTCTAGTTTTTATGTGAAGATATTTCCTTTTCCAACATAGGCCTCAAGGTGCTCCGAATAAACACTTGCAGATTCTACAAAAGGAGTGTTTCAAAACTGTTCTATCAAAGGGAACGTTCAAGTCTGTGAGTTGAATGCACTCATCACACAGAAGTTTCTCAGAATGCTTCTGTCTAGTTTTTAGGTGAAGAGATTTCATTTCCCAGCATAGGCCTCAAAGCGCTCCAAATATCCCCTTGCAGATTCTACGAAAAGAGTGTTTCAAAGCTGCTCTTTCAAAAGCAATGTTCAAGTCTGTGTGTTGAATGCACTCATCAGAAAGAAGTTTCTGAGAATGCTTCTGTCTAGTTCTTACGTGAAGATATTTCCTTTTCCAGCTTAGGCCTCAAAGCGCTCCAAATAAACACTTGCAAATTCCACAAAAGGAGTGTTTCAAAAGAGGTCTATCAAAAGGAATGTTCAAGTCTGTGAGTTGAATGCACTTATCATACAGAAGTTTCCTGGAATGCTTCTGTCTATTTTTTATGTGAAGACATTTCCTTTTCCAGCATAGGCCTCAAAGCCCTCCAAATATCCACTTGCAGATTCTACCAAAAGAGTGTTTCAAAACTGCTCTATCAAAAGCAAGCTTCAACACTGTGAGTAGAATGCACTCATCACAAAGAAGTTTCGGAGAATGCTTCTGTCTAGTTTGTATGTGAAGATATTTCCTTTTCCAACATAGGCCTCAAAGCGCTCCAAATAAACACTTGCAGATTCTACAAAAGGAGTGTTTCAAAACTGCTCTTTCGAGAGGAACGTTCAAGTCTGTGAGTTGAATGCACTCATCACACAGAAGATTCTGAGAATGCTTCTGTCTAGTTTTTATGTGAAGATATTTCCTTTTCCAGCATAGGCCTCAAAACGCTCCAAATATCCTCTTGCAGATTCTACAAAAAGAGTGTTCCAAAACTGTTCTATCAAAAGGAAGGTTCAACTCTGTGAGTTGAATGAGTGCATCGTGAAGAACTTTCTGAGAATGCTTCTCTGTAGTTTTTAGGTGAAGATATTCCATATCCCAGCACAGGCCTCGAAGTGCTCCAAATAACCACTTGCAGATTTTACCAAAAGAGTGTTTCAAAACTGCTCTTTCTATAGGTAAGTTCAAGTCTGTGAGTTGAATGCACTCAACACAAAGAAGTTTCTGAGAATGCTTCTGTTCAGTTTTTATGTGAAGATATTTCTTTTTCCAGCATAGGCCTCAAACGGCTCCAAATATCCACTTGCAGATTCTACAAAAAGAGTGTTTCCAAACTTCTCTATCAATTGGTAGGTTCAACTCTGTGAGTTGAATGAACTCATCTCAAAGAAGTTTCTGAGAATCCTTCTCTCTAGTTTTTATGTGAAGATATTTCCTTTTCCAACATAGGCCTCAATGTGCTCCGAATAAACACTTGCAGATTCTACAAAAGGAGTGTTTCAAAACTGTTCTATCAAAGGGAACGTTCAAGTCTGTGAGTTGAATGCACTCATCACACAGAAGTTTCTCAGAATGCTTCTGTCTAGTTTTTAGGTGAAGAGATTTCATTTCCCAGCATAGGCCTCAAAGCGCTCCAAATATCCACTTGCAGATTCTGCGAAAAGAGTGTTTCAAAGCTGCTCTTTCAAAAGCAAGGTTCAAGTCTGTGTGTTGAATGCACTCATCAGAAAGAAGTTTCTGAGAATGCTTCTGTCTAGTTCTTACGTGAAGATATTTCCTTTTCCAGCTTAGGCCTCAAAACGCTCCAAATAAACACTTGCAAATACCACAAAAGGAGTGTTTCAAAAGAGTTCTATCAAAAGGAACGTTCAAGTCTGTGAGTTGAATGCACTTATCATACAGAAGTTTCCTGGAATGCTTCTGTCTAGTTTTTATGTGAAGACATTTCCTTTTCCAGCATAGGCCTCAAAGCCCTCCAAATATCCACTTGCAGATTCTACCAAAAGAGTGTTTCAAAACTGCTCTATCAAAAGCAAGCTTCAACACTGTGAGTAGAATGCACTCATCACAAAGAAGTTTCGGAGAATGCTTCTGTCTAGTTTTTATGTGAAGATATTTCCTTTTCCAACATAGGCCTCAAAGCGCTCCAAATAAACACTTGCAGATTCTACAAAAGGAGTGTTTCAAAACTGCTCTTTCGAGAGGAACGTTCAAGTCTGTGAGTTGAATGCACTCATCACACAGAAGGTTCCGAGAATGCTTCTGTCTAGTTTTTATGTGAAGATATTTCCTTTTCCAGCATAGGCCTCAAAACGCTCCAAATATCCTCTTGCAGATTCTACAAAAAGAGTGTTTCAAAACTGTTCTATCAAAAGGAAGGTTCAACTCTGTGAGTTGAATGAATCCATCGTGAGGAACTTTCTGAGAATGCTTCTCTGTAGTTTTTAGGTGAAGATATTCCATATCCCAGCACAGGCCTCGAAGTGCTCCAAATAACCACTTGCAGATTTTACCAAAAGAGTGTTTCAAAACTTCTCTTTCTATAGGTAAGTTCAAGTCTGTGAGTTGAATGCACTCAACACAAAGAAGTTTCTGAGAATGCTTCTGTTCAGTTTTTATGTGAAGATATTTCCTTTTCCAGCATAGGCCTCAAACGGCTCCAAATATCCACTTGCAGATTCTACAAAAAGAGTGTTTCCAAACTTCTCTATCAATTGGTAGGTTCAACTCTGTGAGTTGAATGAACTCATCCCAAAGAAGTTTCTGAGAATGCTTCTGTCTAGTTTTTATGTGAAGATATTTCCTTTTCCAACATAGGCCTCAATGTGCTCCGAATAAACACTTGCAGATTCTACAAAAGGAGTGTTTCAAAACTGTTCTATCAAAAGGAACGTTCAAGTCTGTGAGTTGAATGCACTCATCACACAGAAGTTTCTCAGAATGCTTCTGTCTAGTTTTTAGGTGAAGAGATGTCATTTCCCAGCATAGGCCTCAAAGCGCTCCAAATATCCACTTGCAGATTCTACGAAAAGAGTGTTTCAAAGCTGCTCTTTCAAAAGCAAGGTTCAAGTCTGTGTGTTGAATGCACTCATCAGAAAGAAGTTTCTGAGAATGCTTCTGTCTAGTTCTTACGTGAAGATATTTCCTTTTCCAGCTTAGGCCTCAAAGCGCTCCAAATAAACACTTGCAAATTCCACAAAAGGAGTGTTTCAAAAGAGTTCTATCAAAAGGAACGTTCAAGTCTGTGAGTTGAATGCACTTATCATACA
The DNA here is from genome assembly GCF_028885625.2 of Pongo pygmaeus. NCBI lineage: Eukaryota > Metazoa > Chordata > Mammalia > Primates > Hominidae > Pongo > Pongo pygmaeus. The sequence goes on along the minus strand of NC_072386.2, from coordinate 15,221,614 downwards.
AAAGTTTCCTGGAATGCTTCTGTCTAGTTTTTATGTGAAGACATTTCCTTTTCCAGCATAGGCCTCAAAGCGCTCCAAATATCCACTTGCAGATTCTACCAAAAGAGTGTTTCAAAACTGCTCTATCAAAAGCAAGCTTCAACACTGTGAGTAGAATGCACTCATCACAAAGAAGTTTCGGAGAATGCTCCTGTTCAGTTTTTATGTGAAGATATTTCCTTTTCCAGCATACGCCCCAAACGGCTCCAAATATCCACTTGCAGATTCTACAAAAAGAGTGTTTCAAAACTGTTCTATCAAAAGGAAGGTTCAACTCTGTGAGTTGAATGAATGCATCGTGAAGAACTTTCTGAGAATGCTTCTGTGTAGTTTTTAGGTGAAGATATTCCATATCCCAGCACAGGCCTCGAAGTGCTCCAAATAACCACTTGCAGATTTTACCAAAAGAGTGTTTCAAAACTGCTCTTTCTATAGGTAAGTTCAAGTCTGTGAGTTGAATGCACTCAACACAAAGAAGTTTCTGAGAATGCTCCTGTTCAGTTTTTATGTGAAGATATTTCCTTTTCCAGCATACGCCCCAAACGGCTCCAAATATCCACTTGCAGATTCTACAAAAATAGTGTTTCAAAACTGTTCTATCAAAAGGATGGTTCAAATCTGTGAGTTGAATGAATGCATCGGGAAGAACTTTCTGAGCATGCTTCTCTGTAGTTTTTAGGTGAAGATATTCCATATCCCAGCACAGGCCTCGAAGTGCTCCAAATAACCACTTGCAGATTTTACCAAAAGAGTGTTTCAAAACTGCTCTTTCTATAGGTAAGTTCAAGTCTGTGAGTTGAATGCACTCAACACAAAGAAGTTTCTGAGAATGCTTCTGTTCAGTTTTTATGTGAAGATATTTCCTTTTCCAGCATAGGCCTCAAACGGCTCCAAATATCCACTTGCAGATTCTACAAAAAGAGTGTTTCCAAACTTCTCTATCAATGGGTAGGTTCAACTCTGTGAGTTGAATGAACTCATCACAAAGAAGTTTCTGAGAATCCTTCTCTCTAGTTTTTATGTGAAGATATTTCCTTTTCCAACATAGGCCTCAAGGTGCTCCGAATAAACACTTGCAGATTCTACAAAAGGAGTGTTTCAAAACTGTTCTATCAAAGGGAACGTTCAAGTCTGTGAGTTGAATGCACTCATCACACAGAAGTTTCTCAGAATGCTTCTGTCTAGTTTTTAGGTGAAGAGATGTCATTTCCCAGCATAGGCCTCAAAGCGCTCCAAATATCCACTTGCAGATTCTACGAAAAGAGTGTTTCAAAGCTGCTCTTTCAAAAGCAAGGTTCAAGTCTGTGTGTTGAATACACTCATCAGAAAGAAGTTTCTGAGAATGCTTCTGTCTAGTTCTTACGTGAAGATATTTCCTTTTCCAGCTTAGGCCTCAAAGCGCTCCAAATAAACACTTGCAAATTCCACAAAAGGAGTGTTTCAAAAGAGTTCTATCAAAAGGAACGTTCAAGTCTGTGAGTTGAATGCACTTATCATACAGAAGTTTCCTGGAATGCTTCTGTCTAGTTTTTATGTGAAGACATCTCCTTTTCCAGCATAGGCCTCAAAGCCCTCCAAATATCCACTTGCAGATTCTACCAAAAGAGTGTTTCAAAACTGCTCTATCAAAAGCAAGCTTCAACACTGTGAGTAGAATGCACTCATCACAAAGAAGTTTCGGAGAATGCTTCTGTCTAGTTTTTATGTGAAGATATTTCCTTTTCCAACATAGGCCTCAAAGCGCTCCAAATAAACACTTGCAGATTCTACAAAAGGAGTGTTTCAAAACTGCTCTTTCGAGAGGAACGTTCAAGTCTGTGAGTTGAATGCACTCATCACACAGAAGTTTCTGAGAATGCTTCTGTCTAGTTTTTATGTGAAGATATTTCCTTTTCCAGCATAGGCCTCAAAACGCTCCAAATATCCTCTTGCAGATTCTACAAAAAGAGTGTTTCAAAACTGTTCTATCAAAAGGAAGGTTCAACTCTGTGAGTTGAATGAATGCATCGTGAAGAACTTTCTGAGAATGCTTCTCTGTAGTTTTTAGGTGAAGATATTCCATATCCCAGCACAGGCCTCGAAGTGCTCCAAATAACCACTTGCAGATTTTACCAAAAGAGTGTTTCAAAACTTCTCTTTCTATTGGTAATTTCAAGTCTGTGAGTTGAATGCACTCAACACAAAGAAGTTTCTGAGAATGCTTCTGTTCAGTTTTTATGTGAAGATATTTCCTTTTCCAGCATAGGCCTCAAACGGCTCCAAATATCCACTTGCAGATTCTACAAAAAGAGTGTTTCCAAACTTCTCTATCAATTGGTAGGTTCAACTCTGTGAGTTGAATGAACTCATCACAAAGAAGTTTCTGAGAATCCTTCTCTCTAGTTTTTATGTGAAGTTATTTCCTTTTCCAACATAGGCCTCAAGGTGCTCCGAATAAACACTTGCAGATTCTACAAAAGGAGTGTTTCAAAACTGTTCTATCAAAGGGAACGTTCAAGTCTGTGAGTTGAATGCACTCATCACACAGAAGTTTCTCAGAATGCTTCTGTCTAGTTTTTAGGTGAAGAGATGTGATTTCCCAGCATAGGCCTCAAAGCGCTCCAAATATCCCCTTGCAGATTCTACGAAAAGAGTGTTTCAAAGCTGCTCTTTCAAAAGCAATGTTCAAGTCTGTGTGTTGAATGCACTCATCAGAGAGAAGTTTCTGAGAATGCTTCTGTCTAGTTCTTACGTGAAGATATTTCCTTTTCCAGCTTAGGCCTCAAAGCGCTCCAAATAAACACTTGCAAATTCCACAAAAGGAGTGTTTCAAAAGAGGTCTATCAAAAGGAATGTTCAAGTCTGTGAGTTGAATGCACTTATCATACAGAAGTTTCCTGGAATGCTTCTGTCTAGTTTTTATGTGAAGACAATTCCTTTTCCAGCATAGGCCTCAAAGCCCTCCAAATATCCACTTGCAGATTCTACCAAAAGAGTGTTTCAAAACTGCTCTATCAAAAGCAAGCTTCAACACTGTGAGTAGAATGCACTCATCACAAAGAAGTTTCGGAGAATGCTTCTGTCTAGTTTGTATGTGAAGATATTTCCTTTTCCAACATAGGCCTCAAAGCGCTCCAAATAAACACTTGCAGATTCTACAAAAGGAGTGTTTCAAAACTGCTCTTTCGAGAGGAACGTTCAAGTCTGTGAGTTGAATGCACTCATCACACAGAAGTTTCTGAGAATGCTTCTGTCTAGTTTTTATGTGAAGATATTTCCTTTTCCAGCATAGGCCTCAAAACGCTCCAAATATCCTCTTGCAGATTCTTCAAAAAGAGTGTTTCAAAACTGTTCTATCAAAAGGAAGGTTCAACTCTGTGAGTTGAATGAATGCATCGTGAAGAACTTTCTGAGAATGCTTCTCTGTAGTTTTTAGGTGAAGATATTCCATATCCCAGCACAGGCCTCGAAGTGCTCCAAATAACCACTTGCAGATTTTACCAAAAGAGTGTTTCAAAACTTCTCTTTCTATAGGTAAGTTCAAGTCTGTGAGTTGAATACACTCAACACAAAGAAGTTTCTGAGAATGCTTCTGTTCAGTTTTTATGTGAAGATATTTCCATTTCCAGCATAGGCCTCAAACGGCTCCAAATATCCACTTGCAGATTCTACAAAAAGAGTGTTTCCAAACTTCTCTATCAATTGGTAGGTTCAACTCTGTGAGTTGAATGAACTCATCACAAAGAAGTTTCTGAGAATCCTTCTCTCTAGTTTTTATGTGAAGATATTTCCTTTTCCAACATAGGCCTCAATGTGCTCCGAATAAACACTTGCAGATTCTACAAAAGGAGTGTTTCAAAACTGTTCTATCAAAGGGAACGTTCAAGTCTGTGAGTTGAATGCACTCATCACACAGAAGTTTCTCAGAATGCTTCTGTCTAGTTTTTAGGTGAAGAGATTTCATTTCCCAGCATAGGCCTCAAAGCGCTCCAAATATCCACTTGCAGATTCTACGAAAAGAGTGTTTCAAAGCTGCTCTTTCAAAAGCAAGGTTCAAGTCTGTGTGTTGAATGCACTCATCAGAAAGAAGTTTCTGAGAATGCTTCTGTCTAGTTCTTACGTGAAGATATTTCCTTTTCCAGCTTAGGCCTCAAAGCGCTCCAAATAAACACTTGCAAATTCCACAAAAGGAGTGTTTCAAAAGAGGTCTATCAAAAGGAACGTTCAAGTCTGTGAGTTGAATGCACTTATCATACAGAAGTTTCCTGGAATGCTTCTGTCTAGTTTTTATGTGAAGACATCTCCTTTTCCAGCATAGGCCTCAAAGCCCTCCAAATATCCACTTGCAGATTCTACCAAAAGAGTGTTTCAAAACTGCTCTATCAAAAGCAAGCTTCAACACTGTGAGTAGAATGCACTCATCACAAAGAAGTTTCGGAGAATGCTTCTGTCTAGTTTTTATGTGAAGATATTTCCTTTTCCAACATAGGCCTCAAAGCGCTCCAAATAAACACTTGCAGATTCTACAAAAGGAGTGTTTCAAAACTGCTCTTTCGAGAGGAACGTTCAAGTCTGTGAGTTGAATGCACTCATCACACAGAAGGTTCCGAGAATGCTTCTGTCTAGTTTTTATGTGAAGATATTTCCTTTTCCAGCATAGGCCTCAAAACGCTCCAAATATCCTCTTGCAGATTCTACAAAAAGAGTGTTTCAAAACTGTTCTATCAAAAGGAAGGTTCAACTCTGTGAGTTGAATGAATCCATCGTGAGGAACTTTCTGAGAATGCTTCTCTGTAGTTTTTAGGTGAAGATATTCCATATCCCAGCACAGGCCTCGAAGTGCTCCAAATAACCACTTGCAGATTTTACCAAAAGAGTGTTTCAAAACTTCTCTTTCTATAGGTAAGTTCAAGTCTGTGAGTTGAATGCACTCAACACAAAGAAGTTTCTGAGAATGCTTCTGTTCAGTTTTTATGTGAAGATATTTCCTTTTCCAGCATAGGCCTCAAACGGCTCCAAATAACCACTTGCAGATTCTACAAAAAGAGTGTTTCCAAACTTCTCTATCAATTGGTAGGTTCAACTCTGTGAGTTGAATGAACTCATCCCAAAGAAGTTTCTGAGAATGCTTCTGTCTAGTTTTTATGTGAAGATATTTCCTTTTCCAACATAGGCCTCAAGGTGCTCCGAATAAACACTTGCAGATTCTACAAAAGGAGTGTTTCAAAACTGTTCTATCAAAAGGAACGTTCAAGTCTGTGAGTTGAATGCACTCATCACACAGAAGTTTCTCAGAATGCTTCTGTCTAGTTTTTAGGTGAAGAGATGTCATTTCCCAGCATAGGCCTCAAAGCGCTCCAAATATCCACTTGCAGATTCTACGAAAAGAGTGCTTCAAAGCTGCTCTTTCAAAAGCAAGGTTCAAGTCTGTGTGTTGAATGCACTCATCAGAAAGAAGTTTCTGAGAATGCTTCTGTCTAGTTCTTACGTGAAGATATTTCCTTTTCCAGTTTAGGCCTCAAAGCGCTCCAAATAAACACTTGCAAATTCCACAAAAGGAGTGTTTCAAAAGAGTTCTATCAAAAGGAACGTTCAAGTCTGTGAGTTGAATGCACTTATCATACAGAAGTTTCCTGGAATGCTTCTGTCTAGTTTTTATGTGAAGACATTTCCTTTTCCAGCATAGGCCTCAAAGCCCTCCAAATATCCACTTGCAGATTCTACCAAAAGAGTGTTTCAAAACTGCTCTATCAAAAGCAAGCTTCAACACTGTGAGTAGAATGCACTCATCACAAAGAAGTTTCGGAGAATGCTTCTGTCTAGTTTGTATGTGAAGATATTTCCTTTTCCAACATAGGCCTCAAAGCGCTCCAAATAAACACTTGCAGATTCTACAAAAGGAGTGTTTCAAAACTGCTCTTTCGAGAGGAACGTTCAAGTCTGTGAGTTGAATGCACTCATCACACAGAAGTTTCTGAGAATGCTTCTGTCTAGTTTTTATGTGAAGATATTTCCTTTTCCAGCATAGGCCTCAAAACGCTCCAAATATCCTCTTGCAGATTCTTCAAAAAGAGTGTTTCAAAACTGTTCTATCAAAAGGAAGGTTCAACTCTGTGAGTTGAATGAATGCATCGTGAAGAACTTTCTGAGAATGCTTCTCCGTAGTTTTTAGGTGAAGATATTCCATATCCCAGCACAGGCCTCGAAGTGCTCCAAATAACCACTTGCAGATTTTACCAAAAGAGTGTTTCAAAACTTCTCTTTCTATAGGTAAGTTCAAGTCTGTGAGTTGAATACACTCAACACAAAGAAGTTTCTGAGAATGCTTCTGTTCAGTTTTTATGTGAAGATATTTCCATTTCCAGCATAGGCCTCAAACGGCTCCAAATATCCACTTGCAGATTCTACAAAAAGAGTGTTTCCAAACTTCTCTATCAATTGGTAGGTTCAACTCTGTGAGTTGAATGAACTCATCACAAAGAAGTTTCTGAGAATCCTTCTCTCTAGTTTTTATGTGAAGATATTTCCTTTTCCAACATAGGCCTCAATGTGCTCCGAATAAACACTTGCAGATTCTACAAAAGGAGTGTTTCAAAACTGTTCTATCAAAGGGAACGTTCAAGTCTGTGAGTTGAATGCACTCATCACACAGAAGTTTCTCAGAATGCTTCTGTCTAGTTTTTAGGTGAAGAGATGTCATTTCCCAGCATAGGCCTCAAAGCGCTCCAAATATCCACTTGCAGATTCTACGAAAAGAGTGTTTCAAAGCTGCTCTTTCAAAAGCAAGGTTCAAGTCTGTGTGTTGAATGCACTCATCAGAAAGAAGTTTCTGAGAATGCTTCTGTCTAGTTCTTACGTGAAGATATTTCCTTTTCCAGCTTAGGCCTCAAAGCGCTCCAAATAAACACTTGCAAATTCCACAAAAGGAGTGTTTCAAAAGAGGTCTATCAAAAGGAACGTTCAAGTCTGTGAGTTGAATGCACTTATCATACAGAAGTTTCCTGGAATGCTTCTGTCTAGTTTTTATGTGAAGACATCTCCTTTTCCAGCATAGGCCTCAAAGCCCTCCAAATATCCACTTGCAGATTCTACCAAAAGAGTGTTTCAAAACTGCTCTATCAAAAGCAAGCTTCAACACTGTGAGTAGAATGCACTCATCACAAAGAAGTTTCGGAGAATGCTTCTGTCTAGTTTTTATGTGAAGATATTTCCTTTTCCAACATAGGCCTCAAAGCGCTCCAAATAAACACTTGCAGATTCTACAAAAGGAGTGTTTCAAAACTGCTCTTTCGAGAGGAACGTTCAAGTCTGTGAGTTGAATGCACTCATCACACAGAAGGTTCCGAGAATGCTTCTGTCTAGTTTTTATGTGAAGATATTTCCTTTTCCAGCATAGGCCTCAAAACGCTCCAAATATCCTCTTGCAGATTCTACAAAAAGAGTGTTTCAAAACTGTTCTATCAAAAGGAAGGTTCAACTCTGTGAGTTGAATGAATCCATCGTGAGGAACTTTCTGAGAATGCTTCTCTGTAGTTTTTAGGTGAAGATATTCCATATCCCAGCACAGGCCTCGAAGTGCTCCAAATAACCACTTGCAGATTTTACCAAAAGAGTGTTTCAAAACTTCTCTTTCTATAGGTAAGTTCAAGTCTGTGAGTTGAATGCACTCAACACAAAGAAGTTTCTGAGAATGCTTCTGTTCAGTTTTTATGTGAAGATATTTCCTTTTCCAGCATAGGCCTCAAACGGCTCCAAATATCCACTTGCAGATTCTACAAAAAGAGTGTTTCCAAACTTCTCTATCAATTGGTAGGTTCAACTCTGTGAGTTGAATGAACTCATCACAAAGAAGTTTCTGAGAATGCTTCTGTCTAGTTTTTATGTGAAGATATTTCCTTTTCCAACATAGGCCTCAAGGTGCTCCGAATAAACACTTGCAGATTCTACAAAAGGAGTGTTTCAAAACTGTTCTATCAAAAGGAACGTTCAAGTCTGTGAGTTGAATGCACTCATCACACAGAAGTTTCTCAGAATGCTTCTGTCTAGTTTTTAGGTGAAGAGATGTCATTTCCCAGCATAGGCCTCAAAGCGCTCCAAATATCCACTTGCAGATTCTACGAAAAGAGTGCTTCAAAGCTGCTCTTTCAAAAGCAAGGTTCAAGTCTGTGTGTTGAATGCACTCATCAGAAAGAAGTTTCTGAGAATGCTTCTGTCTAGTTCTTACGTGAAGATATTTCCTTTTCCAGTTTAGGCCTCAAAGCGCTCCAAATAAACACTTGCAAATTCCACAAAAGGAGTGTTTCAAAAGAGTTCTATCAAAAGGAACGTTCAAGTCTGTGAGTTGAATGCACTTATCATACAGAAGTTTCCTGGAATGCTTCTGTCTAGTTTTTATGTGAAGACATTTCCTTTTCCAGCATAGGCCTCAAAGCCCTCCAAATATCCACTTGCAGATTCTACGAAAAGAGTGTTTCAAAACTGCTCTATCAAAAGCAAGCTTCAACACTGTGAGTAGAATGCACTCATCACAAAGAAGTTTCGGAGAATGCTTCTGTCTAGTTTGTATGTGAAGATATTTCCTTTTCCAACATAGGCCTCAAAGCGCTCCAAATAAACACTTGCAGATTCTACAAAAGGAGTGTTTCAAAACTGCTCTTTCGAGAGGAACGTTCAAGTCTGTGAGTTGAATGCACTCATCACACAGAAGTTTCTGAGAATGCTTCTGTCTAGTTTTTATGTGAAGATATTTCCTTTTCCAGCATAGGCCTCAAAACGCTCCAAATATCCTCTTGCAGATTCTTCAAAAAGAGTGTTTCAAAACTGTTCTATCAAAAGGAAGGTTCAACTCTGTGAGTTGAATGAATGCATCATGAAGAACTTTCTGAGAATGCTTCTCCGTAGTTTTTAGGTGAAGATATTCCATATCCCAGCACAGGCCTCGAAGTGCTCCAAATAACCACTTGCAGATTTTACCAAAAGAGTGTTTCAAAACTTCTCTTTCTATAGGTAAGTTCAAGTCTGTGAGTTGAATACACTCAACACAAAGAAGTTTCTGAGAATGCTTCTGTTCAGTTTTTATGTGAAGATATTTCCATTTCCAGCATAGGCCTCAAACGGCTCCAAATATCCACTTGCAGATTCTACAAAAAGAGTGTTTCCAAACTTCTCTATCAATTGGTAGGTTCAACTCTGTGAGTTGAATGAACTCATCACAAAGAAGTTTCTGAGAATCCTTCTCTCTAGTTTTTATGTGAAGATATTTCCTTTTCCAACATAGGCCTCAATGTGCTCCGAATAAACACTTGCAGATTCTACAAAAGGAGTGTTTCAAAACTGTTCTATCAAAGGGAACGTTCAAGTCTGTGAGTTGAATGCACTCATCACACAGAAGTTTCTCAGAATGCTTCTGTCTAGTTTTTAGGTGAAGAGATGTCATTTCCCAGCATAGGCCTCAAAGCGCTCCAAATATCCACTTGCAGATTCTACGAAAAGAGTGTTTCAAAGCTGCTCTTTCAAAAGCAAGGTTCAAGTCTGTGTGTTGAATGCACTCATCAGAAAGAAGTTTCTGAGAATGCTTCTGTCTAGTTCTTACGTGAAGATATTTCCTTTTCCAGCTTAGGCCTCAAAGCGCTCCAAATAAACACTTGCAAATTCCACAAAAGGAGTGTTTCAAAAGAGGTCTATCAAAAGGAACGTTCAAGTCTGTGAGTTGAATGCACTTATCATACAGAAGTTTCCTGGAATGCTTCTGTCTAGTTTTTATGTGAAGACATTTCCTTTTCCAGCATAGGCCTCAAAGCCCTCCAAATATCCACTTGCAGATTCTACCAAAAGAGTGTTTCAAAACTGCTCTATCAAAAGCAAGCTTCAACACTGTGAGTAGAATGCACTCATCACAAAGAAGTTTCGGAGAATGCTTCTGTCTAGTTTGTATGTGAAGATATTTCCTTTTCCAACATAGGCCTCAAAGCGCTCCAAATAAACACTTGCAGATTCTACAAAAGGAGTGTTTCAAAACTGCTCTTTCGAGAGGAACGTTCAAGTCTGTGAGTTGAATGCACTCATCACACAGAAGTTTCTGAGAATGCTTCTGTCTAGTTTTTATGTGAAGATATTTCCTTTTCCAGCATAGGCCTCAAAACGCTCCAAATATCCTCTTGCAGATTCTTCAAAAAGAGTGTTTCAAAACTGTTCTATCAAAAGGAAGGTTCAACTCTGTGAGTTGAATGAATGCATCGTGAAGAACTTTCTGAGAATGCTTCTCTGTAGTTTTTAGGTGAAGATATTCCATATCCCAGCACAGGCCTCGAAGTGCTCCAAATAACCACTTGCAGATTTTACCAAAAGAGTGTTTCAAAACTTCTCTTTCTATAGGTAAGTTCAAGTCTGTGAGTTGAATACACTCAACACAAAGAAGTTTCTGAGAATGCTTCTGTTCAGTTTTTATGTGAAGATATTTCCATTTCCAGCATAGGCCTCAAACGGCTCCAAATATCCACTTGCAGATTCTACAAAAAGAGTGTTTCCAAACTTCTCTATCAATTGGTAGGTTCAACTCTGTGAGTTGAATGAACTCATCACAAAGAAGTTTCTGAGAATCCTTCTCTCTAGTTTTTATGTGAAGATATTTCCTTTTCCAACATAGGCCTCAATGTGCTCCGAATAAACACTTGCAGATTCTACAAAAGGAGTGTTTCAAAACTGTTCTATCAAAGGGAACGTTCAAGTCTGTGAGTTGAATGCACTCATCACACAGAAGTTTCTCAGAATGCTTCTGTCTAGTTTTTAGGTGAAGAGATGTCATTTCCCAGCATAGGCCTCAAAGCGCTCCAAATATCCACTTGCAGATTCTACGAAAAGAGTGTTTCAAAGCTGCTCTTTCAAAAGCAAGGTTCAAGTCTGTGTGTTGAATGCACTCATCAGAAAGAAGTTTCTGAGAATGCTTCTGTCTAGTTCTTACGTGAAGATATTTCCTTTTCCAGCTTAGGCCTCAAAGCGCTCCAAATAAACACTTGCAAATTCCACAAAAGGAGTGTTTCAAAAGAGGTCTATCAAAAGGAACGTTCAAGTCTGTGAGTTGAATGCACTTATCATACAGAAGTTTCCTGGAATGCTTCTGTCTAGTTTTTATGTGAAGACATCTCCTTTTCCAGCATAGGCCTCAAAGCCCTCCAAATATCCACTTGCAGATTCTACCAAAAGAGTGTTTCAAAACTGCTCTATCAAAAGCAAGCTTCAACACTGTGAGTAGAATGCACTCATCACAAAGAAGTTTCGGAGAATGCTTCTGTCTAGTTTTTATGTGAAGATATTTCCTTTTCCAACATAGGCCTCAAAGCGCTCCAAATAAACACTTGCAGATTCTACAAAAGGAGTGTTTCAAAACTGCTCTTTCGAGAGGAACGTTCAAGTCTGTGAGTTGAATGCACTCATCACACAGAAGTTTCTGAGAATGCTTCTGTCTAGTTTTTATGTGAAGATATTTCCTTTTCCAGCATAGGCCTCAAAACGCTCCAAATATCCTCTTGCAGATTCTACAAAAAGAGTGTTTCAAAACTGTTCTATCAAAAGGAAGGTTCAACTCTGTGAGTTGAATGAATGCATCGTGAAGAACTTTCTGAGAATGCTTCTCTGTAGTTTTTAGGTGAAGATATTCCATATCCCAGCACAGGCCTCGAAGTGCTCCAAATAACCACTTGCAGATTTTACCAAAAGAGTGTTTCAAAACTTCTCTTTCTATTGGTAAGTTCAAGTCTGTGAGTTGAATGCACTCAACACAAAGAAGTTTCTGAGAATGCTTCTGTTCAGTTTTTATGTGAAGATATTTCCTTTTCCAGCATAGGCCTCAAACGGCTCCAAATATCCACTTGCAGATTCTACAAAAAGAGTGTTTCCAAACTTCTCTATCAATTGGTAGGTTCAACTCTGTGAGTTGAATGAACTCATCACAAAGAAGTTTCTGAGAATCCTTCTCAGTAGTTTTTATGTGAAGTTATTTCCTTTTCCAACATAGGCCTCAAGGTGCTCCGAATAAACACTTGCAGATTCTACAAAAGGAGTGTTTCAAAACTGTTCTATCAAAGGGATCGTTCAAGTCTGTGAGTTGAATGCACTCATCACACAGAAGTTTCTCAGAATGCTTCTGTCTAGTTTTTAGGTGAAGAGATGTGATTTCCCAGCATAGGCCTCAAAGCGCTCCAAATATCCACTTGCAGATTCTACGAAAAGAGTGTTTCACAGCTGCTCTTTCAAAAGCAAGGTTCAAGTCTGTGTGTTGAATGCACTCATCAGAAAGAAGTTTCTGAGAATGCTTCTGTCTAGTTCTTACGTGAAGATATTTCCTTTTCCAGCTTAGGCCTCAAAGCGCTCCAAATAAACACTTGCAAATTCCACAAAAGGAGTGTTTCAAAAGAGTTCTATCAAAAGGAACGTTCAAGTCTGTGAGTTGAATGCACTTATCATACAGAAGTTTCCTGGAATGCTTCTGTCTAGTTTTTATGTGAAGACATTTCCTTTTCCAGCATAGGCCTCAAAGCCCTCCAAATATCCACTTGCAGATTCTACCAAAAGAGTGTTTCAAAACTGCTCTATCAAAAGCAAGCTTCAACACTGTGAGTAGAATGCACTCATCACAAAGAAGTTTCGGAGAATGCTTCTGTCTAGTTTTTATGTGAAGATATTTCCTTTTCCAACATAGGCCTCAAAGCGCTCCAAATAAACACTTGCAGATTCTACAAAAGGAGTGTTTCAAAACTGCTCTTTCGAGAGGAACGTTCAAGTCTGTGAGTTGAATGCACTCATCACACAGAAGTTTCTGAGAATGCTTCTGTCTAGTTTTTATGTGAAGATATTTCCTTTTCCAGCATAGGCCTCAAAACGCTCCAAATATCCTCTTGCAGATTCTTCAAAAAGAGTGTTTCAAAACTGTTCTATCAAAAGGAAGGTTCAACTCTGTGAGTTGAATGAATGCATCGTGAAGAACTTTCTGAGAATGCTTCTCTGTAGTTTTTAGGTGAAGATATTCCATATCCCAGCACAGGCCTCGAAGTGCTCCAAATAACCACTTGCAGATTTTACCAAAAGAGTGTTTCAAAACTTCTCTTTCTATAGGTAAGTTCAAGTCTGTGAGTTGAATACACTCAACACAAAGAAGTTTCTGAGAATGCTTCTGTTCAGTTTTTATGTGAAGATATTTCCATTTCCAGCATAGGCCTCAAACGGCTCCAAATATCCACTTGCAGATTCTACAAAAAGAGTGTTTCCAAACTTCTCTATCAATTGGTAGGTTCAACTCTGTGAGTTGAATGAACTCATCACAAAGAAGTTTCTGAGAATGCTTCTGTCTAGTTTTTATGTGAAGATATTTCCTTTTCCAACATAGGCCTCAAGGTGCTCCGAATAAACACTTGCAGATTCTACAAAAGGAGTGTTTCAAAACTGTTCTATCAAAGGGAACGTTCAAGTCTGTGAGTTGAATGCACTCATCACACAGAAGTTTCTCAGAATGCTTCTGTCTAGTTTTTAGGTGAAGAGATTTCATTTCCCAGCATAGGCCTCAAAGCGCTCCAAATATCCCCTTGCAGATTCTACGAAAAGAGTGTTTCAAAGCTGCTCTTTCAAAAGCAATGTTCAAGTCTGTGTGTTGAATGCACTCATCAGAAAGAAGTTTCTGAGAATGCTTCTGTCTAGTTCTTACGTGAAGATATTTCCTTTTCCAGCTTAGGCCTCAAAGCGCTCCAAATAAACACTTGCAAATTCCACAAAAGGAGTGTTTCAAAAGAGGTCTATCAAAAGGAATGTTCAAGTCTGTGAGTTGAATGCACTTATCATACAGAAGTTTCCTGGAATGCTTCTGTCTATTTTTTATGTGAAGACATTTCCTTTTCCAGCATAGGCCTCAAAGCCCTCCAAATATCCACTTGCAGATTCTACCAAAAGAGTGTTTCAAAACTGCTCTATCAAAAGCAAGCTTCAACACTGTGAGTAGAATGCACTCATCACAAAGAAGTTTCGGAGAATGCTTCTGTCTAGTTTGTATGTGAAGATATTTCCTTTTCCAACATAGGCCTCAAAGCGCTCCAAATAAACACTTGCAGATTCTACAAAAGGAGTGTTTCAAAACTGCTCTTTCGAGAGGAACGTTCAAGTCTGTGAGTTGAATGCACTCATCACACAGAAGTTTCTGAGAATGCTTCTGTCTAGTTTTTATGTGAAGATATTTCCTTTTCCAGCATAGGCCTCAAAACGCTCCAAATATCCTCTTGCAGATTCTACAAAAAGAGTGTTCCAAAACTGTTCTATCAAAAGAAAGGTTCAACTCTGTGAGTTGAATGAGTGCATCGTGAAGAACTTTCTGAGAATGCTTCTCTGTAGTTTTTAGGTGAAGATATTCCATATCCCAGCACAGGCCTCGAAGTGCTCCAAATAACCACTTGCAGATTTTACCAAAAGAGTGTTTCAAAACTGCTCTTTCTATAGGTAAGTTCAAGTCTGTGAGTTGAATGCACTCAACACAAAGAAGTTTCTGAGAATGCTTCTGTTCAGTTTTTATGTGAAGATATTTCTTTTTCCAGCATAGGCCTCAAACGGCTCCAAATATCCACTTGCAGATTCTACAAAAAGAGTGTTTCCAAACTTCTCTATCAATTGGTAGGTTCAACTCTGTGAGTTGAATGAACTCATCTCAAAGAAGTTTCTGAGAATCCTTCTCTCTAGTTTTTATGTGAAGATATTTCCTTTTCCAACATAGGCCTCAATGTGCTCCGAATAAACACTTGCAGATTCTACAAAAGGAGTGTTTCAAAACTGTTCTATCAAAGGGAACGTTCAAGTCTGTGAGTTGAATGCACTCATCACACAGAAGTTTCTCAGAATGCTTCTGTCTAGTTTTTAGGTGAAGAGATTTCATTTCCCAGCATAGGCCTCAAAGCGCTCCAAATATCCACTTGCAGATTCTGCGAAAAGAGTGTTTCAAAGCTGCTCTTTCAAAAGCAAGGTTCAAGTCTGTGTGTTGAATGCACTCATCAGAAAGAAGTTTCTGAGAATGCTTCTGTCTAGTTCTTACGTGAAGATATTTCCTTTTCCAGCTTAGGCCTCAAAGCGCTCCAAATAAACACTTGCAAATTCCACAAAAGGAGTGTTTCAAAAGAGTTCTATCAAAAGGAACGTTCAAGTCTGTGAGTTGAATGCACTTATCATACAGAAGTTTCCTGGAATGCTTCTGTCTAGTTTTTATGTGAAGACATTTCCTTTTCCAGCATAGGCCTCAAAGCCCTCCAAATATCCACTTGCAGATTCTACCAAAAGAGTGTTTCAAAACTGCTCTATCAAAAGCAAGCTTCAACACTGTGAGTAGAATGCACTCATCACAAAGAAGTTTCGGAGAATGCTTCTGTCTAGTTTTTATGTGAAGATATTTCCTTTTCCAACATAGGCCTCATAGCGCTCCAAATAAACACTTGCAGATTCTACAAAAGGAGTGTTTCAAAACTGCTCTTTCGAGAGGAACGTTCAAGTCTGTGAGTTGAATGCACTCATCACACAGAAGGTTCCGAGAATGCTTCTGTCTAGTTTTTATGTGAAGATATTTCCTTTTCCAGCATAGGCCTCAAAACGCTCCAAATATCCTCTTGCAGATTCTACAAAAAGAGTGTTTCAAAACTGTTCTATCAAAAGGAAGGTTCAACTCTGTGAGTTGAATGAATCCATCGTGAGGAACTTTCTGAGAATGCTTCTCTGTAGTTTTTAGGTGAAGATATTCCATATCCCAGCACAGGCCTCGAAGTGCTCCAAATAACCACTTGCAGATTTTACCAAAAGAGTGTTTCAAAACTTCTCTTTCTATAGGTAAGTTCAAGTCTGTGAGTTGAATGCACTCAACACAAAGAAGTTTCTGAGAATGCTTCTGTTCAGTTTTTATGTGAAGATATTTCCTTTTCCAGCATAGGCCTCAAACGGCTCCAAATATCCACTTGCAGATTCTACAAAAAGAGTGTTTCCAAACTTCTCTATCAATGGGTAGGTTCAACTCTGTGAGTTGAATGAACTCATCCCAAAGAAGTTTCTGAGAATGCTTCTGTCTAGTTTTTATGTGAAGATATTTCCTTTTCCAACATAGGCCTCAAGGTGCTCCGAATAAACACTTGCAGATTCTACAAAAGGAGTGTTTCAAAACTGTTCTATCAAAAGGAACGTTCAAGTCTGTGAGTTGAATGTACTCATCACACAGAAGTTTCTCAGAATGCTTCTGTCTAGTTTTTAGGTGAAGAGATGTCATTTCCCAGCATAGGCCTCAAAGCGCTCCAAATATCCACTTGCAGATTCTACGAAAAGAGTGTTTCAAAGCTGCTCTTTCAAAAGCAAGGTTCAAGTCTGTGTGTTGAATGCACTCATCAGAAAGAAGTTTCTGAGAATGCTTCTGTCTAGTTCTTACGTGAAGATATTTCCTTTTCCAGCTTAGGCCTCAAAGCGCTCCAAATAAACACTTGCAAATTCCACAAAAGGAGTGTTTCAAAAGAGTTCTATCAAAAGGAACGTTCAAGTCTGTGAGTTGAATGCACTTATCATACAGAAGTTTCCTGGAATGCTTCTGTCTAGTTTTTATGTGAAGACATTTCCTTTTCCAGCATAGGCCTCAAAGCCCTCCAAATATCCACTTGCAGATTCTACCAAAAGAGTGTTTCAAAACTGCTCTATCAAAAGCAAGCTTCAACACTGTGAGTAGAATGCACTCATCACAAAGAAGTTTCGGAGAATGCTTCTGTCTAGTTTTTATGTGAAGATATTTCCTTTTCCAACATAGGCCTCAAAGCGCTCCAAATAAACACTTGCAGATTCTACAAAAGGAGTGTTTCAAAACTGCTCTTTCGAGAGGAACGTTCAAGTCTGTGAGTTGAATGCACTCATCACACAGAAGGTTCCGAGAATGCTTCTGTCTAGTTTTTATGTGAAGATATTTCCTTTTCCAGCATAGGCCTCAAAACGCTCCAAATATCCTCTTGCAGATTCTACAAAAAGAGTGTTTCAAAACTGTTCTATCAAAAGGAAGGTTCAACTCTGTGAGTTGAATGAATCCATCGTGAGGAACTTTCTGAGAATGCTTCTCTGTAGTTTTTAGGTGAAGATATTCCATATCCCAGCACAGGCCTCGAAGTGCTCCAAATAACCACTTGCAGATTTTACCAAAAGAGTGTTTCAAAACTTCTCTTTCTATAGGTAAGTTCAAGTCTGTGAGTTGAATGCACTCAACACAAAGAAGTTTCTGAGAATGCTTCTGTTCAGTTTTTATGTGAAGATATTTCCTTTTCCAGCATAGGCCTCAAACGGCTCCAAATATCCACTTGCAGATTCTACAAAAAGAGTGTTTCCAAACTTCTCTATCAATTGGTAGGTTCAACTCTGTGAGTTGAATGAACTCATCCCAAAGAAGTTTCTGAGAATGCTTCTGTCTAGTTTTTATGTGAAGATATTTCCTTTTCCAACATAGGCCTCAAGGTGCTCCGAATAAACACTTGCAGATTCTACAAAAGGAGTGTTTCAAAACTGTTCTATCAAAAGGAACGTTCAAGTCTGTGAGTTGAATGTACTCATCACACAGAAGTTTCTCAGAATGCTTCTGTCTAGTTTTTAGGTGAAGAGATGTCATTTCCCAGCATAGGCCTCAAAGCGCTCCAAATATCCACTTGCAGATTCTACGAAAAGAGTGTTTCAAAGCTGCTCTTTCAAAAGCAAGGTTCAAGTCTGTGTGTTGAATGCACTCATCAGAAAGAAGTTTCTGAGAATGCTTCTGTCTAGTTCTTACGTGAAGATATTTCCTTTTCCAGCTTAGGCCTCAAAGCGCTCCAAATAAACACTTGCAAATTCCACAAAAGGAGTGTTTCAAAAGAGTTCTATCAAAAGGAACGTTCAAGTCTGTGAGTTGAATGCACTTATCATACAGAAGTTTCCTGGAATGCTTCTGTCTAGTTTTTATGTGAAGACATTTCCTTTTCCAGCATAGGCCTCAAAGCCCTCCAAATATCCACTTGCAGATTCTACCAAAAGAGTGTTTCAAAACTGCTCTATCAAAAGCAAGCTTCAACACTGTGAGTAGAATGCACTCATCACAAAGAAGTTTCGGAGAATGCTTCTGTCTAGTTTGTATGTGAAGATATTTCCTTTTCCAACATAGGCCTCAAAGCGCTCCAAATAAACACTTGCAGATTCTACAAAAGGAGTGTTTCAAAACTGCTCTTTCGAGAGGAACGTTCAAGTCTGTGAGTTGAATGCACTCATCACACAGAAGTTTCTGAGAATGCTTCTGTCTAGTTTTTATGTGAAGATATTTCCTTTTCCAGCATAGGCCTCAAAACGCTCCAAATATCCTCTTGCAGATTCTACAAAAAGAGTGTTTCAAAACTGTTCTATCAAAAGGAAGGTTCAACTCTGTGAGTTGAATGAGTGCATCGTGAAGAACTTTCTGAGAATGCTTCTGTGTAGTTTTTAGGTGAAGATATCCCAGCACAGGCCTCGAAGTGCTCCAAATAACCACTTGCAGATTTTGCCAAAAGAGTGTTTCAAAACTGCTCTTTCTATAGGTAAGTTCAAGTCTGTGAGTTGAATGCACTCAACACAAAGAAGTTGCTGAGAATGCTTCTGTTCAGTTTTTATGTGAAGATATATCCTTTTCCAACATAGGCCTCAAGGTGCTCCGAATAAACACTTGCAGATTCTACAAAAGGAGTGTTTCAAAACTGTTCTATCAAAGGGAACGTTCAAGTCTGTGAGTTGAATGCACTCATCACACAGAAGTTTCTCAGAATGCTTCTGTCTAGTTTTTAGGTGAAGAGATTTCATTTCCCAGCATAGGCCTCAAAGCGCTCCAATTATCCACTTGCAGATTCTACGAAAAGAGTGTTTCAAAGCTGCTCTTTCAAAACCAAGGTTCAAGTCTGTGTGTTGAATGCACTCATCAGAAAGAAGTTTCTGAGAATGCTTCTGTCTAGTTCTTACGTGAAGATATTTCCTTTTCCAGCTTAGGCCACAAAGCGCTCCAAAGAAACACTTGCAAATTCCACAAAAGGAGTGTTTCAAAAGAGTTCTATCAAAAGGAACGTTCAAGTCTGTGAGTTGAATGCACTTATCATACAGAAGTTTCCTGGAATGCTTCTGTCTAGTTTTTATGTGAAGACATTTCCTTTTCCAGCATAGGCCTCAAAGCCCTCCAAATATCCACTTGCAGATTCTACCAAAAGAGTGTTTCAAAACTGCTCTATCAAAAGCAAGCTTCAACACTGTGAGTAGAATGCACTCATCACAAAGAAGTTTCGGAGAATGCTTCTGTCTAGTTTTTATGTGAAGATATTTCCTTTTCCAACATAGGCCTCAAAGCGCTCCAAATAAACACTTGCAGATTCTACAAAAGGAGTGTTTCAAAACTGCTCTTTCGAGAGGAACGTTCAAGTCTGTGAGTTGAATGCACTCATCACACAGAAGGTTCCGAGAATGCTTCTGTCTAGTTTTTATGTGAAGATATTTCCTTTTCCAGCATAGGCCTCAAAACGCTCCAAATATCCTCTTGCAGATTCTACAAAAAGAGTGTTTCAAAACTGTTCTATCAAAAGGAAGGTTCAACTCTGTGAGTTGAATGAATCCATCGTGAGGAACTTTCTGAGAATGCTTCTCTGTAGTTTTTAGGTGAAGATATTCCATATCCCAGCACAGGCCTCGAAGTGCTCCAAATAACCACTTGCAGATTTTACCAAAAGAGTGTTTCAAAACTTCTCTTTCTATAGGTAAGTTCAAGTCTGTGAGTTGAATGCACTCAACACAAAGAAGTTTCTGAGAATGCTTCTGTTCAGTTTTTATGTGAAGATATTTCCTTTTCCAGCATAGGCCTCAAACGGCTCCAAATATCCACTTGCAGATTCTACAAAAAGAGTGTTTCCAAACTTCTCTATCAATTGGTAGGTTCAACTCTGTGAGTTGAATGAACTCATCCCAAAGAAGTTTCTGAGAATGCTTCTGTCTAGTTTTTATGTGAAGATATTTCCTTTTCCAACATAGGCCTCATGGTGCTCCGAATAAACACTTGCAGATTCTACAAAAGGAGTGTTTCAAAACTGTTCTATCAAAAGGAACGTTCAAGTCTGTGAGTTGAATGTACTCATCACACAGAAGTTTCTCAGAATGCTTCTGTCTAGTTTTTAGGTGAAGAGATGTCATTTCCCAGCGTAGGCCTCAAAGCGCTCCAAATATCCACTTGCAGATTCTACGAAAAGAGTGTTTCAAAGCTGCTCTTTCAAAAGCAAGGTTCAAGTCTGTGTGTTGAATGCACTCATCAGAAAGAAGTTTCTGAGAATGCTTCTGTCTAGTTCTTACGTGAAGATATTTCCTTTTCCAGCTTAGGCCTCAAAGCGCTCCAAATAAACACTTGCAAATTCCACAAAAGGAGTGTTTCAAAAGAGTTCTATCAAAAGGAACGTTCAAGTCTGTGAGTTGAATGCACTTATCATACAGAAGTTTCCTGGAATGCTTCTGTCTAGTTTTTATGTGAAGACATTTCCTTTTCCAGCATAGGCCTCAAAGCCCTCCAAATATCCACTTGCAGATTCTACCAAAAGAGTGTTTCAAAACTGCTCTATCAAAAGCAAGCTTCAACACTGTGAGTAGAATGCACTCATCACAAAGAAGTTTCGGAGAATGCTTCTGTCTAGTTTTTATGTGAAGATATTTCCTTTTCCAACATAGGCCTCAAAGCGCTCCAAATAAACACTTGCAGATTCTACAAAAGGAGTGTTTCAAAACTGCTCTTTCGAGAGGAACGTTCAAGTCTGTGAGTTGAATGCACTCATCACACAGAAGGTTCCGAGAATGCTTCTGTCTAGTTTTTATGTGAAGATATTTCCTTTTCCAGCATAGGCCTCAAAACGCTCCAAATATCCTCTTGCAGATTCTACAAAAAGAGTGTTTCAAAACTGTTCTATCAAAAGGAAGGTTCAACTCTGTGAGTTGAATGAATCCATCGTGAGGAACTTTCTGAGAATGCTTCTCTGTAGTTTTTAGGTGAAGATATTCCATATCCCAGCACAGGCCTCGAAGTGCTCCAAATAACCACTTGCAGATTTTACCAAAAGAGTGTTTCAAAACTTCTCTTTCTATAGGTAAGTTCAAGTCTGTGAGTTGAATGCACTCAACACAAAGAAGTTTCTGAGAATGCTTCTGTTCAGTTTTTATGTGAAGATATTTCCTTTTCCAGCATAGGCCTCAAACGGCTCCAAATATCCACTTGCAGATTCTACAAAAAGAGTGTTTCCAAACTTCTCTATCAATTGGTAGGTTCAACTCTGTGAGTTGAATGAACTCATCCCAAAGAAGTTTCTGAGAATGCTTCTGTCTAGTTTTTATGTGAAGATATTTCCTTTTCCAACATAGGCCTCAAGGTGCTCCGAATAAACACTTGCAGATTCTACAAAAGGAGTGTTTCAAAACTGTTCTATCAAAAGGAACGTTCAAGTCTGTGAGTTGAATGTACTCATCACACAGAAGTTTCTCAGAATGCTTCTGTCTAGTTTTTAGGTGAAGAGATGTCATTTCCCAGCATAGGCCTCAAAGCGCTCCAAATATCCACTTGCAGATTCTACGAAAAGAGTGTTTCAAAGCTGCTCTTTCAAAAGCAAGGTTCAAGTCTGTGTGTTGAATGCACTCATCAGAAAGAAGTTTCTGAGAATGCTTCTGTCTAGTTCTTACGTGAAGATATTTCCTTTTCCAGCTTAGGCCTCAAAGCGCTCCAAATAAACACTTGCAAATTCCACAAAAGGAGTGTTTCAAAAGAGTTCTATCAAAAGGAACGTTCAAGTCTGTGAGTTGAATGCACTTATCATACAGAAGTTTCCTGGAATGCTTCTGTCTAGTTTTTATGTGAAGACATTTCCTTTTCCAGCATAGGCCTCAAAGCCCTCCAAATATCCACTTGCAGATTCTACCAAAAGAGTGTTTCAAAACTGCTCTATCAAAAGCAAGCTTCAACACTGTGAGTAGAATGCACTCATCACAAAGAAGTTTCGGAGAATGCTTCTGTCTAGTTTTTATGTGAAGATATTTCCTTTTCCAACATAGGCCTCAAAGCGCTCCAAATAAACACTTGCAGATTCTACAAAAGGAGTGTTTCAAAACTGCTCTTTCGAGAGGAACGTTCAAGTCTGTGAGTTGAATGCACTCATCACACAGAAGTTTCTGAGAATGCTTCTGTCTAGTTTTTATGTGAAGATATTTCCTTTTCCAGCATAGGCCTCAAAACGCTCCAAATATCCTCTTGCAGATTCTACAAAAAGAGTGTTTCAAAACTGTTCTATCAAAAGGAAGGTTCAACTCTGTGAGTTGAATGAGTGCATCGTGAAGAACTTTCTGAGAATGCTTCTGTGTAGTTTTTAGGTGAAGATATCCCAGCACAGGCCTCGAAGTGCTCCAAATAACCACTTGCAGATTTTACCAAAAGAGTGTTTCAAAACTGCTCTTTCTATAGGTAAGTTCAAGTCTGTGAGTTGAATGCACTCAACACAAAGAAGTTGCTGAGAATGCTTCTGTTCAGTTTTTATGTGAAGATATATCCTTTTCCAACATAGGCCTCAAGGTGCTCCGAATAAACACTTGCAGATTCTACAAAAGGAGTGTTTCAAAACTGTTCTATCAAAGGGAACGTTCAAGTCTGTGAGTTGAATGCACTCATCACACAGAAGTTTCTCAGAATGCTTCTGTCTAGTTTTTAGGTGAAGAGATTTCATTTCCCAGCATAGGCCTCAAAGCGCTCCAATTATCCACTTGCAGATTCTACGAAAAGAGTGTTTCAAAGCTGCTCTTTCAAAACCAAGGTTCAAGTCTGTGTGTTGAATGCACTCATCAGAAAGAAGTTTCTGAGAATGCTTCTGTCTAGTTCTTACGTGAAGATATTTCCTTTTCCAGCTTAGGCCACAAAGCGCTCCAAAGAAACACTTGCAAATTCCACAAAAGGAGTGTTTCAAAAGAGTTCTATCAAAAGGAACGTTCAAGTCTGTGAGTTGAATGCACTTATCATACAGAAGTTTCCTGGAATGCTTCTGTCTAGTTTTTATGTGAAGACATCTCCTTTTCCAGCATAGGCCTCAAAGCCCTCCAAATATCCACTTGCAGATTCTACCAAAAGAGTGTTTCAAAACTGCTCTATCAAAAGCAAGCTTCAACACTGTGAGTAGAATGCACTCATCACAAAGAAGTTTCGGAGAATGCTTCTGTCTAGTTTTTATGTGAAGATATCTCCTTTTAAAACATAGGCCTCAAAGCGCTCCAAATAAACACTTGCAGATTCTACAAAAGGAGTGTTTCAAAACTGCTCTTTCGAGAGGAACGTTCACGTCTGTGAGTTGAATACACTCAACACACAGAAGTTTCTGAGAATGCTTCTGTCTAGTTTTTATGTGAAGATATTTCCTTTTCCAGCATAGGCCTCAAAACGCTCCAAATATCCTCTTGCAGATTCTACAAAAAGAGTGTTTCAAAACTGTTCTATCAAAAGGAAGGTTCAACTCTGTGAGTTGAATGAATGCATCGTGAAGAACTTTCTGAGAATGCTTCTGTGTAGTTTTTAGGTGAAGATATTCCATATCCCAGCACAGGCCTCGAAGTGCTCCAAATAACCACTTGCAGATTTTACCAAAAGAGTGTTTCAAAACTGCTCTTTCTATAGGTAAGTTCAAGTCTGTGAGTTGAATGCACTCAACACAAAGAAGTTTCTGAGAATGCTCCTGTTCAGTTTTTATGTGAAGATACTTCCATTTCCAGCATAGGCCTCAAACGGCTCCAAATATCCACTTGCAGATTCTACAAAAAGAGTGTTTCCAAACTTCTCTATCAATTGGTAGGTTCAACTCTGTGAGTTGAATGAACTCATCCCAAAGAAGTTTCTGAGAATGCTTCTGTCTAGTTTTTATGTGAAGATATTTCCTTTTCCAACATAGGCCTCAAGGTGCTCCGAATAAACACTTGCAGATTCTACAAAAGGAGTGTTTCAAAACTGTTCTATCAAAAGGAACGTTCAAGTCTGTGAGTTGAATGCACTCATCACACAGAAGTTTCTCAGAATGCTTCTGTCTAGTTTTTAGGTGAAGAGATGTCATTTCCCAGCATAGGCCTCAAAGCGCTCCAAATATCCACTTGCAGATTCTACGAAAAGAGTGTTTCAAAGCTGCTCTTTCAAAAGCAAGGTTCAAGTCTGTGTGTTGAATGCACTCATCAGAAAGAAGTTTCTGAGAATGCTTCTGTCTAGTTCTTACGTGAAGATATTTCCTTTTCCAGCTTAGGCCTCAAAGCGCTCCAAATAAACACTTGCAAATTCCACAAAAGGAGTGTTTCAAAAGAGGTCTATCAAAAGGAACGTTCAAGTCTGTGAGTTGAATGCACTTATCATACAGAAGTTTCCTGGAATGCTTCTGTCTAGTTTTTATGTGAAGACATCTCCTTTTCCAGCATAGGCCTCAAAGCCCTCCAAATATCCACTTGCAGATTCTACCAAAAGAGTGTTTCAAAACTGCTCTATCAAAAGCAAGCTTCAACACTGTGAGTAGAATGCACTCATCACAAAGAAGTTTCGGAGAATGCTTCTGTCTAGTTTTTATGTGAAGATATTTCCTTTTCCAACATAGGCCTCAAAGCGCTCCAAATAAACACTTGCAGATTCTACAAAAGGAGTGTTTCAAAACTGCTCTTTCGAGAGGAACGTTCAAGTCTGTGAGTTGAATGCACTCATCACACAGAAGTTTGTGAGAATGCTTCTGTCTAGTTTTTATGTGAAGATATTTCCTTTTCCAGCATAGGCCTCAAAACGCTCCAAATATCCTCTTGCAGATTCTACAAAAAGAGTGTTTCAAAACTGTTCTATCAAAAGGAAGGTTCAACTCTGTGAGTTGAATGAATGCATCGTGAAGAACTTTCTGAGAATGCTTCTCTGTAGTTTTTAGGTGAAGATATTCCATATCCCAGCACAGGCCTCGAAGTGCTCCAAATAACCACTTGCAGATTTTACCAAAAGAGTGTTTCAAAACTTCTCTTTCTATTGGTAAGTTCAAGTCTGTGAGTTGAATGCACTCAACACAAAGAAGTTTCTGAGAATGCTTCTGTTCAGTTTTTATGTGAAGATATTTCCTTTTCCAGCATAGGCCTCAAACGGCTCCAAATATCCACTTGCAGATTCTACAAAAAGAGTGTTTCCAAACTTCTCTATCAATTGGTAGGTTCAACTCTGTGAGTTGAATGAACTCATCACAAAGAAGTTTCTGAGAATCCTTCTCAGTAGTTTTTATGTGAAGTTATTTCCTTTTCCAACATAGGCCTCAAGGTGCTCCGAATAAACACTTGCAGATTCTACAAAAGGAGTGTTTCAAAACTGTTCTATCAAAGGGATCGTTCAAGTCTGTGAGTTGAATGCACTCATCACACAGAAGTTTCTCAGAATGCTTCTGTCTAGTTTTTAGGTGAAGAGATGTGATTTCCCAGCATAGGCCTCAAAGCGCTCCAAATATCCACTTGCAGATTCTACGAAAAGAGTGTTTCACAGCTGCTCTTTCAAAAGCAAGGTTCAAGTCTGTGTGTTGAATGCACTCATCAGAAAGAAGTTTCTGAGAATGCTTCTGTCTAGTTCTTAAGTGAAGATATTTCCTTTTCCAGCTTAGGCCTCAAAGCGCTCCAAATAAACACTTGCAAATTCCACAAAAGGAGTGTTTCAAAAGAGTTCTATCAAAAGGAACGTTCAAGTCTGTGAGTTGAATGCACTTATCATACAGAAGTTTCCTGGAATGCTTCTGTCTATTTTTTATGTGAAGACATTTCCTTTTCCAGCATAGGCCTCAAAGCCCTCCAAATATCCACTTGCAGATTCTACCAAAAGAGTGTTTCAAAACTGCTCTATCAAAAGCAAGCTTCAACACTGTGAGTAGAATGCACTCATCACAAAGAAGTTTCGGAGAATGCTTCTGTCTAGTTTTTATGTGAAGATATTTCCTTTTCCAACATAGGCCTCAAAGCGCTCCAAATAAACACTTGCAGATTCTACAAAAGGAGTGTTTCAAAACTGCTCTTTCGAGAGGAACGTTCAAGTCTGTGAGTTGAATGCACTCATCACACAGAAGTTTCTGAGAATGCTTCTGTCTAGTTTTTATGTGAAGATATTTCCTTTTCCAGCATAGGCCTCAAAACGCTCCAAATATCCTCTTGCAGATTCTTCAAAAAGAGTGTTTCAAAACTGTTCTATCAAAAGGAAGGTTCAACTCTGTGAGTTGAATGAATGCATCGTGAAGAACTTTCTGAGAATGCTTCTCTGTAGTTTTTAGGTGAAGATATTCCATATCCCAGCACAGGCCTCGAAGTGCTCCAAATAACCACTTGCAGATTTTACCAAAAGAGTGTTTCAAAACTTCTCTTTCTATAGGTAAGTTCAAGTCTGTGAGTTGAATACACTCAACACAAAGAAGTTTCTGAGAATGCTTCTGTTCAGTTTTTATGTGAAGATATTTCCATTTCCAGCATAGGCCTCAAACGGCTCCAAATATCCACTTGCAGATTCTACAAAAAGAGTGTTTCCAAACTTCTCTATCAATTGGTAGGTTCAACTCTGTGAGTTGAATGAACTCATCACAAAGAAGTTTCTGAGAATGCTTCTGTCTAGTTTTTATGTGAAGATATTTCCTTTTCCAACATAGGCCTCAAGGTGCTCCGAATAAACACTTGCAGATTCTACAAAAGGAGTGTTTCAAAACTGTTCTATCAAAGGGAACGTTCAAGTCTGTGAGTTGAATGCACTCATCACACAGAAGTTTCTCAGAATGCTTCTGTCTAGTTTTTATGTGAAGATATTTCCTTTTCCAGCATAGGCCTCAAAACGCTCCAAATATCCTCTTGCAGATTCTTCAAAAAGAGTGTTTCAAAACTGTTCTATCAAAAGGAAGGTTCAACTCTGTGAGTTGAATGAATGCATCGTGAAGAACTTTCTGAGAATGCTTCTCTGTAGTTTTTAGGTGAAGATATTCCATATCCCAGCACAGGCCTCGAAGTGCTCCAAATAACCACTTGCAGATTTTACCAAAAGAGTGTTTCAAAACTTCTCTTTCTATAGGTAAGTTCAAGTCTGTGAGTTGAATACACTCAACACAAAGAAGTTTCTGAGAATGCTTCTGTTCAGTTTTTATGTGAAGATATTTCCATTTCCAGCATAGGCCTCAAACGGCTCCAAATATCCACTTGCAGATTCTACAAAAAGAGTGTTTCCAAACTTCTCTATCAATTGGTAGGTTCAACTCTGTGAGTTGAATGAACTCATCACAAAGAAGTTTCTGAGAATGCTTCTGTCTAGTTTTTATGTGAAGATATTTCCTTTTCCAACATAGGCCTCAAGGTGCTCCGAATAAACACTTGCAGATTCTACAAAAGGAGTGTTTCAAAACTGTTCTATCAAAGGGAACGTTCAAGTCTGTGAGTTGAATGCACTCATCACACAGAAGTTTCTCAGAATGCTTCTGTCTAGTTTTTAGGTGAAGAGATTTCATTTCCCAGCATAGGCCTCAAAGCGCTCCAAATATCCCCTTGCAGATTCTACGAAAAGAGTGTTTCAAAGCTGCTCTTTCAAAAGCAATGTTCAAGTCTGTGTGTTGAATGCACTCATCAGAAAGAAGTTTCTGAGAATGCTTCTGTCTAGTTCTTACGTGAAGATATTTCCTTTTCCAGCTTAGGCCTCAAAGCGCTCCAAATAAACACTTGCAAATTCCACAAAAGGAGTGTTTCAAAAGAGGTCTATCAAAAGGAATGTTCAAGTCTGTGAGTTGAATGCACTTATCATACAGAAGTTTCCTGGAATGCTTCTGTCTATTTTTTATGTGAAGACATTTCCTTTTCCAGCATAGGCCTCAAAGCCCTCCAAATATCCACTTGCAGATTCTACCAAAAGAGTGTTTCAAAACTGCTCTATCAAAAGCAAGCTTCAACACTGTGAGTAGAATGCACTCATCACAAAGAAGTTTCGGAGAATGCTTCTGTCTAGTTTGTATGTGAAGATATTTCCTTTTCCAACATAGGCCTCAAAGCGCTCCAAATAAACACTTGCAGATTCTACAAAAGGAGTGTTTCAAAACTGCTCTTTCGAGAGGAACGTTCAAGTCTGTGAGTTGAATGCACTCATCACACAGAAGTTTCTGAGAATGCTTCTGTCTAGTTTTTAGGTGAAGATATTTCCTTTTCCAGCATAGGCCTCAAAACGCTCCAAATATCCTCTTGCAGATTCTACAAAAAGAGTGTTCCAAAACTGTTCTATCAAAAGGAAGGTTCAACTCTGTGAGTTGAATGAGTGCATCGTGAAGAACTTTCTGAGAATGCTTCTCTGTAGTTTTTAGGTGAAGATATTCCATATCCCAGCACAGGCCTCGAAGTGCTCCAAATAACCACTTGCAGATTTTACCAAAAGAGTGTTTCAAAACTGCTCTTTCTATAGGTAAGTTCAAGTCTGTGAGTTGAATGCACTCAACACAAAGAAGTTTCTGAGAATGCTTCTGTTCAGTTTTTATGTGAAGATATTTCTTTTTCCAGCATAGGCCTCAAACGGCTCCAAATATCCACTTGCAGATTCTACAAAAAGAGTGTTTCCAAACTTCTCTATCAATTGGTAGGTTCAACTCTGTGAGTTGAATGAACTCATCTCAAAGAAGTTTCTGAGAATCCTTCTCTCTAGTTTTTATGTGAAGATATTTCCTTTTCCAACATAGGCCTCAATGTGCTCCGAATAAACACTTGCAGATTCTACAAAAGGAGTGTTTCAAAACTGTTCTATCAAAGGGAACGTTCAAGTCTGTGAGTTGAATGCACTCATCACACAGAAGTTTCTCAGAATGCTTCTGTCTAGTTTTTAGGTGAAGAGATTTCATTTCCCAGCATAGGCCTCAAAGCGCTCCAAATATCCACTTGCAGATTCTGCGAAAAGAGTGTTTCAAAGCTGCTCTTTCAAAAGCAAGGTTCAAGTCTGTGTGTTGAATGCACTCATCAGAAAGAAGTTTCTGAGAATGCTTCTGTCTAGTTCTTACGTGAAGATATTTCCTTTTCCAGCTTAGGCCTCAAAACGCTCCAAATAAACACTTGCAAATACCACAAAAGGAGTGTTTCAAAAGAGTTCTATCAAAAGGAACGTTCAAGTCTGTGAGTTGAATGCACTTATCATACAGAAGTTTCCTGGAATGCTTCTGTCTAGTTTTTATGTGAAGACATTTCCTTTTCCAGCATAGGCCTCAAAGCCCTCCAAATATCCACTTGCAGATTCTACCAAAAGAGTGTTTCAAAACTGCTCTATCAAAAGCAAGCTTCAACACTGTGAGTAGAATGCACTCATCACAAAGAAGTTTCGGAGAATGCTTCTGTCTAGTTTTTATGTGAAGATATTTCCTTTTCCAACATAGGCCTCAAAGCGCTCCAAATAAACACTTGCAGATTCTACAAAAGGAGTGTTTCAAAACTGCTCTTTCGAGAGGAACGTTCAAGTCTGTGAGTTGAATGCACTCATCACACAGAAGGTTCCGAGAATGCTTCTGTCTAGTTTTTATGTGAAGATATTTCCTTTTCCAGCATAGGCCTCAAAACGCTCCAAATATCCTCTTGCAGATTCTACAAAAAGAGTGTTTCAAAACTGTTCTATCAAAAGGAAGGTTCAACTCTGTGAGTTGAATGAATCCATCGTGAGGAACTTTCTGAGAATGCTTCTCTGTAGTTTTTAGGTGAAGATATTCCATATCCCAGCACAGGCCTCGAAGTGCTCCAAATAACCACTTGCAGATTTTACCAAAAGAGTGTTTCAAAACTTCTCTTTCTATAGGTAAGTTCAAGTCTGTGAGTTGAATGCACTCAACACAAAGAAGTTTCTGAGAATGCTTCTGTTCAGTTTTTATGTGAAGATACTTCCTTTTCCAGCATAGGCCTCAAACGGCTCCAAATATCCACTTGCAGATTCTACAAAAAGAGTGTTTCCAAACTTCTCTATCAATTGGTAGGTTCAACTCTGTGAGTTGAATGAACTCATCCCAAAGAAGTTTCTGAGAATGCTTCTGTCTAGTTTTTATGTGAAGATATTTCCTTTTCCAACATAGGCGTCAAGGTGCTCCGAATAAACACTTGCAGATTCTACAAAAGGAGTGTTTCAAAACTGTTCTATCAAAAGGAACGTTCAAGTCTGTGAGTTGAATGCACTCATCACACAGAAGTTTCTCAGAATGCTTCTGTCTAGTTTTTAGGTGAAGAGATGTCATTTCCCAGCATAGGCCTCAAAGCGCTCCAAATATCCACTTGCAGATTCTACGAAAAGAGTGTTTCAAAGCTGCTCTTTCAAAAGCAAGGTTCAAGTCTGTGTGTTGAATGCACTCATCAGAAAGAAGTTTCTGAGAATGCTTCTGTCTAGTTCTTACGTGAAGATATTTCCTTTTCCAGCTTAGGCCTCAAAGCGCTCCAAATAAACACTTGCAAATTCCACAAAAGGAGTGTTTCAAAAGAGTTCTATCAAAAGGAACGTTCAAGTCTGTGAGTTGAATGCACTTATCATACAGAAGTTTCCTGGAATGCTTCTGTCTAGTTTTTATGTGAAGACATTTCCTTTTCCAGCATAGGCCTCAAAGCGCTCCAAATATCCACTTGCAGATTCTACCAAAAGAGTGTTTCAAAACTGCTCTATCAAAAGCAAGCTTCAACACTGTGAGTAGAATGCACTCATCACAAAGAAGTTTCGGAGAATGCTCCTGTTCAGTTTTTATGTGAAGATATTTCCTTTTCCAGCATACGCCCCAAACGGCTCCAAATATCCACTTGCAGATTCTACAAAAAGAGTGTTTCAAAACTGTTCTATCAAAAGGAATGTTCAACTCTGTGAGTTGAATGAATGCATCGTGAAGAACTTTCTGAGAATGCTTCTGTGTAGTTTTTAGGTGAAGATATTCCATATCCCAGCACAGGCCTCGAAGTGCTCCAAATAACCACTTGCAGATTTTACCAAAAGAGTGTTTCAAAACTGCTCTTTCTATAGGTAAGTTCAAGTCTGTGAGTTGAATGCACTCAACACAAAGAAGTTTCTGAGAATGCTCCTGTTCAGTTTTTATGTGAAGATATTTCCTTTTCCAGCATACGCCCCAAACGGCTCCAAATATCCACTTGCAGATTCTACAAAAATAGTGTTTCAAAACTGTTCTATCAAAAGGATGGTTCAAATCTGTGAGTTGAATGAATGCATCGGGAAGAACTTTCTGAGCATGCTTCTCTGTAGTTTTTAGGTGAAGATATTCCATATCCCAGCCCAGGCCTCGAAGTGCTCCAAATAACCACTTGCAGATTTTACCAAAAGAGTGTTTCAAAACTGCTCTTTCTATAGGTAAGTTCAAGTCTGTGAGTTGAATGCACTCAACACAAAGAAGTTTCTGAGAATGCTTCTGTTCAGTTTTTATGTGAAGATATTTCCTTTTCCAGCATAGGCCTCAAACGGCTCCAAATATCCACTTGCAGATTCTACAAAAAGAGTGTTTCCAAACTTCTCTATCAATGGGTAGGTTCAACTCTGTGAGTTGAATGAACTCATCACAAAGAAGTTTCTGAGAATCCTTCTCTCTAGTTTTTATGTGAAGATATTTCCTTTTCCAACATAGGCCTCAAGGTGCTCCGAATAAACACTTGCAGATTCTACAAAAGGAGTGTTTCAAAACTGTTCTATCAAAGGGAACGTTCAAGTCTGTGAGTTGAATGCACTCATCACACAGAAGTTTCTCAGAATGCTTCTGTCTAGTTTTTAGGTGAAGAGATGTCATTTCCCAGCATAGGCCTCAAAGCGCTCCAAATATCCACTTGCAGATTCTACGAAAAGAGTGTTTCAAAGCTGCTCTTTCAAAAGCAAGGTTCAAGTCTGTGTGTTGAATACACTCATCAGAAAGAAGTTTCTGAGAATGCTTCTGTCTAGTTCTTACGTGAAGATATTTCCTTTTCCAGCTTAGGCCTCAAAGCGCTCCAAATAAACACTTGCAAATTCCACAAAAGGAGTGTTTCAAAAGAGTTCTATCAAAAGGAACGTTCAAGTCTGTGAGTTGAATGCACTTATCATACAGAAGTTTCCTGGAATGCTTCTGTCTAGTTTTTATGTGAAGACATCTCCTTTTCCAGCATAGGCCTCAAAGCCCTCCAAATATCCACTTGCAGATTCTACCAAAAGAGTGTTTCAAAACTGCTCTATCAAAAGCAAGCTTCAACACTGTGAGTAGAATGCACTCATCACAAAGAAGTTTCGGAGAATGCTTCTGTCTAGTTTTTATGTGAAGATATTTCCTTTTCCAACATAGGCCTCAAAGCGCTCCAAATAAACACTTGCAGATTCTACAAAAGGAGTGTTTCAAAACTGCTCTTTCGAGAGGAACGTTCAAGTCTGTGAGTTGAATGCACTCATCACACAGAAGTTTCTGAGAATGCTTCTGTCTAGTTTTTATGTGAAGATATTTCCTTTTCCAGCATAGGCCTCAAAACGCTCCAAATATCCTCTTGCAGATTCTACAAAAAGAGTGTTTCAAAACTGTTCTATCAAAAGGAAGGTTCAACTCTGTGAGTTGAATGAATGCATCGTGAAGAACTTTCTGAGAATGCTTCTCTGTAGTTTTTAGGTGAAGATATTCCATATCCCAGCACAGGCCTCGAAGTGCTCCAAATAACCACTTGCAGATTTTACCAAAAGAGTGTTTCAAAACTTCTCTTTCTATTGGTAATTTCAAGTCTGTGAGTTGAATGCACTCAACACAAAGAAGTTTCTGAGAATACTTCTGTTCAGTTTTTATGTGAAGATATTTCCTTTTCCAGCATAGGCCTCAAACGGCTCCAAATATCCACTTGCAGATTCTACAAAAAGAGTGTTTCCAAACTTCTCTATCAATTGGTAGGTTCAACTCTGTGAGTTGAATGAACTCATCACAAAGAAGTTTCTGAGAATCCTTCTCTCTAGTTTTTATGTGAAGTTATTTCCTTTTCCAACATAGGCCTCAAGGTGCTCCGAATAAACACTTGCAGATTCTACAAAAGGAGTGTTTCAAAACTGTTCTATCAAAGGGAACGTTCAAGTCTGTGAGTTGAATGCACTCATCACACAGAAGTTTCTCAGAATGCTTCTGTCTAGTTTTTAGGTGAAGAGATGTGATTTCCCAGCATAGGCCTCAAAGCGCTCCAAATATCCCCTTGCAGATTCTACGAAAAGAGTGTTTCAAAGCTGCTCTTTCAAAAGCAATGTTCAAGTCTGTGTGTTGAATGCACTCATCAGAGAGAAGTTTCTGAGAATGCTTCTGTCTAGTTCTTACGTGAAGATATTTCCTTTTCCAGCTTAGGCCTCAAAGCGCTCCAAATAAACACTTGCAAATTCCACAAAAGGAGTGTTTCAAAAGAGGTCTATCAAAAGGAATGTTCAAGTCTGTGAGTTGAATGCACTTATCATACAGAAGTTTCCTGGAATGCTTCTGTCTAGTTTTTATGTGAAGACATTTCCTTTTCCAGCATAGGCCTCAAAGCCCTCCAAATATCCACTTGCAGATTCTACCAAAAGAGTGTTTCAAAACTGCTTTATCAAAAGCAAGCTTCAACACTGTGAGTAGAATGCACTCATCACAAAGAAGTTTCGGAGAATGCTTCTGTCTAGTTTGTATGTGAAGATATTTCCTTTTCCAACATAGGCCTCAAAGCGCTCCAAATAAACACTTGCAGATTCTGCAAAAGGAGTGTTTCAAAACTGCTCTTTCGAGAGGAACGTTCAAGTCTGTGAGTTGAATGCACTCATCACACAGAAGTTTCTGAGAATGCTTCTGTCTAGTTTTTATGTGAAGATATTTCCTTTTCCAGCATAGGCCTCAAAACGCTCCAAATATCCTCTTGCAGATTCTACAAAAAGAGTGTTCCAAAACTGTTCTATCAAAAGGAAGGTTCAACTCTGTGAGTTGAATGAGTGCATCGTGAAGAACTTTCTGAGAATGCTTCTCTGTAGTTTTTAGGTGAAGATATTCCATATCCCAGCACAGGCCTCGAAGTGCTCCAAATAACCACTTGCAGATTTTACCAAAAGAGTGTTTCAAAACTGCTCTTTCTATAGGTAAGTTCAAGTCTGTGAGTTGAATGCACTCAACACAAAGAAGTTTCTGAGAATGCTTCTGTTCAGTTTTTATTTGAAGATATTTCTTTTTCCAGCATAGGCCTCAAACGGCTCCAAATATCCACTTGCAGATTCTACAAAAAGAGTGTTTCCAAACTTCTCTATCAATTGGTAGGTTCAACTCTGTGAGTTGAATGAACTCATCACAAAGAAGTTTCTGAGAATCCTTCTCAGTAGTTTTTATGTGAAGTTATTTCCTTTTCCAACATAGGCCTCAAGGTGCTCCGAATAAACACTTGCAGATTCTACAAAAGGAGTGTTTCAAAACTGTTCTATCAAAGGGATCGTTCAAGTCTGTGAGTTGAATGCACTCATCACACAGAAGTTTCTCAGAATGCTTCTGTCTAGTTTTTAGGTGAAGAGATGTGATTTCCCAGCATAGGCCTCAAAGCGCTCCAAATATCCACTTGCAGATTCTACGAAAAGAGTGTTTCAAAGCTGCTCTTTCAAAAGCAAGGTTCAAGTCTGTGTGTTGAATGCACTCATCAGAAAGAAGTTTCTGAGAATGCTTCTGTCTAGTTCTTACGTGAAGATATTTCCTTTTCCAGCTTAGGCCTCAAAGCGCTCCAAATAAACACTTGCAAATTCCACAAAAGGAGTGTTTCAAAAGAGTTCTATCAAAAGGAACGTTCAAGTCTGTGAGTTGAATGCACTTATCATACAGAAGTTTCCTGGAATGCTTCTGTCTAGTTTTTATGTGAAGACATTTCCTTTTCCAGCATAGGCCTCAAAGCCCTCCAAATATCCACTTGCAGATTCTACCAAAAGAGTGTTTCAAAACTGCTCTATCAAAAGCAAGCTTCAACACTGTGAGTAGAATGCACTCATCACAAAGAAGTTTCGGAGAATGCTTCTGTCTAGTTTTTATGTGAAGATATTTCCTTTTCCAACATAGGCCTCAAAGCGCTCCAAATAAACACTTGCAGATTCTACAAAAGGAGTGTTTCAAAACTGCTCTTTCGAGAGGAACGTTCAAGTCTGTGAGTTGAATGCACTCATCACACAGAAGTTTCTGAGAATGCTTCTGTCTAGTTTTTATGTGAAGATATTTCCTTTTCCAGCATAGGCCTCAAAGCGCTCCAAATATCCACTTGCAGATTCTACCAAAAGAGTGTTTCAAAACTGCTCTATCAAAAGCAAGCTTCAACACTGTGAGTAGAATGCACTCATCACAAAGAAGTTTCGGAGAATGCTCCTGTTCAGTTTTTATGTGAAGATATTTCCTTTTCCAGCATACGCCCCAAACGGCTCCAAATATCCACTTGCAGATTCTACAAAAAGAGTGTTTCAAAACTGTTCTATCAAAAGGAATGTTCAACTCTGTGAGTTGAATGAATGCATCGTGAAGAACTTTCTGAGAATGCTTCTGTGTAGTTTTTAGGTGAAGATATTCCATATCCCAGCACAGGCCTCGAAGTGCTCCAAATAACCACTTGCAGATTTTACCAAAAGAGTGTTTCAAAACTGCTCTTTCTATAGGTAAGTTCAAGTCTGTGAGTTGAATGCACTCAACACAAAGAAGTTTCTGAGAATGCTCCTGTTCAGTTTTTATGTGAAGATATTTCCTTTTCCAGCATACGCCCCAAACGGCTCCAAATATCCACTTGCAGATTCTACAAAAATAGTGTTTCAAAACTGTTCTATCAAAAGGATGGTTCAAATCTGTGAGTTGAATGAATGCATCGGGAAGAACTTTCTGAGCATGCTTCTCTGTAGTTTTTAGGTGAAGATATTCCATATCCCAGCACAGGCCTCGAAGTGCTCCAAATAACCACTTGCAGATTTTACCAAAAGAGTGTTTCAAAACTGCTCTTTCTATAGGTAAGTTCAAGTCTGTGAGTTGAATGCACTCAACACAAAGAAGTTTCTGAGAATGCTTCTGTTCAGTTTTTATGTGAAGATATTTCCTTTTCCAGCATAGGCCTCAAACGGCTCCAAATATCCACTTGCAGATTCTACAAAAAGAGTGTTTCCAAACTTCTCTATCAATGGGTAGGTTCAACTCTGTGAGTTGAATGAACTCATCACAAAGAAGTTTCTGAGAATCCTTCTCTCTAGTTTTTATGTGAAGATATTTCCTTTTCCAACATAGGCCTCAAGGTGCTCCGAATAAACACTTGCAGATTCTACAAAAGGAGTGTTTCAAAACTGTTCTATCAAAGGGAACGTTCAAGTCTGTGAGTTGAATGCACTCATCACACAGAAGTTTCTCAGAATGCTTCTGTCTAGTTTTTAGGTGAAGAGATGTCATTTCCCAGCATAGGCCTCAAAGCGCTCCAAATATCCACTTGCAGATTCTACGAAAAGAGTGTTTCAAAGCTGCTCTTTCAAAAGCAAGGTTCAAGTCTGTGTGTTGAATACACTCATCAGAAAGAAGTTTCTGAGAATGCTTCTGTCTAGTTCTTACGTGAAGATATTTCCTTTTCCAGCTTAGGCCTCAAAGCGCTCCAAATAAACACTTGCAAATTCCACAAAAGGAGTGTTTCAAAAGAGTTCTATCAAAAGGAACGTTCAAGTCTGTGAGTTGAATGCACTCATCATACAGAAGTTTCCTGGAATGCTTCTGTCTAGTTTTTATGTGAAGACATCTCCTTTTCCAGCATAGGCCTCAAAGCCCTCCAAATATCCACTTGCAGATTCTACCAAAAGAGTGTTTCAAAACTGCTCTATCAAAAGCAAGCTTCAACACTGTGAGTAGAATGCACTCATCACAAAGAAGTTTCGGAGAATGCTTCTGTCTAGTTTTTATGTGAAGATATTTCCTTTTCCAACATAGGCCTCAAAGCGCTCCAAATAAACACTTGCAGATTCTACAAAAGGAGTGTTTCAAAACTGCTCTTTCGAGAGGAACGTTCAAGTCTGTGAGTTGAATGCACTCATCACACAGAAGTTTCTGAGAATGCTTCTGTCTAGTTTTTATGTGAAGATATTTCCTTTTCCAGCATAGGCCTCAAAACGCTCCAAATATCCTCTTGCAGATTCTACAAAAAGAGTGTTTCAAAACTGTTCTATCAAAAGGAAGGTTCAACTCTGTGAGTTGAATGAATGCATCGTGAAGAACTTTCTGAGAATGCTTCTCTGTAGTTTTTAGGTGAAGATATTCCATATCCCAGCACAGGCCTCGAAGTGCTCCAAATAACCACTTGCAGATTTTACCAAAAGAGTGTTTCAAAACTTCTCTTTCTATTGGTAATTTCAAGTCTGTGAGTTGAATGCACTCAACACAAAGAAGTTTCTGAGAATGCTTCTGTTCAGTTTTTATGTGAAGATATTTCCTTTTCCAGCATAGGCCTCAAACGGCTCCAAATATCCACTTGCAGATTCTACAAAAAGAGTGTTTCCAAACTTCTCTATCAATTGGTAGGTTCAACTCTGTGAGTTGAATGAACTCATCACAAAGAAGTTTCTGAGAATCCTTCTCTCTAGTTTTTATGTGAAGTTATTTCCTTTTCCAACATAGGCCTCAAGGTGCTCCGAATAAACACTTGCAGATTCTACAAAAGGAGTGTTTCAAAACTGTTCTATCAAAGGGAACGTTCAAGTCTGTGAGTTGAATGCACTCATCACACAGAAGTTTCTCAGAATGCTTCTGTCTAGTTTTTAGGTGAAGAGATGTGATTTCCCAGCATAGGCCTCAAAGCGCTCCAAATATCCCCTTGCAGATTCTACGAAAAGAGTGTTTCAAAGCTGCTCTTTCAAAAGCAATGTTCAAGTCTGTGTGTTGAATGCACTCATCAGAGAGAAGTTTCTGAGAATGCTTCTGTCTAGTTCTTACGTGAAGATATTTCCTTTTCCAGCTTAGGCCTCAAAGCGCTCCAAATAAACACTTGCAAATTCCACAAAAGGAGTGTTTCAAAAGAGGTCTATCAAAAGGAATGTTCAAGTCTGTGAGTTGAATGCACTTATCATACAGAAGTTTCCTGGAATGCTTCTGTCTAGTTTTTATGTGAAGACATTTCCTTTTCCAGCATAGGCCTCAAAGCCCTCCAAATATCCACTTGCAGATTCTACCAAAAGAGTGTTTCAAAACTGCTCTATCAAAAGCAAGCTTCAACACTGTGAGTAGAATGCACTCATCACAAAGAAGTTTCGGAGAATGCTTCTGTCTAGTTTGTATGTGAAGATATTTCCTTTTCCAACATAGGCCTCAAAGCGCTCCAAATAAACACTTGCAGATTCTGCAAAAGGAGTGTTTCAAAACTGCTCTTTCGAGAGGAACGTTCAAATCTGTGAGTTGAATGCACTCATCACACAGAAGTTTCTGAGAATGCTTCTGTCTAGTTTTTATGTGAAGATATTTCCTTTTCCAGCATAGGCCTCAAAACGCTCCAAATATCCTCTTGCAGATTCTACAAAAAGAGTGTTTCAAAACTGTTCTATCAAAAGGAAGGTTCAACTCTGTGAGTTGAATGAGTGCATCGTGAAGAACTTTCTGAGAATGCTTCTCTGTAGTTTTTAGGTGAAGATATTCCATATCCCAGCACAGGCCTCGAAGTGCTCCAAATAACCACTTGCAGATTTTACCAAAAGAGTGTTTCAAAACTGCTCTTTCTATAGGTAAGTTCAAGTCTGTGAGTTGAATGCACTCAACACAAAGAAGTTTCTGAGAATGCTTCTGTTCAGTTTTTATGTGAAGATATTTCTTTTTCCAGCATAGGCCTCAAACGGCTCCAAATATCCACTTGCAGATTCTACAAAAAGAGTGTTTCCAAACTTCTCTATCAATTCGTAGGTTCAACTCTGTGAGTTGAATGAACTCATCACAAAGAAGTTTCTGAGAATCCTTCTCAGTAGTTTTTATGTGAAGTTATTTCCTTTTCCAACATAGGCCTCAAGGTGCTCCGAATAAACACTTGCAGATTCTACAAAAGGAGTGTTTCAAAACTGTTCTATCAAAGGGATCGTTCAAGTCTGTGAGTTGAATGCACTCATCACACAGAAGTTTCTCAGAATGCTTCTGTCTAGTTTTTAGGTGAAGAGATGTGATTTCCCAGCATAGGCCTCAAAGCGCTCCAAATATCCACTTGCAGATTCTACGAAAAGAGTGTTTCAAAGCTGCTCTTTCAAAAGCAAGGTTCAAGTCTGTGTGTTGAATGCACTCATCAGAAAGAAGTTTCTGAGAATGCTTCTGTCTAGTTCTTACGTGAAGATATTTCCTTTTCCAGCTTAGGCCTCAAAGCGCTCCAAATAAACACTTGCAAATTCCACAAAAGGAGTGTTTCAAAAGAGTTCTATCAAAAGGAACGTTCAAGTCTGTGAGTTGAATGCACTTATCATACAGAAGTTTCCTGGAATGCTTCTGTCTAGTTTTTATGTGAAGACATTTCCTTTTCCAGCATAGGCCTCAAAGCCCTCCAAATATCCACTTGCAGATTCTACCAAAAGAGTGTTTCAAAACTGCTCTATCAAAAGCAAGCTTCAACACTGTGAGTAGAATGCACTCATCACAAAGAAGTTTCGGAGAATGCTTCTGTCTAGTTTGTATGTGAAGATATTTCCTTTTCCAACATAGGCCTCAAAGCGCTCCAAATAAACACTTGCAGATTCTACAAAAGGAGTGTTTCAAAACTGCTCTTTCGAGAGGAACGTTCAAGTCTGTGAGTTGAATGCACTCATCACACAGAAGTTTCTGAGAATGCTTCTGTCTAGTTTTTATGTGAAGATATTTCCTTTTCCAGCATAGGCCTCAAAACGCTCCAAATATCCTCTTGCAGATTCTTCAAAAAGAGTGTTTCAAAACTGTTCTATCAAAAGGAAGGTTCAACTCTGTGAGTTGAATGAATGCATCGTGAAGAACTTTCTGAGAATGCTTCTCTGTAGTTTTTAGGTGAAGATATTCCATATCCCAGCACAGGCCTCGAAGTGCTCCAAATAACCACTTGCAGATTTTACCAAAAGAGTGTTTCAAAACTTCTCTTTCTATAGGTAAGTTCAAGTCTGTGAGTTGAATACACTCAACACAAAGAAGTTTCTGAGAATGCTTCTGTTCAGTTTTTATGTGAAGATATTTCCATTTCCAGCATAGGCCTCAAACGGCTCCAAATATCCACTTGCAGATTCTACAAAAAGAGTGTTTCCAAACTTCTCTATCAATTGGTAGGTTCAACTCTGTGAGTTGAATGAACTCATCACAAAGAAGTTTCTGAGAATCCTTCTCTCTAGTTTTTATGTGAAGATATTTCCTTTTCCAACATAGGCCTCAATGTGCTCCGAATAAACACTTGCAGATTCTACAAAAGGAGTGTTTCAAAACTGTTCTATCAAAGGGAACGTTCAAGTCTGTGAGTTGAATGCACTCATCACACAGAAGTTTCTCAGAATGCTTCTGTCTAGTTTTTAGGTGAAGAGAGGTCATTTCCCAGCATAGGCCTCAAAGCGCTCCAAATATCCACTTGCAGATTCTACGAAAAGAGTGTTTCAAAGCTGCTCTTTCAAAAGCAAGGTTCAAGTCTGTGTGTTGAATGCACTCATCAGAAAGAAGTTTCTGAGAATGCTTCTGTCTAGTTCTTACGTGAAGATATTTCCTCTTCCAGCTTAGGCCTCAAAGCGCTCCAAATAAACACTTGCAAATTCCACAAAAGGAGTGTTTCAAAAGAGGTCTATCAAAAGGAACGTTCAAGTCTGTGAGTTGAATGCACTTATCATACAGAAGTTTCCTGGAATGCTTCTGTCTAGTTTTTATGTGAAGACATCTCCTTTTCCAGCATAGGCCTCAAAGCCCTCCAAATATCCACTTGCAGATTCTACCAAAAGAGTGTTTCAAAACTGCTCTATCAAAAGCAAGCTTCAACACTGTGAGTAGAATGCACTCATCACAAAGAAGTTTCGGAGAATGCTTCTGTCTAGTTTTTATGTGAAGATATTTCCTTTT
Source organism: Pongo pygmaeus (assembly GCF_028885625.2). Taxonomy (NCBI): domain Eukaryota; kingdom Metazoa; phylum Chordata; class Mammalia; order Primates; family Hominidae; genus Pongo; species Pongo pygmaeus. The sequence goes on along the minus strand of NC_072386.2, from coordinate 15,180,536 downwards.
CCAACATAGGCCTCAAAGCGCTCCAAATAAACACTTGCAGATTCTACAAAAGGAGTGTTTCAAAACTGCTCTTTTGAGAGGAACGTTCAAGTCTGTGAGTTGAATGCACTCATCACACAGAAGTTTCTGAGAATGCTTCTGTCTAGTTTTTATGTGAAGATATTTCCTTTTCCAGCATAGGCCTCAAAACGCTCCAAATATCCTCTTGCAGATTCTACAAAAAGAGTGTTTCAAAACTGTTCTATCAAAAGGAAGGTTCAACTCTGTGAGTTGAATGAATGCATCGTGAAGAACTTTCTGAGAATGCTTCTCTGTAGTTTTTAGGTGAAGATATTCCATATCCCAGCACAGGCCTCGAAGTGCTCCAAATAACCACTTGCAGATTTTACCAAAAGAGTGTTTCAAAACTTCTCTTTCTATTGGTAAGTTCAAGTCTGTGAGTTGAATGCACTCAACACAAAGAAGTTTCTGAGAATGCTTCTGTTCAGTTTTTATGTGAAGATATTTCCTTTTCCAGCATAGGCCTCAAACGGCTCCAAATATCCACTTGCAGATTCTACAAAAAGAGTGTTTCCAAACTTCTCTATCAATTGGTAGGTTCAACTCTGTGAGTTGAATGAACTCATCACAAAGAAGTTTCTGAGAATGCTTCTGTCTAGTTTTTATGTGAAGATATTTCCTTTTCCAACATAGGCCTCAAGGTGCTCCGAATAAACACTTGCAGATTCTACAAAAGGAGTGTTTCAAAACTGTTCTATCAAAGGGAACGTTCAAGTCTGTGAGTTGAATGCACTCATCACACAGAAGTTTCTCAGAATGCTTCTGTCTAGTTTTTAGGTGAAGAGATGTGATTTCCCAGCATAGGCCTCAAAGCGCTCCAAATATCCACTTGCAGATTCTACGAAAAGAGTGTTTCAAAGCTGCTCTTTCAAAAGCAAGGTTCAAGTCTGTGTGTTGAATGCACTCATCAGAAAGAAGTTTCTGAGAATGCTTCTGTCTAGTTCTTACGTGAAGATATTTCCTTTTCCAGCTTAGGCCTCAAAGCGCTCCAAATAAACACTTGCAAATTCCACAAAAGGAGTGTTTCAAAAGAGGTCTATCAAAAGGAACGTTCAAGTCTGTGAGTTGAATGCACTTATCATACAGAAGTTTCCTGGAATGCTTCTGTCTAGTTTTTATGTGAAGACATCTCCTTTTCCAGCATAGGCCTCAAAGCCCTCCAAATATCCACTTGCAGATTCTACCAAAAGAGTGTTTCAAAACTGCTCTATCAAAAGCAAGCTTCAACACTGTGAGTAGAATGCACTCATCACAAAGAAGTTTCGGAGAATGCTTCTGTCTAGTTTTTATGTGAAGATATTTCCTTTTCCAACATAGGCCTCAAAGCGCTCCAAATAAACACTTGCAGATTCTACAAAAGGAGTGTTTCAAAACTGCTCTTTCGAGAGGAACGTTCAAGTCTGTGAGTTGAATGCACTCATCACACAGAAGGTTCCGAGAATGCTTCTGTCTAGTTTTTATGTGAAGATATTTCCTTTTCCAGCATAGGCCTCAAAACGCTCCAAATATCCTCTTGCAGATTCTACAAAAAGAGTGTTTCAAAACTGTTCTATCAAAAGGAAGGTTCAACTCTGTGAGTTGAATGAATCCATCGTGAGGAACTTTCTGAGAATGCTTCTCTGTAGTTTTTAGGTGAAGATATTCCATATCCCAGCACAGGCCTCGAAGTGCTCCAAATAACCACTTGCAGATTTTACCAAAAGAGTGTTTCAAAACTTCTCTTTCTATAGGTAAGTTCAAGTCTGTGAGTTGAATGCACTCAACACAAAGAAGTTTCTGAGAATGCTTCTGTTCAGTTTTTATGTGAAGATATTTCCTTTTCCAGCATAGGCCTCAAACGGCTCCAAATATCCACTTGCAGATTCTACAAAAAGAGTGTTTCCAAACTTCTCTATCAATTGGTAGGTTCAACTCTGTGAGTTGAATGAACTCATCCCAAAGAAGTTTCTGAGAATGCTTCTGTCTAGTTTTTATGTGAAGATATTTCCTTTTCCAACATAGGCCTCAAGGTGCTCCGAATAAACACTTGCAGATTCTACAAAAGGAGTGTTTCAAAACTGTTCTATCAAAAGGAACGTTCAAGTCTGTGAGTTGAATGCACTCATCACACAGAAGTTTCTCAGAATGCTTCTGTCTAGTTTTTAGGTGAAGAGATGTCATTTCCCAGCATAGGCCTCAAAGCGCTCCAAATATCCACTTGCAGATTCTACGAAAAGAGTGTTTCAAAGCTGCTCTTTCAAAAGCAAGGTTCAAGTCTGTGTGTTGAATGCACTCATCAGAAAGAAGTTTCTGAGAATGCTTCTGTCTAGTTCTTACGTGAAGATATTTCCTTTTCCAGTTTAGGCCTCAAAGCGCTCCAAATAAACACTTGCAAATTCCACAAAAGGAGTGTTTCAAAAGAGTTCTATCAAAAGGAACGTTCAAGTCTGTGAGTTGAATGCACTTATCATACAGAAGTTTCCTGGAATGCTTCTGTCTAGTTTTTATGTGAAGACATTTCCTTTTCCAGCATAGGCCTCAAAGCCCTCCAAATATCCACTTGCAGATTCTACCAAAAGAGTGTTTCAAAACTGCTCTATCAAAAGCAAGCTTCAACACTGTGAGTAGAATGCACTCATCACAAAGAAGTTTCGGAGAATGCTTCTGTCTAGTTTGTATGTGAAGATATTTCCTTTTCCAACATAGGCCTCAAAGCGCTCCAAATAAACACTTGCAGATTCTACAAAAGGAGTGTTTCAAAACTGCTCTTTCGAGAGGAACGTTCAAGTCTGTGAGTTGAATGCACTCATCACACAGAAGTTTCTGAGAATGCTTCTGTCTAGTTTTTATGTGAAGATATTTCCTTTTCCAGCATAGGCCTCAAAACGCTCCAAATATCCTCTTGCAGATTCTTCAAAAAGAGTGTTTCAAAACTGTTCTATCAAAAGGAAGGTTCAACTCTGTGAGTTGAATGAATGCATCGTGAAGAACTTTCTGAGAATGCTTCTCTGTAGTTTTTAGGTGAAGATATTCCATATCCCAGCACAGGCCTCGAAGTGCTCCAAATAACCACTTGCAGATTTTACCAAAAGAGTGTTTCAAAACTTCTCTTTCTATAGGTAAGTTCAAGTCTGTGAGTTGAATACACTCAACACAAAGAAGTTTCTGAGAATGCTTCTGTTCAGTTTTTATGTGAAGATATTTCCATTTCCAGCATAGGCCTCAAACGGCTCCAAATATCCACTTGCAGATTCTACAAAAAGAGTGTTTCCAAACTTCTCTATCAATTGGTAGGTTCAACTCTGTGAGTTGAATGAACTCATCACAAAGAAGTTTCTGAGAATCCTTCTCTCTAGTTTTTATGTGAAGATATTTCCTTTTCCAACATAGGCCTCAATGTGCTCCGAATAAACACTTGCAGATTCTACAAAAGGAGTGTTTCAAAACTGTTCTATCAAAGGGAACGTTCAAGTCTGTGAGTTGAATGCACTCATCACACAGAAGTTTCTCAGAATGCTTCTGTCTAGTTTTTAGGTGAAGAGAGGTCATTTCCCAGCATAGGCCTCAAAGCGCTCCAAATATCCACTTGCAGATTCTACGAAAAGAGTGTTTCAAAGCTGCTCTTTCAAAAGCAAGGTTCAAGTCTGTGTGTTGAATGCACTCATCAGAAAGAAGTTTCTGAGAATGCTTCTGTCTAGTTCTTACGTGAAGATATTTCCTTTTCCAGCTTAGGCCTCAAAGCGCTCCAAATAAACACTTGCAAATTCCACAAAAGGAGTGTTTCAAAAGAGGTCTATCAAAAGGAACGTTCAAGTCTGTGAGTTGAATGCACTTATCATACAGAAGTTTCCTGGAATGCTTCTGTCTAGTTTTTATGTGAAGACATCTCCTTTTCCAGCATAGGCCTCAAAGCCCTCCAAATATCCACTTGCAGATTCTACCAAAAGAGTGTTTCAAAACTGCTCTATCAAAAGCAAGCTTCAACACTGTGAGTAGAATGCACTCATCACAAAGAAGTTTCGGAGAATGCTTCTGTCTAGTTTTTATGTGAAGATATTTCCTTTTCCAACATAGGCCTCAAAGCGCTCCAAATAAACACTTGCAGATTCTACAAAAGGAGTGTTTCAAAACTGCTCTTTTGAGAGGAACGTTCAAGTCTGTGAGTTGAATGCACTCATCACACAGAAGTTTCTGAGAATGCTTCTGTCTAGTTTTTATGTGAAGATATTTCCTTTTCCAGCATAGGCCTCAAAACGCTCCAAATATCCTCTTGCAGATTCTACAAAAAGAGTGTTTCAAAACTGTTCTATCAAAAGGAAGGTTCAACTCTGTGAGTTGAATGAATGCATCGTGAAGAACTTTCTGAGAATGCTTCTCTGTAGTTTTTAGGTGAAGATATTCCATATCCCAGCACAGGCCTCGAAGTGCTCCAAATAACCACTTGCAGATTTTACCAAAAGAGTGTTTCAAAACTTCTCTTTCTATTGGTAAGTTCAAGTCTGTGAGTTGCATGCACTCAACACAAAGAAGTTTCTGAGAATGCTTCTGTTCAGTTTTTATGTGAAGATATTTCCTTTTCCAGCATAGGCCTCAAACGGCTCCAAATATCCACTTGCAGATTCTACAAAAAGAGTGTTTCCAAACTTCTCTATCAATTGGTAGGTTCAACTCTGTGAGTTGAATGAACTCATCACAAAGAAGTTTCTGAGAATGCTTCTGTCTAGTTTTTATGTGAAGATATTTCCTTTTCCAACATAGGCCTCAAGGTGCTCCGAATAAACACTTGCAGATTCTACAAAAGGAGTGTTTCAAAACTGTTCTATCAAAGGGAACGTTCAAGTCTGTGAGTTGAATGCACTCATCACACAGAAGTTTCTCAGAATGCTTCTGTCTAGTTTTTAGGTGAAGAGATGTCATTTCCCAGCATAGGCCTCAAAGCGCTCCAAATATCCACTTGCAGATTCTACGAAAAGAGTGTTTCAAAGCTGCTCTTTCAAAAGCAAGGTTCAAGTCTGTGTGTTGAATGCACTCATCAGAAAGAAGTTTCTGAGAATGCTTCTGTCTAGTTCTTACGTGAAGATATTTCCTTTTCCAGCTTAGGCCTCAAAGCGCTCCAAATAAACACTTGCAAATTCCACAAAAGGAGTGTTTCAAAAGAGGTCTATCAAAAGGAACGTTCAAGTCTGTGAGTTGAATGCACTTATCATACAGAAGTTTCCTGGAATGCTTCTGTCTAGTTTTTATGTGAAGACATCTCCTTTTCCAGCATAGGCCTCAAAGCCCTCCAAATATCCACTTGCAGATTCTACCAAAAGAGTGTTTCAAAACTGCTCTATCAAAAGCAAGCTTCAACACTGTGAGTAGAATGCACTCATCACAAAGAAGTTTCGGAGAATGCTTCTGTCTAGTTTTTATGTGAAGATATTTCCTTTTCCAACATAGGCCTCAAAGCGCTCCAAATAAACACTTGCAGATTCTACAAAAGGAGTGTTTCAAAACTGCTCTTTCGAGAGGAACGTTCAAGTCTGTGAGTTGAATGCACTCATCACACAGAAGGTTCCGAGAATGCTTCTGTCTAGTTTTTATGTGAAGATATTTCCTTTTCCAGCATAGGCCTCAAAACGCTCCAAATATCCTCTTGCAGATTCTACAAAAAGAGTGTTTCAAAACTGTTCTATCAAAAGGAAGGTTCAACTCTGTGAGTTGAATGAATCCATCGTGAGGAACTTTCTGAGAATGCTTCTCTGTAGTTTTTAGGTGAAGATATTCCATATCCCAGCACAGGCCTCGAAGTGCTCCAAATAACCACTTGCAGATTTTACCAAAAGAGTGTTTCAAAACTTCTCTTTCTATAGGTAAGTTCAAGTCTGTGAGTTGAATGCACTCAACACAAAGAAGTTTCTGAGAATGCTTCTGTTCAGTTTTTATGTGAAGATATTTCCTTTTCCAGCATAGGCCTCAAACGGCTCCAAATATCCACTTGCAGATTCTACAAAAAGAGTGTTTCCAAACTTCTCTATCAATTGGTAGGTTCAACTCTGTGAGTTGAATGAACTCATCCCAAAGAAGTTTCTGAGAATGCTTCTGTCTAGTTTTTATGTGAAGATATTTCCTTTTCCAACATAGGCCTCAAGGTGCTCCGAATAAACACTTGCAGATTCTACAAAAGGAGTGTTTCAAAACTGTTCTATCAAAAGGAACGTTCAAGTCTGTGAGTTGAATGCACTCATCACACAGAAGTTTCTCAGAATGCTTCTGTCTAGTTTTTAGGTGAAGAGATGTCATTTCCCAGCATAGGCCTCAAAGCGCTCCAAATATCCACTTGCAGATTCTACGAAAAGAGTGTTTCAAAGCTGCTCTTTCAAAAGCAAGGTTCAAGTCTGTGTGTTGAATGCACTCATCAGAAAGAAGTTTCTGAGAATGCTTCTGTCTAGTTCTTACGTGAAGATATTTCCTTTTCCAGTTTAGGCCTCAAAGCGCTCCAAATAAACACTTGCAAATTCCACAAAAGGAGTGTTTCAAAAGAGTTCTATCAAAAGGAACGTTCAAGTCTGTGAGTTGAATGCACTTATCATACAGAAGTTTCCTGGAATGCTTCTGTCTAGTTTTTATGTGAAGACATTTCCTTTTCCAGCATAGGCCTCAAAGCCCTCCAAATATCCACTTGCAGATTCTACCAAAAGAGTGTTTCAAAACTGCTCTATCAAAAGCAAGCTTCAACACTGTGAGTAGAATGCACTCATCACAAAGAAGTTTCGGAGAATGCTTCTGTCTAGTTTTTATGTGAAGATATTTCCTTTTCCAACATAGGCCTCAAAGCGCTCCAAATAAACACTTGCAGATTCTACAAAAGGAGTGTTTCAAAACTGCTCTTTCAAGAGGAACGTTCAAGTCTGTGAGTTGAATGCACTCATCACACAGAAGTTTCTGAGAATGCTTCTGTCTAGTTTTTATGTGAAGATATTTCCTTTTCCAGCATAGGCCTCAAAACCCTCCAAATATCCTCTTGCAGATTCTTCAAAAAGAGTGTTTCAAAACTGTTCTATCAAAAGGAAGGTTCAACTCTGTGAGTTGAATGAATGCATCGTGAAGAACTTTCTGAGAATGCTTCTCTGTAGTTTTTAGGTGAAGATATTCCATATCCCAGCACAGGCCTCGAAGTGCTCCAAATAACCACTTGCAGATTTTACCAAAAGAGTGTTTCAAAACTTCTCTTTCTATAGGTAAGTTCAAGTCTGTGAGTTGAATACACTCAACACAAAGAAGTTTCTGAGAATGCTTCTGTTCAGTTTTTATGTGAAGATATTTCCATTTCCAGCATAGGCCTCAAACGGCTCCAAATATCCACTTGCAGATTCTACAAAAAGAGTGTTTCCAAACTTCTCTATCAATTGGTAGGTTCAACTCTGTGAGTTGAATGAACTCATCACAAAGAAGTTTCTGAGAATCCTTCTCTCTAGTTTTTATGTGAAGATATTTCCTTTTCCAACATAGGCCTCAATGTGCTCCGAATAAACACTTGCAGATTCTACAAAAGGAGTGTTTCAAAACTGTTCTATCAAAGGGAACGTTCAAGTCTGTGAGTTGAATGCACTCATCACACAGACGTTTCTCAGAATGCTTCTGTCTAGTTTTTAGGTGAAGAGATGTCATTTCCCAGCATAGGCCTCAAAGCGCTCCAAATATCCACTTGCAGATTCTACGAAAAGAGTGTTTCAAAGCTGCTCTTTCAAAAGCAAGGTTCAAGTCTGTGTGTTGAATGCACTCATCAGAAAGAAGTTTCTGAGAATGCTTCTGTCTAGTTCTTACGTGAAGATATTTCCTTTTCCAGCTTAGGCCTCAAAGCGCTCCAAATAAACACTTGCAAATTCCACAAAAGGAGTGTTTCAAAAGAGGTCTATCAAAAGGAACGTTCAAGTCTGTGAGTTGAATGCACTTATCATACAGAAGTTTCCTGGAATGCTTCTGTCTAGTTTTTATGTGAAGACATTTCCTTTTCCAGCATAGGCCTCAAAGCCCTCCAAATATCCACTTGCAGATTCTACCAAAAGAGTGTTTCAAAACTGCTCTATCAAAAGCAAGCTTCAACACTGTGAGTAGAATGCACTCATCACAAAGAAGTTTCGGAGAATGCTTCTGTCTAGTTTGTATGTGAAGATATTTCCTTTTCCAACATAGGCCTCAAAGCGCTCCAAATAAACACTTGCAGATTCTACAAAAGGAGTGTTTCAAAACTGCTCTTTCGAGAGGAACGTTCAAGTCTGTGAGTTGAATGCACTCATCACACAGAAGTTTCTGAGAATGCTTCTGTCTAGTTTTTATGTGAAGATATTTCCTTTTCCAGCATAGGCCTCAAAACGCTCCAAATATCCTCTTGCAGATTCTTCAAAAAGAGTGTTTCAAAACTGTTCTATCAAAAGGAAGGTTCAACTCTGTGAGTTGAATGAATGCATCGTGAAGAACTTTCTGAGAATGCTTCTCTGTAGTTTTTAGGTGAAGATATTCCATATCCCAGCACAGGCCTCGAAGTGCTCCAAATAACCACTTGCAGATTTTACCAAAAGAGTGTTTCAAAACTTCTCTTTCTATAGGTAAGTTCAAGTCTGTGAGTTGAATACACTCAACACAAAGAAGTTTCTGAGAATGCTTCTGTTCAGTTTTTATGTGAAGATATTTCCATTTCCAGCATAGGCCTCAAACGGCTCCAAATATCCACTTGCAGATTCTACAAAAAGAGTGTTTCCAAACTTCTCTATCAATTGGTAGGTTCAACTCTGTGAGTTGAATGAACTCATCACAAAGAAGTTTCTGAGAATCCTTCTCAGTAGTTTTTATGTGAAGTTATTTCCTTTTCCAACATAGGCCTCAAGGTGCTCCAAATAAACACTTGCAGATTCTACAAAAGGAGTGTTTCAAAACTGTTCTATCAAAGGGATCGTTCAAGTCTGTGAGTTGAATGCACTCATCACACAGAAGTTTCTCAGAATGCTTCTGTCTAGTTTTTAGGTGAAGAGATGTGATTTCCCAGCATAGGCCTCAAAGCGCTCCAAATATCCACTTGCAGATTCTACGAAAAGAGTGTTTCACAGCTGCTCTTTCAAAAGCAAGGTTCAAGTCTGTGTGTTGAATGCACTCATCAGAAAGAAGTTTCTGAGAATGCTTCTGTCTAGTTCTTACGTGAAGATATTTCCTTTTCCAGCTTAGGCCTCAAAGCGCTCCAAATAAACACTTGCAAATTCCACAAAAGGAGTGTTTCAAAAGAGTTCTATCAAAAGGAACGTTGAAGTCTGTGAGTTGAATGCACTTATCATACAGAAGTTTCCTGGAATGCTTCTGTCTAGTTTTTATGTGAAGACATTTCCTTTTCCAGCATAGGCCTCAAAGCCCTCCAAATATCCACTTGCAGATTCTACCAAAAGAGTGTTTCAAAACTGCTCTATCAAAAGCAAGCTTCAACACTGTGAGTAGAATGCACTCATCACAAAGAAGTTTCGGAGAATGCTTCTGTCTAGTTTTTATGTGAAGATATTTCCTTTTCCAACATAGGCCTCAAAGCGCTCCAAATAAACACTTGCAGATTCTACAAAAGGAGTGTTTCAAAACTGCTCTTTCGAGAGGAACGTTCAAGTCTGTGAGTTGAATGCACTCATCACACAGAAGTTTCTGAGAATGCTTCTGTCTAGTTTTTATGTGAAGATATTTCCTTTTCCAGCATAGGCCTCAAAACGCTCCAAATATCCTCTTGCAGATTCTTCAAAAAGAGTGTTTCAAAACTGTTCTATCAAAAGGAAGGTTCAACTCTGTGAGTTGAATGAATGCATCGTGAAGAACTTTCTGAGAATGCTTCTCTGTAGTTTTTAGGTGAAGATATTCCATATCCCAGCACAGGCCTCGAAGTGCTCCAAATAACCACTTGCAGATTTTACCAAAAGAGTGTTTCAAAACTGCTCTTTCTATAGGTAAGTTCAAGTCTGTGAGTTGAATGCACTCAACACAAAGAAGTTTCTGAGAATGCTTCTGTTCAGTTTTTATGTGAAGATATTTCTTTTTCCAGCATAGGCCTCAAACGGCTCCAAATATCCACTTGCAGATTCTACAAAAAGAGTGTTTCCAAACTTCTCTATCAATTGGTAGGTTCAACTCTGTGAGTTGAATGAACTCATCACAAAGAAGTTTCTGAGAATCCTTCTCTCTAGTTTTTATGTGAAGATATTTCCTTTTCCAACATAGGCCACAATGTGCTCCGAATAAACACTTGCAGATTCTACAAAAGGAGTGTTTCAAAACTGTTCTATCAAAGGGAACGTTCAAGTCTGTGAGTTGAATGCACTCATCACACAGAAGTTTCTCAGAATGCTTCTGTCTAGTTTTTAGGTGAAGAGATTTCATTTCCCAGCATAGGCCTCAAAGCGCTCCAAATATCCACTTGCAGATTCTGCGAAAAGAGTGTTTCAAAGCTGCTCTTTCAAAAGCAAGGTTCAAGTCTGTGTGTTGAATGCACTCATCAGAAAGAAGTTTCTGAGAATGCTTCTGTCTAGTTCTTACGTGAAGATATTTCCTTTTCCAGCTTAGGCCTCAAAGCGCTCCAAATAAACACTTGCAAATACCACAAAAGGAGTGTTTCAAAAGAGTTCTATCAAAAGGAACGTTCAAGTCTGTGAGTTGAATGCACTTATCATACAGAAGTTTCCTGGAATGCTTCTGTCTAGTTTTTATGTGAAGACATTTCCTTTTCCAGCATAGGCCTCAAAGCCCTCCAAATATCCACTTGCAGATTCTACCAAAAGAGTGTTTCAAAACTGCTCTATCAAAAGCAAGCTTCAACACTGTGAGTAGAATGCACTCATCACAAAGAAGTTTCGGAGAATGCTTCTGTCTAGTTTTTATGTGAAGATATTTCCTTTTCCAACATAGGCCTCAAAGCGCTCCAAATAAACACTTGCAGATTCTACAAAAGGAGTGTTTCAAAACTGCTCTTTCGAGAGGAACGTTCAAGTCTGTGAGTTGAATGCACTCATCACACAGAAGTTTCTGAGAATGCTTCTGTCTAGTTTTTATGTGAAGATATTTCCTTTTCCAGCATAGGCCTCAAAACGCTCCAAATATCCTCTTGCAGATTCTTCAAAAAGAGTGTTTCAAAACTGTTCTATCAAAAGGAAGGTTCAACTCTGTGAGTTGAATGAATGCATCGTGAAGAACTTTCTGAGAATGCTTCTCTGTAGTTTTTAGGTGAAGATATTCCATATCCCAGCACAGGCCTCGAAGTGCTCCAAATAACCACTTGCAGATTTTACCAAAAGAGTGTTTCAAAACTTCTCTTTCTATAGGTAAGTTCAAGTCTGTGAGTTGAATACACTCAACACAAAGAAGTTTCTGAGAATGCTTCTGTTCAGTTTTTATGTGAAGATATTTCCATTTCCAGCATAGGCCTCAAACGGCTCCAAATATCCACTTGCAGATTCTACAAAAAGAGTGTTTCCAAACTTCTCTATCAATTGGTAGGTTCAACTCTGTGAGTTGAATGAACTCATCACAAAGAAGTTTCTGAGAATCCTTCTGTCTAGTTTTTATGTGAAGATATTTCCTTTTCCAACATAGGCCTCAAGGTGCTCCGAATAAACACTTGCAGATTCTACAAAAGGAGTGTTTCAAAACTGTTCTATCAAAGGGAACGTTCAAGTCTGTGAGTTGAATGCACTCATCACACAGAAGTTTCTCAGAATGCTTCTGTCTAGTTTTTAGGTGAAGAGATTTCATTTCCCAGCATAGGCCTCAAAGCGCTCCAAATATCCCCTTGCAGATTCTACGAAAAGAGTGTTTCAAAGCTGCTCTTTCAAAAGCAAGGTTCAAGTCTGTGTGTTGAATGCACTCATCAGAAAGAAGTTTCTGAGAATGCTTCTGTCTAGTTCTTACGTGAAGATATTTCCTTTTCCAGCTTAGGCCTCAAAGCGCTCCAAATAAACACTTGCAAATTCCACAAAAGGAGTGTTTCAAAAGAGGTCTATCAAAAGGAACGTTCAAGTCTGTGAGTTGAATGCACTTATCATACAGAAGTTTCCTGGAATGCTTCTGTCTAGTTTTTATGTGAAGACATTTCCTTTTCCAGCATAGGCCTCAAAGCCCTCCAAATATCCACTTGCAGATTCTACCAAAAGAGTGTTTCAAAACTGCTCTATCAAAAGCAAGCTTCAACACTGTGAGTAGAATGCACTCATGACAAAGAAGTTTCGGAGAATGCTTCTGTCTAGTTTGTATGTGAAGATATTTCTTTTTCCAACATAGGCCTCAAAGCGCTCCAAATAAACACTTGCAGATTCTACAAAAGGAGTGTTTCAAAACTGCTCTTTCGAGAGGAACGTTCAAGTCTGTGAGTTGAATGCACTCATCACACAGAAGTTTCTGAGAATGCTTCTGTCTAGTTTTTATGTGAAGATATTTCCTTTTCCAGCATAGGCCTCAAAACGCTCCAAATATCCTCTTGCAGATTCTACAAAAAGAGTGTTCCAAAACTGTTCTATCAAAAGGAAGGTTCAACTCTGTGAGTTGAATGAGTGCATCGTGAAGAACTTTCTGAGAATGCTTCTCTGTAGTTTTTAGGTGAAGATATTCCATATCCCAGCACAGGCCTCGAAGTGCTCCAAATAACCACTTGCAGATTTTACCAAAAGAGTGTTTCAAAACTGCTCTTTCTATAGGTAAGTTCAAGTCTGTGAGTTGAATGCACTCAACACAAAGAAGTTTCTGAGAATGCTTCTGTTCAGTTTTTATGTGAAGATATTTCTTTTTCCAGCATAGGCCTCAAACGGCTCCAAATATCCACTTGCAGATTCTACAAAAAGAGTGTTTCCAAACTTCTCTATCAATTGGTAGGTTCAACTCTGTGAGTTGAATGAACTCATCACAAAGAAGTTTCTGAGAATCCTTCTCTCTAGTTTTTATGTGAAGATATTTCCTTTTCCAACATAGGCCTCAATGTGCTCCGAATAAACACTTGCAGATTCTACAAAAGGAGTGTTTCAAAACTGTTCTATCAAAGGGAACGTTCAAGTCTGTGAGTTGAATGCACTCATCACACAGAAGTTTCTCAGAATGCTTCTGTCTAGTTTTTAGGTGAAGAGATTTCATTTCCCAGCATAGGCCTCAAAGCGCTCCAAATATCCACTTGCAGATTCTGCGAAAAGAGTGTTTCAAAGCTGCTCTTTCAAAAGCAAGGTTCAAGTCTGTGTGTTGAATGCACTCATCAGAAAGAAGTTTCTGAGAATGCTTCTGTCTAGTTCTTACGTGAAGATATTTCCTTTTCCAGCTTAGGCCTCAAAGCGCTCCAAATAAACACTTGCAAATACCACAAAAGGAGTGTTTCAAAAGAGTTCTATCAAAAGGAACGTTCAAGTCTGTGAGTTGAATGCACTTATCATACAGAAGTTTCCTGGAATGCTTCTGTCTAGTTTTTATGTGAAGACATTTCCTTTTCCAGCATAGGCCTCAAAGCCCTCCAAATATCCACTTGCAGATTCTACCAAAAGAGTGTTTCAAAACTGCTCTATCAAAAGCAAGCTTCAACACTGTGAGTAGAATGCACTCATCACAAAGAAGTTTCGGAGAATGCTTCTGTCTAGTTTTTATGTGAAGATATTTCCTTTTCCAACATAGGCCTCAAAGCGCTCCAAATAAACACTTGCAGATTCTACAAAAGGAGTGTTTCAAAACTGCTCTTTCGAGAGGAACGTTCAAGTCTGTGAGTTGAATGCACTCATCACACAGAAGGTTCCGAGAATGCTTCTGTCTAGTTTTTATGTGAAGATATTTCCTTTTCCAGCATAGGCCTCAAAACGCTCCAAATATCCTCTTGCAGATTCTACAAAAAGAGTGTTTCAAAACTGTTCTATCAAAAGGAAGGTTCAACTCTGTGAGTTGAATGAATCCATCGTGAGGAACTTTCTGAGAATGCTTCTCTGTAGTTTTTAGGTGAAGATATTCCATATCCCAGCACAGGCCTCGAAGTGCTCCAAATAACCACTTGCAGATTTTACCAAAAGAGTGTTTCAAAACTTCTCTTTCTATAGGTAAGTTCAAGTCTGTGAGTTGAATGCACTCAACACAAAGAAGTTTCTGAGAATGCTTCTGTTCAGTTTTTATGTGAAGATATTTCCTTTTCCAGCATAGGCCTCAAACGGCTCCAAATATCCACTTGCAGATTCTACAAAAAGAGTGTTTCCAAACTTCTCTATCAATTGGTAGGTTCAACTCTGTGAGTTGAATGAACTCATCCCAAAGAAGTTTCTGAGAATGCTTCTGTCTAGTTTTTATGTGAAGATATTTCCTTTTCCAACATAGGCCTCAAGGTGCTCCGAATAAACACTTGCAGATTCTACAAAAGGAGTGTTTCAAAACTGTTCTATCAAAAGGAACGTTCAAGTCTGTGAGTTGAATGCACTCATCACACAGAAGTTTCTCAGAATGCTTCTGTCTAGTTTTTAGGTGAAGAGATGTCATTTCCCAGCATAGGCCTCAAAGCGCTCCAAATATCCACTTGCAGATTCTACGAAAAGAGTGTTTCAAAGCTGCTCTTTCAAAAGCAAGGTTCAAGTCTGTGTGTTGAATGCACTCATCAGAAAGAAGTTTCTGAGAATGCTTCTGTCTAGTTCTTACGTGAAGATATTTCCTTTTCCAGCTTAGGCCTCAAAGCGCTCCAAATAAACACTTGCAAATTCCACAAAAGGAGTGTTTCAAAAGAGTTCTATCAAAAGGAACGTTGAAGTCTGTGAGTTGAATGCACTTATCATACAGAAGTTTCCTGGAATGCTTCTGTCTAGTTTTTATGTGAAGACATTTCCTTTTCCAGCATAGGCCTCAAAGCCCTCCAAATATCCACTTGCAGATTCTACCAAAAGAGTGTTTCAAAACTGCTCTATCAAAAGCAAGCTTCAACACTGTGAGTAGAATGCACTCATCACAAAGAAGTTTCGGAGAATGCTTCTGTCTAGTTTTTATGTGAAGATATTTCCTTTTCCAACATAGGCCTCAAAGCGCTCCAAATAAACACTTGCAGATTCTACAAAAGGAGTGTTTCAAAACTGCTCTTTCGAGAGGAACGTTCAAGTCTGTGAGTTGAATGCACTCATCACACAGAAGGTTCCGAGAATGCTTCTGTCTAGTTTTTATGTGAAGATATTTCCTTTTCCAGCATAGGCCTCAAAACGCTCCAAATATCCTCTTGCAGATTCTACAAAAAGAGTGTTTCAAAACTGTTCTATCAAAAGGAAGGTTCAACTCTGTGAGTTGAATGAATCCATCGTGAGGAACTTTCTGAGAATGCTTCTCTGTAGTTTTTAGGTGAAGATATTCCATATCCCAGCACAGGCCTCGAAGTGCTCCAAATAACCACTTGCAGATTTTACCAAAAGAGTGTTTCAAAACTTCTCTTTCTATAGGTAAGTTCAAGTCTGTGAGTTGAATGCACTCAACACAAAGAAGTTTCTGAGAATGCTTCTGTTCAGTTTTTATGTGAAGATATTTCCTTTTCCAGCATAGGCCTCAAACGGCTCCAAATATCCACTTGCAGATTCTACAAAAAGAGTGTTTCCAAACTTCTCTATCAATTGGTAGGTTCAACTCTGTGAGTTGAATGAACTCATCCCAAAGAAGTTTCTGAGAATGCTTCTGTCTAGTTTTTATGTGAAGATATTTCCTTTTCCAACATAGGCCTCAAGGTGCTCCGAATAAACACTTGCAGATTCTACAAAAGGAGTGTTTCAAAACTGTTCTATCAAAAGGAACGTTCAAGTCTGTGAGTTGAATGCACTCATCACACAGAAGTTTCTCAGAATGCTTCTGTCTAGTTTTTAGGTGAAGAGATGTCATTTCCCAGCATAGGCCTCAAAGCGCTCCAAATATCCACTTGCAGATTCTACGAAAAGAGTGTTTCAAAGCTGCTCTTTCAAAAGCAAGGTTCAAGTCTGTGTGTTGAATGCACTCATCAGAAAGAAGTTTCTGAGAATGCTTCTGTCTAGTTCTTACGTGAAGATATTTCCTTTTCCAGCTTAGGCCTCAAAGCGCTCCAAATAAACACTTGCAAATTCCACAAAAGGAGTGTTTCAAAAGAGTTCTATCAAAAGGAACGTTGAAGTCTGTGAGTTGAATGCACTTATCATACAGAAGTTTCCTGGAATGCTTCTGTCTAGTTTTTATGTGAAGACATTTCCTTTTCCAGCATAGGCCTCAAAGCCCTCCAAATATCCACTTGCAGATTCTACCAAAAGAGTGTTTCAAAACTGCTCTATCAAAAGCAAGCTTCAACACTGTGAGTAGAATGCACTCATCACAAAGAAGTTTCGGAGAATGCTTCTGTCTAGTTTTTATGTGAAGATATTTCCTTTTCCAACATAGGCCTCAAAGCGCTCCAAATAAACACTTGCAGATTCTACAAAAGGAGTGTTTCAAAACTGCTCTTTCGAGAGGAACGTTCAAGTCTGTGAGTTGAATGCACTCATCACACAGAAGTTTCTGAGAATGCTTCTGTCTAGTTTTTATGTGAAGATATTTCCTTTTCCAGCATAGGCCTCAAAACGCTCCAAATATCCTCTTGCAGATTCTTCAAAAAGAGTGTTTCAAAACTGTTCTATCAAAAGGAAGGTTCAACTCTGTGAGTTGAATGAATGCATCGTGAAGAACTTTCTGAGAATGCTTCTCTGTAGTTTTTAGGTGAAGATATTCCATATCCCAGCACAGGCCTCGAAGTGCTCCAAATAACCACTTGCAGATTTTACCAAAAGAGTGTTTCAAAACTTCTCTTTCTATAGGTAAGTTCAAGTCTGTGAGTTGAATACACTCAACACAAAGAAGTTTCTGAGAATGCTTCTGTTCAGTTTTTATGTGAAGATATTTCTTTTTCCAGCATAGGCCTCAAACGGCTCCAAATATCCACTTGCAGATTCTACAAAAAGAGTGTTTCCAAACTTCTCTATCAATTGGTAGGTTCAACTCTGTGAGTTGAATGAACTCATCACAAAGAAGTTTCTGAGAATCCTTCTCTCTAGTTTTTATGTGAAGATATTTCCTTTTCCAACATAGGCCTCAATGTGCTCCGAATAAACACTTGCAGATTCTACAAAAGGAGTGTTTCAAAACTGTTCTATCAAAGGGAACGTTCAAGTCTGTGAGTTGAATGCACTCATCACACAGAAGTTTCTCAGAATGCTTCTGTCTAGTTTTTAGGTGAAGAGATGTCATTTCCCAGCATAGGCCTCAAAGCGCTCCAAATATCCACTTGCAGATTCTACGAAAAGAGTGTTTCAAAGCTGCTGTTTCAAAAGCAAGGTTCAAGTCTGTGTGTTGAATGCACTCATCAGAAAGAAGTTTCTGAGAATGCTTCTGTCTAGTTCTTACGTGAAGATATTTCCTTTTCCAGCTTAGGCCTCAAAGCGCTCCAAATAAACACTTGCAAATACCACAAAAGGAGTGTTTCAAAAGAGTTCTATCAAAAGGAACGTTCAAGTCTGTGAGTTGAATGCACTTATCATACAGAAGTTTCCTGGAATGCTTCTGTCTAGTTTTTATGTGAAGACATTTCCTTTTCCAGCATAGGCCTCAAAGCCCTCCAAATATCCACTTGCAGATTCTACCAAAAGAGTGTTTCAAAACTGCTCTATCAAAAGCAAGCTTCAACACTGTGAGTAGAATGCACTCATCACAAAGAAGTTTCGGAGAATGCTTCTGTCTAGTTTTTATGTGAAGATATTTCCTTTTCCAACATAGGCCTCAAAGCGCTCCAAATAAACACTTGCAGATTCTACAAAAGGAGTGTTTCAAAACTGCTCTTTCGAGAGGAACGTTCAAGTCTGTGAGTTGAATGCACTCATCACACAGAAGGTTCCGAGAATGCTTCTGTCTAGTTTTTATGTGAAGATATTTCCTTTTCCAGCATAGGCCTCAAAACGCTCCAAATATCCTCTTGCAGATTCTACAAAAAGAGTGTTTCAAAACTGTTCTATCAAAAGGAAGGTTCAACTCTGTGAGTTGAATGAATCCATCGTGAGGAACTTTCTGAGAATGCTTCTCTGTAGTTTTTAGGTGAAGATATTCCATATCCCAGCACAGGCCTCGAAGTGCTCCAAATAACCACTTGCAGATTTTACCAAAAGAGTGTTTCAAAACTTCTCTTTCTATAGGTAAGTTCAAGTCTGTGAGTTGAATGCACTCAACACAAAGAAGTTTCTGAGAATGCTTCTGTTCAGTTTTTATGTGAAGATATTTCCTTTTCCAGCATAGGCCTCAAACGGCTCCAAATATCCACTTGCAGATTCTACAAAAAGAGTGTTTCCAAACTTCTCTATCAATTGGTAGGTTCAACTCTGTGAGTTGAATGAACTCATCCCAAAGAAGTTTCTGAGAATGCTTCTGTCTAGTTTTTATGTGAAGATATTTCCTTTTCCAACATAGGCCTCAAGGTGCTCCGAATAAACACTTGCAGATTCTACAAAAGGAGTGTTTCAAAACTGTTCTATCAAAAGGAACGTTCAAGTCTGTGAGTTGAATGCACTCATCACACAGAAGTTTCTCAGAATGCTTCTGTCTAGTTTTTAGGTGAAGAGATGTCATTTCCCAGCATAGGCCTCAAAGCGCTCCAAATATCCACTTGCAGATTCTACGAAAAGAGTGTTTCAAAGCTGCTCTTTCAAAAGCAAGGTTCAAGTCTGTGTGTTGAATGCACTCATCAGAAAGAAGTTTCTGAGAATGCTTCTGTCTAGTTCTTACGTGAAGATATTTCCTTTTCCAGCTTAGGCCTCAAAGCGCTCCAAAGAAACACTTGCAAATTCCACAAAAGGAGTGTTTCAAAAGAGTTCTATCAAAAGGAACGTTGAAGTCTGTGAGTTGAATGCACTTATCATACAGAAGTTTCCTGGAATGCTTCTGTCTAGTTTTTATGTGAAGACATTTCCTTTTCCAGCATAGGCCTCAAAGCCCTCCAAATATCCACTTGCAGATTCTACCAAAAGAGTGTTTCAAAACTGCTCTATCAAAAGCAAGCTTCAACACTGTGAGTAGAATGCACTCATCACAAAGAAGTTTCGGAGAATGCTTCTGTCTAGTTTTTATGTGAAGATATTTCCTTTTCCAACATAGGCCTCAAAGCGCTCCAAATAAACACTTGCAGATTCTACAAAAGGAGTGTTTCAAAACTGCTCTTTCGAGAGGAACGTTCAAGTCTGTGAGTTGAATGCACTCATCACACAGAAGTTTCTGAGAATGCTTCTGTCTAGTTTTTATGTGAAGATATTTCCTTTTCCAGCATAGGCCTCAAAACGCTCCAAATATCCTCTTGCAGATTCTTCAAAAAGAGTGTTTCAAAACTGTTCTATCAAAAGGAAGGTTCAACTCTGTGAGTTGAATGAATGCATCGTGAAGAACTTTCTGAGAATGCTTCTCTGTAGTTTTTAGGTGAAGATATTCCATATCCCAGCACAGGCCTCGAAGTGCTCCAAATAACCACTTGCAGATTTTACCAAAAGAGTGTTTCAAAACTTCTCTTTCTATAGGTAAGTTCGAGTCTGTGAGTTGAATACACTCAACACAAAGAAGTTTCTGAGAATGCTTCTGTTCAGTTTTTATGTGAAGATATTTCCATTTCCAGCATAGGCCTCAAACGGCTCCAAATATCCACTTGCAGATTCTACAAAAAGAGTGTTTCCAAACTTCTCTATCAATTGGTAGGTTCAACTCTGTGAGTTGAATGAACTCATCACAAAGAAGTTTCTGAGAATGCTTCTGTCTAGTTTTTATGTGAAGATATTTCCTTTTCCAACATAGGCCTCAAGGTGCTCCGAATAAACACTTGCAGATTCCACAAAAGGAGTGTTTCAAAACTGTTCTATCAAAGGGAACGTTCAAGTCTGTGAGTTGAATGCACTCATCACACAGAAGTTTCTCAGAATGCTTCTGTCTAGTTTTTAGGTGAAGAGATTTCATTTCCCAGCATAGACCTCAAAGCGCTCCAAATATCCCATTGCAGATTCTACGAAAAGAGTGTTTCAAAGCTGCTCTTTCAAAAGCAATGTTCAAGTCTGTGTGTTGAATGCACTCATCAGAGAGAAGTTTCTGAGAATGCTTCTGTCTAGTTCTTACGTGAAGATATTTCCTTTTCCAGCTTAGGCCTCAAAGCGCTCCAAATAAACACTTGCAAATTCCACAAAAGGAGTGTTTCAAAAGAGGTCTATCAAAAGGAATGTTCAAGTCTGTGAGTTGAATGCACTTATCATACAGAAGTTTCCTGGAATGCTTCTGTCTACTTTTTATGTGAAGACATTTCCTTTTCCAGCATAGGCCTCAAAGCCCTCCAAATATCCACTTGCAGATTCTACCAAAAGAGTGTTTCAAAACTGCTCTATCAAAAGCAAGCTTCAACACTGTGAGTAGAATGCACTCATCACAAAGAAGTTTCGGAGAATGCTTCTGTCTAGTTTGTATGTGAAGATATTTCCTTTTCCAACATAGGCCTCAAAGCGCTCCAAATAAACACTTGCAGATTCTGCAAAAGGAGTGTTTCAAAACTGCTCTTTCGAGAGGAACGTTCAAGTCTGTGAGTTGAATGCACTCATCACACAGAAGTTTCTGAGAATGCTTCTGTCTAGTTTTTATGTGAAGATATTTCCTTTTCCAGCATAGGCCTCAAAACGCTCCAAATATCCTCTTGCAGATTCTTCAAAAAGAGTGTTTCAAAACTGTTCTATCAAAAGGAAGGTTCAACTCTGTGAGTTGAATGAATGCATCGTGAAGAACTTTCTGAGAATGCTTCTCTGTAGTTTTTAGGTGAAGATATTCCATATCCCAGCACAGGCCTCGAAGTGCTCCAAATAACCACTTGCAGATTTTACCAAAAGAGTGTTTCAAAACTTCTCTTTCTATAGGTAAGTTCAAGTCTGTGAGTTGAATACACTCAACACAAAGAAGTTTCTGAGAATGCTTCTGTTCAGTTTTTATGTGAAGATATTTCCATTTCCAGCATAGGCCTCAAACGGCTCCAAATATCCACTTGCAGATTCTACAAAAAGAGTGTTTCCAAACTTCTCTATCAATTGGTAGGTTCAACTCTGTGAGTTGAATGAACTCATCACAAAGAAGTTTCTGAGAATCCTTCTCAGTAGTTTTTATGTGAAGTTATTTCCTTTTCCAACATAGGCCTCAAGGTGCTCCGAATAAACACTTGCAGATTCTACAAAAGGAGTGTTTCAAAACTGTTCTATCAAAGGGATCGTTCAAGTCTGTGAGTTGAATGCACTCATCACACAGAAGTTTCTCAGAATGCTTCTGTCTAGTTTTTAGGTGAAGAGATGTGATTTCCCAGCATAGGCCTCAAAGCGCTCCAAATATCCACTTGCAGATTCTACGAAAAGAGTGTTTCACAGCTGCTCTTTCAAAAGCAAGGTTCAAGTCTGTGTGTTGAATGCACTCATCAGAAAGAAGTTTCTGAGAATGCTTCTGTCTAGTTCTTACGTGAAGATATTTCCTTTTCCAGCTTAGGCCTCAAAGCGCTCCAAATAAACACTTGCAAATTCCACAAAAGGAGTGTTTCAAAAGAGTTCTATCAAAAGGAACGTTCAAGTCTGTGAGTTGAATGCACTTATCATACAGAAGTTTCCTGGAATGCTTCTGTCTAGTTTTTATGTGAAGACATTTCCTTTTCCAGCATAGGCCTCAAAGCCCTCCAAATATCCACTTGCAGATTCTACCAAAAGAGTGTTTCAAAACTGCTCTATCAAAAGCAAGCTTCAACACTGTGAGTAGAATGCACTCATCACAAAGAAGTTTCGGAGAATGCTTCTGTCTAGTTTTTATGTGAAGATATTTCCTTTTCCAACATAGGCCTCAAAGCGCTCCAAATAAACACTTGCAGATTCTACAAAAGGAGTGTTTCAAAACTGCTCTTTCGAGAGGAACGTTCAAGTCTGTGAGTTGAATGCACTCATCACACAGAAGTTTCTGAGAATGCTTCTGTCTAGTTTTTATGTGAAGATATTTCCTTTTCCAGCATAGGCCTCAAAACGCTCCAAATATCCTCTTGCAGATTCTTCAAAAAGAGTGTTTCAAAACTGTTCTATCAAAAGGAAGGTTCAACTCTGTGAGTTGAATGAATGCATCGTGAAGAACTTTCTGAGAATGCTTCTCTGTAGTTTTTAGGTGAAGATATTCCATATCCCAGCACAGGCCTCGAAGTGCTCCAAATAACCACTTGCAGATTTTACCAAAAGAGTGTTTCAAAACTTCTCTTTCTATAGGTAAGTTCAAGTCTGTGAGTTGAATACACTGAACACAAAGAAGTTTCTGAGAATGCTTCTGTTCAGTTTTTATGTGAAGATATTTCCATTTCCAGCATAGGCCTCAAACGGCTCCAAATATCCACTTGCAGATTCTACAAAAAGAGTGTTTCCAAACTTCTCTATCAATTGGTATGTTCAACTCTGTGAGTTGAATGAACTCATCACAAAGAAGTTTCTGAGAATCCTTCTGTCTAGTTTTTATGTGAAGATATTTCCTTTTCCAACATAGGCCTCAAGGTGCTCCGAATAAACACTTGCAGATTCTACAAAAGGAGTGTTTCAAAACTGTTCTATCAAAGGGAACGTTCAAGTCTGTGAGTTGAATGCACTCATCACACAGAAGTTTCTCAGAATGCTTCTGTCTAGTTTTTAGGTGAAGAGATTTCATTTCCCAGCATAGGCCTCAAAGCGCTCCAAATATCCCCTTGCAGATTCTACGAAAAGAGTGTTTCAAAGCTGCTCTTTCAAAAGCAAGGTTCAAGTCTGTGTGTTGAATGCACTCATCAGAAAGAAGTTTCTGAGAATGCTTCTGTCTAGTTCTTACGTGAAAATATTTCCTTTTCCAGCTTAGGCCTCAAAGCGCTCCAAATAAACACTTGCAAATTCCACAAAAGGAGTGTTTCAAAAGAGGTCTATCAAAAGGAACGTTCAAGTCTGTGAGTTGAATGCACTTATCATACAGAAGTTTCCTGGAATGCTTCTGTCTAGTTTTTATGTGAAGACATTTCCTTTTCCAGCATAGGCCTCAAAGCCCTCCAAATATCCACTTGCAGATTCTACCAAAAGAGTGTTTCAAAACTGCTCTATCAAAAGCAAGCTTCAACACTGTGAGTAGAATGCACTCATCACAAAGAAGTTTCGGAGAATGCTTCTGTCTAGTTTGTATGTGAAGATATTTCCTTTTCCAACATAGGCCTCAAAGCGCTCCAAATAAACACTTGCAGATTCTACAAAAGGAGTGTTTCAAAACTGCTCTTTCGAGAGGAACGTTCAAGTCTGTGAGTTGAATGCACTCATCACACAGAAGTTTCTGAGAATGCTTCTGTCTAGTTTTTATGTGAAGATATTTCCTTTTCCAGCATAGGCCTCAAAACGCTCCAAATATCCTCTTGCAGATTCTACAAAAAGAGTGTTCCAAAACTGTTCTATCAAAAGGAAGGTTCAATTCTGTGAGTTGAATGAGTGCATCGTGAAGAACTTTCTGAGAATGCTTCTCTGTAGTTTTTAGGTGAAGATATTCCATATCCCAGCACAGGCCTCGAAGTGCTCCAAATAACCACTTGCAGATTTTACCAAAAGAGTGTTTCAAAACTGCTCTTACTATAGGTAAGTTCAAGTCTGTGAGTTGAATGCACTCAACACAAAGAAGTTTCTGAGAATGCTTCTGTTCAGTTTTTATGTGAAGATATTTCTTTTTCCAGCATAGGCCTCAAACGGCTCCAAATATCCACTTGCAGATTCTACAAAAAGAGTGTTTCCAAACTTCTCTATCAATTGGTAGGTTCAACTCTGTGAGTTGAATGAACTCATCACAAAGAAGTTTCTGAGAATCCTTCTCTCTAGTTTTTATGTGAAGATATTTCCTTTTCCAACATAGGCCTCAATGTGCTCCGAATAAACACTTGCAGATTCTACAAAGGAGTGTTTCAAAACTGTTCTATCAAAGGGAACGTTCAAGTCTGTGAGTTGAATGCACTCATCACACAGAAGTTTCTCAGAATGCTTCTGTCTAGTTTTTAGGTGAAGAGATTTCATTTCCCAGCATAGGCCTCAAAGCGCTCCAAATATCCACTTGCAGATTCTGCGAAAAGAGTGTTTCAAAGCTGCTCTTTCAAAAGCAAGGTTCAAGTCTGTGTGTTGAATGCACTCATCAGAAAGAAGTTTCTGAGAATGCTTCTGTCTAGTTCTTACGTGAAGATATTTCCTTTTCCAGCTTAGGCCTCAAAGCGCTCCAAATAAACACTTGCAAATACCACAAAAGGAGTGTTTCAAAAGAGTTCTATCAAAAGGAACGTTCAAGTCTGTGAGTTGAATGCACTTATCATACAGAAGTTTCCTGGAATGCTTCTGTCTAGTTTTTATGTGAAGACATTTCCTTTTCCAGCATAGGCCTCAAAGCCCTCCAAATATCCACTTGCAGATTCTACCAAAAGAGTGTTTCAAAACTGCTCTATCAAAAGCAAGCTTCAACACTGTGAGTAGAATGCACTCATCACAAAGAAGTTTCGGAGAATGCTTCTGTCTAGTTTTTATGTGAAGATATTTCCTTTTCCAACATAGGCCTCAAAGCGCTCCAAATAAACACTTGCAGATTCTACAAAAGGAGTGTTTCAAAACTGCTCTTTCGAGAGGAACGTTCAAGTCTGTGAGTTGAATGCACTCATCACACAGAAGGTTCCGAGAATGCTTCTGTCTAGTTTTTATGTGAAGATATTTCCTTTTCCAGCATAGGCCTCAAAACGCTCCAAATATCCTCTTGCAGATTCTACAAAAAGAGTGTTTCAAAAGTGTTCTATCAAAAGGAAGGTTCAACTCTGTGAGTTGAATGAATCCATCGTGAGGAACTTTCTGAGAATGCTTCTCTGTAGTTTTTAGGTGAAGATATTCCATATCCCAGCACAGGCCTCGAAGTGCTCCAAATAACCACTTGCAGATTTTACCAAAAGAGTGTTTCAAAACTTCTCTTTCTATAGGTAAGTTCAAGTCTGTGAGTTGAATGCACTCAACACAAAGAAGTTTCTGAGAATGCTTCTGTTCAGTTTTTATGTGAAGATATTTCCTTTTCCAGCATAGGCCTCAAACGGCTCCAAATATCCACTTGCAGATTCTACAAAAAGAGTGTTTCCAAACTTCTCTATCAATTGGTAGGTTCAACTCTGTGAGTTGAATGAACTCATCCCAAAGAAGTTTCTGAGAATGCTTCTGTCTAGTTTTTATGTGAAGATATTTCCTTTTCCAACATAGGCCTCAAGGTGCTCCGAATAAACACTTGCAGATTCTACAAAAGGAGTGTTTCAAAACTGTTCTATCAAAAGGAACGTTCAAGTCTGTGAGTTGAATGCACTCATCACACAGAAGTTTCTCAGAATGCTTCTGTCTAGTTTTTAGGTGAAGAGATGTCATTTCCCAGCATAGGCCTCAAAGCGCTCCAAATATCCACTTGCAGATTCTACGAAAAGAGTGTTTCAAAGCTGCTCTTTCAAAAGCAAGGTTCAAGTCTGTGTGTTGAATGCACTCATCAGAAAGAAGTTTCTGAGAATGCTTCTGTCTAGTTCTTACGTGAAGATATTTCCTTTTCCAGCTTAGGCCTCAAAGCGCTCCAAATAAACACTTGCAAATTCCACAAAAGGAGTGTTTCAAAAGAGTTCTATCAAAAGGAACGTTGAAGTCTGTGAGTTGAATGCACTTATCATACAGAAGTTTCCTGGAATGCTTCTGTCTAGTTTTTATGTGAAGACATTTCCTTTTCCAGCATAGGCCTCAAAGCCCTCCAAATATCCACTTGCAGATTCTACCAAAAGAGTGTTTCAAAACTGCTCTATCAAAAGCAAGCTTCAACACTGTGAGTAGAATGCACTCATCACAAAGAAGTTTCGGAGAATGCTTCTGTCTAGTTTTTATGTGAAGATATTTCCTTTTCCAACATAGGCCTCAAAGCGCTCCAAATAAACACTTGCAGATTCTACAAAAGGAGTGTTTCAAAACTGCTCTTTCGAGAGGAACGTTCAAGTCTGTGAGTTGAATGCACTCATCACACAGAAGGTTCCGAGAATGCTTCTGTCTAGTTTTTATGTGAAGATATTTCCTTTTCCAGCATAGGCCTCAAAACGCTCCAAATATCCTCTTGCAGATTCTACAAAAAGAGTGTTTCAAAACTGTTCTATCAAAAGGAAGGTTCAACTCTGTGAGTTGAATGAATCCATCGTGAGGAACTTTCTGAGAATGCTTCTCTGTAGTTTTTAGGTGAAGATATTCCATATCCCAGCACAGGCCTCGAAGTGCTCCAAATAACCACTTGCAGATTTTACCAAAAGAGTGTTTCAAAACTTCTCTTTCTATAGGTAAGTTCAAGTCTGTGAGTTGAATGCACTCAACACAAAGAAGTTTCTGAGAATGCTTCTGTTCAGTTTTTATGTGAAGATATTTCCTTTTCCAGCATAGGCCTCAAACGGCTCCAAATATCCACTTGCAGATTCTACAAAAAGAGTGTTTCCAAACTTCTCTATCAATTGGTAGTTTCAACTCTGTGAGTTGAATGAACTCATCCCAAAGAAGTTTCTGAGAATGCTTCTGTCTAGTTTTTATGTGAAGATATTTCCTTTTCCAACATAGGCCTCAAGGTGCTCCGAATAAACACTTGCAGATTCTACAAAAGGAGTGTTTCAAAACTGTTCTATCAAAAGGAACGTTCAAGTCTGTGAGTTGAATGCACTCATCACACAGAAGTTTCTCAGAATGCTTCTGTCTAGTTTTTAGGTGAAGAGATGTCATTTCCCAGCATAGGCCTCAAAGCGCTCCAAATATCCACTTGCAGATTCTACGAAAAGAGTGTTTCAAAGCTGCTCTTTCAAAAGCAAGGTTCAAGTCTGTGTGTTGAATGCACTCATCAGAAAGAAGTTTCTGAGAATGCTTCTGTCTAGTTCTTACGTGAAGATATTTCCTTTTCCAGCTTAGGCCTCAAAGCGCTCCAAATAAACACTTGCAAATTCCACAAAAGGAGTGTTTCAAAAGAGTTCTATCAAAAGGAACGTTGAAGTCTGTGAGTTGAATGCACTTATCATACAGAAGTTTCCTGGAATGCTTCTGTCTAGTTTTTATGTGAAGACATTTCCTTTTCCAGCATAGGCCTCAAAGCCCTCCAAATATCCACTTGCAGATTCTACCAAAAGAGTGTTTCAAAACTGCTCTATCAAAAGCAAGCTTCAACACTGTGAGTAGAATGCACTCATCACAAAGAAGTTTCGGAGAATGCTTCTGTCTAGTTTTTATGTGAAGATATTTCCTTTTCCAACATAGGCCTCAAAGCGCTCCAAATAAACACTTGCAGATTCTACAAAAGGAGTGTTTCAAAACTGCTCTTTCGAGAGGAACGTTCAAGTCTGTGAGTTGAATGCACTCATCACACAGAAGTTTCTGAGAATGCTTCTGTCTAGTTTTTATGTGAAGATATTTCCTTTTCCAGCATAGGCCTCAAAACGCTCCAAATATCCTCTTGCAGATTCTTCAAAAAGAGTGTTTCAAAACTGTTCTATCAAAAGGAAGGTTCAACTCTGTGAGTTGAATGAATGCATCGTGAAGAACTTTCTGAGAATGCTTCTCTGTAGTTTTTAGATGAAGATATTCCATATCCCAGCACAGGCCTCGAAGTGCTCCAAATAACCACTTGCAGATTTTACCAAAAGAGTGTTTCAAAACTTCTCTTTCTATAGGTAAGTTCAAGTCTGTGAGTTGAATACACTCAACACAAAGAAGTTTCTGAGAATGCTTCTGTTCAGTTTTTATGTGAAGATATTTCCATTTCCAGCATAGGCCTCAAACGGCTCCAAATATCCACTTGCAGATTCTACAAAAAGAGTGTTTCCAAACTTCTCTATCAATTGGTAGGTTCAACTCTGTGAGTTGAATGAACTCATCACAAAGAAGTTTCTGAGAATGCTTCTGTCTAGTTTTTATGTGAAGATATTTCCTTTTCCAACATAGGCCTCAAGGTGCTCCGAATAAACACTTGCAGATTCTACAAAAGGAGTGTTTCAAAACTGTTCTATCAAAGGGAACGTTCAAGTCTGTGAGTTGAATGCACTCATCACACAGAAGTTTCTCAGAATGCTTCTGTCTAGTTTTTAGGTGAAGAGATTTCATTTCCCAGCATAGGCCTCAAAGCGCTCCAAATATCCCCTTGCAGATTCTACGAAAAGAGTGTTTCAAAGCTGCTCTTTCAAAAGCAATGTTCAAGTCTGTGTGTTGAATGCACTCATCAGAGAGAAGTTTCTGAGAATGCTTCTGTCTAGTTCTTACGTGAAGATATTTCCTTTTCCAGCTTAGGCCTCAAAGCGCTCCAAATAAACACTTGCAAATTCCACAAAAGGAGTGTTTCAAAAGAGGTCTATCAAAAGGAATGTTCAAGTCTGTGAGTTGAATGCACTTATCATACAGAAGTTTCCTGGAATGCTTCTGTCTAGTTTTTATGTGAAGACATTTCCTTTTCCAGCATAGGCCTCAAAGCCCTCCAAATATCCACTTGCAGATTCTACCAAAAGAGTGTTTCAAAACTGCTCTATCAAAAGCAAGCTTCAACACTGTGAGTAGAATGCACTCATCACAAAGAAGTTTCGGAGAATGCTTCTGTCTAGTTTTTATGTGAAGATATTTCCTTTTCCAACATAGGCCTCAAAGCGCTCCAAATAAACACTTGCAGATTCTACAAAAGGAGTGTTTCAAAACTGCTCTTTCGAGAGGAACGTTCAAGTCTGTGAGTTGAATGCACTCATCACACAGAAGTTTCTGAGAATGCTTCTGTCTAGTTTTTATGTGAAGATATTTCCTTTTCCAGCATAGGCCTCAAAACGCTCCAAATATCCTCTTGCAGATTCTTCAAAAAGAGTGTTTCAAAACTGTTCTATCAAAAGGAAGGTTCAACTCTGTGAGTTGAATGAATGCATCGTGAAGAACTTTCTGAGAATGCTTCTCTGTAGTTTTTAGGTGAAGATATTCCATATCCCAGCACAGGCCTCGAAGTGCTCCAAATAACCACTTGCAGATTTTACCAAAAGAGTGTTTCAAAACTTCTCTTTCTATAGGTAAGTTCAAGTCTGTGAGTTGAATACACTCAACACAAAGAAGTTTCTGAGAATGCTTCTGTTCAGTTTTTATGTGAAGATATTTCCATTTCCAGCATAGGCCTCAAACGGCTCCAAATATCCACTTGCAGATTCTACAAAAAGAGTGTTTCCAAACTTCTCTATCAATTGGTAGGTTCAACTCTGTGAGTTGAATGAACTCATCACAAAGAAGTTTCTGAGAATGCTTCTGTCTAGTTTTTATGTGAAGATATTTCCTTTTCCAACATAGGCCTCAAGGTGCTCCGAATAAACACTTGCAGATTCTACAAAAGGAGTGTTTCAAAACTGTTCTATCAAAGGGAACGTTCAAGTCTGTGAGTTGAATGCACTCATCACACAGAAGTTTCTCAGAATGCTTCTGTCTAGTTTTTAGGTGAAGAGATTTCATTTCCCAGCATAGGCCTCAAAGCGCTCCAAATATCCCCTTGCAGATTCTACGAAAAGAGTGTTTCAAAGCTGCTCTTTCAAAAGCAATGTTCAAGTCTGTGTGTTGAATGCACTCATCAGAGAGAAGTTTCTGAGAATGCTTCTGTCTAGTTCTTACGTGAAGATATTTCCTTTTCCAGCTTAGGCCTCAAAGCGCTCCAAATAAACACTTGCAAATTCCACAAAAGGAGTGTTTCAAAAGAGGTCTATCAAAAGGAATGTTCAAGTCTGTGAGTTGAATGCACTTATCATACAGAAGTTTCCTGGAATGCTTCTGTCTAGTTTTTATGTGAAGACATTTCCTTTTCCAGCATAGGCCTCAAAGCCCTCCAAATATCCACTTGCAGATTCTACCAAAAGAGTGTTTCAAAACTGCTCTATCAAAAGCAAGCTTCAACACTGTGAGTAGAATGCACTCATCACAAAGAAGTTTCGGAGAATGCTTCTGTCTAGTTTGTATGTGAAGATATTTCCTTTTCCAACATAGGCCTCAAAGCGCTCCAAATAAACACTTGCAGATTCTACAAAAGGAGTGTTTCAAAACTGCTCTTTCGAGAGGAACGTTCAAGTCTGTGAGTTGAATGCACTCATCACACAGAAGTTTCTCAGAATGCTTCTGTCTAGTTTTTAGGTGAAGAGATGTCATTTCCCAGCATAGGCCTCAAAGCGCTCCAAATATCCACTTGCAGATTCTACGAAAAGAGTGTTTCAAAGCTGCTCTTTCAAAAGCAAGGTTCAAGTCTGTGTGTTGAATGCACTCATCAGAAAGAAGTTTCTGAGAATGCTTCTGTCTAGTTCTTACGTGAAGATATTTCCTTTTCCAGCTTAGGCCTCAAAGCGCTCCAAATAAACACTTGCAAATTCCACAAAAGGAGTGTTTCAAAAGAGTTCTATCAAAAGGAACGTTGAAGTCTGTGAGTTGAATGCACTTATCATACAGAAGTTTCCTGGAATGCTTCTGTCTAGTTTTTATGTGAAGACATTTCCTTTTCCAGCATAGGCCTCAAAGCCCTCCAAATATCCACTTGCAGATTCTACCAAAAGAGTGTTTCAAAACTGCTCTATCAAAAGCAAGCTTCAACACTGTGAGTAGAATGCACTCATCACAAAGAAGTTTCGGAGAATGCTTCTGTCTAGTTTTTATGTGAAGATATTTCCTTTTCCAACATAGGCCTCAAAGCGCTCCAAATAAACACTTGCAGATTCTACAAAAGGAGTGTTTCAAAACTGCTCTTTCGAGAGGAACGTTCAAGTCTGTGAGTTGAATGCACTCATCACACAGAAGGTTCCGAGAATGCTTCTGTCTAGTTTTTATGTGAAGATATTTCCTTTTCCAGCATAGGCCTCAAAACGCTCCAAATATCCTCTTGCAGATTCTACAAAAAGAGTGTTTCAAAACTGTTCTATCAAAAGGAAGGTTCAACTCTGTGAGTTGAATGAATCCATCGTGAGGAACTTTCTGAGAATGCTTCTCTGTAGTTTTTAGGTGAAGATATTCCATATCCCAGCACAGGCCTCGAAGTGCTCCAAATAACCACTTGCAGATTTTACCAAAAGAGTGTTTCAAAACTTCTCTTTCTATAGGTAAGTTCAAGTCTGTGAGTTGAATGCACTCAACACAAAGAAGTTTCTGAGAATGCTTCTGTTCAGTTTTTATGTGAAGATATTTCCTTTTCCAGCATAGGCCTCAAACGGCTCCAAATATCCACTTGCAGATTCTACAAAAAGAGTGTTTCCAAACTTCTCTATCAATTGGTAGTTTCAACTCTGTGAGTTGAATGAACTCATCCCAAAGAAGTTTCTGAGAATGCTTCTGTCTAGTTTTTATGTGAAGATATTTCCTTTTCCAACATAGGCCTCAAGGTGCTCCGAATAAACACTTGCAGATTCTACAAAAGGAGTGTTTCAAAACTGTTCTATCAAAAGGAACGTTCAAGTCTGTGAGTTGAATGCACTCATCACACAGAAGTTTCTCAGAATGCTTCTGTCTAGTTTTTAGGTGAAGAGATGTCATTTCCCAGCATAGGCCTCAAAGCGCTCCAAATATCCACTTGCAGATTCTACGAAAAGAGTGTTTCAAAGCTGCTCTTTCAAAAGCAAGGTTCAAGTCTGTGTGTTGAATGCACTCATCAGAAAGAAGTTTCTGAGAATGCTTCTGTCTAGTTCTTACGTGAAGATATTTCCTTTTCCAGCTTAGGCCTCAAAGCGCTCCAAATAAACACTTGCAAATTCCACAAAAGGAGTGTTTCAAAAGAGTTCTATCAAAAGGAACGTTGAAGTCTGTGAGTTGAATGCACTTATCATACAGAAGTTTCCTGGAATGCTTCTGTCTAGTTTTTATGTGAAGACATTTCCTTTTCCAGCATAGGCCTCAAAGCCCTCCAAATATCCACTTGCAGATTCTACCAAAAGAGTGTTTCAAAACTGCTCTATCAAAAGCAAGCTTCAACACTGTGAGTAGAATGCACTCATCACAAAGAAGTTTCGGAGAATGCTTCTGTCTAGTTTTTATGTGAAGATATTTCCTTTTCCAACATAGGCCTCAAAGCGCTCCAAATAAACACTTGCAGATTCTACAAAAGGAGTGTTTCAAAACTGCTCTTTCGAGAGGAACGTTCAAGTCTGTGAGTTGAATGCACTCATCACACAGAAGTTTCTGAGAATGCTTCTGTCTAGTTTTTATGTGAAGATATTTCCTTTTCCAGCATAGGCCTCAAAACGCTCCAAATATCCTCTTGCAGATTCTTCAAAAAGAGTGTTTCAAAACTGTTCTATCAAAAGGAAGGTTCAACTCTGTGAGTTGAATGAATGCATCGTGAAGAACTTTCTGAGAATGCTTCTCTGTAGTTTTTAGATGAAGATATTCCATATCCCAGCACAGGCCTCGAAGTGCTCCAAATAACCACTTGCAGATTTTACCAAAAGAGTGTTTCAAAACTTCTCTTTCTATAGGTAAGTTCAAGTCTGTGAGTTGAATACACTCAACACAAAGAAGTTTCTGAGAATGCTTCTGTTCAGTTTTTATGTGAAGATATTTCCATTTCCAGCATAGGCCTCAAACGGCTCCAAATATCCACTTGCAGATTCTACAAAAAGAGTGTTTCCAAACTTCTCTATCAATTGGTAGGTTCAACTCTGTGAGTTGAATGAACTCATCACAAAGAAGTTTCTGAGAATGCTTCTGTCTAGTTTTTATGTGAAGATATTTCCTTTTCCAACATAGGCCTCAAGGTGCTCCGAATAAACACTTGCAGATTCTACAAAAGGAGTGTTTCAAAACTGTTCTATCAAAGGGAACGTTCAAGTCTGTGAGTTGAATGCACTCATCACACAGAAGTTTCTCAGAATGCTTCTGTCTAGTTTTTAGGTGAAGAGATTTCATTTCCCAGCATAGGCCTCAAAGCGCTCCAAATATCCCCTTGCAGATTCTACGAAAAGAGTGTTTCAAAGCTGCTCTTTCAAAAGCAATGTTCAAGTCTGTGTGTTGAATGCACTCATCAGAGAGAAGTTTCTGAGAATGCTTCTGTCTAGTTCTTACGTGAAGATATTTCCTTTTCCAGCTTAGGCCTCAAAGCGCTCCAAATAAACACTTGCAAATTCCACAAAAGGAGTGTTTCAAAAGAGGTCTATCAAAAGGAATGTTCAAGTCTGTGAGTTGAATGCACTTATCATACAGAAGTTTCCTGGAATGCTTCTGTCTAGTTTTTATGTGAAGACATTTCCTTTTCCAGCATAGGCCTCAAAGCCCTCCAAATATCCACTTGCAGATTCTACCAAAAGAGTGTTTCAAAACTGCTCTATCAAAAGCAAGCTTCAACACTGTGAGTAGAATGCACTCATCACAAAGAAGTTTCGGAGAATGCTTCTGTCTAGTTTTTATGTGAAGATATTTCCTTTTCCAACATAGGCCTCAAAGCGCTCCAAATAAACACTTGCAGATTCTACAAAAGGAGTGTTTCAAAACTGCTCTTTCGAGAGGAACGTTCAAGTCTGTGAGTTGAATGCACTCATCACACAGAAGTTTCTGAGAATGCTTCTGTCTAGTTTTTATGTGAAGATATTTCCTTTTCCAGCATAGGCCTCAAAACGCTCCAAATATCCTCTTGCAGATTCTTCAAAAAGAGTGTTTCAAAACTGTTCTATCAAAAGGAAGGTTCAACTCTGTGAGTTGAATGAATGCATCGTGAAGAACTTTCTGAGAATGCTTCTCTGTAGTTTTTAGGTGAAGATATTCCATATCCCAGCACAGGCCTCGAAGTGCTCCAAATAACCACTTGCAGATTTTACCAAAAGAGTGTTTCAAAACTTCTCTTTCTATAGGTAAGTTCAAGTCTGTGAGTTGAATACACTCAACACAAAGAAGTTTCTGAGAATGCTTCTGTTCAGTTTTTATGTGAAGATATTTCCATTTCCAGCATAGGCCTCAAACGGCTCCAAATATCCACTTGCAGATTCTACAAAAAGAGTGTTTCCAAACTTCTCTATCAATTGGTAGGTTCAACTCTGTGAGTTGAATGAACTCATCACAAAGAAGTTTCTGAGAATGCTTCTGTCTAGTTTTTATGTGAAGATATTTCCTTTTCCAACATAGGCCTCAAGGTGCTCCGAATAAACACTTGCAGATTCTACAAAAGGAGTGTTTCAAAACTGTTCTATCAAAGGGAACGTTCAAGTCTGTGAGTTGAATGCACTCATCACACAGAAGTTTCTCAGAATGCTTCTGTCTAGTTTTTAGGTGAAGAGATTTCATTTCCCAGCATAGGCCTCAAAGCGCTCCAAATATCCCCTTGCAGATTCTACGAAAAGAGTGTTTCAAAGCTGCTCTTTCAAAAGCAATGTTCAAGTCTGTGTGTTGAATGCACTCATCAGAGAGAAGTTTCTGAGAATGCTTCTGTCTAGTTCTTACGTGAAGATATTTCCTTTTCCAGCTTAGGCCTCAAAGCGCTCCAAATAAACACTTGCAAATTCCACAAAAGGAGTGTTTCAAAAGAGGTCTATCAAAAGGAATGTTCAAGTCTGTGAGTTGAATGCACTTATCATACAGAAGTTTCCTGGAATGCTTCTGTCTAGTTTTTATGTGAAGACATTTCCTTTTCCAGCATAGGCCTCAAAGCCCTCCAAATATCCACTTGCAGATTCTACCAAAAGAGTGTTTCAAAACTGCTCTATCAAAAGCAAGCTTCAACACTGTGAGTAGAATGCACTCATCACAAAGAAGTTTCGGAGAATGCTTCTGTCTAGTTTGTATGTGAAGATATTTCCTTTTCCAACATAGGCCTCAAAGCGCTCCAAATAAACACTTGCAGATTCTACAAAAGGAGTGTTTCAAAACTGCTCTTTCGAGAGGAACGTTCAAGTCTGTGAGTTGAATGCACTCATCACACAGAAGTTTCTGAGAATGCTTCTGTCTAGTTTTTATGTGAAGATATTTCCTTTTCCAGCATAGGCCTCAAAACGCTCCAAATATCCTCTTGCAGATTCTACAAAAAGAGTGTTCCAAAACTGTTCTATCAAAAGGAAGGTTCAACTCTGTGAGTTGAATGAGTGCATCGTGAAGAACTTTCTGAGAATGCTTCTCTGTAGTTTTTAGGTGAAGATATTCCATATCCCAGCACAGGCCTCGAAGTGCTCCAAATAACCACTTGCAGATTTTACCAAAAGAGTGTTTCAAAACTGCTCTTTCTATAGGTAAGTTCAAGTCTGTGAGTTGAATGCACTCAACACAAAGAAGTTTCTGAGAATGCTTCTGTTCAGTTTTTATGTGAAGATATTTCTTTTTCCAGCATAGGCCTCAAACGGCTCCAAATATCCACTTGCAGATTCTACAAAAAGAGTGTTTCCAAACTTCTCTATCAATTGGTAGGTTCAACTCTGTGAGTTGAATGAACTCATCACAAAGAAGTTTCTGAGAATCCTTCTCTCTAGTTTTTATGTGAAGATATTTCCTTTTCCAACATAGGCCTCAATGTGCTCCGAATAAACACTTGCAGATTCTACAAAAGGAGTGTTTCAAAACTGTTCTATCAAAGGGAACGTTCAAGTCTGTGAGTTGAATGCACTCATCACACAGAAGTTTCTCAGAATGCTTCTGTCTAGTTTTTAGGTGAAGAGATGTCATTTCCCAGCATAGGCCTCAAAGCGCTCCAAATATCCACTTGCAGATTCTACGAAAAGAGTGTTTCAAAGCTGCTCTTTCAAAAGCAAGGTTCAAGTCTGTGTGTTGAATGCACTCATCAGAAAGAAGTTTCTGAGAATGCTTCTGTCTAGTTCTTACGTGAAGATATTTCCTTTTCCAGCTTAGGCCTCAAAGCGCTCCAAATAAACACTTGCAAATACCACAAAAGGAGTGTTTCAAAAGAGTTCTATCAAAAGGAACGTTCAAGTCTGTGAGTTGAATGCACTTATCATACAGAAGTTTCCTGGAATGCTTCTGTCTAGTTTTTATGTGAAGACATTTCCTTTTCCAGCATAGGCCTCAAAGCCCTCCAAATATCCACTTGCAGATTCTACCAAAAGAGTGTTTCAAAACTGCTCTATCAAAAGCAAGCTTCAACACTGTGAGTAGAATGCACTCATCACAAAGAAGTTTCGGAGAATGCTTCTGTCTAGTTTTTATGTGAAGATATTTCCTTTTCCAACATAGGCCTCAAAGCGCTCCAAATAAACACTTGCAGATTCTACAAAAGGAGTGTTTCAAAACTGCTCTTTCGAGAGGAACGTTCAAGTCTGTGAGTTGAATGCACTCATCACACAGAAGGTTCCGAGAATGCTTCTGTCTAGTTTTTATGTGAAGATATTTCCTTTTCCAGCATAGGCCTCAAAACGCTCCAAATATCCTCTTGCAGATTCTACAAAAAGAGTGTTTCAAAACTGTTCTATCAAAAGGAAGGTTCAACTCTGTGAGTTGAATGAATCCATCGTGAGGAACTTTCTGAGAATGCTTCTCTGTAGTTTTTAGGTGAAGATATTCCATATCCCAGCACAGGCCTCGAAGTGCTCCAAATAACCACTTGCAGATTTTACCAAAAGAGTGTTTCAAAACTTCTCTTTCTATAGGTAAGTTCAAGTCTGTGAGTTGAATGCACTCAACACAAAGAAGTTTCTGAGAATGCTTCTGTTCAGTTTTTATGTGAAGATATTTCCTTTTCCAGCATAGGCCTCAAACGGCTCCAAATATCCACTTGCAGATTCTACAAAAAGAGTGTTTCCAAACTTCTCTATCAATTGGTAGGTTCAACTCTGTGAGTTGAATGAACTCATCCCAAAGAAGTTTCTGAGAATGCTTCTGTCTAGTTTTTATGTGAAGATATTTCCTTTTCCAACATAGGCCTCAAGGTGCTCCGAATAAACACTTGCAGATTCTACAAAAGGAGTGTTTCAAAACTGTTCTATCAAAAGGAACGTTCAAGTCTGTGAGTTGAATGCACTCATCACACAGAAGTTTCTCAGAATGCTTCTGTCTAGTTTTTAGGTGAAGAGATGTCATTTCCCAGCATAGGCCTCAAAGCGCTCCAAATATCCACTTGCAGATTCTACGAAAAGAGTGTTTCAAAGCTGCTCTTTCAAAAGCAAGGTTCAAGTCTGTGTGTTGAATGCACTCATCAGAAAGAAGTTTCTGAGAATGCTTCTGTCTAGTTCTTACGTGAAGATATTTCCTTTTCCAGCTTAGGCCTCAAAGCGCTCCAAATAAACACTTGCAAATTCCACAAAAGGAGTGTTTCAAAAGAGTTCTATCAAAAGGAACGTTGAAGTCTGTGAGTTGAATGCACTTATCATACAGAAGTTTCCTGGAATGCTTCTGTCTAGTTTTTATGTGAAGACATTTCCTTTTCCAGCATAGGCCTCAAAGCCCTCCAAATATCCACTTGCAGATTCTACCAAAAGAGTGTTTCAAAACTGCTCTATCAAAAGCAAGCTTCAACACTGTGAGTAGAATGCACTCATCACAAAGAAGTTTCAGAGAATGCTTCTGTCTAGTTTTTATGTGAAGATATTTCCTTTTCCAACATAGGCCTCAAAGCGCTCCAAATAAACACTTGCAGATTCTACAAAAGGAGTGTTTCAAAACTGCTCTTTCGAGAGGAACGTTCAAGTCTGTGAGTTGAATGCACTCATCACACAGAAGTTTCTGAGAATGCTTCTGTCTAGTTTTTATGTGAAGATATTTCCTTTTCCAGCATAGGCCTCAAAACGCTCCAAATATCCTCTTGCAGATTCTACAAAAAGAGTGTTCCAAAACTGTTCTATCAAAAGGAAGGTTCAACTCTGTGAGTTGAATGAATGCATCGTGAAGAACTTTCTGAGAATGCTTCTCTGTAGTTTTTAGGTGAAGATATTCCATATCCCAGCACAGGCCTCGAAGTGCTCCAAATAACCACTTGCAGATTTTACCAAAAGAGTGTTTCAAAACTGCTCTTTCTATAGGTAAGTTCAAGTCTGTGAGTTGAATACACTCAACACAAAGAAGTTTCTGAGAATGCTTCTGTTCAGTTTTTATGTGAAGATATTTCCATTTCCAGCATAGGCCTCAAACGGCTCCAAATATCCACTTGCAGATTCTACAAAAAGAGTGTTTCCAAACTTCTCTATCAATTGGTAGGTTCAACTCTGTGAGTTGAATGAACTCATCACAAAGAAGTTTCTGAGAATGCTTCTGTCTAGTTTTTATGTGAAGATATTTCCTTTTCCAACATAGGCCTCAAGGTGCTCCGAATAAACACTTGCAGATTCTACAAAAGGAGTGTTTCAAAACTGTTCTATCAAAAGGAACGTTCAAGTCTGTGAGTTGAATGCACTCATCACACAGAAGTTTCTCAGAATGCTTCTGTCTAGTTTTTAGGTGAAGAGATGTCATTTCCCAGCATAGGCCTCAAAGCGCTCCAAATATCCACTTGCAGATTCTACGAAAAGAGTGTTTCAAAGCTGCTCTTTCAAAAGCAAGGTTCAAGTCTGTGTGTTGAATGCACTCATCAGAAAGAAGTTTCTGAGAATGCTTCTGTCTAGTTCTTACGTGAAGATATTTCCTTTTCCAGCTTAGGCCTCAAAGCGCTCCAAATAAACACTTGCAAATTCCACAAAAGGAGTGTTTCAAAAGAGTTCTATCAAAAGGAACGTTGAAGTCTGTGAGTTGAATGCACTTATCATACAGAAGTTTCCTGGAATGCTTCTGTCTAGTTTTTATGTGAAGACATTTCCTTTTCCAGCATAGGCCTCAAAGCCCTCCAAATATCCACTTGCAGATTCTACCAAAAGAGTGTTTCAAAACTGCTCTATCAAAAGCAAGCTTCAACACTGTGAGTAGAATGCACTCATCACAAAGAAGTTTCGGAGAATGCTTCTGTCTAGTTTTTATGTGAAGATATTTCCTTTTCCAACATAGGCCTCAAAGCGCTCCAAATAAACACTTGCAGATTCTACAAAAGGAGTGTTTCAAAACTGCTCTTTCGAGAGGAACGTTCAAGTCTGTGAGTTGAATGCACTCATCACACAGAAGTTTCTGAGAATGCTTCTGTCTAGTTTTTATGTGAAGATATTTCCTTTTCCAGCATAGGCCTCAAAACGCTCCAAATATCCTCTTGCAGATTCTTCAAAAAGAGTGTTTCAAAACTGTTCTATCAAAAGGAAGGTTCAACTCTGTGAGTTGAATGAATGCATCGTGAAGAACTTTCTGAGAATGCTTCTCTGTAGTTTTTAGGTGAAGATATTCCATATCCCAGCACAGGCCTCGAAGTGCTCCAAATAACCACTTGCAGATTTTACCAAAAGAGTGTTTCAAAACTTCTCTTTCTATAGGTAAGTTCGAGTCTGTGAGTTGAATACACTCAACACAAAGAAGTTTCTGAGAATGCTTCTGTTCAGTTTTTATGTGAAGATATTTCCATTTCCAGCATAGGCCTCAAACGGCTCCAAATATCCACTTGCAGATTCTACAAAAAGAGTGTTTCCAAACTTCTCTATCAATTGGTAGGTTCAACTCTGTGAGTTGAATGAACTCATCACAAAGAAGTTTCTGAGAATGCTTCTGTCTAGTTTTTATGTGAAGATATTTCCTTTTCCAACATAGGCCTCAAGGTGCTCCGAATAAACACTTGCAGATTCCACAAAAGGAGTGTTTCAAAACTGTTCTATCAAAGGGAACGTTCAAGTCTGTGAGTTGAATGCACTCATCACACAGAAGTTTCTCAGAATGCTTCTGTCTAGTTTTTAGGTGAAGAGATTTCATTTCCCAGCATAGACCTCAAAGCGCTCTAAATATCACCTTGCAGATTCTACGAAAAGAGTGTTTCAAAGCTGCTCTTTCAAAAGCAATGTTCAAGTCTGTGTGTTGAATGCACTCATCAGAGAGAAGTTTCTGAGAATGCTTCTGTCTAGTTCTTACGTGAAGATATTTCCTTTTCCAGCTTAGGCCTCAAAGCGCTCCAAATAAACACTTGCAAATTCCACAAAAGGAGTGTTTCAAAAGAGGTCTATCAAAAGGAATGTTCAAGTCTGTGAGTTGAATGCACTTATCATACAGAAGTTTCCTGGAATGCTTCTGTCTAGTTTTTATGTGAAGACATTTCCTTTTCCAGCATAGGCCTCAAAGCCCTCCAAATATCCACTTGCAGATTCTACCAAAAGAGTGTTTCAAAACTGCTCTATCAAAAGCAAGCTTCAACACTGTGAGTAGAATGCACTCATCACAAAGAAGTTTCGGAGAATGCTTCTGTCTAGTTTGTATGTGAAGATATTTCCTTTTCCAACATAGGCCTCAAAGCGCTCCAAATAAACACTTGCAGATTCTGCAAAAGGAGTGTTTCAAAACTGCTCTTTCGAGAGGAACGTTCAAGTCTGTGAGTTGAATGCACTCATCACACAGAAGTTTCTGAGAATGCTTCTGTCTAGTTTTTATGTGAAGATATTTCCTTTTCCAGCATAGGCCTCAAAACGCTCCAAATATCCTCTTGCAGATTCTACAAAAAGAGTGTTCCAAAACTGTTCTATCAAAAGGAAGGTTCAACTCTGTGAGTTGAATGAGTGCATCGTGAAGAACTTTCTGAGAATGCTTCTCTGTAGTTTTTAGGTGAAGATATTCCATATCCCAGCACAGGCCTCGAAGTGCTCCAAATAACCACTTGCAGATTTTACCAAAAGAGTGTTTCAAAACTGCTCTTTCTATAGGTAAGTTCAAGTCTGTGAGTTGAATGCACTCAACACAAAGAAGTTTCTGAGAATGCTTCTGTTCAGTTTTTATGTGAAGATATTTCTTTTTCCAGCATAGGCCTCAAACGGCTCCAAATATCCACTTGCAGATTCTACAAAAAGAGTGTTTCCAAACTTCTCTATCAATTGGTAGGTTCAACTCTGTGAGTTGAATGAACTCATCACAAAGAAGTTTCTGAGAATCCTTCTCTCTAGTTTTTATGTGAAGATATTTCCTTTTCCAACATAGGCCTCAATGTGCTCCGAATAAACACTTGCAGATTCTACAAAAGGAGTGTTTCAAAACTGTTCTATCAAAGGGAACGTTCAAGTCTGTGAGTTGAATGCACTCATCACACAGAAGTTTCTCAGAATGCTTCTGTCTAGTTTTTAGGTGAAGAGATGTCATTTCCCAGCATAGGCCTCAAAGCGCTCCAAATATCCACTTGCAGATTCTACGAAAAGAGTGTTTCAAAGCTGCTCTTTCAAAAGCAAGGTTCAAGTCTGTGTGTTGAATACACCCATCAGAAAGAAGTTTCTGATAATGCTTCTGTCTAGTTCTTACGTAAAGATATTTCCTTTTCCAGCTTAGGCCTCAAAGCGCTCCAAATAAACACTTGCAAATTCCACAAAAGGAGTGTTTCAAAAGAGTTCTATCAAAAGGAACGTTCAAGTCTGTGAGTTGAATGCACTTATCATACAGAAGTTTCCTGGAATGCTTCTGTCTAGTTTTTATGTGAAGACATCTCCTTTTCCAGCATAGGCCTCAAAGCCCTCCAAATATCCACTTGCAGATTCTACCAAAAGAGTGTTTCAAAACTGCTCTATCAAAAGCAAGCTTCAACACTGTGAGTAGAATGCACTCATCACAAAGAAGTTTCGGAGAATGCTTCTGTCTAGTTTTTATGTGAAGATATTTCCTTTTCCAACATAGGCCTCAAAGCGCTCCAAATAAACACTTGCAGATTCTACAAAAGGAGTGTTTCAAAACTGCTCTTTCGAGAGGAACGTTCAAGTCTGTGAGTTGAATGCACTCATCACACAGAAGTTTCTGAGAATGCTTCTGTCTAGTTTTTCTGTGAAGATATTTCCTTTTCCAGCATAGGCCTCAAAACGCTCCAAATATCCTCTTGCAGATTCTACAAAAAGAGTGTTTCAAAACTGTTCTATCAAAAGGAAGGTTCAACTCTGTGAGTTGAATGAATCCATCGTGAGGAACTTTCTAAGAATGCTTCTCTGTAGTTTTTAGGTGAAGATATTCCATATCCCAGCACAGGCCTCGAAGTGCTCCAAATAACCACTTGCAGATTTTACCAAAAGAGTGTTTCAAAACTTCTCTTTCTATAGGTAAGTTCAAGTCTGTGAGTTGAATGCACTCAACACAAAGAAGTTTCTGAGAATGCTTCTGTTCAGTTTTTATGTGAAGATATTGCCTTTTCCAGCATAGGCCTCAAACGGCTCCAAATATCCACTTGCAGATTCTACAAAAAGAGTGTTTCCAAACTTCTCTATCAATTGGTAGGTTCAACTCTGTGAGTTGAATGAACTCATCCCAAAGAAGTTTCTGAGAATGCTTCTGTCTAGTTTTTATGTGAAGATATTTCCTTTTCCAACATAGGCCTCAAGGTGCTCCGAATAAACAATTGCAGATTCTACAAAAGGAGTGTTTCAAAACTGTTCTATCAAAGGGAACGTTCAAGTCTGTGAGTTGAATGCACTCCTCACACAGAAGTTTCTCAGAATGCTTCTGTCTAGTTTTTAGGTGAAGAAATTTCATTTCCCAGCATAGGCCTCAAAGCGCTCTAAATATCACCTTGCAGATTCTACGAAAAGAGTGTTTCAAAGCTGCTCTTTCAAAAGCAAGGTTCAAGTCTGTGTGTTGAATGCACTCATCAGAAAGAAGTTTCTGAGAATGCTTCTGTCTAGTTCTTACGTGAAGATATTTCCTTTTCCAGCTTAGGCCTCAAAGCGCTCCAAATAAACACTTGCAAATTCCACAAAAGGAGTGTTTCAAAAGAGTTCTATCAAAAGGAACGTTCAAGTCTGTGAGTTGAATGCACTTATCATACAGAAGTTTCCTGGAATGCTTCTGTCTAGTTTTTATATGAAGACATTTCCTTTACCAGCATAGGCCTCAAAGCCCTCCAAATATCCACTTGCAGATTCTACCAAAAGAGTGTTTCAAAACTGCTCTATCAAAAGCAAGCTTCAACACTGTGAGTAGAATGCACTCATCACAAAGAAGTTTCGGAGAATGCTTCTGTCTAGTTTGTATGTGAAGATATTTCCTTTTCCAACATAGGCCTCAAAGCGCTCCAAATAAACACTTGCAGATTCTACAAAAGGAGTGTTTCAAAACTGCTCTTTCGAGAGGAACGTTCAAGTCTGTGAGTTGAATGCACTCATCACACAGAAGTTTCTGAGAATGCTTCTGTCTAGTTTTTATGTGAAGATATTTCCTTTTCCAGCATAGGCCTCAAAACGCTCCAAATATCCTCTTGCAGATTCTACAAAAAGAGTGTTTCAAAACTGTTCTATCAAAAGGAAGGTTCAACTCTGTGAGTTGAATGAGTGCATCGTGAAGAACTTTCTGAGAATGCTTCTGTGTAGTTTTTAGGTGAAGATATCCCAGCACAGGCCTCGAAGTGCTCCAAATAACCACTTGCAGATTTTACCAAAAGAGTGTTTCAAAACTGCTCTTTCTATAGGTAAGTTCAAGTCTGTGAGTTGAATGCACTCAACACAAAGAAGTTGCTGAGAATGCTTCTGTTCAGTTTTTATGTGAAGATATATCCTTTTCCAACATAGGCCTCAAGGTGCTCCGAATAAACACTTGCAGATTCTACAAAAGGAGTGTTTCAAAACTGTTCTATCAAAGGAACGTTCAAGTCTGTGAGTTGAATGCACTCATCACACAGAAGTTTCTCAGAATGCTTCTGTCTAGTTTTTAGGTGAAGAGATTTCATTTCCCAGCATAGGCCTCAAAGCGCTCCAATTATCCACTTGCAGATTCTACGAAAAGAGTGTTTCAAAGCTGCTCTTTCAAAACCAAGGTTCAAGTCTGTGTGTTGAATGCACTCATCAGAAAGAAGTTTCTGAGAATGCTTCTGTCTAGTTCTTACGTGAAGATATTTCCTTTTCCAGCTTAGGCCACAAAGCGCTCCAAAGAAACACTTGCAAATTCCACAAAAGGAGTGTTTCAAAAGAGTTCTATGAAAAGGAACGTTCAAGTCTGTGAGTTGAATGCACTTATCATACAGAAGTTTCCTGGAATGCTTCTGTCTAGTTTTTATGTGAAGACATCTCCTTTTCCAGCATAGGCCTCAAAGCCCTCCAAATATCCACTTGCAGATTCTACCAAAAGAGTGTTTCAAAACTGCTCTA
The DNA here is from genome assembly GCF_028885625.2 of Pongo pygmaeus. NCBI lineage: Eukaryota > Metazoa > Chordata > Mammalia > Primates > Hominidae > Pongo > Pongo pygmaeus. The sequence goes on along the minus strand of NC_072386.2, from coordinate 15,136,354 downwards.
TCAAAAGCAAGCTTCAACACTGTGAGTAGAATGCACTCATCACAAAGAAGTTTCGGAGAATGCTTCTGTCTAGTTTTTATGTGAAGATATCTCCTTTTAAAACATAGGCCTCAAAGCGCTCCAAATAAACACTTGCAGATTCTACAAAAGGAGTGTTTCAAAACTGCTCTTTCGAGAGGAACGTTCACGTCTGTGAGTTGAATACACTCATCACACAGAAGTTTCTGAGAATGCTTCTGTCTAGTTTTTATGTGAAGATATTTCCTTTTCCAGCATAGGCCTCAAAACGCTCCAAATATCCTCTTGCAGATTCTACAAAAAGAGTGTTTCAAAACTGTTCTATCAAAAGGAAGGTTCAACTCTGTGAGTTGAATGAATGCATCGTGAAGAACTTTCTGAGAATGCTTCTGTGTAGTTTTTAGGTGAAGATATTCCATATCCCAGCACAGGCCTCGAAGTGCTCCAAATAACCACTTGCAGATTTTACCAAAAGAGTGTTTCAAAACTGCTCTTTCTATAGGTAAGTTCAAGTCTGTGAGTTGAATGCACTCAACACAAAGAAGTTTCTGAGAATGCTCCTGTTCAGTTTTTATGTGAAGATATTTCCTTTTCCAGCATACGCCCCAAACGGCTCCAAATATCCACTTGCAGATTCTACAAAAATAGTGTTTCAAAACTGTTCTATCAAAAGGATGGTTCAAATCTGTGAGTTGAATGAATGCATCGGGAAGAACTTTCTGAGCATGCTTCTCTGTAGTTTTTAGGTGAAGATATTCCATATCCCAGCACAGGCCTCGAAGTGCTCCAAATAACCACTTGCAGATTTTACCAAAAGAGTGTTTCAAAACTGCTCTTTCTATAGGTAAGTTCACGTCTGTGAGTTGAATGCACTCAACACAAAGAAGTTTCTGAGAATGCTTCTGTTCAGTTTTTATGTGAAGATATTTCCTTTTCCAGCATAGGCCTCAAACGGCTCCAAATATCCACTTGCAGATTCTACAAAAAGAGTGTTTCCAAACTTCTCTATCAATGGGTAGGTTCAACTCTGTGAGTTGAATGAACTCATCACAAAGAAGTTTCTGAGAATCCTTCTCTCTAGTTTTTATGTGAAGATATTTCCTTTTCCAACATAGGCCTCAAGGTGCTCCGAATAAACACTTGCAGATTCTACAAAAGGAGTGTTTCAAAACTGTTCTATCAAAGGGAACGTTCAAGTCTGTGAGTTGAATGCACTCATCACACAGAAGTTTCTCAGAATGCTTCTGTCTAGTTTTTAGGTGAAGAGATGTCATTTCCCAGCATAGGCCTGAAAGCGCTCCAAATATCCACTTGCAGATTCTACGAAAAGAGTGTTTCAAAGCTGCTCTTTCAAAAGCAAGGTTCAAGTCTGTGTGTTGAATACACCCATCAGAAAGAAGTTTCTGAGAATGCTTCTGTCTAGTTCTTACGTGAAGATATTTCCTTTTCCAGCTTAGGCCTCAAAGCGCTCCAAATAAACACTTGCAAATTCCACAAAAGGAGTGTTTCAAAAGAGTTCTATCAAAAGGAACGTTCAAGTCTGTGAGTTGAATGCACTTATCATACAGAAGTTTCCTGGAATGCTTCTGTCTAGTTTTTATGTGAAGACATCTCCTTTTCCAGCATAGGCCTCAAAGCCCTCCAAATATCCACTTGCAGATTCTACCAAAAGAGTGTTTCAAAACTGCTCTATCAAAAGCAAGCTTCAACACTGTGAGTAGAATGCACTCATCACAAAGAAGTTTCGGAGAATGCTTCTGTCTAGTTTTTATGTGAAGATATTTCCTTTTCCAACATAGGCCTCAAAGCGCTCCAAATAAACACTTGCAGATTCTACAAAAGGAGTGTTTCAAAACTGCTCTTTCGAGAGGAACGTTCAAGTCTGTGAGTTGAATGCACTCATCACACAGAAGTTTCTGAGAATGCTTCTGTCTAGTTTTTCTGTGAAGATATTTCCTTTTCCAGCATAGGCCTCAAAACGCTCCAAATATCCTCTTGCAGATTCTACAAAAAGAGTGTTTCAAAACTGTTCTATCAAAAGGAAGGTTCAACTCTGTGAGTTGAATGAATCCATCGTGAGGAACTTTCTAAGAATGCTTCTCTGTAGTTTTTAGGTGAAGATATTCCATATCCCAGCACAGGCCTCGAAGTGCTCCAAATAACCACTTGCAGATTTTACCAAAAGAGTGTTTCAAAACTTCTCTTTCTATAGGTAAGTTCAAGTCTGTGAGTTGAATGCACTCAACACAAAGAAGTTTCTGAGAATGCTTCTGTTCAGTTTTTATGTGAAGATATTGCCTTTTCCAGCATAGGCCTCAAACGGCTCCAAATATCCACTTGCAGATTCTACAAAAAGAGTGTTTCCAAACTTCTCTATCAATTGGTAGGTTCAACTCTGTGAGTTGAATGAACTCATCCCAAAGAAGTTTCTGAGAATGCTTCTGTCTAGTTTTTATGTGAAGATATTTCCTTTTCCAACATAGGCCTCAAGGTGCTCCGAATAAACAATTGCAGATTCTACAAAAGGAGTGTTTCAAAACTGTTCTATCAAAGGGAACGTTCAAGTCTGTGAGTTGAATGCACTCCTCACACAGAAGTTTCTCAGAATGCTTCTGTCTAGTTTTTAGGTGAAGAAATTTCATTTCCCAGCATAGGCCTCAAAGCGCTCTAAATATCACCTTGCAGATTCTACGAAAAGAGTGTTTCAAAGCTGCTCTTTCAAAAGCAAGGTTCAAGTCTGTGTGTTGAATGCACTCATCAGAAAGAAGTTTCTGAGAATGCTTCTGTCTAGTTCTTACGTGAAGATATTTCCTTTTCCAGCTTAGGCCTCAAAGCACTCCAAATAAACACTTGCAAATTCCACAAAAGGAGTGTTTCAAAAGAGTTCTATCAAAAGGAACGTTCAAGTCTGTGAGTTGAATGCACTTATCATACAGAAGTTTCCTGGAATGCTTCTGTCTAGTTTTTATATGAAGACATTTCCTTTACCAGCATAGGCCTCAAAGCCCTCCAAATATCCACTTGCAGATTCTACCAAAAGAGTGTTTCAAAACTGCTCTATCAAAAGCAAGCTTCAACACTGTGAGTAGAATGCACTCATCACAAAGAAGTTTCGGAGAATGCTTCTGTCTAGTTTGTATGTGAAGATATTTCCTTTTCCAACATAGGCCTCAAAGCGCTCCAAATAAACACTTGCAGATTCTACAAAAGGAGTGTTTCAAAACTGCTCTTTCGAGAGGAACGTTCAAGTCTGTGAGTTGAATGCACTCATCACACAGAAGTTTCTGAGAATGCTTCTGTCTAGTTTTTATGTGAAGATATTTCCTCTTCCAGCATAGGCCTCAAAACGCTCCAAATATCCTCTTGCAGATTCTACAAAAAGAGTGTTTCAAAACTGTTCTATCAAAAGGAAGGTTCAACTCTGTGAGTTGAATGAGTGCATCGTGAAGAACTTTCTGAGAATGCTTCTGTGTAGTTTTTAGGTGAAGATATCCCAGCACAGGCCTCGAAGTGCTCCAAATAACCACTTGCAGATTTTACCAAAAGAGTGTTTCAAAACTGCTCTTTCTATAGGTAAGTTCAAGTCTGTGAGTTGAATGCACTCAACACAAAGAAGTTGCTGAGAATGCTTCTGTTCAGTTTTTATGTGAAGATATATCCTTTTCCAACATAGGCCTCAAGGTGCTCCGAATAAACACTTGCAGATTCTACAAAAGGAGTGTTTCAAAACTGTTCTATCAAAGGGAACGTTCAAGTCTGTGAGTTGAATGCACTCATCACACAGAAGTTTCTCAGAATGCTTCTGTCTAGTTTTTAGGTGAAGAGATTTCATTTCCCAGCATAGGCCTCAAAGCGCTCCAATTATCCACTTGCAGATTCTACGAAAAGAGTGTTTCAAAGCTGCTCTTTCAAAACCAAGGTTCAAGTCTGTGTGTTGAATGCACTCATCAGAAAGAAGTTTCTGAGAATGCTTCTGTCTAGTTCTTACGTGAAGATATTTCCTTTTCCAGCTTAGGCCACAAAGCGCTCCAAAGAAACACTTGCAAATTCCACAAAAGGAGTGTTTCAAAAGAGTTCTATCAAAAGGAACGTTCAAGTCTGTGAGTTGAATGCACTTATCATACAGAAGTTTCCTGGAATGCTTCTGTCTAGTTTTTATGTGAAGACATCTCCTTTTCCAGCATAGGCCTCAAAGCCCTCCAAATATCCACTTGCAGATTCTACCAAAAGAGTGTTTCAAAACTGCTCTATCAAAAGCAAGCTTCAACACTGTGAGTAGAATGCACTCATCACAAAGAAGTTTCGGAGAATGCTTCTGTCTAGTTTTTATGTGAAGATATCTCCTTTTAAAACATAGGCCTCAAAGCGCTCCAAATAAACACTTGCAGATTCTACAAAAGGAGTGTTTCAAAACTGCTCTTTCGAGAGGAACGTTCACGTCTGTGAGTTGAATACACTCATCACACAGAAGTTTCTGAGAATGCTTCTGTCTAGTTTTTATGTGAAGATATTTCCTTTTCCAGCATAGGCCTCAAAACGCTCCAAATATCCTCTTGCAGATTCTACAAAAAGAGTGTTTCAAAACTGTTCTATCAAAAGGAAGGTTCAACTCTGTGAGTTGAATGAATGCATCGTGAAGAACTTTCTGAGAATGCTTCTGTGTAGTTTTTAGGTGAAGATATTCCATATCCCAGCACAGGCCTCGAAGTGCTCCAAATAACCACTTGCAGATTTTACCAAAAGAGTGTTTCAAAACTGCTCTTTCTATAGGTAAGTTCAAGTCTGTGAGTTGAATGCACTCAACACAAAGAAGTTTCTGAGAATGCTCCTGTTCAGTTTTTATGTGAAGATATTTCCTTTTCCAGCATACGCCCCAAACGGCTCCAAATATCCACTTGCAGATTCTACAAAAATAGTGTTTCAAAACTGTTCTATCAAAAGGATGGTTCAAATCTGTGAGTTGAATGAATGCATCGGGAAGAACTTTCTGAGCATGCTTCTCTGTAGTTTTTAGGTGAAGATATTCCATATCCCAGCACAGGCCTCGAAGTGCTCCAAATAACCACTTGCAGATTTTACCAAAAGAGTGTTTCAAAACTGCTCTTTCTATAGGTAAGTTCAAGTCTGTGAGTTGAATGCACTCAACACAAAGAAGTTTCTGAGAATGCTTCTGTTCAGTTTTTATGTGAAGATATTTCCTTTTCCAGCATAGGCCTCAAACGGCTCCAAATATCCACTTGCAGATTCTACAAAAAGAGTGTTTCCAAACTTCTCTATCAATGGGTAGGTTCAACTCTGTGAGTTGAATGAACTCATCACAAAGAAGTTTCTGAGAATCCTTCTCTCTAGTTTTTATGTGAAGATATTTCCTTTTCCAACATAGGCCTCAAGGTGCTCCGAATAAACACTTGCAGATTCTACAAAAGGAGTGTTTCAAAACTGTTCTATCAAAGGGAACGTTCAAGTCTGTGAGTTGAATGCACTCATCACACAGAAGTTTCTCAGAATGCTTCTGTCTAGTTTTTAGGTGAAGAGATGTCATTTCCCAGCATAGGCCTCAAAGCGCTCCAAATATCCACTTGCAGATTCTACGAAAAGAGTGTTTCAAAGCTGCTCTTTCAAAAGCAAGGTTCAAGTCTGTGTGTTGAATACACTCATCAGAAAGAAGTTTCTGAGAATGCTTCTGTCTAGTTCTTACGTGAAGATATTTCCTTTTCCAGCTTAGGCCTCAAAGCGCTCCAAATAAACACTTGCAAATTCCACAAAAGGAGTGTTTCAAAAGAGTTCTATCAAAAGGAACGTTCAAGTCTGTGAGTTGAATGCACTTATCATACAGAAGTTTCCTGGAATGCTTCTGTCTAGTTTTTATGTGAAGACATCTCCTTTTCCAGCATAGGCCTCAAAGCCCTCCAAATATCCACTTGCAGATTCTACCAAAAGAGTGTTTCAAAACTGCTCTATCAAAAGCAAGCTTCAACACTGTGAGTAGAATGCACTCATCACAAAGAAGTTTCGGAGAATGCTTCTGTCTAGTTTTTATGTGAAGATATTTCCTTTTCCAACATAGGCCTCAAAGCGCTCCAAATAAACACTTGCAGATTCTACAAAAGGAGTGTTTCAAAACTGCTCTTTCGAGAGGAACGTTCAAGTCTGTGAGTTGAATGCACTCATCACACAGAAGTTTCTGAGAATGCTTCTGTCTAGTTTTTATGTGAAGATATTTCCTTTTCCAGCATAGGCCTCAAAACGCTCCAAATATCCTCTTGCAGATTCTACAAAAAGAGTGTTTCAAAACTGTTCTATCAAAAGGAAGGTTCAACTCTGTGAGTTGAATGAATGCATCGTGAAGAACTTTCTGAGAATGCTTCTCTGTAGTTTTTAGGTGAAGATATTCCATATCCCAGCACAGGCCTCGAAGTGCTCCAAATAACCACTTGCAGATTTTACCAAAAGAGTGTTTCAAAACTTCTCTTTCTATTGGTAATTTCAAGTCTGTGAGTTGAATGCACTCAACACAAAGAAGTTTCTGAGAATGCTTCTGTTCAGTTTTTATGTGAAGATATTTCCTTTTCCAGCATAGGCCTCAAACGGCTCCAAATATCCACTTGCAGATTCTACAAAAAGAGTGTTTCCAAACTTCTCTATCAATTGGTAGGTTCAACTCTGTGAGTTGAATGAACTCATCACAAAGAAGTTTCTGAGAATCCTTCTCTCTAGTTTTTATGTGAAGTTATTTCCTTTTCCAACATAGGCCTCAAGGTGCTCCGAATAAACACTTGCAGATTCTACAAAAGGAGTGTTTCAAAACTGTTCTATCAAAGGGAACGTTCAAGTCTGTGAGTTGAATGCACTCATCACACAGAAGTTTCTCAGAATGCTTCTGTCTAGTTTTTAGGTGAAGAGATGTGATTTCCCAGCATAGGCCTCAAAGCGCTCCAAATATCCCCTTGCAGATTCTACGAAAAGAGTGTTTCAAAGCTGCTCTTTCAAAAGCAATGTTCAAGTCTGTGTGTTGAATGCACTCATCAGAGAGAAGTTTCTGAGAATGCTTCTGTCTAGTTCTTACGTGAAGATATTTCCTTTTCCAGCTTAGGCCTCAAAGCGCTCCAAATAAACACTTGCAAATTCCACAAAAGGAGTGTTTCAAAAGAGGTCTATCAAAAGGAATGTTCAAGTCTGTGAGTTGAATGCACTTATCATACAGAAGTTTCCTGGAATGCTTCTGTCTAGTTTTTATGTGAAGACATTTCCTTTTCCAGCATAGGCCTCAAAGCCCTCCAAATATCCACTTGCAGATTCTACCAAAAGAGTGTTTCAAAACTGCTCTATCAAAAGCAAGCTTCAACACTGTGAGTAGAATGCACTCATCACAAAGAAGTTTCGGAGAATGCTTCTGTCTAGTTTGTATGTGAAGATATTTCCTTTTCCAACATAGGCCTCAAAGCGCTCCAAATAAACACTTGCAGATTCTGCAAAAGGAGTGTTTCAAAACTGCTCTTTCGAGAGGAACGTTCAAGTCTGTGAGTTGAATGCACTCATCACACAGAAGTTTCTGAGAATGCTTCTGTCTAGTTTTTATGTGAAGATATTTCCTTTTCCAGCATAGGCCTCAAAACGCTCCAAATATCCTCTTGCAGATTCTACAAAAAGAGAGTTCCAAAACTGTTCTATCAAAAGGAAGGTTCAACTCTGTGAGTTGAATGAGTGCATCGTGAAGAACTTTCTGAGAATGCTTCTCTGTAGTTTTTAGGTGAAGATATTCCATATCCCAGCACAGGCCTCGAAGTGCTCCAAATAACCACTTGCAGATTTTACCAAAAGAGTGTTTCAAAACTGCTCTTTCTATAGGTAAGTTCAAGTCTGTGAGTTGAATGCACTCAACACAAAGAAGTTTCTGAGAATGCTTCTGTTCAGTTTTTATGTGAAGATATTTCTTTTTCCAGCATAGGCCTCAAACGGCTCCAAATATCCACTTGCAGATTCTACAAAAAGAGTGTTTCCAAACTTCTCTATCAATTGGTAGGTTCAACTCTGTGAGTTGAATGAACTCATCACAAAGAAGTTTCTGAGAATCCTTCTCTCTAGTTTTTATGTGAAGATATTTCCTTTTCCAACATAGGCCTCCATGTGCTCCGAATAAACACTTGCAGATTCTACAAAAGGAGTGTTTCAAAACTGTTCTATCAAAGGGAACGTTCAAGTCTGTGAGTTGAATGCACTCATCACACAGAAGTTTCTCAGAATGCTTCTGTCTAGTTTTTAGGTGAAGAGATGTCATTTCCCAGCATAGGCCTCAAAGCGCTCCAAATATCCACTTGCAGATTCTACGAAAAGAGTGTTTCAAAGCTGCTCTTTCAAAAGCAAGGTTCAAGTCTGTGTGTTGAATACACTCATCAGAAAGAAGTTTCTGAGAATGCTTCTGTCTAGTTCTTACGTGAAGATATTTCCTTTTCCAGCTTAGGCCTCAAAGCGCTCCAAATAAACACTTGCAAATTCCACAAAAGGAGTGTTTCAAAAGAGTTCTATCAAAAGGAACGTTCAAGTCTGTGAGTTGAATGCACTTATCATACAGAAGTTTCCTGGAATGCTTCTGTCTAGTTTTTATGTGAAGACATCTCCTTTTCCAGCATAGGCCTCAAAGCCTTCCAAATATCCACTTGCAGATTCTACCAAAAGAGTGTTTCAAAACTGCTCTATCAAAAGCAAGCTTCAACACTGTGAGTAGAATGCACTCATCACAAAGAAGTTTCGGAGAATGCTTCTGTCTAGTTTTTATGTGAAGATATTTCCTTTTCCAACATAGGCCTCAAAGCGCTCCAAATAAACACTTGCAGATTCTACAAAAGGAGTGTTTCAAAACTGCTCTTTCGAGAGGAACGTTCAAGTCTGTGAGTTGAATGCACTCATCACACAGAAGTTTCTGAGAATGCTTCTGTCTAGTTTTTATGTGAAGATATTTCCTTTTCCAGCATAGGCCTCAAAATGCTCCAAATATCCTCTTGCAGATTCTACAAAAAGAGTGTTTCAAAACTGTTCTATCAAAAGGAAGGTTCAACTCTGTGAGTTGAATGAATCCATCGTGAGGAACATTCTAAGAATGCTTCTCTGTAGTTTTTAGGTGAAGATATTCCATATCCCAGCACAGGCCTCGAAGTTCTCCAAATAACCACTTGCAGATTTTACCAAAAGAGTGTTTCAAAACTTCTCTTTCTATAGGTAAGTTCAAGTCTGTGAGTTGAATACACTCAACACAAAGAAGTTTCTGAGAATGCTTCTGTTCAGTTTTTATGTGAAGATATTTCCATTTCCAGCATAGGTCTCAAACGGCTCCAAATATCCACTTGCAGATTCTACAAAAAGAGTGTTTCCAAACTTCTCTATCAATTGGTAGGTTCAACTCTGTGAGTTGAATGAACTCATCAGAAAGAAGTTTCTGAGAATGCTTCTGTCTAGTTTTTATGTGAAGATATTTCCCTTTCCAACATTGGCCTCAAGGTGCTCCGAATAAACACTTGCAGATTCTACAAAAGGAGTGTTTCAAAACTGTTCTATCAAAGGGAACGTTCAAGTCTGTGAGTTGAATGCACTCATCACACAGAAGTTTCTCAGAATGCTTCTGTCTAGTTTTTAGGTGAAGAGATTTCATTTCCCAGCATAGGCCTCAAAGCGCTCCAAATATCCCCTTGCAGATTCTACGAAAAGAGTGTTTCAAAGCTGCTCTTTCAAAAGCAATGTTCAAGTCTGTGTGTTGAATGCACTCATCAGAAAGAAGTTTCTGAGAATGCTTCTGTCTAGTTCTTACGTGAAGATATTTCCTTTTCCAGCTTAGGCCTCAAAGCGCTCCAAATAAACACTTACAAATTCCACAAAAGGAATGTTTCAAAAGAGGTCTACCAAAAGGAACGTTCAAGTCTGTGAGTTGAATGCACTTATCATACAGAAGTTTCCTGGAATGCTTCTGTCTAGTTTTTATGTGAAGACATTTCCTTTTCCAGCAGAGGCCTCAAAGCCCTCCAAATATCCACTTGCAGATTCTACCAAAAGAGTGTTTCAAAACTGCTCTATCAAAAGCAAGCTTCAACACTGTGAGTAGAATGCACTCATCACAAAGAAGTTTCGGAGAATGCTTCTGTCTAGTTTGTATGTGAAGATATTTCCTTTTCCAACATAGGCCTCAAAGCGCTCCAAATAAACACTTGCAGATTCTACAAAAGGAGTGTTTCAAAACTGCTCTTTCGAGAGGAACGTTCAAGTCTGTGAGTTGAATGCACTCATCACACAGAAGTTTCTGAGAATGCTTCTGTCTAGTTTTTATGTGAAGATATTTCCTTTTCCAGCATAGGCCTCAAAACGCTCCAAATATCCTCTTGCAGATTCTACAAAAAGAGTGTTTCAAAACTGTTCTATCAAAAGGAAGGTTCAACTCTGTGAGTTGAATGAGTGCATCGTGAAGAACTTTCTGAGAATGCTTCTGTGTAGTTTTTAGGTGAAGATATCCCAGCACAGGCCTCGAAGTGCTCCAAATAACCACTTGCAGATTTTACCAAAAGAGTGTTTCAAAACTGCTCTTTCTATAGGTAAGTTCAAGTCTGTGAGTTGAATGCACTCAACACAAAGAAGTTGCTGAGAATGCTTCTGTTCAGTTTTTATGTGAAGATATATCCTTTTACAACATAGGCCTCAAGGTGCTCCGAATAAACACTTGCAGATTCTACAAAAGGAGTGTTTCAAAACTGTTCTATCAAAGGGAACGTTCAAGTCTGTGAGTTGAATGCACTCATCACACAGAAGTTTCTCAGAATGCTTCTGTCTAGTTTTTAGGTGAAGAGATGTCATTTCCCAGCATAGGCCTCAAAGCGCTCCAATTATCCACTTGCAGATTCTACGAAAAGAGTGTTTCAAAGCTGCTCTTTCAAAACCAAGGTTCAAGTCTGTGTGTTGAATGCACTCATCAGAAAGAAGTTTCTGAGAATGCTTCTGTCTAGTTCTTACGTGAAGATATTTCCTTTTCCAGCTTAGGCCACAAAGCGCTCCAAAGAAACACTTGCAAATTCCACAAAAGGAGTGTTTCAAAAGAGTTCTATCAAAAGGAACGTTCAAGTCTGTGAGTTGAATGCACTTATCATACAGAAGTTTCCTGGAATGCTTCTGTCTAGTTTTTATGTGAAGACATCTCCTTTTCCAGCATAGGCCTCAAAGCCCTCCAAATATCCACTTGCAGATTCTACCAAAAGAGTGTTTCAAAACTGCTCTATCAAAAGCAAGCTTCAACACTGTGAGTAGAATGCACTCATCACAAAGAAGTTTCGGAGAATGCTTCTGTCTAGTTTTTATGTGAAGATATCTCCTTTTAAAACATAGGCCTCAAAGCGCTCCAAATAAACACTTGCAGATTCTACAAAAGGAGTGTTTCAAAACTGCTCTTTCGAGAGGAACGTTCACGTCTGTGAGTTGAATACACTCATCACACAGAAGTTTCTGAGAATGCTTCTGTCTAGTTTTTATGTGAAGATATTTCCTTTTCCAGCATAGGCCTCAAAACGCTCCAAATATCCTCTTGCAGATTCTACAAAAAGAGTGTTTCAAAACTGTTCTATCAAAAGGAAGGTTCAACTCTGTGAGTTGAATGAATGCATCGTGAAGAACTTTCTGAGAATGCTTCTGTGTAGTTTTTAGGTGAAGATATTCCATATCCCAGCACAGGCCTCGAAGTGCTCCAAATAACCACTTGCAGATTTTACCAAAAGAGTGTTTCAAAACTGCTCTTTCTATAGGTAAGTTCAAGTCTGTGAGTTGAATGCACTCAACACAAAGAAGTTTCTGAGAATGCTCCTGTTCAGTTTTTATGTGAAGATATTTCCTTTTCCAGCATACGCCCCAAACGGCTCCAAATATCCACTTGCAGATTCTACAAAAATAGTGTTTCAAAACTGTTCTATCAAAAGGATGGTTCAAATCTGTGAGTTGAATGAATGCATCGGGAAGAACTTTCTGAGCATGCTTCTCTGTAGTTTTTAGGTGAAGATATTCCATATCCCAGCACAGGCCTCGAAGTGCTCCAAATAACCACTTGCAGATTTTACCAAAAGAGTGTTTCAAAACTGCTCTTTCTATAGGTAAGTTCAAGTCTGTGAGTTGAATGCACTCAACACAAAGAAGTTTCTGAGAATGCTTCTGTTCAGTTTTTATGTGAAGATATTTCCTTTTCCAGCATAGGCCTCAAACGGCTCCAAATATCCACTTGCAGATTCTACAAAAAGAGTGTTTCCAAACTTCTCTATCAATGGGTAGGTTCAACTCTGTGAGTTGAATGAACTCATCACAAAGAAGTTTCTGAGAATCCTTCTCTCTAGTTTTTATGTGAAGATATTTCCTTTTCCAACATAGGCCTCAAGGTGCTCCGAATAAACACTTGCAGATTCTACAAAAGGAGTGTTTCAAAACTGTTCTATCAAAGGGAACGTTCAAGTCTGTGAGTTGAATGCACTCATCACACAGAAGTTTCTCAGAATGCTTCTGTCTAGTTTTTAGGTGAAGAGATGTCATTTCCCAGCATAGGCCTCAAAGCGCTCCAAATATCCACTTGCAGATTCTACGAAAAGAGTGTTTCAAAGCTGCTCTTTCAAAAGCAAGGTTCAAGTCTGTGTGTTGAATACACTCATCAGAAAGAAGTTTCTGAGAATGCTTCTGTCTAGTTCTTACGTGAAGATATTTCCTTTTCCAGCTTAGGCCTCAAAGCGCTCCAAATAAACACTTGCAAATTCCACAAAAGGAGTGTTTCAAAAGAGTTCTATCAAAAGGAACGTTCAAGTCTGTGAGTTGAATGCACTTATCATACAGAAGTTTCCTGGAATGCTTCTGTCTAGTTTTTATGTGAAGACATCTCCTTTTCCAGCATAGGCCTCAAAGCCCTCCAAATATCCACTTGCAGATTCTACCAAAAGAGTGTTTCAAAACTGCTCTATCAAAAGCAAGCTTCAACACTGTGAGTAGAATGCACTCATCACAAAGAAGTTTCGGAGAATGCTTCTGTCTAGTTTTTATGTGAAGATATTTCCTTTTCCAACATAGGCCTCAAAGCGCTCCAAATAAACACTTGCAGATTCTACAAAAGGAGTGTTTCAAAACTGCTCTTTCGAGAGGAACGTTCAAGTCTGTGAGTTGAATGCACTCATCACACAGAAGTTTCTGAGAATGCTTCTGTCTAGTTTTTATGTGAAGATATTTCCTTTTCCAGCATAGGCCTCAAAACGCTCCAAATATCCTCTTGCAGATTCTACAAAAAGAGTGTTTCAAAACTGTTCTATCAAAAGGAAGGTTCAACTCTGTGAGTTGAATGAATGCATCGTGAAGAACTTTCTGAGAATGCTTCTCTGTAGTTTTTAGGTGAAGATATTCCATATCCCAGCACAGGCCTCGAAGTGCTCCAAATAACCACTTGCAGATTTTACCAAAAGAGTGTTTCAAAACTTCTCTTTCTATTGGTAATTTCAAGTCTGTGAGTTGAATGCACTCAACACAAAGAAGTTTCTGAGAATGCTTCTGTTCAGTTTTTATGTGAAGATATTTCCTTTTCCAGCATAGGCCTCAAACGGCTCCAAATATCCACTTGCAGATTCTACAAAAAGAGTGTTTCCAAACTTCTCTATCAATTGGTAGGTTCAACTCTGTGAGTTGAATGAACTCATCACAAAGAAGTTTCTGAGAATCCTTCTCTCTAGTTTTTATGTGAAGTTATTTCCTTTTCCAACATAGGCCTCAAGGTGCTCCGAATAAACACTTGCAGATTCTACAAAAGGAGTGTTTCAAAACTGTTCTATCAAAGGGAACGTTCAAGTCTGTGAGTTGAATGCACTCATCACACAGAAGTTTCTCAGAATGCTTCTGTCTAGTTTTTAGGTGAAGAGATGTGATTTCCCAGCATAGGCCTCAAAGCGCTCCAAATATCCCCTTGCAGATTCTACGAAAAGAGTGTTTCAAAGCTGCTCTTTCAAAAGCAATGTTCAAGTCTGTGTGTTGAATGCACTCATCAGAGAGAAGTTTCTGAGAATGCTTCTGTCTAGTTCTTACGTGAAGATATTTCCTTTTCCAGCTTAGGCCTCAAAGCGCTCCAAATAAACACTTGCAAATTCCACAAAAGGAGTGTTTCAAAAGAGGTCTATCAAAAGGAATGTTCAAGTCTGTGAGTTGAATGCACTTATCATACAGAAGTTTCCTGGAATGCTTCTGTCTAGTTTTTATGTGAAGACATTTCCTTTTCCAGCATAGGCCTCAAAGCCCTCCAAATATCCACTTGCAGATTTTACCAAAAGAGTGTTTCAAAACTGCTCTATCAAAAGCAAGCTTCAACACTGTGAGTAGAATGCACTCATCACAAAGAAGTTTCGGAGAATGCTTCTGTCTAGTTTGTATGTGAAGATATTTCCTTTTCCAACATAGGCCTCAAAGCGCTCCAAATAAACACTTGCAGATTCTGCAAAAGGAGTGTTTCAAAACTGCTCTTTCGAGAGGAACGTTCAAGTCTGTGAGTTGAATGCACTCATCACACAGAAGTTTCTGAGAATGCTTCTGTCTAGTTTTTATGTGAAGATATTTCCTTTTCCAGCATAGGCCTCAAAACGCTCCAAATATCCTCTTGCAGATTCTACAAAAAGAGAGTTCCAAAACTGTTCTATCAAAAGGAAGGTTCAACTCTGTGAGTTGAATGAGTGCATCGTGAAGAACTTTCTGAGAATGCTTCTCTGTAGTTTTTAGGTGAAGATATTCCATATCCCAGCACAGGCCTCGAAGTGCTCCAAATAACCACTTGCAGATTTTACCAAAAGAGTGTTTCAAAACTGCTCTTTCTATAGGTAAGTTCAAGTCTGTGAGTTGAATGCACTCAACACAAAGAAGTTTCTGAGAATGCTTCTGTTCAGTTTTTATGTGAAGATATTTCTTTTTCCAGCATAGGCCTCAAACGGCTCCAAATATCCACTTGCAGATTCTACAAAAAGAGTGTTTCCAAACTTCTCTATCAATTGGTAGGTTCAACTCTGTGAGTTGAATGAACTCATCACAAAGAAGTTTCTGAGAATCCTTCTCTCTAGTTTTTATGTGAAGATATTTCCTTTTCCAACATAGGCCTCCATGTGCTCCGAATAAACACTTGCAGATTCTACAAAAGGAGTGTTTCAAAACTGTTCTATCAAAGGGAACGTTCAAGTCTGTGAGTTGAATGCACTCATCACACAGAAGTTTCTCAGAATGCTTCTGTCTAGTTTTTAGGTGAAGAGATGTCATTTCCCAGCATAGGCCTCAAAGCGCTCCAAATATCCACTTGCAGATTCTACGAAAAGAGTGTTTCAAAGCTGCTCTTTCAAAAGCAAGGTTCAAGTCTGTGTGTTGAATACACTCATCAGAAAGAAGTTTCTGAGAATGCTTCTGTCTAGTTCTTACGTGAAGATATTTCCTTTTCCAGCTTAGGCCTCAAAGCGCTCCAAATAAACACTTGCAAATTCCACAAAAGGAGTGTTTCAAAAGAGTTCTATCAGAAGGAACGTTCAAGTCTGTGAGTTGAATGCACTTATCATACAGAAGTTTCCTGGAATGCTTCTGTCTAGTTTTTATGTGAAGACATCTCCTTTTCCAGCATAGGCCTCAAAGCCTTCCAAATATCCACTTGCAGATTCTACCAAAAGAGTGTTTCAAAACTGCTCTATCAAAAGCAAGCTTCAACACTGTGAGTAGAATGCACTCATCACAAAGAAGTTTCGGAGAATGCTTCTGTCTAGTTTTTATGTGAAGATATTTCCTTTTCCAACATAGGCCTCAAAGCGCTCCAAATAAACACTTGCAGATTCTACAAAAGGAGTGTTTCAAAACTGCTCTTTCGAGAGGAACGTTCAAGTCTGTGAGTTGAATGCACTCATCACACAGAAGTTTCTGAGAATGCTTCTGTCTAGTTTTTATGTGAAGATATTTCCTTTTCCAGCATAGGCCTCAAAACGCTCCAAATATCCTCTTGCAGATTCTACAAAAAGAGTGTTTCAAAACTGTTCTATCAAAAGGAAGGTTCAACTCTGTGAGTTGAATGAATCCATCGTGAGGAACATTCTAAGAATGCTTCTCTGTAGTTTTTAGGTGAAGATATTCCATATCCCAGCACAGGCCTCGAAGTGCTCCAAGTAACCACTTGCAGATTTTACCAAAAGAGTGTTTCAAAACTTCTCTTTCTATAGGTAAGTTCAAGTCTGTGAGTTGAATACACTCAACACAAAGAAGTTTCTGAGAATGCTTCTGTTCAGTTTTTATGTGAAGATATTTCCATTTCCAGCATAGGTCTCAAACGGCTCCAAATATCCACTTGCAGATTCTACAAAAAGAGTGTTTCCAAACTTCTCTATCAATTGGTAGGTTCAACTCTGTGAGTTGAATGAACTCATCAGAAAGAAGTTTCTGAGAATGCTTCTGTCTAGTTTTTATGTGAAGATATTTCCCTTTCCAACATTGGCCTCAAGGTGCTCCGAATAAACACTTGCAGATTCTACAAAAGGAGTGTTTCAAAACTGTTCTATCAAAGGGAACGTTCAAGTCTGTGAGTTGAATGCACTCATCACACAGAAGTTTCTCAGAATGCTTCTGTCTAGTTTTTAGGTGAAGAGATTTCATTTCCCAGCATAGGCCTCAAAGCGCTCCAAATATCCCCTTGCAGATTCTACGAAAAGAGTGTTTCAAAGCTGCTCTTTCAAAAGCAATGTTCAAGTCTGTGTGTTGAATGCACTCATCAGAAAGAAGTTTCTGAGAATGCTTCTGTCTAGTTCTTACGTGAAGATATTTCCTTTTCCAGCTTAGGCCTCAAAGCGCTCCAAATAAACACTTACAAATTCCACAAAAGGAATGTTTCAAAAGAGGTCTATCAAAAGGAACGTTCAAGTCTGTGAGTTGAATGCACTTATCATACAGAAGTTTCCTGGAATGCTTCTGTCTAGTTTTTATGTGAAGACATTTCCTTTTCCAGCAGAGGCCTCAAAGCCCTCCAAATATCCACTTGCAGATTCTACCAAAAGAGTGTTTCAAAACTGCTCTATCAAAAGCAAGCTTCAACACTGTGAGTAGAATGCACTCATCACAAAGAAGTTTCGGAGAATGCTTCTGTCTAGTTTGTATGTGAAGATATTTCCTTTTCCAACATAGGCCTCAAAGCGCTCCAAATAAACACTTGCAGATTCTACAAAAGGAGTGTTTCAAAACTGCTCTTTCGAGAGGAACGTTCAAGTCTGTGAGTTGAATGCACTCATCACACAGAAGTTTCTGAGAATGCTTCTGTCTAGTTTTTATGTGAAGATATTTCCTTTTCCAGCATAGGCCTCAAAACGCTCCAAATATCCTCTTGCAGATTCTACAAAAAGAGTGTTTCAAAACTGTTCTATCAAAAGGAAGGTTCATCTCTGTGAGTTGAATGAGTGCATCGTGAAGAACTTTCTGAGAATGCTTCTGTGTAGTTTTTAGGTGAAGATATCCCAGCACAGGCCTCGAAGTGCTCCAAATAACCACTTGCAGATTTTACCAAAAGAGTGTTTCAAAACTGCTCTTTCTATAGGTAAGTTCAAGTCTGTGAGTTGAATGCACTCAACACAAAGAAGTTGCTGAGAATGCTTCTGTTCAGATTTTATGTGAAGATATATCCTTTTCCAACATAGGCCTCAAGGTGCTCCGAATAAACACTTGCAGATTCTACAAAAGGAGTGTTTCAAAACTGTTCTATCAAAGGGAACGTTCAAGTCTGTGAGTTGAATGCACTCATCACACAGAAGTTTCTCAGAATGCTTCTGTCTAGTTTTTAGGTGAAGAGATTTCATTTCCCAGCATAGGCCTCAAAGCGCTCCAATTATCCACTTGCAGATTCTACGAAAAGAGTGTTTCAAAGCTGCTCTTTCAAAACCAAGGTTCAAGTCTGTGTGTTGAATGCACTCATCAGAAAGAAGTTTCTGAGAATGCTTCTGTCTAGTTCTTACGTGAAGATATTTCCTTTTCCAGCTTAGGCCACAAAGCGCTCCAAAGAAACACTTGCAAATTCCACAAAAGGAGTGTTTCAAAAGAGTTCTATCAAAAGGAACGTTCAAGTCTGTGAGTTGAATGCACTTATCATACAGAAGTTTCCTGGAATGCTTCTGTCTAGTTTTTATGTGAAGACATCTCCTTTTCCAGCATAGGCCTCAAAGCCCTCCAAATATCCACTTGCAGATTCTACCAAAAGAGTGTTTCAAAACTGCTCTATCAAAAGCAAGCTTCAACACTGTGAGTAGAATGCACTCATCACAAAGAAGTTTCGGAGAATGCTTCTGTCTAGTTTTTATGTGAAGATATCTCCTTTTAAAACATAGGCCTCAAAGCGCTCCAAATAAACACTTGCAGATTCTACAAAAGGAGTGTTTCAAAACTGCTCTTTCGAGAGGAACGTTCACGTCTGTGAGTTGAATACACTCATCACACAGAAGTTTCTGAGAATGCTTCTGTCTAGTTTTTATGTGAAGATATTTCCTTTTCCAGCATAGGCCTCAAAACGCTCCAAATATCCTCTTGCAGATTCTACAAAAAGAGTGTTTCAAAACTGTTCTATCAAAAGGAAGGTTCAACTCTGTGAGTTGAATGAATGCATCGTGAAGAACTTTCTGAGAATGCTTCTGTGTAGTTTTTAGGTGAAGATATTCCATATCCCAGCACAGGCCTCGAAGTGCTCCAAATAACCACTTGCAGATTTTACCAAAAGAGTGTTTCAAAACTGCTCTTTCTATAGGTAAGTTCAAGTCTGTGAGTTGAATGCACTCAACACAAAGAAGTTTCTGAGAATGCTCCTGTTCAGTTTTTATGTGAAGATATTTCCTTTTCCAGCATACGCCCCAAACGGCTCCAAATATCCACTTGCAGATTCTACAAAAATAGTGTTTCAAAACTGTTCTATCAAAAGGATGGTTCAAATCTGTGAGTTGAATGAATGCATCGGGAAGAACTTTCTGAGCATGCTTCTCTGTAGTTTTTAGGTGAAGATATTCCATATCCCAGCACAGGCCTCGAAGTGCTCCAAATAACCACTTGCAGATTTTACCAAAAGGGTGTTTCAAAACTGCTCTTTCTATAGGTAAGTTCAAGTCTGTGAGTTGAATGCACTCAACACAAAGAAGTTTCTGAGAATGCTTCTGTTCAGTTTTTATGTGAAGATATTTCCTTTTCCAGCATAGGCCTCAAACGGCTCCAAATATCCACTTGCAGATTCTACAAAAAGAGTGTTTCCAAACTTCTCTATCAATTGGTAGGTTCAACTCTGTGAGTTGAATGAACTCATCACAAAGAAGTTTCTGAGAATCCTTCTCTCTAGTTTTTATGTGAAGTTATTTCCTTTTCCAACATAGGCCTCAAGGTGCTCCGAATAAACACTTGCAGATTCTACAAAAGGAGTGTTTCAAAACTGTTCTATCAAAGGGAACGTTGAAGTCTGTGAGTTGAATGCACTCATCACACAGAAGTTTCTCAGAATGCTTCTGTCTAGTTTTTAGGTGAAGAGATGTCATTTCCCAGCATAGGCCTCAAAGCGCTCCAAATATCCACTTGCAGATTCTACGAAAAGAGTGTTTCAAAGCTGCTCTTTCAAAAGCAAGGTTCAAGTCTGTGTGTTGAATACACTCATCAGAAAGAAGTTTCTGAGAATGCTTCTGTCTAGTTCTTACGTGAAGATATTTCCTTTTCCAGCTTAGGCCTCAAAGCGCTCCAAATAAACACTTGCAAATTCCACAAAAGGAGTGTTTCAAAAGAGTTCTATCAAAAGGAACGTTCAAGTCTGTGAGTTGAATGCACTTATCATACAGAAGTTTCCTGGAATGCTTCTGTCTAGTTTTTATGTGAAGACATCTCCTTTTCCAGCATAGGCCTCAAAGCCTTCCAAATATCCACTTGCAGATTCTACCAAAAGAGTGTTTCAAAACTGCTGTATCAAAAGCAAGCTTCAACACTGTGAGTAGAATGCACTCATCACAAAGAAGTTTCGGAGAATGCTTCTGTCTAGTTTTTATGTGAAGATATTTCCTTTTCCAACATAGGCCTCAAAGCGCTCCAAATAAACACTTGCAGATTCTACAAAAGGAGTGTTTCAAAACTGCTCTTTTGAGAGGAACGTTCAAGTCTGTGAGTTGAATGCACTCATCACACAGAAGTTTCTGAGAATGCTTCTGTCTAGTTTTTATGTGAAGATATTTCCTTTTCCAGCATAGGCCTCAAAACGCTCCAAATATCCTCTTGCAGATTCTACAAAAAGAGTGTTTCAAAACTGTTCTATCAAAAGGAATGTTCAACTCTGTGAGTTGAATGAATCCATCGTGAGGAACATTCTAAGAATGCTTCTGTGTAGTTTTTAGGTGAAGATATTCCATATCCCAGCACAGGCCTCGAAGTGCTCCAAATAACCACTTGCAGATTTTACCAAAAGAGTGTTTCAAAACTTCTCTTTCTATAGGTAAGTTCAAGTCTGTGAGTTGAATACACTCAACACAAAGAAGTTTCTGAGAATGCTTCTGTTCAGTTTTTATGTGAAGATATTTCCATTTCCAGCATAGGCCTCAAACGGCTCCAAATATCCACTTGCAGATTCTACAAAAAGAGTGTTTCCAAACTTCTCTATCAATTGGTAGGTTCAACTCTGTGAGTTGAATGAACTCATCAGAAAGAAGTTTCTGAGAATGCTTCTGTCTAGTTTTTATGTGAAGATATTTCCCTTTCCAACATTGGCCTCAAGGTGCTCCGAATAAACACTTGCAGATTCTACAAAAGGAGTGTTTCAAAACTGTTCTATCAAAGGGAACGTTCAAGTCTGTGAGTTGAATGCACTCATCACACAGAAGTTTCTCAGAATGCTTCTGTCTAGTTTTTAGGTGAAGAGATTTCATTTCCCAGCATAGGCCTCAAAGCGCTCCAAATATCCCCTTGCAGATTCTACGAAAAGAGTGTTTCAAAGCTGCTCTTTCAAAAGCAATGTTCAAGTCTGTGTGTTGAATGCACTCATCAGAAAGAAGTTTCTGAGAATGCTTCTGTCTAGTTCTTACGTGAAGATATTTCCTTTTCCAGCTTAGGCCTCAAAGCGCTCCAAATAAACACTTACAAATTCCACAAAAGGAATGTTTCAAAAGAGGTCTATCAAAAGGAACGTTCAAGTCTGTGAGTTGAATGCACTTATCATACAGAAGTTTCCTGGAATGCTTCTGTCTAGTTTTTATGTGAAGACATTTCCTTTTCCAGCAGAGGCCTCAAAGCCCTCCAAATATCCACTTGCAGATTCTACCAAAAGAGTGTTTCAAAACTGCTCTATCAAAAGCAAGCTTCAACACTGTGAGTAGAATGCACTCATCACAAAGAAGTTTCGGAGAATGCTTCTGTCTAGTTTGTATGTGAAGATATTTCCTTTTCCAACATAGGCCTCAAAGCGCTCCAAATAAACACTTGCAGATTCTACAAAAGGAGTGTTTCAAAACTGCTCTTTCGAGAGGAACGTTCAAGTCTGTGAGTTGAATGCACTCATCACACAGAAGTTTCTGAGAATGCTTCTGTCTAGTTTTTATGTGAAGATATTTCCTTTTCCAGCATAGGCCTCAAAACGCTCCAAATATCCTCTTGCAGATTCTACAAAAAGAGTGTTTCAAAACTGTTCTATCAAAAGGAAGGTTCATCTCTGTGAGTTGAATGAGTGCATCGTGAAGAACTTTCTGAGAATGCTTCTGTGTAGTTTTTAGGTGAAGATATCCCAGCACAGGCCTCGAAGTGCTCCAAATAACCACTTGCAGATTTTACCAAAAGAGTGTTTCAAAACTGCTCTTTCTATAGGTAAGTTCAAGTCTGTGAGTTGAATGCACTCAACACAAAGAAGTTGCTGAGAATGCTTCTGTTCAGATTTTATGTGAAGATATATCCTTTTACAACATAGGCCTCAAGGTGCTCCGAATAAACACTTGCAGATTCTACAAAAGGAGTGTTTCAAAACTGTTCTATCAAAGGGAACGTTCAAGTCTGTGAGTTGAATGCACTCATCACACAGAAGTTTCTCAGAATGCTTCTGTCTAGTTTTTAGGTGAAGAGATTTCATTTCCCAGCATAGGCCTCAAAGCGCTCCAATTATCCACTTGCAGATTCTACGAAAAGAGTGTTTCAAAGCTGCTCTTTCAAAACCAAGGTTCAAGTCTGTGTGTTGAATGCACTCATCAGAAAGAAGTTTCTGAGAATGCTTCTGTCTAGTTCTTACGTGAAGATATTTCCTTTTCCAGCTTAGGCCACAAAGCGCTCCAAAGAAACACTTGCAAATTCCACAAAAGGAGTGTTTCAAAAGAGTTCTATCAAAAGGAACGTTCAAGTCTGTGAGTTGAATGCACTTATCATACAGAAGTTTCCTGGAATGCTTCTGTCTAGTTTTTATGTGAAGACATCTCCTTTTCCAGCATAGGCCTCAAAGCCCTCCAAATATCCACTTGCAGATTCTACCAAAAGAGTGTTTCAAAACTGCTCTATCAAAAGCAAGCTTCAACACTGTGAGTAGAATGCACTCATCACAAAGAAGTTTCGGAGAATGCTTCTGTCTAGTTTTTATGTGAAGATATCTCCTTTTAAAACATAGGCCTCAAAGCGCTCCAAATAAACACTTGCAGATTCTACAAAAGGAGTGTTTCAAAACTGCTCTTTCGAGAGGAACGTTCACGTCTGTGAGTTGAATACACTCATCACACAGAAGTTTCTGAGAATGCTTCTGTCTAGTTTTTATGTGAAGATATTTCCTTTTCCAGCATAGGCCTCAAAACGCTCCAAATATCCTCTTGCAGATTCTACAAAAAGAGTGTTTCAAAACTGTTCTATCAAAAGGAAGGTTCAACTCTGTGAGTTGAATGAATGCATCGTGAAGAACTTTCTGAGAATGCTTCTGTGTAGTTTTTAGGTGAAGATATTCCATATCCCAGCACAGGCCTCGAAGTGCTCCAAATAACCACTTGCAGATTTTACCAAAAGAGTGTTTCAAAACTGCTCTTTCTATAGGTAAGTTCAAGTCTGTGAGTTGAATGCACTCAACACAAAGAAGTTTCTGAGAATGCTCCTGTTCAGTTTTTATGTGAAGATATTTCCTTTTCCAGCATACGCCCCAAACGGCTCCAAATATCCACTTGCAGATTCTACAAAAATAGTGTTTCAAAACTGTTCTATCAAAAGGATGGTTCAAATCTGTGAGTTGAATGAATGCATCGGGAAGAACTTTCTGAGCATGCTTCTCTGTAGTTTTTAGGTGAAGATATTCCATATCCCAGCACAGGCCTCGAAGTGCTCCAAATAACCACTTGCAGATTTTACCAAAAGGGTGTTTCAAAACTGCTCTTTCTATAGGTAAGTTCAAGTCTGTGAGTTGAATGCACTCAACACAAAGAAGTTTCTGAGAATGCTTCTGTTCAGTTTTTATGTGAAGATATTTCCTTTTCCAGCATAGGCCTCAAACGGCTCCAAATATCCACTTGCAGATTCTACAAAAAGAGTGTTTCCAAACTTCTCTATCAATTGGTAGGTTCAACTCTGTGAGTTGAATGAACTCATCACAAAGAAGTTTCTGAGAATCCTTCTCTCTAGTTTTTATGTGAAGTTATTTCCTTTTCCAACATAGGCCTCAAGGTGCTCCGAATAAACACTTGCAGATTCTACAAAAGGAGTGTTTCAAAACTGTTCTATCAAAGGGAACGTTGAAGTCTGTGAGTTGAATGCACTCATCACACAGAAGTTTCTCAGAATGCTTCTGTCTAGTTTTTAGGTGAAGAGATGTCATTTCCCAGCATAGGCCTCAAAGCGCTCCAAATATCCACTTGCAGATTCTACGAAAAGAGTGTTTCAAAGCTGCTCTTTCAAAAGCAAGGTTCAAGTCTGTGTGTTGAATACACTCATCAGAAAGAAGTTTCTGAGAATGCTTCTGTCTAGTTCTTACGTGAAGATATTTCCTTTTCCACCTTAGGCCTCAAAGCGCTCCAAATAAACACTTGCAAATTCCACAAAAGGAGTGTTTCAAAAGAGTTCTATCAAAAGGAACGTTCAAGTCTGTGAGTTGAATGCACTTATCATACAGAAGTTTCCTGGAATGCTTCTGTCTAGTTTTTATGTGAAGACATCTCCTTTTCCAGCATAGGCCTCAAAGCCTTCCAAATATCCACTTGCAGATTCTACCAAAAGAGTGTTTCAAAACTGCTCTATCAAAAGCAAGCTTCAACACTGTGAGTAGAATGCACTCATCACAAAGAAGTTTCGGAGAATGCTTCTGTCTAGTTTTTATGTGAAGATATTTCCTTTTCCAACATAGGCCTCAAATCGCTCCAAATAAACACTTGCAGATTCTACAAAAGGAGTGTTTCAAAACTGCTCTTTCGAGAGGAACGTTCAAGTCTGTGAGTTGAATGCACTCATCACACAGAAGTTTCTGAGAATGCTTCTGTCTAGTTTTTATGTGAAGATATTTCCTTTTCCAGCATAGGCCTCAAAACGCTCCAAATATCCTCTTGCAGATTCTACAAAAAGAGTGTTTCAAAACTGTTCTATCAAAAGGAAGGTTCAACTCTGTGAGTTGAATGAATCCATCGTGAGGAACATTCTAAGAATGCTTCTCTGTAGTTTTTAGGTGAAGATATTCCATATCCCAGCACAGGCCTCGAAGTGCTCCAAATAACCACTTGCAGATTTTACCAAAAGAGTGTTTCAAAACTTCTCTTTCTATAGGTAAGTTCAAGTCTGTGAGTTGAATACACTCAACACAAAGAAGTTTCTGAGAATGCTTCTGTTCAGTTTTTATGTGAAGATATTTCCATTTCCAGCATAGGCCTCAAACGGCTCCAAATATCCACTTGCAGATTCTACAAAAAGAGTGTTTCCAAACTTCTCTATCAATTGGTAGGTTCAACTCTGTGAGTTGAATGAACTCATCAGAAAGAAGTTTCTGAGAATGCTTCTGTCTAGTTTTTATGTGAAGATATTTCCCTTTCCAACATTGGCCTCAAGGTGCTCCGAATAAACACTTGCAGATTCTACAAAAGGAGTGTTTCAAAACTGTTCTATCAAAGGGAACGTTCAAGTCTGTGAGTTGAATGCACTCATCACACAGAAGTTTCTCAGAATGCTTCTGTCTAGTTTTTAGGTGAAGAGATTTCATTTCCCAGCATAGGCCTCAAAGCGCTCCAAATATCCCCTTGCAGATTCTACGAAAAGAGTGTTTCAAAGCTGCTCTTTCAAAAGCAATGTTCAAGTCTGTGTGTTGAATGCACTCATCAGAAAGAAGTTTCTGAGAATGCTTCTGTCTAGTTCTTACGTGAAGATATTTCCTTTTCCAGCTTAGGCCTCAAAGCGCTCCAAATAAACACTTACAAATTCCACAAAAGGAATGTTTCAAAAGAGGTCTATCAAAAGGAACGTTCAAGTCTGTGAGTTGAATGCACTTATCATACAGAAGTTTCCTGGAATGCTTCTGTCTAGTTTTTATGTGAAGACATTTCCTTTTCCAGCAGAGGCCTCAAAGCCCTCCAAATATCCACTTGCAGATTCTACCAAAAGAGTGTTTCAAAACTGCTCTATCAAAAGCAAGCTTCAACACTGTGAGTAGAATGCACTCATCACAAAGAAGTTTCGGAGAATGCTTCTGTCTAGTTTGTATGTGAAGATATTTCCTTTTCCAACATAGGCCTCAAAGCGCTCCAAATAAACACTTGCAGATTCTACAAAAGGAGTGTTTCAAAACTGCTCTTTCGAGAGGAACGTTCAAGTCTGTGAGTTGAATGCACTCATCACACAGAAGTTTCTGAGAATGCTTCTGTCTAGTTTTTATGTGAAGATATTTCCTTTTCCAGCATAGGCCTCAAAACGCTCCAAATATCCTCTTGCAGATTCTACAAAAAGAGTGTTTCAAAACTGTTCTATCAAAAGGAAGGTTCATCTCTGTGAGTTGAATGAGTGCATCGTGAAGAACTTTCTGAGAATGCTTCTGTGTAGTTTTTAGGTGAAGATATCCCAGCACAGGCCTCGAAGTGCTCCAAATAACCACTTGCAGATTTTACCAAAAGAGTGTTTCAAAACTGCTCTTTCTATAGGTAAGTTCAAGTCTGTGAGTTGAATGCACTCAACACAAAGAAGTTGCTGAGAATGCTTCTGTTCAGTTTTTATGTGAAGATATATCCTTTTACAACATAGGCCTCAAGGTGCTCCGAATAAACACTTGCAGATTCTACAAAAGGAGTGTTTCAAAACTGTTCTATCAAAGGGAACGTTCAAGTCTGTGAGTTGAATGCACTCATCACACAGAAGTTTCTCAGAATGCTTCTGTCTAGTTTTTAGGTGAAGAGATTTCATTTCCCAGCATAGGCCTCAAAGCGCTCCAATTATCCACTTGCAGATTCTACGAAAAGAGTGTTTCAAAGCTGCTCTTTCAAAACCAAGGTTCAAGTCTGTGTGTTGAATGCACTCATCAGAAAGAAGTTTCTGAGAATGCTTCTGTCTAGTTCTTACGTGAAGATATTTCCTTTTCCAGCTTAGGCCACAAAGCGCTCCAAAGAAACACTTGCAAATTCCACAAAAGGAGTGTTTCAAAAGAGTTCTATCAAAAGGAACGTTCAAGTCTGTGAGTTGAATGCACTTATCATACAGAAGTTTCCTGGAATGCTTCTGTCTAGTTTTTATGTGAAGACATCTCCTTTTCCAGCATAGGCCTCAAAGCCCTCCAAATATCCACTTGCAGATTCTACCAAAAGAGTGTTTCAAAACTGCTCTATCAAAAGCAAGCTTCAACACTGTGAGTAGAATGCACTCATCACAAAGAAGTTTCGGAGAATGCTTCTGTCTAGTTTTTATGTGAAGATATCTCCTTTTAAAACATAGGCCTCAAAGCGCTCCAAATAAACACTTGCAGATTCTACAAAAGGAGTGTTTCAAAACTGCTCTTTCGAGAGGAACGTTCACGTCTGTGAGTTGAATACACTCATCACACAGAAGTTTCTGAGAATGCTTCTGTCTAGTTTTTATGTGAAGATATTTCCTTTTCCAGCATAGGCCTCAAAACGCTCCAAATATCCTCTTGCAGATTCTACAAAAAGAGTGTTTCAAAACTGTTCTATCAAAAGGAAGGTTCAACTCTGTGAGTTGAATGAATGCATCGTGAAGAACTTTCTGAGAATGCTTCTGTGTAGTTTTTAGGTGAAGATATTCCATATCCCAGCACAGGCCTCGAAGTGCTCCAAATAACCACTTGCAGATTTTACCAAAAGAGTGTTTCAAAACTGCTCTTTCTATAGGTAAGTTCAAGTCTGTGAGTTGAATGCACTCAACACAAAGAAGTTTCTGAGAATGCTCCTGTTCAGTTTTTATGTGAAGATATTTCCTTTTCCAGCATACGCCCCAAACGGCTGCAAATATCCACTTGCAGATTCTACAAAAATAGTGTTTCAAAACTGTTCTATCAAAAGGATGGTTCAAATCTGTGAGTTGAATGAATGCATTGGGAAGAACTTTCTGAGCATGCTTCTCTGTAGTTTTTAGGTGAAGATATTCCATATCCCAGCACAGGCCTCGAAGTGCTCCAAATAACCACTTGCAGATTTTACCAAAAGGGTGTTTCAAAACTGCTCTTTCTATAGGTAAGTTCAAGTCTGTGAGTTGAATGCACTCAACACAAAGAAGTTTCTGGGAATGCTTCTGTTCAGTTTTTATGTGAAGATATTTCCTTTTCCAGCATAGGCCTCAAACGGCTCCAAATATCCACTTGCAGATTCTACAAAAAGAGTGTTTCCAAACTTCTCTATCAATTGGTAGGTTCAACTCTGTGAGTTGAATGAACTCATCACAAAGAAGTTTCTGAGAATCCTTCTGTCTAGTTTTTATGTGAAGTTATTTCCTTTTCCAACATAGGCCTCAAGGTGCTCCGAATAAACACTTGCAGATTCTACAAAAGGAGTGTTTCAAAACTGTTCTATCAAAGGGAACGTTGAAGTCTGTGAGTTGAATGCACTCATCACACAGAAGTTTCTCAGAATGCTTCTGTCTAGTTTTTAGGTGAAGAGATGTGATTTCCCAGCATAGGCCTCAAAGCGCTCCAAATATCCACTTGCAGATTCTACGAAAAGAGTGTTTCAAAGCTGCTCTTTCAAAACCAAGGTTCAAGTCTGTGTGTTGAATGCACTCATCAGAAAGAAGTTTCTGAGAATGCTTCTGTCTAGTTCTTACGTGAAGATATTTCCTTTTCCAGCTTAGGCCTCAAAGCGCTCCAAATAAACACTTGCAAATTCCACAAAAGGAGTGTTTCAAAAGAGTTCTATCAAAAGGAACGTTCAAGTCTGTGAGTTGAATGCACTTATCATACAGAAGTTTCCTGGAATGCTTCTGTCTAGTTTTTATGTGAAGACATGTCCTTTACCAGCATAGGCCTCAAAGCCCTCCAAATAACCACTTGCAGATTCTACCAAAAGAGTGTTTCAAAACTGCTCTATCAAAAGCAAGCTTCAACACTGTGAGTAGAATGCACTCATCACAAAGAAGTTTCGGAGAATGCTTCTGTCTAGTTTTTATGTGAAGATATTTCCTTTTCCAACATAGGCCTCAAAGCGCTCCAAATTAACACTTGCAGATTCTACAAAAGGAGTGTTTCAAAACTGCTCTTTCGAGAGGAACGTTCAAGTCTGTGAGTTGAATGCACTCATCACACAGAAGTTTCTGAGAATGCTTCTGTCTAGTTTTTATGTGAAGATATTTCCTTTTCCAGCATAGGCCTCAAAACGCTCCAAATATCCTCTTGCAGATTCTACAAAAAGAGTGTTTCAAAACTGTTCTATCAAAAGGAAGGTTCAACTCTGTGAGTTGAACGAACGCATCGTGAAGAACCTTCTGAGAATGCTTCTCTGTACTTTTTAGGTGAAGATATTCCATATCCCAGCACAGGCCTCGAAGTGCTCAAAATAACCACTTGCAGATTTTACCAAAAGAGTGTTTCAAAACTGCTCTTTCTATAGGTAAGTTCAAGTCTGTGAGTTGAATGCACTCAACACAAAGAAGTTGCTGAGAATGCTTCTGTTCAGTTTTTATGTGAAGATATATCCTTTTACAACATAGGCCTCAAGGTGCTCCGAATAAACACTTGCAGATTCTACAAAAGGAGTGTTTCAAAACTGTTCTATCAAAGGGAACGTTCAAGTCTGTGAGTTGAATGCACTCATCACACAGAAGTTTCTCAGAATGCTTCTGTCTAGTTTTTAGGTGAAGAGATTTCATTTCCCAGCATAGGCCTCAAAGCGCTCCAATTATCCACTTGCAGATTCTACGAAAAGAGTGTTTCAAAGCTGCTCTTTCAAAACCAAGGTTCAAGTCTGTGTGTTGAATGCACTCATCAGAAAGAAGTTTCTGAGAATGCTTCTGTCTAGTTCTTACGTGAAGATATTTCCTTTTCCAGCTTAGGCCACAAAGCGCTCCAAAGAAACACTTGCAAATTCCACAAAAGGAGTGTTTCAAAAGAGTTCTATCAAAAGGAACGTTCAAGTCTGTGAGTTGAATGCACTTATCATACAGAAGTTTCCTGGAATGCTTCTGTCTAGTTTTTATGTGAAGACATCTCCTTTTCCAGCATAGGCCTCAAAGCCCTCCAAATATCCACTTGCAGATTCTACCAAAAGAGTGTTTCAAAACTGCTCTATCAAAAGCAAGCTTCAACACTGTGAGTAGAATGCACTCATCACAAAGAAGTTTCGGAGAATGCTTCTGTCTAGTTTTTATGTGAAGATATCTCCTTTTAAAACATAGGCCTCAAAGCGCTCCAAATAAACACTTGCAGATTCTACAAAAGGAGTGTTTCAAAACTGCTCTTTCGAGAGGAACGTTCACGTCTGTGAGTTGAATACACTCATCACACAGAAGTTTCTGAGAATGCTTCTGTCTAGTTTTTATGTGAAGATATTTCCTTTTCCAGCATAGGCCTCAAAACGCTCCAAATATCCTCTTGCAGATTCTACAAAAAGAGTGTTTCAAAACTGTTCTATCAAAAGGAAGGTTCAACTCTGTGAGTTGAATGAATGCATCGTGAAGAACTTTCTGAGAATGCTTCTGTGTAGTTTTTAGGTGAAGATATTCCATATCCCAGCACAGGCCTCGAAGTGCTCCAAATAACCACTTGCAGATTTTACCAAAAGAGTGTTTCAAAACTGCTCTTTCTATAGGTAAGTTCAAGTCTGTGAGTTGAATGCACTCAACACAAAGAAGTTTCTGAGAATGCTCCTGTTCAGTTTTTATGTGAAGATATTTCCTTTTCCAGCATACGCCCCAAACGGCTGCAAATATCCACTTGCAGATTCTACAAAAATAGTGTTTCAAAACTGTTCTATCAAAAGGATGGTTCAAATCTGTGAGTTGAATGAATGCATCGGGAAGAACTTTCTGAGCATGCTTCTCTGTAGTTTTTAGGTGAAGATATTCCATATCCCAGCACAGGCCTCGAAGTGCTCCAAATAACCACTTGCAGATTTTACCAAAAGGGTGTTTCAAAACTGCTCTTTCTATAGGTAAGTTCAAGTCTGTGAGTTGAATGCACTCAACACAAAGAAGTTTCTGAGAATGCTTCTGTTCAGTTTTTATGTGAAGATATTTCCTTTTCCAGCATAGGCCTCAAACGGCTCCAAATATCCACTTGCAGATTCTACAAAAAGAGTGTTTCCAAACTTCTCTATCAATTGGTAGGTTCAACTCTGTGAGTTGAATGAACTCATCACAAAGAAGTTTCTGAGAATCCTTCTCTCTAGTTTTTATGTGAAGTTATTTCCTTTTCCAACATAGGCCTCAAGGTGCTCCGAATAAACACTTGCAGATTCTACAAAAGGAGTGTTTCAAAACTGTTCTATCAAAGGGAACGTTGAAGTCTGTGAGTTGAATGCACTCATCACACAGAAGTTTCTCAGAATGCTTCTGTCTAGTTTTTAGGTGAAGAGATGTGATTTCCCAGCATAGGCCTCAAAGCGCTCCAAATATCCACTTGCAGATTCTACGAAAAGAGTGTTTCAAAGCTGCTCTTTCAAAAGCAAGGTTCAAGTCTGTGTGTTGAATGCACTCATCAGAAAGAAGTTTCTGAGAATGCTTCTGTCTAGTTCTTACGTGAAGATATTTCCTTTTCCAGCTTAGGCCTCAAAGCGCTCCAAATAAACACTTGCAAATTCCACAAAAGGAGTGTTTCAAAAGAGTTCTATCAAAAGGAACGTTCAAGTCTGTGAGTTGAATGCACTTATCATACAGAAGTTTCCTGGAATGCTTCTGTCTAGTTTTTATGTGAAGACATCTCCTTTTCCAGCATAGGCCTCAAAGCCCTCCAAATATCCACTTGCAGATTCTACCAAAAGAGTGTTTCAAAACTGCTCTATCAAAAGCAAGCTTCAACACTGTGAGTAGAATGCACTCATCACAAAGAAGTTTCGGAGAATGCTTCTGTCTAGTTTTTATGTGAAGATATTTCCTTTTCCAACATAGGCCTGAAAGCGCTCCAAATTAACACTTGCAGATTCTACAAAAGGAGTGTTTCAAAACTGCTCTTTCGAGAGGAACGTTCAAGTCTGTGAGTTGAATGCACTCATCACACAGAAGTTTCTGAGAATGCTTCTGTCTAGTTTTTATGTGAAGATATTTCCTTTTCCAGCATAGGCCTCAAAACGCTCCAAATATCCTCTTGCAGATTCTACAAAAAGAGTGTTTCAAAACTGTTCTATCAAAAGGAAGGTTCAACTCTGTGAGTTGAATGAATGCATCGTGAAGAACTTTCTGAGAATGCTTCTCTGTAGTTTTTAGGTGAAGATATTCCATATCCCAGCACAGGCCTCGAAGTGCTCCAAATAACCACT
Source organism: Pongo pygmaeus (assembly GCF_028885625.2). Lineage (NCBI taxonomy): Eukaryota > Metazoa > Chordata > Mammalia > Primates > Hominidae > Pongo > Pongo pygmaeus. Next base: position 15,104,450 of record NC_072386.2, on the reverse strand, counting down.
TGCAGATTTTACCAAAAGAGTGTTTCAAAACTGCTCTTTCTATTGGTAATTTCAAGTCTGTGAGTTGAATGCACTCAACACAAAGAAGTTTCTGAGAATGCTTCTGTTCAGTTTTTATGTGAAGATATTTCCTTTTCCAGCATAGGCCTCAAACGGCTCCAAATATCCACTTGCAGATTCTACAAAAAGAGTGTTTCCAAACTTCTCTATCAATTGGTAGGTTCAACTCTGTGAGTTGAATGAACTCATCACAAAGAAGTTTCTGAGAATCCTTCTCTCTAGTTTTTATGTGAAGTTATTTCCTTTTCCAATATAGGCCTCAAGGTGCTCCGAATAAACACTTGCAGATTCTACAAAAGGAGTGTTTCAAAACTGTTCTATCAAAGGGAACGTTGAAGTCTGTGAGTTGAATGCACTCATCACACAGAAGTTTCTCAGAATGCTTCTGTCTAGTTTTTAGGTGAAGAGATGTGATTTCCCAGCATAGGCCTCAAAGCGCTCCAAATATCCACTTGCAGATTCTACGAAAAGAGTGTTTCAAAGCTGCTCTTTCAAAACCAAGGTTCAAGTCTGTGTGTTGAATGCACTCATCAGAAAGAAGTTTCTGAGAATGCTTCTGTCTAGTTCTTACGTGAAGATATTTCCTTTTCCAGCTTAGGCCTCAAAGCGCTCCAAATAAACACCTGCAAATTCCACAAAAGGAGTGTTTCAAAAGAGTTCTATCAAAAGGAACGTTCAAGTCTGTGAGTTGAATGCACTTATCATACAGAAGTTTCCTGGAATGCTTCTGTCTAGTTTTTATGTGAAGACATTTCCTTTACCAGCATAGGCCTCAAAGCCCTCCAAATATCCACTTGCAGATTCTACCAAAAGAGTGTTTCAAAACTGCTCTATCAAAAGCAAGCTTCAACACTGTGAGTAGAATGCACTCATCACAAAGAAGTTTCGGAGAATGCTTCTGTCTAGTTTTTATGTGAAGATATTTCCTTTTCCAACATAGGCCTGAAAGCGCTCCAAATTAACACTTGCAGATTCTACAAAAGGAGTGTTTCAAAACTGCTCTTTCGAGAGGAACGTTGAAGTCTGTGAGTTGAATGCACTCATCACACAGAAGTTTCTGAGAATGCTTCTGTCTAGTTTTTATGTGAAGATATTTCCTTTTCCAGCATAGGCCTCAAAACGCTCCAAATATCCTCTTGCAGATTCTACAAAAAGAGTGTTTCAAAACTGTTCTATCAAAAGGAAGGTTCAACTCTGTGAGTTGAACGAATGCATCGTGAAGAACTTTCTGAGAATGCTTCTCTGTAGTTTTTAGGTGAAGATATTCCATATCCCAGCACAGGCCTCGAAGTGCTCCAAATAACCACTTGCAGATTTTACCAAAAGAGTGTTTCAAAACTTCTCTTTCTATAGGTAAGTTCAAGTCTGTGAGTTGAATGCACTCAACACAAAGAAGTTTCTGAGAATGCTTCTGTTCAGTTTTTATGTGAAGATATTTCCTTTTCCAGCATAGGCCTCAAACGGCTCCAAATATCCACTTGCAGATTCTACAAAAAGAGTGTTTCCAAACTTCTCTATCAATTGGTAGGTTCAACTCTGTGAGTTGAATGAACTCATCACAAAGAAGTTTCTGAGAATGCTTCTGTCTTGTTTTTATGTGAAGATATTTCCTTTTCCAACATAGGCCTCAAGGTGCTCCGAATAAACACTTGCAGATTCTACAAAAGGAGTGTTTCAAAACTGTTCTATCAAAGGGAACGTTCAAGTCTGTGAGTTGAATGCACTCATCACACAGAAGTTTCTCAGAATGCTTCTGTCTAGTTTTTAGGTGAAGAGATTTCATTTCCCAGCATAGGCCTCAAAGCGCTCCAAATATCACCTTGCAGATTCTACGAAAAGAGTGTTTCAAAGCTGCTCTTTCAAAAGCAATGTTCAAGTCTGTGTGTTGAATGCACTCATCAGAAAGAAGTTTCTGAGAATGCTTCTGTCTAGTTCTTACGTGAAGATATTTCCTTTTCCAGCTTAGGCCTCAAAGCGCTCCAAATAAACACTTGCAAATTCCACAAAAGGAGTGTTTCAAAAGAGTTCTATCAAAAGGAACGTTCAAGTCTGTGAGTTGAATGCACTTATCATACAGAAGTTTCCTGGAATGCTTCTGTCTAGTTTTTATGTGAAGACATTTCCTTTACCAGCATAGGCCTCAAAGCCCTCCAAATATCCACTTGCAGATTCTACCAAAAGAGTGTTTCAAAACTGCTCTATCAAAAGCAAGCTTCAACACTGTGAGTAGAATGCACTCATCACAAAGAAGTTTCGGAGAATGCTTCTGTCTAGTTTTTATGTGAAGATATTTCCTTTTCCAACATAGGCCTGAAAGCGCTCCAAATTAACAGTTGCAGATTCTACAAAAGGAGTGTTTCAAAACTGCTCTTTCGAGAGGAACGTTCAAGTCTGTGAGTTGAATGCACTCATCCACAGAAGTTTCTGAGAATGCTTCTGTCTAGTTTTTATGTGAAGATATTTCCTTTTCCAGCATAGGCCTCAAAACGCTCCAAATATCCTCTTGCAGATTCTACAAAAAGAGTGTTTCAAAACTGTTCTATCAAAAGGAAGGTTCAACTCTGTGAGTTGAACGAATGCATCGTGAAGAACTTTCTGAGAATGCTTCTCTGTAGTTTTTAGGTGAAGATATTCCATATCCCAGCACAGGCCTCGAAGTGCTCCAAATAACCACTTGCAGATTTTACCAAAAGAGTGTTTCAAAACTGCTCTTTCTATAGGTAAGTTCAAGTCTGTGAGTTGAATACACTCAACACAAAGAAGTTTCTGAGAATGCTTCTGTTCAGTTTTTATGTGAAGATATTTCCATTTCCAGTATAGGCCTCAAACGGCTCCAATTATCCACTTGCAGATTCTACAAAAAGAGTGTTTCCAAACTTCTCTATCAATTGGTACGTTCAACTCTGTGAGTTGAATGAACTCATCACAAAGAAGTTTCTGAGAATGCTTCTGTCTAGTTTTTATGTGAAGATATTTCCTTTTCCAACATAGGCCTCAAGGTGCTCCGAATAAACACTTGCAGATTCTACAAAAGGAGTGTTTCAAAACTGTTCTATCAAAGGGAACGTTCAAGTCTGTGATTTGAATGCACTCATCACACAGAAGTTTCTCAGAATGCTTCTGTCTAGTTTTTAGGTGAAGAGATGTCATTTCCCAGCATAGGCCTCAAAGCGCTCCAAATATCCACTTGCAGATTCTACGAAAAGAGTGTTTCAAAGCTGCTCTTTCAAAACCAAGGTTCAAGTCTGTGTGTTGAATGCACTCATCAGAAAGAAGTTTCTGAGAATGCTTCTGTCTAGTTCTTACGTGAAGACATTTCCTTTTCCAGCTTAGGCCTCAAAGCGCTCCAAATAAACACTTGCAAATTCCACAAAAGGAGTGTTTCAAAAGAGTTCTATCAAAAGGAACGTTCAAGTCTGTGAGTTGAATGCACTTATCATACAGAAGTTTCCTGGAATGCTTCTGTCTAGTTTTTATGTGAAGACATTTCCTTTTCCAGCATAGGCCTCAAAGCCCTCCAAATATCCACTTGCAGATTCTACCAAAAGAGTGTTTCAAAACTGCTCTATCAAAAGCAAGCTTCAACACTGTGAGTAGAATGCACTCATCACAAAGAAGTTTCGGAGAATGCTTCTGTCTAGTTTGTATGTGAAGATATTTCCTTTTCCAACATAGGCCTCAAAGCGCTCCAAATAAACACTTGCAGATTCTACAAAAGGAGTGTTTCAAAACTGCTCTTTCGAGAGGAACGTTCAAGTCTGTGAGTTGAATGCACTCATCACACAGAAGTTTCTGAGAATGCTTCTGTCTAGTTTTTATGTGAAGATATTTCCTTTTCCAGCATAGGCCTCAAAACGCTCCAAATATCCTCTTGCAGATTCTACAAAAAGAGTGTTTCAAAACTGTTCTATCAAAAGGAAGGTTCAACTCTGTGAGTTGAATGAATCCATCGTGAGGAACTTTCTAAGAATGCTTCTCTGTAGTTTTTAGGTGAAGATATTCCATATCCCAGCACAGGCCTCGAAGTGCTCCAAATAACCACTTGCAGATTTTACCAAAAGAGTGTTTCAAAACTTCTCTTTCTATAGGTAAGTTCAAGTCTGTGAGTTGAATGCACTCAACACAAAGAAGTTTCTGAGAATGCTTCTGTTCAGTTTTTATGTGAAGATATTTCCATTTCCAGTATAGGCCTCAAACGGCTCCAATTATCCACTTGCAGATTCTACAAAAAGAGTGTTTCCAAACTTCTCTATCAATTGGTAGGTTCAACTCTGTGAGTTGAATGAACTCATCACAAAGAAGTTTCTGAGAATGCTTCTGTCTAGTTTTTATGTGAAGATATTTCCTTTTCCAACATAGGCCTCAAGGTGCTCCGAATAAACACTTGCAGATTCTACAAAAGGAGTGTTTCAAAACTGTTCTATCAAAGGGAACGTTCAAGTCTGTGATTTGAATGCACTCATCACACAGAAGTTTCTCAGAATGCTTCTGTCTAGTTTTTAGGTGAAGAGATGTCATTTCCCAGCATAGGCCTCAAAGCGCTCCAAATATCCACTTGCAGATTCTACGAAAAGAGTGTTTCAAAGCTGCTCTTTCAAAACCAAGGTTCAAGTCTGTGTGTTGAATGCACTCATCAGAAAGAAGTTTCTGAGAATGCTTCTGTCTAGTTCTTACGTGAAGATATTTCCTTTTCCAGCTTAGGCCTCAAAGCGCTCCAAATAAACACTTGCAAATTCCACAAAAGGAGTGTTTCAAAAGAGTTCTATCAAAAGGAACGTTCAAGTCTGTGAGTTGAATGCACTTATCATACAGAAGTTTCCTGGAATGCTTCTGTCTAGTTTTTATGTGAAGACATTTCCTTTTCCAGCATAGGCCTCAAAGCCCTCCAAATATCCACTTGCAGATTCTACCAAAAGAGTGTTTCAAAACTGCTCTATCAAAAGCAAGCTTCAACACTGTGAGTAGAATGCACTCATCACAAAGAAGTTTCGGAGAATGCTTCTGTCTAGTTTTTATGTGAAGATATTTCCTTTTCCAACATAGGCCTGAAAGCGCTCCAAATTAACACTTGCAGATTCTACAAAAGGAGTGTTTCAAAACTGCTCTTTCGAGAGGAACGTTCAAGTCTGTGAGTTGAATGCACTCATCACACAGAAGTTTCTGAGAATGCTTCTGTCTAGTTTTTATGTGAAGATATTTCCTTTTCCAGCATAGGCCTCAAAACGCTCCAAATATCCTCTTGCAGATTCTACAAAAAGAGTGTTTCAAAACTGTTCTATCAAAAGGAAGGTTCAACTCTGTGAGTTGAATGAATGCATCGTGAAGAACTTTCTGAGAATGCTTCTCTGTAGTTTTTAGGTGAAGATATTCCATATCCCAGCACAGGCCTCGAAGTGCTCCAAATAACCACTTGCAGATTTTACCAAAAGAGTGTTTCAAAACTTCTCTTTCTATTGGTAATTTCAAGTCTGTGAGTTGAATGCACTCAACACAAAGAAGTTTCTGAGAATGCTTCTGTTCAGTTTTTATGTGAAGATATTTCCTTTTCCAGCATAGGCCTCAAACGGCTCCAAATATCCACTTGCAGATTCTACAAAAAGAGTGTTTCCAAACTTCTCTATCAATTGGTAGGTTCAACTCTGTGAGTTGAATGAACTCATCACAAAGAAGTTTCTGAGAATCCTTCTCTCTAGTTTTTATGTGAAGTTATTTCCTTTTCCAACATAGGCCTCAAGGTGCTCCGAATAAACACTTGCAGATTCTACAAAAGGAGTGTTTCAAAACTGTTCTATCAAAGGGAACGTTGAAGTCTGTGAGTTGAATGCACTCATCACACAGAAGTTTCTCAGAATGCTTCTGTCTAGTTTTTAGGTGAAGAGATGTGATTTCCCAGCATAGGCCTCAAAGCGCTCCAAATATCCACTTGCAGATTCTACGAAAAGAGTGTTTCAAAGCTGCTCTTTCAAAACCAAGGTTCAAGTCTGTGTGTTGAATGCACTCATCAGAAAGAAGTTTCTGAGAATGCTTCTGTCTAGTTCTTACGTGAAGATATTTCCTTTTCCAGCTTAGGCCTCAAAGCGCTCCAAACAAACACCTGCAAATTCCACAAAAGGAGTGTTTCAAAAGAGTTCTATCAAAAGGAACGTTCAAGTCTGTGAGTTGAATGCACTTATCATACAGAAGTTTCCTGGAATGCTTCTGTCTAGTTTTTATGTGAAGACATTTCCTTTACCAGCATAGGCCTCAAAGCCCTCCAAATATCCACTTGCAGATTCTACCAAAAGAGTGTTTCAAAACTGCTCTATCAAAAGCAAGCTTCAACACTGTGAGTAGAATGCACTCATCACAAAGAAGTTTCGGAGAATGCTTCTGTCTAGTTTTTATGTGAAGATATTTCCTTTTCCAACATAGGCCTGAAAGCGCTCCAAATTAACACTTGCAGATTCTACAAAAGGAGTGTTTCAAAACTGCTCTTTCGAGAGGAACGTTCAAGTCTGTGAGTTGAATGCACTCATCACACAGAAGTTTCTGAGAATGCTTCTGTCTAGTTTTTATGTGAAGATATTTCCTTTTCCAGCATAGGCCTCAAAACGCTCCAAATATCCTCTTGCAGATTCTACAAAAAGAGTGTTTCAAAACTGTTCTATCAAAAGGAAGGTTCAACTCTGTGAGTTGAACGAATGCATCGTGAAGAACTTTCTGAGAATGCTTCTCTGTAGTTTTTAGGTGAAGATATTCCATATCCCAGCACAGGCCTCGAAGTGCTCCAAATAACCACTTGCAGATTTTACCAAAAGAGTGTTTCAAAACTGCTCTTTCTATAGGTAAGTTCAAGTCTGTGAGTTGAATACACTCAACACAAAGAAGTTTCTGAGAATGCTTCTGTTCAGTTTTTATGTGAAGATATATCCATTTCCAGTATAGGCCTCAAACGGCTCCAAATATCCACTTGCAGATTCTACAAAAAGAGTGTTTCCAAACTTCTCTATCAATTGGTAGGTTCAACTCTGTGAGTTGAATGAACTCATCACAAAGAAGTTTCTGAGAATGCTTCTGTCTAGTTTTTATGTGAAGATATTTCCTTTTCCAACATAGGCCTCAAGGTGCTCCGAATAAACACTTGCAGATTCTACAAAAGGAGTGTTTCAAAACTGTTCTATCAAAGGGAACGTTCAAGTCTGTGAGTTGAATGCACTCATCACACAGAAGTTTCTCAGAATGCTTCTGTCTAGTTTTTAGGTGAAGAGATGTCATTTCCCAGCATAGGCCTCAAAGCGCTCCAAATATCACCTTGCAGATTCTACGAAAAGAGTGTTTCAAAGCTGCTCTTTCAAAAGCAATGTTCAAGTCTGTGTGTTGAATGCACTCATCAGAAAGAAGCTTCTGAGAATGCTTCTGTCTAGTTCTTACGTGAAGATATTTCCTTTTCCAGCTTAGGCCTCAAAGCGCTCCAAATAAACACTTGCAAATTCCACAAAAGGAGTGTTTCAAAAGAGTTCTATCAAAAGGAACGTTCAAGTCTGTGAGTTGAATGCACTTATCATACAGAAGTTTCCTGGAATGCTTCTGTCTAGTTTTTATGTGAAGACATTTCCTTTACCAGCATAGGCCTCAAAGCCCTCCAAATATCCACTTGCAGATTCTACCAAAAGAGTGTTTCAAAACTGCTCTATCAAAAGCAAGCTTCAACACTGTGAGTAGAATGCACTCATCACAAAGAAGTTTCGGAGAATGCTTCTGTCTAGTTTTTATGTGAAGATATTTCCTTTTCCAACATAGGCCTGAAAGCGCTCCAAATTAACACTTGCAGATTCTACAAAAGGAGTGTTTCAAAACTGCTCTTTCGAGAGGAACGTTCAAGTCTGTGAGTTGAATGCACTCATCACACAGAAGTTTCTGAGAATGCTTCTGTCTAGATTTTATGTGAAGATATTTCCTTTTCCAGCATAGGCCTCAAAACGCTCCAAATATCCTCTTGCAGATTCTGCAAAAAGAGTGTTTCAAAACTGTTCTATCAAAAGGAAGGTTCAACTCTGTGAGTTGAACGAATGCATCATGAAGAACTTTCTGAGAATGCTTCTCTGTAGTTTTTAGGTGAAGATATTCCATATCCCAGCACAGGCCTCGAAGTGCTCCAAATAACCACTTGCAGATTTTACCAAAAGAGTGTTTCAAAACTTCTCTTTCTATAGGTAAGTTCAAGTCTGTGAGTTGAATGCACTCAACACAAAGAAGTTTCTGAGAATGCTTCTGTTCAGTTTTTATGTGAAGATATTTCCTTTTCCAGCATAGGCCTCAAACGGCTCCAAATATCCACTTGCAGATTCTACAAAAAGAGTGTTTCCAAACTTCTCTATCAATTGGTAGGTTCAACTCTGTGAGTTGAATGAACTCATCACAAAGAAGTTTCTGAGAATGCTTCTGTCTTGTTTTTATGTGAAGATATTTCCTTTTCCAACATAGGCCTCAAGGTGCTCCGAATAAACACTTGCAGATTCTACAAAAGGAGTGTTTCAAAACTGTTCTATCAAAGGGAACGTTCAAGTCTGTGAGTTGAATGCACTCATCACACAGAAGTTTCTCAGAATGCTTCTGTCTAGTTTTTAGGTGAAGAGATTTCATTTCCCAGCATAGGCCTCAAAGCGCTCCAAATATCACCTTGCAGATTCTACGAAAAGAGTGTTTCAAAGCTGCTCTTTCAAAAGCAATGTTCAAGTCTGTGTGTTGAATGCACTCATCAGAAAGAAGTTTCTGAGAATGCTTCTGTCTAGTTCTTACGTGAAGATATTTCCTTTTCCAGCTTAGGCCTCAAAGCGCTCCAAATAAACACTTGCAAATTCCACAAAAGGAGTGTTTCAAAAGAGTTCTATCAAAAGGAACGTTCAAGTCTGTGAGTTGAATGCACTTATCATACAGAAGTTTCCTGGAATGCTTCTGTCTAGTTTTTATGTGAAGACATTTCCTTTACCAGCATAGGCCTCAAAGCCCTCCAAATATCCACTTGCAGATTCTACCAAAAGAGTGTTTCAAAACTGCTCTATCAAAAGCAAGCTTCAACACTGTGAGTAGAATGCACTCATCACAAAGAAGTTTCGGAGAATGCTTCTGTCTAGTTTTTATGTGAAGATATTTCCTTTTCCAACATAGGCCTGAAAGCGCTCCAAATTAACAGTTGCAGATTCTACAAAAGGAGTGTTTCAAAACTGCTCTTTCGAGAGGAACGTTCAAGTCTGTGAGTTGAATGCACTCATCCACAGAAGTTTCTGAGAATGCTTCTGTCTAGTTTTTATGTGAAGATATTTCCTTTTCCAGCATAGGCCTCAAAACGCTCCAAATATCCTCTTGCAGATTCTACAAAAAGAGTGTTTCAAAACTGTTCTATCAAAAGGAAGGTTCAACTCTGTGAGTTGAACGAATGCATCGTGAAGAACTTTCTGAGAATGCTTCTCTGTAGTTTTTAGGTGAAGATATTCCATATCCCAGCACAGGCCTCGAAGTGCTCCAAATAACCACTTGCAGATTTTACCAAAAGAGTGTTTCAAAACTGCTCTTTCTATAGGTAAGTTCAAGTCTGTGAGTTGAATACACTCAACACAAAGAAGTTTCTGAGAATGCTTCTGTTCAGTTTTTATGTGAAGATATTTCCATTTCCAGTATAGGCCTCAAACGGCTCCAATTATCCACTTGCAGATTCTACAAAAAGAGTGTTTCCAAACTTCTCTATCAATTGGTACGTTCAACTCTGTGAGTTGAATGAACTCATCACAAAGAAGTTTCTGAGAATGCTTCTGTCTAGTTTTTATGTGAAGATATTTCCTTTTCCAACATAGGCCTCAAGGTGCTCCGAATAAACACTTGCAGATTCTACAAAAGGAGTGTTTCAAAACTGTTCTATCAAAGGGAACGTTCAAGTCTGTGATTTGAATGCACTCATCACACAGAAGTTTCTCAGAATGCTTCTGTCTAGTTTTTAGGTGAAGAGATGTCATTTCCCAGCATAGGCCTCAAAGCGCTCCAAATATCCACTTGCAGATTCTACGAAAAGAGTGTTTCAAAGCTGCTCTTTCAAAACCAAGGTTCAAGTCTGTGTGTTGAATGCACTCATCAGAAAGAAGTTTCTGAGAATGCTTCTGTCTAGTTCTTACGTGAAGACATTTCCTTTTCCAGCTTAGGCCTCAAAGCGCTCCAAATAAACACTTGCAAATTCCACAAAAGGAGTGTTTCAAAAGAGTTCTATCAAAAGGAACGTTCAAGTCTGTGAGTTGAATGCACTTATCATACAGAAGTTTCCTGGAATGCTTCTGTCTAGTTTTTATGTGAAGACATTTCCTTTTCCAGCATAGGCCTCAAAGCCCTCCAAATATCCACTTGCAGATTCTACCAAAAGAGTGTTTCAAAACTGCTCTATCAAAAGCAAGCTTCAACACTGTGAGTAGAATGCACTCATCACAAAGAAGTTTCGGAGAATGCTTCTGTCTAGTTTGTATGTGAAGATATTTCCTTTTCCAACATAGGCCTCAAAGCGCTCCAAATAAACACTTGCAGATTCTACAAAAGGAGTGTTTCAAAACTGCTCTTTCGAGAGGAACGTTCAAGTCTGTGAGTTGAATGCACTCATCACACAGAAGTTTCTGAGAATGCTTCTGTCTAGTTTTTATGTGAAGATATTTCCTTTTCCAGCATAGGCCTCAAAACGCTCCAAATATCCTCTTGCAGATTCTACAAAAAGAGTGTTTCAAAACTGTTCTATCAAAAGGAAGGTTCAACTCTGTGAGTTGAATGAATCCATCGTGAGGAACTTTCTAAGAATGCTTCTCTGTAGTTTTTAGGTGAAGATATTCCATATCCCAGCACAGGCCTCGAAGTGCTCCAAATAACCACTTGCAGATTTTACCAAAAGAGTGTTTCAAAACTTCTCTTTCTATAGGTAAGTTCAAGTCTGTGAGTTGAATGCACTCAACACAAAGAAGTTTCTGAGAATGCTTCTGTTCAGTTTTTATGTGAAGATATTTCCATTTCCGGTATAGGCCTCAAACGGCTCCAATTATCCACTTGCAGATTCTACAAAAAGAGTGTTTCCAAACTTCTCTATCAATTGGTAGGTTCAACTCTGTGAGTTGAATGAACTCATCACAAAGAAGTTTCTGAGAATGCTTCTGTCTAGTTTTTATGTGAAGATATTTCCTTTTCCAACATAGGCCTCAAGGTGCTCCGAATAAACACTTGCAGATTCTACAAAAGGAGTGTTTCAAAACTGTTCTATCAAAGGGAACGTTCAAGTCTGTGATTTGAATGCACTCATCACACAGAAGTTTCTCAGAATGCTTCTGTCTAGTTTTTAGGTGAAGAGATGTCATTTCCCAGCATAGGCCTCAAAGCGCTCCAAATATCCACTTGCAGATTCTACGAAAAGAGTGTTTCAAAGCTGCTCTTTCAAAACCAAGGTTCAAGTCTGTGTGTTGAATGCACTCATCAGAAAGAAGTTTCTGAGAATGCTTCTGTCTAGTTCTTACGTGAAGATATTTCCTTTTCCAGCTTAGGCCTCAAAGCGCTCCAAATAAACACTTGCAAATTCCACAAAAGGAGTGTTTCAAAAGAGTTCTATCAAAAGGAACGTTCAAGTCTGTGAGTTGAATGCACTTATCATACAGAAGTTTCCTGGAATGCTTCTGTCTAGTTTTTATGTGAAGACATTTCCTTTTCCAGCATAGGCCTCAAAGCCCTCCAAATATCCACTTGCAGATTCTACCAAAAGAGTGTTTCAAAACTGCTCTATCAAAAGCAAGCTTCAACACTGTGAGTAGAATGCACTCATCACAAAGAAGTTTCGGAGAATGCTTCTGTCTAGTTTTTATGTGAAGATATTTCCTTTTCCAACATAGGCCTGAAAGCGCTCCAAATTAACACTTGCAGATTCTACAAAAGGAGTGTTTCAAAACTGCTCTTTCGAGAGGAACGTTCAAGTCTGTGAGTTGAATGCACTCATCACACAGAAGTTTCTGAGAATGCTTCTGTCTAGTTTTTATGTGAAGATATTTCCTTTTCCAGCATAGGCCTCAAAACGCTCCAAATATCCTCTTGCAGATTCTACAAAAAGAGTGTTTCAAAACTGTTCTATCAAAAGGAAGGTTCAACTCTGTGAGTTGAATGAATGCATCGTGAAGAACTTTCTGAGAATGCTTCTCTGTAGTTTTTAGGTGAAGATATTCCATATCCCAGCACAGGCCTCGAAGTGCTCCAAATAACCACTTGCAGATTTTACCAAAAGAGTGTTTCAAAACTTCTCTTTCTATTGGTAATTTCAAGTCTGTGAGTTGAATGCACTCAACACAAAGAAGTTTCTGAGAATGCTTCTGTTCAGTTTTTATGTGAAGATATTTCCTTTTCCAGCATAGGCCTCAAACGGCTCCAAATATCCACTTGCAGATTCTACAAAAAGAGTGTTTCCAAACTTCTCTATCAATTGGTAGGTTCAACTCTGTGAGTTGAATGAACTCATCACAAAGAAGTTTCTGAGAATCCTTCTCTCTAGTTTTTATGTGAAGTTATTTCCTTTTCCAACATAGGCCTCAAGGTGCTCCGAATAAACACTTGCAGATTCTACAAAAGGAGTGTTTCAAAACTGTTCTATCAAAGGGAACGTTGAAGTCTGTGAGTTGAATGCACTCATCACACAGAAGTTTCTCAGAATGCTTCTGTCTAGTTTTTAGGTGAAGAGATGTGATTTCCCAGCATAGGCCTCAAAGCGCTCCAAATATCCACTTGCAGATTCTACGAAAAGAGTGTTTCAAAGCTGCTCTTTCAAAACCAAGGTTCAAGTCTGTGTGTTGAATGCACTCATCAGAAAGAAGTTTCTGAGAATGCTTCTGTCTAGTTCTTACGTGAAGATATTTCCTTTTCCAGCTTAGGCCTCAAAGCGCTCCAAACAAACACCTGCAAATTCCACAAAAGGAGTGTTTCAAAAGAGTTCTATCAAAAGGAACGTTCAAGTCTGTGAGTTGAATGCACTTATCATACAGAAGTTTCCTGGAATGCTTCTGTCTAGTTTTTATGTGAAGACATTTCCTTTACCAGCATAGGCCTCAAAGCCCTCCAAATATCCACTTGCAGATTCTACCAAAAGAGTGTTTCAAAACTGCTCTATCAAAAGCAAGCTTCAACACTGTGAGTAGAATGCACTCATCACAAAGAAGTTTCGGAGAATGCTTCTGTCTAGTTTTTATGTGAAGATATTTCCTTTTCCAACATAGGCCTGAAAGCGCTCCAAATTAACACTTGCAGATTCTACAAAAGGAGTGTTTCAAAACTGCTCTTTCGAGAGGAACGTTCAAGTCTGTGAGTTGAATGCACTCATCACACAGAAGTTTCTGAGAATGCTTCTGTCTAGTTTTTATGTGAAGATATTTCCTTTTCCAGCATAGGCCTCAAAACGCTCCAAATATCCTCTTGCAGATTCTACAAAAAGAGTGTTTCAAAACTGTTCTATCAAAAGGAAGGTTCAACTCTGTGAGTTGAACGAATGCATCGTGAAGAACTTTCTGAGAATGCTTCTCTGTAGTTTTTAGGTGAAGATATTCCATATCCCAGCACAGGCCTCGAAGTGCTCCAAATAACCACTTGCAGATTTTACCAAAAGAGTGTTTCAAAACTGCTCTTTCTATAGGTAAGTTCAAGTCTGTGAGTTGAATACACTCAACACAAAGAAGTTTCTGAGAATGCTTCTGTTCAGTTTTTATGTGAAGATATATCCATTTCCAGTATAGGCCTCAAACGGCTCCAAATATCCACTTGCAGATTCTACAAAAAGAGTGTTTCCAAACTTCTCTATCAATTGGTAGGTTCAACTCTGTGAGTTGAATGAACTCATCACAAAGAAGTTTCTGAGAATGCTTCTGTCTAGTTTTTATGTGAAGATATTTCCTTTTCCAACATAGGCCTCAAGGTGCTCCGAATAAACACTTGCAGATTCTACAAAAGGAGTGTTTCAAAACTGTTCTATCAAAGGGAACGTTCAAGTCTGTGAGTTGAATGCACTCATCACACAGAAGTTTCTCAGAATGCTTCTGTCTAGTTTTTAGGTGAAGAGATGTCATTTCCCAGCATAGGCCTCAAAGCGCTCCAAATATCACCTTGCAGATTCTACGAAAAGAGTGTTTCAAAGCTGCTCTTTCAAAAGCAATGTTCAAGTCTGTGTGTTGAATGCACTCATCAGAAAGAAGCTTCTGAGAATGCTTCTGTCTAGTTCTTACGTGAAGATATTTCCTTTTCCAGCTTAGGCCTCAAAGCGCTCCAAATAAACACTTGCAAATTCCACAAAAGGAGTGTTTCAAAAGAGTTCTATCAAAAGGAACGTTCAAGTCTGTGAGTTGAATGCACTTATCATACAGAAGTTTCCTGGAATGCTTCTGTCTAGTTTTTATGTGAAGACATTTCCTTTACCAGCATAGGCCTCAAAGCCCTCCAAATATCCACTTGCAGATTCTACCAAAAGAGTGTTTCAAAACTGCTCTATCAAAAGCAAGCTTCAACACTGTGAGTAGAATGCACTCATCACAAAGAAGTTTCGGAGAATGCTTCTGTCTAGTTTTTATGTGAAGATATTTCCTTTTCCAACATAGGCCTGAAAGCGCTCCAAATTAACACTTGCAGATTCTACAAAAGGAGTGTTTCAAAACTGCTCTTTCGAGAGGAACGTTCAAGTCTGTGAGTTGAATGCACTCATCACACAGAAGTTTCTGAGAATGCTTCTGTCTAGATTTTATGTGAAGATATTTCCTTTTCCAGCATAGGCCTCAAAACGCTCCAAATATCCCCTTGCAGATTCTGCAAAAAGAGTGTTTCAAAACTGTTCTATCAAAAGGAAGGTTCAACTCTGTGAGTTGAACGAATGCATCATGAAGAACTTTCTGAGAATGCTTCTCTGTAGTTTTTAGGTGAAGATATTCCATATCCCAGCACAGGCCTCGAAGTGCTCCAAATAACCACTTGCAGATTTTACCAAAAGAGTGTTTCAAAACTTCTCTTTCTATAGGTAAGTTCAAGTCTGTGAGTTGAATGCACTCAACACAAAGAAGTTTCTGAGAATGCTTCTGTTCAGTTTTTATGTGAAGATATTTCCTTTTCCAGCATAGGCCTCAAACGGCTCCAAATATCCACTTGCAGATTCTACAAAAAGAGTGTTTCCAAACTTCTCTATCAATTGGTAGGTTCAACTCTGTGAGTTGAATGAACTCATCACAAAGAAGTTTCTGAGAATGCTTCTGTCTTGTTTTTATGTGAAGATATTTCCTTTTCCAACATAGGCCTCAAGGTGCTCCGAATAAACACTTGCAGATTCTACAAAAGGAGTGTTTCAAAACTGTTCTATCAAAGGGAACGTTCAAGTCTGTGAGTTGAATGCACTCATCACACAGAAGTTTCTCAGAATGCTTCTGTCTAGTTTTTAGGTGAAGAGATTTCATTTCCCAGCATAGGCCTCAAAGCGCTCCAAATATCACCTTGCAGATTCTACGAAAAGAGTGTTTCAAAGCTGCTCTTTCAAAAGCAATGTTCAAGTCTGTGTGTTGAATGCACTCATCAGAAAGAAGTTTCTGAGAATGCTTCTGTCTAGTTCTTACGTGAAGATATTTCCTTTTCCAGCTTAGGCCTCAAAGCGCTCCAAATAAACACTTGCAAATTCCACAAAAGGAGTGTTTCAAAAGAGTTCTATCAAAAGGAACGTTCAAGTCTGTGAGTTGAATGCACTTATCATACAGAAGTTTCCTGGAATGCTTCTGTCTAGTTTTTATGTGAAGACATTTCCTTTACCAGCATAGGCCTCAAAGCCCTCCAAATATCCACTTGCAGATTCTACCAAAAGAGTGTTTCAAAACTGCTCTATCAAAAGCAAGCTTCAACACTGTGAGTAGAATGCACTCATCACAAAGAAGTTTCGGAGAATGCTTCTGTCTAGTTTTTATGTGAAGATATTTCCTTTTCCAACATAGGCCTGAAAGCGCTCCAAATTAACACTTGCAGATTCTACAAAAGGAGTGTTTCAAAACTGCTCTTTCGAGAGGAACGTTCAAGTCTGTGAGTTGAATGCACTCATCCACAGAAGTTTCTGAGAATGCTTCTGTCTAGTTTTTATGTGAAGATATTTCCTTTTCCAGCATAGGCCTCAAAACGCTCCAAATATCCTCTTGCAGATTCTACAAAAAGAGTGTTTCAAAACTGTTCTATCAAAAGGAAGGTTCAACTCTGTGAGTTGAACGAATGCATCGTGAAGAACTTTCTGAGAATGCTTCTCTGTAGTTTTTAGGTGAAGATATTCCATATCCCAGTACAGGCCTCGAAGTGCTCCAAATAACCACTTGCAGATTTTACCAAAAGAGTGTTTCAAAACTGCTCTTTCTATAGGTAAGTTCAAGTCTGTGAGTTGAATACACTCAACACAAAGAAGTTTCTGAGAATGCTTCTGTTCAGTTTTTATGTGAAGATATTTCCATTTCCAGTATAGGCCTCAAACGGCTCCAAATATCCACTTGCAGATTCTACAAAAAGAGTGTTTCCAAACTTCTCTATCAATTGGTAGGTTCAACTCTGTGAGTTGAATGAACTCATCACAAAGAAGTTTCTGAGAATGCTTCTGTCTAGTTTTTATGTGAAGATATTTCCTTTTCCAACATAGGCCTCAAGGTGCTCCGAATAAACACTTGCAGATTCTACAAAAGGAGTGTTTCAAAACTGTTCTATCAAAGGGAACGTTCAAGTCTGTGATTTGAATGCACTCATCACACAGAAGTTTCTCAGAATGCTTCTGTCTAGTTTTTAGGTGAAGAGATGTCATTTCCCAGCATAGGCCTCAAAGCGCTCCAAATATCCACTTGCAGATTCTACGAAAAGAGTGTTTCAAAGCTGCTCTTTCAAAACCAAGGTTCAAGTCTGTGTGTTGAATGCACTCATCAGAAAGAAGTTTCTGAGAATGCTTCTGTCTAGTTCTTACGTGAAGATATTTCCTTTTCCAGCTTAGGCCTCAAAGCGCTCCAAATAAACACTTGCAAATTCCACAAAAGGAGTGTTTCAAAAGAGTTCTATCAAAAGGAACGTTGAAGTCTGTGAGTTGAATGCACTTATCATACAGAAGTTTCCTGGAATGCTTCTGTCTAGTTTTTATGTGAAGACATTTCCTTTTCCAGCATAGGCCTCAAAGCCCTCCAAATATCCACTTGCAGATTCTACCAAAAGAGTGTTTCAAAACTGCTCTATCAAAAGCAAGCTTCAACACTGTGAGTAGAATGCACTCATCACAAAGAAGTTTCGGAGAATGCTTCTGTCTAGTTTGTATGTGAAGATATTTCCTTTTCCAACATAGGCCTCAAAGCGCTCCAAATAAACACTTGCAGATTCTACAAAAGGAGTGTTTCAAAACTGCTCTTTCGAGAGGAACGTTCAAGTCTGTGAGTTGAATGCACTCATCACACAGAAGTTTCTGAGAATGCTTCTGTCTAGTTTTTATGTGAAGATATTTCCTTTTCCAGCGTAGGCCTCAAAACGCTCCAAATATCCTCTTGCAGATTCTACAAAAAGAGTGTTTCAAAACTGTTCTATCAAAAGGAAGGTTCAACTCTGTGAGTTGAATGAATCCATCGTGAGGAACTTTCTAAGAATGCTTCTCTGTAGTTTTTAGGTGAAGATATTCCATATCCCAGCACAGGCCTCGAAGTGCTCCAAATAACCACTTGCAGATTTTACCAAAAGAGTGTTTCAAAACTTCTCTTTCTATAGGTAAGTTCAAGTCTGTGAGTTGAATGCACTCAACACAAAGAAGTTTCTGAGAATGCTTCTGTTCAGTTTTTATGTGAAGATATTTCCATTTCCAGTATAGGCCTCAAACGGCTCCAATTATCCACTTGCAGATTCTACAAAAAGAGTGTTTCCAAACTTCTCCATCAATTGGTAGGTTCAACTCTGTGAGTTGAATGAACTCATCACAAAGAAGTTTCTGAGAATGCTTCTGTCTAGTTTTTATGTGAAGATATTTCCTTTTCCAACATAGGCCTCAAGGTGCTCCGAATAAACACTTGCAGATTCTACAAAAGGAGTGTTTCAAAACTGTTCTATCAAAGGGAACGTTCAAGTCTGTGATTTGAATGCACTCATCACACAGAAGTTTCTCAGAATGCTTCTGTCTAGTTTTTAGGTGAAGAGATGTGATTTCCCAGCATAGGCCTCAAAGCGCTCCAAATATCCACTTGCAGATTCTACGAAAAGAGTGTTTCAAAGCTGCTCTTTCAAAACCAAGGTTCAAGTCTGTGTGTTGAATGCACTCATCAGAAAGAAGTTTCTGAGAATGCTTCTGTCTAGTTCTTACGTGAAGATATTTCCTTTTCCAGCTTAGGCCTCAAAGCGCTCCAAATAAACACTTGCAAATTCCACAAAAGGAGTGTTTCAAAAGAGTTCTATCAAAAGGAACGTTCAAGTCTGTGAGTTGAATGCACTTATCATACAGAAGTTTCCTGGAATGCTTCTGTCTAGTTTTTATGTGAAGACATTTCCTTTTCCAGCATAGGCCTCAAAGCCCTCCAAATATCCACTTGCAGATTCTACCAAAAGAGTGTTTCAAAACTGCTCTATCAAAAGCAAGCTTCAACACTGTGAGTAGAATGCACTCATCACAAAGAAGTTTCGGAGAATGCTTCTGTCTAGTTTTTATGTGAAGATATTTCCTTTTCCAACATAGGCCTCAAAGCGCTCCAAATAAACACTTGCAGATTCTACAAAAGGAGTGTTTCAAAACTGCTCTTTCGAGAGGAACGTTCAAGTCTGTGAGTTGAATGCACTCATCACACAGAAGTTTCTGAGAATGCTTCTGTCTAGTTTTTATGTGAAGATATTTCCTTTTCCAGCATAGGCCTCAAAACGCTCCAAATATCCTCTTGCAGATTCTACAAAAAGAGTGTTTCAAAACTGTTCTATCAAAAGGAAGGTTCAACTCTGTGAGTTGAACGAATGCATCGTGAAGAACTTTCTGAGAATGCTTCTCTGTAGTTTTTAGGTGAAGATATTCCATATCCCAGCACAGGCCTCGAAGTGCTCCAAATAACCACTTGCAGATTTTACCAAAAGAGTGTTTCAAAACTTCTCTTTCTATAGGTAAGTTCAAGTCTGTGAGATGAATACACTCAACACAAAGAAGTTTCTGAGAATGCTTCTGTTCAGTTTTTATGTGAAGATATTTCCATTTCCAGTATAGGCCTCAAACGGCTCCAAATATCCACTTGCAGATTCTACAAAAAGAGTGTTTCCAAACTTCTCTATCAATTGGTAGGTTCAACTCTGTGAGTTGAATGAACTCATCACAAAGAAGTTTCTGAGAATGCTTCTGTCTAGTTTTTATGTGAAGATATTTCCTTTTCCAACATAGGCCTCAAGGTGCTCCGAATAAACACTTGCAGATTCTACAAAAGGAGTGTTTCAAAACTGTTCTATCAAAGGGAACGTTCAAGTCTGTGATTTGAATGCACTCATCACACAGAAGTTTCTCAGAATGCTTCTGTCTAGTTTTTAGGTGAAGAGATTTCATTTCCCAGCATAGGCCTCAAAGCGCTCCAAATATCCACTTGCAGATTCTACGAAAAGAGTGTTTCAAAGCTGCTCTTTCAAAAGCAAGGTTCAAGTCTGTGTGTTGAATGCACTCATCAGAAAGAAGTTTCTGAGAATGCTTCTGTCTAGTTCTTACGTGAAGATATTTCCTTTTCCAGCTTAGGCCTCAAAGCGCTCCAAATAAACACTTGCAAATTCCACAAAAGGAGTGTTTCAAAAGAGTTCTATCAAAAGGAACGTTCAAGTCTGTGAGTTGAATGCACTTATCATACAGAAGTTTCCTGGAATGCTTCTGTCTAGTTTTTATGTGAAGACATTTCCTTTTCCAGCATAGGCCTCAAAGCCCTCCAAATATCCACTTGCAGATTCTACCAAAAGAGTGTTTCAAAACTGCTCTATCAAAAGCAAGCTTCAACCCTGTGAGTAGAATGCACTCATCACAAAGAAGTTTCGGAGAATGCTTCTGTCTAGTTTGTATGTGAAGATACTTCCTTTTCCAACATAGGCCTCAAAGCGCTCCAAATAAACACTTGCAGATTCTACAAAAGGAGTGTTTCAAAACTGCTCTTTCGAGAGGAACGTTCAAGTCTGTGAGTTGAATGCACTCATCACACAGAAGTTTCTGAGAATGCTTCTGTCTAGTTTTTCTGTGAAGATATTTCCTTTTCCAGCATAGGCCTCAAAACGCTCCAAATATCCTCTTGCAGATTCTACAAAAAGAGTGTTTCAAAACTGTTCTATCAAAAGGAAGGTTCAACTCTGTGAGTTGAACGAATGCATCGTGAAGAACTTTCTGAGAATGCTTCTCTGTAGTTTTTAGGTGAAGATATTCCATATCCCAGCACAGGCCTCGAAGTGCTCCAAATAACCACTTGGAGATTTTACCAAAAGAGTGTTTCAAAACTTCTCTTTCTATAGGTAAGTTCAAGTCTGTGAGTTGAATGCACTCAACACAAAGAAGTTTCTGAGAATGCTTCTGTTCAGTTTTTATGTGAAGATATTTCTTTTTCCAGCATAGGCCTCAAACGGCTCCAAGTATCCACTTGCAGATTCTACAAAAAGAGTGTTTCCAAACTTCTCTATCAATTGGTAGGTTCAACTCTGTGAGTTGAATGAACTCATCACAAAGAAGTTTCTGAGAATCCTTCTCTCTAGTTTTTATGTGAAGATATTTCCTTTTCCAACATAGGCCTCAAGGTGCTCCGAATAAACACTTGCAGATTCTACAAAAGGAGTGTTTCAAAACTGTTCTATCAAAGGGAACGTTCAAGTCTGTGAGTTGAATGCACTCATCACACAGAAGTTTCTCAGAATGCTTCTGTCTAGTTTTTAGGTGAAGAGATGTCATTTCCCAGCATAGGCCTCAAAGCGCTCCAAATATCCACTTGCAGATTCTACGAAAAGAGTGTTTCAAAGCTGCTCTTTCCAAAGCAAGGTTCAAGTCTGTGTGTTGAATGCACTCATCAGAAAGAAGTTTCTGAGAATGCTTCTGTCTAGTTCTTACGAGAAGATATTTCCTTTTCCAGCTTAGGCCTCAAAGCGCTCCAAATAAACACTTGCAAATTCCACAAAAGGAGTGTTTCAAAAGAGTTCTATCAAAAGGAACGTTCAAGTCTGTGAGTTGAATGCACTTATCATACAGAAGTTTCCTGGAATGCTTCTGTCTAGTTTTTATGTGAAGACATTTCCTTTTCCAGCATAGGCCTCAAAGCCCTCCAAATATCCACTTGCAGATTCTACCAAAAGAGTGTTTCAAAACTGCTCTATCAAAAGCAAGCTTCAACACTGTGAGTAGAATGCACTCATCACAAAGAAGTTTCGGAGAATGCTTCTGTCTAGTTTTTATGTGAAGATATTTCCTTTTCCAACATAGGCCTCAAAGCGCTCCAAATAAACACTTGCAGATTCTACAAAAGGAGTGTTTCAAAACTGCTCTTTCGAGAGGAACGTTCAAGTCTGTGAGTTGAATGCACTCATCACACAGAAGTTTCTGAGAATGCTTCTGTCTAGTTTTTATGTGAAGATATTTCCTTTTCCAGCATAGGCCTCAAAACGCTCCAAATATCCTCTTGCAGATTCTACAAAAAGAGTGTTTCAAAACTGTTCTATCAAAAGGAAGGTTCAACTCTGTGAGTTGAACGAATGCATCGTGAAGAACTTTCTGAGAATGCTTCTCTGTAGTTTTTAGGTGAAGATATTCCATATCCCAGCACAGGCCTCGAAGTGCTCCAAATAACCACTTGCAGATTTTACCAAAAGAGTGTTTCAAAACTTCTCTTTCTATAGGTAAGTTCAAGTCTGTGAGATGAATACACTCAACACAAAGAAGTTTCTGAGAATGCTTTTGTTCAGTTTTTATGTGAAGATATTTCCATTTCCAGTATAGGCCTCAAACGGCTCCAAATATCCACTTGCAGATTCTACAAAAAGAGTGTTTCCAAACTTCTCTATCAATTGGTAGGTTCAACTCTGTGAGTTGAATGAACTCATCACAAAGAAGTTTCTGAGAATGCTTCTGTCTAGTTTTTATGTGAAGATATTTCCTTTTCCAACATAGGCCTCAAGGTGCTCCGAATAAACACTTGCAGATTCTACAAAAGGAGTGTTTCAAAACTGTTCTATCAAAGGGAACGTTCAAGTCTGTGATTTGAATGCACTCATCACACAGAAGTTTCTCAGAATGCTTCTGTCTAGTTTTTAGGTGAAGAGATGTCATTTCCCAGCATAGGCCTCAAAGCGCTCCAAATATCCACTTGCAGATTCTACGAAAAGAGTGTTTCAAAGCTGCTCTTTCAAAACCAAGGTTCAAGTCTGTGTGTTGAATGCACTCATCAGAAAGAAGTTTCTGAGAATGCTTCTGTCTAGTTCTTACGTGAAGATATTTCCTTTTCCAGCTTAGGCCTCAAAGCGCTCCAAATAAACACTTGCAAATTCCACAAAAGGAGTGTTTCAAAAGAGTTCTATCAAAAGGAACGTTCAAGTCTGTGAGTTGAATGCACTTATCATACAGAAGTTTCCTGGAATGCTTCTGTCTAGTTTTTATGTGAAGACATTTCCTTTTCCAGCATAGGCCTCAAAGCCCTCCAAATATCCACTTGCAGATTCTACCAAAAGAGTGTTTCAAAACTGCTCTATCAAAAGCAAGCTTCAACCCTGTGAGTAGAATGCACTCATCACAAAGAAGTTTCGGAGAATGCTTCTGTCTAGTTTGTATGTGAAGATATTTCCTTTTCCAACATAGGCCTCAAAGCGCTCCAAATAAACACTTGCAGATTCTACAAAAGGAGTGTTTCAAAACTGCTCTTTCGAGAGGAACGTTCAAGTCTGTGAGTTGAATGCACTCATCACACAGAAGTTTCTGAGAATGCTTCTGTCTAGTTTTTCTGTGAAGATATTTCCTTTTCCAGCATAGGCCTCAAAACGCTCCAAATATCCTCTTGCAGATTCTACAAAAAGAGTGTTTCAAAACTGTTCTATCAAAAGGAAGGTTCAACTCTGTGAGTTGAATGAATCCATCGTGAGGAACTTTCTAAGAATGCTTCTCTGTAGTTTTTAGGTGAAGATATTCCATATCCCAGCACAGGCCTCGAAGTGCTCCAAATAACCACTTGCAGATTTTACCAAAAGAGTGTTTCAAAACTTCCCTTTCTATAGGTAAGTTCAAGTCTGTGAGTTGAATGCACTCAACACAAAGAAGTTTCTGAGAATGCTTCTGTTCAGTTTTTATGTGAAGATATTTCCTTTTCCAGCATAGGCCTCAAACGGCTCCAAATATCCACTTGCAGATTCTACAAAAAGAGTGTTTCCAAACTTCTCTATCAATTGGTAGGTTCAACTCTGTGAGTTGAATGAACTCATCACAAAGAAGTTTCTGAGAATGCTTCTGTCTAGTTTTTATGTGAAGATATTTCCTTTTCCAACATAGGCCTCAAGGTGCTCCGAATAAACACTTGCAGATTCTACAAAAGGAGTGTTTCAAAACTGTTCTATCAAAGGGAACGTTCAAGTCTGTGAGTTGAATGCACTCATCACACAGAAGTTTCTCAGAATGCTTCTGTCTAGTTTTTAGGTGAAGAGATTTCATTTCCCAGCATAGGCCTCAAAGCGCTCCAAATATCACCTTGCAGATTCTACGAAAAGAGTGTTTCAAAGCTGCTCTTTCAAAAGCAAGGTTCAAGTCTGTGTGTTGAATGCACTCATCAGAAAGAAGTTTCTGAGAATGCTTCTGTCTAGTTCTTACGTGAAGATATTTCCTTTTCCAGCTTAGGCCTCAAAGCGCTCCAAATAAACACTTGCAAATTCCACAAAAGGAGTGTTTCAAAAGAGTTCTATCAAAAGGAACGTTCAAGTCTGTGAGTTGAATGCACTTATCATACAGAAGTTTCCTGGAATGCTTCTGTCTAGTTTTTATGTGAAGACATTTCCTTTACCAGCATAGGCCTCAAAGCCCTCCAAATATCCACTTGCAGATTCTACCAAAAGAGTGTTTCAAAACTGCTCTATCAAAAGCAAGCTTCAACACTGTGAGTAGAATGCACTCATCACAAAGAAGTTTCGGAGAATGCTTCTGTCTAGTTTGTATGTGAAGATATTTCCTTTTCCAACATAGGCCTGAAAGCGCTCCAAATTAACACTTGCAGATTCTACAAAAGGAGTGTTTCAAAACTGCTCTTTCGAGAGGAACGTTCAAGTCTGTGAGTTGAATGCACTCATCACACAGAAGTTTCTGAGAATGCTTCTGTCTAGTTTTTATGTGAAGATATTTCCTTTTCCAGCATAGGCCTCAAAACGCTCCAAATATCCTCTTGCAGATTCTACAAAAAGAGTGTTTCAAAACTGTTCTATCAAAAGGAAGGTTCAACTCTGTGAGTTGAACGAATGCATCGTGAAGAACTTTCTGAGAATGCTTCTCTGTAGTTTTTAGGTGAAGATATTCCATATCCCAGCACAGGCCTCGAAGTGCTCCAAATAACCACTTGCAGATTTTACCAAAAGAGTGTTTCAAAACTGCTCTTTCTATAGGTAAGTTCAAGTCTGTGAGTTGAATACACTCAACACAAAGAAGTTTCTGAGAATGCTTCTGTTCAGTTTTTATGTGAAGATATTTCCTTTTCCAGTATAGGCCTCAAACGGCTCCAAATATCCACTTGCAGATTCTACAAAAAGAGTGTTTCCAAACTTCTCTATCAATTGGTAGGTTCAACTCTGTGAGTTGAATGAACTCATCACAAAGAAGTTTCTGAGAATGCTTCTGTCTTGTTTTTATGTGAAGATATTTCCTTTTCCAACATAGGCCTCAAGGTGCTCCGAATAAACACTTGCAGATTCTACAAAAGGAGTGTTTCAAAACTGTTCTATCAAAGGGAACGTTCAAGTCTGTGAGTTGAATGCACTCATCACACAGAAGTTTCTCAGAATGCTTCTGTCTAGTTTTTAGGTGAAGAGATGTCATTTCCCAGCATAGGCCTCAAAGCGCTCCAAATATCCACTTGCAGATTCTACGAAAAGAGTGTTTCAAAGCTGCTCTTTCAAAACCAAGGTTCAAGTCTGTGTGTTGAATGCACTCATCAGAAAGAAGTTTCTGAGAATGCTTCTGTCTAGTTCTTACGTGAAGATATTTCCTTTTCCAGCTTAGGCCTCAAAGCGCTCCAAATAAACACTTGCAAATTCCACAAAAGGAGTGTTTCAAAAGAGTTCTATCAAAAGGAACGTTCAAGTCTGTGAGTTGAATGCACTTATCATACAGAAGTTTCCTGGAATGCTTCTGTCTAGTTTTTATGTGAAGACATTTCCTTTTCCAGCATAGGCCTCAAAGCCCTCCAAATATCCACTTGCAGATTCTACCAAAAGAGTGTTTCAAAACTGCTCTATCAAAAGCAAGCTTCAACACTGTGAGTAGAATGCACTCATCACAAAGAAGTTTCGGAGAATGCTTCTGTCTAGTTTGTATGTGAAGATATTTCCTTTTCCAACATAGGCCTCAAAGCGCTCCAAATAAACACTTGCAGATTCTACAAAAGGAGTGTTTCAAAACTGCTCTTTCGAGAGGAACGTTCAAGTCTGTGAGTTGAATGCACTCATCACACAGAAGTTTCTGAGAATGCTTCTGTCTAGTTTTTATGTGAAGATATTTCCTTTTCCAGCGTAGGCCTCAAAACGCTCCAAATATCCTCTTGCAGATTCTACAAAAAGAGTGTTTCAAAACTGTTCTATCAAAAGGAAGGTTCAACTCTGTGAGTTGAATGAATCCATCGTGAGGAACTTTCTAAGAATGCTTCTCTGTAGTTTTTAGGTGAAGATATTCCATATCCCAGCACAGGCCTCGAAGTGCTCCAAATAACCACTTGCAGATTTTACCAAAAGAGTGTTTCAAAACTTCTCTTTCTATAGGTAAGTTCAAGTCTGTGAGTTGAATGCACTCAACACAAAGAAGTTTCTGAGAATGCTTCTGTTCAGTTTTTATGTGAAGATATTTCCATTTCCAGTATAGGCCTCAAACGGCTCCAATTATCCACTTGCAGATTCTACAAAAAGAGTGTTTCCAAACTTCTCCATCAATTGGTAGGTTCAACTCTGTGAGTTGAATGAACTCATCACAAAGAAGTTTCTGAGAATGCTTCTGTCTAGTTTTTATGTGAAGATATTTCCTTTTCCAACATAGGCCTCAAGGTGCTCCGAATAAACACTTGCAGATTCTACAAAAGGAGTGTTTCAAAACTGTTCTATCAAAGGGAACGTTCAAGTCTGTGATTTGAATGCACTCATCACACAGAAGTTTCTCAGAATGCTTCTGTCTAGTTTTTAGGTGAAGAGATGTGATTTCCCAGCATAGGCCTCAAAGCGCTCCAAATATCCACTTGCAGATTCTACGAAAAGAGTGTTTCAAAGCTGCTCTTTCAAAACCAAGGTTCAAGTCTGTGTGTTGAATGCACTCATCAGAAAGAAGTTTCTGAGAATGCTTCTGTCTAGTTCTTACGTGAAGATATTTCCTTTTCCAGCTTAGGCCTCAAAGCGCTCCAAATAAACACTTGCAAATTCCACAAAAGGAGTGTTTCAAAAGAGTTCTATCAAAAGGAACGTTCAAGTCTGTGAGTTGAATGCACTTATCATACAGAAGTTTCCTGGAATGCTTCTGTCTAGTTTTTATGTGAAGACATTTCCTTTTCCAGCATAGGCCTCAAAGCCCTCCAAATATCCACTTGCAGATTCTACCAAAAGAGTGTTTCAAAACTGCTCTATCAAAAGCAAGCTTCAACACTGTGAGTAGAATGCACTCATCACAAAGAAGTTTCGGAGAATGCTTCTGTCTAGTTTTTATGTGAAGATATTTCCTTTTCCAACATAGGCCTCAAAGCGCTCCAAATAAACACTTGCAGATTCTACAAAAGGAGTGTTTCAAAACTGCTCTTTCGAGAGGAACGTTCAAGTCTGTGAGTTGAATGCACTCATCACACAGAAGTTTCTGAGAATGCTTCTGTCTAGTTTTTATGTGAAGATATTTCCTTTTCCAGCATAGGCCTCAAAACGCTCCAAATATCCTCTTGCAGATTCTACAAAAAGAGTGTTTCAAAACTGTTCTATCAAAAGGAAGGTTCAACTCTGTGAGTTGAACGAATGCATCGTGAAGAACTTTCTGAGAATGCTTCTCTGTAGTTTTTAGGTGAAGATATTCCATATCCCAGCACAGGCCTCGAAGTGCTCCAAATAACCACTTGCAGATTTTACCAAAAGAGTGTTTCAAAACTTCTCTTTCTATAGGTAAGTTCAAGTCTGTGAGATGAATACACTCAACACAAAGAAGTTTCTGAGAATGCTTCTGTTCAGTTTTTATGTGAAGATATTTCCATTTCCAGTATAGGCCTCAAACGGCTCCAAATATCCACTTGCAGATTCTACAAAAAGAGTGTTTCCAAACTTCTCTATCAATTGGTAGGTTCAACTCTGTGAGTTGAATGAACTCATCACAAAGAAGTTTCTGAGAATGCTTCTGTCTAGTTTTTATGTGAAGATATTTCCTTTTCCAACATAGGCCTCAAGGTGCTCCGAATAAACACTTGCAGATTCTACAAAAGGAGTGTTTCAAAACTGTTCTATCAAAGGGAACGTTCAAGTCTGTGATTTGAATGCACTCATCACACAGAAGTTTCTCAGAATGCTTCTGTCTAGTTTTTAGGTGAAGAGATTTCATTTCCCAGCATAGGCCTCAAAGCGCTCCAAATATCCACTTGCAGATTCTACGAAAAGAGTGTTTCAAAGCTGCTCTTTCAAAAGCAAGGTTCAAGTCTGTGTGTTGAATGCACTCATCAGAAAGAAGTTTCTGAGAATGCTTCTGTCTAGTTCTTACGTGAAGATATTTCCTTTTCCAGCTTAGGCCTCAAAGCGCTCCAAATAAACACTTGCAAATTCCACAAAAGGAGTGTTTCAAAAGAGTTCTATCAAAAGGAACGTTCAAGTCTGTGAGTTGAATGCACTTATCATACAGAAGTTTCCTGGAATGCTTCTGTCTAGTTTTTATGTGAAGACATTTCCTTTTCCAGCATAGGCCTCAAAGCCCTCCAAATATCCACTTGCAGATTCTACCAAAAGAGTGTTTCAAAACTGCTCTATCAAAAGCAAGCTTCAACCCTGTGAGTAGAATGCACTCATCACAAAGAAGTTTCGGAGAATGCTTCTGTCTAGTTTGTATGTGAAGATACTTCCTTTTCCAACATAGGCCTCAAAGCGCTCCAAATAAACACTTGCAGATTCTACAAAAGGAGTGTTTCAAAACTGCTCTTTCGAGAGGAACGTTCAAGTCTGTGAGTTGAATGCACTCATCACACAGAAGTTTCTGAGAATGCTTCTGTCTAGTTTTTCTGTGAAGATATTTCCTTTTCCAGCATAGGCCTCAAAACGCTCCAAATATCCTCTTGCAGATTCTACAAAAAGAGTGTTTCAAAACTGTTCTATCAAAAGGAAGGTTCAACTCTGTGAGTTGAACGAATGCATCGTGAAGAACTTTCTGAGAATGCTTCTCTGTAGTTTTTAGGTGAAGATATTCCATATCCCAGCACAGGCCTCGAAGTGCTCCAAATAACCACTTGGAGATTTTACCAAAAGAGTGTTTCAAAACTTCTCTTTCTATAGGTAAGTTCAAGTCTGTGAGTTGAATGCACTCAACACAAAGAAGTTTCTGAGAATGCTTCTGTTCAGTTTTTATGTGAAGATATTTCTTTTTCCAGCATAGGCCTCAAACGGCTCCAAGAATCCACTTGCAGATTCTACAAAAAGAGTGTTTCCAAACTTCTCTATCAATTGGTAGGTTCAACTCTGTGAGTTGAATGAACTCATCACAAAGAAGTTTCTGAGAATCCTTCTCTCTAGTTTTTATGTGAAGATATTTCCTTTTCCAACATAGGCCTCAATGTGCTCCGAATAAACACTTGCAGATTCTACAAAAGGAGTGTTTCAAAACTGTTCTATCAAAGGGAACGTTCAAGTCTGTGAGTTGAATGCACTCATCACACAGAAGTTTCTCAGAATGCTTCTGTCTAGTTTTTAGGTGAAGAGATGTCATTTCCCAGCATAGGCCTCAAAGCGCTCCAAATATCCACTTGCAGATTCTACGAAAAGAGTGTTTCAAAGCTGCTCTTTCAAAACCAAGGCTCAAGTCTGTGTGTTGAATGCACTCATCAGAAAGAAGTTTCTGAGAATGCTTCTGTCTAGTTCTTACGTGAAGATATTTCCTTTTCCAGCTTAGGCCACAAAGCGCTCCAAATAAACACTTGCAAATTCCACAAAAGGAGTGTTTCAAAAGAGTTCTATCAAAAGGAACGTTCAAGTCTGTGAGTTGAATGCACTTATCATACAGAAGTTTCCTGGAATGCTTCTGTCTAGTTTTTATGTGAAGACATTTTCTTTTCCAGCATAGGCCTCAAAGCCCTCCAAATATCCACTTGCAGATTCTACCAAAAGAGTGTTTCAAAACTGCTCTATCAAAAGCAAGCTTCAACACTGTGAGTAGAATGCACTCATCACAAAGAAGTTTCGGAGAATGCTTCTGTCTAGTTTTTATGTGAAGATATTTCCTTTTCCAACATAGGCCTCAAAGCGCTCCAAATAAACACTTGCAGATTCTACAAAAGGAGTGTTTCAAAACTGCTCTTTCGAGAGGAACGTTCAAGTCTGTGAGTTGAATGCACTCATCACACAGAAGTTTCTGAGAATGCTTCTGTCTAGTTTTTATGTGAAGATATTTCCTTTTCCAGCATAGGCCTCAAAACGCTCCAAATATCCTCTTGCAGATTCTACAAAAAGAGTGTTTCAAAACTGTTCTATCAAAAGGAAGGTTCAACTCTGTGAGTTGAACGAATGCATCGTGAAGAACTTTCTGAGAATGCTTCTCTGTAGTTTTTAGGTGAAGATATTCCATATCCCAGCACAGGCCTCGAAGTGCTCCAAATAACCACTTGCAGATTTTACCAATAGAGTGTTTCAAAACTGCTCTTTCTATAGGTAAGTTCAAGTCTGTGAGTTGAATACACTCAACACAAAGAAGTTTCTGAGAATGCTTCTGTTCAGTTTTTATGTGAAGATATTTCCATTTCCAGTATAGGCCTCAAACGGCTCCAATTATCCACTTGCAGATTCTACAAAAAGAGTGTTTCCAAACTTCTCTATCAATTGGTAGGTTCAACTCTGTGAGTTGAATGAACTCATCACAAAGAAGTTTCTGAGAATGCTTCTGTCTAGTTTTTATGTGAAGATATTTCCTTTTCCAACATAGGCCTCAAGGTGCTCCGAATAAACACTTGCAGATTCTACAAAAGGAGTGTTTCAAAACTGTTCTATCAAAGGGAACGTTCAAGTCTGTGATTTGAATGCACTCATCACACAGAAGTTTCTCAGAATGCTTCTGTCTAGTTTTTAGGTGAAGAGATGTCATTTCCCAGCATAGGCCTCAAAGCGCTCCAAATATCCACTTGCAGATTCTACGAAAAGAGTGTTTCAAAGCTGCTCTTTCAAAACCAAGGTTCAAGTCTGTGTGTTGAATGCACTCATCAGAAAGAAGTTTCTGAGAATGCTTCTGTCTAGTTCTTACGTGAAGATATTTCCTTTTCCAGCTTAGGCCTCAAAGCGCTCCAAATAAACACTTGCAAATTCCACAAAAGGAGTGTTTCAAAAGAGTTCTATCAAAAGGAACGTTCAAGTCTGTGAGTTGAATGCACTTATCATACAGAAGTTTCCTGGAATGCTTCTGTCTAGTTTTTATGTGAAGACATTTCCTTTTCCAGCATAGGCCTCAAAGCCCTCCAAATATCCACTTGCAGATTCTACCAAAAGAGTGTTTCAAAACTGCTCTATCAAAAGCAAGCTTCAACACTGTGAGTAGAATGCACTCATCACAAAGAAGTTTCGGAGAATGCTTCTGTCTAGTTTTTATGTGAAGATATTTCCTTTTCCAACATAGGCCTCAAAGCGCTCCAAATAAACACTTGCAGATTCTACAAAAGGAGTGTTTCAAAACTGCTCTTTCGAGAGGAACGTTCAAGTCTGTGAGTTGAATGCACTCATCACACAGAAGTTTCTGAGAATGCTTCTGTCTAGTTTTTATGTGAAGATATTTCCTTTTCCAGCATAGGCCTCAAAACGCTCCAAATATCCTCTTGCAGATTCTACAAAAAGAGTGTTTCAAAACTGTTCTATCAAAAGGAAGGTTCAACTCTGTGAGTTGAACGAATGCATCGTGAAGAACTTTCTGAGAATGCTTCTCTGTAGTTTTTAGGTGAAGATATTCCATATCCCAGCACAGGCCTCGAAGTGCTCCAAATAACCACTTGCAGATTTTACCAAAAGAGTGTTTCAAAACTTCTCTTTCTATAGGTAAGTTCAAGTCTGTGAGATGAATACACTCAACACAAAGAAGTTTCTGAGAATGCTTCTGTTCAGTTTTTATGTGAAGATATTTCCATTTCCAGTATAGGCCTCAAACGGCTCCAAATATCCACTTGCAGATTCTACAAAAAGAGTGTTTCCAAACTTCTCTATCAATTGGTAGGTTCAACTCTGTGAGTTGAATGAACTCATCACAAAGAAGTTTCTGAGAATGCTTCTGTCTAGTTTTTATGTGAAGATATTTCCTTTTCCAACATAGGCCTCAAGGTGCTCCGAATAAACACTTGCAGATTCTACAAAAGGAGTGTTTCAAAACTGTTCTATCAAAGGGAACGTTCAAGTCTGTGATTTGAATGCACTCATCACACAGAAGTTTCTCAGAATGCTTCTGTCTAGTTTTTAGGTGAAGAGATGTCATTTCCCAGCATAGGCCTCAAAGCGCTCCAAATATCCACTTGCAGATTCTACGAAAAGAGTGTTTCAAAGCTGCTCTTTCAAAAGCAAGGTTCAAGTCTGTGTGTTGAATGCACTCATCAGAAAGAAGTTTCTGAGAATGCTTCTGTCTAGTTCTTACGTGAAGATATTTCCTTTTCCAGCTTAGGCCTCAAAGCGCTCCAAATAAACACTTGCAAATTCCACAAAAGGAGTGTTTCAAAAGAGTTCTATCAAAAGGAACGTTCAAGTCTGTGAGTTGAATGCACTTATCATACAGAAGTTTCCTGGAATGCTTCTGTCTAGTTTTTATGTGAAGACATTTCCTTTTCCAGCATAGGCCTCAAAGCCCTCCAAATATCCACTTGCAGATTCTACCAAAAGAGTGTTTCAAAACTGCTCTATCAAAAGCAAGCTTCAACCCTGTGAGTAGAATGCACTCATCACAAAGAAGTTTCGGAGAATGCTTCTGTCTAGTTTGTATGTGAAGATATTTCCTTTTCCAACATAGGCCTCAAAGCGCTCCAAATAAACACTTGCAGATTCTACAAAAGGAGTGTTTCAAAACTGCTCTTTCGAGAGGAACGTTCAAGTCTGTGAGTTGAATGCACTCATCACACAGAAGTTTCTGAGAATGCTTCTGTCTAGTTTTTCTGTGAAGATATTTCCTTTTCCAGCATAGGCCTCAAAACGCTCCAAATATCCTCTTGCAGATTCTACAAAAAGAGTGTTTCAAAACTGTTCTATCAAAAGGAAGGTTCAACTCTGTGAGTTGAATGAATCCATCGTGAGGAACTTTCTAAGAATGCTTCTCTGTAGTTTTTAGGTGAAGATATTCCATATCCCAGCACAGGCCTCGAAGTGCTCCAAATAACCACTTGCAGATTTTACCAAAAGAGTGTTTCAAAACTTCCCTTTCTATAGGTAAGTTCAAGTCTGTGAGTTGAATGCACTCAACACAAAGAAGTTTCTGAGAATGCTTCTGTTCAGTTTTTATGTGAAGATATTTCCTTTTCCAGCATAGGCCTCAAACGGCTCCAAATATCCACTTGCAGATTCTACAAAAAGAGTGTTTCCAAACTTCTCTATCAATTGGTAGGTTCAACTCTGTGAGTTGAATGAACTCATCACAAAGAAGTTTCTGAGAATGCTTCTGTCTAGTTTTTATGTGAAGATATTTCCTTTTCCAACATAGGCCTCAAGGTGCTCCGAATAAACACTTGCAGATTCTACAAAAGGAGTGTTTCAAAACTGTTCTATCAAAGGGAACGTTCAAGTCTGTGAGTTGAATGCACTCATCACACAGAAGTTTCTCAGAATGCTTCTGTCTAGTTTTTAGGTGAAGAGATTTCATTTCCCAGCATAGGCCTCAAAGCGCTCCAAATATCACCTTGCAGATTCTACGAAAAGAGTGTTTCAAAGCTGCTCTTTCAAAAGCAAGGTTCAAGTCTGTGTGTTGAATGCACTCATCAGAAAGAAGTTTCTGAGAATGCTTCTGTCTAGTTCTTACGTGAAGATATTTCCTTTTCCAGCTTAGGCCTCAAAGCGCTCCAAATAAACACTTGCAAATTCCACAAAAGGAGTGTTTCAAAAGAGTTCTATCAAAAGGAACGTTCAAGTCTGTGAGTTGAATGCACTTATCATACAGAAGTTTCCTGGAATGCTTCTGTCTAGTTTTTATGTGAAGACATTTCCTTTACCAGCATAGGCCTCAAAGCCCTCCAAATATCCACTTGCAGATTCTACCAAAAGAGTGTTTCAAAACTGCTCTATCAAAAGCAAGCTTCAACACTGTGAGTAGAATGCACTCATCACAAAGAAGTTTCGGAGAATGCTTCTGTCTAGTTTGTATGTGAAGATATTTCCTTTTCCAACATAGGCCTGAAAGCGCTCCAAATTAACACTTGCAGATTCTACAAAAGGAGTGTTTCAAAACTGCTCTTTCGAGAGGAACGTTCAAGTCTGTGAGTTGAATGCACTCATCACACAGAAGTTTCTGAGAATGCTTCTGTCTAGTTTTTATGTGAAGATATTTCCTTTTCCAGCATAGGCCTCAAAACGCTCCAAATATCCTCTTGCAGATTCTACAAAAAGAGTGTTTCAAAACTGTTCTATCAAAAGGAAGGTTCAACTCTGTGAGTTGAACGAATGCATCGTGAAGAACTTTCTGAGAATGCTTCTCTGTAGTTTTTAGGTGAAGATATTCCATATCCCAGCACAGGCCTCGAAGTGCTCCAAATAACCACTTGCAGATTTTACCAAAAGAGTGTTTCAAAACTGCTCTTTCTATAGGTAAGTTCAAGTCTGTGAGTTGAATACACTCAACACAAAGAAGTTTCTGAGAATGCTTCTGTTCAGTTTTTATGTGAAGATATTTCCTTTTCCAGTATAGGCCTCAAACGGCTCCAAATATCCACTTGCAGATTCTACAAAAAGAGTGTTTCCAAACTTCTCTATCAATTGGTAGGTTCAACTCTGTGAGTTGAATGAACTCATCACAAAGAAGTTTCTGAGAATGCTTCTGTCTTGTTTTTATGTGAAGATATTTCCTTTTCCAACATAGGCCTCAAGGTGCTCCGAATAAACACTTGCAGATTCTACAAAAGGAGTGTTTCAAAACTGTTCTATCAAAGGGAACGTTCAAGTCTGTGAGTTGAATGCACTCATCACACAGAAGTTTCTCAGAATGCTTCTGTCTAGTTTTTAGGTGAAGAGATTTCATTTCCCAGCATAGGCCTCAAAGCGCTCCAAATATCACCTTGCAGATTCTACGAAAAGAGTGTTTCAAAGCTGCTCTTTCAAAAGCAATGTTCAAGTCTGTGTGTTGAATGCACTCATCAGAAAGAAGTTTCTGAGAATGCTTCTGTCTAGTTCTTACGTGAAGATATTTCCTTTTCCAGCTTAGGCCTCAAAGCGCTCCAAATAAACACTTGCAAATTCCACAAAAGGAGTGTTTCAAAAGAGTTCTATCAAAAGGAACGTTCATGTCTGTGAGTTGAATGCACTTATCATACAGAAGTTTCCTAGAATGCTTCTGTCTAGTTTTTATGTGAAGACATTTCCTTTTCCAGCATAGGCCTCAAAGCCCTCCAAATATCCACTTGCAGATTCTACCAAAAGAGTGTTTCAAAACTGCTCTATCAAAAGCAAGCTTCAACACTGTGAGTAGAATGCACTCATCACAAAGAAGTTTCTGAGAATGCTTCTGTCTAGTTTTTATGTGAAGATATTTCCTTTTCCAACATAGGCCTCAAAGCGCTCCAAATAAACACTTGCAGATTCTACAAAAGGAGTGTTTCAAAACTGCTCTTTCGAGAGGAACGTTCAAGTCTGTGAGTTGAATGCACCCATCACACAGAAGTTTCTGAGAATGCTTCTGTCTAGTTTTTATGTGAAGATATTTCCTTTTCCAGCATAGGCCTCAAAACGATCCAAATATCCTCTTGCAGATTCTACAAAAAGAGTGTTTCAAAACTGTTCTATCAAAAGGAAGGTTCAACTCTGTGAGTTGAACGAATGCATCGTGAAGAACTTTCTGAGAATGCTTCTCTGTAGTTTTTAGGTGAAGATATTCCATATCCCAGCACAGGCCTCGAAGTGCTCCAAATAACCACTTGCAGATTTTACCAAAAGAGTGTTTCAAAACTGCTCTTTCTATAGGTAAGTTCAAGTCTGTGAGTTGAATGCACTCAACACAAAGAAGTTTCTGAGAATGCTTCTGTTCAGTTTTTATGTGAAGATATTTCTTTTTCCAGCATAGGCCTCAAACGGCTCCAAAGATCCACTTGCAGATTCTACAAAAAGAGTGTTTCCAAACTTCTCTATCAATTGGTAGGTTCAACTCTGTGAGTTGAATGAACTCATCACAAAGAAGTTTCTGAGAATGCTTCTGTCTAGTTTTTATGTGAAGATATTTCCTTTTCCAACATAGGCCTCAAGGTGCTCCGAATAAACACTTGCAGATTCTACAAAAGGAGTGTTTCAAAACTGTTCTATCAAAGGGAACGTTCAAGTCTGTGAGTTGAATGCACTCATCACACAGAAGTTTCTCAGAATGCTTCTGTCTAGTTTTTAGGTGAAGAGATGTCATTTCCCAGCATAGGCCTCAAAGCGCTCCAAATATCCACTTGCAGATTCTACGAAAAGAGTGTTTCAAAGCTGCTCTTTCCAAAGCAAGGTTCAAGTCTGTGTGTTGAATGCACTCATCAGAAAGAAGTTTCTGAGAATGCTTCTGTCTAGTTCTTACGTGAAGATATTTCCTTTTCCAGCTTAGGCCTCAAAGCGCTCCAAATAAACACTTGCAAATTCCACAAAAGGAGTGTTTCAAAAGAGTTCTATCAAAAGGAACGTTCAAGTCTGTGAGTTGAATGCACTTATCATACAGAAGTTTCCTAGAATGCTTCTGTCTAGTTTTTATGTGAAGACATTTCCTTTTCCAGCATAGGCCTCAAAACCCTCCAAATAGCCACTTGCAGATTCTACCAAAAGAGTGTTTCAAAACTGCTCTATCAAAAGCAAGCTTCAACACTGTGAGTAGAATGCACTCATCACAAAGAAGTTTCGGAGAATGCTTCTGTCTAGTTTTTATGTGAAGATATTTCCTTTTCCAACATAGGCCTCAAAGCGCTCCAAATAAACACTTGCAGATTCTACAAAAGGAGTGTTTCAAAACTGCTCTTTCGAGAGGAACGTTCAAGTCTGTGAGTTGAATGCACCCATCACACAGAAGTTTCTGAGAATGCTTCTGTCTAGTTTTTATGTGAAGATATTTCCTTTTCCAGCATAGGCCTCAAAACGCTCCAAATATCCTCTTGCAGATTCTACAAAAAGAGTGTTTCAAAACTGTTCTATCAAAAGGAAGGTTCAACTCTGTGAGTTGAACGAATGCATCGTGAAGAACTTTCTGAGAATGCTTCTCTGTAGTTTTTAGGTGAAGATATTCCATATCCCAGCACAGGCCTCGAAGTGCTCCAAATAACCACTTGCAGATTTTACCAAAAGAGTGTTTCAAAACTTCTCTTTCTATAGGTAAGTTCAAGTCTGTGAGTTGAATGCACTCAACACAAAGAAGTTTCTGAGAATGCTTCTGTTCAGTTTTTATGTGAAGATATTTCTTTTTCCAGCATAGGCCTCAAACGGCTCCAAATATCCACTTGCAGATTCTACAAAAAGAGTGATTCCAAACTTCTCTATCAATTGGTAGGTTCAACTCTGTGAGTTGAATGAACTCATCACAAAGAAGTTTCTGAGAATCCTTCTGTCTAGTTTTTATGTGAAGATATTTCCTTTTCCAACATAGGCCTCAAGGTGCTCCGAATAAACACTTGCAGATTCTACAAAAGGAGTGTTTCAAAACTGTTCTATCAAAGGGAACGTTCAAGTCTGTGAGTTGAATGCACTCATCACACAGAAGTTTCTCAGAATGCTTCTGTCTAGTTTTTAGGTGAAGAGATTTCATTTCCCAGCATAGGCCTCAAAGCGCTCCAAATATCACCTTGCAGATTCTACGAAAAGAGTGTTTCAAAGCTGCTCTTTCAAAAGCAATGTTCAAGTCTGTGTGTTGAATGCACTCATCAGAAAGAAGTTTCTGAGAATGCTTCTGTCTAGTTCTTACGTGAAGATATTTCCTTTTCCAGCTTAGGCCTCAAAGCGCTCCAAATAAACACTTGCAAATTCCACAAAAGGAGTGTTTCAAAAGAGTTCTATCAAAAGGAACGTTCAAGTCTGTGAGTTGAATGCACTTATCATACAGAAGTTTCCTGGAATGCTTCTGTCTAGTTTTTATGTGAAGACATTTTCTTTTCCAGCATAGGCCTCAAAGCCCTCCAAATATCCACTTGCAGATTCTACCAAAAGAGTGTTTCAAAACTGCTCTATCAAAAGCAAGCTTCAACACTGTGAGTAGAATGCACTCATCACAAAGAAGTTTCGGAGAATGCTTCTGTCTAGTTTGTATGTGAAGATATTTCCTTTTCCAACATAGGCCTCAAGGCGCTCCAAATAAACACTTGCAGATTCTACAAAAGGAGTGTTTCAAAACTGCTCTTTCGAGAGGAACGTTCAAGTCTGTGAGTTGAATGCACTCATCACACAGAAGTTTCTGAGAATGCTTCTGTCTAGTTTTTATGTGAAGATATTTCCTTTTCCAGCATAGGCCTCAAAACGCTCCAAATATCCTCTTGCAGATTCTACAAAAAGAGTGTTTCAAAACTGTTCTATCAAAAGGAAGGTTCAACTCTGTGAGTTGAACGAATGCATCGTGAAGAACTTTCTGAGAATGCTTCTCTGTAGTTTTTAGGTGAAGATATTCCATAT
The DNA here is from genome assembly GCF_028885625.2 of Pongo pygmaeus. Taxonomy (NCBI): domain Eukaryota; kingdom Metazoa; phylum Chordata; class Mammalia; order Primates; family Hominidae; genus Pongo; species Pongo pygmaeus. Next base: position 15,066,185 of record NC_072386.2, on the reverse strand, counting down.
CCCAGCACAGGCCTCGAAGTGCTCCAAATAACCACTTGCAGATTTTACCAAAAGAGTGTTTCAAAACTTCTCTTTCTATAGGTAAGTTCAAGTCTGTGAGTTGAATGCACTCAACACAAAGAAGTTTCTGAGAATGCTTCTGTTCAGTTTTTATGTGAAGATATTTCCTTTTCCAGCATAGGCCTCAAACGGCTCCAAAGATCCACTTGCAGATTCTACAAAAAGAGTGTTTCCAAACTTCTCTATCAATTGGTAGGTTCAACTCTGTGAGATGAATGAACTCATCACAAAGAAGTTTCTGAGAATGCTTCTGTCTAGTTTTTATGTGAAGATATTTCCTTTTCCAACATAGGCCTCAAGTGCTCCGAATAAACACTTGCAGATTCTACAAAAGGAGTGTTTCAAAACTGTTCTATCAAAGGGAACGTTCAAGTCTGTGAGTTGAATGCACTCATCACACAGAAGTTTCTCAGAATGCTTCTGTCTAGTTTTTAGGTGAAGAGATGTCATTTCCCAGCATAGGCCTCAAAGCGCTCCAAATATCCACTTGCAGATTCTACGAAAAGAGTGTTTCAAAGCTGCTCTTTCCAAAGCAAGGTTCAAGTCTGTGTGTTGAATGCACTCATCAGAAAGAAGTTTCTGAGAATGCTTCTGTCTAGTTCTTACGTGAAGATATTTCCTTTTCCAGCTTAGGCCTCAAAGCGCTCCAAATAAACACTTGCAAATTCCACAAAAGGAGTGTTTCAAAAGAGTTCTATCAAAAGGAACGTTCATGTCTGTGAGTTGAATGCACTTATCATACAGAAGTTTCCTAGAATGCTTCTGTCTAGTTTTTATGTGAAGACATTTCCTTTTCCAGCATAGGCCTCAAAGCCCTCCAAATATCCACTTGCAGATTCTACCAAAAGAGTGTTTCAAAACTGCTCTATCAAAAGCAAGCTTCAACACTGTGAGTAGAATGCACTCATCACAAAGAAGTTTCTGAGAATGCTTCTGTCTAGTTTTTATGTGAAGATATTTCCTTTTCCAACATAGGCCTCAAAGCGCTCCAAATAAACACTTGCAGATTCTACAAAAGGAGTGTTTCAAAACTGCTCTTTCGAGAGGAACGTTCAAGTCTGTGAGTTGAATGCACCCATCACACAGAAGTTTCTGAGAATGCTTCTGTCTAGTTTTTATGTGAAGATATTTCCTTTTCCAGCATAGGCCTCAAAACGATCCAAATATCCTCTTGCAGATTCTACAAAAAGAGTGTTTCAAAACTGTTCTATCAAAAGGAAGGTTCAACTCTGTGAGTTGAACGAATGCATCGTGAAGAACTTTCTGAGAATGCTTCTCTGTAGTTTTTAGGTGAAGATATTCCATATCCCAGCACAGGCCTCGAAGTGCTCCAAATAACCACTTGCAGATTTTACCAAAAGAGTGTTTCAAAACTGCTCTTTCTATAGGTAAGTTCAAGTCTGTGAGTTGAATGCACTCAACACAAAGAAGTTTCTGAGAATGCTTCTGTTCAGTTTTTATGTGAAGATATTTCTTTTTCCAGCATAGGCCTCAAACGGCTCCAAAGATCCACTTGCAGATTCTACAAAAAGAGTGTTTCCAAACTTCTCTATCAATTGGTAGGTTCAACTCTGTGAGTTGAATGAACTCATCACAAAGAAGTTTCTGAGAATGCTTCTGTCTAGTTTTTATGTGAAGATATTTCCTTTTCCAACATAGGCCTCAAGGTGCTCCGAATAAACACTTGCAGATTCTACAAAAGGAGTGTTTCAAAACTGTTCTATCAAAGGGAACGTTCAAGTCTGTGAGTTGAATGCACTCATCACACAGAAGTTTCTCAGAATGCTTCTGTCTAGTTTTTAGGTGAAGAGATGTCATTTCCCAGCATAGGCCTCAAAGCGCTCCAAATATCCACTTGCAGATTCTACGAAAAGAGTGTTTCAAAGCTGCTCTTTCCAAAGCAAGGTTCAAGTCTGTGTGTTGAATGCACTCATCAGAAAGAAGTTTCTGAGAATGCTTCTGTCTAGTTCTTACGAGAAGATATTTCCTTTTCCAGCTTAGGCCTCAAAGCGCTCCAAATAAACACTTGCAAATTCCACAAAAGGAGTGTTTCAAAAGAGTTCTATCAAAAGGAACGTTCAAGTCTGTGAGTTGAATGCACTTATCATACAGAAGTTTCCTAGAATGCTTCTGTCTAGTTTTTATGTGAAGACATTTCCTTTTCCAGCATAGGCCTCAAAGCCCTCCAAATAGCCACTTGCAGATTCTACCAAAAGAGTGTTTCAAAACTGCTCTATCAAAAGCAAGCTTCAACACTGTGAGTAGAATGCACTCATCACAAAGAAGTTTCGGAGAATGCTTCTGTCTAGTTTTTATGTGAAGATATTTCCTTTTCCAACATAGGCCTCAAAGCGCTCCAAATAAACACTTGCAGATTCTACAAAAGGAGTGTTTCAAAACTGCTCTTTCGAGAGGAACGTTCAAGTCTGTGAGTTGAATGCACCCATCACACAGAAGTTTCTGAGAATGCTTCTGTCTAGTTTTTATGTGAAGATATTTCCTTTTCCAGCATAGGCCTCAAAACGCTCCAAATATCCTCTTGCAGATTCTACAAAAAGAGTGTTTCAAAACTGTTCTATCAAAAGGAAGGTTCAACTCTGTGAGTTGAACGAATGCATCGTGAAGAACTTTCTGAGAATGCTTCTCTGTAGTTTTTAGGTGAAGATATTCCATATCCCAGCACAGGCCTCGAAGTGCTCCAAATAACCACTTGCAGATTTTACCAAAAGAGTGTTTCAAAACTTCTCTTTCTATAGGTAAGTTCAAGTCTGTGAGTTGAATGCACTCAACACAAAGAAGTTTCTGAGAATGCTTCTGTTCAGTTTTTATGTGAAGATATTTCCTTTTCCAGCATAGGCCTCAAACGGCTCCAAATATCCACTTGCAGATTCTACAAAAAGAGTGTTTCCAAACTTCTCTATCAATTGGTAGGTTCAAATCTGTGAGTTGAATGAACTCATCACAAAGAAGTTTCTGAGAATGCTTCTGTCTTGTTTTTATGTGAAGATATTTCCTTTTCCAACATAGGCCTCAAGGTGCTCCGAATAAACACTTGCAGATTCTACAAAAGGAGTGTTTCAAAACTGTTCTATCAAAGGGAACGTTCAAGTCTGTGAGTTGAATGCACTCATCACACAGAAGTTTCTCAGAATGCTTCTGTCTAGTTTTTAGGTGAAGAGATTTCATTTCCCAGCATAGGCCTCAAAGCGCTCCAAATATCACCTTGCAGATTCTACGAAAAGAGTGTTTCAAAGCTGCTCTTTCAAAAGCAATGTTCAAGTCTGTGTGTTGAATGCACTCATCAGAAAGAAGTTTCTGAGAATGCTTCTGTCTAGTTCTTACGTGAAGATATTTCCTTTTCCAGCTTAGGCCTCAAAGCGCTCCAAATAAACACTTGCAAATTCCACAAAAGGAGTGTTTCAAAAGAGTTCTATCAAAAGGAACGTTCAAGTCTGTGAGTTGAATGCACTTATCATACAGAAGTTTCCTGGAATGCTTCTGTCTAGTTTTTATGTGAAGACATTTCCTTTACCAGCATAGGCCTCAAAGCCCTCCAAATATCCACTTGCAGATTCTACCAAAAGAGTGTTTCAAAACTGCTCTATCAAAAGCAAGCTTCAACACTGTGAGTAGAATGCACTCATCACAAAGAAGTTTCGGAGAATGCTTCTGTCTAGTTTTTATATGAAGATATTTCCTTTTCCAACATAGGCCTGAAAGCGCTCCAAATTAACACTTGCAGATTCTACAAAAGGAGTGTTTCAAAACTGCTCTTTCGAGAGGAACGTTCAAGTCTGTGAGTTGAATGCACTCATCACACTGAAGTTTCTGAGAATGCTTCTGTCTAGTTTTTATGTGAAGATATTTCCTTTTCCAGCATAGGCCTCAAAACGCTCCAAATATCCTCTTGCAGATTCTACAAAAAGAGTGTTTCAAAACTGTTCTATCAAAAGGAAGGTTCAACTCTGTGAGTTGAACGAATGCATCGTGAAGAACTTTCTGAGAATGCTTCTCTGTAGTTTTTAGGTGAAGATATTCCATATCCCAGCACAGGCCTCGAAGTGCTCCAAATAACCACTTGCAGATTTTACCAAAAGAGTGTTTCAAAACTGCTCTTTCTATAGGTAAGTTCAAGTCTGTGAGTTGAATACACTCAACACAAAGAAGTTTCTGAGAATGCTTCTGTTCAGTTTTTATGTGAAGGTATTTCCATTTCCAGTATAGGCCTCAAACGGCTCCAAATATCCACTTGCAGATTCTACAAAAAGAGTGTTTCCAAACTTCTCTATCAATTGGTAGGTTCAACTCTGTGAGTTGAATGAACTCATCACAAAGAAGTTTCTGAGAATGCTTCTGTCTAGTTTTTATGTGAAGATATTTCCTTTTCCAACATAGGCCTCAAGGTGCTCCGAATAAACACTTGCAGATTCTACAAAAGGAGTGTTTCAAAACTGTTCTATCAAAGGGAACGTTCAAGTCTGTGATTTGAATGCACTCATCACACAGAAGTTTCTCAGAATGCTTCTGTCTAGTTTTTACGTGAAGAGATGTCATTTCCCAGCATTGGCCTCAAAGCGCTCCAAATATCACCTTGCAGATTCTACGAAAAGAGTGTTTCAAAGCTGCTCTTTCAAAACCAAGGTTCAAGTCTGTGTGTTGGATGCACTCATCAGAAAGAAGTTTCTGAGAATGCTTCTGTCTAGTTCTTACGTGAAGATATTTCCTTTTCCAGCTTAGGCCTCAAAGCGCTCCAAATAAACACTTGCAAATTCCACAAAAGGAGTGTTTCAAAAGAGTTCTATCAAAAGGAACGTTCAAGTCTGTGAGTTGAATGCACTTATCATACAGAAGTTTCCTGGAATGCTTCTGTCTAGTTTTTATGTGAAGACATTTCCTTTTCCAGCATAGGCCTCAAAGCCCTCCAAATATCCACTTGCAGATTCTACCAAAAGAGTGTTTCAAAACTGCTCTATCAAAAGCAAGCTTCAACACTGTGAGTAGAATGCACTCATCACAAAGAAGTTTCGGAGAATGCTTCTGTCTAGTTTGTATGTGAAGATATTTCCTTTTCCAACATAGGCCTCAAAGCGCTCCAAATAAACACTTGCAGATTCTACAAAAGGAGTGTTTCAAAACTGCTCTTTCGAGAGGAACGTTCAAGTCTGTGAGTTGAATGCACTCATCACACAGAAGTTTCTGAGAATGCTTCTGTCTAGTTTTTATGTGAATATATTTCCTTTTCCAGCATAGGCCTCAAAACGCTCCAAATATCCTCTTGCAGATTCTACAAAAAGAGTGTTTCAAAACTGTTCTATCAAAAGGAAGGTTCAACTCTGTGAGTTGAACGAATGCATCGTGAAGAACTTTCTGAGAATGCTTCTCTGTAGTTTTTAGGTGAAGATATTCCATATCCCAGCACAGGCCTCGAAGTGCTCCAAATAACCACTTGCAGATTTTACCAAAAGAGTGTTTCAAAACTGCTCTTTCTATAGGTAAGTTCAAGTCTGTGAGTTGAATGCACTCAACACAAAGAAGTTTCTGAGAATGCTTCTGTTCAGTTTTTATGTGAAGATATTTCCTTTTCCAGCATAGGCCTCAAACGGCTCCAAATATCCACTTGCAGATTCTACAAAAAGAGTGTTTCCAAACTTCTCTATCAATTGGTAGGTTCAAATCTGTGAGTTGAATGAACTCATCACAAAGAAGTTTCTGAGAATGCTTCTGTCTTGTTTTTATGTGAAGATATTTCCTTTTCCAACATAGGCCTCAAGGTGCTCCGAATAAACACTTGCAGATTCTACAAAAGGAGTGTTTCAAAACTGTTCTATCAAAGGGAACGTTCAAGTCTGTGAGTTGAATGCACTCATCACACAGAAGTTTCTCAGAATGCTTCTGTCTAGTTTTTAGGTGAAGAGATTTCATTTCCCAGCATAGGCCTCAAAGCGCTCCAAATATCACCTTGCAGATTCTACGAAAAGAGTGTTTCAAAGCTGCTCTTTCAAAAGCAATGTTCAAGTCTGTGTGTTGAATGCACTCATCAGAAAGAAGTTTCTGAGAATGCTTCTGTCTAGTTCTTACGTGAAGATATTTCCTTTTCCAGCTTAGGCCTCAAAGCGCTCCAAATAAACACTTGCAAATTCCACAAAAGGAGTGTTTCAAAAGAGTTCTATCAAAAGGAACGTTCAAGTCTGTGAGTTGAATGCACTTATCATACAGAAGTTTCCTGGAATGCTTCTGTCTAGTTTTTATGTGAAGACATTTCCTTTACCAGCATAGGCCTCAAAGCCCTCCAAATATCCACTTGCAGATTCTACCAAAAGAGTGTTTCAAAACTGCTCTATCAAAAGCAAGCTTCAACACTGTGAGTAGAATGCACTCATCACAAAGAAGTTTCGGAGAATGCTTCTGTCTAGTTTTTATATGAAGATATTTCCTTTTCCAACATAGGCCTGAAAGCGCTCCAAATTAACACTTGCAGATTCTACAAAAGGAGTGTTTCAAAACTGCTCTTTCGAGAGGAACGTTCAAGTCTGTGAGTTGAATGCACTCATCACACTGAAGTTTCTGAGAATGCTTCTGTCTAGTTTTTATGTGAAGATATTTCCTTTTCCAGCATAGGCCTCAAAACGCTCCAAATATCCTCTTGCAGATTCTACAAAAAGAGTGTTTCAAAACTGTTCTATCAAAAGGAAGGTTCAACTCTGTGAGTTGAACGAATGCATCGTGAAGAACTTTCTGAGAATGCTTCTCTGTAGTTTTTAGGTGAAGATATTCCATATCCCAGCACAGGCCTCGAAGTGCTCCAAATAACCACTTGCAGATTTTACCAAAAGAGTGTTTCAAAACTGCTCTTTCTATAGGTAAGTTCAAGTCTGTGAGTTGAATACACTCAACACAAAGAAGTTTCTGAGAATGCTTCTGTTCAGTTTTTATGTGAAGATATTTCCATTTCCAGTATAGGCCTCAAACGGCTCCAAATATCCACTTGCAGATTCTACAAAAAGAGTGTTTCCAAACTTCTCTATCAATTGGTAGGTTCAACTCTGTGAGTTGAATGAACTCATCACAAAGAAGTTTCTGAGAATGCTTCTGTCTAGTTTTTATGTGAAGATATTTCCTTTTCCAACATAGGCCTCAAGGTGCTCCGAATAAACACTTGCAGATTCTACAAAAGGAGTGTTTCAAAACTGTTCTATCAAAGGGAACGTTCAAGTCTGTGATTTGAATGCACTCATCACACAGAAGTTTCTCAGAATGCTTCTGTCTAGTTTTTACGTGAAGAGATGTCATTTCCCAGCATTGGCCTCAAAGCGCTCCAAATATCACCTTGCAGATTCTACGAAAAGAGTGTTTCAAAGCTGCTCTTTCAAAACCAAGGTTCAAGTCTGTGTGTTGGATGCACTCATCAGAAAGAAGTTTCTGAGAATGCTTCTGTCTAGTTCTTACGTGAAGATATTTCCTTTTCCAGCTTAGGCCTCAAAGCGCTCCAAATAAACACTTGCAAATTCCACAAAAGGAGTGTTTCAAAAGAGTTCTATCAAAAGGAACGTTCAAGTCTGTGAGTTGAATGCACTTATCATACAGAAGTTTCCTGGAATGCTTCTGTCTAGTTTTTATGTGAAGACATTTCCTTTTCCAGCATAGGCCTCAAAGCCCTCCAAATATCCACTTGCAGATTCTACCAAAAGAGTGTTTCAAAACTGCTCTATCAAAAGCAAGCTTCAACACTGTGAGTAGAATGCACTCATCACAAAGAAGTTTAGGAGAATGCTTCTGTCTAGTTTGTATGTGAAGATATTTCCTTTTCCAACATAGGCCTCAAAGCGCTCCAAATAAACACTTGCAGATTCTACAAAAGGAGTGTTTCAAAACTGCTCTTTCGAGAGGAATGTTCAAGTCTGTGAGTTGAATGCACTCATCACACAGAAGTTTCTGAGAATGCTTCTGTCTAGTTTTTATGTGAATATATTTCCTTTTCCAGCATAGGCCTCAAAACGCTCCAAATATCCTCTTGCAGATTCTACAAAAAGAGTGTTTCAAAACTGTTCTATCAAAAGGAAGGTTCAACTCTGTGAGTTGAACGAATGCATCGTGAAGAACTTTCTGAGAATGCTTCTCTGTAGTTTTTAGGTGAAGATATTCCATATCCCAGCACAGGCCTCGAAGTGCTCCAAATAACCACTTGCAGATTTTACCAAAAGAGTGTTTCAAAACTGCTCTTTCTATAGGTAAGTTCAAGTCTGTGAGTTGAATGCACTCAACACAAAGAAGTTTCTGAGAATGCTTCTGTTCAGTTTTTATGTGAAGATATTTCTTTTTCCAGCATAGGCCTCAAACGGCTCCAAATATCCACTTGCAGATTCTACAAAAAGAGTGTTTCCAAACTTCTCTATCAATTGGTAGGTTCAACTCTGTGAGTTGAATGAACTCATCACAAAGAAGTTTCTGAGAATCCTTCTCTCTAGTTTTTATGTGAAGATATTTCCTTTTCCAACATAGGCCTCAATGTGCTCCGAATAAACACTTGCAGATTCTACAAAAGGAGTGTTTCAAAACTGTTCTATCAAAGGGAACGTTCAAGTCTGTGAGTTGAATGCACTCATCACACAGAAGTTTCTCAGAATGCTTCTGTCTAGTTTTTAGGTGAAGAGATTTCATTTCCCAGCATAGGCCTCAAAGCGCTCCAAATATCCACTTGCAGATTCTACGAAAAGAGTGTTTCAAAGCTGCTCTTTCAAAACCAAGGCTCAAGTCTGTGTGTTGAATGCACTCATCAGAAAGAAGTTTCTGAGAATGCTTCTGTCTAGTTCTTACGTGAAGATATTTCCTTTTCCAGCTTAGGCCACAAAGCGCTCCAAATAAACACTTGCAAATTCCACAAAAGGAGTGTTTCAAAAGAGTTCTATCAAAAGGAACGTTCAAGTCTGTGAGTTGAATGCACTTATCATACAGAAGTTTCCTGGAATGCTTCTGTCTAGTTTTTATGTGAAGACATTTCCTTTTCCAGCATAGGCCTCAAAGCCCTCCAAATATCCACTTGCAGATTCTACCAAAAGAGTGTTTCAAAACTGCTCTATCAAAAGCAAGCTTCAACACTGTGAGTAGAATGCACTCATCACAAAGAAGTTTCGGAGAATGCTTCTGTCTAGTTTTTATGTGAAGATATTTCCTTTTCCAACATAGGCCTCAAAGCGCTCCAAATAAACACTTGCAGATTCTACAAAAGGAGTGTTTCAAAACTGCTCTTTTGAGAGGAACGTTCAAGTCTGTGAGTTGAATGCACCCATCACACAGAAGTTTCTGAGAATGCTTCTGTCTAGTTTTTATGTGAAGATATTTCCTTTTCCAGCATAGGCCTCAAAACGCTCCAAATATCCTCTTGCAGATTCTACAAAAAGAGTGTTTCAAAACTGTTCTATCAAAAGGAAGGTTCAACTCTGTGAGTTGAACGAATGCATCGTGAAGAACTTTCTGAGAATGCTTCTCTGTAGTTTTTAGGTGAAGATATTCCATATCCCAGCACAGGCCTCGAAGTGCTCCAAATAACCACTTGCAGATTTTACCAAAAGAGTGTTTCAAAACTTCTCTTTCTATAGGTAAGTTCAAGTCTGTGAGTTGAATGCACTCAACACAAAGAAGTTTCTGAGAATGCTTCTGTTCAGTTTTTATGTGAAGATATTTCCTTTTCCAGCATAGGCCTCAAACGGCTCCAAAGATCCACTTGCAGATTCTACAAAAAGAGTGTTTCCAAACTTCTCTATCAATTGGTAGGTTCAACTCTGTGAGTTGAATGAACTCATCACAAAGAAGTTTCTGAGAATGCTTCTGTCTAGTTTTTATGTGAAGATATTTCCTTTTCCAACATAGGCCTCAAGTGCTCCGAATAAACACTTGCAGATTCTACAAAAGGAGTGTTTCAAAACTGTTCTATCAAAGGGAACGTTCAAGTCTGTGAGTTGAATGCACTCATCACACAGAAGTTTCTCAGAATGCTTCTGTCTAGTTTTTAGGTGAAGAGATGTCATTTCCCAGCATAGGCCTCAAAGCTCTCCAAATATCCACTTGCAGATTCTACGAAAAGAGTGTTTCAAAGCTGCTCTTTCAAAAGCAAGGTTCAAGTCTGTGTGTTGAATGCACTCATCAGAAAGAAGTTTCTGAGAATGCTTCTGTCTAGTTCTTACGTGAAGATATTTCCTTTTCCAGCTTAGGCCACAAAGCGCTCCAAATAAACACTTGCAAATTCCACAAAAGGAGTGTTTCAAAAGAGTTCTATCAAAAGGAACGTTCAAGTCTGTGAGTTGAATGCACTTATCATACAGAAGTTTCCTAGAATGCTTCTGTCTAGTTTTTATGTGAAGACATTTCCTTTTCCAGCATAGGCCTCAAAGCCCTCCAAATATCCACTTGCAGATTCTACCAAAAGAGTGTTTCAAAACTGCTCTATCAAAAGCAAGCTTCAACACTGTGAGTAGAATGCACTCATCACAAAGAAGTTTCTGAGAATGCTTCTGTCTAGTTTTTATGTGAAGATATTTCCTTTTCCAACATAGGCCTCAAAGCGCTCCAAATAAACACTTGCAGATTCTACAAAAGGAGTGTTTCAAAACTGCTCTTTCGAGAGGAACGTTCAAGTCTGTGAGTTGAATGCACCCATCACACAGAAGTTTCTGAGAATGCTTCTGTCTAGTTTTTATGTGAAGATATTTCCTTTTCCAGCATAGGCCTCAAAACGCTCCAAATATCCTCTTGCAGATTCTACAAAAAGAGTGTTTCAAAACTGTTCTATCAAAAGGAAGGTTCAACTCTGTGAGTTGAACGAATGCATCGTGAAGAACTTTCTGAGAATGCTTCTCTGTAGTTTTTAGGTGAAGATATTCCATATCCCAGCACAGGCCTCGAAGTGCTCCAAATAACCACTTGCAGATTTTACCAAAAGAGTGTTTCAAAACTGCTCTTTCTATAGGTAAGTTCAAGTCTGTGAGTTGAATGCACTCAACACAAAGAAGTTTCTGAGAATGCTTCTGTTCAGTTTTTATGTGAAGATATTTCTTTTTCCAGCATAGGCCTCAAACGGCTCCAAATATCCACTTGCAGATTCTACAAAAAGAGTGTTTCCAAACTTCTCTATCAATTGGTAGGTTCAACTCTGTGAGTTGAATGAACTCATCACAAAGAAGTTTCTGAGAATCCTTCTCTCTAGTTTTTATGTGAAGATATTTCCTTTTCCAACATAGGCCTCAAGGTGCTCTGAATAAACACTTGCAGATTCTACAAAAGGAGTGTTTCAAAACTGTTCTATCAAAGGGAACGTTCAAGTCTGTGAGTTGAATGCACTCATCACACAGAAGTTTCTCAGAATGCTTCTGTCTAGTTTTTAGGTGAAGAGATGTCATTTCCCAGCATAGGCCTCAAAGCGCTCCAAATATCCACTTGCAGATTCTACGAAAAGAGTGTTTCAAAGCTGCTCTTTCCAAAGCAAGGTTCAAGTCTGTGTGTTGAATGCACTCATCAGAAAGAAGTTTCTGAGAATGCTTCTGTCTAGTTCTTACGTGAAGATATTTCCTTTTCCAGCTTAGGCCACAAAGCGCTCCAAATAAACACTTGCAAATTCCACAAAAGGAGTGTTTCAAAAGAGTTCTATCAAAAGGAACGTTCAAGTCTGTGAGTTGAATGCACTTATCATACAGAAGTTTCCTGGAATGCTTCTGTCTAGTTTTTATGTGAAGACATTTCCTTTTCCAGCATAGGCCTCAAAGCCCTCCAAATATCCACTTGCAGATTCTACCAAAAGAGTGTTTCAAAACTGCTCTATCAAAAGCAAGCTTCAACACTGTGAGTAGAATGCACTCATCACAAAGAAGTTTCGGAGAATGCTTCTGTCTAGTTTTTATGTGAAGATATTTCCTTTTCCAACATAGGCCTCAAAGCGCTCCAAATAAACACTTGCAGATTCTACAAAAGGAGTGTTTCAAAACTGCTCTTTCGAGAGGAACGTTCAAGTCTGTGAGTTGAATGCACCCATCACACAGAAGTTTCTGAGAATGCTTCTGTCTAGTTTTTATGTGAAGATATTTCCTTTTCCAGCATAGGCCTCAAAACGCTCCAAATATCCTCTTGCAGATTCTACAAAAAGAGTGTTTCAAAACTGTTCTATCAAAAGGAAGGTTCAACTCTGTGAGTTGAACGAATGCATCGTGAAGAACTTTCTGAGAATGCTTCTCTGTAGTTTTTAGGTGAAGATATTCCATATCCCAGCACAGGCCTCGAAGTGCTCCAAATAACCACTTGCAGATTTTACCAAAAGAGTGTTTCAAAACTTCTCTTTCTATAGGTAAGTTCAAGTCTGTGAGTTGAATGCACTCAACACAAAGAAGTTTCTGAGAATGCTTCTGTTCAGTTTTTATGTGAAGATATTTCCTTTTCCAGCATAGGCCTCAAACGGCTCCAAAGATCCACTTGCAGATTCTACAAAAAGAGTGTTTCCAAACTTCTCTATCAATTGGTAGGTTCAACTCTGTGAGTTGAATGAACTCATCACAAAGAAGTTTCTGAGAATGCTTCTGTCTAGTTTTTATGTGAAGATATTTCCTTTTCCAACATAGGCCTCAAGTGCTCCGAATAAACACTTGCAGATTCTACAAAAGGAGTGTTTCAAAACTGTTCTATCAAAGGGAACGTTCAAGTCTGTGAGTTGAATGCACTCATCACACAGAAGTTTCTCAGAATGCTTCTGTCTAGTTTTTAGGTGAAGAGATGTCATTTCCCAGCATAGGCCTCAAAGCTCTCCAAATATCCACTTGCAGATTCTACGAAAAGAGTGTTTCAAAGCTGCTCTTTCCAAAGCAAGGTTCAAGTCTGTGTGTTGAATGCACTCATCAGAAAGAAGTTTCTGAGAATGCTTCTGTCTAGTTCTTACGTGAAGATATTTCCTTTTCCAGCTTAGGCCTCAAAGCGCTCCAAATAAACACTTGCAAATTCCACAAAAGGAGTGTTTCAAAAGAGTTCTATCAAAAGGAACGTTCAAGTCTGTGAGTTGAATGCACTTATCATACAGAAGTTTCCTAGAATGCTTCTGTCTAGTTTTTATGTGAAGACATTTCCTTTTCCAGCATAGGCCTCAAAGCCCTCCAAATATCCACTTGCAGATTCTACCAAAAGAGTGTTTCAAAACTGCTCTATCAAAAGCAAGCTTCAACACTGTGAGTAGAATGCACTCATCACAAAGAAGTTTCTGAGAATGCTTCTGTCTAGTTTTTATGTGAAGATATTTCCTTTTCCAACATAGGCCTCAAAGCGCTCCAAATAAACACTTGCAGATTCTACAAAAGGAGTGTTTCAAAACTGCTCTTTCGAGAGGAACGTTCAAGTCTGTGAGTTGAATGCACCCATCACACAGAAGTTTCTGAGAATGCTTCTGTCTAGTTTTTATGTGAAGATATTTCCTTTTCCAGCATAGGCCTCAAAACGCTCCAAATATCCTCTTGCAGATTCTACAGAAAGAGTGTTTCAAAACTGTTCTATCAAAAGGAAGGTTCAACTCTGTGAGTTGAACGAATGCATCGTGAAGAACTTTCTGAGAATGCTTCTCTGTAGTTTTTAGGTGAAGATATTCCATATCCCAGCACAGGCCTCGAAGTGCTCCAAATAACCACTTGCAGATTTTACCAAAAGAGTGTTTCAAAACTGCTCTTTCTATAGGTAAGTTCAAGTCTGTGAGTTGAATGCACTCAACACAAAGAAGTTTCTGAGAATGCTTCTGTTCAGTTTTTATGTGAAGATATTTCTTTTTCCAGCATAGGCCTCAAACGGCTCCAAATATCCACTTGCAGATTCTACAAAAAGAGTGTTTCCAAACTTCTCTATCAATTGGTAGGTTCAACTCTGTGAGTTGAATGAACTCATCACAAAGAAGTTTCTGAGAATCCTTCTCTCTAGTTTTTATGTGAAGATATTTCCTTTTCCAACATAGGCCTCAAGGTGCTCTGAATAAACACTTGCAGATTCTACAAAAGGAGTGTTTCAAAACTGTTCTATCAAAGGGAACGTTCAAGTCTGTGAGTTGAATGCACTCATCACACAGAAGTTTCTCAGAATGCTTCTGTCTAGTTTTTAGGTGAAGAGATGTCATTTCCCAGCATAGGCCTCAAAGCGCTCCAAATATCCACTTGCAGATTCTACGAAAAGAGTGTTTCAAAGCTGCTCTTTCCAAAGCAAGGTTCAAGTCTGTGTGTTGAATGCACTCATCAGAAAGAAGTTTCTGAGAATGCTTCTGTCTAGTTCTTACGTGAAGATATTTCCTTTTCAGCTTAGGCCACAAAGCGCTCCAAATAAACACTTGCAAATTCCACAAAAGGAGTGTTTCAAAAGAGTTCTATCAAAAGGAACGTTCAAGTCTGTGAGTTGAATGCACTTATCATACAGAAGTTTCCTGGAATGCTTCTGTCTAGTTTCTATGTGAAGACATTTCCTTTTCCAGCATAGGCCTCAAAGCCCTCCAAATATCCACTTGCAGATTCTACCAAAAGAGTGTTTCAAAACTGCTCTATCAAAAGCAAGCTTCAACACTGTGAGTAGAATGCACTCATCACAAAGAAGTTTCGGAGAATGCTTCTGTCTAGTTTTTATGTGAAGATATTTCCTTTTCCAACATAGGCCTCAAAGCGCTCCAAATAAACACTTGCAGATTCTACAAAAGGAGTGTTTCAAAACTGCTCTTTCGAGAGGAACGTTCAAGTCTGTGAGTTGAATGCACCCATCACACAGAAGTTTCTGAGAATGCTTCTGTCTAGTTTTTATGTGAAGATATTTCCTTTTCCAGCATAGGCCTCAAAACGCTCCAAATATCCTCTTGCAGATTCTACAAAAAGTGTGTTTCAAAACTGTTCTATCAAAAGGAAGGTTCAACTCTGTGAGTTGAACGAATGCATCGTGAAGAACTTTCTGAGAATGCTTCTCTGTAGTTTTTAGGTGAAGATATTCCATATCCCAGCACAGGCCTCGAAGTGCTCCAAATAACCACTTGCAGATTTTACCAAAAGAGTGTTTCAAAACTTCTCTTTCTATAGGTAAGTTCAAGTCTGTGAGTTGAATGCACTCAACACAAAGAAGTTTCTGAGAATGCTTCTGTTCAGTTTTTATGTGAAGATATTTCCTTTTCCAGTATAGGCCTCAAACGGCTCCAAAGATCCACTTGCAGATTCTACAAAAAGAGTGTTTCCAAACTTCTCTATCAATTGGTAGGTTCAACTCTGTGAGTTGAATGAACTCATCACAAAGAAGTTTCTGAGAATGCTTCTGTCTAGTTTTTATGTGAAGATATTTCCTTTTCCAACATAGGCCTCAAGTGCTCCGAATAAACACTTGCAGATTCTACAAAAGGAGTGTTTCAAAACTGTTCTATCAAAGGGAACGTTCAAGTCTGTGATTTGAATGCACTCATCACACAGAAGTTTCTCAGAATGCTTCTGTCTAGTTTTTAGGTGAAGAGATGTCATTTCCCAGCATAGGCCTCAAAGCGCTCCAAATATCCACTTGCAGATTCTACGAAAAGAGTGTTTCAAAGCTGCTCTTTCAAAACCAAGGTTCAAGTCTGTGTGTTGAATGCACTCATCAGAAAGAAGTTTCTGAGAATGCTTCTGTCTAGTTCTTACGTGAAGATATTTCCTTTTCCACCTTAGGCCTCAAAGCGCTCCAAATAAACACTTGCAAATTCCACAAAAGGAGTGTTTCAAAAGAGTTCTATCAAAAGGAACGTTCAAGTCTGTGAGTTGAATGCACTTATCATACAGAAGTTTCCTGGAATGCTTCTGTCTAGTTTTTATGTGAAGACATTTCCTTTTCCAGCATAGGCCTCAAAGCCCTCCAAATATCCACTTGCAGATTCTACCAAAAGAGTGTTTCAAAACTGCTCTATCAAAAGCAAGCTTCAACCCTGTGAGTAGAATGCACTCATCACAAAGAAGTTTCGGAGAATGCTTGTGTCTAGTTTGTATGTGAAGATATTTCCTTTTCCAGCATAGGCCTCAAGGTGCTCCGAATAAACACTTGCAGATTCTACAAAAGGAGTGTTTCAAAACTGTTCTATCAAAGGGAACTTTCAAGTCTGTGATTTGTATGCACTCATCACACAGAAGTTTCTCAGAATGCTTCTGTCTAGTTTTTAGGTGAAGAGATGTCATTTCCCAGCATAGGCCTCAAAGCGCTCCAAATATCCACTTGCAGATTCTACGAAAAGAGTGTTTCAAAGCTGCTCTTTCAAAAGCAAGGTTCAAGTCTGTGTGTTGAATGCACTCATCAGAAAGAAGTTTCTGAGAATGCTTCTGTCTAGTTCTTACGTGAAGATATTTCCTTTTCCAGCTTAGGCCTCAAAGCGCTCCAAATAAACACTTGCAAATTCCACAAAAGGAGTGTTTCAAAAGAGTTCTATCAAAAGGAACGTTCAAGTCTGTGAGTTGAATGCACTTATCATACAGAAGTTTCCTGGAATGCTTCTGTCTAGTTTTTATGTGAAGACATTTCCTTTTCCAGCATAGGCCTCAAAGCCCTCCAAATATCCACTTGCAGATTCTACCAAAAGAGTGTTTCAAAACTGCTCTATCAAAAGCAATCTTCAACCCTGTGAGTAGAATGCACTCATCACAAAGAAGTTTCGGAGAATGCTTCTGTCTAGTTTTTATGTGAAGATATTTCCTTTTCCAGCATAGGCCTCAAAACGCTCCAAATATCCTCTTGCAGATTCTACAAAAAGAGTGTTTCAAAACTGTTCTATCAAAAGGAAGGTTCAACTCTGTGAGTTGAACGAATGCATCGTGAAGAACTTTCTGAGAATGCTTCTCTGTAGTTTTTAGGTGAAGATATTCCATATCCCAGCACAGGCCTCGAAGTGCTCCAAATAACCACTTGCAGATTTTACCAAAAGAGTGTTTCAAAACTTCTCTTTCTATAGGTAAGTTCAAGTCTGTGAGATGAATACACTCAACACAAAGAAGTTTCTGAGAATGCTTCTGTTCAGTTTTTATGTGAAGATATTTCCATTTCCAGTATAGGCCTCAAACGGCTCCAAATATCCACTTGCAGATTCTACAAAAAGAGTGTTTCCAAACTTCTCTATCAATTGGTAGGTTCAACTCTGTGAGTTGAATGAACTCATCACAAAGAAGTTTCTGAGAATTCTTCTGTCTAGTTTTTATGTGAAGATATTTCCTTTTCCAACATAGGCCTCAAGGTGCTCCGAATAAACACTTGCAGATTCTACAAAAGGAGTGTTTCAAAACTGTTCTATCAAAGGGAACGTTCAAGTCTGTGAGTTGAATGCACTCATCACACAGAAGTTTCTCAGAATGCTTCTGTCTAGTTTTTAGGTGAAGAGATGTCATTTCCCAGCATAGGCCTCAAAGCGCTCCAAATATCCACTTGCAGATTCTACGAAAAGAGTGTTTCAAAGCTGCTCTTTCAAAAGCAAGGTTCAAGTCTGTGTGTTGAATGCACTCATCAGAAAGAAGTTTCTGAGAATGCTTCTGTCTAGTTCTTACGTGAAGATATTTCCTTTTCCAGCTTAGGCCTCAAAGCGCTCCAAATAAACACTTGCAAATTCCACAAAAGGAGTGTTTCAAAAGAGTTCTATCAAAAGGAACGTTCAAGTCTGTGAGTTGAATGCACTTATCATACAGAAGTTTCCTGGAATGCTTCTGTCTAGATTTTATGTGAAGACATTTCCTTTTCCAGCATAGGCCTCAAAGCCCTCCAAATATCCACTTGCAGATTCTACCAAAAGAGTGTTTCAAAACTGCTCTATCAAAAGCAAGCTTCAACACTGTGAGTAGAATGCACTCATCACAAAGAAGTTTCGGAGAATGCTTCTGTCTAGTTTTTATGTGAAGATATTTCCTTTTCCAACATAGGCCTCAAAGCGCTCCAAATAAACACTTGCAGATTCTACAAAAGGAGTGTTTCAAAACTGCTCTTTCGAGAGGAACGTTCAAGTCTGTGAGTTGAATGCACTCATCACACAGAAGTTTCTGAGAATGCTTCTGTCTAGTTTTTATGTGAAGATATTTCCTTTTCCAGCATAGGCCTCAAAACGCTCCAAATATCCTCTTGCAGATTCTACAAAAAGAGTGTTTCAAAACTGTTCTATCAAAAGGAAGGTTCAACTCCGTGAGTTGAACGAATGCATCGTGAAGAACTTTCTGAGAATGCTTCTCTGTAGTTTTTAGGTGAAGATATTCCATATCCCAGCACAGGCCTCGAAGTGCTCCAAATAACCACTTGCAGATTTTACCAAAAGAGTGTTTCAAAACTGCTCTTTCTATAGGTAAGTTCAAGTCTGTGACTTGAATGCACTCAACACAAAGAAGTTTCTGAGAATGCTTCTGTTCAGTTTTTATGTGAAGATATTTCTTTTTCCAGCATAGGCCTCAAACGGCTCCAAATATCCACTTGCAGATTCTACAAAAAGAGTGTTTCCAAACTTCTCTATCAATTGGTAGGTTCAACTCTGTGAGTTGAATGAACTCATCACAAAGAAGTTTCTGAGAATGCTTCTGTCTAGTTTTTATGTGAAGATATTTCCTTTTCCAACATAGGCCTCAAGTGCTCCGAATAAACACTTGCAGATTCTACAAAAGGAGTGTTTCAAAACTGTTCTATCAAAGGGAACGTTCAAGTCTGTGAGTTGAATGCACTCATCACACAGAAGTTTCTCAGAATGCTTCTGTCTAGTTTTTAGGTGAAGAGATGTCATTTCCCAGCATAGGCCTCAAAGCGCTCCAAATATCCACTTGCAGATTCTACGAAAAGAGTGTTTCAAAGCTGCTCTTTCCAAAGCAAGGTTCAAGTCTGTGTGTTGAATGCACTCATCAGAAAGAAGTTTCTGAGAATGCTTCTGTCTAGTTCTTACGTGAAGATATTTCCTTTTCCAGCTTAGGCCTCAAAGCGCTCCAAATAAACACTTGCAAATTCCACAAAAGGAGTGTTTCAAAAGAGTTCTATCAAAAGGAACGTTCAAGTCTGTGAGTTGAATGCACTTATCATACAGAAGTTTCCTAGAATGCTTCTGTCTAGTTTTTATGTGAAGACATTTCCTTTTCCAGCATAGGCCTCAAAGCCCTCCAAATATCCACTTGCAGATTCTACCAAAAGAGTGTTTCAAAACTGCTCTATCAAAAGCAAGCTTCAACACTGTGAGTAGAATGCACTCATCACAAAGAAGTTTCTGAGAATGCTTCTGTCTAGTTTTTATGTGAAGATATTTCCTTTTCCAACATAGGCCTCAAAGCGCTCCAAATAAACACTTGCAGATTCTACAAAAGGAGTGTTTCAAAACTGCTCTTTCGAGAGGAACGTTCAAGTCTGTGAGTTGAATGCACCCATCACACAGAAGTTTCTGAGAATGCTTCTGTCTAGTTTTTATGTGAAGATATTTCCTTTTCCAGCATAGGCCTCAAAACGCTCCAAATATCCTCTTGCAGATTCTACAAAAAGAGTGTTTCAAAACTGTTCTATCAAAAGGAAGGTTCAACTCTGTGAGTTGAACGAATGCATCGTGAAGAACTTTCTGAGAATGCTTCTCTGTAGTTTTTAGGTGAAGATATTCCATATCCCAGCACAGGCCTCGAAGTGCTCCAAATAACCACTTGCAGATTTTACCAAAAGAGTGTTTCAAAACTGCTCTTTCTATAGGTAAGTTCAAGTCTGTGAGTTGAATGCACTCAACACAAAGAAGTTTCTGAGAATGCTTCTGTTCAGTTTTTATGTGAAGATATTTCTTTTTCCAGCATAGGCCTCAAACGGCTCCAAATATCCACTTGCAGATTCTACAAAAAGAGTGTTTCCAAACTTCTCTATCAATTGGTAGGTTCAACTCTGTGAGTTGAATGAACTCATCACAAAGAAGTTTCTGAGAATCCTTCTCTCTAGTTTTTATGTGAAGATATTTCCTTTTCCAACATAGGCCTCAAGGTGCTCTGAATAAACACTTGCAGATTCTACAAAAGGAGTGTTTCAAAACTGTTCTATCAAAGGGAACGTTCAAGTCTGTGAGTTGAATGCACTCATCACACAGAAGTTTCTCAGAATGCTTCTGTCTAGTTTTTAGGTGAAGAGATGTCATTTCCCAGCATAGGCCTCAAAGCGCTCCAAATATCCACTTGCAGATTCTACGAAAAGAGTGTTTCAAAGCTGCTCTTTCCAAAGCAAGGTTCAAGTCTGTGTGTTGAATGCACTCATCAGAAAGAAGTTTCTGAGAATGCTTCTGTCTAGTTCTTACGTGAAGATATTTCCTTTTCCAGCTTAGGCCACAAAGCGCTCCAAATAAACACTTGCAAATTCCACAAAAGGAGTGTTTCAAAAGAGTTCTATCAAAAGGAACGTTCAAGTCTGTGAGTTGAATGCACTTATCATACAGAAGTTTCCTGGAATGCTTCTGTCTAGTTTTTATGTGAAGACATTTCCTTTTCCAGCATAGGCCTCAAAGCCCTCCAAATATCCACTTGCAGATTCTACCAAAAGAGTGTTTCAAAACTGCTCTATTAAAAGCAAGCTTCAACACTGTGAGTAGAATGCACTCATCACAAAGAAGTTTCGGAGAATGCTTCTGTCTAGTTTTTATGTGAAGATATTTCCTTTTCCAACATAGGCCTGAAAGCGCTCCAAATTAACACTTGCAGATTCTACAAAAGGAGTGTTTCAAAACTGCTCTTTCGAGAGTAACGTTCAAGTCTGTGAGTTGAATGCACTCATCACACAGAAGTTTCTGAGAATGCTTCTGTCTAGTTTTTATGTGAAGATATTTCCTTTTCCAGCATAGGCCTCAAAACGCTCCAAATATCCTCTTGCAGATTCTACAAAAAGAGTGTTTCAAAACTGTTCTATCAAAAGGAAGGTTCAACTCTGTGAGTTGAACGAATGCATCGTGAAGAACTTTCTGAGAATGCTTCTCTGTAGTTTTTAGGTGAAGATATTCCATATCCCAGCACAGGCCTCGAAGTGCTCCAAATAACCACTTGCAGATTTTACCAAAAGAGTGTTTCAAAACTGCTCTTTCTATAGGTAAGTTCAAGTCTGTGAGTTGAATACACTCAACACAAAGAAGTTTCTGAGAATGCTTCTGTTCAGTTTTTATGTGAAGATATTTCCATTTCCAGTATAGGCCTCAAACGGCTCCAAATATCCACTTGCAGATTCTACAAAAAGAGTGTTTCCAAACTTCTCTATCAATTGGTAGGTTCAACTCTATGAGTTGAATGAACTCATCACAAAGTAGTTTCTGAGAATGCTTCTGTCTAGTTTTTATGTGAAGATATTTCCTTTTCCAACATAGGCCTCAAGGTGCTCCGAATAAACACTTGCAGATTCTACAAAAGGAGTGTTTCAAAACTGTTCTATCAAAGGGAACGTTCAAGTCTGTGATTTGAATGCACTCATCACACAGAAGTTTCTCAGAATGCTTCTGTCTAGTTTTTAGGTGAAGAGATGTCATTTCCCAGCATAGGCCTCAAAGCGCTCCAAATATCCACTTGCAGATTCTACGAAAAGAGTGTTTCAAAGCTGCTCTTTCAAAACCAAGGTTCAAGTCTGTGTGTTGAATGCACTCATCAGAAAGAAGTTTCTGAGAATGCTTCTGTCTAGTTCTTACGTGAAGATATTTCCTTTTCCAGCTTAGGCCTCAAAGCGCTCCAAATAAACACTTGCAAATTCCACAAAAGGAGTGTTTCAAAAGAGTTCTATCAAAAGGAACGTTCAAGTCTGTGAGTTGAATGCACTTATCATACAGAAGTTTCCTGGAATGCTTCTGTCTAGTTTTTATGTGAAGACATTTCCTTTTCCAGCATAGGCCTCAAAGCCCTCCAAATATCCACTTGCAGATTCTACCAAAAGAGTGTTTCAAAACTGCTCTATCAAAAGCAAGCTTCAACCCTGTGAGTAGAATGCACTCATCACAAAGAAGTTTCGGAGAATGCTTCTGTCTAGTTTGTATGTGAAGATATTTCCTTTTCCAGCATAGGCCTCAAGGTGCTCCGAATAAACACTTGCAGATTCTACAAAAGGAGTGTTTCAAAACTGTTCTATCAAAGGGAACTTTCAAGTCTGTGATTTGTATGCACTCATCACACAGAAGTTTCTCAGAATGCTTCTGTCTAGTTTTTAGGTGAAGAGATGTCATTTCCCAGCATAGGCCTCAAAGCGCTCCAAATATCCACTTGCAGATTCTACGAAAAGAGTGTTTCAAAGCTGCTCTTTCAAAAGCAAGGTTCAAGTCTGTGTGTTGAATGCACTCATCAGAAAGAAGTTTCTGAGAATGCTTCTGTCTAGTTCTTACGTGAAGATATTTCCTTTTCCAGCTTAGGCCTCAAAGCGCTCCAAATAAACACTTGCAAATTCCACAAAAGGAGTGTTTCAAAAGAGTTCTATCAAAAGGAACGTTCAAGTCTGTGAGTTGAATGCACTTATCATACAGAAGTTTCCTGGAATGCTTCTGTCTAGATTTTATGTGAAGACATTTCCTTTTCCAGCATAGGCCTCAAAGCCCTCCAAATATCCACTTGCAGATTCTACCAAAAGAGTGTTTCAAAACTGCTCTATCAAAAGCAAGCTTCAACACTGTGAGTAGAATGCACTCATCACAAAGAAGTTTCGGAGAATGCTTCTGTCTAGTTTTTATGTGAAGATATTTCCTTTTCCAACATAGGCCTCAAAGCGCTCCAAATAAACACTTGCAGATTCTACAAAAGGAGTGTTTCAAAACTGCTCTTTCGAGAGGAACGTTCAAGTCTGTGAGTTGAATGCACTCATCACACAGAAGTTTCTGAGAATGCTTCTGTCTAGTTTTTATGTGAAGATATTTCCTTTTCCAGCATAGGCCTCAAAACGCTCCAAATATCCTCTTGCAGATTCTACAAAAAGTGTGTTTCAAAACTGTTCTATCAAAAGGAAGGTTCAACTCCGTGAGTTGAGCGAATGCATCGTGAAGAACTTTCTGAGAATGCTTCTCTGTAGTTTTTAGGTGAAGATATTCCATATCCCAGCACAGGCCTCGAAGTGCTCCAAATAACCACTTGCAGATTTTACCAAAAGAGTGTTTCAAAACTGCTCTTTCTATAGGTAAGTTCAAGTCTGTGAGTTGAATGCACTCAACACAAAGAAGTTTCTGAGAATGCTTCTGTTCAGTTTTTATGTGAAGATATTTCTTTTTCCAGCATAGGCCTCAAACGGCTCCAAATATCCACTTGCAGATTCTACAAAAAGAGTGTTTCCAAACTTCTCTATCAATTGGTAGGTTCAACTCTGTGAGTTGAATGAACTCATCACAAAGAAGTTTCTGAGAATGCTTCTGTCTAGTTTTTATGTGAAGATATTTCCTTTTCCAACATAGGCCTCAAGGTGCTCCGAATAAACACTTGCAGATTCTACAAAAGGAGTGTTTCAAAACTGTTCTATCAAAGGGAACGTTCAAGTCTGTGAGTTGAATGCACTCATCACACAGAAGTTTCTCAGAATGCTTCTGTCTAGTTTTTAGGTGAAGAGATGTCATTTGCCAGCATAGGCCTCAAAGCGCTCCAAATATCCACTTGCAGATTCTACGAAAAGAGTGTTTCAAAGCTGCTCTTTCCAAAACAAGGTTCAAGTCTGTGTGTTGAATGCACTCATCAGAAAGAAGTTTCTGAGAATGCTTCTGTCTAGTTCTTACGTGAAGATATTTCCTTTTCCAGCTTAGGCCTCAAAGCGCTCCAAATAAACACTTGCAAATTCCACAAAAGGAGTGTTTCAAAAGAGTTCTATCAAAAGGAACGTTCAAGTCTGTGAGTTGAATGCACTTATCATACAGAAGTTTCCTGGAATGCTTCTGTCTAGTTTTTATGTGAAGACATTTCCTTTTCCAGCATAGGCCTCAAAGCCCTCCAAATATCCACTTGCAGATTCTACCAAAAGAGTGTTTCAAAACTGCTCTATGAAAAGCAAGCTTCAACACTGTGAATAGAATGCACTCATCACAAAGAAGTTTCGGAGAATGCTTCTGTCTAGTTTTTATGTGAAGATATTTCCTTTTCCAACATAGGCCTCAAAGCGCTCCAAATAAACACTTGCAGATTCTATAAAAGGAGTGTTTCAAAACTGCTCTTTCGAGAGGAACGTTCAAGTCTGTGAGTTGAATGCACTCATCACACAGAAGTTTCTGAGAATGCTTCTGTCTAGTTTTTATGTGAAGATATTTCCTTTTCCAGCATAGGCCTCAAAACGCTCCAAATATCCTCTTGCAGATTCTACAAAAAGAGTGTTTCAAAACTGTTCTATCAAAAGGAAGGTTCAACTCTGTGAGTTGAACGAATGCATCGTGAAGAACTTTCTGAGAATGCTTCTCTGTAGTTTTTAGGTGAAGATATTCCATATCCCAGCACAGGCCTCGAAGTGCTCCAAATAACCACTTGCAGATTTTACCAAAAGAGTGTTTCAAAACTGCTCTTTCTATAGGTAAGTTCAAGTCTGTGAGTTGAATGCACTCAACACAAAGAAGTTTCTGAGAATGCTTCTGTTCACTTTTTATGTGAAGATATTTATTTTTCCAGCATAGGCCTCAAACGGCTCCAAATATCCACTTGCAGATTCTACAAAAAGAGTGTTTCCAAACTTCTCTATCAATTGGTAGGTTCAACTCTGTGAGTTGAATGAACTCATCACAAAGAAGTTTCTGAGAATGCTTCTGTCTAGTTTTTATGTGAAGATATTTCCTTTTCCAACATAGGCCTCAAGGTGCTCCGAATAAACACTTGCAGATTCTACAAAAGGAGTGTTTCAAAACTGTTCTATCAAAGGGAACGTTCAAGTCTGTGAGTTGAATGCACTCATCACACAGAAGTTTCTCAGAATGCTTCTGTCTAGTTTTTAGGTGAAGAGATGTCATTTCCCAGCATAGGCCTCAAAGCGCTCCAAATATCCACTTGCAGATTCTACGAAAAGAGTGTTTCAAAGCTGCTCTTTCAAAAGCAAGGTTCAAGTCTGTGTGTTGAATGCACTCATCAGAAAGAAGTTTCTGAGAATGCTTCTGTCTAGTTCTTACGTGAAGATATTTCCTTTTCCAGCTTAGGCCTCAAAGCGCTCCAAATAAACACTTGCAAATTCCACAAAAGGAGTGTTTCAAAAGAGTTCTATCAAAAGGAACGTTCAAGTCTGTGAGTTGAATGCACTTATCATACAGAAGTTTCCTAGAATGCTTCTGTCTAGTTTTTATGTGAAGACATTTCCTTTTCCAGCATAGGCCTCAAAGCCCTCCAAATATCCACTTGCAGATTCTACCAAAAGAGTGTTTCAAAACTGCTCTATCAAAAGCAAGCTTCAACACTGTGAGTAGAATGCACTCATCACAAAGAAGTTTCGGAGAATGCTTCTGTCTAGTTTTTATGTGAAGATATTTCCTTTTCCAGCATAGGCCTCAAAACGCTCCAAATATCCTCTTGCAGATTCTACAAAAAGAGTGTTTCAAAACTGTTCTATCAAAAGGAAGGTTCAACTCTGTGAGTTGAACGAATGCATCGTGAAGAACTTTCTGAGAATGCTTCTCTGTAGTTTTTAGGTGAAGATATTCCATATCCCAGCACAGGCCTCGAAGTGCTCCAAATAACCACTTGCAGATTTTACCAAAAGAGTGTTTCAAAACTGCTCTTTCTATAGGTAAGTTCAAGTCTGTGAGTTGAATGCACTCAACACAAAGAAGTTTCTGAGAATGCTTCTGTTCAGTTTTTATGTGAAGATATTTCTTTTTCCAGCATAGGCCTCAAACGGCTCCAAATATCCACTTGCAGATTCTACAAAAAGAGTGTTTCCAAACTTCTCTATCAATTGGTAGGTTCAACTCTGTGAGTTGAATGAACTCATCACAAAGAAGTTTCTGAGAATCCTTCTCTCTAGTTTTTATGTGAAGATATTTCCTTTTCCAACATAGGCCTCAAGGTGCTCCGAATAAACACTTGCAGATTCTACAAAAGGAGTGTTTCAAAACTGTTCTATCAAAGGGAACGTTCAAGTCTGTGAGTTGAATGCACTCATCACACAGAAGTTTCTCAGAATGCTTCTGTCTAGTTTTTAGGTGAAGAGATGTCATTTCCCAGCATAGGCCTCAAAGCGCTCCAAATATCCACTTGCAGATTCTACGAAAAGAGTGTTTCAAAGCTGCTCTTTCCAAAGCAAGGTTCAAGTCTGTGTGTTGAATGCACTCATCAGAAAGAAGTTTCTGAGAATGCTTCTGTCTAGTTCTTACGTGAAGATATTTCCTTTTCCAGCTTAGGCCTCAAAGCGCTCCAAATAAACACTTGCAAATTCCACAAAAGGAGTGTTTCAAAAGAGTTCTATCAAAAGGAACGTTCAAGTCTGTGAGTTGAATGCACTTATCATACAGAAGTTTCCTAGAATGCTTCTGTCTAGTTTTTATGTGAAGACATTTCCTTTTCCAGCATAGGCCTCAAAGCCCTCCAAATATCCACTTGCAGATTCTACCAAAAGAGTGTTTCAAAACTGCTCTATCAAAAGCAAGCTTCAACACTGTGAGTAGAATGCACTCATCACAAAGAAGTTTCGGAGAATGCTTCTGTCTAGTTTGTATGTGAAGATATTTCCTTTTCCAACATAGGCCTCAAAGCGCTCCAAATAAACACTTGCAGATTCTACAAAAGGAGTGTTTCAAAACTGCTCTTTCGAGAGGAACGTTCAAGTCTGTGAGTTGAATGCACTCATCACACAGAAGTTTCTGAGAATGCTTCTGTCTAGTTTTTATGTGAAGATATTTCCTTTTCCAGCATAGGCCTCAAAACGCTCCAAATATCCTCTTGCAGATTCTACAAAAAGAGTGTTTCAAAACTGTTCTATCAAAAGGAAGGTTCAACTCTGTGAGTTGAGCGAATGCATCGTGAAGAACTTTCTGAGAACGCTTCTCTGTAGTTTTTAGGTGAAGATATTCCATATCCCAGCACAGGCCTCGAAGTGCTCCAAATAACCACTTGCAGATTTTACCAAAAGAGTGTTTCAAAACTGCTCTTTCTATGGGTAAGTTCAAGTCTGTGAGTTGAATGCACTGAACACAAAGAAGTTTCTGAGAATGCTTCTGTTCAGTTTTTAAGTGAAGATATTTCTTTTTCCAGCATAGGCCTCAAACGGCTCCAAATATCCACTTGCAGATTCTACAAAAAGAGTGTTTCCAAACTTCTCTATCAATTGGTAGGTTCAACTCTGTGAGTTGAATGAACTCATCACAAAGAAGTTTCTGAGAATCCTTCTCTCTAGTTTTTATGTGAAGATATTTCCTTTTCCAACATAGGCCTCAAGGTGCTCCGAATAAACACTTGCAGATTCTACAAAAGGAGTGTTTCAAAACTGTTCTATCAAAGGGAACGTTCAAGTCTGTGAGTTGAATGCACTCATCACACAGAAGTTTCTCAGAATGCTTCTGTCTAGTTTTTAGGTGAAGAGATGTCATTTCCCAGCATAGGCCTCAAAGCGCTCCAAATATCCACTTGCAGATTCTACGAAAAGAGTGTTTCAAAGCTGCTCTTTCCAAAGCAAGGTTCAAGTCTGTGTGTTGAATGCACTCATCAGAAAGAAGTTTCTGAGAATGCTTCTGTCTAGTTCTTACGTGAAGATATTTCCTTTTCCAGCCAAGGCCTCAAAGCGCTCCAAATAAACACTTGCAAATTCCACAAAAGGAGTGTTTCAAAAGAGTTCTATCAAAAGGAACGTTCAAGTCTGTGAGTTGAATGCACTTATCATACAGAAGTTTCCTAGAATGCTTCTGTCTAGTTTTTATGTGAAGACATTTCCTTTTCCAGCATAGGCCTCAAATCCCTCCAAATATCCACTTGCAGATTCTACCAAAAGAGTGTTTCAAAACTGCTCTATCAAAAGCAAGCTTCAACACTGTGATTAGAATGCACTCATCACAAAGAAGTTTCGGAGAATGCTTTTGTCTAGTTTTTATGTGAAGATATTTCCTTTTCCAACATAGGCCTCAAAGCGCTCCAAATAAACACTTGCAGATTCTACAAAAGGAGTGTTTCAAAACTGCTCTTTCGAGAGGAACGTTCAAGTCTGTGAGTTGAATGCACTCATCACACAGAAGTTTCTGAGAATGCTTCTGTCTAGTTTTTATGTGAAGATATTTCCTTTTCCAGCATAGGCCTCAAAACGCTCCAAATATCCTCTTGCAGATTCTACAAAAAGAGTGTTTCAAAACTGTTCTATCGAAAGGAAGGTTCAACTCTGTGAGTTGAGCGAATGCATCGTGAAGAACTTTCTGAGAATGCTTCTCTGTAGTTTTTAGGTGAAGATATTCCATATCCCAGCACAGGCCTCGAAGTGCTCCAAATAACCACTTGCAGATTTTACCAAAAGAGTGTTTCAAAACTGCTCTTTCTATAGGTAAGTTCAAGTCTGTGAGTTGAATGCACTCAACACAAAGAAGTTTCTGAGAATGCTTCTGTTCAGTTTTTATGTGAAGATATTTCTTTTTCCAGCATTGGCCTCAAACGGCTCCAAATATCCACTTGCAGATTCTACAAAAAGAGTGTTTCCAAACTTCTCTATCAATTGTTAGGTTCAACTCTGTGAGTTGAATGAACTCATCACAAAGAAGTTTCTGAGAATCCTTCTCTCTAGTTTTTATGTGAAGATATTTCCTTTTCCAACATAGGCCTCAAGGTGCTCCGAATAAACACTTGCAGATTCTACAAAAGGAGTGTTTCAAAACTGTTCTATCAAAGGGAACGTTCAAGTCTGTGAGTTGAATGCACTCATCACACAGAAGTTTCTCAGAATGCTTCTGTCTAGTTTTTAGGTGAAGAGATGTCATTTCCCAGCATAGGCCTCAAAGCGCTCCAAATATCCACTTGCAGATTCTACGAAAAGAGTGTTTCAAAGCTGCTCTTTCAAAAGCAAGGTTCAAGTCTGTGTGTTGAATGCACTCATCAGAAAGAAGTTTCTGAGAATGCTTCTGTGTAGTTCTTACGTGAAGATATTTCCTTTTCCAGCTTAGGCCTCAAAGCGCTCCAAATAAACACTCGCAAATTCCACAAAAGGAGTGTTTCAAAAGAGTTCTATCAAAAGGAACGTTCAAGTCTGTGAGTTGAATGCACTTATCATACAGAAGTTTCCTAGAATGCTTCTGTCTAGTTTTTATGTGAAGACATTTCCTTTTCCAGCATAGGCCTCAAAGCCCTCCAAATAGCCACTTGCAGCTTCTACCAAAAGAGTGTTTCAAAACTGCTCTATCAAAAGCAAGCTTCAACACTGTGAGTAGAATGCACTCATCACAAAGAAGTTTCGGAGAATGCTTCTGTCTAGTTTTTATGTGAAGATATTTCCTTTTCCAACATAGGCCTGAAAGCGCTCCAAATTAACACTTGCAGATTCTACAAAAGGAGTGTTTCAAAACTGCTCTTTCGAGAGTAACGTTCAAGTCTGTGAGTTGAATGCACTCATCACACAGAAGTTTCTGAGAATGCTTCTGTCTAGTTTTTATGTGAAGATATTTCCTTTTCCAGCATAGGCCTCAAAACGCTCCAAATATCCTCTTGCAGATTCTACAAAAAGAGTGTTTCAAAACTGTTCTATCAAAAGGAAGGTTCAACTCTGTGAGTTGAACGAATGCATCGTGAAGAACTTTCTGAGAATGCTTCTCTGTAGTTTTTAGGTGAAGATATTCCATATCCCAGCACAGGCCTCGAAGTGCTCCAAATAACCACTTGCAGATTTTACCAAAAGAGTGTTTCAAAACTGCTCTTTCTATAGGTAAGTTCAAGTCTGTGAGTTGAATACACTCAACACAAAGAAGTTTCTGAGAATGCTTCTGTTCAGTTTTTATGTGAAGATATTTCCATTTCCAGTATAGGCCTCAAACGGCTCCAAATATCCACTTGCAGATTCTACAAAAAGAGTGTTTCCAAACTTCTCTATCAATTGGTAGGTTCAACTCTATGAGTTGAATGAACTCATCACAAAGTAGTTTCTGAGAATGCTTCTGTCTAGTTTTTATGTGAAGATATTTCCTTTTCCAACATAGGCCTCAAGGTGCTCCGAATAAACACTTGCAGATTCTACAAAAGGAGTGTTTCAAAACTGTTCTATCAAAGGGAACGTTCAAGTCTGTGATTTGAATGCACTCATCACACAGAAGTTTCTCAGAATGCTTCTGTCTAGTTTTTAGGTGAAGAGATGTCATTTCCCAGCATAGGCCTCAAAGCGCTCCAAATATCCACTTGCAGATTCTACGAAAAGAGTGTTTCAAAGCTGCTCTTTCAAAACCAAGGTTCAAGTCTGTGTGTTGAATGCACTCATCAGAAAGAAGTTTCTGAGAATGCTTCTGTCTAGTTCTTACGTGAAGATATTTCCTTTTCCAGCTTAGGCCTCAAAGCGCTCCAAATAAACACTTGCAAATTCCACAAAAGGAGTGTTTCAAAAGAGTTCTATCAAAAGGAACGTTCAAGTCTGTGAGTTGAATGCACTTATCATACAGAAGTTTCCTGGAATGCTTCTGTCTAGTTTTTATGTGAAGACATTTCCTTTTCCAGCATAGGCCTCAAAGCCCTCCAAATATCCACTTGCAGATTCTACCAAAAGAGTGTTTCAAAACTGCTCTATCAAAAGCAAGCTTCAACCCTGTGAGTAGAATGCACTCATCACAAAGAAGTTTCGGAGAATGCTTCTGTCTAGTTTGTATGTGAAGATATTTCCTTTTCCAGCATAGGCCTCAAGGTGCTCCGAATAAACACTTGCAGATTCTACAAAAGGAGTGTTTCAAAACTGTTCTATCAAAGGGAACTTTCAAGTCTGTGATTTGTATGCACTCATCACACAGAAGTTTCTCAGAATGCTTCTGTCTAGTTTTTAGGTGAAGAGATGTCATTTCCCAGCATAGGCCTCAAAGCGCTCCAAATATCCACTTGCAGATTCTACGAAAAGAGTGTTTCAAAGCTGCTCTTTCAAAAGCAAGGTTCAAGTCTGTGTGTTGAATGCACTCATCAGAAAGAAGTTTCTGAGAATGCTTCTGTCTAGTTCTTACGTGAAGATATTTCCTTTTCCAGCTTAGGCCTCAAAGCGCTCCAAATAAACACTTGCAAATTCCACAAAAGGAGTGTTTCAAAAGAGTTCTATCAAAAGGAACGTTCAAGTCTGTGAGTTGAATGCACTTATCATACAGAAGTTTCCTGGAATGCTTCTGTCTAGATTTTATGTGAAGACATTTCCTTTTCCAGCATAGGCCTCAAAGCCCTCCAAATATCCACTTGCAGATTCTACCAAAAGAGTGTTTCAAAACTGCTCTATCAAAAGCAAGCTTCAACACTGTGAGTAGAATGCACTCATCACAAAGAAGTTTCGGAGAATGCTTCTGTCTAGTTTTTATGTGAAGATATTTCCTTTTCCAACATAGGCCTCAAAGCGCTCCAAATAAACACTTGCAGATTCTACAAAAGGAGTGTTTCAAAACTGCTCTTTCGAGAGGAACGTTCAAGTCTGTGAGTTGAATGCACTCATCACACAGAAGTTTCTGAGAATGCTTCTGTCTAGTTTTTATGTGAAGATATTTCCTTTTCCAGCATAGGCCTCAAAACGCTCCAAATATCCTCTTGCAGATTCTACAAAAAGTGTGTTTCAAAACTGTTCTATCAAAAGGAAGGTTCAACTCCGTGAGTTGAGCGAATGCATCGTGAAGAACTTTCTGAGAATGCTTCTCTGTAGTTTTTAGGTGAAGATATTCCATATCCCAGCACAGGCCTCGAAGTGCTCCAAATAACCACTTGCAGATTTTACCAAAAGAGTGTTTCAAAACTGCTCTTTCTATAGGTAAGTTCAAGTCTGTGAGTTGAATGCACTCAACACAAAGAAGTTTCTGAGAATGCTTCTGTTCAGTTTTTATGTGAAGATATTTCTTTTTCCAGCATAGGCCTCAAACGGCTCCAAATATCCACTTGCAGATTCTACAAAAAGAGTGTTTCCAAACTTCTCTATCAATTGGTAGGTTCAACTCTGTGAGTTGAATGAACTCATCACAAAGAAGTTTCTGAGAATGCTTCTGTCTAGTTTTTATGTGAAGATATTTCCTTTTCCAACATAGGCCTCAAGGTGCTCCGAATAAACACTTGCAGATTCTACAAAAGGAGTGTTTCAAAACTGTTCTATCAAAGGGAACGTTCAAGTCTGTGAGTTGAATGCACTCATCACACAGAAGTTTCTCAGAATGCTTCTGTCTAGTTTTTAGGTGAAGAGATGTCATTTGCCAGCATAGGCCTCAAAGCGCTCCAAATATCCACTTGCAGATTCTACGAAAAGAGTGTTTCAAAGCTGCTCTTTCCAAAACAAGGTTCAAGTCTGTGTGTTGAATGCACTCATCAGAAAGAAGTTTCTGAGAATGCTTCTGTCTAGTTCTTACGTGAAGATATTTCCTTTTCCAGCTTAGGCCTCAAAGCGCTCCAAATAAACACTTGCAAATTCCACAAAAGGAGTGTTTCAAAAGAGTTCTATCAAAAGGAACGTTCAAGTCTGTGAGTTGAATGCACTTATCATACAGAAGTTTCCTGGAATGCTTCTGTCTAGTTTTTATGTGAAGACATTTCCTTTTCCAGCATAGGCCTCAAAGCCCTCCAAATATCCACTTGCAGATTCTACCAAAAGAGTGTTTCAAAACTGCTCTATGAAAAGCAAGCTTCAACACTGTGAATAGAATGCACTCATCACAAAGAAGTTTCGGAGAATGCTTCTGTCTAGTTTTTATGTGAAGATATTTCCTTTTCCAACATAGGCCTCAAAGCGCTCCAAATAAACACTTGCAGATTCTATAAAAGGAGTGTTTCAAAACTGCTCTTTCGAGAGGAACGTTCAAGTCTGTGAGTTGAATGCACTCATCACACAGAAGTTTCTGAGAATGCTTCTGTCTAGTTTTTATGTGAAGATATTTCCTTTTCCAGCATAGGCCTCAAAACGCTCCAAATATCCTCTTGCAGATTCTACAAAAAGAGTGTTTCAAAACTGTTCTATCAAAAGGAAGGTTCAACTCTGTGAGTTGAACGAATGCATCGTGAAGAACTTTCTGAGAATGCTTCTCTGTAGTTTTTAGGTGAAGATATTCCATATCCCAGCACAGGCCTCGAAGTGCTCCAAATAACCACTTGCAGATTTTACCAAAAGAGTGTTTCAAAACTGCTCTTTCTATAGGTAAGTTCAAGTCTGTGAGTTGAATGCACTCAACACAAAGAAGTTTCTGAGAATGCTTCTGTTCACTTTTTATGTGAAGATATTTCTTTTTCCAGCATAGGCCTCAAACGGCTCCAAATATCCACTTGCAGATTCTACAAAAAGAGTGTTTCCAAACTTCTCTATCAATTGGTAGGTTCAACTCTGTGAGTTGAATGAACTCATCACAAAGAAGTTTCTGAGAATGCTTCTGTCTAGTTTTTATGTGAAGATATTTCCTTTTCCAACATAGGCCTCAAGGTGCTCCGAATAAACACTTGCAGATTCTACAAAAGGAGTGTTTCAAAACTGTTCTATCAAAGGGAACGTTCAAGTCTGTGAGTTGAATGCACTCATCACACAGAAGTTTCTCAGAATGCTTCTGTCTAGTTTTTAGGTGAAGAGATGTCATTTCCCAGCATAGGCCTCAAAGCGCTCCAAATATCCACTTGCAGATTCTACGAAAAGAGTGTTTCAAAGCTGCTCTTTCAAAAGCAAGGTTCAAGTCTGTGTGTTGAATGCACTCATCAGAAAGAAGTTTCTGAGAATGCTTCTGTCTAGTTCTTACGTGAAGATATTTCCTTTTCCAGCTTAGGCCTCAAAGCGCTCCAAATAAACACTTGCAAATTCCACAAAAGGAGTGTTTCAAAAGAGTTCTATCAAAAGGAACGTTCAAGTCTGTGAGTTGAATGCACTTATCATACAGAAGTTTCCTAGAATGCTTCTGTCTAGTTTTTATGTGAAGACATTTCCTTTTCCAGCATAGGCCTCAAAGCCCTCCAAATATCCACTTGCAGATTCTACCAAAAGAGTGTTTCAAAACTGCTCTATCAAAAGCAAGCTTCAACACTGTGAGTAGAATGCACTCATCACAAAGAAGTTTCGGAGAATGCTTCTGTCTAGTTTTTATGTGAAGATATTTCCTTTTCCAGCATAGGCCTCAAAACGCTCCAAATATCCTCTTGCAGATTCTACAAAAAGAGTGTTTCAAAACTGTTCTATCAAAAGGAAGGTTCAACTCTGTGAGTTGAACGAATGCATCGTGAAGAACTTTCTGAGAATGCTTCTCTGTAGTTTTTAGGTGAAGATATTCCATATCCCAGCACAGGCCTCGAAGTGCTCCAAATAACCACTTGCAGATTTTACCAAAAGAGTGTTTCAAAACTGCTCTTTCTATAGGTAAGTTCAAGTCTGTGAGTTGAATGCACTCAACACAAAGAAGTTTCTGAGAATGCTTCTGTTCAGTTTTTATGTGAAGATATTTCTTTTTCCAGCATAGGCCTCAAACGGCTCCAAATATCCACTTGCAGATTCTACAAAAAGAGTGTTTCCAAACTTCTCTATCAATTGGTAGGTTCAACTCTGTGAGTTGAATGAACTCATCACAAAGGAGTTTCTGAGAATCCTTCTCTCTAGTTTTTATGTGAAGATATTTCCTTTTCCAACATAGGCCTCAAGGTGCTCCGAATAAACACTTGCAGATTCTACAAAAGGAGTGTTTCAAAACTGTTCTATCAAAGGGAACGTTCAAGTCTGTGAGTTGAATGCACTCATCACACAGAAGTTTCTCAGAATGCTTCTGTCTAGTTTTTAGGTGAAGAGATGTCATTTCCCAGCATAGGCCTCAAAGCGCTCCAAATATCCACTTGCAGATTCTACGAAAAGAGTGTTTCAAAGCTGCTCTTTCCAAAGCAAGGTTCAAGTCTGTGTGTTGAATGCACTCATCAGAAAGAAGTTTCTGAGAATGCTTCTGTCTAGTTCTTACGTGAAGATATTTCCTTTTCCAGCTTAGGCCTCAAAGCGCTCCAAATAAACACTTGCAAATTCCACAAAAGGAGTGTTTCAAAAGAGTTCTATCAAAAGGAACGTTCAAGTCTGTGAGTTGAATGCACTTATCATACAGAAGTTTCCTAGAATGCTTCTGTCTAGTTTTTATGTGAAGACATTTCCTTTTCCAGCATAGGCCTCAAAGCCCTCCAAATATCCACTTGCAGATTCTACCAAAAGAGTGTTTCAAAACTGCTCTATCAAAAGCAAGCTTCAACACTGTGAGTAGAATGCACTCATCACAAAGAAGTTTCGGAGAATGCTTCTGTCTAGTTTGTATGTGAAGATATTTCCTTTTCCAACATAGGCCTCAAAGCGCTCCAAATAAACACTTGCAGATTCTACAAAAGGAGTGTTTCAAAACTGCTCTTTCGAGAGGAACGTTCAAGTCTGTGAGTTGAATGCACTCATCACACAGAAGTTTCTGAGAATGCTTCTGTCTAGTTTTTATGTGAAGATATTTCCTTTTCCAGCATAGGCCTCAAAACGCTCCAAATATCCTCTTGCAGATTCTACAAAAAGAGTGTTTCAAAACTGTTCTATCAAAAGGAAGGTTCAACTCTGTGAGTTGAGCGAATGCATCGTGAAGAACTTTCTGAGAACGCTTCTCTGTAGTTTTTAGGTGAAGATATTCCATATCCCAGCACAGGCCTCGAAGTGCTCCAAATAACCACTTGCAGATTTTACCAAAAGAGTGTTTCAAAACTGCTCTTTCTATGGGTAAGTTCAAGTCTGTGAGTTGAATGCACTGAACACAAAGAAGTTTCTGAGAATGCTTCTGTTCAGTTTTTAAGTGAAGATATTTCTTTTTCCAGCATAGGCCTCAAACGGCTCCAAATATCCACTTGCAGATTCTACAAAAAGAGTGTTTCCAAACTTCTCTATCAATTGGTAGGTTCAACTCTGTGAGTTGAATGAACTCATCACAAAGAAGTTTCTGAGAATCCTTCTCTCTAGTTTTTATGTGAAGATATTTCCTTTTCCAACATAGGCCTCAAGGTGCTCCGAATAAACACTTGCAGATTCTACAAAAGGAGTGTTTCAAAACTGTTCTATCAAAGGGAACGTTCAAGTCTGTGAGTTGAATGCACTCATCACACAGAAGTTTCTCAGAATGCTTCTGTCTAGTTTTTAGGTGAAGAGATGTCATTTCCCAGCATAGGCCTCAAAGCGCTCCAAATATCCACTTGCAGATTCTACGAAAAGAGTGTTTCAAAGCTGCTCTTTCCAAAGCAAGGTTCAAGTCTGTGTGTTGAATGCACTCATCAGAAAGAAGTTTCTGAGAATGCTTCTGTCTAGTTCTTACGTGAAGATATTTCCTTTTCCAGCCAAGGCCTCAAAGCGCTCCAAATAAACACTTGCAAATTCCACAAAAGGAGTGTTTCAAAAGAGTTCTATCAAAAGGAACGTTCAAGTCTGTGAGTTGAATGCACTTATCATACAGAAGTTTCCTAGAATGCTTCTGTCTAGTTTTTATGTGAAGACATTTCCTTTTCCAGCATAGGCCTCAAATCCCTCCAAATATCCACTTGCAGATTCTACCAAAAGAGTGTTTCAAAACTGCTCTATCAAAAGCAAGCTTCAACACTGTGATTAGAATGCACTCATCACAAAGAAGTTTCGGAGAATGCTTTTGTCTAGTTTTTATGTGAAGATATTTCCTTTTCCAACATAGGCCTCAAAGCGCTCCAAATAAACACTTGCAGATTCTACAAAAGGAGTGTTTCAAAACTGCTCTTTCGAGAGGAACGTTCAAGTCTGTGAGTTGAATGCACTCATCACACAGAAGTTTCTGAGAATGCTTCTGTCTAGTTTTTATGTGAAGATATTTCCTTTTCCAGCATAGGCCTCAAAACGCTCCAAATATCCTCTTGCAGATTCTACAAAAAGAGTGTTTCAAAACTGTTCTATCGAAAGGAAGGTTCAACTCTGTGAGTTGAGCGAATGCATCGTGAAGAACTTTCTGAGAATGCTTCTCTGTAGTTTTTAGGTGAAGATATTCCATATCCCAGCACAGGCCTCGAAGTGCTCCAAATAACCACTTGCAGATTTTACCAAAAGAGTGTTTCAAAACTGCTCTTTCTATAGGTAAGTTCAAGTCTGTGAGTTGAATGCACTCAACACAAAGAAGTTTCTGAGAATGCTTCTGTTCAGTTTTTATGTGAAGATATTTCTTTTTCCAGCATTGGCCTCAAACGGCTCCAAATATCCACTTGCAGATTCTACAAAAAGAGTGTTTCCAAACTTCTCTATCAATTGTTAGGTTCAACTCTGTGAGTTGAATGAACTCATCACAAAGAAGTTTCTGAGAATCCTTCTCTCTAGTTTTTATGTGAAGATATTTCCTTTTCCAACATAGGCCTCAAGGTGCTCCGAATAAACACTTGCAGATTCTACAAAAGGAGTGTTTCAAAACTGTTCTATCAAAGGGAACGTTCAAGTCTGTGAGTTGAATGCACTCATCACACAGAAGTTTCTCAGAATGCTTCTGTCTAGTTTTTAGGTGAAGAGATGTCATTTCCCAGCATAGGCCTCAAAGCGCTCCAAATATCCACTTGCAGATTCTACGAAAAGAGTGTTTCAAAGCTGCTCTTTCAAAAGCAAGGTTCAAGTCTGTGTGTTGAATGCACTCATCAGAAAGAAGTTTCTGAGAATGCTTCTGTGTAGTTCTTACGTGAAGATATTTCCTTTTCCAGCTTAGGCCTCAAAGCGCTCCAAATAAACACTCGCAAATTCCACAAAAGGAGTGTTTCAAAAGAGTTCTATCAAAAGGAACGTTCAAGTCTGTGAGTTGAATGCACTTATCATACAGAAGTTTCCTAGAATGCTTCTGTCTAGTTTTTATGTGAAGACATTTCCTTTTCCAGCATAGGCCTCAAAGCCCTCCAAATAGCCACTTGCAGCTTCTACCAAAAGAGTGTTTCAAAACTGCTCTATCAAAAGCAAGCTTCAACACTGTGAGTAGAATGCACTCATCACAAAGAAGTTTCGGAGAATGCTTCTGTCTAGTTTTCATGTGAAGATATTTCCTTTTCCAACATAGGCCTCAAAGCGCTCCAAATAAACACTTGCAGATTCTACAAAAGGAGTGTTTCAAAACTGCTCTTTCGAGAGGAACGTTCAAGTCTGTGAGTTGAATGCACTCATCACACAGAAGTTTCTGAGAATGCTTCTGTCTAGTTTTTATGTGAAGATATTTCCTTTTCCAGGATAGGCCTCAAAACGCTCCAAATATCCTCTTGCAGATTCTACAAAAAGAGTGTTTCAAAACTGTTCTATCAAAAGGAAGGTTCAACTCTGTGAGTTGAACGAATGCATCTTGAAGAACTTTCTGAGAATGCTTCTCTGTAGTTTTTAGGTGAAGATATTCCATATCCCAGCACAGGCCTCGAAGTGCTCCAAATAACCACTTGCAGATTTTACCAAAAGAGTGTTTCAAAACTGCTCTTTCTATAGGTAAGTTCAAGTCTGTGAGTTGAATGCACTCAACACAAAGAAGTTTCTGAGAATGCTTCTGTTCACTTTTTATGTGAAGATATTTCTTTTTCCAGCATAGGCCTCAAACGGCTCCAAATATCCACTTGCAGATTCTACAAAAAGAGTGTTTCCAAACTTCTCTATCAATTGGTAGGTTCAACTCTGTGAGTTGAATGAACTCATCACAAAGAAGTTTCTGAGAATTCTTCTGTCTAGTTTTTATGTGAAGATATTTCCTTTTCCAACATAGGCCTCAAGGTGCTCCGAATAAACACTTGCAGATTCTACAAAAGGAGTGTTTCAAAACTGTTCTATCAAAGGGAACGTTCAAGTCTGTGAGTTGAATGCACTCATCACACAGAAGTTTCTCAGAATGCTTCTGTCTAGTTTTTAGGTGAAGAGATGTCGTTTCCCAGCATAGGCCTCAAAGCGCTCCAAATATCCACTTGCAGATTCTACGAAAAGAGTGTTTCTAAGCTGCTCTTTCAAAAGCAAGGTTCAAGTCTGTGTGTTGAATGCACTCATCAGAAAGAAGCTTCTGAGAATGCTTCTGTCTAGTTCTTACGTGAAGATATTTCCTTTTCCAGCTTAGGCCTCAAAGAGCTCCAAATAAACACTTGCAAATTCCACAAAAGGAGTGTTTCAAAAGAGTTCTATCAAAAGGAACGTTCAAGTCTGTGAGTTGAATGCACTTATCATACAGAAGTTTCCTGGAATGCTTCTGTCTAGATTTTATGTGAAGACATTTCCTTTTCCAGCATAGGCCTCAAAGCCCTCCAAATATCCACTTGCAGATTCTACCAAAAGAGTGTTTCAAAACTGCTCTATCAAAAGCAAGCTTCAACACTGTGAGTAGAATGCACTCATCACAAAGAAGTTTCGGAGAATGCTTCTGTCTAGTTTTTATGTGAAGATATTTCCTTTTCCAACATAGGCCTCAAAGCGCTCCAAATAAACACTTGCAGATTCTACAAAAGGAGTGTTTCAAAACTGCTCTTTCGAGAGGAACGTTCAAGTCTGTGAGTTGAATGCACTCATCACACAGAAGTTTCTGAGAATGCT
The DNA here is from genome assembly GCF_028885625.2 of Pongo pygmaeus. Taxonomy (NCBI): domain Eukaryota; kingdom Metazoa; phylum Chordata; class Mammalia; order Primates; family Hominidae; genus Pongo; species Pongo pygmaeus. The sequence goes on along the minus strand of NC_072386.2, from coordinate 15,026,552 downwards.
TCTGTCTAGTTTTTATGTGAAGATATTTCCTTTTCCAGCATAGGCCTCAAAACGCTCCAAATATCCTCTTGCAGATTCTACAAAAAGAGTGTTTCAAAACTGTTCTATCAAAAGGAAGGTTCAACTCCGTGAGTTGAACGAATGCATCGTGAAGAACTTTCTGAGAATGCTTCTCTGTAGTTTTTAGGTGAAGATATTCCATATCCCAGCACAGGCCTCGAAGTGCTCCAAATAACCACTTGCAGATTTTACCAAAAGAGTGTTTCAAAACTGCTCTTTCTATAGGTAAGTTCAAGTCTGTGACTTGAATGCACTCAACACAAAGAAGTTTCTGAGAATGCTTCTGTTCAGTTTTTATGTGAAGATATTTCTTTTTCCAGCATAGGCCTCAAACGGCTCCAAATATCCACTTGCAGATTCTACAAAAAGAGTGTTTCCAAACTTCTCTATCAATTGGTAGGTTCAACTCTGTGAGTTGAATGAACTCATCACAAAGAAGTTTCTGAGAATGCTTCTGTCTAGTTTTGATGTGAAGATATTTCCTTTTCCAACATAGGCCTCAAGGTGCTCCGAATAAACACTTGCAGATTCTACAAAAGGAGGGTTTCAAAACTGTTCTATCAAAGGGAACGTTCAAGTCTGTGAGTTGAATGCACTCATCACACAGAAGTTTCTCAGAATGCTTCTGTCTAGTTTTTAGGTGAAGAGATGTCATTTCCCAGCATAGGCCTCAAAGCGCTCCAAATATCCACTTGCAGATTCTACGAAAAGAGTGTTTCAAAGCTGCTCTTTCAAAACCAAGGTTCAAGTCTGTGTGTTGAATGCACTCATCAGAAAGAAGTTTCTGAGAATGCTTCTGTCTAGTTCTTACGTGAAGATATTTCCTTTTCCAGCTTAGGCCTCAAAGCGCTCCAAATAAACACTTGCAAATTCCACAAAAGGAGTGTTTCAAAAGAGTTCTATCAAAAGGAACGTTCAAGTCTGTGAGTTGAATGCACTTATCATACAGAAGTTTCCTGGAATGCTTCTGTCTAGTTTTTATGTGAAGACATTTCCTTTTCCAGCATAGGCCTCAAAGCCCTCCAAATATCCACTTGCAGATTCTACCAAAAGAGTGTTTCAAAACTGCTCTATCAAAAGCAAGCTTCAACCCTGTGAGTAGAATGCACTCATCACAAAGAAGTTTCGGAGAATGCTTCTGTCTAGTTTGTATGTGAAGATATTTCCTTTTCCAGCATAGGCCTCAAGGTGCTCCGAATAAACACTTGCAGATTCTACAAAAGGAGTGTTTCAAAACTGTTCTATCAAAGGGAACTTTCAAGTCTGTGATTTGTATGCACTCATCACACAGAAGTTTCTCAGAATGCTTCTGTCTAGTTTTTAGGTGAAGAGATGTCATTTCCCAGCATAGGCCTCAAAGCGCTCCAAATATCCACTTGCAGATTCTACGAAAAGAGTGTTTCAAAGTTGCTCTTTCAAAAGCAAGGTTCAAGTCTGTGTGTTGAATGCACTCATCAGAAAGAAGTTTCTGAGAATGCTTCTGTCTAGTTCTTACGTGAAGATATTTCCTTTTCCAGCTTAGGCCTCAAAGCGCTCCAAATAAACACTTGCAAATTCCACAAAAGGAGTGTTTCAAAAGAGTTCTATCAAAAGGAACGTTCAAGTCTGTGAGTTGAATGCACTTATCATACAGAAGTTTCCTGGAATGCTTCTGTCTAGTTTTTATGTGAAGACATTTCCTTTTCCAGCATAGGCCTCAAAGCCCTCCAAATATCCACTTGCAGATTCTACCAAAAGAGTGTTTCAAAACTGCTCTATCAAAAGCAAGCTTCAACCCTGTGAGTAGAATGCACTCATCACAAAGAAGTTTCGGAGAATGCTTCTGTCTAGTTTTTATGTGAAGATATTTCCTTTTCCAGCATAGGCCTCAAAACGCTCCAAATATCCTCTTGCAGATTCTACAAAAAGAGTGTTTCAAAACTGTTCTATCAAAAGGAAGGTTCAACTCTGTGAGTTGAACGAATGCATCGTGAAGAACTTTCTGAGAATGCTTCTCTGTAGTTTTTAGGTGAAGATATTCCATATCCCAGCACAGGCCTCGAAGTGCTCCAAATAACCACTTGCAGATTTTACCAAAAGAGTGTTTCAAAACTTCTCTTTCTATAGGTAAGTTCAAGTCTGTGAGATGAATACACTCAACACAAAGAAGTTTCTGAGAATGCTTCTGTTCAGTTTTTATGTGAAGATATTTCCATTTCCAGTATAGGCCTCAAACGGCTCCAAATATCCACTTGCAGATTCTACAAAAAGAGTGTTTCCAAACTTCTCTATCAATTGGTAGGTTCAACTCTGTGAGTTGAATGAACTCATCACAAAGAAGTTTCTGAGAATTCTTCTGTCTAGTTTTTATGTGAAGATATTTCCTTTTCCAACATAGGCCTCAAGGTGCTCCGAATAAACACTTGCAGATTCTACAAAAGGAGTGTTTCAAAACTGTTCTATCAAAGGGAACGTTCAAGTCTGTGAGTTGAATGCACTCATCACACAGAAGTTTCTCAGAATGCTTCTGTCTAGTTTTTAGGTGAAGAGATGTCGTTTCCCAGCATAGGCCTCAAAGCGCTCCAAATATCCACTTGCAGATTCTACGAAAAGAGTGTTTCAAAGCTGCTCTTTCAAAAGCAAGGTTCAAGTCTGTGTGTTGAATGCACTCATCAGAAAGAAGTTTCTGAGAATGCTTCTGTCTAGTTCTTACGTGAAGATATTTCCTTTTCCAGCTTAGGCCTCAAAGAGCTCCAAATAAACACTTGCAAATTCCACAAAAGGAGTGTTTCAAAAGAGTTCTATCAAAAGGAACGTTCAAGTCTGTGAGTTGAAAGCACTTATCATACAGAAGTTTCCTGGAATGCTTCTGTCTAGATTTTATGTGAAGACATTTCCTTTTCCAGCATAGGCCTCAAAGCCCTCCAAATATCCACTTGCAGATTCTACCAAAAGAGTGTTTCAAAACTGCTCTATCAAAAGCAAGCTTCAACACTGTGAGTAGAATGCACTCATCACAAAGAAGTTTCGGAGAATGCTTCTGTCTAGTTTTTATGTGAAGATATTTCCTTTTCCAACATAGGCCTCAAAGCGCTCCAAATAAACACTTGCAGATTCTACAAAAGGAGTGTTTCAAAACTGCTCTTTCGAGAGGAACGTTCAAGTCTGTGAGTTGAATGCACTCATCACACAGAAGTTTCTGAGAATGCTTCTGTCTAGTTTTTATGTGAAGATATTTCCTTTTCCAGCATAGGCCTCAAAACGCTCCAAATATCCTCTTGCAGATTCTACAAAAAGAGTGTTTCAAAACTGTTCTATCAAAAGGAAGGTTCAACTCCGTGAGTTGAACGAATGCATCGTGAAGAACTTTCTGAGAATGCTTCTCTGTAGTTTTTAGGTGAAGATATTCCATATCCCAGCACAGGCCTCGAAGTGCTCCAAATAACCACTTGCAGATTTTACCAAAAGAGTGTTTCAAAACTGCTCTTTCTATAGGTAAGTTCAAGTCTGTGACTTGAATGCACTCAACACAAAGAAGTTTCTGAGAATGCTTCTGTTCAGTTTTTATGTGAAGATATTTCTTTTTCCAGCATAGGCCTCAAACGGCTCCAAATATCCACTTGCAGATTCTACAAAAAGAGTGTTTCCAAACTTCTCTATCAATTGGTAGGTTCAACTCTGTGAGTTGAATGAACTCATCACAAAGAAGTTTCTGAGAATGCTTCTGTCTAGTTTTGATGTGAAGATATTTCCTTTTCCAACATAGGCCTCAAGGTGCTCCGAATAAACACTTGCAGATTCTACAAAAGGAGGGTTTCAAAACTGTTCTATCAAAGGGAACGTTCAAGTCTGTGAGTTGAATGCACTCATCACACAGAAGTTTCTCAGAATGCTTCTGTCTAGTTTTTAGGTGAAGAGATGTCATTTCCCAGCATAGGCCTCAAAGCGCTCCAAATATCCACTTGCAGATTCTACGAAAAGAGTGTTTCAAAGCTGCTCTTTCAAAACCAAGGTTCAAGTCTGTGTGTTGAATGCACTCATCAGAAAGAAGTTTCTGAGAATGCTTCTGTCTAGTTCTTACGTGAAGATATTTCCTTTTCCAGCTTAGGCCTCAAAGCGCTCCAAATAAACACTTGCAAATTCCACAAAAGGAGTGTTTCAAAAGAGTTCTATCAAAAGGAACGTTCAAGTCTGTGAGTTGAATGCACTTATCATACAGAAGTTTCCTGGAATGCTTCTGTCTAGTTTTTATGTGAAGACATTTCCTTTTCCAGCATAGGCCTCAAAGCCCTCCAAATATCCACTTGCAGATTCTACCAAAAGAGTGTTTCAAAACTGCTCTATCAAAAGCAAGCTTCAACACTGTGAGTAGAATGCACTCATCACAAAGAAGTTTCGGAGAATGCTTCTGTCTAGTTTGTATGTGAAGATATTTCCTTTTCCAACATAGGCCTCAAAGCGCTCCAAATAAACACTTGCAGATTCTACAAAAGGAGTGTTTCAAAACTGCTCTTTCGAGAGGAACGTTCAAGTCTGTGAGTTGAATGCACTCATCACACAGAAGTTTCTGAGAATGCTTCTGTCTAGTTTTTATGTGAAGATATTTCCTTTTCCAGCATAGGCCTCAAAACGCTCCAAATATCCTCTTGCAGATTCTACAAAAAGAGTGTTTCAAAACTGTTCTATCAAAAGGAAGGTTCAACTCTGTGAGTTGAGCGAATGCATCGTGAAGAACTTTCTGAGAACGCTTCTCTGTAGTTTTTAGGTGAAGATATTCCATATCCCAGCACAGGCCTCGAAGTGCTCCAAATAACCACTTGCAGATTTTACCAAAAGAGTGTTTCAAAACTGCTCTTTCTATGGGTAAGTTCAAGTCTGTGAGTTGAATGCACTGAACACAAAGAAGTTTCTGAGAATGCTTCTGTTCAGTTTTTAAGTGAAGATATTTCTTTTTCCAGCATAGGCCTCAAACGGCTCCAAATATCCACTTGCAGATTCTACAAAAAGAGTGTTTCCAAACTTCTCTATCAATTGGTAGGTTCAACTCTGTGAGTTGAATGAACTCATCACAAAGAAGTTTCTGAGAATCCTTCTCTCTAGTTTTTATGTGAAGATATTTCCTTTTCCAACATAGGCCTCAAGGTGCTCCGAATAAACACTTGCAGATTCTACAAAAGGAGTGTTTCAAAACTGTTCTATCAAAGGGAACGTTCAAGTCTGTGAGTTGAATGCACTCATCACACAGAAGTTTCTCAGAATGCTTCTGTCTAGTTTTTAGGTGAAGAGATGTCATTTCCCAGCATAGGCCTCAAAGCGCTCCAAATATCCACTTGCAGATTCTACGAAAAGAGTGTTTCAAAGCTGCTCTTTCCAAAGCAAGGTTCAAGTCTGTGTGTTGAATGCACTCATCAGAAAGAAGTTTCTGAGAATGCTTCTGTCTAGTTCTTACGTGAAGATATTTCCTTTTCCAGCTTAGGCCTCAAAGCGCTCCAAATAAACACTTGCAAATTCCACAAAAGGAGTGTTTCAAAAGAGTTCTATCAAAAGGAACGTTCAAGTCTGTGAGTTGAATGCACTTATCATACAGAAGTTTCCTAGAATGCTTCTGTCTAGTTTTTATGTGAAGACATTTCCTTTTCCAGCATAGGCCTCAAATCCCTCCAAATATCCACTTGCAGATTCTACCAAAAGAGTGTTTCAAAACTGCTCTATCAAAAGCAAGCTTCAACACTGTGAGTAGAATGCACTCATCACAAAGAAGTTTCGGAGAATGTTTTTGTCTAGTTTTTATGTGAAGATATTTCCTTTTCCAACATAGGCCTCAAAGCGCTCCAAATAAACACTTGCAGATTCTACAAAAGGAGTGTTTCAAAACTGCTCTTTCGAGAGGAACGTTCAAGTCTGTGAGTTGAATGCACTCATCACACAGAAGTTTCTGAGAATGCTTCTGTCTAGTTTTTATGTGAAGATATTTCCTTTTCCAGCATAGGCCTCAAAACGCTCCAAATATCCTCTTGCAGATTCTACAAAAAGAGTGTTTCAAAACTGTTCTATCGAAAGGAAGGTTCAACTCTGTGAGTTGAGCGAATGCATCGTGAAGAACTTTCTGAGAATGCTTCTCTGTAGTTTTTAGGTGAAGATATTCCATATCCCAGCACAGGCCTCGAAGTGCTCCAAATAACCACTTGCAGATTTTACCAAAAGAGTGTTTCAAAACTGCTCTTTCTATAGGTAAGTTCAAGTCTGTGAGTTGAATGCACTCAACACAAAGAAGTTTCTGAGAATGCTTCTGTTCACTTTTTATGTGAAGATATTTCTTTTTCCAGCATTGGCCTCAAACGGCTCCAAATATCCACTTGCAGATTCTACAAAAAGAGTGTTTCCAAACTTCTCTATCAATTGTTAGGTTCAACTCTGTGAGTTGAATGAACTCATCACAAAGAAGTTTCTGAGAATCCTTCTCTCTAGTTTTTATGTGAAGATATTTCCTTTTCCAACATAGGCCTCAAGGTGCTCCGAATAAACACTTGCAGATTCTACAAAAGGAGTGTTTCAAAACTGTTCTATCAAAGGGAACGTTCAAGTCTGTGAGTTGAATGCACTCATCACACAGAAGTTTCTCAGAATGCTTCTGTCTAGTTTTTAGGTGAAGAGATGTCATTTCCCAGCATAGGCCTCAAAGCGCTCCAAATATCCACTTGCAGATTCTACGAAAAGAGTGTTTCAAAGCTGCTCTTTCAAAAGCAAGGTTCAAGTCTGTGTGTTGAATGCACTCATCAGAAAGAAGTTTCTGAGAATGCTTCTGTGTAGTTCTTACGTGAAGATATTTCCTTTTCCAGCTTAGGCCTCAAAGCGCTCCAAATAAACACTCGCAAATTCCACAAAAGGAGTGTTTCAAAAGAGTTCTATCAAAAGGAACGTTCAAGTCTGTGAGTTGAATGCACTTATCCTACAGAAGTTTCCTAGAATGCTTCTGTCTAGTTTTTATGTGAAGACATTTCCTTTTCCAGCATAGGCCTCAAAGCCCTCCAAATAGCCACTTGCAGCTTCTACCAAAAGAGTGTTTCAAAACTGCTCTATCAAAAGCAAGCTTCAACACTGTGAGTAGAATGCACTCATCACAAAGAAGTTTCGGAGAATGCTTCTGTCTAGTTTTCATGTGAAGATATTTCCTTTTCAAACATAGGCCTCAAAGCGCTCCAAATAAACACTTGCAGATTCTACAAAAGGAGTGTTTCAAAACTGCTCTTTCGAGAGGAACGTTCAAGTCTGTGAGTTGAATGCACTCATCACACAGAAGTTTCTGAGAATGCTTCTGTCTAGTTTTTATGTGAAGATATTTCCTTTTCCAGGATAGGCCTCAAAACGCTCCAAATATCCTCTTGCAGATTCTACAAAAAGAGTGTTTCAAAACTGTTCTATCAAAAGGAAGGTTCAACTCTGTGAGTTGAACGAATGCATCTTGAAGAACTTTCTGAGAATGCTTCTCTGTAGTTTTTAGGTGAAGATATTCCATATCCCAGCACAGGCCTCGAAGTGCTCCAAATAACCACTTGCAGATTTTACCAAAAGAGTGTTTCAAAACTGCTCTTTCTATAGGTAAGTTCAAGTCTGTGAGTTGAATGCACTCAACACAAAGAAGTTTCTGAGAATGCTTCTGTTCACTTTTTATGTGAAGATATTTCTTTTTCCAGCATAGGCCTCAAACGGCTCCAAATATCCACTTGCAGATTCTACAAAAAGAGTGTTTCCAAACTTCTCTATCAATTGGTAGGTTCAACTCTGTGAGTTGAATGAACTCATCACAAAGAAGTTTCTGAGAATGCTTCTGTCTAGTTTTTATGTGAAGATATTTCCTTTTCCAACATAGGCCTCCAGGTGCTCCGAATAAACACTTGCAGATTCTACAAAAGGAGTGTTTCAAAACTGTTCCATCAAAGGGAACGTTCAAGTCTGTGAGTTGAATGCACTCATCACACAGAAGTTTCTCAGAATGCTTCTGTCTAGTTTTTAGGTGAAGAGATGTCATTTCCCAGCATAGGCCTCAAAGCGCTCCAAATATCCACTTGCAGATTCTACGAAAAGAGTGTTTCAAAGCTGCTCTTTCCAAAGCAAGGTTCAAGTCTGTGTGTTGAATGCACTCATCAGACAGAAGTTTCTGAGAATGCTTCTGTCTAGTTCTTACGTGAAGATATTTCCTTTTCCAGCTTAGGCCTCAAAGCGCTCCAAATAAACACTTGCAAATTCCACAAAAGGAGTGTTTCAAAAGAGTTCTATCAAAAGGAACGTTCAAGTCTGTGAGTTGAATGCACTTATCATACAGAAGTTTCCTAGAATGCTTCTGTCTAGTTTTTATGTGAAGACATTTCCTTTTCCAGCATAGGCCTCAAAGCCCTCCAAATAGCCACTTGCAGATTCTACCAAAAGAGTGTTTCAAAACTGCTCTATCAAAAGCAAGCTTCAACACTGTGAGTAGAATGCACTCATCACAAAGAAGTTTCGGAGAATGCTTCTGTCTAGTTTGTATGTGAAGATATTTCTTTTTCCAGCATAGGCCTCAAACGGCTCCAAATATCCACTTGCAGATTCTACAAAAAGAGTGTTTCCAAACTTCTCTATCAATTGGTAGGTTCAACTCTGTGAGTTGAATGAACTCATCACAAAGAAGTTTCTGAGAATCCTTCTCTCTAGTTTTTATGTGACGATATTTCCTTTTCCAACATAGGCCTCAAGGTGCTCCGAATAAACACTTGCAGATTCTACAAAAGGAGTGTTTCAAAACTGTTCTATCAAAGGGAACGTTCAAGTCTGTGTGTTGAATGCACTCATCACACAGAAGTTTCTCAGAATGCTTCTGTCTAGTTTTTAGGTGAAGAGATGTCATTTCCCAGCATAGGCCTCAAAGCGCTCCAAATATCCACTTGCAGATTCTACGAAAAGAGTGTTTCAAAGCTGCTCTTTCCAAAGCAAGGTTCAAGTCTGTGTGTTGAATGCACTCATCAGAAAGAAGTTTCTGAGAATGCTTCTGTCTAGTTCTTACGTGAAGATATTTCCTTTTCCAGCTTAGGCCCAAAGCGCTCCAAATAAACACTTGCAAATTCCACAAAAGGAGTGTTTCAAAAGAGTTCTATCAAAAGGAACGTTCAAGTCTGTGAGTTGAATGCGCTTATCATACAGAAGTTTCCTAGAATGCTTCTGTCTAGTTTTTATGTGAAGACATTTCCTTTTCCAGCATAGGCCTCAAAGCCCTCCAAATATCCACTTGCAGATCCTACCAAAAGAGTGTTTCAAAACTGCTCTATCAAAAGCAAGCTTCAACACTGTGAGTAGAATGCACTCATCACAAAGAAGTTTCGGAGAATGCTTCTGTCTAGTTTTTATGTGAAGATATTTACTTTTCCAACATAGGCCTCAAAGCGCTCCAAATAAACACTTGCAGATTCTACAAAAGGAGTGTTTCAAAACTGCTCTTTCGAGAGGAACGTTCAAGTCTGTGAGTTGAATGCACTCATCACACAGAAGTTTCTGAGAATGCTTCTGTCTAGTTTTTATGTGAAGATATTTTCTTTTCCAGCATAGGCCTCAAAACGCTCCAAATATCCTCTTGCAGATTCTACAAAAAGAGAGTTTCAAAACTGTTCTATCAAAAAGAAGGTTCAACTCTGTGAGTTGAGCGAATGCATCGTGAAGAACTTTCTCAGAATGCTTCTCTGTAGTTTTTAGGTGAAGATATTCCATATCCCAGCACAGGCCTCGAAGTGCTCCAAATAACCACTTGCAGATTTTACCAAAAGAGTGTTTCAAAACTGCTCTTTCTATAGGTAAGTTCAAGTCTGTGAGTTGAATGCACTCAACACAAAGAAGTTTCTGAGAATGCTTCTGTTCAGTTTTTATGTGAAGATATTCCTTTTTCCAGCATAGGCCTCAAACGGCTCCAAATATCCACTTGCAGATTCCACAAAAAGAGTGTTTCCAAACTTCTCTATCAATTGGTAGGTTCAACTCTGTGAGTTGAATGAACTCATCACAAAGAAGTTTCTGAGAATGCTTCTGTCTAGTTTTTATGTGAAGATATTTCCTTTTCCAACATAGGCCTCAAGGTGCTCCGAATAAACACTTGCAGATTCTACAAAAGGAGTGTTTCAAAACTGTTCTATCAAAGGGAACGTTCAAGTCTGTGAGTTGAATGCACTCATCACCCAGAAGTTTCTCAGAATGCTTCTGTCTAGTTTTTAGGTGAAGAGATGTCATTTCCCAGCATAGGCCTCAAAACGCTCCAAATATCCACTTGCAGATTCTCAGAAAAGAGTGTTTCAAAGCTGCTCTTTCAAAAGCAAGGTTGAAGTCTGTGTGTTGAATGCACTCATCAGAAAGAAGTTTCTGAGAATGCTTCTGTCTAGTTCTTACGTGAAGATATTTCCTTTTCCAGCTTAGGCCTCAAAGCGCTCCAAATAAACACTTGCAAATTCCACAAAAGGAGTGTTTCAAAAGAGTTCTATCAAAAGGAACGTTCAAGTCTGTGAGTTGAATGCACTTATCATACAGAAGTTTCCTGGAATGCTTCTGTCTAGTTTTTATGTGAAGACATTTCCTTTTCCAGCATAGGCCTCAAAGCCCTCCAAATAGCCACTTGCAGCTTCTACCAAAAGAGTGTTTCAAAACTGCTCTATCAAAAGCAAGCTTCAACACTGTGAGTAGAATGCACTCATCACAAAGAAGTTTCGGAGAATGCTTCTGTCTAGTTTTCATGTGAAGATATTTCCTTTTCCAACATAGGCCTCAAAGCGCTCCAAATAAACACTTGCAGATTCTACAAAAGGAGTGTTTCAAAACTGCTCTTTCGAGAGGAACGTTGAAGTCTGTGAGTTGAATGTACTCATCACACAGAAGTTTCTGAGAATGCTTCTGTCTAGTTTTTATGTGAAGATATTTCCTTTTCCAGCATAGGCCTCAAAACGCTCCAAATATCCTCTTGCAGATTCTACAAAAAGAGTGTTTCAAAACTGTTCTATCAAAAGGAAGGTTCAACTCTGTGAGTTGAACGAATGCATCTTGAAGAACTTTCTGAGAATGCTTCTCTGTAGTTTTTAGGTGAAGATATTCCATATCCCAGCACAGGCCTCGAAGTGCTCCAAATAACCACTTGCAGATTTTACCAAAAGAGTGTTTCAAAACTGCTCTTTCTATAGGTAAGTTCAAGTCTGTGAGTTGAATGCACTCAACAGAAAGAAGTTTCTGAGAATGCTTCTGTTCACTTTTTATGTGAAGATATTTCTTTTTCCAGCATAGGCCTCAAACGGCTCCAAATATCCACTTGCAGATTCTACAAAAAGAGTGTTTCCAAACTTCTCTATCAATTGGTAGGTTCAACTCTGTGAGTTGAATGAACTCATCACAAAGAAGTTTCTGAGAATCCTTCTGTCTAGTTTTTATGTGAAGATATTTCCTTTTCCAACATAGGCCTCAAGGTGCTCCGAATAAACACTTGCAGATTCTACAAAAGGAGTGTTTCAAAACTGTTCTATCAAAGGGAACGTTCAAGTCTGTGAGTTGAATGCACTCATCACACAGAAGTTTCTCAGAATGCTTCTGTCTAGTTTTTAGGTGAAGAGATGTCATTTCCCAGCATAGGCCTCAAAGCGCTCCAAATATCCACTTGCAGATTCTACGAAAAGAGTGTTTCAAAGCTGCTCTTTCAAAAGCAAGGTTCAAGTCTGTGTGTTGAATGCACTCATCAGAAAGAAGTTTCTGAGAATGCTTCTGTCTAGTTCTTACGTGAAGATATTTCCTTTTCCAGCTTAGGCCTCAAAGCGCTCCAAATAAACACTTGCAAATTCCACAAAAGGAGTGTTTCAAAAGAGTTCTATCAAAAGGAACGTTCAAGTCTGTGAGTTGAATGCACTTATGATTCAGAAGTTTCCTAGAATGCTTCTGTCTAGTTTTTATGTGAAGACATTTCCTTTTCCAGCATAGGCCTCAAAGCCCTCCAAATATCCACTTGCAGATTCTACCAAAAGAGTGTTTCAAAACTGCTCTATCAAAAGCAAGCTTCAACACTGTGAGTAGAATGCACTCATCACAAAGAAGTTTCGGAGAATGCTTCTGTCTAGTTTTTATCTGAAGATATTTCCTTTTCCAGCATAGGCCTCAAAACGCTCCAAATATCCTCTTGTAGATTCTACAAAAAGAGTGTTTCAAAACTGTTCTATCAAAAGGAAGGTTCAACTCTGTGAGTTGAACGAATGCATCGTGAAGAAATTTCTGAGAATGCTTCTCTGTAGTTTTTAGGTGAAGATATTCCATATCCCAGCACAGGCCTCGAAGTGCTCCAAATAACCACTTGCAGATTTTACCAAAAGAGTGTTTCAAAACTGCTCTTTCTATAGGTAAGTTCAAGTCTGTGAGTTGAATGCACTCAACACAAAGAAGTTTCTGAGAATGCTTCTGTTCAGTTTTTATGTGAAGATATTTCTTTTTCCAGCATAGGCCTCAAACGGCTCCAAATATCCACTTGCAGATTCTACAAAAAGAGTGTTTCCAAACTTCTCTATCAATTGGTAGGTTCAACTCTGTGAGTTGAATGAACTCATCACATAGAAGTTTCTGAGAATCCTTCTCTCTAGTTTTTATGTGAAGATATTTCCTTTTCCAACATAGGCCTCAAGGTGCTCCGAATAAACACTTGTAGATTCTACAAAAGGAGTGTTTCAAAACTGTTCTATCAAAGGGAACGTTCAAGTCTGTGAGTTGAATGCACTCATCACACAGAAGTTTCTCAGAATGCTTCTGTCTAGTTTTTAGGTGAAGAGATGTCATTTCCCAGCATAGGCCTCAAAGCGCTCCAAATATCCACTTGCAGATTCTACGAAAAGAGTGTTTCAAAGCTGCTCTTTCCAAAGCAAGGTTCAAGTCTGTGTGTTGAATGCACTCATCAGAAAGAAGTTTCTGAGAATGCTTCTGTCTAGTTCTTACGTGAAGATATTTCCTTTTCCAGCTTAGGCCTCAAAGCGCTCCAAATAAACACTTGCAAATTCCACAAAAGGAGTGTTTCAAAAGAGTTCTATCAAAAGGAACGTTCAAGTCTGTGAGTTGAATGCACTTATCATACAGAAGTTTCCTAGAATGCTTCTGTCTAGTTTTTATGTGAAGACATTTCCTTTTCCAGCATAGGCCTCAAAGCCCTCCAAATATCCACTTGCAGATTCTACCAAAAGAGTGTTTCAAAACTGCTCTATCAAAAGCAAGCTTCAACACTGTGAGTAGAATGCACTCATCACAAAGAAGTTTCGGAGAATGCTTCTGTCTAGTTTTCATGTGAAGATATTTCCTTTTCAAACATAGGCCTCAAAGCGCTCCAAATAAACACTTGCAGATTCTACAAAAGGAGTGTTTCAAAACTGCTCTTTCGAGAGGAACGTTCAAGTCTGTGAGTTGAATGCACTCATCACACAGAAGTTTCTGAGAATGCTTCTGTCTAGTTTTTATGTGAAGATATTTCCTTTTCCAGGATAGGCCTCAAAACGCTCCAAATATCCTCTTGCAGATTCTACAAAAAGAGTGTTTCAAAACTGTTCTATCAAAAGGAAGGTTCAACTCTGTGAGTTGAACGAATGCATCTTGAAGAACTTTCTGAGAATGCTTCTCTGTAGTTTTTAGGTGAAGATATTCCATATCCCAGCACAGGCCTCGAAGTGCTCCAAATAACCACTTGCAGATTTTACCAAAAGAGTGTTTCAAAACTGCTCTTTCTATAGGGAAGTTCAAGTCTGTGAGTTGAATGCACTCAACACAAAGAAGTTTCTGAGAATGCTTCTGTTCACTTTTTATGTGAAGATATTTCTTTTTCCAGCATAGGCCTCAAACGGCTCCAAATATCCACTTGCAGATTCTACAAAAAGAGTGTTTCCAAACTTCTCTATCAATTGGTAGGTTCAACTCTGTGAGTTGAATGAACTCATCACAAAGAAGTTTCTGAGAATGCTTCTGTCTAGTTTTTATGTGAAGATATTTCCTTTTCCAACATAGGCCTCCAGGTGCTCCGAATAAACACTTGCAGATTCTACAAAAGGAGTGTTTCAAAACTGTTCCATCAAAGGGAACGTTCAAGTCTGTGAGTTGAATGCACTCATCACACAGAAGTTTCTCAGAATGCTTCTGTCTAGTTTTTAGGTGAAGAGATGTCATTTCCCAGCATAGGCCTCAAAGCGCTCCAAATATCCACTTGCAGATTCTACGAAAAGAGTGTTTCAAAGCTGCTCTTTCCAAAGCAAGGTTCAAGTCTGTGTGTTGAATGCACTCATCAGACAGAAGTTTCTGAGAATGCTTCTGTCTAGTTCTTACGTGAAGATATTTTCTTTTCCAGCTTAGGCCTCAAAGCGCTCCAAATAAACACTTGCAAATTCCACAAAAGGAGTGTTTCAAAAGAGTTCTATCAAAAGGAACGTTCAAGTCTGTGAGTTGAATGCACTTATCATACAGAAGTTTCCTAGAATGCTTCTGTCTAGTTTTTATGTGAAGACATTTCCTTTTCCAGCATAGGCCTCAAAGCCCTCCAAATAGCCACTTGCAGATTCTACCAAAAGAGTGTTTCAAAACTGCTCTATCAAAAGCAAGCTTCAACACTGTGAGTAGAATGCACTCATCACAAAGAAGTTTCGGAGAATGCTTCTGTCTAGTTTGTATGTGAAGATATTTCTTTTTCCAGCATAGGCCTCAAACGGCTCCAAATATCCACTTGCAGATTCTACAAAAAGAGTGTTTCCAAACTTCTCTATCAATTGGTAGGTTCAACTCTGTGAGTTGAATGAACTCATCACAAAGAAGTTTCTGAGAATCCTTCTCTCTAGTTTTTATGTGACGATATTTCCTTTTCCAACATAGGCCTCAAGGTGCTCCGAATAAACACTTGCAGATTCTACAAAAGGAGTGTTTCAAAACTGTTCTATCAAAGGGAACGTTCAAGTCTGTGTGTTGAATGCACTCATCACACAGAAGTTTCTCAGAATGCTTCTGTCTAGTTTTTAGGTGAAGAGATGTCATTTCCCAGCATAGGCCTCAAAGCGCTCCAAATATCCACTTGCAGATTCTACGAAAAGAGTGTTTCAAAGCTGCTCTTTCCAAAGCAAGGTTCAAGTCTGTGTGTTGAATGCACTCATCAGAAAGAAGTTTCTGAGAATGCTTCTGTCTAGTTCTTACGTGAAGATATTTCCTTTTCCAGCTTAGGCCCAAAGCGCTCCAAATAAACACTTGCAAATTCCACAAAAGGAGTGTTTCAAAAGAGTTCTATCAAAAGGAACGTTCAAGTCTGTGAGTTGAATGCGCTTATCATACAGAAGTTTCCTAGAATGCTTCTGTCTAGTTTTTATGTGAAGACATTTCCTTTTCCAGCATAGGCCTCAAAGCCCTCCAAATATCCACTTGCAGATCCTACCAAAAGAGTGTTTCAAAACTGCTCTATCAAAAGCAAGCTTCAACACTGTGAGTAGAATGCACTCATCACAAAGAAGTTTCGGAGAATGCTTCTGTCTAGTTTTTATGTGAAGATATTTACTTTTCCAACATAGGCCTCAAAGCGCTCCAAATAAACACTTGCAGATTCTACAAAAGGAGTGTTTCAAAACTGCTCTTTCGAGAGGAACGTTCAAGTCTGTGAGTTGAATGCACTCATCACACAGAAGTTTCTGAGAATGCTTCTGTCTAGTTTTTATGTGAAGATATTTTCTTTTCCAGCATAGGCCTCAAAACGCTCCAAATATCCTCTTGCAGATTCTACAAAAAGAGAGTTTCAAAACTGTTCTATCAAAAAGAAGGTTCAACTCTGTGAGTTGAGCGAATGCATCGTGAAGAACTTTCTCAGAATGCTTCTCTGTAGTTTTTAGGTGAAGATATTCCATATCGCAGCACAGGCCTCGAAGTGCTCCAAATAACCACTTGCAGATTTTACCAAAAGAGTGTTTCAAAACTGCTCTTTCTATAGGTAAGTTCAAGTCTGTGAGTTGAATGCACTCAACACAAAGAAGTTTCTGAGAATGCTTCTGTTCAGTTTTTATGTGAAGATATTCCTTTTTCCAGCATAGGCCTCAAACGGCTCCAAATATCCACTTGCAGATTCCACAAAAAGAGTGTTTCCAAACTTCTCTATCAATTGGTAGGTTCAACTCTGTGAGTTGAATGAACTCATCACAAAGAAGTTTCTGAGAATGCTTCTGTCTAGTTATTATGTGAAGATATTTCCTTTTCCAACATAGGCCTCAAGGTGCTCCGAATAAACACTTGCAGATTCTACAAAAGGAGTGTTTCAAAACTGTTCTATCAAAGGGAACGTTCAAGTCTGTGAGTTGAATGCACTCATCACCCAGAAGTTTCTCAGAATGCTTCTGTCTAGTTTTTAGGTGAAGAGATGTCATTTCCCAGCATAGGCCTCAAAACGCTCCAAATATCCACTTGCAGATTCTCAGAAAAGAGTGTTTCAAAGCTGCTCTTTCAAAAGCAAGGTTGAAGTCTGTGTGTTGAATGCACTCATCAGAAAGAAGTTTCTGAGAATGCTTCTGTCTAGTTCTTACGTGAAGATATTTCCTTTTCCAGCTTAGGCCTCAAAGCGCTCCAAATAAACACTTGCAAATTCCACAAAAGGAGTGTTTCAAAAGAGTTCTATCAAAAGGAACGTTCAAGTCTGTGAGTTGAATGCACTTATCATACAGAAGTTTCCTGGAATGCTTCTGTCTAGTTTTTATGTGAAGACATTTCCTTTTCCAGCATAGGCCTCAAAGCCCTCCAAATAGCCACTTGCAGCTTCTACCAAAAGAGTGTTTCAAAACTGCTCTATCAAAAGCAAGCTTCAACACTGTGAGTAGAATGCACTCATCACAAAGAAGTTTCGGAGAATGCTTCTGTCTAGTTTTCATGTGAAGATATTTCCTTTTCCAACATAGGCCTCAAAGCGCTCCAAATAAACACTTGCAGATTCTACAAAAGGAGTGTTTCAAAACTGCTCTTTCGAGAGGAACGTTGAAGTCTGTGAGTTGAATGTACTCATCACACAGAAGTTTCTGAGAATGCTTCTGTCTAGTTTTTATGTGAAGATATTTCCTTTTCCAGCATAGGCCTCAAAACGCTCCAAATATCCTCTTGCAGATTCTACAAAAAGAGTGTTTCAAAACTGTTCTATCAAAAGGAAGGTTCAACTCTGTGAGTTGAACGAATGCATCTTGAAGAACTTTCTGAGAATGCTTCTCTGTAGTTTTTAGGTGAAGATATTCCATATCCCAGCACAGGCCTCGAAGTGCTCCAAATAACCACTTGCAGATTTTACCAAAAGAGTGTTTCAAAACTGCTCTTTCTATAGGTAAGTTCAAGTCTGTGAGTTGAATGCACTCAACAGAAAGAAGTTTCTGAGAATGCTTCTGTTCACTTTTTATGTGAAGATATTTCTTTTTCCAGCATAGGCCTCAAACGGCTCCAAATATCCACTTGCAGATTCTACAAAAAGAGTGTTTCCAAACTTCTCTATCAATTGGTAGGTTCAACTCTGTGAGTTGAATGAACTCATCACAAAGAAGTTTCTGAGAATCCTTCTGTCTAGTTTTTATGTGAAGATATTTCCTTTTCCAACATAGGCCTCAAGGTGCTCCGAATAAACACTTGCAGATTCTACAAAAGGAGTGTTTCAAAACTGTTCTATCAAAGGGAACGTTCAAGTCTGTGAGTTGAATGCACTCATCACACAGAAGTTTCTCAGAATGCTTCTGTCTAGTTTTTAGGTGAAGAGATGTCATTTCCCAGCATAGGCCTCAAAGCGCTCCAAATATCCACTTGCAGATTCTACGAAAAGAGTGTTTCAAAGCTGCTCTTTCAAAAGCAAGGTTCAAGTCTGTGTGTTGAATGCACTCATCAGAAAGAAGTTTCTGAGAATGCTTCTGTCTAGTTCTTACGTGAAGATATTTCCTTTTCCAGCTTAGGCCTCAAAGCGCTCCAAATAAACACTTGCAAATTCCACAAAAGGAGTGTTTCAAAAGAGTTCTATCAAAAGGAACGTTCAAGTCTGTGAGTTGAATGCACTTATGATTCAGAAGTTTCCTAGAATGCTTCTGTCTAGTTTTTATGTGAAGACATTTCCTTTTCCAGCATAGGCCTCAAAGCCCTCCAAATATCCACTTGCAGATTCTACCAAAAGAGTGTTTCAAAACTGCTCTATCAAAAGCAAGCTTCAACACTGTGAGTAGAATGCACTCATCACAATGAAGTTTCGGAGAATGCTTCTGTCTAGTTTTTATCTGAAGATATTTCCTTTTCCAGCATAGGCCTCAAAACGCTCCAAATATCCTCTTGTAGATTCTACAAAAAGAGTGTTTCAAAACTGTTCTATCAAAAGGAAGGTTCAACTCTGTGAGTTGAACGAATGCATCGTGAAGAAATTTCTGAGAATGCTTCTCTGTAGTTTTTAGGTGAAGATATTCCATATCCCAGCACAGGCCTCGAAGTGCTCCAAATAACCACTTGCAGATTTTACCAAAAGAGTGTTTCAAAACTGCTCTTTCTATAGGTAAGTTCAAGTCTGTGAGTTGAATGCACTCAACACAAAGAAGTTTCTGAGAATGCTTCTGTTCAGTTTTTATGTGAAGATATTTCTTTTTCCAGCATAGGCCTCAAACGGCTCCAAATATCCACTTGCAGATTCTACAAAAAGAGTGTTTCCAAACTTCTCTATCAATTGGTAGGTTCAACTCTGTGAGTTGAATGAACTCATCACATAGAAGTTTCTGAGAATCCTTCTCTCTAGTTTTTATGTGAAGATATTTCCTTTTCCAACATAGGCCTCAAGGTGCTCCGAATAAACACTTGTAGATTCTACAAAAGGAGTGTTTCAAAACTGTTCTATCAAAGGGAACGTTCAAGTCTGTGAGTTGAATGCACTCATCACACAGAAGTTTCTCAGAATGCTTCTGTCTAGTTTTTAGGTGAAGAGATGTCATTTCCCAGCATAGGCCTCAAAGCGCTCCAAATATCCACTTGCAGATTCTACGAAAAGAGTGTTTCAAAGCTGCTCTTTCCAAAGCAAGGTTCAAGTCTGTGTGTTGAATGCACTCATCAGAAAGAAGTTTCTGAGAATGCTTCTGTCTAGTTCTTACGTGAAGATATTTCCTTTTCCAGCTTAGGCCTCAAAGCGCTCCAAATAAACACTTGCAAATTCCACAAAAGGAGTGTTTCAAAAGAGTTCTATCAAAAGGAACGTTCAAGTCTGTGAGTTGAATGCACTTATCATACAGAAGTTTCCTAGAATGCTTCTGTCTAGTTTTTATGTGAAGACATTTCCTTTTCCAGCATAGGCCTCAAAGCCCTCCAAATATCCACTTGCAGATTCTACCAAAAGAGTGTTTCAAAACTGCTCTATCAAAAGCAAGCTTCAACACTGTGAGTAGAATGCACTCATCACAAAGAAGTTTCGGAGAATGCTTCTGTCTAGTTTGTATGTGAAGATATTTCCTTTTCCAACATAGGCCTCAAAGCGCTCCAAATAAACACTTGCAGATTCTACAAAAGGAGTGTTTCAAAACTGCTCTTTCGAGAGGAACGTTCAAGTCTGTGAGTTGAATGCACTCATCACACAGAAGTTTCTGAGAATGCTTCTGTCTAGTTTTTATGTGAAGATATTTCCTTTTCCAGCATAGGCCTCAAAACGCTCCAAATATCCTCTTGCAGATTCTACAAAAAGAGTGTTTCAAAACTGTTCTATCAAAAGGAAGGTTCAACTCTGTGAGTTGAGCGAATGCATCGTGAAGAACTTTCTGAGAACGCTTCTCTGTAGTTTTTAGGTGAAGATATTCCATATCCCAGCACAGGCCTCGAAGTGCTCCAAATAACCACTTGCAGATTTTACCAAAAGAGTGTTTCAAAACTGCTCTTTCTATGGGTAACTTCAAGTCTGTGAGTTGAATGCACTGAACACAAAGAAGTTTCTGAGAATGCTTCTGTTCAGTTTTTAAGTGAAGATATTTCTTTTTCCAGCATAGGCCTCAAACGGCTCCAAATATCCACTTGCAGATTCTACAAAAAGAGTGTTTCCAAACTTCTCTATCAATTGGTAGGTTCAACTCTGTGAGTTGAATGAACTCATCACAAAGAAGTTTCTGAGAATCCTTCTGTCTAGTTTTTATGTGAAGATATTTCCTTTTCCAACATAGGCCTCAAGGTGCTCCGAATAAACACTTGCAGATTCTACAAAAGGAGTGTTTCAAAACTGTTCTATCAAAGGGAACGTTCAAGTCTGTGAGTTGAATGCACTCATCACACAGAAGTTTCTCAGAATGCTTCTGTCTAGTTTTTAGGTGAAGAGATGTCATTTCCCAGCATAGGCCTCAAAGCGCTCCAAATATCCACTTGCAGATTCTACGAAAAGAGTGTTTCAAAGCTGCTCTTTCCAAAGCAAGGTTCAAGTCTGTGTGTTGAATGCACTCATCAGAAAGAAGTTTCTGAGAATGCTTCTGTCTAGTTCTTACGTGAAGATATTTCCTTTTCCAGCTTAGGCCTCAAAGCGCTCCAAATAAACACTTGCAAATTCCACAAAAGGAGTGTTTCAAAAGAGTTCTATCAAAAGGAACGTTCAAGTCTGTGAGTTGAATGCACTTATCATACAGAAGTTTCCTAGAATGCTTCTGTCTAGTTTTTATGTGAAGACATTTCCTTTTCCAGCATAGGCCTGAAAGCCCTCCAAATATCCACTTGCAGATTCTACCAAAAGAGTGTTTCAAAACTGCTCTATCAAAAGCAAGCTTCAACACTGTGAGTAGAATGCACTCATCACAAAGAAGTTTCGGAGAATGCTTCTGTCTAGTTTGTATGTGAAGATATTTCCTTTTCCAACATAGGCCTCAAAGCGCTCCAAATAAACACTTGCAGATTCTACAAAAGGAGTGTTTCAAAACTGCTCTTTCGAGAGGAACGTTCAAGTCTGTGAGTTGAATGCACTCATCACACAGAAGTTTCTGAGAATGCTTCTGTCTAGTTTTTATGTGAAGATATTTCCTTTTCCAGCATAGGCCTCAAAACGCTCCAAATATCCTCTTGCAGATTCTACAAAAAGAGTGTTTCAAAACTGTTCTATCAAAAGGAAGGTTGAACTCTGTGAGTTGAGCGAATGCATCGTGAAGAACTTTCTGAGAACGCTTCTCTGTAGTTTTTAGGTGAAGATATTCCATATCCCAGCACAGGCCTCGAAGTGCTCCAAATAACCACTTGCAGATTTTACCAAAAGAGTGTTTCAAAACTGCTCTTTCTATGGGTAAGTTGAAGTCTGTGAGTTGAATGCACTGAACACAAAGAAGTTTCTGAGAATGCTTCTGTTCAGTTTTTAAGTGAAGATATTTCTTTTTCCAGCATAGGCCTCAAACGGCTCCAAATATCCACTTGCAGATTCTACAAAAAGAGTGTTTCCAAACTTCTCTATCAATTGGTAGGTTCAACTCTGTGAGTTGAATGAACTCATCACAAAGAAGTTTCTGAGAATCCTTCTCTCTAGTTTTTATGTGAAGATATTTCCTTTTCCAACATAGGCCTGAAGGTGCTCCGAATAAACACTTGCAGATTCTACAAAAGGAGTGTTTCAAAACTGTTCTATCAAAGGGAACGTTCAAGTCTGTGAGTTGAATGCACTCATCACACAGAAGTTTCTCAGAATGCTTCTGTCTAGTTTTTAGGTGAAGAGATGTCATTTCCCAGCATAGGCCTCAAAGCGCTCCAAATATCCACTTGCAGATTCTACGAAAAGAGTGTTTCAAAGCTGCTCTTTCCAAAGCAAGGTTCAAGTCTGTGTGTTGAATGCACTCATCAGAAAGAAGTTTCTGAGAATGCTTCTGTCTAGTTCTTACGTGAAGATATTTCCTTTTCCAGCTTAGGCCTCAAAGCGCTCCAAATAAACACTTGCAAATTCCACAAAAGGAGTGTTTCAAAAGAGTTCTATCAAAAGGAACGTTCAAGTCTGTGAGTTGAATGCACTTATCATACAGAAGTTTCCTAGAATGCTTCTGTCTAGTTTTTATGTGAAGACATTTCCTTTTCCAGCATAGGCCTCAAATCCCTCCAAATATCCACTTGCAGATTCTACCAAAAGAGTGTTTCAAAACTGCTCTATCAAAAGCAAGCTTCAACACTGTGAGTAGAATGCACTCATCACAAAGAAGTTTCGGAGAATGCTTTTGTCTAGTTTTTATGTGAAGATATTTCCTTTTCCAACATAGGCCTCAAAGCGCTCCAAATAAACACTTGCAGATTCTACAAAAGGAGTGTTTCAAAACTGCTCTTTCGAGAGGAACGTTCAAGTCTGTGAGTTGAATGCACTCATCACACAGAAGTTTCTGAGAATGCTTCTGTCTAGTTTTTATGTGAAGATATTTCCTTTTCCAGCATAGGCCTCAAAACGCTCCAAATATCCTCTTGCAGATTCTAAAAAAAGAGTGTTTCAAAACTGTTCTATCGAAAGGAAGGTTCAACTCTGTGAGTTGAGCGAATGCATCGTGAAGAACTTTCTGAGAATGCTTCTCTGTAGTTTTTAGGTGAAGATATTCCATATCCCAGCACAGGCCTCGAAGTGCTCCAAATAACCACTTGCAGATTTTACCAAAAGAGTGTTTCAAAACTGCTCTTTCTATAGGTAAGTTCAAGTCTGTGAGTTGAATGCACTCAACACAAAGAAGTTTCTGAGAATGCTTCTGTTCAGTTTTTATGTGAAGATATTTCCTTTTCCAGCATTGGCCTCAAACGGCTCCAAATATCCACTTGCAGATTCTACAAAAAGAGTGTTTCCAAACTTCTCTATCAATTGTTAGGTTCAACTCTGTGAGTTGAATGAACTCATCACAAAGAAGTTTCTGAGAATCCTTCTCTCTAGTTTTTATGTGAAGATATTTCCTTTTCCAACATAGGCCTCAAGGTGCTCCGAATAAACACTTGCAGATTCTACAAAAGGAGTGTTTCAAAACTGTTCTATCAAAGGGAACGTTCAAGTCTGTGAGTTGAATGCACTCATCACACAGAAGTTTCTCAGAATGCTTCTGTCTAGTTTTTAGGTGAAGAGATGTCATTTCCCAGCATAGGCCTCAAAGCGCTCCAAATATCCACTTGCAGATTCTACGAAAAGAGTGTTTCAAAGCTGCTCTTTCAAAAGCAAGGTTCAAGTCTGTGTGTTGAATGCACTCATCAGAAAGAAGTTTCTGAGAATGCTTCTGTGTAGTTCTTACGTGAAGATATTTCCTTTTCCAGCTTAGGCCTCAAAGCGCTCCAAATAAACACTCGCAAATTCCACAAAAGGAGTGTTTCAAAAGAGTTCTATCAAAAGGAACGTTCAAGTCTGTGAGTTGAATGCACTTATCATACAGAAGTTTCCTAGAATGCTTCTGTCTAGTTTTTATGTGAAGACATTTCCTTTTCCAGCATAGGCCTCAAAGCCCTCCAAATAGACACTTGCAGCTTCTACCAAAAGAGTGTTTCAAAACTGCTCTATCAAAAGCAAGCTTCAACACTGTGAGTAGAATGCACTCATCACAAAGAAGTTTCGGAGAATGCTTCTGTCTAGTTTTCATGTGAAGATATTTCCTTTTCCAACATAGGCCTCAAAGCGCTCCAAATAAACACTTGCAGATTCTACAAAAGGAGTGTTTCAAAACTGCTCTTTCGAGAGGAACGTTCAAGTCTGTGAGTTGAATGCACTCATCACACAGAAGTTTCTGAGAATGCTTCTGTCTAGTTTTTATGTGAAGATATTTCCTTTTCCAGGATAGGCCTCAAAACGCTCCAAATATCCTCTTGCAGATTCTACAAAAAGAGTGTTTCAAAACTGTTCTATCAAAAGGAAGGTTCAACTCTGTGAGTTGAGCGAATGCATCTTGAAGAACTTTCTGAGAATGCTTCTCTGTAGTTTTTAGGTGAAGATATTCCATATCCCAGCACAGGCCTCGAAGTGCTCCAAATAACCACTTGCAGATTTTACCAAAAGAGTGTTTCAAAACTGCTCTTTCTATAGGTAAGTTCAAGTCTGTGAGTTGAATGCACTCAACACAAAGAAGTTTCTGAGAATGCTTCTGTTCAGTTTTTATGTGAAGATATTTCTTTTTCCAGCATAGGCCTCAAACGGCTCCAAATATCCACTTGCAGATTCCACAAAAAGAGTGTTTCCAAACTTCTCTATCAATTGGTAGGTTCAACTCTGTGAGTTGAATGAACTCATCACAAAGAAGTTTCTGAGAATGCTTCTGTCTAGTTTTTATGTGAAGATATTTCCTTTTCCAACATAGGCCTCAAGGTGCTCCGAATAAACACTTGCAGATTCTACAAAAGGAGTGTTTCAAAACTGTTCTATCAAAGGGAACGTTCAAGTCTGTGAGTTGAATGCACTCATCACCCAGAAGTTTCTCAGAATGCTTCTGTCTAGTTTTTAGGTGAAGAGATGTCATTTCCCAGCATAGGCCTCAAAACGCTCCAAATATCCACTTGCAGATTCTCAGAAAAGAGTGTTTCAAAGCTGCTCTTTCAAAAGCAAGGTTGAAGTCTGTGTGTTGAATGCACTCATCAGAAAGAAGTTTCTGAGAATGCTTCTGTCTAGTTCTTACGTGAAGATATTTCCTTTTCCAGCTTAGGCCTCAAAGCGCTCCAAATAAACACTTGCAAATTCCACAAAAGGAGTGTTTCAAAAGAGTTCTATCAAAAGGAACGTTCAAGTCTGTGAGTTGAATGCACTTATCATACAGAAGTTTCCTGGAATGCTTCTGTCTAGTTTTTATGTGAAGACATTTCCTTTTCCAGCATAGGCCTCAAAGCCCTCCAAATAGCCACTTGCAGCTTCTACCAAAAGAGTGTTTCAAAACTGCTCTATCAAAAGCAAGCTTCAACACTGTGAGTAGAATGCACTCATCACAAAGAAGTTTCGGAGAATGCTTCTGTCTAGTTTTCATGTGAAGATATTTCCTTTTCCAACATAGGCCTCAAAGCGCTCCAAATAAACACTTGCAGATTCTACAAAAGGAGTGTTTCAAAACTGCTCTTTCGAGAGGAACGTTGAAGTCTGTGAGTTGAATGCACTCATCACACAGAAGTTTCTGAGAATGCTTCTGTCTAGTTTTTATGTGAAGATATTTCCTTTTCCAGCATAGGCCTCAAAACGCTCCAAATATCCTCTTGCAGATTCTACAAAAAGAGTGTTTCAAAACTGTTCTATCAAAAGGAAGGTTCAACTCTGTGAGTTGAACGAATGCATCTTGAAGAACTTTCTGAGAATGCTTCTCTGTAGTTTTTAGGTGAAGATATTCCATATCCCAGCACAGGCCTCGAAGTGCTCCAAATAACCACTTGCAGATTTTACCAAAAGAGTGTTTCAAAACTGCTCTTTCTATAGGTAAGTTCAAGTCTGTGAGTTGAATGCACTCAACAGAAAGAAGTTTCTGAGAATGCTTCTGTTCACTTTTTATGTGAAGATATTTCTTTTTCCAGCATAGGCCTCAAACGGCTCCAAATATCCACTTGCAGATTCTACAAAAAGAGTGTTTCCAAACTTCTCTATCAATTGGTAGGTTCAACTCTGTGAGTTGAATGAACTCATCACAAAGAAGTTTCTGAGAATCCTTCTCTCTAGTTTTTATGTGAAGATATTTCCTTTTCCAACATAGGCCTCAAGGTGCTCCGAATAAACACTTGCAGATTCTACAAAAGGAGTGTTTCAAAACTGTTCTAACAAAGGGAACGTTCAAGTCTGTGTGTTGAATGCACTCATCACACAGAAGTTTCTCAGAATGCTTCTGTCTAGTTTTTAGGTGAAGAGATGTCATTTCCCAGCATAGGCCTCAAAGCGCTCCAAATATCCACTTGCAGATTCTACGAAAAGAGTGTTTCAAAGCTGCTCTTTCCAAAGCAAGGTTCAAGTCTGTGTGTTGAATGCACTCATCAGAAAGAAGTTTCTGAGAATGCTTCTGTCTAGTTCTTACGTGAAGATATTTCCTTTTCCAGCTTAGGCCCAAAGCGCTCCAAATAAACACTTGCAAATTCCACAAAAGGAGTGTTTCAAAAGAGTTCTATCAAAAGGAACGTTCAAGTCTGTGAGTTGAATGCGCTTATCATACAGAAGTTTCCTAGAATGCTTCTGTCTAGTTTTTATGTGAAGACATTTCCTTTTCCAGCATAGGCCTCAAAGCCCTCCAAATATCCACTTGCAGATTCTACCAAAAGAGTGTTTCAAAACTGCTCTATCAAAAGCAAGCTTCAACACTGTGAGTAGAATGCACTCATCACAAAGAAGTTTCGGAGAATGCTTCTGTCTAGTTTTTATGTGAAGATATTTACTTTTCCAACATAGGCCTCAAAGCGCTCCAAATAAACACTTGCAGATTCTACAAAAGGAGTGTTTCAAAACTGCTCTTTCGAGAGGAACGTTCAAGTCTGTGAGTTGAATGCACTCATCACACAGAAGTTTCTGAGAATGCTTCTGTCTAGTTTTTATGTGAAGATATTTCCTTTTCCAGCATAGGCCTCAAAACGCTCCAAATATCCTCTTGCAGATTCTACAAAAAGAGTGTTTCAAAACTGTTCTATCAAAAAGAAGGTTCAACTCTGTGAGTTGAGCGAATGCATCGTGAAGAACTTTCTGAGAATGCTTCTCTGTAGTTTTTAGGTGAAGATATTCCATATCCCAGCACAGGCCTCGAAGTGCTCCAAATAACCACTTGCAGATTTTACCAAAAGAGTGTTTCAAAACTGCTCTTTCTATAGGTAAGTTCAAGTCTGTGAGTTGAATGCACTCAACACAAAGAAGTTTCTGAGAATGCTTCTGTTCAGTTTTTATGTGAAGATATTTCTTTTTCCAGCATAGGCCTCAAACGGCTCCAAATATCCACTTGCAGATTCCACAAAAAGAGTGTTTCCAAACTTCTCTATCAATTGGTAGGTTCAACTCTGTGAGTTGAATGAACTCATCACAAAGAAGTTTCTGAGAATGCTTCTGTCTAGTTTTTATGTGAAGATATTTCCTTTTCCAACATAGGCCTCAAGGTGCTCCGAATAAACACTTGCAGATTCTACAAAAGGAGTGTTTCAAAACTGTTCTATCAAAGGGAACGTTCAAGTCTGTGAGTTGAATGCACTCATCACCCAGAAGTTTCTCAGAATGCTTCTGTCTAGTTTTTAGGTGAAGAGATGTCATTTCCCAGCATAGGCCTCAAAACGCTCCAAATATCCACTTGCAGATTCTCAGAAAAGAGTGTTTCAAAGCTGCTCTTTCAAAAGCAAGGTTGAAGTCTGTGTGTTGAATGCACTCATCAGAAAGAAGTTTCTGAGAATGCTTCTGTCTAGTTCTTACGTGAAGATATTTCCTTTTCCAGCTTAGGCCTCAAAGCGCTCCAAATAAACACTTGCAAATTCCACAAAAGGAGTGTTTCAAAAGAGTTCTATCAAAAGGAACGTTCAAGTCTGTGAGTTGAATGCACTTATCATACAGAAGTTTCCTGGAATGCTTCTGTCTAGTTTTTATGTGAAGACATTTCCTTTTCCAGCATAGGCCTCAAAGCCCTCCAAATAGCCACTTGCAGCTTCTACCAAAAGAGTGTTTCAAAACTGCTCTATCAAAAGCAAGCTTCAACACTGTGAGTAGAATGCACTCATCACAAAGAAGTTTCGGAGAATGCTTCTGTCTAGTTTTCATGTGAAGATATTTCCTTTTCCAACATAGGCCTCAAAGCGCTCCAAATAAACACTTGCAGATTCTACAAAAGGAGTGTTTCAAAACTGCTCTTTCGAGAGGAACGTTGAAGTCTGTGAGTTGAATGCACTCATCACACAGAAGTTTCTGAGAATGCTTCTGTCTAGTTTTTATGTGAAGATATTTCCTTTTCCAGCATAGGCCTCAAAACGCTCCAAATATCCTCTTGCAGATTCTACAAAAAGAGTGTTTCAAAACTGTTCTATCAAAAGGAAGGTTCAACTCTGTGAGTTGAACGAATGCATCTTGAAGAACTTTCTGAGAATGCTTCTCTGTAGTTTTTAGGTGAAGATATTCCATATCCCAGCACAGGCCTCGAAGTGCTCCAAATAACCACTTGCAGATTTTACCAAAAGAGTGTTTCAAAACTGCTCTTTCTATAGGTAAGTTCAAGTCTGTGAGTTGAATGCACTCAACAGAAAGAAGTTTCTGAGAATGCTTCTGTTCAGTTTTTATGTGAAGATATTTCTTTTTCCAGCATAGGCCTCAAACGGCTCCAAATATCCACTTGCAGATTCTACAAAAAGAGTGTTTCCAAACTTCTCTATCAATTGGTAGGTTCAACTCTGTGAGTTGAATGAACTCATCACAAAGAAGTTTCTGAGAATCCTTCTGTCTAGTTTTTATGTGAAGATATTTCCTTTTCCAACATAGGCCTCAAGGTGCTCCCAATAAACACATGCAGATTCTACAAAAGGAGTGTTTCAAAACTGTTCTATCAAAGGGAACGTTCAAGTCTGTGAGTTGAATGCACTCATCACACAGAAGTTTCTCAGAATGCTTCTGTCTAGTTTTTAGGTGAAGAGATTTCATTTCCCAGCATAGGCCTCAAAGCGCTCCAAATATCCACTTGCAGATTCTACGAAAAGAGTGTTTCAAAGCTGCTCTTTCCAAAGCAAGGTTCAAGTCTGTGTGTTGAATGCACTCATCAGAAAGAAGTTTCTTAGAATGCTTCTGTCTAGTTCTTACGTGAAGATATTTCCTTTTCCAGCTTAGGCCTCAAAGCGCTCCAAATAAACACTTGCAAATTCCACAAAAGGAGTGTTTCAAAAGAGTTCTATCAAAAGGAACGTTCAAGTCTGTGAGTTGAATGCACTTATCACACAGAAGTTTCCTGGAATGCTTCTGTCTAGTTTTTATGTGAAGACATTTCCTTTTCCAGCATAGGCCTCAAAGCCCTCCAAATATCCACTTGCAGATTCTACCAAAAGAGTGTTTCAAAACTGCTCTATCAAAAGCAAGCTTCAACACTGTGAGTAGAATGCACTCATCACAAAGAAGTTTCGGAGAATGCTTCTGTCTAGTTTTTATGTGAAGATATTTCCTTTTCCAACATAGGCCTCAAAGCGCTCCAAATAAACACTTGCAGATTCTACAAAAGGAGTGTTTCAAAACTGCTCTTTCGAGAGGAACGTTCAAGTCTGTGAGTTGAATGCACTCATCACACAGAAGTTTCTGAGAATGCTTCTGTCTAGTTTTTATGTGAAGATATTTCCTTTTCCAGCATAGGCCTCAAAACGCTCCAAATATCCTCTTGCAGATTCTACAAAAAGAGTGTTTCAAAACTGTTCTATCAAAAGGAAGGTTCAACTCTGTGAGTTGAACGAATGCATCTTGAAGAACTTTCTGAGAATGCTTCTCTGTAGTTTTTAGGTGAAGATATTCCATATCCCAGCACAGGCCTCGAAGTGCTCCAAATAACCACTTGCAGATTTTACCAAAAGAGTGTTTCAAAACTGCTCTTTCTATAGGTAAGTTCAAGTCTGTGAGTTGAATGCACTCAACAGAAAGAAGTTTCTGAGAATGCTTCTGTTCACTTTTTATGTGAAGATATTTCTTTTTCCAGCATAGGCCTCAAACGGCTCCAAATATCCACTTGCAGATTCTACAAAAAGAGTGTTTCCAAACTTCTCTATCAATTGGTAGGTTCAACTCTGTGAGTTGAATGAACTCATCACAAAGAAGTTTCTGAGAATCCTTCTGTCTAGTTTTTATGTGAAGATATTTCCTTTTCCAACATAGGCCTCAAGGTGCTCCCAATAAACACTTGCAGATTCTACAAAAGGAGTGTTTCAAAACTGTTCTATCAAAGGGAACGTTCAAGTCTGTGAGTTGAATGCACTCATCACACAGAAGTTTCTCAGAATGCTTCTGTCTAGTTTTTAGGTGAAGAGATTTCATTTCCCAGCATAGGCCTCAAAGCGCTCCAAATATCCACTTGCAGATTCTACGAAAAGAGTGTTTCAAAGCTGCTCTTTCCAAAGCAAGGTTCAAGTCTGTGTGTTGAATGCACTCATCAGAAAGAAGTTTCTGAGAATGCTTCTGTCTAGTTCTTACGTGAAGATATTTCCTTTTCCAGCTTAGGCCTCAAAGCGCTCCAAATAAACACTTGCAAATTCCACAAAAGGAGTGTTTCAAAAGAGTTCTATCAAAAGGAACGTTCAAGTCTGTGAGTTGAATGCACTTGTCACACAGAAGTTTCCTGGAATGCTTCTGTCTAGTTTTTATGTGAAGACATTTCCTTTTCCAGCATAGGCCTCAAAGCCCTCCAAATATCCACTTGCAGATTCTACCAAAAGAGTGTTTCAAAACTGCTCTATCAAAAGCAAGCTTCAACACTGTGAGTAGAATGCACTCATCACAAAGAAGTTTCGGAGAATGCTTCTGTCTAGTTTTTATGTGAAGATATTTCCTTTTCCAACATAGGCCTCAAAGCGCTCCAAATAAACACTTGCAGATTCTACAAAAGGTGTGTTTCAAAACTGCTCTTTCGAGAGGAACGTTCAAGTCTGTGAGTTGAATGCACTCATCACACAGAAGTTTTTGAGAATGCTTCTGTCTAGTTTTTATGTGAAGATATTTCCTTTTCCAGCATAGGCCTCAAAACGCTCCAAATATCCTCTTGCAGATTCTACAAAAAGAGTGTTTCAAAACTGTTCTATCAAAAGGAAGGTTCAACTCTGTGAGTTGAACGAATGCATCGTGAAGAACTTTCTGAGAATGCTTCTCTGTAGTTTTTAGGTGAAGATATTCCGTATCCCAGCACAGGCCTCGAAGTGCTCCAAATAACCACTTGCAGATTTTACCAAAAGAGTGTTTCAAAACTGCTCTTTCTATAGGTAAGTTCAAGTCTGTGAGTTGAATGCACTCAACACAAAGAAGTTTCTGAGAATGCTTCTGTTCAGTTTTTATGTGAAGATATTTCTTTTTCCAGCATAGGCCTCAAACGGCTCCAAATATCCACTTGCAGATTCTACAAAAAGAGTGTTTTCAAACTTCTCTATCAATTGGTAGGTTCAACTCTGTGAGTTGAATGAACTCATCACAAAGAAGTTTCTGAGAATCCTTCTCTCTAGTTTTTATGTGAAGATATTTCCTTTTCCAACATAGGCCTCAAGGTGCTCCGAATAAACACTTGCAGATTCTACAAAAGGAGTGTTTCAAAACTGTTCTATCAAAGGGAACGTTCAAGTCTGTGAGTTGAATGCACTCATCACACAGAAGTTTCTCAGAATGCTTCTGTCTAGTTTTTAGGTGAAGAGATGTCATTTCCCAGCATAGGCCTCAAAGCGCTCCAAATATCCACTTGCAGATTCTACGAAAAGAGTGTTTCAAAGCTGCTCTTTCAAAAGCAAGATTCAAGTCTGTGTGTTGAATGCACTCATCAGAAAGAAGTTTCTGAGAATGCTTCTGTCTAGTTCTTACGTGAAGATATTTCCTTTTCCAGCTTAGGCCTCAAAGCGCTCCAAATAAACACTTGCAAATTCCACAAAAGGAGTGTTTCAAAAGAGTTCTATCAAAAGGAACGTTCAAGTCTGTGAGTTGAATGCACTTATCATACAGAAGTTTCCTGGAATGCTTCTGTCTAGTTTTTATGTGAAGACATTTCCTTTTCCAGCATAGGCCTCAAAGCCCTCCAAATATCCACTTGCAGATTCTACCAAAAGAGTGTTTCAAAACTGCTCTATCAAAAGCAAGCTTCAACACTGTGAGTAGAATGCACTCATCACAAAGAAGTTTCGGAGAATGCTTCTGTCTAGTTTTTATGTGAAGATATTTCCTTTTCCAACATAGGCCTCAAAGCGCTCCAAATAAACACTTGCAGATTCTACAAAAGGAGTGTTTCAAAACTGCTCTTTCGAGAGGAACGTTGAAGTCTGTGAGTTGAATGCACTCATCACACAGAAGTTTCTGAGAATGCTTCTGTCTAGTTTTTATGTGAAGATATTTCCTTTTCCAGCATAGGCCTCAAAACGCTCCAAATATCCTCTTGCAGATTCTACAAAAAGAGTGTTTCAAAACTGTTCTATCAAAAGGAAGGTTCAACTCTGTGAGTTGAACGAATGCATCGTGAAGAACTTTCTGAGAATGCTTCTCTGTAGTTTTTAGGTGAAGATATTGCATATCCCAGCACAGGCCTCGAAGTGCTCCAAATAACCACTTGCAGATTTTACCAAAAGAGTGTTTCAAAACTGCTCTTTCTATAGGTAAGTTCAAGTCTGTGAGTTGAATGCACTCAACACAAAGAAGTTTCTGAGAATGCTTCTGTTCAGTTTTTATGTGAAGATATTTCTTTTTCCAGCATAGGCCTCAAACGGCTCCAAATATCCACTTGCAGATTCTACAAAAAGAGTGTTTCCAAACTTCTCTATCAATTGGTAGGTTCAACTCTGTGAGTTGAATGAACTCATCACAAAGAAGTTTCTGAGAATGCTTCTGTCTAGTTTTTATGTGAAGATATTTCCTTTTCCAACATAGGCCTCAAGGTGCTCCGAATAAACACTTGCAGATTCTACAAAAGGAGTGTTTCAAAACTGTTCTATCAAAGGGAACGTTCAAGTCTGTGAGTTGAATGCACTCATCACACAGAAGTTTCTCAGAATGCTTCTGTCTAGTTTTTAGGTGAAGAGATTTCATTTCCCAGCATAGGCCTCAAAACGCTCCAAATATCCCCTTGCAGATTCTCAGAAAAGAGTGTTTCAAAGCTGCTCTTTCAAAAGCAAGGTTGAAGTCTGTGTGTTGAATGCACTCATCAGAAAGAAGTTTCTGAGAATGCTTCTGTCTAGTTCTTACGTGAAGATATTTCCTTTTCCAGCTTAGGCCTCAAAGCGCTCCAAATAAACACTTGCAAATTCCACAAAAGGAGTGTTTCAAAAGAGTTCTATCAAAAGGAACGTTCAAGTCTGTGAGTTGAATGCACTTATCATACAGAAGTTTCCTAGAATGCTTCTGTCTAGTTTTTATGTGAAGACATTTCCTTTTCCAGCATAGGCCTCAAAGCCCTCCAAATAGCCACTTGCAGCTTCTACCAAAAGAGTGTTTCAAAACTGCTCTATCAAAAGCAAGCTTCAACACTGTGAGTAGAATGCACTCATCACAAAGAAGTTTCGGAGAATGCTTCTGTCTAGTTTTCATGTGAAGATATTTCCTTTTCCAACATAGGCCTCAAAGCGCTCCAAATAAACACTTGCAGATTCTACAAAAGGAGTGTTTCAAAACTGCTCTTTCGAGAGGAACGTTGAAGTCTGTGAGTTGAATGCACTCATCACACAGAAGTTTCTGAGAATGCTTCTGTCTAGTTTTTATGTGAAGATATTTCCTTTTCCAGCATAGGCCTCAAAACGCTCCAAATATCCTCTTGCAGATTCTACAAAAAGAGTGTTTCAAAACTGTTCTATCAAAAGGAAGGTTCAACTCTGTGAGTTGAACGAATGCATCTTGAAGAACTTTCTGAGAATGCTTCTCTGTAGTTTTTAGGTGAAGATATTCCATATCCCAGCACAGGCCTCGAAGTGCTCCAAATAACCACTTGCAGATTTTACCAAAAGAGTGTTTCAAAACTGCTCTTTCTATAGGTAAGTTCAAGTCTGTGAGTTCAATGCACTCAACACAAAGAAGTTTCTGAGAATGCTTCTGTTCACTTTTTATGTGAAGATATTTCTTTTTCCAGCATAGGCCTCAAACGGCTCCAAATATCCACTTGCAGATTCTACAAAAAGAGTGTTTCCAAACTTCTCTATCAATTGGTAGGTTCAACTCTGTGAGTTGAATGAACTCATCACAAAGAAGTTTCTGAGAATCCTTCTCTCTAGTTTTTATGTGAAGATATTTCCTTTTCCAACATAGGCCTCAAGGTGCTCCGAATAAACACTTGCAGATTCTACAAAAGGAGTGTTTGAAAACTGTTCTATCAAAGGGAACGTTCAAGTCTGTGAGTTGAATGCACTCATCACACAGAAGTTTCTCAGAATGCTTCTGTCTAGTTTTTAGGTGAAGAGATTTCATTTCCCAGCATAGGCCTCAAAGCGCTCCAAATATCCACTTGCAGATTCTACGAAAAGAGTGTTTCAAAGCTGCTCTTTCAAAAGCAAGGTTCAAGTCTGTGTGTTGAATGCACTCATCAGAAAGAAGTTTCTGAGAATGCTTCTGTCTAGTTCTTACGTGAAGATATTTCCTTTTCCAGCTTAGGCCTCAAAGCGCTCCAAATAAACACTTGCAAATTCCACAAAAGGAGTGTTTCAAAAGAGTTCTATCAAAAGGAACGTTCAAGTCTGTGAGTTGAATGCACTTATCACACAGAAGTTTCCTGGAATGCTTCTGTCTAGTTTTTATGTGAAGACATTTCCTTTTCCAGCATAGGCCTCAAAGCCCTCCAAATATCCACTTGCAGATTCTACCAAAAGAGTGTTTCAAAACTGCTCTATCAAAAGCAAGCTTCAACACTGTGAGTAGAATGCACTCATCACAAAGAAGTTTCGGAGAATGCTTCTGTCTAGTTTTTATGTGAAGATATTTCCTTTTCCAACATAGGCCTCAAAGCGCTCCAAATAAACACTTGCAGATTCTACAAAAGGAGTGTTTCAAAACTGCTCTTTCGAGAGGAACGTTCAAGTCTGTGAGTTGAATGCACTCATCACACAGAAGTTTTTGAGAATGCTTCTGTCTAGTTTTTATGTGAAGATATTTCCTTTTCCAGCATAGGCCTCAAAACGCTCCAAATATCCTCTTGCAGATTCTACAAAAAGAGTGTTTCAAAACTGTTCTATCAAAAGGAAGGTTCAACTCTGTGAGTTGAACGAATGCATCGTGAAGAACTTTCTGAGAATGCTTCTCTGTAGTTTTTAGGTGAAGATATTCCATATCCCAGCACAGGCCTCGAAGTGCTCCAAATAACCACTTGCAGATTTTACCAAAAGAGTGTTTCAAAACTGCTCTTTCTATAGGTAAGTTCAAGTCTGTGAGTTGAATGCACTCAACACAAAGAAGTTTCTGAGAATGCTTCTGTTCAGTTTTTATGTGAAGATATTTCTTTTTCCAGCATAGGCCTCAAACGGCTCCAAATATCCACTTGCAGATTCTACAAAAAGAGTGTTTCCAAACTTCTCTATCAATTGGTAGGTTCAACTCTGTGAGTTGAATGAACTCATCACAAAGAAGTTTCTGAGAATCCTTCTCTCTAGTTTTTATGTGAAGATATTTCCTTTTCCAACATAGGCCTCAAGGTGCTCCGAATAAACACTTGCAGATTCTACAAAAGGAGTGTTTCAAAACTGTTCTATCAAAGGGAACGTTCAAGTCTGTGAGTTGAATGCACTCATCACACAGAAGTTTCTCAGAATGCTTCTGTCTAGTTTTTAGGTGAAGAGATGTCATTTCCCAGCATAGGCCTCAAAGCGCTCCAAATATCCACTTGCAGATTCTACGAAAAGAGTGTTTCAAAGCTGCTCTTTCCAAAGCAAGGTTCAAGTCTGTGTGTTGAATGCACTCATCAGAAAGAAGTTTCTGAGAATGCTTCTGTCTAGTTCTTACGTGAAGATATTTCCTTTTCCAGCTTAGGCCTCAAAGCGCTCCAAATAAACACTTGCAAATTCCACAAAAGGAGTGTTTCAAAAGAGTTCTATCAAAAGGAACGTTCAAGTCTGTGAGTTGAATGCACTTATCATACAGAAGTTTCCTGGAATGCTTCTGTCTAGTTTTTATGTGAAGACATTTCCTTTTCCAGCATAGGCCTCAAAGCCCTCCAAATATCCACTTGCAGATTCTACCAAAAGAGTGTTTCAAAACTGCTCTATCAAAAGCAAGCTTCAACACTGTGAGTAGAATGCACTCATCACAAAGAAGTTTCGGAGAATGCTTCTGTCTAGTTTTTATGTGAAGATATTTCCTTTTCCAACATAGGCCTCAAAGCGCTCCAAATAAACACTTGCAGATTCTACAAAAGGGGTGTTTCAAAACTGCTCTTTCGAGAGGAACGTTCAAATCTGTGAGTTGAATGCACTCATCACACAGAAGTTTCTGAGAATGCTTCTGTCTAGTTTTTATGTGAAGATATTTCCTTTTCCAGCATAGGCCTCAAAACGCTCCAAATATCCTCTTGCAGATTCTACAAAAAGAGTGTTTCAAAACTGTTCTATCAACAGGAAGGTTCAACTCTGTGAGTTGAACGAATGCATCGTGAAGAACTTTCTGAGAATGCTTCTCTGTAGTTTTTAGGTGAAGATATTCCATATCCCAGCACAGGCCTCGAAGTGCTCCAAATAACCACTTGCAGATTTTACCAAAAGAGTGTTTCAAAACTGCTCTTTAAATAGGTAAGTTCAAGTCTGTGAGTTGAATGCACTCAACACAAAGAAGTTTCTGAGAATGCTTCTGTTCAGTTTTTATGTGAAGATATTTCTTTTTCCAGCATAGGCCTCAAACGGCTCCAAATATCCACTTGCAGATTCCACAAAAAGAGTGTTTCCAAACTTCTCTATCAATTGGTAGGTTCAACTCTGTGAGTTGAATGAACTCATCACAAAGAAGTTTCTGAGAATGCTTCTGTCTAGTTTTTATGTGAAGATATTTCCTTTTCCAACATAGGCCTCAAGGTGCTCCGAATAAACACTTGCAGATTCTACAAAAGGAGTGTTTCAAAACTGTTCTATCAAAGGGAACGTTCAAGTCTGTGAGTTGAATGCACTCATCACCCAGAAGTTTCTCAGAATGCTTCTGTCTAGTTTTTAGGTGAAGAGATGTCATTTCCTAGCATAGGCCTCAAAACGCTCCAAATATCCACTTGCAGATTCTCAGAAAAGAGTGTTTCAAAGCTGCTCTTTCAAAAGCAAGGTTGAAGTCTGTGTGTTGAATGCACTCATCAGAAAGAAGTTTCTGAGAATGCTTCTGTCTAGTTCTTACGTGAAGATATTTCCTTTTCCAGCTTAGGCCTCAAAGCGCTCCAAATAAACACTTGCAAATTCCACAAAAGGAGTGTTTCAAAAGAGTTCTATCAAAAGGAACGTTCAAGTCTGTGAGTTGAATGCACTTATCATACAGAAGTTTCCTAGAATGCTTCTGTCTAGTTTTTATGTGAAGACATTTCCTTTTCCAGCATAGGCCTCAAAGCCCTCCAAATAGCCACTTGCAGCTTCTACCAAAAGAGTGTTTCAAAACTGCTCTATCAAAAGCAAGCTTCAACACTGTGAGTAGAATGCACTCATCACAAAGAAGTTTCGGAGAATGCTTCTGTCTAGTTTTCATGTGAAGATATTTCCTTTTCCAACATAGGCCTCAAAGCGCTCCAAATAAACACTTGCAGATTCTACAAAAGGAGTGTTTCAAAACTGCTCTTTCGAGAGGAACGTTGAAGTCTGTGAGTTGAATGCACTCATCACACAGAAGTTTCTGAGAATGCTTCTGTCTAGTTTTTATGTGAAGATATTTCCTTTTCCAGCATAGGCCTCA
Organism: Pongo pygmaeus; assembly: GCF_028885625.2. Taxonomy (NCBI): domain Eukaryota; kingdom Metazoa; phylum Chordata; class Mammalia; order Primates; family Hominidae; genus Pongo; species Pongo pygmaeus. The sequence continues at coordinate 14,989,057 of NC_072386.2, read as the reverse complement.
AAACGCTCCAAATATCCTCTTGCAGATTCTACAAAAAGAGTGTTTCAAAACTGTTCTATCAAAAGGAAGGTTCAACTCTGTGAGTTGAACGAATGCATCTTGAAGAACTTTCTGAGAATGCTTCTCTGTAGTTTTTAGGTGAAGATATTGCATATCCCAGCACAGGCCTCGAAGTGCTCCAAATAACCACTTGCAGATTTTACCAAAAGAGTGTTTCAAAACTGCTCTTTCTATAGGTAAGTTCAAGTCTGTGAGTTGAATGCACTCAACACAAAGAAGTTTCTGAGAATGCTTCTGTTCACTTTTTATGTGAAGATATTTCTTTTTCCAGCATAGGCCTCAAACGGCTCCAAATATCCACTTGCAGATTCTACAAAAAGAGTGTTTCCAAACTTCTCTATCAATTGGTAGGTTCAACTCTGTGAGTTGAATGAACTCATCACAAAGAAGTTTCTGAGAATCCTTCTCTCTAGTTTTTATGTGAAGATATTTCCTTTTCCAACATAGGCCTCAAGGTGCTCCGAATAAACACTTGCAGATTCTACAAAAGGAGTGTTTCAAAACTGTTCTATCAAAGGGAACGTTCAAGTCTGTGAGTTGAATGCACTCATCACACAGAAGTTTCTCAGAATGCTTCTGTCTAGTTTTTAGGTGAAGAGATTTCATTTCCCAGCATAGGCCTCAAAGCGCTCCAAATATCCACTTGCAGATTCTACGAAAAGAGTGTTTCAAAGCTGCTCTTTCCAAAGCAAGGTTCAAGTCTGTGTGTTGAATGCACTCATCAGAAAGAAGTTTCTGAGAATGCTTCTGTCTAGTTCTTACGTGAAGATATTTCCTTTTCCAGCTTAGGCCTCAAAGCGCTCCAAATAAACACTTGCAAATTCCACAAAAGGAGTGTTTCAAAAGAGTTCTATCAAAAGGAACGTTCAAGTCTGTGAGTTGAATGCACTTATCACACAGAAGTTTCCTGGAATGCTTCTGTCTAGTTTTTATGTGAAGACATTTCCTTTTCCAGCATAGGCCTCAAAGCCCTCCAAATATCCACTTGCAGATTCTACCAAAAGAGTGTTTCAAAACTGCTCTATCAAAAGCAAGCTTCAACACTGTGAGTAGAATGCACTCATCACAAAGAAGTTTCGGAGAATGCTTCTGTCTAGTTTTTATGTGAAGATATTTCCTTTTCCAACATAGGCCTCAAAGCGCTCCAAATAAACACTTGCAGATTCTACAAAAGGAGTGTTTCAAAACTGCTCTTTCGAGAGGAACGTTCAAGTCTGTGAGTTGAATGCACTCATCACACAGAAGTTTCTGAGAATGCTTCTGTCTAGTTTTTATGTGAAGATATTTCCTTTTCCAGCATAGGCCTCAAAACGCTCCAAATATCCTCTTGCAGATTCTACAAAAAGAGTGTTTCAAAACTGTTCTATCAACAGGAAGGTTCAACTCTGTGAGTTGAACGAATGCATCGTGAAGAACTTTCTGAGAATGCTTCTCTGTAGTTTTTAGGTGAAGATATTCCATATCCCAGCACAGGCCTCGAAGTGCTCCAAATAACCACTTGCAGATTTTACCAAAAGAGTGTTTCAAAACTGCTCTTTCTATAGGTAAGTTCAAGTCTGTGAGTTGAATGCACTCAACACAAAGAAGTTTCTGAGAATGCTTCTGTTCAGTTTTTATGTGAAGATATTTCTTTTTCCAGCATAGGCCTCAAACGGCTCCAAATATCCACTTGCAGATTCTACAAAAAGAGTGTTTCCAAACTTCTCTATCAATTGGTAGGTTCAACTCTGTGAGTTGAATGAACTCATCACAAAGAAGTTTCTGAGAATCCTTCTCTCTAGTTTTTATGTGAAGATATTTCCTTTTCCAACATAGGCCTCAAGGTGCTCCGAATAAACACTTGCAGATTCTACAAAAGGAGTGTTTCAAAACTGTTCTATCAAAGGGAACGTTCAAGTCTGTGAGTTGAATGCACTCATCACACAGAAGTTTCTCAGAATGCTTCTGTCTAGTTTTTAGGTGAAGAGATGTCATTTCCCAGCATAGGCCTCAAAGCGCTCCAAATATCCACTTGCAGATTCTACGAAAAGAGTGTTTCAAAGCTGCTCTTTCCAAAGCAAGGTTCAAGTCTGTGTGTTGAATGCACTCATCAGAAAGAAGTTTCTGAGAATGCTTCTGTCTAGTTCTTACGTGAAGATATTTCCTTTTCCAGCTTAGGCCTCAAAGCGCTCCAAATAAACACTTGCAAATTCCACAAAAGGAGTGTTTCAAAAGAGTTCTATCAAAAGGAACGTTCAAGTCTGTGAGTTGAATGCACTTATCATACAGAAGTTTCCTGGAATGCTTCTGTCTAGTTTTTATGTGAAGACATTTCCTTTTCCAGCATAGGCCTCAAAGCCCTCCAAATATCCACTTGCAGATTCTACCAAAAGAGTGTTTCAAAACTGCTCTATCAAAAGCAAGCTTCAACACTGTGAGTAGAATGCACTCATCACAAAGAAGTTTCGGAGAATGCTTCTGTCTAGTTTTTATGTGAAGATATTTCCTTTTCCAACATAGGCCTCAAAGCGCTCCAAATAAACACTTGCAGATTCTACAAAAGGAGTGTTTCAAAACTGCTCTTTCGAGAGGAACGTTCAAGTCTGTGAGTTGAATGCACTCATCACACAGAAGTTTCTGAGAATGCTTCTGTCTAGTTTTTATGTGAAGATATTTCCTTTTCCAGCATAGGCCTCAAAACGCTCCAAATATCCTCTTGCAGATTCTACAAAAAGAGTGTTTCAAAACTGTTCTATCAAAAGGAAGGTTCAACTCTGTGAGTTGAACGAATGCATCGTGAAGAACTTTCTGAGAATGCTTCTCTGTAGTTTTTAGGTGAAGATATTGCATATCCCAGCACAGGCCTCGAAGTGCTCCAAATAACCACTTGCAGATTTTACCAAAAGAGTGTTTCAAAACTGCTCTTTCTATAGGTAAGTTCAAGTCTGTGAGTTGAATGCACTCAACACAAAGAAGTTTCTGAGAATGCTTCTGTTCAGTTTTTATGTGAAGATATTTCTTTTTCCAGCATAGGCCTCAAACGGCTCCAAATATCCACTTGCAGATTCTACAAAAAGAGTGTTTCCAAACTTCTCTATCAATTGGTAGGTTCAACTCTGTGAGTTGAATGAACTCATCACAAAGAAGTTTCTGAGAATCCTTCTCTCTAGTTTTTATGTGAAGATATTTCCTTTTCCAACATAGGCCTCAAGGTGCTCCGAATAAACACTTGCAGATTCTACAAAAGGAGTGTTTCAAAACTGTTCTATCAAAGGGAACGTTCAAGTCTGTGAGTTGAATGCACTCATCACACAGAAGTTTCTCAGAATGCTTCTGTCTAGTTTTTAGGTGAAGAGATGTCATTTCCCAGCATAGGCCTCAAAGCGCTCCAAATATCCACTTGCAGATTCTACGAAAAGAGCGTTTCAAAGCTGCTCTTTCCAAAGCAAGGTTCAAGTCTGTGTGTTGAATGCACTCATCAGAAAGAAGTTTCTGAGAATGCTTCTGTCTAGTTCTTACGTGAAGATATTTCCTTTTCCAGCTTAGGCCTCAAAGCGCTCCAAATAAACACTTGCAAATTCCACAAAAGGAGTGTTTCAAAAGAGTTCTATCAAAAGGAACGTTCAAGTCTGTGAGTTGAATGCACTTATCATACAGAAGTTTCCTGGAATGCTTCTGTCTAGTTTTTATGTGAAGACATTTCCTTTTCCAGCATAGGCCTCAAAGCCCTCCAAATATCCACTTGCAGATTCTACCAAAAGAGTGTTTCAAAACTGCTCTATCAAAAGCAAGCTTCAACACTGTGAGTAGAATGCACTCATCACAAAGAAGTTTCGGAGAATGCTTCTGTCTAGTTTTTATGTGAAGATATTTCCTTTTCCAACATAGGCCTCAAAGCGCTCCAAATAAACACTTGCAGATTCTACAAAAGGAGTGTTTCAAAACTGCTCTTTCGAGAGGAACGTTCAAGTCTGTGAGTTGAATGCACTCATCACACAGAAGTTTCTGAGAATGCTTCTGTCTAGTTTTTATGTGAAGATATTTCCTTTTCCAGCATAGGCCTCAAAACGCTCCAAATATCCTCTTGCAGATTCTACAAAAAGAGTGTTTCAAAACTGTTCTATCAAAAGGAAGGTTCAACTCTGTGAGTTGAACGAATGCATCGTGAAGAACTTTCTGAGAATGCTTCTCTGTAGTTTTTAGGTGAAGATATTGCATATCCCAGCACAGGCCTCGAAGTGCTCCAAATAACCACTTGCAGATTTTACCAAAAGAGTGTTTCAAAACTGCTCTTTCTATAGGTAAGTTCAAGTCTGTGAGTTGAATGCACTCAACACAAAGAAGTTTCTGAGAATGCTTCTGTTCACTTTTTATGTGAAGATATTTCTTTTTCCAGCATAGGCCTCAAACGGCTCCAAATATCCACTTGCAGATTCTACAAAAAGAGTGTTTCCAAACTTCTCTATCAATTGGTAGGTTCAACTCTGTGAGTTGAATGAACTCATCACAAAGAAGTTTCTGAGAATCCTTCTCTCTAGTTTTTATGTGAAGATATTTCCTTTTCCAACATAGGCCTCAAGGTGCTCCGAATAAACACTTGCAGATTCTACAAAAGGAGTGTTTCAAAACTGTTCTATCAAAGGGAACGTTCAAGTCTGTGAGTTGAATGCACTCATCACACAGAAGTTTCTCAGAATGCTTCTGTCTAGTTTTTAGGTGAAGAGATGTCATTTCCCAGCATAGGCCTCAAAGCGCTCCAAATATCCACTTGCAGATTCTACGAAAAGAGTGTTTCAAAGCTGCTCTTTCAAAAGCAAGATTCAAGTCTGTGTGTTGAATGCACTCATCAGAAAGAAGTTTCTGAGAATGCTTCTGTCTAGTTCTTACGTGAAGATATTTCCTTTTCCAGCTTAGGCCTCAAAGCGCTCCAAATAAACACTTGCAAATTCCACAAAAGGAGTGTTTCAAAAGAGTTCTATCAAAAGGAACGTTCAAGTCTGTGAGTTGAATGCACTTATCATACAGAAGTTTCCAGGAATGCTTCTGTCTAGTTTTTATGTGAAGACATTTCCTTTTCCAGCATAGGCCTCAAAGCCCTCCAAATATCCACTTGCAGATTCTACCAAAAGAGTGTTTCAAAACTGCTCTATCAAAAGCAAGCTTCAACACTGTGAGTAGAATGCACTCATCACAAAGAAGTTTCGGAGAATGCTTCTGTCTAGTTTTTATGTGGAGATATTTCCTTTTCCAACATAGGCCTCAAAGCGCTCCAAATAAACACTTGCAGATTCTACAAAAGGAGTGTTTCAAAACTGCTCTTTCGAGAGGAACGTTCAAGTCTGTGAGTTGAATGCACTCATCACACAGAAGTTTCTGAGAATGCTTCTGTCTAGTTTTTATGTGAAGATATTTCCTTTTCCAGCATAGGCCTCAAAACGCTCCAAATATCCTCTTGCAGATTCTACAAAAAGAGTGTTTCAAAACTGTTCTATCAAAAGGAAGGTTCAACTCTGTGAGTTGAACGAATGCATCGTGAAGAACTTTCTGAGAATGCTTCTCTGTAGTTTTTAGGTGAAGATATTGCATATCCCAGCACAGGCCTCGAAGTGCTCCAAATAACCACTTGCAGATTTTACCAAAAGAGTGTTTCAAAACTGCTCTTTCTATAGGTAAGTTCAAGTCTGTGAGTTGAATGCACTCAACACAAAGAAGTTTCTGAGAATGCTTCTGTTCACTTTTTATGTGAAGATATTTCTTTTTCCAGCATAGGCCTCAAACGGCTCCAAATATCCACTTGCAGATTCTACAAAAAGAGTGTTTCCAAACTTCTCTATCAATTGGTAGGTTCAACTCTGTGAGTTGAATGAACTCATCACAAAGAAGTTTCTGAGAATCCTTCTCTCTAGTTTTTATGTGAAGATATTTCCTTTTCCAACATAGGCCTCAAGGTGCTCCGAATAAACACTTGCAGATTCTACAAAAGGAGTGTTTCAAAACTGTTCTATCAAAGGGAACGTTCAAGTCTGTGAGTTGAATGCACTCATCACACAGAAGTTTCTCAGAATGCTTCTGTCTAGTTTTTAGGTGAAGAGATGTCATTTCCCAGCATAGGCCCCAAAGCGCTCCAAATATCCACTTGCAGATTCTACGAAAAGAGTGTTTCAAAGCTGCTCTTTCAAAAGCAAGGTTCAAGTCTGTGTGTTGAATGCACTCATCAGAAAGAAGTTTCTGAGAATGCTTCTGTCTAGTTCTTACGTGAAGATATTTCCTTTTCCAGCTTAGGCCTCAAAGCGCTCCAAATAAACACTTGCAAATTCCACAAAAGGAGTGTTTCAAAAGAGTTCTATCAAAAGGAACGTTCAAGTCTGTGAGTTGAATGCACTTATCATACAGAAGTTTCCTGGAATGCTTCTGTCTAGTTTTTATGTGAAGACATTTCCTTTTCCAGCATAGGCCTCAAAGCCCTCCAAATATCCACTTGCAGATTCTACCAAAAGAGTGTTTCAAAACTGCTCTATCAAAAGCAAGCTTCAACACTGTGAGTAGAATGCACTCATCACAAAGAAGTTTCGGAGAATGCTTCTGTCTAGTTTTTATGTGAAGATATTTCCTTTTCCAACTTAGGCCTCAAAGCGCTCCAAATAAACACTTGCAGATTCTACAAAAGGAGTGTTTCAAAACTGCTCTTTCGAGAGGAACGTTCAAGTCTGTGAGTTGAATGCACTCATCACACAGAAGTTTCTGAGAATGCTTCTGTCTAGTTTTTATGTGAAGATATTTCCTTTTCCAGCATAGGCCTCAAAACGCTCCAAATATCCTCTTGCAGATTCTACAAAAAGAGTGTTTCAAAACTGTTCTATCAAAAGGAAGGTTCAACTCTGTGAGTTGAACGAATGCATCGTGAAGAACTTTCTGAGAATGCTTCTCTGTAGTTTTTAGGTGAAGATATTCCATATCCCAGCACAGGCCTCGAAGTGCTCCAAATAACCACTTGCAGATTTTACCAAAAGAGTGTTTCAAAACTGCTCTTTCTATAGGTAAGTTCAAGTCTGTGAGTTGAATGCACTCAACACAAAGAAGTTTCTGAGAATGCTTCTGTTCAGTTTTTATGTGAAGATATTTCTTTTTCCAGCATAGGCCTCAAACGGCTCCAAATATCCACTTGCAGATTCTACAAAAAGAGTGTTTCCAAACTTCTCTATCAATTGGTAGGTTCAACTCTGTGAGTTGAATGAACTCATCACAAAGAAGTTTCTGAGAATCCTTCTCTCTAGTTTTTATGTGAAGATATTTCCTTTTCCAACATAGGCCTCAAGGTGCTCCGAATAAACACTTGCAGATTCTACAAAAGGAGTGTTTCAAAACTGTTCTATCAAAGGGAACGTTCAAGTCTGTGAGTTGAATGCACTCATCACACAGAAGTTTCTCAGAATGCTTCTGTCTAGTTTTTAGGTGAAGAGATTTCATTTCCCAGCATAGGCCTCAAAGCGCTCCAAATATCCACTTGCAGATTCTACGAAAAGAGTGTTTCAAAGCTGCTCTTTCAAAAGCAAGGTTCAAGTCTGTGTGTTGAATGCACTCATCAGAAAGAAGTTTCTGAGAATGCTTCTGTCTAGTTCTTACGTGAAGATATTTCCTTTTCCAGCTTAGGCCTCAAAGCGCTCCAAATAAACACTTGCAAATTCCACAAAAGGAGTGTTTCAAAAGAGTTCTATCAAAAGGAACGTTCAAGTCTGTGAGTTGAATGCACTTATCATACAGAAGTTTCCTGGAATGCTTCTGTCTAGTTTTTATGTGAAGACATTTCCTTTTCCAGCATAGGCCTCAAAGCCCTCCAAATATCCACTTGCAGATTCTACCAAAAGAGTGTTTCAAAACTGCTCTATCAAAAGCAAGCTTCAACACTGTGAGTAGAATGCACTCATCACAAAGAAGTTTCGGAGAATGCTTCTGTCTAGTTTTTATGTGAAGATATTTCCTTTTCCAACTTAGGCCTCAAAGCGCTCCAAATAAACACTTGCAGATTCTACAAAAGGAGTGTTTCAAAACTGCTCTTTCGAGAGGAACGTTCAAGTCTGTGAGTTGAATGCACTCATCACACAGAAGTTTCTGAGAATGCTTCTGTCTAGTTTTTATGTGAAGATATTTCCTTTTCCAGCATAGGCCTCAAAACGCTCCAAATATCCTCTTGCAGATTCTACAAAAAGAGTGTTTCAAAACTGTTCTATCAAAAGGAAGGTTCAACTCTGTGAGTTGAACGAATGCATCGTGAAGAACTTTCTGAGAATGCTTCTCTGTAGTTTTTAGGTGAAGATATTCCATATCCCAGCACAGGCCTCGAAGTGCTCCAAATAACCACTTGCAGATTTTACCAAAAGAGTGTTTCAAAACTGCTCTTTCTATAGGTAAGTTCAAGTCTGTGAGTTGAATGCACTCAACACAAAGAAGTTTCTGAGAATGCTTCTGTTCAGTTTTTATGTGAAGATATTTCTTTTTCCAGCATAGGCCTCAAACGGCTCCAAATATCCACTTGCAGATTCTACAAAAAGAGTGTTTCCAAACTTCTCTATCAATTGGTAGGTTCAACTCTGTGAGTTGAATGAACTCATCACAAAGAAGTTTCTGAGAATCCTTCTCTCTAGTTTTTATGTGAAGATATTTCCTTTTCCAACATAGGCCTCAAGGTGCTCCGAATAAACACTTGCAGATTCTACAAAAGGAGTGTTTCAAAACTGTTCTATCAAAGGGAACGTTCAAGTCTGTGAGTTGAATGCACTCATCACACAGAAGTTTCTCAGAATGCTTCTGTCTAGTTTTTAGGTGAAGAGATTTCATTTCCCAGCATAGGCCTCAAAGCGCTCCAAATATCCACTTGCAGATTCTACGAAAAGAGTGTTTCAAAGCTGCTCTTTCAAAAGCAAGGTTCAAGTCTGTGTGTTGAATGCACTCATCAGAAAGAAGTTTCTGAGAATGCTTCTGTCTAGTTCTTACGTGAAGATATTTCCTTTTCCAGCTTAGGCCTCAAAGCGCTCCAAATAAACACTTGCAAATTCCACAAAAGGAGTGTTTCAAAAGAGTTCTATCAAAAGGAACGTTCAAGTCTGTGAGTTGAATGCACTTATCATACAGAAGTTTCCTAGAATTCTTCTGTCTAGTTTTTATGTGAAGACATTTCGTTTTCCAGCATAGGCCTCAAAGCCCTCCAAATATCCACTTGCAGATTCTACCAAAAGAGTGTTTCAAAACTGCTCTATCAAAAGCAAGCTTCAACACTGTGAGTAGAATGCACTCATCACAAAGAAGTTTCGGAGAATGCTTCTGTCTAGTTTTTATGTGAAGATATTTCCTTTTCCAACATAGGCCTCAAAGCGCTCCAAATAAACACTTGCAGATTCTACAAAAGGAGTGTTTCAAAACTGCTCTTTCGAGAGGAACGTTCAAGTCTGTGAGTTGAATGCACTCATCACACAGAAGTTTCTGAGAATGCTTCTGTCTAGTTTTTATGTGAAGATATTTCCTTTTCCAGCATAGGCCTCAAAACGCTCCAAATATCCTCTTGCAGATTCTACAAAAAGAGTGTTTCAAAACTGTTCTATCAAAAAGAAGGTTCAACTCTGTGAGTTGAGCGAATGCATCGTGAAGAACTTTCTGAGAATGCTTCTCTGTAGTTTTTAGGTGAAGATATTCCATATCCCAGCACAGGCCTCGAAGTGCTCCAAATAACCACTTGCAGATTTTACCAAAAGAGTGTTTCAAAACTGCTCTTTCTATAGGTAAGTTCAAGTCTGTGAGTTGAATGCACTCAACACAAAGAAGTTTCTGAGAATGCTTCTGTTCAGTTTTTATGTGAAGATATTTCTTTTTCCAGCATAGGCCTCAAACGGCTCCAAATATCCACTTGCAGATTCCACAAAAAGAGTGTTTCCAAACTTCTCTATCAATTGGTAGGTTCAACTCTGTGAGTTGAATGAACTCATCACAAAGAAGTTTCTGAGAATCCTTCTCTCTAGTTTTTATGTGAAGATATTTCCTTTTCCAACATAGGCCTCAAGGTGCTCCGAATAAACACTTGCAGATTCTACAAAAGGAGTGTTTCAAAACTGTTCTATCAAAGGGAACGTTCAAGTCTGTGAGTTGAATGCACTCATCACACAGAAGTTTCTCAGAATGCTTCTGTCTAGTTTTTAGGTGAAGAGATGTCATTTCCCAGCATAGGCCTCAAAACGCTCCAAATATCCACTTGCAGATTCTCAGAAAAGAGTGTTTCAAAGCTGCTCTTTCAAAAGCAAGGTTGAAGTCTGTGTGTTGAATGCACTCATCAGAAAGAAGTTTCTGAGAATGCTTCTGTCTAGTTCTTACGTGAAGATATTTCCTTTTCCAGCTTAGGCCTCAAAGCGCTCCAAATAAACACTTGCAAATTCCACAAAAGGAGTGTTTCAAAAGAGTTCTATCAAAAGGAACGTTCAAGTCTGTGAGTTGAATGCACTTATCATACAGAAGTTTCCTAGAATGCTTCTGTCTAGTTTTTATGTGAAGACATTTCCTTTTCCAGCATAGGCCTCAAAGCCCTCCAAATAGCCACTTGCAGCTTCTACCAAAAGAGTGTTTCAAAACTGCTCTATCAAAAGCAAGCTTCAACACTGTGAGTAGAATGCACTCATCACAAAGAAGTTTCGGAGAATGCTTCTGTCTAGTTTTCATGTGAAGATATTTCCTTTTCCAACATAGGCCTCAAAGCGCTCCAAATAAACACTTGCAGATTCTACAAAAGGAGTGTTTCAAAACTGCTCTTTTGAGAGGAACGTTGAAGTCTGTGAGTTGAATGCACTCATCACACAGAAGTTTCTGAGAATGCTTCTGTCTAGTTTTTATGTGAAGATATTTCCTTTTCCAGCATAGGCCTCAAAACGCTCCAAATATCCTCTTGCAGATTCTACAAAAAGAGTGTTTCAAAACTGTTCTATCAAAAGGAAGGTTCAACTCTGTGAGTTGAACGAATGCATCTTGAAGAACTTTCTGAGAATGCTTCTCTGTAGTTTTTAGGTGAAGATATTCCATATCCCAGCACAGGCCTCGAAGTGCTCCAAATAACCACTTGCAGATTTTACCAAAAGAGTGTTTCAAAACTGCTCTTTCTATAGGTAAGTTCAAGTCTGTGAGTTGAATGCACTCAACCAAAGAAGTTTCTGAGAATGCTTCTGTTCAGTTTTTATGTGAAGATATTTCTTTTTCCAGCATAGGCCTCAAACGGCTCCAAATATCCACTTGCAGATTCTAGAAAAAGAGTGTTTCCAAACTTCTCTATCAATTGGTAGGTTCAACTCTGTGAGTTGAATGAACTCATCACAAAGAAGTTTCTGAGAATCCTTCTCTCTAGTTTTTATGTGAAGATATTTCCTTTTCCAACATAGGCCTCAAGGTGCTCCGAATAAACACTTGCAGATTCTACAAAAGGAGTGTTTCAAAACTGTTCTATCAAAGGGAACGTTCAAGTCTGTGAGTTGAATGCACTCATCACACAGAAGTTTCTCAGAATGCTTCTGTCTAGTTTTTAGGTGAAGAGATTTCATTTCCCAGCATAGGCCTCAAAGCGCTCCAAATATCCACTTGCAGATTCTACGAAAAGAGTGTTTCAAAGCTGCTCTTTCCAAAGCAAGGTTCAAGTCTGTGTGTTGAATGCACTCATCAGAAAGAAGTTTCTGAGAATGCTTCTGTCTAGTTCTTACGTGAAGATATTTCCTTTTCCAGCTTAGGCCTCAAAGCGCTCCAAATAAACACTTGCAAATTCCACAAAAGGAGTGTTTCAAAAGAGTTCTATCAAAAGGAACGTTCAAGTCTGTGAGTTGAATGCACTTATCACACAGAAGTTTCCTGGAATGCTTCTGTCTAGTTTTTATGTGAAGACATTTCCTTTTCCAGCATAGGCCTCAAAGCCCTCCAAATATCCACTTGCAGATTCTACCAAAAGAGTGTTTCAAAACTGCTCTATCAAAAGCAAGCTTCAACACTGTGAGTAGAATGCACTCATCACAAAGAAGTTTCGGAGAATGCTTCTGTCTAGTTTTTATGTGAAGATATTTCCTTTTCCAACATAGGCCTCAAAGCGCTCCAAATAAACACTTGCAGATTCTACAAAAGGAGTGTTTCAAAACTGCTCTTTCGAGAGGAACGTTCAAGTCTGTGAGTTGAATGCACTCATCACACAGAAGTTTTTGAGAATGCTTCTGTCTAGTTTTTATGTGAAGATATTTCCTTTTCCAGCATAGGCCTCAAAACGCTCCAAATATCCTCTTGCAGATTCTACAAAAAGAGTGTTTCAAAACTGTTCTATCAAAAGGAAGGTTCAACTCTGTGAGTTGAACGAATGCATCGTGAAGAACTTTCTGAGAATGCTTCTCTGTAGTTTTTAGGTGAAGATATTCCATATCCCAGCACAGGCCTCGAAGTGCTCCAAATAACCACTTGCAGATTTTACCAAAAGAGTGTTTCAAAACTGCTCTTTCTATAGGTAAGTTCAAGTCTGTGAGTTGAATGCACTCAACACAAAGAAGTTTCTGAGAATGCTTCTGTTCAGTTTTTATGTGAAGATATTTCTTTTTCCAGCATAGGCCTCAAACGGCTCCAAATATCCACTTGCAGATTCTACAAAAAGAGTGTTTCCAAACTTCTCTATCAATTGGTAGGTTCAACTCTCTGAGTTCAATGAACTCATCACAAAGAAGTTTCTGAGAATCCTTCTCTCTAGTTTTTATGTGAAGATATTTCCTTTTCCAACATAGGCCTCAAGGTGCTCCGAATAAACACTTGCAGATTCTACAAAAGGAGTGTTTCAAAACTGTTCTATCAAAGGGAACGTTCAAGTCTGTGAGTTGAATGCACTCATCACACAGAAGTTTCTCAGAATGCTTCTGTCAATTTTTTAGGTGAAGAGATTTCATTTCCCAGCATAGGCCTCAAAGCGCTCCAAATATCCACTTGCAGATTCTACGAAAAGAGTGTTTCAAAGCTGCTCTTTCCAAAGCAAGGTTCAAGTCTGTGTGTTGAATGCACTCATCAGAAAGAAGTTTCTGAGAATGCTTCTGTCTAGTTCTTACGTGAAGATATTTCCTTTTCCAGCTTAGGCCTCAAAGCGCTCCAAATAAACACTTGCAAATTCCACAAAAGGAGTGTTTCAAAAGAGTTCTATCAAAAGGAACGTTCAAGTCTGTGAGTTGAATGCACTTATCACACAGAAGTTTCCTGGAATGCTTCTGTCTAGTTTTTATGTGAAGACATTTCCTTTTCCAGCATAGGCCTCAAAGCCCTCCAAATAGCCACTTGCAGCTTCTACCAAAAGAGTGTTTCAAAACTGCTCTATCAAAAGCAAGCTTCAACACTGTGAGTAGAATGCACTCATCACAAAGAAGTTTCGGAGAATGCTTCTGTCTAGTTTTCATGTGAAGATATTTCCTTTTCCAACATAGGCCTCAAAGCGCTCCAAATAAACACTTGCAGATTCTACAAAAGGAGTGTTTCAAAACTGCTCTTTCGAGAGGAACGTTCAAGTCTGTGAGTTGAATGCACTCATCACACAGAAGTTTCTGAGAATGCTTCTGTCTAGTTTTTATGTGAAGATATTTCCTTTTCCAGCATAGGCCTCAAAACGCTCCAAATATCCTCTTGCAGATTCTACAAAAAGAGTGTTTCAAAACTGTTCTATCAAAAGGAAGGTTCAACTCTGTGAGTTGAACGAATGCATCTTGAAGAACTTTCTGAGAATGCTTCTCTGTAGTTTTTAGGTGAAGATATTCCATATCCCAGCACAGGCCTCGAAGTGCTCCAAATAACCACTTGCAGATTTTACCAAAAGAGTGTTTCAAAACTGCTCTTTCTATAGGTAAGTTCAAGTCTGTGAGTTGAATGCACTCAACACAAAGAAGTTTCTGAGAATGCTTCTGTTCAGTTTTTATGTGAAGATATTTCTTTTTCCAGCATAGGCCTCAAACGGCTCCAAATATCCACTTGCAGATTCTACAAAAAGAGTGTTTCCAAACTTCTCTATCAATTGGTAGGTTCAACTCTGTGAGTTGAATGAACTCATCACAAAGAAGTTTCTGAGAATCCTTCTCTCTAGTTTTTATGTGAAGATATTTCCTTTTCCAACATAGGCCTCAAGGTGCTCCGAATAAACACTTGCAGATTCTACAAAAGGAGTGTTTCAAAACTGTTCTATCAAAGGGAACGTTCAAGTCTGTGAGTTGAATGCACTCATCACACAGAAGTTTCTCAGAATGCTTCTGTCTAGTTTTTAGGTGAAGAGATTTCATTTCCCAGCATAGGCCTCAAAGCGCTCCAAATATCCACTTGCAGATTCTACGAAAAGAGTGTTTCAAAGCTGCTCTTTCCAAAGCAAGGTTCAAGTCTGTGTGTTGAATGCACTCATCAGAAAGAAGTTTCTGAGAATGCTTCTGTCTAGTTCTTACGTGAAGATATTTCCTTTTCCAGCTTAGGCCTCAAAGCGCTCCAAATAAACACTTGCAAATTCCACAAAAGGAGTGTTTCAAAAGAGTTCTATCAAAAGGAACGTTCAAGTCTGTGAGTTGAATGCACTTATCACACAGAAGTTTCCTGGAATGCTTCTGTCTAGTTTTTATGTGAAGACATTTCCTTTTCCAGCATAGGCCTCAAAGCCCTCCAAATATCCACTTGCAGATTCTACCAAAAGAGTGTTTCAAAACTGCTCTATCAAAAGCAAGCTTCAACACTGTGAGTAGAATGCACTCATCACAAAGAAGTTTCGGAGAATGCTTCTGTCTAGTTTTTATGTGAAGATATTTCCTTTTCCAACATAGGCCTCAAAGCGCTCCAAATAAACACTTGCAGATTCTACAAAAGGAGTGTTTCAAAACTGCTCTTTCGAGAGGAACGTTCAAGTCTGTGAGTTGAATGCACTCATCACACAGAAGTTTCTGAGAATGCTTCTGTCTAGTTTTTATGTGAAGATATTTCCTTTTCCAGCATAGGCCTCAAAACGCTCCAAATATCCTCTTGCAGATTCTACAAAAAGAGTGTTTCAAAACTGTTCTATCAACAGGAAGGTTCAACTCTGTGAGTTGAACGAATGCATCGTGAAGAACTTTCTGAGAATGCTTCTCTGTAGTTTTTAGGTGAAGATATTCCATATCCCAGCACAGGCCTCGAAGTGCTCCAAATAACCACTTGCAGATTTTACCAAAAGAGTGTTTCAAAACTGCTCTTTCTATAGGTAAGTTCAAGTCTGTGATTTGAATGCACTCAACACAAAGAAGTTTCTGAGAATGCTTCTGTTCAGTTTTTATGTGAAGATATTTCTTTTTCCAGCATAGGCCTCAAACGGCTCCAAATATCCACTTGCAGATTCTACAAAAAGAGTGTTTCCAAACTTCTCTATCAATTGGTAGGTTCAACTCTGTGAGTTGAATGAACTCATCACAAAGAAGTTTCTGAGAATCCTTCTCTCTAGTTTTTATGTGAAGATATTTCCTTTTCCAACATAGGCCTCAAGGTGCTCCGAATAAACACTTGCAGATTCTACAAAAGGAGTGTTTCAAAACTGTTCTATCAAAGGGAACGTTCAAGTCTGTGAGTTGAATGCACTCATCACACAGAAGTTTCTCAGAATGCTTCTGTCTAGTTTTTAGGTGAAGAGATGTCATTTCCCAGCATAGGCCTCAAAGCGCTCCAAATATCCACTTGCAGATTCTACGAAAAGAGTGTTTCAAAGCTGCTCTTTCAAAAGCAAGATTCAAGTCTGTGTGTTGAATGCACTCATCAGAAAGAAGTTTCTGAGAATGCTTCTGTCTAGTTCTTACGTGAAGATATTTCCTTTTCCAGCTTAGGCCTCAAAGCGCTCCAAATAAACACTTGCAAATTCCACAAAAGGAGTGTTTCAAAAGAGTTCTATCAAAAGGAACGTTCAAGTCTGTGAGTTGAATGCACTTATCATACAGAAGTTTCCTAGAATGCTTCTGTCTAGTTTTTATGTGAAGACATTTCCTTTTCCAGCATAGGCCTCAAAGCCCTCCAAGTAGCCACTTGCAGCTTCTACCAAAAGAGTGTTTCAAAACTGCTCTATCAAAAGCAAGCTTCAACACTGTGAGTAGAATGCACTCATCACAAAGAAGTTTCGGAGAATGCTTCTGTCTAGTTTTTATGTGAAGATATTTCCTTTTCCAACATAGGCCTCAAAGCGCTCCAAATAAACACTTGCAGATTCTACAAAAGGAGTGTTTCAAAACTGCTCTTTCGAGAGGAACGTTCAAGTCTGTGAGTTGAATGCACTCATCACACAGAAGTTTCTGAGAATGCTTCTGTCTAGTTTTTATGTGAAGATATTTCCTTTTCCAGCATAGGCCTCAAAACGCTCCAAATATCCTCTTGCAGATTCTACAAAAAGAGTGTTTCAAAACTGTTCTATCAACAGGAAGGTTCAACTCTGTGAGTTGAACGAATGCATCGTGAAGAACTTTCTGAGAATGCTTCTCTGTAGTTTTTAGGTGAAGATATTGCATATCCCAGCACAGGCCTCGAAGTGCTCCAAATAACCACTTGCAGATTTTACCAAAAGAGTGTTTCAAAACTTCTCTTTCTATAGGTAAGTTCAAGTCTGTGAGTTGAATGCACTCAACACAAAGAAGTTTCTGAGAATGCTTCTGTTCAGTTTTTATGTGAAGATATTTCTTTTTCCAGCATAGGCCTCAAACGGCTCCAAATATCCACTTGCAGATTCTACAAAAAGAGTGTTTCCAAACTTCTCTATCAATTGGTAGGTTCAACTCTGTGAGTTGAATGAACTCATCACAAAGAAGTTTCTGAGAATCCTTCTCTCTAGTTTTTATGTGAAGATATTTCCTTTTCCAACATAGGCCTCAAGGTGCTCCGAATAAACACTTGCAGATTCTACAAAAGGAGTGTTTCAAAACTGTTCTATCAAAGGGAACGTTCAAGTCTGTGAGTTGAATGCACTCATCACACAGAAGTTTCTCAGAATGCTTCTGTCTAGTTTTTAGGTGAAGAGATGTCATTTCCCAGCATAGGCCTCAAAGCGCTCCAAATATCCACTTGCAGATTCTACGAAAAGAGTGTTTCAAAGCTGCTCTTTCAAAAGCAAGATTCAAGTCTCTGTGTTGAATGCACTCATCAGAAAGAAGTTTCTGAGAATGCTTCTGTCTAGTTCTTACGTGAAGATATTTCCTTTTCCAGCTTAGGCCTCAAAGCGCTCCAAATAAACACTTGCAAATTCCACAAAAGGAGTGTTTCAAAAGAGTTCTATCAAAAGGAACGTTCAAGTCTGTGAGTTGAATGCACTTATCATACAGAAGTTTCCTAGAATGCTTCTGTCTAGTTTTTATGTGAAGACATTTCCTTTTCCAGCATAGGCCTCAAAGCCCTCCAAATAGCCACTTGCAGATTCTACCAAAAGAGTGTTTCAAAACTGCTCTATCAAAAGCAAGCTTCAACACTGTGAGTAGAATGCACTCATCACAAAGAAGTTTCGGAGAATGCTTCTGTCTAGTTTTCATGTGAAGATATTTCCTTTTCCAACATAGGCCTCAAAGCGCTCCAAATAAACACTTGTAGATTCTACAAAAGGAGTGTTTCAAAACTGCTCTTTCAAGAGGAACGTTCAAGTCTGTGAGTTGAATGCACTCATCAAACAGAAGTTTTTGAGAATGCTTCTGTCTAGTTTTTATGTGAAGATATTTCCTTTTCCAGCATAGGCCTCAAAACGCTCCAAATATCCTCTTGCAGATTCTACAAAAAGAGTGTTTCAAAACTGTTCTATCAAAAGGAAGGTTCAACTCTGTGAGTTGAACGAATGCATCGTGAAGAACTTTCTGAGAATGCTTCTCTGTAGTTTTTAGGTGAAGATATTCAATATCCCAGCACAGGCCTCGAAGTGCTCCAAATAACCAATTGCAGATTTTACCAAAAGAGTGTTTCAAAACTGCTCTTTCTATAGGTAAGTTCAAGTCTGTGAGTTGAATGCACTCAACACAAAGAAGTTTCTGAGAATGCTTCTGTTCAGTTTTTATGTGAAGATATTTCTTTTTCCAGCATAGGCCTCAAACGGCTCCAAATATCCACTTGCAGATTCTACAAAAAGAGTGTTTCCAAACTTCTCTATCAATTGGTAGGTTCAACTCTGTGAGTTGAATGAACTCATCACAAAGAAGTTTCTGAGAATCCTTCTCTCTAGTTTTTATGTGAAGATATTTCCTTTTCCAACATAGGCCTCAAGGTGCTCCGAATAAACACTTGCAGATTCTACAAAAGGAGTGTTTCAAAACTGTTCTATCAAAGGGAACGTTCAAGTCTGTGAGTTGAATGCACTCATCACACAGAAGTTTCTCAGAATGCTTCTGTCTAGTTTTTAGGTGAAGAGATGTCATTTCCCAGCATAGGCCTCAAAGCGCTCCAAATATCCACTTGCAGATTCTACGAAAAGAGTGTTTCAAAGCTGCTCTTTCCAAAGCAAGGTTCAAGTCTGTGTGTTGAATGCACTCATCAGAAAGAAGTTTCTGAGAATGCTTCTGTCTAGTTCTTACGTGAAGATATTTCCTTTTCCAGCTTAGGCCTCAAAGCGCTCCAAATAAACACTTGCAAATTCCACAAAAGGAGTGTTTCAAAAGAGTTCTATCAAAAGGAACGTTCAAGTCTGTGAGTTGAATGCACTTATCATACAGAAGTTTCCTGGAATGCTTCTGTCTAGTTTTTATGTGAAGACATTTCCTTTTCCAGCATAGGCCTCAAAGCCCTCCAAATATCCACTTGCAGATTCTACCAAAAGAGTGTTTCAAAACTGCTCTATCAAAAGCAAGCTTCAACACTGTGAGTAGAATGCACTCATCACAAAGAAGTTTCGGAGAATGCTTCTGTCTAGTTTTTATGTGAAGATATTTCCTTTTCCAACTTAGGCCTCAAAGCGCTCCAAATAAACACTTGCAGATTCTACAAAAGGAGTGTTTCAAAACTGCTCTTTCGAGAGGAACGTTCAAGTCTGTGAGTTGAATGCACTCATCACACAGAAGTTTCTGAGAATGCTTCTGTCTAGTTTTTATGTGAAGATATTTCCTTTTCCAGCATAGGCCTCAAAACGCTCCAAATATCCTCTTGCAGATTCTACAAAAAGAGTGTTTCAAAACTGTTCTATCAAAAGGAAGGTTCAACTCTGTGAGTTGAACGAATGCATCGTGAAGAACTTTCTGAGAATGCTTCTCTGTAGTTTTTAGGTGAAGATATTGCATATCCCAGCACAGGCCTCGAAGTGCTCCAAATAACCACTTGCAGATTTTACCAAAAGAGTGTTTCAAAACTGCTCTTTCTATAGGTAAGTTCAAGTCTGTGAGTTGAATGCACTCAACACAAAGAAGTTTCTGAGAATGCTTCTGTTCAGTTTTTATGTGAAGATATTTCTTTTTCCAGCATAGGCCTCAAACGGCTCCAAATATCCACTTGCAGATTCTACAAAAAGAGTGTTTCCAAACTTCTCTATCAATTGGTAGGTTCAACTCTGTGAGTTGAATGAACTCATCACAAAGAAGTTTCTGAGAATCCTTCTCTCTAGTTTTTATGTGAAGATATTTCCTTTTCCAACATAGGCCTCAAGGTGCTCCGAATAAACACTTGCAGATTCTACAAAAGGAGTGTTTCAAAACTGTTCTATCAAAGGGAACGTTCAAGTCTGTGAGTTGAATGCACTCATCACACAGAAGTTTCTCAGAATGCTTCTGTCTAGTTTTTAGGTGAAGAGATGTCATTTCCCAGCATAGGCCTCAAAGCGCTCCAAATATCCACTTGCAGATTCTACGAAAAGAGTGTTTCAAAGCTGCTCTTTCAAAAGCAAGATTCAAGTCTGTGTGTTGAATGCACTCATCAGAAAGAAGTTTCTGAGAATGCTTCTGTCTAGTTCTTACGTGAAGATATTTCCTTTTCCAGCTTAGGCCTCAAAGCGCTCCAAATAAACACTTGCAAATTCCACAAAAGGAGTGTTTCAAAAGAGTTCTATCAAAAGGAACGTTCAAGTCTGTGAGTTGAATGCACTTATCATACAGAAGTTTCCTGGAATGCTTCTGTCTAGTTTTTATGTGAAGACATTTCCTTTTCCAGCATAGGCCTCAAAGCCCTCCAAATATCCACTTGCAGATTCTACCAAAAGAGTGTTTCAAAACTGCTCTATCAAAAGCAAGCTTCAACACTGTGAGTAGAATGCACTCATCACAAAGAAGTTTCGGAGAATGCTTCTGTCTAGTTTTTATGTGAAGATATTTCCTTTTCCAACATAGGCCTCAAAGCGCTCCAAATAAACACTTGCAGATTCTACAAAAGGAGTGTTTCAAAACTGCTCTTTCGAGAGGAACGTTCAAGTCTGTGAGTTGAATGCACTCATCACACAGAAGTTTCTGAGAATGCTTCTGTCTAGTTTTTATGTGAAGATATTTCCTTTTCCAGCATAGGCCTCAAAACGCTCCAAATATCCTCTTGCAGATTCTACAAAAAGAGTGTTTCAAAACTGTTCTATCAAAAGGAAGGTTCAACTCTGTGAGTTGAACGAATGCATCGTGAAGAACTTTCTGAGAATGCTTCTCTGTAGTTTTTAGGTGAAGATATTCCATATCCCAGCACAGGCCTCGAAGTGCTCCAAATAACCACTTGCAGATTTTACCAAAAGAGTGTTTCAAAACTGCTCTTTCTATAGGTAAGTTCAAGTCTGTGAGTTGAATGCACTCAACACAAAGAAGTTTCTGAGAATGCTTCTGTTCACTTTTTATGTGAAGATATTTCTTTTTCCAGCATAGGCCTCAAACGGCTCCAAATATCCACTTGCAGATTCTACAAAAAGAGTGTTTCCAAACTTCTCTATCAATTGGTAGGTTCAACTCTGTGAGTTGAATGAACTCATCACAAAGAAGTTTCTGAGAATCCTTCTCTCTAGTTTTTATGTGAAGATATTTCCTTTTCCAACATAGGCCTCAAGGTGCTCCGAATAAACACTTGCAGATTCTACAAAAGGAGTGTTTCAAAACTGTTCTATCAAAGGGAACGTTCAAGTCTGTGAGTTGAATGCACTCATCACACAGAAGTTTCTCAGAATGCTTCTGTCTAGTTTTTAGGTGAAGAGATGTCATTTCCCAGCATAGGCCCCAAAGCGCTCCAAATATCCACTTGCAGATTCTACGAAAAGAGTGTTTCAAAGCTGCTCTTTCAAAAGCAAGGTTCAAGTCTGTGTGTTGAATGCACTCATCAGAAAGAAGTTTCTGAGAATGCTTCTGTCTAGTTCTTACGTGAAGATATTTCCTTTTCCAGCTTAGGCCTCAAAGCGCTCCAAATAAACACTTGCAAATTCCACAAAAGGAGTGTTTCAAAAGAGTTCTATCAAAAGGAACGTTCAAGTCTGTGAGTTGAATGCACTTATCATACAGAAGTTTCCTGGAATGCTTCTGTCTAGTTTTTATGTGAAGACATTTCCTTTTCCAGCATAGGCCTCAAAGCCCTCCAAATATCCACTTGCAGATTCTACCAAAAGAGTGTTTCAAAACTGCTCTATCAAAAGCAAGCTTCAACACTGTGAGTAGAATGCACTCATCACAAAGAAGTTTCGGAGAATGCTTCTGTCTAGTTTTTATGTGAAGATATTTCCTTTTCCAACTTAGGCCTCAAAGCGCTCCAAATAAACACTTGCAGATTCTACAAAAGGAGTGTTTCAAAACTGCTCTTTCGAGAGGAACGTTCAAGTCTGTGAGTTGAATGCACTCATCACACAGAAGTTTCTGAGAATGCTTCTGTCTAGTTTTTATGTGAAGATATTTCCTTTTCCAGCATAGGCCTCAAAACGCTCCAAATATCCTCTTGCAGATTCTACAAAAAGAGTGTTTCAAAACTGTTCTATCAAAAGGAAGGTTCAACTCTGTGAGATGAGCGAATGCATCGTGAAGAACTTTCTGAGAATGCTTCTCTGTAGTTTTTAGGTGAAGATATTCCATATCCCAGCACAGGCCTCGAAGTGCTCCAAATAACCACTTGCAGATTTTACCAAAAGAGTGTTTCAAAACTGCTCTTTCTATAGGTAAGTTCAAGTCTGTGAGTTGAATGCACTCAACACAAAGAAGTTTCTGAGAATGCTTCTGTTCACTTTTTATGTGAAGATATTTCTTTTTCCAGCATAGGCCTCAAACGGCTCCAAATATCCACTTGCAGATTCTACAAAAAGAGTGTTTCCAAACTTCTCTATCAATTGGTAGGTTCAACTCTGTGAGTTGAATGAACTCATCACAAAGAAGTTTCTGAGAATCCTTCTCTCTAGTTTTGATGTGAAGATATTTCCTTTTCCAACATAGGCCTCAAGGTGCTCCGAATAAACACTTGCAGATTCTACAAAAGGAGTGTTTCAAAACTGTTCTATCAAAGGGAACGTTCAAGTCTGTGAGTTGAATGCACTCATCACACAGAAGTTTCTCAGAATGCTTCTGTCTAGTTTTTAGGTGAAGAGATGTCATTTCCCAGCATAGGCCCCAAAGCGCTCCAAATATCCACTTGCAGATTCTACGAAAAGAGTGTTTCAAAGCTGCTCTTTCAAAAGCAAGGTTCAAGTCTGTGTGTTGAATGCACTCATCAGAAAGAAGTTTCTGAGAATGCTTCTGTCTAGTTCTTACGTGAAGATATTTCCTTTTCCAGCTTAGGCCTCAAAGCGCTCCAAATAAACACTTGCAAATTCCACAAAAGGAGTGTTTCAAAAGAGTTCTATCAAAAGGAACGTTCAAGTCTGTGAGTTGAATGCACTTATCATACAGAAGTTTCCTGGAATGCTTCTGTCTAGTTTTTATGTGAAGACATTTCCTTTTCCAGCATAGGCCTCAAAGCCCTCCAAATATCCACTTGCAGATTCTACCAAAAGAGTGTTTCAAAACTGCTCTATCAAAAGCAAGCTTCAACACTGTGAGTAGAATGCACTCATCACAAAGAAGTTTCGGAGAATGCTTCTGTCTAGTTTTTATGTGAAGATATTTCCTTTTCCAACTTAGGCCTCAAAGCGCTCCAAATAAACACTTGCAGATTCTACAAAAGGAGTGTTTCAAAACTGCTCTTTCGAGAGGAACGTTCAAGTCTGTGAGTTGAATGCACTCATCACACAGAAGTTTCTGAGAATGCTTCTGTCTAGTTTTTATGTGAAGATATTTCCTTTTCCAGCATAGGCCTCAAAACGCTCCAAATATCCTCTTGCAGATTCTACAAAAAGAGTGTTTCAAAACTGTTCTATCAAAAGGAAGGTTCAACTCTGTGAGTTGAACGAATGCATCGTGAAGAACTTTCTGAGAATGCTTCTCTGTAGTTTTTAGGTGAAGATATTCCATATCCCAGCACAGGCCTCGAAGTGCTCCAAATAACCACTTGCAGATTTTACCAAAAGAGTGTTTCAAAACTGCTCTTTCTATAGGTAAGTTCAAGTCTGTGAGTTGAATGCACTCAACACAAAGAAGTTTCTGAGAATGCTTCTGTTCACTTTTTATGTGAAGATATTTCTTTTTCCAGCATAGGCCTCAAATGGCTCCAAATATCCACTTGCAGATTCTACAAAAAGAGTGTTTCCAAACTTCTCTATCAATTGGTAGGTTCAACTCTGTGAGTTGAATGAACTCATCACAAAGAAGTTTCTGAGAATCCTTCTCTCTAGTTTTGATGTGAAGATATTTCCTTTTCCAACATAGGCCTCAAGGTGCTCCGAATAAACACTTGCAGATTCTACAAAAGGAGTGTTTCAAAACTGTTCTATCAAAGGGAACGTTCAAGTCTGTGAGTTGAATGCACTCATCACACAGAAGTTTCTCAGAATGCTTCTGTCTAGTTTTTAGGTGAAGAGATGTCATTTCCCAGCATAGGCCTCAAAGCGCTCCAAATATCCACTTGCAGATTCTACGAAAAGAGTGTTTCAAAGCTGCTCTTTCAAAAGCAAGGTTCAAGTCTGTGTGTTGAATGCACTCATCAGAAAGAAGTTTCTGAGAATGCTTCTGTCTAGTTCTTACGTGAAGATATTTCCTTTTCCAGCTTAGGCCTCAAAGCGCTCCAAATAAACACTTGCAAATTCCACAAAAGGAGTGTTTCAAAAGAGTTCTATCAAAAGGAACGTTCAAGTCTGTGAGTTGAATGCACTTATCATACAGAAGTTTCCTGGAATGCTTCTGTCTAGTTTTTATGTGAAGACATTTCCTTTTCCAGCATAGGCCTCAAAGCCCTCCAAATATCCACTTGCAGATTCTACCAAAAGAGTGTTTCAAAACTGCTCTATCAAAAGCAAGCTTCAACACTGTGAGTAGAATGCACTCATCACAAAGAAGTTTCGGAGAATGCTTCTGTCTAGTTTTTATGTGAAGATATTTCCTTTTCCAACATAGGCCTCAAAGCGCTCCAAATAAACACTTGCAGATTCTACAAAAGGAGTGTTTCAAAACTGCTCTTTCGAGAGGAACGTTCAAGTCTGTGAGTTGAATGCACTCATCACACAGAAGTTTCTGAGAATGCTTCTGTCTAGTTTTTATGTGAAGATATTTCCTTTTCCAGCATAGGCCTCAAAACGCTCCAAATATCCTCTTGCAGATTCTACAAAAAGAGTGTTTCAAAACTGTTCTATCAAAAGGAAGGTTCAACTCTGTGAGTTGAACGAATGCATCGTGAAGAACTTTCTGAGAATGCTTCTCTGTAGTTTTTAGGTGAAGATATTCCATATCCCAGCACAGGCCTCGAAGTGCTCCAAATAACCACTTGCAGATTTTACCAAAAGAGTGTTTCAAAACTGCTCTTTCTATAGGTAAGTTCAAGTCTGTGAGTTGAATGCACTCAACACAAAGAAGTTTCTGAGAATGCTTCTGTTCAGTTTTTATGTGAAGATATTTCTTTTTCCAGCATAGGCCTCAAACGGCTCCAAATATCCACTTGCAGATTCTACAAAAAGAGTGTTTCCAAACTTCTCTATCAATTGGTAGGTTCAACTCTGTGAGTTCAATGAACTCATCACAAAGAAGTTTCTGAGAATCCTTCTCTCTAGTTTTTATGTGAAGATATTTCCTTTTCCAACATAGGCCTCAAGGTGCTCCGAATAAACACTTGCAGATTCTACAAAAGGAGTGTTTCAAAACTGTTCTATCAAAGGGAACGTTCAAGTCCGTGAGTTGAATGCACTCATCACACAGAAGTTTCTCAGAATGCTTCTGTCTAGTTTTTAGGTGAAGAGATGTCATTTCCCAGCATAGGCCTCAAAGCGCTCCAAATATCCACTTGCAGATTCTACGAAAAGAGTGTTTCAAAGCTGCTCTTTCAAAACCAAGGTTCAAGTCTGTGTGTTGAATGCACTCATCAGAAAGAAGTTTCTGAGAATGCTTCTGTCTAGTTCTTACGTGAAGATATTTCCTTTTCCAGCTTAGGCCTCAAAGCGCTCCAAATAAACACTTGCAAATTCCACAAAAGGAGTGTTTCAAAAGAGTTCTATCAAAAGGAACGTTCAAGTCTGTGAGTTGAATGCACTTATCATACAGAAGTTTCCTGGAATGCTTCTGTCTAGTTTTTATGTGAAGACATTTCCTTTTCCAGCATAGGCCTCAAAGCCCTCCAAATATCCACTTGCAGATTCTACCAAAAGAGTGTTTCAAAACTGCTCTATCAAAAGCAAGCTTCAACACTGTGAGTAGAATGCACTCATCACAAAGAAGTTTCGGAGAATGCTTCTGTCTAGTTTTTATGTGAAGATATTTCCTTTTCCAACTTAGGCCTCAAAGCGCTCCAAATAAACACTTGCAGATTCTACAAAAGGAGTGTTTCAAAACTGCTCTTTCGAGAGGAACGTTCAAGTCTGTGAGTTGAATGCACTCATCACACAGAAGTTTCTGAGAATGCTTCTGTCTAGTTTTTATGTGAAGATATTTCCTTTTCCAGCATAGGCCTCAAAACGCTCCAAATATCCTCTTGCAGATTCTACAAAAAGAGTGTTTCAAAACTGTTCTATCAAAAGGAAGGTTCAACTCTGTGAGATGAGCGAATGCATCGTGAAGAACTTTCTGAGAATGCTTCTCTGTAGTTTTTAGGTGAAGATATTCCATATCCCAGCACAGGCCTCGAAGTGCTCCAAATAACCACTTGCAGATTTTACCAAAAGAGTGTTTCAAAACTGCTCTTTCTATAGGTAAGTTCAAGTCTGTGAGTTGAATGCACTCAACACAAAGAAGTTTCTGAGAATGCTTCTGTTCACTTTTTATGTGAAGATATTTCTTTTTCCAGCATAGGCCTCAAACGGCTCCAAATATCCACTTGCAGATTCTACAAAAAGAGTGTTTCCAAACTTCTCTATCAATTGGTAGGTTCAACTCTGTGAGTTGAATGAACTCATCACAAAGAAGTTTCTGAGAATCCTTCTCTCTAGTTTTGATGTGAAGATATTTCCTTTTCCAACATAGGCCTCAAGGTGCTCCGAATAAACACTTGCAGATTCTACAAAAGGAGTGTTTCAAAACTGTTCTATCAAAGGGAACGTTCAAGTCTGTGAGTTGAATGCACTCATCACACAGAAGTTTCTCAGAATGCTTCTGTCTAGTTTTTAGGTGAAGAGATGTCATTTCCCAGCATAGGCCTCAAAGCGCTCCAAATATCCACTTGCAGATTCTACGAAAAGAGTGTTTCAAAGCTGCTCTTTCCAAAGCAAGGTTCAAGTCTGTGTGTTGAATGCACTCACCAGAAAGAAGTTTCTGAGAATGCTTCTGTCTAGTTCTTACGTGAAGATATTTCCTTTTCCAGCTTAGGCCTCAAAGCGCTCCAAATAAACACTTGCAAATTCCACAAAAGGAGTGTTTCAAAAGAGTTCTATCAAAAGGAACGTTCAAGTCTGTGAGTTGAATGCACTTATCATACAGAAGTTTCCTGGAATGCTTCTGTCTAGTTTTTATGTGAAGACATTTCCTTTTCCAGCATAGGCCTCAAAGCCCTCCAAATATCCACTTGCAGATTCTACCAAAAGAGTGTTTCAAAACTGCTCTATCAAAAGCAAGCTTCAACACTGTGAGTAGAATGCACTCATCACAAAGAAGTTTCGGAGAATGCTTCTGTCTAGTTTTTATGTGAAGATATTTCCTTTTCCAACATAGGCCTCAAAGCGCTCCAAATAAACACTTGCAGATTCTACAAAAGGAGTGTTTCAAAACTGCTCTTTCGAGAGGAACGTTCAAGTCTGTGAGTTGAATGCACTCATCACACAGAAGTTTCTGAGAATGCTTCTGTCTAGTTTTTATGTGAAGATATTTCCTTTTCCAGCATAGGCCTCAAAACGCTCCAAATATCCTCTTGCAGATTCTACAAAAAGAGTGTTTCAAAACTGTTCTATCAAAAGGAAGGTTCAACTCTGTGAGTTGAACGAATGCATCGTGAAGAACTTTCTGAGAATGCTTCTCTGTAGTTTTTAGGTGAAGATATTCCATATCCCAGCACAGGCCTCGAAGTGCTCCAAATAACCACTTGCAGATTTTACCAAAAGAGTGTTTCAAAACTGCTCTTTCTATAGGTAAGTTCAAGTCTGTGAGTTGAATGCACTCAACACAAAGAAGTTTCTGAGAATGCTTCTGTTCACTTTTTATGTGAAGATATTTCTTTTTCCAGCATAGGCCTCAAACGGCTCCAAATATCCACTTGCAGATTCTACAAAAAGAGTGTTTCCAAACTTCTCTATCAATTGGTAGGTTCAACTCTGTGAGTTGAATGAACTCATCACAAAGAAGTTTCTGAGAATCCTTCTCTCTAGTTTTTATGTGAAGATATTTCCTTTTCCAACATAGGCCTCAAGGTGCTCCGAATAAACACTTGCAGATTCTACAAAAGGAGTGTTTCAAAACTGTTCTATCAAAGGGAACGTTCAAGTCTGTGAGTTGAATGCACTCATCACACAGAAGTTTCTCAGAATGCTTCTGTCTAGTTTTTAGGTGAAGAGATGTCATTTCCCAGCATAGGCCTCAAAGCGCTCCAAATATCCACTTGCAGATTCTACGAAAAGAGTGTTTCAAAGCTGCTCTTTCAAAAGCAAGGTTCAAGTCTGTGTGTTGAATGCACTCATCAGAAAGAAGTTTCTGAGAATGCTTCTGTCTAGTTCTTACGTGAAGATATTTCCTTTTCCAGCTTAGGCCTCAAAGCGCTCCAAATAAACACTTGCAAATTCCACAAAAGGAGTGTTTCAAAAGAGTTCTATCAAAAGGAATGTTCAAGTCTGTGAGTTGAATGCACTTATCATACAGAAGTTTCCTGGAATGCTTCTGTCTAGTTTTTATGTGAAGACATTTCCTTTTCCAGCATAGGCCTCAAAGCCCTCCAAATAGCCACTTGCAGATTCTACCAAAAGAGTGTTTCAAAACTGCTCTATCAAAAGCAAGCTTCAACACTGTGAGTAGAATGCACTCATCACAAAGAAGTTTCGGAGAATGCTTCTGTCTAGTTTTTATGTGAAGATATTTCCTTTTCCAACATAGGCCTCAAAGCGCTCCAAATAAACACTTGCAGATTCTACAAAAGGAGTGTTTCAAAACTGCTCTTTCGAGAGGAACGTTCAAGTCTGTGAGTTGAATGCACTCATCACACAGAAGTTTCTGAGAATGCTTCTGTCTAGTTTTTATGTGAAGATATTTCCTTTTCCAGCATAGGCCTCAAAACGCTCCAAATATCCTCTTGCAGATTCTACAAAAAGAGTGTTTCAAAACTGTTCTATCAAAAGGAAGGTTCAACTCTGTGAGTTGAACGAATGCATCGTGAAGAACTTTCTGAGAATGCTTCTCTGTAGTTTTTAGGTGAAGATATTCCATATCCCAGCACAGGCCTCGAAGTGCTCCAAATAACCACTTGCAGATTTTACCAAAAGAGTGTTTCAAAACTGCTCTTTCTATAGGTAAGTTCAAGTCTGTGAGTTGAATGCACTCAACACAAAGAAGTTTCTGAGAATGCTTCTGTTCAGTTTTTATGTGAAGATATTTCTTTTTCCAGCATAGGCCTCAAACGGCTCCAAATATCCACTTGCAGATTCTACAAAAAGAGTGTTTCCAAACTTCTCTATCAATTGGTAGGTTCAACTCTGTGAGTTCAATGAACTCATCACAAAGAAGTTTCTGAGAATCCTTCTCTCTAGTTTTTATGTGAAGATATTTCCTTTTCCAACATAGGCCTCAAGGTGCTCCGAATAAACACTTGCAGATTCTACAAAAGGAGTGTTTCAAAACTGTTCTATCAAAGGGAACGTTCAAGTCCGTGAGTTGAATGCACTCATCACACAGAAGTTTCTCAGAATGCTTCTGTCTAGTTTTTAGGTGAAGAGATGTCATTTCCCAGCATAGGCCTCAAAGCGCTCCAAATATCCACTTGCAGATTCTACGAAAAGAGTGTTTCAAAGCTGCTCTTTCAAAACCAAGGTTCAAGTCTGTGTGTTGAATGCACTCATCAGAAAGAAGTTTCTGAGAATGCTTCTGTCTAGTTCTTACGTGAAGATATTTCCTTTTCCAGCTTAGGCCTCAAAGCGCTCCAAATAAACACTTGCAAATTCCACAAAAGGAGTGTTTCAAAAGAGTTCTATCAAAAGGAACGTTCAAGTCTGTGAGTTGAATGCACTTATCATACAGAAGTTTCCTAGAATGCTTCTGTCTAGTTTTTATGTGAAGACATTTCGTTTTCCAGCATAGGCCTCAAAGCCCTCCAAATATCCACTTGCAGATTCTACCAAAAGAGTGTTTCAAAACTGCTCTATCAAAAGCAAGCTTCAACACTGTGAGTAGAATGCACTCATCACAAAGAAGTTTCGGAGAATGCTTCTGTCTAGTTTTTATGTGAAGATATTTCCTTTTCCAACATAGGCCTCAAAGCGCTCCAAATAAACACTTGCAGATTCTACAAAAGGAGTGTTTCAAAACTGCTCTTTCGAGAGGAACGTTCAAGTCTGTGAGTTGAATGCACTCATCACACAGAAGTTTCTGAGAATGCTTCTGTCTAGTTTTTATGTGAAGATATTTCCTTTTCCAGCATAGGCCTCAAAACGCTCCAAATATCCTCTTGCAGATTCTACAAAAAGAGTGTTTCAAAACTGTTCTATCAAAAAGAAGGTTCAACTCTGTGAGTTGAGCGAATGCATCATGAAGAACTTTCTGAGAATGCTTCTCTGTAGTTTTTAGGTGAAGATATTCCATATCCCAGCACAGGCCTCGAAGTGCTCCAAATAACCACTTGCAGATTTTACCAAAAGAGTGTTTCAAAACTGCTCTTTCTATAGGTAAGTTCAAGTCTGTGAGTTGAATGCACTCAACACAAAGAAGTTTCTGAGAATGCTTCTGTTCAGTTTTTATGTGAAGATATTTCTTTTTCCAGCATAGGCCTCAAACGGCTCCAAATATACACTTGCAGATTCCACAAAAAGAGTGTTTCCAAACTTCTCTATCAATTGGTAGGTTCAACTCTGTGAGTTGAATGAACTCATCACAAAGAAGTTTCTGAGAATCCTTCTCTCTAGTTTTTATGTGAAGATATTTCCTTTTCCAACATAGGCCTCAAGGTGCTCCGAATAAACACTTGCAGATTCTACAAAAGGAGTGTTTCAAAACTGTTCTATCAAAGGGAACGTTCAAGTCTGTGAGTTGAATGCACTCATCACACAGAAGTTTCTCAGAATGCTTCTGTCTAGTTTTTAGGTGAAGAGATGTCATTTCCCAGCATAGGCCTCAAAACGCTCCAAATATCCACTTGCAGATTCTCAGAAAAGAGTGTTTCAAAGCTGCTCTTTCAAAAGCAAGGTTGAAGTCTGTGTGTTGAATGCACTCATCAGAAAGAAGTTTCTGAGAATGCTTCTGTCTAGTTCTTACGTGAAGATATTTCCTTTTCCAGCTTAGGCCTCAAAGCGCTCCAAATAAACACTTGCAAATTCCACAAAAGGAGTGTTTCAAAAGAGTTCTATCAAAAGGAACGTTCAAGTCTGTGAGTTGAATGCACTTATCATACAGAAGTTTCCTAGAATGCTTCTGTCTAGTTTTTATGTGAAGACATTTCCTTTTCCAGCATAGGCCTCAAAGCCCTCCAAATAGCCACTTGCAGCTTCTACCAAAAGAGTGTTTCAAAACTGCTCTATCAAAAGCAAGCTTCAACACTGTGAGTAGAATGCACTCATCACAAAGAAGTTTCGGAGAATGCTTCTGTCTAGTTTTCATGTGAAGATATTTCCTTTTCCAACATAGGCCTCAAAGCGCTCCAAATAAACACTTGCAGATTCTACAAAAGGAGTGTTTCAAAACTGCTCTTTCGAGAGGAACGTTCAAGTCTGTGAGTTGAATGCACTCATCACACAGAAGTTTCTGAGAATGCTTCTGTCTAGTTTTTATGTGAAGATATTTCCTTTTCCAGCATAGGCCTCAAAACGCTCCAAATATCCTCTTGCAGATTCTACAAAAAGAGTGTTTCAAAACTGTTCTATCAAAAGGAAGGTTCAACTCTGTGAGTTGAACGAATGCATCTTGAAGAACTTTCTGAGAATGCTTCTCTGTAGTTTTTAGGTGAAGATATTCCATATCCCAGCACAGGCCTCGAAGTGCTCCAAATAACCACTTGCAGATTTTACCAAAAGAGTGTTTCAAAACTGCTCTTTCTATAGGTAAGTTCAAGTCTGTGAGTTGAATGCACTCAACCAAAGAAGTTTCTGAGAATGCTTCTGTTCAGTTTTTATGTGAAGATATTTCTTTTTCCAGCATAGGCCTCAAACGGCTCCAAATATCCACTTGCAGATTCTACAAAAAGAGTGTTTCCAAACTTCTCTATCAATTGGTAGGTTCAACTCTGTGAGTTGAATGAACTCATCACAAAGAAGTTTCTGAGAATCCTTCTCTCTAGTTTTTATGTGAAGATATTTCCTTTTCCAACATAGGCCTCAAGGTGCTCCGAATAAACACTTGCAGATTCTACAAAAGGAGTGTTTCAAAACTGTTCTATCAAAGGGAACGTTCAAGTCTGTGAGTTGAATGCACTCATCACACAGAAGTTTCTCAGAATGCTTCTGTCTAGTTTTTAGGTGAAGAGATTTCATTTCCCAGCATAGGCCTCAAAGCGCTCCAAATATCCACTTGCAGATTCTACGAAAAGAGTGTTTCAAAGCTGCTCTTTCCAAAGCAAGGTTCAAGTCTGTGTGTTGAATGCACTCATCAGAAAGAAGTTTCTGAGAATGCTTCTGTCTAGTTCTTACGTGAAGATATTTCCTTTTCCAGCTTAGGCCTCAAAGCGCTCCAAATAAACACTTGCAAATTCCACAAAAGGAGTGTTTCAAAAGAGTTCTATCAAAAGGAACGTTCAAGTCTGTGAGTTGAATGCACTTATCACACAGAAGTTTCCTAGAATGCTTCTGTCTAGTTTTTATGTGAAGACATTTCCTTTTCCAGCATAGGCCTCAAAGCCCTCCAAATATCCACTTGCAGATTCTACCAAAAGAGTGTTTCAAAACTGCTCTATCAAAAGCAAGCTTCAACACTGTGAGTAGAATGCACTCATCACAAAGAAGTTTCGGAGAATGCTTCTGTCTACTTTTTATGTGAAGATATTTCCTTTTCCAACATAGGCCTCAAAGCGCTCCAAATAAACACTTGCAGATTCTACAAAAGGAGTGTTTCAAAACTGCTCTTTCGAGAGGAACGTTCAAGTCTGTGAGTTGAATGCACTCATCACACAGAAGTTTCTGAGAATGCTTCTGTCTAGTTTTTATGTGAAGATATTTCCTTTTCCAGCATAGGCCTCAAAACGCTCCAAATATCCTCTTGCAGATTCTACAAAAAGAGTGTTTCAAAACTGTTCTATCAAAAGGAAGGTTCAACTCTGTGAGTTGAACGAATGCATCGTGAAGAACTTTCTGAGAATGCTTCTCTGTAGTTTTTAGGTGAAGATATTCCATATCCCAGCACAGGCCTCGAAGTGCTCCAAATAACCACTTGCAGATTTTACCAAAAGAGTGTTTCAAAACTGCTCTTTCTATAGGTAAGTTCAAGTCTGTGAGTTGAATGCACTCAACACAAAGAAGTTTCTGAGAATGCTTCTGTTCAGTTTTTATGTGAAGATATTTCTTTTTCCAGCATAGGCCTCAAACGGCTCCAAATATCCACTTGCAGATTCTACAAAAAGAGTGTTTCCAAACTTCTCTATCAATTGGTAGGTTCAACTCTGTGAGTTCAATGAACTCATCACAAAGAAGTTTCTGAGAATCCTTCTCTCTAGTTTTGATGTGAAGATATTTCCTTTTCCAACATAGGCCTCAAGGTGCTCCGAATAAACACTTGCAGATTCTACAAAAGGAGTGTTTCAAAACTGTTCTATCAAAGGGAACGTTCAAGTCTGTGAGTTGAATGCACTCATCACACAGAAGTTTCTCAGAATGCTTCTGTCTAGTTTTTAGGTGAAGAGATGTCATTTCCCAGCATAGGCCTCAAAGCGCTCCAAATATCCACTTGCAGATTCTACGAAAAGAGTGTTTCAAAGCTGCTCTTTCAAAAGCAAGGTTCAAGTCTGTGTGTTGAATGCACTCATCAGAAAGAAGTTTCTGAGAATGCTTCTGTCTAGTTCTTACGTGAAGATATTTCCTTTTCCAGCTTAGGCCTCAAAGCGCTCCAAATAAACACTTGCAAATTCCACAAAAGGAGTGTTTCAAAAGAGTTCTATCAAAAGGAACGTTCAAGTCTGTGAGTTGAATGCACTTATCATACAGAAGTTTCCTGGAATGCTTCTGTCTAGTTTTTATGTGAAGACATTTCCTTTTCCAGCATAGGCCTCAAAGCCCTCCAAATATCCACTTGCAGATTCTACCAAAAGAGTGTTTCAAAACTGCTCTATCAAAAGCAAGCTTCAACACTGTGAGTAGAATGCACTCATCACAAAGAAGTTTCGGAGAATGCTTCTGTCTAGTTTTTATGTGAAGATATTTCCTTTTCCAACATAGGCCTCAAAGCGCTCCAAATAAACACTTGCAGATTCTACAAAAGGAGTGTTTCAAAACTGCTCTTTCGAGAGGAACGTTCAAGTCTGTGAGTTGAATGCACTCATCACACAGAAGTTTCTGAGAATGCTTCTGTCTAGTTTTTATGTGAAGATATTTCCTTTTCCAGCATAGGCCTCAAAACGCTCCAAATATCCTCTTGCAGATTCTACAAAAAGAGTGTTTCAAAACTGTTCTATCAAAAGGAAGGTTCAACTCTGTGAGTTGAACGAATGCATCGTGAAGAACTTTCTGAGAATGCTTCTCTGTAGTTTTTAGGTGAAGATATTGCATATCCCAGCACAGGCCTCGAAGTGCTCCAAATAACCACTTGCAGATTTTACCAAAAGAGTGTTTCAAAACTGCTCTTTCTATAGGTAAGTTCAAGTCTGTGAGTTGAATGCACTCAACACAAAGAAGTTTCTGAGAATGCTTCTGTTCACTTTTTATGTGAAGATATTTCTTTTTCCAGCATAGGCCTCAAACGGCTCCAAATATCCACTTGCAGATTCTACAAAAAGAGTGTTTCCAAACTTCTCTATCAATTGGTAGGTTCAACTCTGTGAGTTGAATGAACTCATCACAAAGAAGTTTCTGAGAATCCTTCTCTCTAGTTTTTATGTGAAGATATTTCCTTTTCCAACATAGGCCTCAAGGTGCTCCGAATAAACACTTGCAGATTCTACAAAAGGAGTGTTTCAAAACTGTTCTATCAAAGGGAACGTTCAAGTCTGTGAGTTGAATGCACTCATCACACAGAAGTTTCTCAGAATGCTTCTGTCTAGTTTTTAGGTGAAGAGATGTCATTTCCCAGCATAGGCCCCAAAGCGCTCCAAATATCCACTTGCAGATTCTACGAAAAGAGTGTTTCAAAGCTGCTCTTTCAAAAGCAAGGTTCAAGTCTGTGTGTTGAATGCACTCACCAGAAAGAAGTTTCTGAGAATGCTTCTGTCTAGTTCTTACGTGAAGATATTTCCTTTTCCAGCTTAGGCCTCAAAGCGCTCCAAATAAACACTTGCAAATTCCACAAAAGGAGTGTTTCAAAAGAGTTCTATCAAAAGGAACGTTCAAGTCTGTGAGTTGAATGCACTTATCATACAGAAGTTTCCTGGAATGCTTCTGTCTAGTTTTTATGTGAAGACATTTCCTTTTCCAGCATAGGCCTCAAAGCCCTCCAAATATCCACTTGCAGATTCTACCAAAAGAGTGTTTCAAAACTGCTCTATCAAAAGCAAGCTTCAACACTGTGAGTAGAATGCACTCATCACAAAGAAGTTTCGGAGAATGCTTCTGTCTAGTTTTTATGTGAAGATATTTCCTTTTCCAACTTAGGCCTCAAAGCGCTCCAAATAAACACTTGCAGATTCTACAAAAGGAGTGTTTCAAAACTGCTCTTTCGAGAGGAACGTTCAAGTCTGTGAGTTGAATGCACTCATCACACAGAAGTTTCTGAGAATGCTTCTGTCTAGTTTTTATGTGAAGATATTTCCTTTTCCAGCATAGGCCTCAAAACGCTCCAAATATCCTCTTGCAGATTCTACAAAAAGAGTGTTTCAAAACTGTTCTATCAAAAGGAAGGTTCAACTCTGTGAGATGAGCGAATGCATCGTGAAGAACTTTCTGAGAATGCTTCTCTGTAGTTTTTAGGTGAAGATATTCCATATCCCAGCACAGGCCTCGAAGTGCTCCAAATAACCACTTGCAGATTTTACCAAAAGAGTGTTTCAAAACTGCTCTTTCTATAGGTAAGTTCAAGTCTGTGAGTTGAATGCACTCAACACAAAGAAGTTTCTGAGAATGCTTCTGTTCACTTTTTATGTGAAGATATTTCTTTTTCCAGCATAGGCCTCAAACGGCTCCAAATATCCACTTGCAGATTCTACAAAAAGAGTGTTTCCAAACTTCTCTATCAATTGGTAGGTTCAACTCTGTGAGTTGAATGAACTCATCACAAAGAAGTTTCTGAGAATCCTTCTCTCTAGTTTTGATGTGAAGATATTTCCTTTTCCAACATAGGCCTCAAGGTGCTCCGAATAAACACTTGCAGATTCTACAAAAGGAGTGTTTCAAAACTGTTCTATCAAAGGGAACGTTCAAGTCTGTGAGTTGAATGCACTCATCACACAGAAGTTTCTCAGAATGCTTCTGTCTAGTTTTTAGGTGAAGAGATGTCATTTCCCAGCATAGGCCTCAAAGCGCTCCAAATATCCACTTGCAGATTCTACGAAAAGAGTGTTTCAAAGCTGCTCTTTCCAAAGCAAGGTTCAAGTCTGTGTGTTGAATGCACTCACCAGAAAGAAGTTTCTGAGAATGCTTCTGTCTAGTTCTTACGTGAAGATATTTCCTTTTCCAGCTTAGGCCTCAAAGCGCTCCAAAAAAACACTTGCAAATTCCACAAAAGGAGTGTTTCAAAAGAGTTCTATCAAAAGGAACGTTCAAGTCTGTGAGTTGAATGCACTTATCATACAGAAGTTTCCTGGAATGCTTCTGTCTAGTTTTTATGTGAAGACATTTCCTTTTCCAGCATAGGCCTCAAAGCCCTCCAAATATCCACTTGCAGATTCTACCAAAAGAGTGTTTCAAAACTGCTCTATCAAAAGCAAGCTTCAACACTGTGAGTAGAATGCACTCATCACAAAGAAGTTTCGGAGAATGCTTCTGTCTAGTTTTTATGTGAAGATATTTCCTTTTCCAACATAGGCCTCAAAGCGCTCCAAATAAACACTTGCAGATTCTACAAAAGGAGTGTTTCAAAACTGCTCTTTCGAGAGGAACGTTCAAGTCTGTGAGTTGAATGCACTCATCACACAGAAGTTTCTGAGAATGCTTCTGTCTAGTTTTTATGTGAAGATATTTCCTTTTCCAGCATAGGCCTCAAAACGCTCCAAATATCCTCTTGCAGATTCTACAAAAAGAGTGTTTCAAAACTGTTCTATCAAAAGGAAGGTTCAACTCTGTGAGTTGAATGAATGCATCGTGAAGAACTTTCTGAGAATGCTTCTCTGTAGTTTTTAGGTGAAGATATTCCATATCCCAGCACAGGCCTCGAAGTGCTCCAAATAACCACTTGCAGATTTTACCAAAAGAGTGTTTCAAAACTGCTCTTTCTATAGGTAAGTTCAAGTCTGTGAGTTGAATGCACTCAACACAAAGAAGTTTCTGAGAATGCTTCTGTTCACTTTTTATGTGAAGATATTTCTTTTTCCAGCATAGGCCTCAAACGGCTCCAAATATCCACTTGCAGATTCTACAAAAAGAGTGTTTCCAAACTTCTCTATCAATTGGTAGGTTCAACTCTGTGAGTTGAATGAACTCATCACAAAGAAGTTTCTGAGAATCCTTCTCTCTAGTTTTTATGTGAAGATATTTCCTTTTCCAACATAGGCCTCAAGGTGCTCCGAATAAACACTTGCAGATTCTACAAAAGGAGTGTTTCAAAACTGTTCTATCAAAGGGAACGTTCAAGTCTGTGAGTTGAATGCACTCATCACACAGAAGTTTCTCAGAATGCTTCTGTCTAGTTTTTAGGTGAAGAGATGTCATTTCCCAGCATAGGCCTCAAAGCGCTCCAAATATCCACTTGCAGATTCTACGAAAAGAGTGTTTCAAAGCTGCTCTTTCAAAAGCAAGGTTCAAGTCTGTGTGTTGAATGCACTCATCAGAAAGAAGTTTCTGAGAATGCTTCTGTCTAGTTCTTACGTGAAGATATTTCCTTTTCCAGCTTAGGCCTCAAAGCGCTCCAAATAAACACTTGCAAATTCCACAAAAGGAGTGTTTCAAAAGAGTTCTATCAAAAGGAACGTTCAAGTCTGTGAGTTGAATGCACTTATCATACAGAAGTTTCCTGGAATGCTTCTGTCTAGTTTTTATGTGAAGACATTTCCTTTTCCAGCATAGGCCTCAAAGCCCTCCAAATATCCACTTGCAGATTCTACCAAAAGAGTGTTTCAAAACTGCTCTATCAAAAGCAAGCTTCAACACTGTGAGTAGAATGCACTCATCACAAAGAAGTTTCGGAGAATGCTTCTGTCTAGTTTTTATGTGAAGATATTTCCTTTTCCAACTTAGGCCTCAAAGCGCTCCAAATAAACACTTGCAGATTCTACAAAAGGAGTGTTTCAAAACTGCTCTTTCGAGAGGAACGTTCAAGTCTGTGAGTTGAATGCACTCATCACACAGAAGTTTCTGAGAATGCTTCTGTCTAGTTTTTATGTGAAGATATTTCCTTTTCCAGCATAGGCCTCAAAACGCTCCAAATATCCTCTTGCAGATTCTACAAAAAGAGTGTTTCAAAACTGTTCTATCAAAAGGAAGGTTCAACTCTGTGAGATGAGCGAATGCATCGTGAAGAACTTTCTGAGAATGCTTCTCTGTAGTTTTTAGGTGAAGATATTCCATATCCCAGCACAGGCCTCGAAGTGCTCCAAATAACCACTTGCAGATTTTACCAAAAGAGTGTTTCAAAACTGCTCTTTCTATAGGTAAGTTCAAGTCTGTGAGTTGAATGCACTCAACACAAAGAAGTTTCTGAGAATGCTTCTGTTCACTTTTTATGTGAAGATATTTCTTTTTCCAGCATAGGCCTCAAACGGCTCCAAATATCCACTTGCAGATTCTACAAAAAGAGTGTTTCCAAACTTCTCTATCAATTGGTAGGTTCAACTCTGTGAGTTGAATGAACTCATCACAAAGAAGTTTCTGAGAATCCTTCTCTCTAGTTTTTATGTGAAGATATTTCCTTTTCCAACATAGGCCTCAAGGTGCTCCGAATAAACACTTGCAGATTCTACAAAAGGAGTGTTTCAAAACTGTTCTATCAAAGGGAACGTTCAAGTCTGTGAGTTGAATGCACTCATCACACAGAAGTTTCTCAGAATGCTTCTGTCTAGTTTTTAGGTGAAGAGATGTCATTTCCCAGCATAGGCCTCAAAGCGCTCCAAATATCCACTTGCAGATTCTACGAAAAGAGTGTTTCAAAGCTGCTCTTTCCAAAGCAAGGTTCAAGTCTGTGTGTTGAATGCACTCATCAGAAAGAAGTTTCTGAGAATGCTTCTGTCTAGTTCTTACGTGAAGATATTTCCTTTTCCAGCTTAGGCCTCAAAGCGCTCCAAATAAACACTTGCAAATTCCACAAAAGGAGTGTTTCAAAAGAGTTCTATCAAAAGGAACGTTCAAGTCTGTGAGTTGAATGCACTTATCATACAGAAGTTTCCTGGAATGCTTCTGTCTAGATTTTATGTGAAGACATTTCCTTTTCCAGCATAGGCCTCAAAGCCCTCCAAATATCCACTTGCAGATTCTACCAAAAGAGTGTTTCAAAACTGCTCTATCAAAAGCAAGCTTCAACACTGTGAGTAGAATGCACTCATCACAAAGAAGTTTCGGAGAATGCTTCTGTCTAGTTTTTATGTGAAGATATTTCCTTTTCCAACATAGGCCTCAAAGCGCTCCAAATAAACACTTGCAGATTCTACAAAAGGAGTGTTTCAAAACTGCTCTTTTGAGAGGAACGTTCAAGTCTGTGAGTTGAATGCACTCATCACACAGAAGTTTCTGAGAATGCTTCTGTCTAGTTTTTATGTGAAGATATTTCCTTTTCCAGCATAGGCCTCAAAACGCTCCAAATATCCTCTTGCAGATTCTACAAAAAGAGTGTTTCAAAACTGTTCTATCAAAAGGAAGGTTCAACTCCGTGTGTTGAGCGAATGCATCGTGAAGAACTTTCTGAGAATGCTTCTCTGTAGTTTTTAGGTGAAGATATTCCATATCCCAGCACAGGCCTCGAAGTGCTCCAAATAACCACTTGCAGATTTTACCAAAAGAGTGTTTCAAAACTGCTCTTTCTATAGGTAAGTTCAAGTCTGTGACTTGAATGCACTCAACACAAAGAAGTTTCTGAGAATGCTTCTGTTCACTTTTTATGTGAAGATATTTCTTTTTCCAGCATAGGCCTCAAACGGCTCCAAATATCCACTTGCAGATTCTACAAAAAGAGTGTTTCCAAACTTCTCTATCAATTGGTAGGTTCAACTCTGTGAGTTGAATGAACTCATCACAAAGAAGTTTCTGAGAATCCTTCTCTCTAGTTTTTATGTGAAGATATTTCCTTTTCCAACATAGGCCTCAAGGTGCTCCGAATAAACACTTGCAGATTCTACAAAAGGAGTGTTTCAAAACTGTTCTATCAAAGGGAACGT
Organism: Pongo pygmaeus; assembly: GCF_028885625.2. Lineage (NCBI taxonomy): Eukaryota > Metazoa > Chordata > Mammalia > Primates > Hominidae > Pongo > Pongo pygmaeus. The sequence continues at coordinate 14,948,803 of NC_072386.2, read as the reverse complement.
TCAAGTCTGTGAGTTGAATGCACTCATCACACAGAAGTTTCTCAGAATGCTTCTGTCTAGTTTTTAGGTGAAGAGATGTCATTTCCCAGCATAGGCCTCAAAGCGCTCCAAATATCCACTTGCAGATTCTACGAAAAGAGTGTTTCAAAGCTGCTCTTTCAAAACCAAGGTTCAAGTCTGTGTGTTGAATGCACTCACCAGAAAGAAGTTTCTGAGAATGCTTCTGTCTAGTTCTTACGTGAAGATATTTCCTTTTCCAGCTTAGGCCTCAAAGCGCTCCAAATAAACACTTGCAAATTCCACAAAAGGAGTGTTTCAAAAGAGTTCTATCAAAAGGAACGTTCAAGTCTGTGAGTTGAATGCACTTATCATACAGAAGTTTCCTGGAATGCTTCTGTCTAGTTTTTATGTGAAGACATTTCCTTTTCCAGCATAGGCCTCAAAGCCCTCCAAATATCCACTTGCAGATTCTACCAAAAGAGTGTTTCAAAACTGCTCTATCAAAAGCAAGCTTCAACACTGTGAGTAGAATGCACTCATCACAAAGAAGTTTCGGAGAATGCTTCTGTCTAGTTTTTATGTGAAGATATTTCCTTTTCCAACATAGGCCTCAAAGCGCTCCAAATAAACACTTGCAGATTCTACAAAAGGAGTGTTTCAAAACTGCTCTTTCGAGAGGAACGTTGAAGTCTGTGAGTTGAATGCACTCATCACACAGAAGTTTCTGAGAATGCTTCTGTCTAGTTTTTATGTGAAGATATTTCCTTTTCCAGCATAGGCCTCAAAACGCTCCAAATATCCTCTTGCAGATTCTACAAAAAGAGTGTTTCAAAACTGTTCTATCAAAAGGAAGGTTCAACTCTGTGAGTTGAACGAATGCATCGTGAAGAACTTTCTGAGAATGCTTCTCTGTAGTTTTTAGGTGAAGATATTCCATATCCCAGCACAGGCCTCGAAGTGCTCCAAATAACCACTTGCAGATTTTACCAAAAGAGTGTTTCAAAACTGCTCTTTCTATAGGTAAGTTCAAGTCTGTGAGTTGAATGCACTCAACACAAAGAAGTTTCTGAGAATGCTTCTGTTCACTTTTTATGTGAAGATATTTCTTTTTCCAGCATAGGCCTCAAACGGCTCCAAATATCCACTTGCAGATTCTACAAAAAGAGTGTTTCCAAACTTCTCTATCAATTGGTAGGTTCAACTCTGTGAGTTGAATGAACTCATCACAAAGAAGTTTCTGAGAATGCTTCCCTCTAGTTTTGATGTGAAGATATTTCCTTTTCCAACATAGGCCTCAAGGTGCTCCGAATAAACACTTGCAGATTCTACAAAAGGAGTGTTTCAAAACTGTTCTATCAAAGGGAACGTTCAAGTCTGTGAGTTGAATGCACTCATCACACAGAAGTTTCTCAGAATGCTTCTGTCTAGTTTTTAGGTGAAGAGATGTCATTTCCCAGCATAGGCCTCAAAGCGCTCCAAATATCCACTTGCAGATTCTACGAAAAGAGTGTTTCAAAGCTGCTCTTTCCAAAGCAAGGTTCAAGTCTGTGTGTTGAATGCACTCACCAGAAAGAAGTTTCTGAGAATGCTTCTGTCTAGTTCTTACGTGAAGATATTTCCTTTTCCAGCTTAGGCCTCAAAGCGCTCCAAATAAACACTTGCAAATTCCACAAAAGGAGTGTTTCAAAAGAGTTCTATCAAAAGGAACGTTCAAGTCTGTGAGTTGAATGCACTTATCATACAGAAGTTTCCTGGAATGCTTCTGTCTAGTTTTTATGTGAAGACATTTCCTTTTCCAGCATAGGCCTCAAAGCCCTCCAAATATCCACTTGCAGATTCTACCAAAAGAGTGTTTCAAAACTGCTCTATCAAAAGCAAGCTTCAACACTGTGAGTAGAATGCACTCATCACAAAGCAGTTTCGGAGAATGCTTCTGTCTAGTTTTTATGTGAAGATATTTGCTTTTCCAACATAGGCCTCAAAGCGCTCCAAATAAACACTTGCAGATTCTACAAAAGGAGTGTTTCAAAACTGCTCTTTCGAGAGGAACGTTCAAGTCTGTGAGTTGAATGCACTCATCACACAGAAGTTTCTGAGAATGCTTCTGTCTAGTTTTTATGTGAAGATATTTCCTTTTCCAGCATAGGCCTCAAAACGCTCCAAATATCCTCTTGCAGATTCTACAAAAAGAGTGTTTCAAAACTGTTCTATGAAAAGGAAGGTTCAACTCTGTGAGTTGAACGAATGCATCGTGAAGAACTTTCTGAGAATGCTTCTCTGTAGTTTTTAGGTGAAGATATTGCATATCCCAGCACAGGCCTCGAAGTGCTCCAAATAACCACTTGCAGATTTTACCAAAAGAGTGTTTCAAAACTGCTCTTTCTATAGGTAAGTTCAAGTCTGTGAGTTGAATGCACTCAACACAAAGAAGTTTCTGAGAATGCTTCTGTTCACTTTTTATGTGAAGATATTTCTTTTTCCAGCATAGGCCTCAAACGGCTCCAAATATCCACTTGCAGATTCTACAAAAAGAGTGTTTCCAAACTTCTCTATCAATTGGTAGGTTCAACTCTGTGAGTTGAATGAACTCATCACAAAGAAGTTTCTGAGAATCCTTCTGTCTAGTTTTGATGTGAAGATATTTCCTTTTCCAACATAGGCCTCAAGGTGCTCCGAATAAACACTTGCAGATTCTACAAAAGGAGTGTTTCAAAACTGTTCTATCAAAGGGAACGTTCAAGTCTGTGAGTTGAATGCACTCATCACACAGAAGTTTCTCAGAATGCTTCTGTCTAGTTTTTAGGTGAAGAGATGTCATTTCCCAGCATAGGCCTCAAAGCGCTCCAAATATCCACTTGCAGATTCTACGAAAAGAGTGTTTCAAAGCTGCTCTTTCCAAAGCAAGGTTCAAGTCTGTGTGTTGAATGCACTCACCAGAAAGAAGTTTCTGAGAATGCTTCTGTCTAGTTCTTACGTGAAGATATTTCCTTTTCCAGCTTAGGCCTCAAAGCGCTCCAAATAAACACTTGCAAATTCCACAAAAGGAGTGTTTCAAAAGAGTTCTATCAAAAGGAACGTTCAAGTCTGTGAGTTGAATGCACTTATCATACAGAAGTTTCCTGGAATGCTTCTGTCTAGATTTTATGTGAAGACATTTCCTTTTCCAGCATAGGCCTCAAAGCCCTCCAAATATCCACTTGCAGATTCTACCAAAAGAGTGTTTCAAAACTGCTCTATGAAAAGCAAGCTTCAACACTGTGAGTAGAATGCACTCATCACAAAGAAGTTTCGGAGAATGCTTCTGTCTAGTTTTTATGTGAAGATATTTCCTTTTCCAACATAGGCCTCAAAGCGCTCCAAATAAACACTTGCAGATTCTACAAAAGGAGTGTTTCAAAACTGCTCTTTCGAGAGGAACGTTCAAGTCTGTGAGTTGAATGCACTCATCACACAGAAGTTTCTGAGAATGCTTCTGTCTAGTTTTTATGTGAAGATATTTCCTTTTCCAGCATAGGCCTCAAAACGCTCCAAATATCCTCTTGCAGATTCTACAAAAAGAGTGTTTCAAAACTGTTCTATCAAAAGGAAGGTTCAACTCCGTGTGTTGAGCGAATGCATCGTGAAGAACTTTCTGAGAATGCTTCTCTGTAGTTTTTAGGTGAAGATATTCCATATCCCAGCACAGGCCTCGAAGTGCTCCAAATAACCACTTGCAGATTTTACCAAAAGAGTGTTTCAAAACTGCTCTTTCTATAGGTAAGTTCAAGTCTGTGAGTTGAATGCACTCAACACAAAGAAGTTTCTGAGAATGCTTCTGTTCACTTTTTATGTGAAGATATTTCTTTTTCCAGCATAGGCCTCAAACGGCTCCAAATATCCACTTGCAGATTCTACAAAAAGAGTGTTTCCAAACTTCTCTATCAATTGGTAGGTTCAACTCTGTGAGTTGAATGAACTCATCACAAAGAAGTTTCTGAGAATCCTTTTCTCTAGTTTTTATGTGAAGATATTTCCTTTTCCAACATAGGCCTCAAGGTGCTCCGAATAAACACTTGCAGATTCTACAAAAGGAGTGTTTCAAAACTGTTCTATCAAAGGGAACGTTCAAGTCTGTGAGTTGAATGCACTCATCACACAGAAGTTTCTCAGAATGCTTCTGTCTAGTTTTTAGGTGAAGAGATGTCATTTCCCAGCATAGGCCCCAAAGCGCTCCAAATATCCACTTGCAGATTCTACGAAAAGAGTGTTTCAAAGCTGCTCTTTCAAAACCAAGGTTCAAGTCTGTGTGTTGAATGCACTCACCAGAAAGAAGTTCCTGAGAATGCTTCTGTCTAGTTCTTACGTGAAGATATTTCCTTTTCCAGCTTAGGCCTCAAAGCGCTCCAAATAAACACTTGCAAATTCCACAAAAGGAGTGTTTCAAAAGAGTTCTATCAAAAGGAACGTTCAAGTCTGTGAGTTGAATGCACTTATCATACAGAAGTTTCCTGGAATGCTTCTGTCTAGTTTTTATGTGAAGACATTTCCTTTTCCAGCATAGGCCTCAAAGCCCTCCAAATATCCACTTGCAGATTCTACCAAAAGAGTGTTTCAAAACTGCTCTATCAAAAGCAAGCTTCAACACTGTGAGTAGAATGCACTCATCACAAAGAAGTTTCGGAGAATGCTTCTGTCTAGTTTTTATGTGAAGATATTTCCTTTTCCAACTTAGGCCTCAAAGCGCTCCAAATAAACACTTGCAGATTCTACAAAAGGAGTGTTTCAAAACTGCTCTTTCGAGAGGAACGTTCAAGTCTGTGAGTTGAATGCACTCATCACACAGAAGTTTCTGAGAATGCTTCTGTCTAGTTTTTATGTGAAGATATTTCCTTTTCCAGCATAGGCCTCAAAACGCTCCAAATATCCTCTTGCAGATTCTACAAAAAGAGTGTTTCAAAACTGTTCTATCAAAAGGAAGGTTCAACTCTGTGAGTTGAACGAATGCATCGTGAAGAACTTTCTGAGAATGCTTCTCTGTAGTTTTTAGGTGAAGATATTCCATATCCCAGCACAGGCCTCGAAGTGCTCCAAATAACCACTTGCAGATTTTACCAAAAGAGTGTTTCAAAACTGCTCTTTCTATAGGTAAGTTCAAGTCTGTGAGTTGAATGCACTCAACACAAAGAAGTTTCTGAGAATGCTTCTGTTCACTTTTTATGTGAAGATATTTCTTTTTCCAGCATAGGCCTCAAACGGCTCCAAATATCCACTTGCAGATTCTACAAAAAGAGTGTTTCCAAACTTCTCTATCAATTGGTAGGTTCAACTCTGTGAGTTGAATGAACTCATCACAAAGAAGTTTCTGAGAATGCTTCCCTCTAGTTTTGATGTGAAGATATTTCCTTTTCCAACATAGGCCTCAAGGTGCTCCGAATAAACACTTGCAGATTCTACAAAAGGAGTGTTTCAAAACTGTTCTATCAAAGGGAACGTTCAAGTCTGTGAGTTGAATGCACTCATCACACAGAAGTTTCTCAGAATGCTTCTGTCTAGTTTTTAGGTGAAGAGATGTCATTTCCCAGCATAGGCCTCAAAGCGCTCCAAATATCCACTTGCAGATTCTACGAAAAGAGTGTTTCAAAGCTGCTCTTTCAAAACCAAGGTTCAAGTCTTTGTGTTGAATGCACTCACCAGAAAGAAGTTTCTGAGAATGCTTCTGTCTAGTTCTTACGTGAAGATATTTCCTTTTCCAGCTTAGGCCTCAAAGCGCTCCAAATAAACACTTGCAAATTCCACAAAAGGAGTGTTTCAAAAGAGTTCTATCAAAAGGAACGTTCAAGTCTGTGAGTTGAATGCACTTATCATACAGAAGTTTCCTGGAATGCTTCTGTCTAGTTTTTATGTGAAGACATTTCCTTTTCCAGCATAGGCCTCAAAGCCCTCCAAATATCCACTTGCAGATTCTACCAAAAGAGTGTTTCAAAACTGCTCTATCAAAAGCAAGCTTCAACACTGTGAGTAGAATGCACTCATCACAAAGAAGTTTCGGAGAATGCTTCTGTCTAGTTTTTATGTGAAGATATTTCCTTTTCCAACATAGGCCTCAAAGCGCTCCAAATAAACACTTGCAGATTCTACAAAAGGAGTGTTTCAAAACTGCTCTTTCGAGAGGAACGTTCAAGTCTGTGAGTTGAATGCACTCATCACACAGAAGTTTCTGAGAATGCTTCTGTCTAGTTTTTATGTGAAGATATTTCCTTTTCCAGCATAGGCCTCAAAACGCTCCAAATATCCTCTTGCAGATTCTACAAAAAGAGTGTTTCAAAACTGTTCTATCAAAAGGAAGGTTCAACTCTGTGAGTTGAACGAATGCATCGTGAAGAACTTTCTGAGAATGCTTCTCTGTAGTTTTTAGGTGAAGATATTCCATATCCCAGCACAGGCCTCGAAGTGCTCCAAATAACCACTTGCAGATTTTACCAAAAGAGTGTTTCAAAACTGCTCTTTCTATAGGTAAGTTCAAGTCTGTGAGTTGAATGCACTCAACACAAAGAAGTTTCTGAGAATGCTTCTGTTCACTTTTTATGTGAAGATATTTCTTTTTCCAGCATAGGCCTCAAACGGCTCCAAATATCCACTTGCAGATTCTACAAAAAGAGTGTTTCCAAACTTCTCTATCAATTGGTAGGTTCAACTCTGTGAGTTGAATGAACTCATCACAAAGAAGTTTCTGAGAATGCTTCCCTCTAGTTTTGATGTGAAGATATTTCCTTTTCCAACATAGGCCTCAAGGTGCTCCGAATAAACACTTGCAGATTCTACAAAAGGAGTGTTTCAAAACTGTTCTATCAAAGGGAACGTTCAAGTCCGTGAGTTGAATGCACTCATCACACAGAAGTTTCTCAGAATGCTTCTGTCTAGTTTTTAGGTGAAGAGATGTCATTTCCCAGCATAGGCCTCAAAGCGCTCCAAATATCCACTTGCAGATTCTACGAAAAGAGTGTTTCAAAGCTGCTCTTTCAAAAGCAAGGTTCAAGTCTGTGTGTTGAATGCACTCATCAGAAAGAAGTTTCTGAGAATGCTTCTGTCTAGTTCTTACGTGAAGATATTTCCTTTTCCAGCTTAGGCCTCAAAGCGCTCCAAATAAACACTTGCAAATTCCACAAAAGGAGTGTTTCAAAAGAGTTCTATCAAAAGGAACGTTCAAGTCTGTGAGTTGAATGCACTTATCATACAGAAGTTTCCTGGAATGCTTCTGTCTAGTTTTTATGTGAAGACATTTCCTTTTCCAGCATAGGCCTCAAAGCCCTCCAAATATCCACTTGCAGATTCTACCAAAAGAGTGTTTCAAAACTGCTCTATCAAAAGCAAGCTTCAACACTGTGAGTAGAATGCACTCATCACAAAGAAGTTTCGGAGAATGCTTCTGTCTAGTTTTTATGTAAAGATATTTCCTTTTCCAACTTAGGCCTCAAAGCGCTCCAAATAAACACTTGCAGATTCTACAAAAGGAGTGTTTCAAAACTGCTCTTTCGAGAGGAACGTTCAAGTCTGTGAGTTGAATGCACTCATCACACAGAAGTTTCTGAGAATGCTTCTGTCTAGTTTTTATGTGAAGATATTTCCTTTTCCAGCATAGGCCTCAAAACGCTCCAAATATCCTCTTGCAGATTCTACAAAAAGAGTGTTTCAAAACTGTTCTATCAAAAGGAAGGTTCAACTCTGTGAGATGAGCGAATGCATCGTGAAGAACTTTCTGAGAATGCTTCTCTGTAGTTTTTAGGTGAAGATATTCCATATCCCAGCACAGGCCTCGAAGTGCTCCAAATAACCACTTGCAGATTTTACCAAAAGAGTGTTTCAAAACTGCTCTTTCTATAGGTAAGTTCAAGTCTGTGAGTTGAATGCACTCAACACAAAGAAGTTTCTGAGAATGCTCCTGTTCACTTTTTATGTGAAGATATTTCTTTTTCCAGCATAGGCCTCAAACGGCTCCAAATATTCACTTGCAGATTCTACAAAAAGAGTGTTTCCAAACTTCTCTATCAATTGGTAGGTTCAACTCTGTGAGTTGAATGAACTCATCACAAAGAAGTTTCTGAGAATCCTTCTCTCTAGTTTTGATGTGAAGATATTTCCTTTTCCAACATAGGCCTCAAGGTGCTCCGAATAAACACTTGCAGATTCTACAAAAGGAGTGTTTCAAAACTGTTCTATCAAAGGGAACGTTCAAGTCTGTGAGTTGAATGCACTCATCACACAGAAGTTTCTCAGAATGCTTCTGTCTAGTTTTTAGGTGAAGAGATGTCATTTCCCAGCATAGGCCTCAAAGCGCTCCAAATATCCACTTGCAGATTCTACGAAAAGAGTGTTTCAAAGCTGCTCTTTCCAAAGCAAGGTTCAAGTCTGTGTGTTGAATGCACTCATCAGAAAGAAGTTTCTGAGAATGCTTCTGTCTAGTTCTTACGTGAAGATATTTCCTTTTCCAGCTTAGGCCTCAAAGCGCTCCAAATAAACACTTGCAAATTCCACAAAAGGAGTGTTTCAAAAGAGTTCTATCAAAAGGAACGTTCAAGTCTGTGAGTTGAATGCACTTATCATACAGAAGTTTCCTGGAATGCTTCTGTCTAGATTTTATGTGAAGACATTTCCTTTTCCAGCATAGGCCTCAAAGCCCTCCAAATATCCACTTGCAGATTCTACCAAAAGAGTGTTTCAAAACTGCTCTATCAAAAGCAAGCTTCAACACTGTGAGTAGAATGCACTCATCACAAAGAAGTTTCGGAGAATGCTTCTGTCTAGTTTTTATGTGAAGATATTTCCTTTTCCAACATAGGCCTCAAAGCGCTCCAAATAAACACTTGCAGATTCTACAAAAGGAGTGTTTCAAAACTGCTCTTTCGAGAGGAACGTTCAAGTCTGTGAGTTGAATGCACTCATCACACAGAAGTTACTGAGAATGCTTCTGTATAGTTTTTATGTGAAGATATTTCCTTTTCCAGCATAGGCCTCAAAACGCTCCAAATATCCTCTTGCAGATTCTACAAAAAGAGTGTTTCAAAACTGTTCTATCAAAAGGAAGGTTCAACTCCGTGTGTTGAGCGAATGCATCGTGAAGAACTTTCTGAGAATGCTTCTCTGTAGTTTTTAGGTGAAGATATTCCATATCCCAGCACAGGCCTCGAAGTGCTCCAAATAACCACTTGCAGATTTTACCAAAAGAGTGTTTCAAAACTGCTCTTTCTATAGGTAAGTTCAAGTCTGTGACTTGAATGCACTCAACACAAAGAAGTTTCTGAGAATGCTTCTGTTCACTTTTTATGTGAAGATATTTCTTTTTCCAGCATAGGCCTCAAACGGCTCCAAATATCCACTTGCAGATTCTACAAAAAGAGTGTTTCCAAACTTCTCTATCAATTGGTAGGTTCAACTCTGTGAGTTGAATGAACTCATCACAAAGAAGTTTCTGAGAATCCTTCTCTCTAGTTTTGATGTGAAGATATTTCCTTTTCCAACATAGGCCTCAAGGTGCTCCGAATAAACACTTGCAGATTCTACAAAAGGAGTGTTTCAAAACTGTTCTATCAAAGGGAACGTTCAAGTCTGTGAGTTGAATGCACTCATCACACAGAAGTTTCTCAGAATGCTTCTGTCTAGTTTTTAGGTGAAGAGATGTCATTTCCCAGCATAGGCCTCAAAGCGCTCCAAATATCCACTTGCAGATTCTACGAAAAGAGTGTTTCAAAGCTGCTCTTTCAAAACCAAGGTTCAAGTCTGTGTGTTGAATGCACTCACCAGAAAGAAGTTTCTGAGAATGCTTCTGTCTAGTTCTTACGTGAAGATATTTCCTTTTCCAGCTTAGGCCTCAAAGCGCTCCAAATAAACACTTGCAAATTCCACAAAAGGAGTGTTTCAAAAGAGTTCTATCAAAAGGAACGTTCAAGTCTGTGAGTTGAATGCACTTATCATACAGAAGTTTCCTGGAATGCTTCTGTCTAGTTTTTATGTGAAGACATTTCCTTTTCCAGCATAGGCCTCAAAGCCCTCCAAATATCCACTTGCAGATTCTACCAAAAGAGTGTTTCAAAACTGCTCTATCAAAAGCAAGCTTCAACACTGTGAGTAGAATGCACTCATCACAAAGAAGTTTCGGAGAATGCTTCTGTCTAGTTTTTATGTGAAGATATTTCCTTTTCCAACTTAGGCCTCAAAGCGCTCCAAATAAACACTTGCAGATTCTACAAAAGCAGTGTTTCAAAACTGCTCTTTCGAGAGGAACGTTCAAGTCTGTGAGTTGAATGCACTCATCACACAGAAGTTTCTGAGAATGCTTCTGTCTAGTTTTTATGTGAAGATATTTCCTTTTCCAGCATAGGCCTCAAAACGCTCCAAATATCCTCTTGCAGATTCTACAAAAAGAGTGTTTCAAAACTGTTCTATCAAAAGGAAGGTTCAACTCTGTGAGTTGAACGAATGCATCGTGAAGAACTTTCTGAGAATGCTTCTCTGTAGTTTTTAGGTGAAGATATTCCATATCCCAGCACAGGCCTCGAAGTGCTCCAAATAACCACTTGCAGATTTTACCAAAAGAGTGTTTCAAAACTGCTCTTTCTATAGGTAAGTTCAAGTCTGTGAGTTGAATGCACTCAACACAAAGAAGTTTCTGAGAATGCTTCTGTTCACTTTTTATGTGAAGATATTTCTTTTTCCAGCATAGGCCTCAAACGGCTCCAAATATCCACTTGCAGATTCTACAAAAAGAGTGTTTCCAAACTTCTCTATCAATTGGTAGGTTCAAATCTGTGAGTTGAATGAACTCATCACAAAGAAGTTTCTGAGAATCCTTCTGTCTAGTTTTGATGTGAAGATATTTCCTTTTCCAACATAGGCCTCAAGGTGCTCCGAATAAACACTTGCAGATTCTACAAAAGGAGTGTTTCAAAACTGTTCTATCAAAGGGAACGTTCAAGTCTGTGAGTTGAATGCACTCATCACACAGAAGTTTCTCAGAATGCTTCTGTCTAGTTTTTAGGTGAAGAGATGTCATTTCCCAGCATAGGCCCCAAAGCGCTCCAAATATCCACTTGCAGATTCTACGAAAAGAGTGTTTCAAAGCTGCTCTTTCCAAAGCAAGGTTCAAGTCTGTGTGTTGAATGCACTCATCAGAAAGAAGTTTCTGAGAATGCTTCTGTCTAGTTCTTACGTGAAGATATTTCCTTTTCCAGCTTAGGCCTCAAAGCGCTCCAAATAAACACTTGCAAATTCCACAAAAGGAGTGTTTCAAAAGAGTTCTATCAAAAGGAACGTTCAAGTCTGTGAGTTGAATGCACTTATCATACAGAAGTTTCCTGGAATGCTTCTGTCTAGTTTTTATGTGAAGACATTTCCTTTTCCAGCATAGGCCTCAAAGCCCTCCAAATATCCACTTGCAGATTCTACCAAAAGAGTGTTTCAAAACTGCTCTATCAAAAGCAAGCTTCAACACTGTGAGTAGAATGCACTCATCACAAAGAAGTTTCGGAGAATGCTTCTGTCTAGTTTTTATGTGAAGATATTTCCTTTTCCAACTTAGGCCTCAAAGCGCTCCAAATAAACACTTGCAGATTCTACAAAAGGAGTGTTTCAAAACTGCTCTTTCGAGAGGAACGTTCAAGTCTGTGAGTTGAATGCACTCATCACACAGAAGTTTCTGAGAATGCTTCTGTCTAGTTTTTATGTGAAGATATTTCCTTTTCCAGCATAGGCCTCAAAACGCTCCAAATATCCTCTTGCAGATTCTACAAAAAGAGTGTTTCAAAACTGTTCTATCAAAAGGAAGGTTCAACTCCGTGAGTTGAGCGAATGCATCGTGAAGAACTTTCTGAGAATGCTTCTCTGTAGTTTTTAGGTGAAGATATTCCATATCCCAGCACAGGCCTCGAAGTGCTCCAAATAACCACTTGCAGATTTTACCAAAAGAGTGTTTCAAAACTGCTCTTTCTATAGGTAAGTTCAAGTCTGTGAGTTGAATGCACTCAACACAAAGAAGTTTCTGAGAATGCTTCTGTTCAGTTTTTATGTGAAGATATTTCTTTTTCCAGCATAGGCCTCAAACGGCTCCAAATATCCACTTGCAGATTCTCCAAAAAGAGTGTTTCCAAACTTCTCTATCAATTGGTAGGTTCAACTCTGTGAGTTGAATGAACTCATCCCAAAGAAGTTTCTGAGAATGCTTCTGTCTAGTTTTGATGTGAAGATATTTCCTTTTCCAACATAGGCCTCAAGGTGCTCCGAATAAACACTTGCAGATTCTACAAAAGGAGTGTTTCAAAACTGTTCTATCAAAGGGAACGTTCAAGTCTGTGAGTTGAATGCACTCATCACACAGAAGTTTCTCAGAATGCTTCTGTCTAGTTTTTAGGTGAAGAGATGTCATTTCCCAGCATAGGCCTCAAAGCGCTCCAAATATCCACTTGCAGATTCTACGAAAAGAGTGTTTCAAAGCTGCTCTTTCCAAAGCAAGGTTCAAGTCTGTGTGTTGAATGCACTCATCAGAAAGAAGTTTCTGAGAATGCTTCTGTCTAGTTCTTACGTGAAGATATTTCCTTTTCCAGCTTAGGCCTCAAAGCGCTCCAAATAAACACTTGCAAATTCCACAAAAGGAGTGTTTCAAAAGAGTTCTATCAAAAGGAACGTTCAAGTCTGTGAGTTGAATGCACTTATCATACAGAAGTTTCCTGGAATGCTTCTGTCTAGTTTTTATGTGAAGACATTTCCTTTTCCAGCATAGGCCTCAAAGCCCTCCAAATATCCACTTGCAGATTCTACCAAAAGAGTGTTTCAAAACTGCTCTATCAAAAGCAAGCTTCAACACTGTGAGTAGAATGCACTCATCACAAAGAAGTTTCGGAGAATGCTTCTGTCTAGTTTTTATGTGAAGATATTTCCTTTTCCAACATAGGCCTCAAAGCGCTCCAAATAAACACTTGCAGATTCTACAAAAGGAGTGTTTCAAAACTGCTCTTTCGAGAGGAACGTTCAAGTCTGTGAGCTGAATGCACTCATCACACAGAAGTTTCTGAGAATGCTTCTGTCTAGTTTTTATGTGAAGATATTTCCTTTTCCAGCATAGGCCTCAAAACGCTCCAAATATCCTCTTGCAGATTCTAGAAAAAGAGTGCTTCAAAACTGTTCTATCAAAAGGAAGGTTCAACTCTGTGAGTTGAACGAATGCATCGTGAAGAACTTTCTGAGAATGCTTCTCTGTAGTTTTTAGGTGAAGATATTCCATATCCCAGCACAGGCCTCGAAGTGCTCCAAATAACCACTTGCAGATTTTACCAAAAGAGTGTTTCAAAACTGCTCTTTCTATAGGTAAGTTCAAGTCTGTGAGTTGAATGCACTCAACACAAAGAAGTTTCTGAGAATGCTTCTGTTCACTTTTTATGTGAAGATATTTCTTTTTCCAGCATAGGCCTCAAACGGCTCCAAATATCCACTTGCAGATTCTACAAAAAGAGTGTTTCCAAACTTCTCTATCAATTGGTAGGTTCAACTCTGTGAGTTCAATGAACTCATCACAAAGAAGTTTCTGAGAATGCTTCCCTCTAGTTTTGATGTGAAGATATTTCCTTTTCCAACATAGGCCTCAAGGTGCTCCGAATAAACACTTGCAGATTCTACAAAAGGAGTGTTTCAAAACTGTTCTATCAAAGGGAACGTTCAAGTCTGTGAGTTGAATGCACTCATCACACAGAAGTTTCTCAGAATGCTTCTGTCTAGTTTTTAGGTGAAGAGATGTCATTTCCCAGCATAGGCCTCAAAGCGCTCCAAATATCCACTTGCAGATTCTACGAAAAGAGTGTTTCAAAGCTGCTCTTTCAAAACCAAGGTTCAAGTCTGTGTGTTGAATGCACTCACCAGAAAGAAGTTTCTGAGAATGCTTCTGTCTAGTTCTTACGTGAAGATATTTCCTTTTCCAGCTTAGGCCTCAAAGCGCTCCAAATAAACACTTGCAAATTCCACAAAAGGAGTGTTTCAAAAGAGTTCTATCAAAAGGAACGTTCAAGTCTGTGAGTTGAATGCACTTATCATACAGAAGTTTCCTGGAATGCTTCTGTCTAGTTTTTATGTGAAGACATTTCCTTTTCCAGCATAGGCCTCAAAGCCCTCCAAATATCCACTTGCAGATTCTACCAAAAGAGTGTTTCAAAACTGCTCTATCAAAAGCAAGCTTCAACACTGTGAGGAGAATGCACTCATCACAAAGAAGTTTCGGAGAATGCTTCTGTCTAGTTTTTATGTGAAGATATTTCCTTTTCCAACATAGGCCTCAAAGCGCTCCAAATAAACACTTGCAGATTCTACAAAAGGAGTGTTTCAAAACTGCTCTTTCGAGAGGAACGTTCAAGTCTGTGAGTTGAATGCACTCATCACACAGAAGTTTCTGAGAATGCTTCTGTCTAGTTTTTATGTGAAGATATTTCCTTTTCCAGCATAGGCCTCAAAACGCTCCAAATATCCTCTTGCAGATTCTACAAAAAGAGTGTTTCAAAACTGTTCTATCAAAAGGAAGGTTCAACTCCGTGAGTTGAGCGAATGCATCGTGAAGAACTTTCTGAGAATGCTTCTCTGTAGTTTTTAGGTGAAGATATTCCATATCCCAGCACAGGCCTCGAAGTGCTCCAAATAACCACTTGCAGATTTTACCAAAAGAGTGTTTCAAAACTGCTCTTTCTATAGGTAAGTTCAAGTCTGTGACTTGAATGCACTCAACACAAAGAAGTTTCTGAGAATGCTTCTGTTCAGTTTTTATGTGAAGATATTTCTTTTTCCAGCATAGGCCTCAAACGGCTCCAAATATCCACTTGCAGATTCTCCAAAAAGAGTGTTTCCAAACTTCTCTATCAATTGGTAGGTTCAACTCTGTGAGTTGAATGAACTCATCCCAAAGAAGTTTCTGAGAATGCTTCCCTCTAGTTTTGATGTGAAGATATTTCCTTTTCCAACATAGGCCTCAAGGTGCTCCGAATAAACACTTGCAGATTCTACAAAAGGAGTGTTTCAAAACTGTTCTATCAAAGGGAACGTTCAAGTCTGTGAGTTGAATGCACTCATCACACAGAAGTTTCTCAGAATGCTTCTGTCTAGTTTTTAGGTGAAGAGATGTCATTTCCCAGCATAGGCCTCAAAGCGCTCCAAATATCCACTTGCAGATTCTACGAAAAGAGTGTTTCAAAGCTGCTCTTTCAAAACCAAGGTTCAAGTCTGTGTGTTGAATGCACTCACCAGAAAGAAGTTTCTGAGAATGCTTCTGTCTAGTTCTTACGTGAAGATATTTCCTTTTCCAGCTTAGGCCTCAAAGCGCTCCAAATAAACACTTGCAAATTCCACAAAAGGAGTGTTTCAAAAGAGTTCTATCAAAAGGAACGTTCAAGTCTGTGAGTTGAATGCACTTATCATACAGAAGTTTCCTGGAATGCTTCTGTCTAGTTTTTATGTGAAGACATTTCCTTTTCCAGCATAGGCCTCAAAGCCCTCCAAATATCCACTTGCAGATTCTACCAAAAGAGTGTTTCAAAACTGCTCTATCA